>NC_141889.1:2536104-3786104 GCF_030686135.1 Camelina sativa
TTAAATTCAATTTCATACTTTTTTGTTGAATTTTATATAATATAATAAAACATTACATAATTTATTTTGAAATATTTCTAAAATATTTAAACTTGATATTAAAGTTAGAAACTATAAATACCCTAAATTAGTTTGCTATAGCAATGTCAATAATATGTCACTATAATATGAAAGAATTTCAAAATGCAAAGTATATATAACAATATATTAAATTATTTAATAGAAAAACTCGCTTTTTAAAAACTAAATTTACAAAATTATGTCTTATAATGATATTCAAGTCATGAGTTAAAATATACATTTTTGAAATAACTTCACATTACATAAACTAATACAACATTTTAAAATATAAAAAAATACAAAATTTAACTAGTGTATAGTACGCATACTTATCTAGAAATCATTAACAATATAAAACTTACAAAATAAGTGTCTTTTTCAAATCATCATATTTAGCATTTGATTTTATTGTATAATATTTTATCCAAAAAGATTTTTAAAATAATTACATAACTTATATTTTATAAAAAAAATTACAATATAAATAAAATGAATTTCAACCCGTGCTCTCTAGCACGGGTCTTAATCTAGTTACACATACTACAACACATTCTTAATATTCCAAAAAAGAAAAATGTACACACATAAAAATATACACTAACATACCATATATGCATATACCTTTGTTTAATTATAGAAAACAAAACTATGTATTTTAAAATTTTATATTCTATTTAATAACAAATTTAATGTAATTAGGTTATAACTATATAAAATATAAGAAGAAGAAACAAAATTCTGAACAAAATTATAAATTAATTAGATAAAATTTAATTAATTAGGAATTTGAAAACTAAATAAATTAAAAATTATTATTCAAAATATATTAATTTATAATTTATTCCTGCCGTGTATCAATTTTCGGGTGAAAACCTAGTTAAATGTTAAAACAAGATTTTAGAAAAATTTGTGACTAAGAAAAATACTGTATATGAAATGAAAGAGAATAATCTCCCAGTATACCGAATAAATGAAAACATATAATTTGAGAGGTTACTAATTTATTTAATAAAATCTAAAATAGGGTAACTTCCCCGTGAGAGAAGAGAGACTCAACTCGTCTAGGGTTTAATTTGCTCAATTCATTGTTTAAAAGTTGTTCATATCGTAGCGCCGCTCCTCTCTTGTCCAGATCCAACAATGGTGTGTGTCTGCTCTCTCACTCTCTTCACTATCCAAATTCTCTTTGTTTTGATGATCTTACTAACAATGGCTTCTCTGTCTGATTCTAGGCACCCAAGAAAGACAAAGTTCCTCCTCCTTCCTCTAAACCCGCCAAATCCGGTGGTGGCAAGCAAAAGAAGAAGGTCACCTTTTTTTCCTTCTAAAAATCCCATCTTTTGTCTCGCAGTTACTTATTCTGAAATCTGAATCATAAATTTGGATCCTTTTGATCTCTGGGTTTATCTCATTATGATCCCTTTTCCCCTGTTTTTTTCACTAAGTACTGATTATTACTTTTTTCTTTGGGAATGAACAGAAGTGGAGCAAAGGAAAGCAAAAGGAGAAAGTGAACAACATGGTTCTGTTCGACCAAGCAACCTACGACAAGCTTCTCTCTGAGGCTCCCAAGTTCAAATTGATCACTCCTTCTATCCTCTCTGACCGTTTGAGGGTAAACACCTTTACTTCAGTTCTGAGAGTTGGCAATTTTTTTGTCTGATAGAATATGGCACTGGTGACACTATTGTTGTAAACTGTGTTTTATTAGTACTTCTTGATAGATAACATCTAAGGGTCTTACTTGATAGCTTTGGATTATAATGGAGATTGCATTGTAAAGAGTGTTGTTAATGATACTTGAGCAATAATGTATGTAGGTGCCTTAACGTTTTTTTTTTTAATCTTTGAACACACATGACTTCTTGCTTTTTACTAGTTTTGATATAATCTCGTGAGATTGGTACAGATCAATGGATCGCTTGCTAGGAGGGCAATCAGAGACTTGATGGCTAAGGGAACGATCAGGATGGTCTCTGCTCACTCAAGCCAACAGATCTACACTAGGGCAACCTACGGCTAGCTTCTGGAGAATGTTTTTGCTGTTTTATCTATCTTTTATCCAATGTCTCTGTAGACCATTATCTTTCTAGAATGCACCTTTACTTGCAGACATTGGAGTATACTACTTTAATCTTATGAGAGATTTTGAGATAAAAAGATTGTTTTGAAACAAGGCTCTAGAAAATTTACTTATATCTCACACGGTAAAAACGATTACAACCAGTATTACTTATAGATTTTGCAGTCACATATCCAAGTTTATTTGAAGTAGGTAGATTATAGTTTTGTATTGTGTTCTGGCACCAGCAATATTGGCAATACATACATTTTTTCACCTTAAATCATCAGCATTCCAGACGAAGAGGGAGTTGGTCTTTCTACAGCCGGTCGGGTTTAAACCGCTCAGAGCCTTCTTCATCATTGCCATTGCAGCAATACTTGGAAACTGCTTCTCTAGTGCAGTGCCATGTGGGTTGACTTCTTGACCTCCTCTTGGTACATGAGTCTCTCCAGCTTTTGTCTTACACCATCTCTGAATCCATGGGCTAACGTCTTCTCCCATATTAAGAATCTTGATTTGTGATGTTGAGGGTATTTGATATCTTCTGGATCCGGGTTTGTTGTTTTCGATTATTCTGTGGAAGAAGTAGTTCACCTTCTTCCCTGATGGCCCCTCTTCGACAGCCATCATGCTCTCGGTTTCAGTTCCGCTATAATATGATGTGTTTGTCTTCAGACGTTTGACCTGTGATCTAGTGTTGGTTTCAGAGTCAGACCATATACGCTTGCACTCGCTGAGCAGCTTGGTGTTGTTGTTGTGAAAATGTTCCACATTCATACTTTGAGTAGCTGGACATGTTTCGCCTTCATCCCCATCTATCGAGGCATCTCTGTTGGCAACAATTGGCGGTTCATTGTTCATGTCAGGTATGAGTTCGACACTTGGAACAGCTGAATCAGGATTAGGAAATAGATCAAGAACTCCACTCAACATTTTTCCTTTTAGCTTCATGGAACTTGTTGACTCTTTCACCATTTCACCATCTTCCCGTAAGTTATGCTCCTTGGAGCACTTCCCATCTCTGTTTCTACGAGTCCAACGACTTAACCTGGCAGGTTGATAACCATGAACACAAATCTGTGTGTTAATCTTGCTTAATCCCATAACATGTTCAGACATTTGTACCTAAAAGGCATTGGATCTCATAAGTCACAATTTAAATCTCTCCTGTCAAACATTAACACTACTAGCTCTTGTTACAATCAAGTTTCACAAAATAAAGGAAAAGAAAGCAATTTCTATCACACTACTATAATTGGTTAAAGAAATCGAGGCAAACAAGAAAAGAGTAATCACAAAACTGAGTGCGTCGAAAAATTAAGAATGTTAGAAAGTGAAGCGGACATGGAAAGAGATGTTACAGAGTAAGTAAGTGGCCGGATACGTGGAAGAACAGAAGGAAACTTGAAGACGAGGTTCGATTTTGTCTTGAAGCAAATGTGTCTGTCTGTGTTAAGGTTGGAAGAAAACGTAAAGAGAGAGGCCTTATTAAAAAAGAAGAGGCTGAGAAATAAAGGTAAGTCTTGTCGGGATCACTAGTTCACTCCATTCTCTTAAACCTCGTATTTTTGGATACGCTCTGAGAAAGTGAGAATCACATTCTTTTAATAAAATTATTTATTTTAGTTACGTTTTTGACGTGTTCCATTGTGTGCCATAGTTGCTTCCTTTAGCGCTGTTTCTATCGCAAGTTAACTTAAAGTTCATTCTCAACAACATCTAAAAAATCTGTGATCCTCAACTCAAACTTTACTACTATAGTCGACAAAGCACATTTTTTTGCGAGTTATTTCTGTAATTTGTACATTCCAAGACATGGAGGCTTGAACTTATGATCTTGATACCATGTAACTGATAAATTTGGTTCTTTTAATCATCATCAAAATTTCAGAAGCAATTGTCTTACACTCTTTCCAAGCACAGATCAATTGGGTAAAAATAATACTAGAGAGATGGGTTCCTCAAGAAACAGAAATGTTACAGAAGTGTAAAGAGATCTCTGAAATACTATGAGACAAAATGTGATTGCCTTTTTGCTATTTGGTTAGAATCCTAGCGAAGAGTATGAAGAAACTCGCTCACGGTCATGTATTTGACATCAGGGTAAAGCTCAGTACCATTCACCCCACCTGACGACTCGATATCGAAGTATGTATGATCCCCTTTGATAAAGACAGAGTATATGAAGACCATCTCCATGTTATCCGGATACGGAGTCTCTGCATCATAAAAACAGAAAGCTGAAGTTAGAAAAGTTTCTGCAAATTGAAGGCAGATGTTGGTAGTAGATGCGCTGATGGTTGCACCTTTGATCTTCTTGAGAAGTTGATTCTCTGTAACAAAAGTTTTCTCAAGCTTCTTCTCAATCTTGCCCTCCCAGAGATGAACAAGATCATTCATGGAACATATGTTTTCGGGTGGTCTTAGGTACAAGGTTTTATTCAGTGTTCGAGGATCATCTATCGTTTTGATGGTAAATGCCGCAACATCAACGTCATTCACGAATACAGCTATACACAAAAACACACAGAAACACTCAGTTTCAGACCTCACAAGAATGTATATTTGAGTAAAAAAGGACAAACCTTTAACGTTTCCATCTCCAAAAACTGTGGCTTTATCGATTGGAGGAGAATGAAGACCCGGTTGCACAAGCGAAGGAAGTAGAATTCTCATGAACAATCCGCAGCAAATGTATGTATACGGAATACCCTCTGATTCAATCATACGCTTGATCTGAGATTTCTTAGAATAGAAACCGTGATCAAGATCTGAGACTTGTGTTTTATCAGGATTTGCTCCATATTCAGCAGGAATAAACCTCTGCAAAAAAACGTAACCACAATGTCCAATGCTCTAGTCAGAGAGAGATCTATTCTACTTCTATCATCATCATTCAACAGCCCAATAATGCACATTTAAGAAAATCAGTTTCATTGCTTATACAAAGATCAATGGCTTAGATACGAAGAAGAGACCTTGATAGAACCAGCTTGTTTGATGACTTTGATGAGGAGTTTCTGATCAAGAACATGTTTTGATGGGATTGCAGAGATCACCACATCTACTTTACTCACTGCTTCCTCTAAGCTTCTTTCATCCTCTAATGAACCCTAAACCCATTTAATACGAAATCCAAATCAAACGAAGCAAAAAAAAAAAGGTCAAAACTTTGAGATTACAGAGTATTTTCAAAGAGAGAGAGAGAGAGAGAGAGAGGCCTTGAGGAGAGTAACGCCGGCGTCGGAGAGAGATTTCAGGTTATCGAAGAGAGTAGAGTGTCTGGAGAGGGCGAAAGTCGGGTGACCCGATTGGATGCTGAAACGGGTCAAATAGTTCCCTAATCGTCCTGTTGCTCCGATGATCAAAACTCTGCTCTTCTTCTCCTCCTCCATTTAATACTATCCGTACAAACTCGTGGTATAGAGGATTTAGGGTATTTGAGTTGCTTGCAACGGGTTTGTTTGGTTGGTCATAGGTTTTATAATCATCTCACTCAGAGTTCTCGTACTTGGTAAGCAGACACAACATCGTTTTGGTAAGCATTAAACATAGATTTTTTTTCTTTTTTACTTTTTTGGTTTTCAACCACAACATATTTATATGGACATTGAAACTCATTGAAACAGAAAAATCGAGAGGCTTTGTTAATTATTATCTTTTTCATTTAGTTTGCTAGAAACTTTCTTTTCTTATTCGTCAGTGTTCACTAGATTTTATTATTTGGATCATTTTTTTTTTGGCTTTGTTAAAAAAAATCAACATAATTATTACAGATTTAGCCCATAGAGGCATAGACCATAGAGGCCTTTTGGCATTGTATCAAAAAGAAAAAATCATATGGATGACAGACGAGAACACACATTGGAAAGACAAGTGAGATTATAGACAAATACTGTATACACTCTTTCTTTTGATACATAAAAAATAATGAGCGGCAAATCTTAAGTCATTCTAGTGAAATTAGTAATAACAGCTAGTATAAGCTTGCTCTCTATATCTCTTCCGATGAATAATAATAATCCTCCCACTTGAAACATATAAGTTGTCTTGTCCAGAGAACCTGCACAGTTAAATCTTGTATCTGTAAGTTTTGAATATAGGTAGGGTATTTAAACTTGTCCTATAGCATAATAACTCAAAAAAATATATGCAAAAATATCACTATTGATTATACCTTAATCAGACTCCTAAACTTCCATAAAGATTCTGCACATGAGAGTCCCACATCGAAGGAGCTTGGCCATTCTGTGACATAATCAAACAACTTCTTTAACAAAAGATTTAAATTAAATGATACTAGATCACAATGAAAGAGAGTAACCAACATATGACGTACGTTGAAGCATGACGACAGTGGATCAGAACTGGTGGTATCCACTTGCTGCATTGGATTGAAATGGAGATAACCGGAACTAACCATCTCATTAGAATAACCGGAATTAACCATCTCATGAGAATAACCGGAATTAACCATTTCAGGAGATGGCACTACTGTCATTGGAGTTGAGGCAACCTGGTTATGATGAATCACATGGCTTACTTTAGCTTATCTAATTATAACCTTTAAAGTTTACTTTTTTTTTTTCATATAAAACACAAACAAATCAAAATACTAACCTCTTTGGCAAAAATGTCATCCATATCGAAATCAGGCCTTGGATTCACAACTGCTAGTTTCATCGATAAGAACTGTTTCAAACAATATCAGATATATTAGTGTATAACAAATTAAGAAGATAATACATATTTTAATCTTTAAGATGTAATTTTTACTGTCAGAAGGTGAAATTTATACCTCAATCTGTCTCTGGAGTGACTGAACATAGTTAATGATTTCATCAAGCATCCCTGCTTTGCCTGTGATCTTGTCGCAACCAGGAACCAAATCTTGTAAAAACTTCATCCTCTCGCTTATCTTTTCTCTTCTAACCTATAATAACACAATTAAATAACTAAAAACAATTAGTCTCAAATTATACAAAGAAAACATTATTGTCTTAAATAGAATGAGAGTCTTTCTTACTCGCTCTGCTATGCTGTGACTATCAGTGGCTTGGCCTCGTCGTGCACGAACATGAATATAATCCGTTTTCTGTATCGTCACTTTTGATGAATCGTTAGAGTAACTGTTTTCTTCTTTCTTGGCTTTGTTTTTCATCTTCTTGATGCTTTTTGTGCTCCCATTGTTTTGCTCTGTTAGTTTCGACTTCTCATCTTCTTCTTCAACTTCATCTTCTCTGTTCATCATCAACATCTTCTTCTTCTTCCCATCACAATCCTGCAAATAAAAGACAGAAACGGATAAATGAAACCTCAAAGTAAGATCTGTTTTCTATTTCTTTTTTAGTTCAATAACAGAGCCACATATATACGAACCTTGGTCTCTGTATCAAACTTCCTTTTCTTGAAATTTCCAGTCCCAATCATCGTTTCCGGCGAGATAGAGAGTCTTGGATCACCTTCCACCGTCGTCTGTCCGTAAATCATCGGAAGATTCAAACCGTCCGTCCCAAGAAAGCCGTCAATCACGCCGCCGTTAATCATCGAAGAATCGGAGAAGAAGCCGGCGAGAGGAGAATCGAAGCCTGGATTGAGGTACTTGAGATGAGCCCTTTGTCGCTCTAAGACCGACATGTCCGTATTATAGTCGAGCAAAAGATCAGCTTCTATAGCTCCATTCATCTTCTTCTTTCTTCTTTGGATTCAGAAAACAAACTTGCAGTGTGAGAGAAAGATAGAGTGAGAAATAGGAAACAGAGTAAAGGTAAGGTGAGGGTAGAAGAGGAAAGGATTATTTATAGCAAAAAAAAAAAAAAAAAAAGAACATCAGCTATGTACACTTAGTCCAAATTCATCGCATCAAATAAGGTAGGCCCAAGTACAAATCTGGAAACTTTATATGTTTCGAGATAATTGCGTTTTGGGATGACTGAAAAAATAACACACAGAACAAAATAATGACATAATATATATGCAATGTATTATAATATTTATTGGATCTTGATTCACTAAAGAAAGGAGGATAAGCTCAGGGGGATGTCTATTCCAATTGGTGTGTGTGTCTTCTTTTAGGTTTCAACTAAACTTTTCTTTCGTAAAGGAGCACGTGAAAGTCACGTGTGCTGTTGTTTTATTGTAACACAATGAAAGGAAATTATTTCTAAAGTTTACATGATAATGCGTAACAACTGCATCGATCGTATAGTCTTTTATCTTAGAAAGCTAAGTAAAAAAAATGAAATCCATTACTTTAGATTGGTGCACTAGACATTTTCACTTCAAAAGGGTAAGAAAAATACACTTTACCTACTCCGGTCTTGATTTGGCTATGATGCATTGTTCACATGAATTTATTACACAAGACCTGACAAGACGCTTTTATGAATCTTGTTATTCAGATCGATCCATGCGTCTGATCGCCATGCTGTATTGGCTTACTCTCTATTGTGATAGGCTGATACTGAGACGGTGCGAGAGAGAGAATGCCACGTGATCGCCATGCCCTTTGTATGCAGAAGCCCCATCACATAAATTACTCACAAGTCACAAGTTAGTTTTTAGTCTTAGATCACTTTCACCGATTTCGGTGAGCAAATATTTTCTGAGAAAAGGACCTCTCCATCATTAAAGTATGGCATTGTTTAGGTTCTCAAATATTTTCATTTATCCTACTTTTTTCTTATTTTTAAGTTATATATGAACAACCTTTATGTGATTGAAGTAGGGCTGAGGACATGAATTCTTCTCGAGTCTAGGATAAAAATCCAAACTTTTTTTCCGGCTTAGTCCAATTTTTTTATTAAGCTTTTTAAGCAGATATATGGAGTTAGTAAGATAAGAAAAAGGGGAGGGTGTAAAGTTGTTAGAAACAAATGAAATGGTCGTTGCTTTTTGATGTGATGAATTTGGACTAAGTCTATAGAAAGATGAAGGCTATTTCCCTATCATCATACTAATACTATACAATATACATGCATTGATGCATACACTTATAAAAGTAAGTGTCACACACCTAATTTGTGGGTTCCCCATCCTCTTGTATGTATATGCTCATAAATACATGCATATATATAGATGTGTCGACATGTATGTAGATTTTGACACTTGATTCGGTTTCGGTGTGTTGATCTGGAGTAATAATTATATTATATATTACATATTTATCATACAAATATGTGTGTAAGTGTTGTTACTATATATGACAGTGACATATCTATACATATGTCTATACAAAATTGCGTATGGGGAAGTTCTTAGAAATCATCAATGCAGAGAATGGAACAATAATGAGGAGATATCCGATGGTCATGATTACATGATGGGATCCCAATTCCTACATCTCTTCTCCTATATATATTATAAAATTATACTACTAAGGAGAAATGTTTATATTTCTATTTTCTATGCAAATATATATCTTAGAATTTAATTACTGTCATAGTTATTAGTATTAGGCTATTAGGGTATTAGCTATAATAATATCAACATAATATACATGTTGCAAAAAAAAAGCGTCATAAGTTAAAGTAAAAAAACACACCTAATTTCAAAGGAAGCTTAAGTTGAAATGCACAAATCAATTGTGACAATGTGTATGAATTACATGTGCAATGTAACTAATGTCATAATTAATAGATCGCCGCCACAATTAACTAATGACATTAGTTACATTTGTAGAAGAAGCTCTTCTAAACCACCCACTTCTTTCTCTAGACGGTCAGGCTCTAAAGCCCGCATTTTTTGAAAATTACATGTGCAATGTAACTAATGTCATAATTAATAGATAAGGTGAGCCTCAGCCAAAAAATATATTAGCAGTATGATTTTTTTTTGTTTTCTG
Organism: Camelina sativa; assembly: GCF_030686135.1. Classification (NCBI taxonomy): domain Eukaryota; kingdom Viridiplantae; phylum Streptophyta; class Magnoliopsida; order Brassicales; family Brassicaceae; genus Camelina; species Camelina sativa. The sequence continues at coordinate 2,546,073 of NC_141889.1, forward strand.
ATGTAGGCTCATCGGGGACTGCTCCAACTCTCTGACACATATCATTTTTCATTATTCAACTATCAATTGAACTATATGGGCTTCCTTGCTTCTTTTTTTATTTGATACCTAAACAATTCAAATATGCATTTATATATCTAAATCTCAAATACAGGAATGTAACTTTTCCAACAGTAACAGGTGGCAAACAGAGCTGACGGGGAAAAAAAAACAGGTGGCAAACAGAGCAAACAATCTAAAACCTCTAGAAACACCAAAGAGATGTTTAATTTTAAACACGTTTTAAATAATTATGTTAGTATGGAAAACACGTTGATTGGTTGGAAGATTTAAAAACAGAAGGAAAATAAAAAGATGATTGAATTCTAAGTTAGGTTATTAAACGGTCCACAACTTAAATAGAAGAATGGAAACACCCATGTGTTTCTTTATTTATAACGAAAAAGAAAGAACACATTAAACATTATCAAATCATAACCAATAATTAAAAGAAAGAAGGAAAGAAGAAAAAAACACTAAATTGTTAACACTCAGATAGATGAATTAGGTCCGACCGTTTTTGACATGAGTCTCTGATTTTGATGAATCAGAATCAATTTGAACCGGATATCTATCGATGCAATCTTCCCAAGGACTATTCGCCGAAGCCTTGACATTGCATAGAGCCACCCAAACCGCACTGTTACACTTAAACCCTGACCCTAAAGCAATCTGCCAAGCTCTATTCCCTTTCTTCATCCTTCCTTTTGCTTCTATGTATGCCAATTCATACCAAATTGAGCTAGACGAAGTATTCCCAAATCTATGTAACGTTGATCTAGATGCCTCCACATCGATTGGCGATAGTCCTAAGCTCTTCTCAAGCACATCGATCACGGCTCTGCCTCCCGCATGAATACAGAAATGGTCGATAGCAAGCTTGAAATCCGGGACGTAACAGTGCTTGATCTTGTCCTTCAAAAGTTTCTTGGCGATGAAGGTAACTAAAAACAGAAACTTTTCGCTTAAAGGAAGAATCAACGGACCCAACGTTGCTATGTTTTTCTTAAGCGCTGTCCCCGCAACAACGGTTATGTCCTTTGACAGACAAACTCCGATTTTACCGCCCTCATCGTCTCCTTGTTGCACACATCGAAAAGACTTGTCATCAGCTCCGGTATGCGTTCGAACAGTATGACATAGCTTGTACTTGGACCGTCTCCGATCTCCCAGTTTGTTGGAGAGCAAAATCGCTGCCCCACCAACACGAAACAAGCAATTGCTAACCATCATGGATCTGTTTTCGCCAGCATAAATGCCTTGAGTGATGTTCTCAGTGCTCACCACAAGTGCATAAGTGTTTTTATGAACATGCAACAAGTCCTTTGCAAGATCAATGGCGATAACACCAGCACTACAACCCATTCCTCCGAGACTAAAGCTTTTGATGTTGCTTCGGAGCTTGAAAGTGTTAACGACCATCGCAGATAGCGAAGGAGTTGGATTAAACATGCTTGAGTTCACCACAAGTATACCAATCTCTCTAGGGTTTACTTTGGTGTTCTCGAATAGCTTTTCTAGCGCACCGATGATTACCTGCTCTGTCTCTTCACGTGAAGCTGCAAAGGTCTTTTGTGGGGGCACGTTAATGAGTCCCTGGGGACTGTACGTTTCATCACCTAGACCTGAACGTTCTTGAATCTTCCTCAGGAAATCAAGCGAGGATGGATCATCGCATGCCACGTTCCGTGAGGTATCAGCTTTTCTTATTTGGTAGAAAATATCCATCGCCTTGGAAACACTAACTTTGAGATGCGGTGGTGGAAGGTAGCACGAGTAGTCAACGAGGTAAACCGGTTTGGGCCGGGTTACAATGTAGAGAACCAAACCGAAAGCGGTGAAAGCAAAGAGTAAAATTACGGTTATAAGGTTGTGTTGGAGATGGGAATAGAAGTGGTAGAGATCGTTTGCTGTAAGCTTAGAGGCTTTTCCGGCAAGTAACGCCGTTAACGGAAACAAGCAAAGGTTGAAAAAGTTGGTTAGAACGTAATGGTAAAGGAGCTTTGCGTTAACGGACGTCATTGCTCAGTTTGTGTCGGAGAGTATGATAGAGAGGAGCCGTTAAGAGGTATTTGTATGGATCCTTTTTTGTGGTCCGTTACGATTTGCAAGCATGCATATAGACATGTGTATATTCACACTCATGCAAGCATACACATTGAAATAAATTACTAGTCCACTGAAAGTTGCCAAAATAAGGTAAATAGTCCACTCTGCAATATTATATTGCCAATATATACAGAGTGTTAAATTTATTTCGTCCAAGTTTCATTTTCCAATTTTGAAAATTTGGAGCAAAAAAAAAAAGAATGTACTGGTTCTTCAACGTTGCCTACAATATGTTGATGCATCTATTATTACAAAAGAGTATGATAAATTTTTTTTGTTAAAAACAAAAAAAAAAATAGTTTATGAGTGGTGCTCAATACGATACATGTGTATTAAATAAATACTTGAGGATGTTTTAGGGGGATTCGTGTTCGTAGATTTGATTGGCTGAAAGGCTATAGTCGATTAGCCTCTGACTAAATAGCAGTTATGGGATGAATGTTTCTCGGGAACGAGTTTTATTCGCAAAGTCTGTCCCCGAACTAGATCAGTAAATAAATCAGGTGGAAGTTTAGTTAAGGCCAAATACTTTGAAATACTATAATATTTGCATAAATATTAAGAATCAGACCCTATAGAACACTAATTAATTGCATCAAACTATCCGGACACTGATTTTTTTTTTTAATTGCAACTATCTTTAAAATAAGTCATCTCTATAATAAGATTCACCACACCTAAGGGGCTAAGAGCAATCACACATATAATCACTTAGTTTAACCACTTTCAAATTCATTTTTTATAAGTCCTTTATATATATTCGTGATCTTGGTGATCATAATCAGTTGTGTTTCTCTCTATTTTTATCTCGTGACACACATGCTTTGGACCTGGAACACCATGAGCACACTGATCCAGTGATTGTTTAACCTTTTTTTCTTCTTCATATTTTTTTTGGGTAGTTTTTTAGTGCCTATAAAGGCAAAAGGTCATACACTAGTGTTGTACCCACGATTCGTCATCTCGGATAACAGGCAGAGGACCTGGGCCGGGCACGCTAAACGGGTCAAAGGTGTAGCGCTGGTCGGCCCATCAGGCCCAGAGAGAAGAAGAGAGCGCGGAGAGGCGTCATATTAGTCAGCTCGCAGTTCGACCTCGGTCAAAGATTCTAGCATTCAAGTGAATTAATTAGGACGCGAGAATCGTGTAAAATTAATTACGCATTAATTGGGTAATTAATTGGTCTGTATAAATATATAAGGGGGGGAGACTTTGTGGGGGATCGAATATTTTTTCTCTCAGACAGTAATATACAATTTTAGCAATCAAATAGTCTCTTTCAATTCGGAACTCTTAACGGTGATAAACTCCTCCATACATAAATCACTTCGGAAGGAGAAAACTCCTCTCACTCCCACAACTAGCACATATGAATGTAATTGAGTAAACTCTAAAGGATCTCGAATCTCCTTTTTGTTACTCTTGTGATAAATTTCCGTTTTTCTATCTTTTTTTTTTATTATTGGTTGCAACTCAAATAAGAAAAGGATTCAACTTGAGAGCTCGTGGGGAAAAAAGGAAACAATCACAATTTCCTTTTCTAAATTTGCTTAAAGTTAAAAGAAAAGAAGAAAAAATAGCCGTTGCTTATATTAAATACATTCATACACTCGGCTCATTATTATTAGTCATTAGGTTAAAAAATCTCCAAATCATTCATTCATTCTCTCTTCTTCTTTGTAAAACCATCAAAGTTTCTCCAAATCTCTCTTCTTCTTCTTCTTTGAGAAACCAAATCCAAAGCTTTGCGTTGGTGATCTCTGTCAAGATCGGAGGGGGAATCATATCAGACTCTGTTCGTGATTGACTGATCGCCATCCCCATGTTAATCGTGACAACATCTTCATTCGATCGAGATTGATTCCAGGTCAAGTCTTCTCCCTAATCTCAAACAACCACGAACAGAGATGATCTCTGCATCAACTTTATTATCCCTTTGATATTTGATCGGAGCATCTCTTTTCGTGATTGATCTCTTACATTATCGTCATCCGATCGTACGTGATCGATCTTAATTAATTAGGTCAAAATCTGCTCTACGATCACCGAAACGTTTTCACACGGTGGATTGATCTGATCTAATGCGGTAAAGAGGAAAACATCTCTGTTCAATCGAGATCGATTCCAGGTCAAAAAAAGTCTTTCTTCTTATTCATTCGATCAAACTTCTCAAACTCTCTCTTTTTTCTTCTACTTATTCAGCTCTGTTCGTGTTTTAACCATCTGTCAAAGACGGCTCAAGGATGCGAGAATGCGGGAACGAGGACGAGTGAGAGTAGTGAACCAGTCATGATCCTGTGTGTTTGGTGGTGTTTCCATGGTTCCGACTATTCATTCAGTCATCTGAAGCTGATGAGAATCGATCAAATCTTGTGTTTCTTCCACATCACAACCAGAGGTATATTGCTTTCTTTATTTCCTTTCCAACTAATAATTTTTTTTATTTTTTATTTTTATTTTCAGACTTTAAACTAAATTTAAGGTTTTTATAACCAATCTTTTCATATAGTATATTTTTTATTGACAAAAAAAGTTTTCAAACTTAAGCGTTAAATTGGAATAAGCTTGGTGTCACAAGTCTAACATGTTTTCGAGTGTTCTAAATTTAACACTTAAAAAGTTCTTTCACAAATAATATTTTATGTAAAAATTGTTTTAAATTTTTTTAACTAAATTTTTTTTATTATACAAAATATTTTATTAACAAAAAAAGTTCTAAGACTTCAGAGTTATTTGAATACGCTTGATGACTAACCCGACTTAGCATCCCGTCTTCCTCAGATCCGTAAGCTTGGTGTTGGTGTCATAACCCGACTTTAATTTGAATACATTGAAAACAAACCGGATTGATTTACAAAAAAAAAAAAAAAAACAAACAAACAAACAAATTTAGTATCCCCGTCCTTATAAGAGTTCGTAGGTTTTGGTGTCATAAGTTTAGCATTTTTTCATTTATTCTAAATTTAACACTTAAGTTTAATTTTAAGGTTCTTTGTAAGTAAGTAAATTGTTTTGATTTTTCTAACTCACCATTTTTATTTCACAAATGATTTAATTTTTCCAAAAAACTAAAATTTTAAATTTTAATAGGTCAACACTTTTGGTCCTATCTTTTGACTTCATAACCATTCTTGGTCATTAATTAAGGGTTACCTTTATACACAACATATACAAACATACATTAACCTTCCACTGATTTTCTTGACCCCTTGGTAAAGAACAAAAGATATAAGAGTTAACCTTTTTTTTTTGGTACATGGAGGACTAACCATGTTTCCAGACCAATCTACCGTTCTTACGAGTTCAAAGATCGATCTTAACCGGATATCTATCGATGCAATGTTCCCAAGGATTTTTAAACGAGGGCTCGACATCGCGGAGAGCCACCCAAACCGCGCTGTTACATTTAAACCCGCTTCCAAAAGCAATCTGCCAAACTCTGTTCCCTTTCCTCATTCTTCCTTTGGCTTCCGTGTAAGCCAATTCATACCATATAGAGCTCGAGGAAGTGTTTCCAAATCTGTGCAGTGTCATTCTAGACGCCTCGACATGTCTTGGCGAAAGCTTTAAACTCTTCTCTAGTTCATCGATCACGGCTCTACCTCCCGCGTGAATACAGAAATGATCAAAGGCAAGCTTGAAATCGGGTATGTAAGGCTTCTGTTTCTTGGCGTTGAACAGTCTCTTAGCAACAAAAGTCGCAAAGAAGAGGATCTGCTCGCTTATAGGAAGAACCAGAGGACCCAAAGTGGTGATATTAGTCTTCAAAGCTTCTCCGGCTATAGCCATAAGATCTTTCGATAAAGAAACTCCGGTTTTTAAACACTCGTCTTGTTCTTGGTACACACAACTGAATGCTTTCTCATCAGATCCTTTATGAGTCCTTACCGTATGAACAAGCTTATACTTGGAGCGTTTTCGATCCAAAGGCTTGTTGGAAAGCAGAACCGCAGAGCCACCAACTCTAAACAAGCAATTAGGGATCAACATTGCTTTCTTGTTACCAAAATACCAATTCTGTGTAATGTTCTCAGTACTAACCACAAGAGCAAAAGTGTTCCTATGTATCTGTAACATGTCACTAGCGAGATCAATCGCGATAACACCAGCACTACATCCCATTCCACCAAGGTTAAAGCTCTTGACGTTTCCTCTTAGTTTATACTTGTTAACAATCATGGCGGATAAAGAAGGCGTAGGGTTAAACAAACTACAGTTCACAACAAGAACACCAATCTCTCTAGGATTGATTTTGGTATTCTCGAAGAGGTTATCGAGTGCACCGAAGATTACCTGCTCTGCTTCCTCACGCGCAGCGGCCATAGTGGGACGCGGCGGGGTGCAGTGAATAGACTCCGGTAAATAAGTCTCTTCTCCGAGACCGGATCGAACCAAGATCTTTCGTTGGAACTCAAGCGACGATTCGCTGAAATCTTGAATCAAACTAGAGTTATTCATGAATTTTTGGTAACTAACTTTTTGATCCGACGGTGGTAAGTAGCAGGAGTAATCGACAAGGTAAACGGATCTAGGTCGTGACATGAAGAAGACTGTGCATCCGAATATGGCGAATGTGATAAGGGAGATGACTCCGACGAGATTGTACTGGAGCTGGTTTAGAGTTAATAAGGAGACGTTCGTGAACAAAACCGCCATTACAAGAGGGACGAGCATGAACTTCAAAAAGTGAGTAATCAGGTAGTGATAACCAAGCTTGACGTAGTCTTGGGAGTCCATGGAAACTTGTTGCTGATGCTGGTGAGAAACTGAAGCTGGATGTGTGTGCGCGTATATATAGACACTGAGAAAGAGAGAAAGATGAAGAGAAGAAATATCGTAAGGGGAATGTATTGTGTTTATAGAGACAGACACACCATTAATTTTTCTCTCCTGGTTGGGTGGAGTTTGATATAACTAAAAAACAGAAACAAGTCGCCATTAATGTATTTTGGCATCATGTGCATTGGCCAACTAATGGGAGACGTAGGGTGCAAATGGTTGCACAGTTCAAAAAATTGAAGGAGTTAGAAAAAAATTATTCAACCAAATTTCACCATTTGAATGGAAGAGGTTGAGGAAGTTGAAAATAATTATTCAACCATTCAACCTAAAAAGTTAAAAAAATAAACTAATTCTACTGCAAAAATGTTCAAGTTGTTCAACCACTATTTTGGAGATGAATGGGTATTATTCAGCCCAATTTTGTTCAAACTTAAAATTTTCAATTCTTTCAATTTTAAGCAACCATTTGCAGCCGTAAGGAGCAAAGAGTTAATAAGCTTTTTTGGTTTTTATAGGAAAACAGAGAAGAGAAGATTTTTTGAATCGATTTCTAAATTTTCCAAATTTATAGGGAAAAAAGGGTATTTTTTTTTTTTTTTTTTAACAAAGGGAAAAAAGGTATCTTAACGGAGAATATGGACGTGAAATAAGCATGGGCTAAGGCCCAATTATTTAGTAAAAATCACTGGATCTGTATTTTAAAATACACAGTACTACTGGTGTTACTATAATTTTTTTTTTTAAGATCCCAAAGAGAAAGGTATAGTATTATTGTCCAATAGCATGTCGGGAACACCAACATTATATACTAAAATTATTATTTTAAACGATTTCGATAACCCAACGGCGTAAGATTGAATGCAAATCCAGCTATTAAATACAGATCACAAATTCTCTATTTCAATAAAAACCAAATTAATATAGTTAGACTAAGACTATCATTAACATTAAACAACTAGACATTAATACTCCTCGTTCGGTGGCAATATCGTAATAAACAGCGAAACGCAAGCCTTAAAATAAAAAACACACTCAGTTTCTACCCGTTGAGCTCTCTGTCTTGTCTCTCTCAATTTTATTATCGTCATCATCCTCTTTTGTTTCTTTTCTCCTAACGTTTCTCTTTCTTCTTCGAACAATCTCCAAAACTTTTTGTTTTTTTGTTTGAGAAGAAAGAACCAAACTATTACACCAAGAGAAGAGTTTAGTTTAGTCTTTGTTGTTCGCGATGTCGGACTCTGGTTCTTCTCACAAGTCCTCCTCCACAAAGTTACCTTCAATATTGGGACTAAACATCTACATAGTTATCGCGATATGTTCTGTTTTCATACTCTTGATCTCGGTCCTCATCTTCCTCTTCGTCTGTCTGAACCGAGTCTCACGCGCTCGTAGAATGCGTGTGAAACACAGCTCAGGCTCGATCCCGCTTGTCTCCAAGGAGATATCGGAGATCAAGAAGACGGTCGGAAAGTTTATTAGAAACTCCGACGAATCAAAGGGTAAGATCGGAAACGAAGCTGTCGTCGTGGTTCCCGCATCGAGCAAAGAAGCGACGACTACGAGTACGAGTGGTGGGTTTGACACTTTGTCGGTGGCTTCGAGCGGTGGTGACGTTGGTCCCGAGGTGATGGGATGGGGAAGATGGTATAGCTTGAAAGATCTGGAGATCGCGACGCGTGGCTTCTCTGATGAGAACGTGATCGGTGAAGGAGGTTACGGCGTCGTTTATAGAGCTGATTTCTCTGACGGTTCTGTCGCCGCCGTCAAGAACCTCCTTAACAACAAGTAAGTAGTTTTGTTTACTAATTTCAGATTAGATCATTTTTGAAAAAAAAAGTTCAGTTTTTCGAAATTTGGATCTTATCCCCCTCTCTCTCTGGTGGTACATAACATTAAATTATTCATTCCTCATGTCTGACAAATTTTATTCATTTACTTCAATTCACGGACTCCGTGATTGTTGGGTCAAGGCTTCATTGGTACTTACTTACTAGTTACTACTACTTGGTTTTTTTAAAAATTGCTTTAAATGTTGTCTTCTTCGCTCCTTTCCACCCCAAGAAAATGGCGAAACTTTGATCTTTTAGTATTTCTCCGACAAGTGTTTAATTAGATAACACATTATCCGGATTAAAATTATTTCACTGAGAGTTTGACTTTCAGTGATGTAACCATTTTATCTCCTGAATTAGTAACTTCAATATATCTAAATTACAATGCTTACTTAGTTCCAGAGGCATTTCAGAGAATATATTTCCGACCATTGAACTATATAATTGCTGTTATCTTTTAGGTAGGTGTAGTGAAGCTAAAAGAGTAAAACAAAAGGAAAAATTAATTAGTTGTGTGCTTTGTTCTTTATTCTCTACTAATGCTTTCTTTTAGGCGCTGTTCGTTTCATGATCCATGTGAATGATTCTGGATGATGCTCTTTTTTTGACAAAAACGAACAACATTTGAATGGTTCATTCAGATGGTCCATCCAAATGAATAAACGAACAAGGCCTTAATCTTTTCCTTTTCTTTTGACCTCTTTTGTTTTAGTTGTTACCTTTTTTAGATGATGAGATGGTCTCACTGGGTCTATGACTTTTGAATCTGTATGATTTGATTTTATGATTTAATCAATGTAATGGATAAATCTTCTGTTTAGGTAGCAAGATTGCAGAAATCTATTATATTGATAGTTAGGTTGAGCAGATTCAGGTTGTTGGTGGCAGGACAACCACTGCAAGTTTGATGCCATTTTAAAAAGAAATATAATAATTGTTTTGGTCCTGAGAGGAGCCATGGATGAAACTTTTTTTGGCTTCTTGTTTACTCTCTCACAGTATTGTTTTATAGTAAACATTTTATAAGATATAATAAAATGAATCTGCTAAATTGATGGTAAAACATAACTTTCTTCAGGGGTCAGGCAGAGAAAGAGTTCAAAGTTGAAGTGGAAGCTATTGGAAAAGTAAGACATAAGAACTTGGTTGGTCTGATGGGATATTGTGCTGACAGTGTTCAAAGGTGCCAAAAACATACCAACTCAAATGAATTAGTAGTAGTAAACTCTAGTTTGTATTTAATCTAACAACATTTTTTACTTCTTTCTTTGTTCTTGATAAGGATGCTTGTGTATGAATATATTGATAATGGAAACTTGGAGCAGTGGTTGCACGGTGATGTAGGTCCGGTTAGTCCTCTTACGTGGGATATCCGCATGAAGATTGCTATTGGAACAGCAAAAGGGTGCAGTTTCTTTTGTTCTTTCTTCTTCTTTTCGAATTGCATTCTATCTGCAAGAAGGCACTTAAAACCATATCTTTTGATGAACAGGTTAGCCTATTTACATGAAGGGCTTGAACCTAAGGTTGTGCACCGTGATGTGAAATCTAGTAACATCTTGCTCGATAGGAAATGGAACGCGAAAGTGTCTGATTTTGGTTTGGCCAAGTTATTAGGATCTGAAACAAGCTATGTGACAACTCGTGTTATGGGAACTTTTGGGTATATATATATATACCCTCTCTTCTTTCAATTATTCAAACGCAGATTGTGACTTCACACTGATTTTTCTTAACATTCTTTTGTGAAAAAATCTACAGATATGTTTCACCGGAATATGCAAGTACTGGTATGCTCAATGAGTGTAGTGATGTCTACAGTTTCGGTGTTTTGCTCATGGAGATGATTACAGGAAGAAGTCCTGTAGATTATTCAAGACCGCCTGGCGAGGTATTTATATTTGGGAGCTTTTTGACTAATAACCCATTCCTCCTCCCAAGAACATATGCAAATATCTGTTTGTTGAAACATTTTTCAGATGAACTTAGTTGATTGGTTTAAAGGAATGGTTGCAAGTAGACGTGGAGAAGAAATTATAGATCCTAAAATCAAGACCTCACCACCACCAAGAGCTTTGAAAAGAGCTTTGCTTGTTTGTTTGCGTTGCATAGACCTTGATGCTAGTAAACGACCAAAGATGGGACAAATCATTCACATGCTTGAAGCTGAAGACTTCCCTTTCCGTCCTGTAAGTATAAAAAAAAAGCTAAAAAGAGATTTTAGTAATGCTTTATGGCTTTATGCAATTAACTGATTTCAAAAGTTGTATGTGTCTCACAGGATCACAGATCAAACCAGGAAAGAATGACCGAGAAAGCTTCAATGGCAAACAAGAATGTCCATCACGGTTGAGTATTCGTTACACATCCACAAATTGATAGATGTTTCCATGTTTTATTAATTCTTAAAATTGATGATTGATATGCCTAAAGGAAAAAAATTGGAGAAATGAGATTAGATATATGAGGATGGAATTCAGATTTAAGGCTTGTATTTTGTATATAACATATATGTAATGTATAAATAAATTAGTGAAACTCTATAAAGAATGTTACATTCCTTCTCTTTTGGTTTGCCTAGACAGGCCATGTGAATATTTCACTTACAGGTTTACAGCATCATAAACTGGTTCAACTCAAAATTTAAGCCACATTGACCCGGACCAAACCAGAATTTGGTAATTTGGTTTTCATAGAAGAAGAAGAACTGATTAATTGGCGTTTAAAACTAAACCGATCTCAAACCGAAATTATGCTAATGACCGGGATTCGGACAAATCGGATCCGGTTCGGGTGGAGCTGAAAACAGATGTGTCGGAATTCGGATCCGACAAACCACGACCACTCCACTACCTGCGATTGGTGAAACTATCCAAGAGTCGCCACGTGTCATCACATATTCTCCTGACATCTCCCCCCATCATCATGAAACCCACATAGCAAAAAAGGGAAAACAAAATCCACATTCTTTAAAAGTCGATTTCATCTCCAGATCTGTGTGATTCGAGGAGCGAAAACATGGAAGAGGATTTGATTAAACGTCTTGAAGCTGCGGTTACGAGGCTTGAAGGGATCTCAAGCAACGGTGGAGGAGGAGGAGTTGTTTCTGTTTCCCGCGGAGGAGATTTCTCAATCGATGGTGATGTCGCATCGTCCGATCCTTCGATTCTGGCTTATGACGATCTGATTTCTCAATGTGTTGGTAGGGCTTTAAGCGCTGCTGAGAAGATCGGTGGAGTTGTTCATGATGTGACGAAGATTGTCGCCGAAGCATTTGCTTCGCAAAAGGAGCTGCTTGTTCGCATCAAGCAAACGCAGGTATGTTTGCTTGAGTATTTTTGGGTGTGATTAAGATCGTTTCGTTTTTGGTGCGTCTTTGTGAATATTTTGGTATTGTTGTGATTCGAAACAGAAGCCTGACCTCGCTGGATTGGCTGGATTTCTAAAGCCGTTGAATGATGTTACAATGAAAGCTAATGCAATGACTGAAGGCAAAAGGTCTGATTTTTTCAATCACTTGAAGGCTGCTTCCGATAGTTTATCTGCATTGGCTTGGATTGCTTTCACTGGCAAAGATTGTGGTAAGCTGAGAGAGAGAGAGAGAGAGAGAGAGAGAGAGAGACATCATGTTGGAAAAGTTTCTAAATTTATGAATTTTGTGATTTCAAAATTCTCTCTTTGTTTTTTTCCCTGCAAGGTATGAGCATGCCCATCGCTCATGTGGAAGAAAGTTGGCAAATGGCTGAGTTTTATAACAACAAGGTGCTAATCTTTAATCATCTCTATGCTTTCATATGTTATGATGTTATGGGATTATGAAAAAACAATAGGGAACAAGGAGAGTTACTTGATTAGGTTGTAGAATCCTATATTGCTCTTTAATGCTCTTTGCACATTGTTAATTCTGTGATATCCATGTTCTTCGTCAGGTTCTGGTTGAGTACCGTAACAAAGACGCAGATCATGTGGAATGGGCTAAAGCCTTAAAAGAACTTTACGTACCTGGTTTAAGGGATTATGTTAAAAGTCAATACCCCTTGGGACCTGTATGGAATGCATCAGGGAAACCTGCTACTGCTACTGCTCCTGCCAAGGCTCCACCCGGTGCTCCTGCTCCTCCACCAGCACCCATCTTCAGTTCTGAATCTTCAAAGCCATCATCATCGTCGAACCAGAAACAAGGGATGTCTGCTGTTTTCCAGCAGCTCAGCTCGGGTGCTGTTACCTCAGGTAGGTTTGATGTTGTATGTCTTCATATTTCTGGCGTAGTGTCTATTTTGGAATGTGAATCACAAGTAGCTTATTATCCTTGTGCTTTGCTTCCCAGGTCTTAGAAAAGTGACGGATGATATGAAGACAAAGAACCGTGCTGATAGATCTGGAGCTGTTAGTGCCATTGAGAAGGAAACCCGTGCCAGTAAACCAGCCTTCTCAAAAACTGGACCACCGAAAATGGAACTTCAAATGGGTCGCAAGTGGGTTTTACTAACAATTCCTATGATGGTACATAACTCTGGTAGAAATGCTATAGTACTGATTGCTGCTTCTACTGTATTATTAGGTGGGCTGTTGAGAACCAGATTGGGAAGAAGGACTTGGTCATCAGCGAGTGTGATTCCAAACAGTCTGTGTACATATTTGGTTGCAAAGATTCCGTCTTGCAGATACAAGGTAACTTTGCGGCATTCCAACCTCACTGTGAAAAGTTTGGATATCTACTCAAAAATCTTTGAGGCCCTTACTGTTGCTGCATAATCTGTAGGAAAAGTGAATAACATCACCATTGACAAATGCACCAAAATGGGTGTTGTTTTCACGGTGAGTGGAATAATAGTCATTCCTCTTACATTCCTACAGTATACAGTTATGTGATTTCTAATAATGTAAGATATAACATGTCTGTATAGGATGTTGTTGCTGCATTTGAGATTGTGAATTGCAACAACGTAGAAGTGCAATGTCAGGTTTGTTTTCTATAATCTATAAGCTTTTCAAATGGCAGCAGATATATCTTTTTAAAGACTATATATCTTTTTGTCAAGACACTGATTGCTCTTCGTTTGTCTTTACTCATCTATGGCTAATCTAGGGTTCAGCTCCCACAGTTTCTGTGGACAACACAACTGGCTGTCAGTTATATCTAAACAAAGACTCGTTAGAGACAGCGATAACAACAGCCAAATCGAGTGAGATCAATGTAATGGTGCTACCCCTGATGGAGATTGGGTACGCCTTTACTTTCTTTGTAACCATGAAAACGTTTTGATTTTCTGGTATTCTTCAAACTTTATACACCAAAAAACGAAATACTTCTGGAATCTGGTTACTGTTGGTTGATACCAATATTCAGAAGCCATTGGTTGTGTAACCAGGAACCTAATGTGTATGACACTGTGTATGGTAGGTATTATTCTCATATTGTCTTGTTACAACATTGTAGGTGGAACATGCGCTGCCTCAACAGTACAACCATGTGTTCACGGAAGGGAAGTTTGAGACAACACCGGTCTCGCACTCAGGTGCCTAAACCAAGGAGAATCTATTTGCACTCTGGGTTTTGCTTGAATATCATGCCTTTTTTTTATATATACTCATATATTTGGTTTCTTCAGATTGTTATAGAGGAGAGAATCTGTTTGTTTATTTGTTGGTTGGTTGGTTTTTGTCTTGTGTCTCTGTCCCCTAATTTTGGGTATGGAGGTTCTTTGGCCTTTTGATTTATATGATCTGAGCATCCTGTGTTTTGTTCGTCCTTGAGGTTTTGGATTTGGGTTTCTCCTTTCTTTGCTTTTGCGCTTGTTCTGAGCTATTGACTGTTGACATTGCGCACAAATCAAATCATGGATAGGAAAAAGTTGCAAATCCTGTTTTTGGAATATGCAATAATTTTATGTTATTCAACCTTTTTGGGTTTTGTTTTGTTAAGAACTTGTTAATGTATATAGGATATGATGTGAACACAGTAAAGAAAATCTTGAGAAAAGTATGGATGACTTTAAAAATACAGAATAGAAGTTTTAGTAAGTCAACATAATAATTGATTTGAACATTGTAAAATCACAAAAGCTAAGAAAAGTTATTGGTGGTGAAACGTGAAGAGTGGGTTACTCTATTGGGAAATAGCATGTAAAAGGGGAATACTGTCATCTACTTTTTGAGGAATTAATTTTTATTTTCTACATTGCATGAACCTTATTTGCGTATGCGCTCATACAATTAGTATCCCATCCATTCTCTTCAACTAAAAGATATCAGTAAATGTTCCAACCTTTTTTTGGTACTTTGACTCCTACATCCTAACTAATCTAATCATTTTACTACCAGCAACAACAATGAATAATGTAAAAGTTTTTAAGTCGTATTTACGAAATTTGGCTTTGGACTTAACATTTAACAACGTTGAGATTAAGGCAAAGGTACTTGTGGCACAAAATACTCAAGCAAACTCAAAAAGATATATTACTTCAAATTTCTCTGCAGAAAGTTTCCTCATCGGAAAGTAGCCAATTTTTTCTTATTACAAAATATAATAAGACCGAAACGAAGAAGACTTTATACCTCAAAAGTCTCTGAAACTAACAACAGAAGTCAGCACGTGTAGTGTGGAAAAATAAGCACAAAACGTGTCTTGGAAAATTCTCTTCCTTGTATATAACCGTTACAGTAAAAACCTCTTCTTTAAGCAACACTATCTCTCATCATCTCTCTCTCTTTCTTCTCTCTCACCAACATGATGGCTCTTCTCCGCATCCTCATCTCTCTCCTTCTCATCTCCATCTCTCACTTCCCATCCTCACGTAAGTATCTTCCCCAACACGACGTCGTTTGTTTTATCTCCTCTGTTTCTTCTTCATCTAACCTTTTTTCACTTCCTCTGTTTTTTTTTTGTTCTGTTTGTTGTTACCGACAGATGCAGAGTCTTTCATCGGAGTTAACTACGGTCAAGTCGCCGACAATCTCCCTCCGCCTTCAGAAACAGCCAAGCTCCTCCAATCCACTTCGATTCAGAAAGTTAGACTCTACGGCGCCGATCCCGCCATCATCAAAGCTTTGGCTGGTACAGGTGTAGGTATCGTCATCGGCGCTGCTAACGGCGACGTTCCTTCACTCGCCTCTGATCCAAACGCTGCCGCTCAATGGATCAACTCAAATGTCCTCCCTTTCTATCCCGCCTCCAAAATCATCCTCATCACCGTCGGCAACGAGGTCCGTCTCCGTCGCCAAGTTTCAACCTTTTTTTAGAGATTTATTTCTCTAATTCTGTTCCGACGATCATCGCAGGTTCTGATGTCGAACGATCCGAATCTGGTGAACCAGCTACTCCCGGCGATGCAGAATCTCCAAAAAGCCCTCGAAGCGGTGTCTCTCGGCGGGAAAATCAAGGTCTCGACGGTTCACGCCATGACGGTGCTCGGTAATTCAGACCCGCCATCAGCCGGTTCATTCGCCGCCGGTTATCAAACCGGTTTAAAGGGGATCCTGCAATTCCTAAGTGACACTGGTTCACCTTTCGCTATTAACCCGTACCCGTTCTTTGCGTACCAGAGTGACCCGAGACCCGAAACGTTGTCGTTTTGTCTCTTTCAGCCTAACGCCGGACGGGTCGACTCCAAAACCGGAATCAAGTATACGAACATGTTCGATGCTCAGGTACATTAATTACCAGTTGGCTCCACTCCACCCACGCTTTTTTTGGGTTGAAGTCGGGTCCATAACTAATCAATTCATTTGTGTTTGGTAAGGTAATTAAATTAAACTGTTACTGAAGTAGTTAAAGGTTCTTATTAGTCTCTGGTTGTGAATTTGGTTGACTGTTTTGTATATATCTAAATGGTTTAGTTAAACGTCAAAAGCATAGTTTATAGTTGTCGGTTAGTTTCTAGTAATTTATTGTTGTGACACAAAAATATGAGAATAATAAAAACTGGCTGTATTCACGTGGACGAATCTATAGTTTGAACTTTCGGTTTTTTTCTTTTTTGGTATATATATATTTATTTTAAATTTTCTTGGCACTAGATTGTAGCAAGGAACTTGTTCTATCTCTACTTTATGATTTATAAGGAATCTATATTCTTATGATATTTATAGTACAAAAGACAGTTGTTCACGTATGTGTCCTGAATTTACACTTTCCTTCGTATACACAATCGTTAAAATAAAATAGTTGCTTAATGATTTGGTACTTCTAATACTTATTATTAATTATCAGTTCATATACTATGCTTGTAATGATCGTTCTCAGGGAATAAGTATGCGTGGAGATGACATGTCACTCGTTTACTGATTGTCTGACAGGCTGGACTCGCACTAGTTGTTTTACTTATTTTAGATGTTTCTTGAAACATTTGTTTTGTTGTTTTGTACTCGTCATCATTAATTCCACGTTAGCAATGTCGACTTTAAAAAGTCAATAAAATGTACGGGAAAATAGAAGAAAGAAAGAAAAAGAAAAATGGTGACGTCTTAGTAGAGAAGAAGTCTTTGTTTATGGTCGTTGCTTGCAACACGCGTCACATTCTCTGAGTTTTCCATCATTTCACAGGTTGATGCGGTTCACTCGGCTTTGAAATCAATGGGATTCGAAAAGGTGGAGATTGTTGTGGCGGAAACAGGTTGGGCGTCACGAGGGGACGCTAATGAGGTTGGAACGAGCGTGGATAACGCCAGAGCTTACAACGGAAACCTAATAGCTCATCTAAAGTCCATGGTTGGCACACCTCTCATGCCTGGAAAGCCAGTGGACACTTACTTGTTCGCACTTTACGACGAGAACCTAAAGCCTGGACCATCTTCGGAACGGGCCTTCGGGCTTTTTAAAACTGATCTTTCTATGGCATATGATGTAGGCCTTGCCAAGAGTAGCAGTAGTGACAGCAACAGTAGTGGTCAGGTTAGATATTAGAAGTTGTGGCTTTTTAATTATATGGAAAAATATGTTATTATAACATGTAAACGCAGATGCGGATAAATAATAGAGGTTTTAACTTATGAGGTGATGTCTTGATGTTCATATAATTAGACGCCATCGGGAAAAATGACGTCAACAGGGTGGTGTGTACCCAAGAAGGGTGCGACGGATGATCAGTTGCAGTCAAGCTTGGATTGGGCGTGTGGACAAGGAATAGACTGTGGTCCGATACAGCCAGGAGGAGCTTGTTTCGAGCCAAACAATGTGGCCTCACACGCAGCCTACGCCATGAATATGTATTTTCAGAAATCTCCTAAACAGCCTACAGACTGTGATTTCTCTAAAACAGCAACAGTCACCTCCCAAAATCCTAGTAAGTGTTCTCTCCCCTTAAACTGTCACTAGCCTACCAATAGAATATTCGACTTAGTGTATGTAAAACATTGTCACAAAGACCTAGTGATTGATAATTGCTCCTCAATAGCACAAATGCATTAGACATATTCTATAGCTTTCCTAATTATCTTGAACCTGAATTTGTTAGGTTACAACAGTTGCGTGTATCCGGGAGGAGGAGGAGGAGCAGCAGGAAGTAAAGCAGTAGTGAACAAGTATGTGAGCTCAGACAAAGTAGAGAAGAAGAGTGGAGCAACTGAACCAAATGCCTCTTCTTCTCTATCTTTTCTACTCATCTTTATGTTCCTAATCTTCCATGTAAATATGTAATGGCTCAATTAGCTCTTGGGGTAATTTGATTAAGTACTCTTACCTTCTTGATCTTTCCTCTCCCTCCTTTGTATTCGTGTGATCAAGTTGTTATTAGTCTTATATAATAGTTACACTCAAATTCTATACACCATAATAAAATTGTATTATACATTAGTCTGCTGTAACGGCTATTTCCACTAGACTTCTTTTTGCATTCTTTTATGGATCTGAATATTTTAGTTAAGCTTAGATAATTTCCAATTTGGTTTAGTCCACAAATTTTACATTTACTGAAAAGGAATTGTTGACCCAAGTTTTCTTAAAACAAAAAAAAAAGAAGAAGGAAATGTTGACCACAGAACCAACTCTGAAAATTCTAGAGTTCTCGAGGAAAAATATTGTAAATTTGACCCGGTTTATCTCGGTTTACTCCAGTGAAATTACCTTTTCTGAAAAGGAATCAGGCAAATAACTAATTTGCCTTTTTTAGTTTTGTTAAAAGAAAACTATTTCCATCTCAAAAAAGGAATGGTTGACTGAACCGACTCTTAGGGCTTATAAATACGGCACATAGGGTTCACAACTTCATCACCTAACAATTCAATCGCTCTCTCAGTTCTTAAACTTTTTTCTCATCAAATTCGCTTTCACAGAGAAAAGAAACAAACGATGTCGACGAAGAAGATGATCATGTTGAAGAGCTCCGATGGCCAGTCGTTCGAGGTTGAAGAAGATGTCGCGATCCAATCGCAGACCATAGCGCATATGGTTGAAGACGATTGCGCCAGTACCGAGATCCCTCTTGCTAACGTGACGAGCAAGACTCTTGCCCTAGTGATTGAGTATTGCAAGAAGCATCACGTCGATGCCGCTAACCCTATCCCCGAGGAGGAACTCAAGACGTGGGATAAGCAGTTCATGGAAACAGATCAATCCACGATCTTTGATCTCATTCTTGCTGCGAACTACCTAAACATCGTAAGCTTGCTTGACCTGACGTGCCAAACTGTTGCTGATATGATCAAGGGCAAAACTCCAGACCAGATTCGTGCACACTTCAACATTAAGAATGACTATACACCTGAGGAAGAAGAAGAGGTTCGTAGGGAGAATCAATGGGCTTTTGAATGAGCGGATCATGACTCAAAAAAACATTAAGCAGCTTTCTTTGCTTTTCTTTTAGTGTGTGGTTTTCTTTTTCGATTTCTTGATCAATGTAGATGATGATGATGATCTTCGTCTACTTTTGTTTCTTTTTTTTGTTTTTGTTTTTTTTAAAATAATATCAAAGAAATAACAAAACCAATGTTTTCTTTTTCTTCACAATCTTTGTTAATATCCTTAATTATCAGTCAAAAACCAAAATCAGTAATAATTGAATTTATAAGGAGCAACAAAAAAAGGAATCTAAACGTTTCCTAAACGACGCCGTGTAGTAGTTGTAATTGTGGTCCACTTTTAATCAGCAAAATAGGAACAGTCAATGTCAAATTGACTCTCTCTCCTTCTCTCTTTTGTGTTGAGGTCAGACTCAGAGCTTAGCCCATCAACCAACAACGTTCAACAAGCGAGCGTGTTTGTGTGTGTATTGACTCATTCTTCTTCTTCTTCTTCTTCTTCAGCTTTTTTCCCCTCGTAATTTACCAAATCCACTCTTTCTAGGGTTTGATCTCTCTTTCTCTCTCTCAATCATGAACCTTCTTCTCTTCTAGACTCTCAAAAATTCCCCTTTTTTTTTCTTTGATCGGCGACGGAGAAGCCTAAGTCTGAACCCCGTTAATGTCTGTCTCCGATCTCAAAGAACGTCACGCCGTCGCTACGGAGACCGTTAATAACCTCCGTGACAGGCTTAGACAGAGACGCCTTCAGCTCCTCGACACCGATGGTTTGGGGATTTTTTTTATTCTTCTCTTTCTCTCGTCTTCTTCTCGTTTTCGTCTTCTTTAATTGGGATTGAATTTTGGCAGTGGCGAGGTATTCGGCGGCGCAAGGACGTACTCCGGTGAGCTTCGGAGCAACGGATCTGGTTTGCTGTCGTACTCTTCAGGGACATACCGGAAAGGTGACTCAAAAGTTCCATCTTTTTTTGTGTCTCTCTTCTTATCCTTCAAGTGTATGCTTCTTTTTGGAATTTTGTAGCTTGTGATAAAAGGGCAACTACTAAAGCTTCCATTTTGGGGAACTATTACCTTCCATTTTCGAGAATTTTGGGTTTGAACTATACTTTGTTGTTTAGTTGCTGCTTTCTATTAGATGTTACTAGTTTATATCATCTTTTGAGGAGTGCAGAGGGATTTGATTAAGATCCTGAGGAGATGTTGTAGAGTGTAGACACAGTAGAGTTGATTGTGAATGTTAGGTGATGATACTACTGATATACAATATTTAGATGAGGTAGCTTGCAGATGTTAACATGTGGAATTTACAGGTTTATTCATTGGATTGGACACCGGAGAGGAACCGGATTGTCAGTGCATCTCAAGATGGGAGATTAATCGTGTGGAATGCTCTCACGAGTCAGAAAACTCATGCTATTAAACTCCCTTGTGCGTGGGTTATGACATGTGCTTTCTCTCCAAATGGTCAGTCGGTTGCGTGTGGTGGGTTAGACAGTGTGTGTTCTATCTTCAGTCTTAGCTCAACCGCGGACAAGGATGGAACCGTACCAGTTTCGAGAATGCTTAGTGGTCACAAGGGGTATGTTTCGTGCTGTCAGTTTGTCCCTAATGAGGATGCCCACCTAATCACCAGTTCAGGTGACCAAACATGTATCTTATGGGATGTGACTACTGGTCTCAAAACTTCTGTTTTTGGTGGTGAATTTCAGTCTGGACATACTGCTGACGTCCTAAGGTATGGATGTTGCTTTCATCTCCATGGCTTATTGCATCGAATTTTTTAATAAAGTAGCATATATTTCATACCTACTTAATCATCCACAACTATTCCTCTGGGATGGAGCGTTTGAATTAGCCTATAGGTTTGATATATTAAGAGTCAGTTAAACTTATGACCTCTTACACGGTGATTGTGTCCTATTTCTTTCAGTGTCTCAATCAGTGGGTCAAACCCAAACTCTTTCATATCTGGTTCATGCGATTCCACAGCACGCTTGTGGGACAGTCGTGCTGCAAGCCGAGCAGTTCGTACCTTTCATGGGCACGAGGGAGATGTTAATACTGTCAAGTTCTTTCCGGATGGTAATAGATTTGGGACTGGATCAGACGATGGAACATGCAGGCTGTATGACATTAGGACTGGTCACCAACTCCAGGTTTATCAGCCACATGGTGATGGTGAGAACGTACCAGTCACCTCCATTGCATTCTCAGTCTCTGGGAGACTTCTTTTCGCTGGCTACGCGAGCAACAACACTTGTTACGTTTGGGATACTCTCTTGGGGGAGGTAATCTAGTTAATGTTGAGGAAGAGTGGTGAGAGTTGTTTTCTCACTCATTGCAAGGTTTATAATTGGTAATGTGGGGGCTTTTCTGGCAGGTTGTATTGGATTTGGGTTTACAGCAGGATTCACACAAGAATCGGATAAGCTGTTTGGGGTTGTCAGCAGATGGAAGTGCCTTGTGTACAGGAAGTTGGGATTCAAACCTAAAGGTTAGTGTCTCTCTGCTTATTATATCACGTTATAATTTGAATAAGATGGAAATTAAGATAAGCAACAAAACAAATATCATCGGAGATGTAAGAAAATTTGAGTAAATATGTGAATTTCCATTGAAATAAACAGATATGGGCGTTTGGAGGGCACAGAAGAGTGATTTGAAGAAGATGATTAACAAACGTAGGAGTCATGTCTCCAGTTGTGGTGGTTGGCTAATATATTCTGTAGTCGGAAGTAAAATATGGTCAGGTCCATTTGTGGAAGAACAGAAGGTGTTTGGTTTGAAATAGTGGAGTGGTTAGAAGGATCAAACTTCCCTTTGTTGTTGTATTGTGCTTTGATTTATTAATTCTTCATTCTCCTTTACTAAAACTCCTGAACGGCATTACTTGTTATTTCGCTCCTCAATGTGAATTCTGTAATCAATTGTTTCCACCAGTCGTAACTACCATATCTTGAGTTGAATTGAATGTAAAACTCTACAAGTCCGTTGGTTGGATGGCTTAATGGAGTAAGTCTAGTTTATTTGCTTACACTTGCACGGTACGGTTTTCCAAGTGCGAGTAAGATAATCTGTAGATTTCCAACTTCTGTATGTATTCATTCACTTGGCAAGAAAAAAATTTAGAAATAAGAAATCAAAAAGCACCGTCCAATTATAAAAGATAAACCTCCACAGTGTTTGACAGAAATGAATGTAGGGACAAAAAAAAAAGAGAGAAGAAAACACTATACTATTTATAATAATAGTTCATGTATTATGAGGTTGGGTAAATGGGGATTTTTTAGCTGCAGGAATAACAACACTCTTGTAGAAACGAACGCGAGGGTTTTTAACCGCAGGCAACAATCTCGTGAATGGCGTCTGCGACAGAAACGTCCTCAGCTCTAACTGTCAGTTTCATTGCAATGTCCTTTGAGCTGTCCATTCCAAACTGTGCCCTCACCAACACTTTCACATTCCCTATATACACACCTGACAATAAACACGTGTGTGACCTTGCGTTGGTCGGAATTTTCTCCGTCCCCTGCGATTTGCGTCTCTAGTGTCAGTTTCAATTTCCGGGAACACCACAAATGGTCATATACTCAAAAAGACTTTATCTAATCCACAATAATCTTAGCCCTCAAGTCTCAGAGGGTCAAGTCTAGTAGTTTCTCTATCGACTATGAGAAAAAAGTTGCAGAGACTAACCTCACAAATCTGCATGCCAAGAAGATCGGTGACAGCGTTTACAGCTTCTCCTAAGCTGTCTCTTTGGCCAAGACCATATTCGTCTACACGCTCATCTTCTTCATCCATGCTTTCCCATGCATTCCTGAAATTGGAGACACCCACTTTCACCATGTAATCTCCAGCTACAACCTCAAGATCCTCCAGCTGGTACTCATCTTCTACTCCATCATCATCTGCATCTGCTTCACCTGTGCTTGGGTCAACCTGATTAAGCACAAACAGACTGGTCATATTGTTTTCTTTGGTCTCCGTGATTAATTAAAGTCATTCTAGAACTTCCTCTCCAGATACGTCAGTGATTACCAGAGTTCTCCACAAAGTATTATGAGATTTTTTGAACATCATTTCAGCGAAATAAAAAGATGGAAGTGAAAAGCCTGTTCAACATGTACCTCCTTAACAACGAAAGTTAATGTGTTGGAGAACTTTCCAACAGCAGGGACCCCTGCTGGCTTCTCAAAAACCACAAAGGCTTGACCAGGCTTATCATAAGGAAGTGAGTTTAGGGCCTTTGAAGTTACTTCATTGAATTCTTCTGCTTCTGAAGCATCTACAATGACATTGACCTACAAAACCATTCCAAAATTAGTGATATGAGTAACGTAAGGATAAGATATGCTTTACACCAATGTTCAGTACCCTCTCCAACAACTGCTCTGGGACTGTGTTAGTGCAGTTGTACTGTAACACCACATGACTGTCATAAATATGCTTTACAACATTGACGGCGTATTCTGTTTCTGGTTCAGTTAGCTCCACAGGCGGAGAAGACTGAAAAAAGGAAGTACAAGTTAAAGCAAAACAAGGTAAGCCAAAAAGATTATAGTGAAACAGAAGAAAAATCAGCCCTAACCTTGAAAATTTTTCCAAAGGCGGCAAACTCTGGCATAGATGAGAGAAGTTTTTCGTAGCCATCAAAACCAGAAGCAGGTGCAGCTGGTGGTGCACCAAGACCAGTGGGCTTTTTACCCTGGGCTTTCTTCTCTGCAAGGGGCTGGGATTTAACTTCCCTAGACACGGAGTTGACATCAAAAGCTTCTTCAGAGGGCTCCTGCATGATCAAAGATTTAAGATAACTGATGTGCTAAGAAGGATATGAAAACTAGAAAACTGAGAACTGGATAACTCACATAATTCTTCAGACTAGTTTCCAAGTTGACCAGAGGAACCTCAAGGGAACCAAACAGAAAATCCTTGGTCTCTTTATCAGTGTCAACAGTACCATCACCACCAAGAACACTCAAAAATAGTGTTGCTCTATCACGGACCTTAAGATAAAAAGAGGTCGCAACTCATAATCACGGAAAGAATCATGAAACGACTTGCATGCTTCTCACCTCAGAAAATGTTAACAAAGGGAATCACATGCATGTATGTTCAATGATGAAACCGACTCAAGGGGACACAACAGACATACAGAAACAGCAATGTTTAGGAACGCACCTCATCATCACTGTCATAGATGCAGCGCTTCAACAGAATGGTAATCCGGGGCTGCCAAGCATCCATTGATTATGCTCTTTATCATCATTCAAAGAAGATAAAACGAGAAAAAATGGTTAGCAAGATAACTACACATACCTTCAAGGATTCAACCATAAACCCGAACTTTGCAAGTGTGGAAACAGCAGCAGCCCGGACAGTGGCATTTTCAAGATGCACACGGTTGTAAATATATCGTATATACTTGCTTGGATCTGAGGTGTTAGGTCCCTCAATTCCCAGAAAATGAAGGATCTACGCAACAAAACACATTTAAATATCACATAAGCAGTTTTTAATAGCAACCACAGACGGGTGTTGGATAAAATAGTTTACCTGTGTTGAAAGATATGTGAATTCACAATCTTCAATGAATTCACAAAGATGAAGCAATCCACTTTCTTTCGCATCAGGAATATCTCTGATAATGGTCACAATAGAATCCACTATTGCTCTTTTATACTCAAATCCACCTTCTTCCCTAAGAATGTTGCTTAAGAAGGTCATCCTATAAATAAAAAGGTGACAGATTAATCATAAGCCAAATGCTATAGAGACACTGTAACATATTTAAATCACTCAAAAGAATAGCAATGCTCGAAAAAGAAACTACAAATAATAAACATCCTAAGACTTTACTTACAAGGATCTGTATTTGAGTGGAAATTTCACACACAACGATCTTATAGCTTCCACGACCACAATTTTGAACTCATCAGCAATATCTGACATAAAATTAGTTATCTGCTTCATCAAGCGTTCTACACTTGATTCGTTCCCTGTCTTCAAGAGTGTGGTTATTGCGAGTGTAGCAATGCTTCTATTCTGATCAGAAATTAAACTCTCCATATCAATGTTGCAGTTGGTGACAGCCATAGGATGAGTCATTGCAACCTGTGGTTCAAACTTGTGTTTAGTGTACAGTTAAACGATGAAGCTACCCAGAAAAACATAACATCATTTCGATTTTTCTCAATGTACGAAGAGAAGAATTGAAAGAATTCTTCACGAAGATTTTGATCTAAGAAAGCGTTGTAAACCTTGTTCAGAGTCCGAACAGCAGCAAATCTCAACACTGGTCTGGGGGAACTCAAAAAAAGCTGGAGAACAGTGATTGCTGGAGTTAATTCTCGGCTTGTCACACCGTCAAGCTCAGTGATCGCCCTGGCAGCCTCAAGGATCACCATTTCTGCTTTATGGCGGAGGCAACTCTCCAGAAATTCATAGAACGGACGTTCTCCAGATTGACCGTGGTTGGCCATGTCACGGATAACCTGAATAATA
Organism: Camelina sativa; assembly: GCF_030686135.1. NCBI lineage: Eukaryota > Viridiplantae > Streptophyta > Magnoliopsida > Brassicales > Brassicaceae > Camelina > Camelina sativa. The sequence goes on from NC_141889.1 coordinate 2,572,076, forward strand.
GAAACTGAAGCTAAATAACGCAAATATTTTCATCCACAAATCAAATGATCAAACAGAGGAGAGGAGTAACCTGGCTGGTGTAACGTATCAAAAGACACTGAGCCAAGGGAGAGCGGACAGATCCCCTGGTCAAGCTACCAACCAACTTGCTAACAGCCAAGCGATCATTTTGGCGTATCTGAACATGATAATTGATTTTCAACAATTATTAGATTAACTCTCACTACCTTTATAAATAAAGAAGGAGAGCATATCATGTTGGCATTATTTTTGTAACAGCAGCGATACATATCATTTGCTAACTAGTACAACTTCAAGTTTAGGCACATAATATGTTGGCCTTCCAGCTTAAAAAGTTACATATGCTAGAATCAGCAGTATCAGAGACAGACTACAGGCAGAAGATTGAACCTCACAAGAAAACAAAGTTGCTGGAAATGATCATGATAAAGAGTTATGATGCCGATACATAAAACTTATTGTGTGTGTTTCTAGACCAATACTCATAGTAACACTTTCTCTATTTTCATGATACTTCTTCTCAGTGGCTATTTAATTAAACAAAGAGCAGAAACATAAACCAAATTGACTTCGGTAATACCAATGCAACAAACTTACCTGATGGAGCAAAGCTAGGGCATGAAACTGAACAAGGGCTGATCTGGATTGAATACCTTCTTGAACCTCATTGCTCCATCTTTTAACAATTTCTGGGTTTGTCTGTAAAAGAAAAACTAAGAATATAAGCATAACATTACAAATCAGAAACAACCTAATAGTTTTGGGGTGTAAAAGGTACCCGTAGCAAGTGAAGCCCACTGACCAAAGCAGCACTTGAAACAACGGGATTCTTATCCACAATGGCTTGTTTCAAGTACCGCTCAATTTGAGTGAGAAGCGTTCCGTCAATGATCCGGCAGAGGACACGGATAGCATTAGCTCGATACATATCAATTTTACTGTTCATGTCCTTCATCAGGGAGCTTGTTACAATGATAACCTATGGGTGAAAAAAACAAACAACATATCTTGAAATTAAACCTACAAATAAGCGCCATGATTTTTCGTATTAAAGTTTTAGTAAGATTTGCAAACCTCATCCGATGATGGAGATAACTCCTTAATGATCAAGTAGACCATTCTCCTCAAACCAGTGTCTTTCGACTGGAAAAGCTTTGTAACTGAAAAGAAAACTTCCGTTGCTTCGACCTGCATATGAAACAGAATTAAAACTTGTCAATTTCACACCACATGTGCTACTACTACAATATCAAATAAACTCCCATCGGGAAGGGGTAAGAAGGGTCAGGGACACTAACCTTGGTGAATGACTCCCCTTGGTTAAGCAAATAAAGAAGTTTGGTGATGACCTGGGAGCATCTTCTAGGATCAACCTGAGCGTCATTAAAGACTCTAGCTTCTTGAAGTACAGCTCCCTTCTCAATTCCCATGAATGGAGAATACTCCACTGATCCAACAAAATAATCAGAAATTGAAATTAGCAAAAAACAATTCACACCGATATCGTTGATCAAAACTAAACAATGTATGTAATTATCACAAAAGCACATAAGTCTGGGTGGGTACTCGAGATTGTAGATCTACGCAACAAAAAAAGTCACAAATATGCCGAATGTGTCGATCAGATCTAGAAGATTAACATCTGGATCTAAAACTTGCGGAAACCAGATAATAAATTCGAAACACAAGACTCTATAAATTATAAGGGAATCAAGCATACACTCATCGTCGTGATCATCGTCTTTCTTCACGAGGGGTTGCGCCATTGCTGATCTCTCTTTAGAATTACTCCGTCACTCAGATCTCGCTTTCGCTACCTTTCAGCTACAGATGCTACACTCAAAATGCGGGAGAAGAAAGAAAGATCTCTATCAATGTTTCTTTATGTTTTTGAGTCCCCACCCAGGAGAAGAAGAAGAACTCAGAAACTGTGGGATCGAGTGAGAGAGAAGAGAGAAGACTACTTTTTCGAACCGGCCCATTGGGTTAATTTTTTCATTGATCTTTTACCCAAAAAAAAAAAAAAAAAGATTACAAAAACTTATAAATTTTTAATATGATTTTTTGTAAATTGTTCGGATTTTTTTAATACAACATTGATAAACATAATAAAAATCTTGATTATAAAACCATAATTAACGTGGTAATTTAAGGCTTTGTACTAAATAAGTAGTATATTTCAACAAAACCAAACTAATCTCTCTGGTCTCAAATATCACACTCCTAAAATAACATCATAATTCAAACTGTCACACTGCAAAACTTTGACGCAGAATGAAGAAACCATTGAAAAAGAAAAAGCCAAAAGGAAGAAAGTGAATATTATGACAAGTGTGTGTGTTCTTTTCAAAGCTGAGGATTGCGTTTCATTGAACCTCTATTCATTTCTTCACTACTTGAAGCAGACGGATTCAAGCCATACTCACTTGTTCCACCATATTCACTGCTCTGATACTCTTTGCTCTCTAAAGCCAATTTCTTGAATTTTTTCATGTCTGCACTGTACGAGCTAGCGTCATACTCCGAGCTCACGCTTCCTGGGCTCAAGTACGTGCTTTGTCCTGGTCTTGTTCCTTCACTTAGATCCTCCATTGACATATCTCCTTCTAGTGCTCGTACAATCTTTCATTCATATATACACACATTTCAAGATTTTAACGAGTATGTCACATTTATCATCAAGATTGTGATTAAAGGAGTGTTTTGAGTTTTTAAACCTGGCTCATCTTAGGACGTCTTCTTGCAGAATGTCTGATTGCTGCAGCTGCACAAGAAGCCATTCGAGCCATCTCTTGTTGATCGTAGTTTAGCTCTAGACGCGAATCTGCCAATTGGCTGTAGTCTCCATCTTGAGCTGCTTTCAAACTCAAAGGCCTTGCCTGCAACAACAACAATAGTAAGGTTTTGTTTTTGTGTTTTGGAGATAAAACAAGTAAAGCGAAGAGGCGGACACGACTTACCCAATCTACCAAACTGTCTTCCATTTCTCCAGTTAAATCCACTGGAGGTCGTCCGGTTATGAGCTCAAGAAGCATTACTCCAAACGAGAAAACATCAGATTTGTCAGATAACTTTCCGCTTGATGCATACTCTGGAGCTAAGTATCTGAATCAAAGAAAGATAAATGAAACCGAGTGAATAAGTGCTCTATAAGCAATTGACCTTAGGACAGTTCACAAAAGCTATTTACCCGAAAGTTCCCATGACACGTGTGGAGACATGAGTATAGTTGTCTTGAGATAGCTTAGCTAATCCAAAATCTGCAACCTGAGTACACAATAGACATCAATACATTTCGACACAGCTTTGGAACAAAAACAAGGGAAATAAAAGTAGAAGTAGTACTACAAGAGTCAATATATACCTTGGTTTCAAAACTGAAATCAAGAAGAATGTTTGCAGCTTTGATATCTCTATGGATAATGCGAGGATGACCTACCATTGATGTAAAACATAGAATCTTATAATACCGTAAAGAGAGCGAGATAGTAATTACATCAGTGTGAGATAAATATGTGCTTACAGTCTTCATGCAAATATGCAAGACCTCTAGCTGATCCCAGTGCAATCTTCACTCGTGTAGACCATTCCAAAACCGGACGACCCTTACCTAAAATTTCAGTCAAGTTATTGGTTAAAGAGAAACCATACTTAAAGGTGTTAATTCAAGCAAGTATTCTGTTAGATGAATGTACCGTGAAGATGGAATTCAAGAGTGTTATTAGGTATAAACTCATAGACCAAAAGCCTTTGACCACCAGAGATGCAATATCCAACAAGAGAAACGAGATGACGATGATGGACACGGCTAATGATATCAACCTCTGCTTGAAACTCTCGTTCGCCTTGTCCACTTCCAAGTTTAAGACTCTTCACTGCAACTTCTTTGCCACTAGGCAAAACACCTTTATGAACATACCCAAATCCTCCTTGTCCCAGCAAATTCGACTGAGCAAAACCTTCTGTTGCAATGGACAGTTCATCGTATGTGAAAGTGCTTTGGTTATGACCAAGAGTCGCAGCTTGAGGCGACGGTGTAGCACTTGGACCGGTTAAGTTGGATTTGTCACTGTGAGGACCAGACACAGGTTGCTTTGGTCCCCAATTACCTCCTCCTTGAGCAGCCATATTTACCACATGATCTTGAGGTGTTCCCTTATAATAACCACCATTACCTACACTATGCAACATCTCCTTTAGCATCTAACGTCTGACCCTTTTGCACTCTAATGGGCTTAAACGCTTGCCATGAAACTAATACATACCACTAGACTATGATCGTTTGTAAAAACTTAATTATCTATTGATATTGTTATAAATTCCGGTTATACTAAACTCTAATCTATGCTCCTATGACATTACCTGTTGGTGCTCCATAAGGATTGTTATTGTAGTAGTGCATGTGGTTGACCTGAGGGGACTTTTTCTTCTTCTTCTTGCAACAGATGCAAACACACACTAGAAGTAGAAGCAAAAGCCCTGCTCCTACAAGAACTCCAATAATCAATCCAATGTTGGCTTGTGGATGATGATTCCCTGATGACAATGAGTCTAAATCTCCACTATTCTGAGGTGGGCTACTTGACCGAGGCGGTGAAGGTGAGCCACCGTCACCGGAAGTTCTGTTCCCTGAAGATGGTGGTAACGGAGTGAAACTATCTCTGTTATTACCACCATTGGCACCAGGAGAAGGAGGAGATGGTCTATCTAAAGGCGGTGATTGGTTCGATGGTGTTTGTGGTGGTGCCTGCGGCTTTACCGGAGTTGGGCCTTCAGGTGAAGGTGGAGCAGGAGGAGTCTCTAGAGTTTTCGGTGGCGGATTAGCTACAACCGGCGGCGATGGAGGAGGAGTGGTTTCCTGACTCGGCGGTGCAGGCGGGGGTGAAGAAGAAGCTGAGCCATCGTCGTTATTTGGCGGAGGAGCAGAATCGGATGACGGTGGAGGTAAAGAAGGTGGTGATGGCGGCGATGATGACCCATCTGAAGGTGATGTCCCATTTGAAGGCGGTGTGCCATTTGAGGTTTCAGGAGCAGGAGGTGAGTCCACCGGCGATTCCGCCATTGTTTGTCTCTGTTTTTGTCGGTGAAGGGTTTCTCAACGGTTGAGAAACCTTCTCCCCGGTGATCCTCGACGCAACAGCCTTGTTTCTCAAGCAAACACACAAAATACTCAGGAATCAAAATCTTAACGCAATAGAAACAGAATCTGGAGAATACGTGATGAAGAAGGTTAGAAAGAGAATGAAAGGGAGAGAGAAATTGTAGAAACAGCTTGGAGAAATAGACTTTCTCCTATGAAGGAGGAGACATCATCTCTTCTGACAAAATGATAACACTTATTACTATAATTAGGGCAAAGCGTGTCTCTTCTCTTACCATATATCATCTATATTTGCTCTTTCAAGAAAAACCGTAGTCTCTCTCTAATTTGGTCTCTACTACTTTTGCATGTGTGCCGTTTGAAGTTTGGACCATATCGGTTTATACTTTATAGGTTTAGAAAATAATCCAACCGGGTTTGAAAAGGCGGGAGTTGTTGTTAACTCATTACGTTTGTAGCGGCTGTGATCTTAAAAAGCCTCTGAAAGAGATCTTGTCGAAGAAACAATAACCTGAATTTATTAACGGACACTCTTAGTACATGTAGCTTTTGGGTATAACCATAATCCGTAGAAAACATTCCCACGACCTTTTGCGGAATCATATATCTCTGTTCAACGTTACAATTCATTAAAGTTCAAAGTAACCATAAACACATTCACATATCTCCGAAAGCTTCATTTGACAGTTACATTAAACATTAATTGATGGGTCTAAAACCCCTAACTAATATCACCGTCTCCTACATACGTCCGACAAATCTCCAGAAAATAAACCAAGCTCAAAGGTTGAAGCCGCAAAAGGTGGGATAATGTACCTTGGCTTAGAAACAGAACATCAAGAAGAGCTACCCGCAAATCTGAACACTATGATGTAGGACCACTAAACCGAAGAAACATTGTCTGAACCTGGAGTTGGGTCTGAGCTTCCGGCCATTGTTGTACCAGCTACAAAAGAACCAGGAATAGTGAAACCTGGAGGGGGCCTTGGCATTGGTGGGCGGGGAAATGACATGCCCAAGGGAGGCCTTGGACCTACATTAGCAAAATTTGCAGCGATTCTGTTTGTTGGTAACGATGCTTTTGAGGACATTGAAGGTGGGACACCTAGTCGAGCTGCTATGATCTGAGCCCTTTCATGATATAGCCGTTGCCTTGACCTTTCTAATTGCTCTCTTACCCTCATTGTCAAGCTTTCAGCTTCATTGAAGATAGATAGCTTTGCTTCTAGTTTATGTAACTGCTTACATATATAATAAAAAAACCCTCATTATTACGTTACAACTCTGAACAATAAAGCACCAAAACAGAATCTAACCTGCATACACATGAACCATGTCTTACCTGCTTCTCTATCAATGATCCCGAAAGTTGTCTGATATGATCTTCTTCTTGCTTTGCAAGATTCTTTGCCTTTACTGCTGCGGCTGAGATAGCGGAGATAGCTGCGCGCTTAAGCTTCTCGATGTTATGTTTGTCTTTTGTCCCTTCACAAACATCCTTCTCTTTCTTTCCTTCTTTCTTTGGACTTTCACCTGCAAAACAGTATTTAGACAATAACCCAATAAGATATACAAGAATCATGCTGTACAGGTAAAGTTTTCATGTGTAGAGAGAGTGGGAGAGAGAGAGAGAACCAGCTGTTCCATTTTCCGTTGCAGAAGCTGATCCAATGGGCTGCTGAACAACAGACGTGTCTGGAGGACTAAGAACATCCTTTGCACCCTCCTCCATAGCCTGTTGAACCTCCTCTCCTACTGTTTGGACCACATCTTGAGGATCCTTCTCTGACTGTAGTGTATCTTTCATCTCCACATCTTTTGATGCTTCTGGCTGAGAAGCATCATCTGCCGCTGACTGGGAGACAGTTGCTTGAGAGGCGTCTTTATTTTCACTACAAAGCTTATTCCCATCCTTCAAAGGTTCTTGAAGCTCCTTCCCTGAACATTTGTCCTGCGATTGACACATAACATCCGCTGGTTTCTCTGAAGTGTCAGTTGTGACTGGCTTACTTGATCTTTTTTCTTGTACGGCATCTGGTTTTGTAGTAGAATTTTCAGTTCGAGAGCCAGGTTGCTTTTCTTCAGAGACTGAATTCTGATTTTCTTTACCTGTGTCAGTATCCGGCATTTCCCTATCATCTGGATTCAAGGAGACGTCTTCTGCTTTCTGGTTTTTTTTTTCTGGTTGCTCATCTTTATGGACATTTTCATCATTATCCTCTGCATCCGCACTGCAAATGTCTTGCTAGTTTTAGATTTAAGAAAAAACAACCCATATCTCCAAAAGATTGAGAGCAGAACAAAAACATAGAATGTTGAGAAAGATTATCGTATAACTGCGAAACCTTTTAGATTCAGTTGATTCCTTCTTGTTGTCTGGTGGATCTTCTAGAATGTAACAATGTCTTGTAGCAAGCAACAGTCCCGAATTACTCTGAAGAGATTTTATGGAAGCCCGGGCTGACGCAGTAGCAACATCAGATCCTGCCAATCGCACCAGAAAGGTTGCCTACAAAAAAAAAAAAAAAACCTTGCAAGATCAGAAAGGAAAGAGGGTGCGTTTGTAAATTAAGAAGAATCTTAGCAGTCCCCATGAATGCAAAGTTTCTGTGTTGCATAAACTACTTACCAGTCCCATGACAGGGTTTCCTAAATCAGCAAAGGAAAACGAGGCTTCAGGTGTGGAGGAATAACCAACATCTTCAAAAGCTTCAGCAAGAGCTTTCAGAGCAATGTTTTCGTCAGTCTCATCCTTACATCTTTCATCAGTGACGGTTTCTAGTTTGGGTGTTTTCTGGTCTGCTTCCACTTCATTAGTTTCTTCTTCAGGTTTGGAAGATTCCTGAGAGACTTTTCCTTCATTGTCCACTTCTGGTTCTGGAACTTCCTTCATAGTCTCATCTTCATCAACACGTGTCTTATTCTCTGCCTCTTCAGGTGTATCTTTTGGAACAGATTTATCATCTTTAGACACAGCTAAATCTGTCGTGTCTTTTGTGCTTGGATCTTTGTGGTCAATTTGATCAAGAAATGCATCCTCAATTGGCATTTGAAGAAAATGAAGCATACATTGAGCTTTTGTTTTTGTAGCAACATGCTCTGCAATCTCATTCCAATTTTCCTTGAAGATTTCTAAAGCTTCAAGGAGAAGAAGAGTCTCTTGATCAGTCCACTTCCCACTACCAACGCCAGGGGCCTCAGCAGGCTCCATTAGTATGAAATCAGAAGATGACATATCTGAGCTGAACTTGCCACTGTTAAAGCATTCCGTACATAAGTCAAAATCTGCCTGTCAAAAACTCAGTATTAGCATTTAAGTTTTAAATAAAAAGATTATAGTAGAAAAATACCTAAAAGAACGCAGTAATATCCATTTCTATGGATGAAATGAAAATAAGTAGAGAGATAAAACACCTGTTTCGGGCAGTGGTAGCGCTTGCGAGAGCAATCAGCTGAACAAGAATTGCAGTGATATTCGACTGCTGGACCCTCTTGTTTCAGCAATTCCTCAGCAGCAATCGGATCTGGAAACAACCCTGATGGTGTAGCTTGTGCTGTAAGACGAGGCTTGTGGACAATAGGAGGGCAAGCCTCATCAGCTTGAAATCGATATAAACTGTTAAGCAGTGACTCCTTATCCTCTAAATCATCATGATCAGGAGCCGTAGAACCAGTATCTGCTGGTGGAAATGGGTGGAAATTGATTAAGCCCCAGTAGTCCAAGAATTCCATCACCTCTTGCTTTGCCTCCGAGTCTCCAACCTCGAGTTCTGTTAAGTCTTTTAGTTCTATTTGTATGTTCGGATTGGAATGAAACTTCCTCATGATCCAATTCCGTATTTCCATATATACCTCAGAAGTGCGACCTTCCAACTTGCCATTAAAGAAAGAGGGTAATGAACGCTCCTCAAGCGGGTGAATTTTTTCCCATGAAAACCAACCTTCAAAGAATTTGAAGAACAGGAACCCAATTTACAGACTACTCAAAATGGGATAGTGCAAAATTATGTAAGATTAAACAACACCAACAACTCAAAATCTAAACCTAGATATCATATTACTTTCTAGCTCAACATTACCACAAGATAAGGACTAGGAGCATCAGTTCTGAATGATAAAAATGAGCATCCACATTCTACTTCAATCAGTCTTAAAGAATGAAATTTGCTCTAGTATCACAAGGTGTGACAGTATAACTTCATCTGGAATGCATCAAACACACTATATACATTCCCAGTGAGAGGAGTTCCAGAACCAAAATCTAGACTACCTCAAATTCTTTACTTGGCCTACTTTGGGAAAGTCTATCTCCATATAAAGTTTCGAAATTTGCAAAGAGCAAAACAGTGACAAATGTTAAAAAGATGAATAATTTGGTTTCAGTCTCAACCAAAAAAAAAAAAAGCAGGAAGAAGTAGAAGAACACAAACCGCAATGATTAGGCACGACATGAACATTAGTGTCACGAGATCTAATAGCATCGAAATCAGCTTCGATCTTAGCCTCCAAAGCCTCCCACTCACGGATCGCCTTATTAAGCTCTTCCTCCTCCTTAGGCTTATCTCCATCCGTACCCACCGCAACATTCAAAAGCTCCGACTTAACCCCATCCGCCGCCGAAAGCAAATTACTCGGAGCCTGACGAGCTCTAGTTAAAGGCCCATTATGCACCGGAGAAAAAGACGCAAGCATCGCCTTCTCACGCGTCAACATCCTCTTAGACGGCGTAGAGGATGAGAAATTAGAACCCCCAAGAGCATTCGCTTTCCTTTTCAAACCTCCTCCACGGCGCCGTGTCGCCGGCATCGGCTCAGATGACGGAGTATCTCCAGTGCTACCACCAGAAGCTAGGGTTCCAGCAGAATCGCGCCGTTTCTCCTCCATCTTCTCTCACTCTCTCCCTCTCTCTCTCTCTCACTCAGTGTGTCTTTGCAATTTCCAGCTACAAAGACACCATCAAAACGTTGCTATTCCCAAATCCCAATTTCGCTTCTTCTAGTTGAAATCAACAAATTTGTATCGAACATGTGTTGAACTCCGCACGCCTGAGTGGTTTATTTCGGTTTAACTTAATAAATTTCCAATTAGCCTTCCGGTTCGACGGGTATACTTCGTTTGCTCAGAAATTAATTTCGGTTCTAACCGGTTTTTGGTTGTTGAGGTTGACAAAATATCTTAAAATCTCGCTCTGTGGCTTAAAATTATGATCAATGCCAAATCATAATGAAGATTGGGAAAAAAAAGTAAAAAAGTGAAAGAGAAACAACAAAAACCCCTACAAGGTTGGTTTAATTCGGTTTCCATCAATCAATCTCGAATTAGCCTTTCGGTTTGATGGGTATACTTGGTTTAATCAGAAATTAATTTCGGTTCTAACCGGTTTCGGGTTATTGAGGTTGACAAAATATCTTAAAATCTCGCTCTGTGGTCAATTTCTTTTTATCAATACCAAATCATATAGCAAGATTCCCCGTCTTAAACTAATATGGGACCTCTGTCAAATTTTTAAAAAACCTAAAAACCCTTAATAAGTTTTTTTTTTTGAAAAAATTGGACCCTTCTGCTTAAAGAAATTTTTTAATATTTGGGATGGACCTGTGGCATTTGCCTACTCTGCCATGGGGTAGAGACGGCCCTGCCAGAACAAGAAGATTGGTAAAAAAAGAGAGAGAGAAACAACAAAATTTCCTACAAGGTTTGGTTTTGATAATATATACAAAACTTAAAAATCATTTGCGGTGTTCTTGGAGTAAGAAATTTTCGAAACTGGTTCCTTTTAGTGTAGTCTGAATCTCTTCCCAATTCTGTACATGTTGTGACAATGTACCTCCATGAATCTTCACTTGCCGACTCTTTAGCTTACGTTTTGGGACCTTTAGAAACTCCTGTACATCGTCTAGTCTCTGCATCATTTTCAACATATATAAGATAATTTTACAAAACCAATGACTGAAACTAGTTTCAATAAGATAAAGATGTAAATAAATCACCGTGAGGTTCTTGACGACATCTTCGTAGTAGACAAGGATATGTCGAGTGGTGTTAAAGTAAGCCAATGCTTTTGAAGTCATATCTTGAATCTGCTTCAGCTCTGTTATCAAAAGTGTTGTGTTGATCATTGGCTTGTAACCCGCCAATATCTCAGCTTCTTTGGCCGAATGGGTGTGAGACTTGTGAGTCCCGTTTAACAGCTTAGCATCTCTGTCGTAAGAGTTTGCGAGTACTGATATCATGCGGCGCAGTAGGTTTTTCCTGAATAGGAAAACTGCAGAGACGCCTCGGGTTTTGAAGTATTCTACTATTTCTTCATGATGTTTCATTAGACCCTGCAATGTTTACGATGCAAAATCCATCATAAGATATAGTTATTGGGATGTTTACTAGTTCACTTGCTACTACATGGATCCTTCAATTCCCTCCACCATCAAATCACAGACTCATTCAACCTAACTTTTACTCAGTCCCAACTTTTACTCTCATCAACAGGGCCACATAGAAGCTCCCTAAATCAAAACATGTCTCTTTCACAAATGACATATCCTCAGAGTCTCCCTAATAGGTGAAGAGCACTGAGAGAAGGAAAGAGGTCATTCAAAACTACAACCTTATCTTTTCTTTAAGACCAGTCCCTGCAACATGATTCTCAACTTTACAACTATATTGCAAAAGCAAACATATATCTTTTTCAAGTTTAAAACATTGTAGCTCTTATCTAAACCAGATTCTATCACTTTAAACTCACAAGTAGTTAGTTATATGCAACAGTGACCAGTAGACAAAGATGGAATCTAGCAATCTCTTTGTGCAAGCATTCAAGCAGAGTCGAAAAGATACGAGTAAGGAAGACTAGAGATGTGTCACAATATGTCCGGGAATATCAGTGACTTTACCTGATTAAGCATCCATTTGAAGCCAACAGCGGAAGTGCATTCGTTCTTAGAGGCACTACTCAACCAGTCAAGATTATATACTTTGTCAAGAGTCTCAAAAATGGTGGAAACATTAGCCCTCCTATCTTTCACAGAAAATATCTCTCCATTGGAGCTTATATTAGTATGATTGTTAAGTAAAGTCTCAAACCAGCCACTACCAGATCTCTGCATCGAGAGAATCGCAAAGTACCTAATTGGTTGGCAAGAACATTCATCCCTAACACATTCAAAAACCCCACAAATCACTAATCAGTGTAACCGTAGACCCGAGAATCATTAAGTCTCAAACTTTTTGATCTATCATTTTACCTGTTATATGTCTTTGGTTTAGGATAATGCACAAAAGGAATGTCCCACGGTTCAATGTTAGGCTCAGGACAAGGCCTCTCAAACACTTCAACGTTCAAGAAACCATAGTTTGGGCTGACTCCTATTTGTTTAAGACAAATGGAGCAAATGTACACAGCACAAACCATTACAAAGAGGAGAACGACCATTCTCAAAACAAGTGAGGACTTTTTAGGAAGCTTCAAGACAAAACTATCCTGCAAAAGACAATACATTTATATACATCCTCGTGTTAATAAGCTTGTTTGTTTGTTTTAAGTCAAATGGGTACCAAAGTTTTGTCTGAATAAATTATAAAATCAAGAAAATCTCAGAATCTTTTATATTATAATGCCGGAAAGAATCAATTTTTATAGATTATAGAGTAAAGGAATAATGAAATTACACAACAACAAGGAGCTAAAACTACAGAAGATAACTCGTAATCAGATCAGACCACTCACGAGCAGATATAAAACAGGACAAGCGTTAAATAACCAACCACAGACACACAAAAAAAGTACCTTGGGGAGGAAAGAAGGGTCCTCGGCCATGGCTGCCTCGATTGAGAAAGAGAAATAGATTAGAGAGAGATGAAAAGATCAGAAGAGAAAGACATTGAATTTTTTCAGACACTCTGATAGAAAGAAAAAGAAACAATTTTTTATGGCCAAAAAAAAAGGAACAAACTTTATGATAAGAGAAGCTCAAAGACCGTTAGCTTTGGATTTGGGTAGCTCTTAGAATTTACGGATCTCGGATTTCTTATTATTAAACATTTAAAATGCGCCATTGGAATTTAAATGTTGATGATGATACCAGAAACAGAATTTGCAGAAAAAGCGTAAACACCGAGACGAACAGGTCGAGCTAGAAAACGACGTCGTTTCGTAACATGCACCCGTGCTTCACCACTATGGCCTCTTTTCAAATTATTTCTATTTAATTCGTGTCACACATGCCCTTTTTCATCAGTTTGACTTGTGCCTTTTGTTTGATTTTTTTTTTGCTATTAGTCGATCTCAATGCTTAAATTAAATGGATTATGGATGTTGTAAAAAATGACATTTGGTCAAATAAATCTGAATTTCTTGTTACACGTCTTCAACTAAAATTGCCATAAACAGAAAGAAAACAAATTTAAGTGTTGAGAATACTCTGACTCTGAGTTGTTGTAGAAAGGTTGATTTTGTTAATTCTCATTAAGTGTGGGGCGATGAGAAGTTGGAAAATAAACTCGATATTTATGTCGTCATTAATTTCTCCTTAAAGAAAAGCACCAAAACACACAAATAGAAGAAACTCTTCAACCGCAAACAATTTTTACATCGGCGAGGAACAGTGAAGAAGTGAAAAAAAAAAAACAGAGAAAACACATTAAAGAGTAAATTAGCTCTACGAATAGAAGAAGCTAAAAAAAAAAACATTAGCGCAACGATTTAATAAGAAAAAGAAAAAACAACAAAAGAACCGTTGGTTGAAGAATTTAATCGCTTCTGATTAATGGTGATAAAACGAAGTTTTCTTGTGATCTTTCTTGGATCTCACGAATCCTAATCCTAATCTTTCTCTCCACCAACCACTCGACCCTTTTGATTTGCTTCTCGGCGAATCATCATCCTCTTCACTGAGTTCTTCCCTTAGAGTTGACATTCTCTTCGTCGTGTTTGCCTCTTCTTTTAGAGGCAAGATCATGCCATCGAAGAAGATTTCATCTGCTGTCGTCATGGAGAAGTTTCTCGACTCCGAACTCAAAATCATCTGACGATGCTGGTGCCTCCTTGTACTTTATCATATCGTGCTTAGTAGCTGCGAAACCGCTAGAAAATGAGATCCTCGGCTCTGCGTATGAACCGTACTGATGTTGCTTCATGTTCGAACACTCCATCCTCTCTCTCTCTCTCTCTCTCTCTCTCTCTCTCTCTCTCCTCTCTCTCTCTCTCTCTCTCTCTCTCTCTCTTTTGTATTCTACTGTATGTATTTGTTGTAGTCTCTATAGGGAAAATGTTTCTATTTATATGATACATTGTAGGAGTCACATCTTTTTATTTTATACCAATATGAATAGATATATATAAATTTATTATTGTGTTTGATAGATCACACACACACAAAGATCTAAGGTTAGATTATTAATTAATTTAAGTTATCTTCAATATAACTTATAAACTCATTTTAGGGATCAACAGCGGGGAAAAGTTAAAAAAGCTTGGTCTCTTGATACACAAGAAGAGCCATTTTATATTAAGATCACAAAAACAGTACTGCATTACTACTTCTTTTAATTTAAATTGTTAGAGAAGATAAAACCCTAAATTAACGCAAAGGGATCGGATGTCTTAAGCACATGAACGTTTTAAGTTTTATGCACATGCATTTCCAAAATAGTCTCATGCAATTTCTGAGAAATTTCCCTAACATAGTTGTTTTATGCTTTTAATAGAAACGGGGATAAAAATAGTAATAATTGTTGGCTTTCCAAAGTCTCCAAAGGTTTTACAAGATTTGTTTATGTTCATAACTAAAACTAAAGAACAAATATAACATAAAACTGGAGGCTGAGTGTGATTAATAAATAGTTAATTCTCATAGTTATACACATCTTAAAAGACCCATGCATGTGACAATGATAGCTGTAATTGCAAAATGTAATTACTAATTTGAGTTCCCACGCAACTAGGTTTCCGACAAACCGTAACCAGTAATTATACACACACGTTGCTCTTCTTCTTACTCCACGCCAACCAAGAAACCTCATTTTTACAATTACAGACAAAACGGATATAATTAACTCTATACTATTTCTTATTGCATATGGTATCTGATGTATAGTACTACTATATATTGTCTCGAACCTTCCCAATTTTTTGATAAATATGTTAGCATAATATATACCTAACCTAAGTGTATATATATCTCATTTATCTCTTACATGGATAATGGGAGAAAAGAAAAGAATATATTAATATGTGCGTGACGTAGTCTGCTTCTGTATATATATTATATATGAAATTAGGGTGAATATCCTATAAATGGTCTCCCATATAGTGAACAAGCGTTGTCTCTTGCAGTTTACAAAATATGAGAAAGTTTTGTCTTCTTGTGAATGATTAATCCATCAGCAGCATTATTAAAACGTAACAAAAACAAAGGCTCGATGTACAAGGACGGATCTTGGATTCACTTGTTATTGTGTGACATACTATTTAAAATAAATAAACAACAATAAAAAAAGAGGTTCTGTGAACTTCGTGCTGCTTTCCACTTCCACTCCATTTCGTACACTCAAACCAACTTCGTTACTCGTTAGTCAATGTCGGTGTTGTCTTCTAACGAAGCAATCGTGATGATTCTAGTTTTAGGTTAGGATATATATGGCTGGATGGGCAAAAACTATTCAGAAATATACATCTCGATGATTTGTAGTTTTCTATAGAGGACGTTACATCCATCCTTTTTATACAGTACTTGGCAAACATTAATAACTAAAATGAGAAACTTAAATGTGGCGTGTACGTGCTGGATGTTCGTTTCGATGAGATGTTATAATAAGGTTCGAATAATATGTTGCTCTGGTATGTGACAAGTGACAACAGTCGATAAACTGGACAATAAGAAAACTAGGAAATGTATATCAGAATTAATAATACAAAAGAAATATGTGAATACCGAATGTATTTGCTATATATATTAGCATATAAGTATTATACTATTATGTAACACTCTCATTTGCAACGAGGCACCTTTACGAAGCTAATGAAAACATTGTATCTTATATCTTTCTACTGATATAGTGATATCCAACCTCGTAATTTACTAGCTAGTTGAAGTCTATATCTATTGCAAAAAGAAGTGTTTAGGGCAATAACAAAAACTCTCGTGTGTTTATTTTTGGAAAAGAAAAGAAAAAAACAAATGCTTTTACCAAAAAACAAATAAAGAAACAAGAGAGAGTTTCGTTAAGCTTCTGTTTCTTGTTGTTTATCATCTTAAGATTCTTAACCATTTAGACAGTTATTTGGTAGGCTATGTTATTATAGAATTATTAGGTCCATTAAAATTCATTCGGCCCATTGGTTCGTGTTGATAGGGTTAGTCTGAACTAAAGGACTAAACTATTTTTTGGTTGGTCAGACTCGTTGACGGTTTGACTACTTTATATGAAGAAAACAAGACACAGGAACAAGAAAGTAAAAAATCGGTTCCTACCAAAAAAAAAAAGAAAAAAATCGGTGATAACCCTCCAACTCCAATACTTGGGCAGACAGCGCATGTTTCTCAATAATTTTGTTATTATTATTTATTGACATGAAAGGAATGTGCACTTGACATAAAATAAAAAGTTGCATGGATCTTAACTAGGAAGTCATTGATGTTTCAACAAGATGGTGTAGGGGCAGGACCTCACTAGGTCTAGATGGCTTTTTCCTTGTCAAAAGTATCGAGAAGCTGATATATGGTTGTGACGGCAAGTAAGATTCCGGTCCCTGAGCCAATGGCTCCCGTGAGGTCGGCGAGAACAGTGAGTGCACCAATGCACATTCCTCCAAAGGCGGCTGCTGTTGGGATATAACGGTTGAGCTCCTTTTGCAGATTGGAGTCTCTGTGTCCAGACATCACCATGTGTTGCTCCTTGAGCTGTTTACGTCTCTAGCAGAGCTTCCCGAGACTTGAATCCACGTCACCGAGAGAAACGCGCAAGCAGAGAGCATGAAGACTATGTAAAAGAGTGCGTGGAAGGGATGAGCTGCCATGTCCGTCAAGCTTACTGGAGCTGTGATCAAGTAAGCAAGACCACCGACTGGTACGGACTCTCTCCACTGCCCAAGTAAGTTCACCAAGAAGTTGCCACTGAAGTTACGGTGAAGAAGCAGAGAGATGAAGTAGATATTTGAGACGAGCGCAGATTGGAGTATGATAGGCATGTTGGAGGTGTAGAATAGCTTGATCGGGTAGTTAGCTTGACCACCACGGCGATCCTTTGACCTAACTGGCAAGACAACGCGGAAACCTTGGATGTAGACGACGATGAGGAAGACCAAAACCGTTGCGAGCAAGTTTGTAACGTTTAGAAGGCTTTGCCTGAAGAAAGCTTGTCGAATGCTGCTGGACTTGGTTATCAGGTTATGGAAGAGCGAGACCACAGCACCTTCGAACTCTGGTCTATAGGAGCGTGTGATGATGACAGGGCTACACGCTTTCCAGATAACGCTTTCGCAGAGATTGGTCGTTATGAAAAGGGAGATCGCTGAGCCAAGACCGTATCCCTTTTGGAGAAGCTCGTCGAGGCAGATAACGATGATTACGGCGAAGACAAGCTGCAGGACGATGAGTACTGCGTTTCCGAGACCGAGCTGCGCAACAGGACCGTACATTCCAGAAAGAACATATGCCATGGCTTGACCAAGGGCGATTAGAATGCCAAGAAGCTTCTGGGCCAGAGCGCGATCCTCATTGGGGAGCTGAATGATCTTTGAGCCAGTCAATAGCTGAATGACGAGCCCTGATGTGAGGATTGGACAGATACCTAGCTCATGACGGTGCCGCGGCTCGATGCGAGAGTGGCACGCGTCCAGTAGAAGGGATCGGCACCGGTCATGGAGTGGATGCCGTAGAGAGGAAGCTGACTACAAACGAGAAACAAGAAGAGAGCGGTCAGAGTGTAGATGACCCTCTTCCTCAACGGAACGTTCTTCTCCAAGTTACCACTTTGTACCTCTGGCACAAACCCCAATAATGGTTTCACTACACGAAATACACTTCCCATTCTTTCTCTCTCGATGTAACTATCTTTCTTCTGTCTAGACTTAGATTGCTTTCGTAAGAAAAAATATGAATAACTTGTGTTCATGGTGCAGCCTTTTTATATGGGTTTCACTATCTCTTCTAATCCAAGAAATCTTCCTCAATCCTCACCACTTTGTTTGTTGTTTCCTTCTTCTACTCTGTTTCGTGTTTACGTTTAGCCGCTTATCGGACAACTTGGGCACAAAATCAACGGAGTAGGCCCTTTAAGATCGACCCCGGCCCAATATGTGAGTTCTTTTCTAAAATCAAATTTAACGGTTTAAGTTAAGATAAGCAATGGCTCTAGTTCAGTGAATATGTTTATTAGATATTTATTAACTGAGAATAGAGAACATGACGAGCGCCTGTAGCTCAGTGGATAGAGCGTCTGTTTCCTAAGCAGAAAGTTGAAGGTTCGACCCCTTCCTGGCGCGTATGTTTTTTTTTTCTTTCTTCTTATGAAGATGTTCTAGAAGGAAGAGGTACTAATATTTGAATAGTCTTCTTCTGACTTCGCCGAATGAAATCATCTATCTCCGGCGAAGTAAAAAACCCTAAATCTTCCTTCTTATTTTCGCCGCCGATTTAAGCTATGAAGGTTTTCCATCTTGACCGTGGAAACACTCTCTCTGTCTCCCTCTTCTCCGATGTCACCAACTCCAAGTACTCTCTCTCTCTCTCTTTCTCGATTTTTTTTTTCCATAACTCAGCAATTCTTGATTTGGTTATGAGAAGATAAAATTTGCGTTACTAGATTGTGTTTGTTTACTTGATTGAAACTTCTTAATCAGGGACTTATAAACAATTTGGGGAAACTCTGTTTAGTTTAAAGCCTCTTCCTTTATCTTCCCCCAAGTTTTGATTTTGTGTGGGGTGAGATCTGAAACTTAAACATTTGAGTGTTTCAGGGAGCTCTTGACTTCGATACTAGATGGAAGTTTGAAGGTTGAAGTCTCATTTCTCAATGCATTACTTGTAAGTTTTTTTTTATTGTTGTATCTTCCGTTTTCACATTCTAAACGGAATTCTTAGATTTCTTCAGCTTAACGTATTGTGTGTATCATCATCAGATTCCAGACATTTTCCCTCTATTGGCTGCTGCTCAGAAAGCACTTGTCTCCAACTCACGCGGTTCCTTATCAACCCGAACTCTTCATTCTGAGCTCGTTTACAATTACTCCGGATCTAAGCATGTAAGAACAATCTTTTCTTCTGCTTCTTTAGCCATTCCTGTCTACTTCTGATAAGCAAATGGCTTTAGTTCTGTTGGTCAAGCTTTAGCCTAGGACTTATAATGCAGCAGATTCTAGCTATTGTGAGTTGGTTAGAGAGTCTTTCATTAATCAAGTTTCTCTGGTTTGGTTGAATTGTCATTAAGAATAGTAGTTTTCTCAGACTTATCTAACATTGTTGTTCGCTTCTTTTTTCAACTAGATCACAGAATCATTGAAACGATGTGGGATTTCTGAGACTTCTACTTACATTCTAGCTGCCCGTTTCAATGCTTCTCCTGTCGAGGTCATAATCTCTTCAACCATCTAAGAACTGACTTACTTTTTTTTCAGTTATGTTTATCGACCATGACATGTTTTGAGATCAAAACCAGATGGAAGAGGTAGCGAAATTGATCAACGGGAAGGAGATCGATTTGGAGGAATTGAAGACACATGCAAATCAAGCCAATATACTAAAGGTAATGTTTTTTGGTAAAAGTTAAAAAAAAACCCTTTTAGTTAGCATCCTGTATTATAGGAATGATCTCTCTCACATCAAATTCTTTCAGCATTATAAGATAACTAGCCAAGAACTTGGGGTTTCCTCTCTCGGAGATGCAATTGTTTGTCGGATTGCAGCACGCGACGCATTGTAAAAGAAGAGATGTCTCTTTGTTTCTTTCTGTAATCACCAATTATAGTTTTCTCCTTTATAAACAAATTTGACTATTTGTTTGTAATTTAACTCCTTTATTTACTCTCCTCAGATAAGTTTAGCTCAGTTCTTTTTTTGTTATGAGATAAACATCGAATTGACTACAACACACAAAATTGAGGCTACTAATTACATGTCCTTTTCCCAAATATAGTCCAAAGAATCTACAAGGCATATAACAACAAACCAATGAGTTTGTTTGGTTCACTTTGAACAAGCTAGCTAGTGGCACTCTTATCACTGGAACATATCAGCAATAGTGTTTCCTGAATCCGAAGAATCTCCATTCCCAAAGTCCATCGTCATCATCATATTCATCCATTCTTCCATATTGCAGTCCCCTCCTTCTCCTCCGCGCCATTGCTCTGCTTCTACAGAATCCGTGGCACTCACGCTCGCGCTCGCACTTACACTCGCGTTTGCTCCTATATCATCAGCAGCAACTGGAGATGAAACAGAAGAAGTGTAGTCCACAAAGGGGAAGTTGAGTTTAGCTCTTGGCCCACGGAATCCAATGGCGGCTTTGTCATAAGCTCGAGCCGCATCCTCAGCGGTTTCGAAAGTGCCAAGCCAAACACGTGTGGCTCTCTTAGGATCCCTGATCTCAGCTGCAAATTTTCCCCAAGGTCTCTGCCTAACTCCTCTGAAACCATTCTTCTTGTTCTTCCTCTTCCTGATTTTCCCGCCGCCTTCCGACTTCTTCGCTGCCGCCGCCGCCGCCGCGGAGCTCCCTTTTCTACTACCGCTAGTGATCTCTTCCTCTTGTTGAATATTTTCAATCCTCTGATTTGGCGTGAAAAAGTAGTCGCAGCCGAGACATCCTTCGATCCTACACACTTGACAAGTGTCGGAATCAGAACGAGGCATTCCCGCGCTTATCACTGTGCTGTCCCCGGAGAAACCATGAAACGGCGTCGTATCGTTTTCCCCTGACATGACGTGCTGCAAAGCGGAGACTATAACTGAAAGCTCTTGCTCCGGTGACAGCTGTTCCTTTTGGTAATGGATCCGGGTTGAGGCTGGAGCTCCGACGAATTCGGTTCTGTTGTTAGGATAATGCATACCCAAACTGTCGATTTCGATCTTGAATTTCGAATCTTCTTTTTATTATTTTTTTTGGGTTCTTGTGTGACTCTTGAGAGTGTTTTTTAGAAGCACCTGGAGAGATAGATGAACAGGTTTTGATTTTGGTGTGAGTTTGGGAGACTGAAAGTGGAAAGAAGCTCTATTTATACGATGGCTCCGTGTTTTTCAAAATATCTACGTGGCTTGCTAAGCTGGCACACTCTTCAGACACGGGGTCGTTTTATTATCTGGTCTTTTTTGGAAACACGTGCTTTATTTCCTCGAATGTTTTTTGATGTCGACAATGACATCTTTTGTTTTTTTTTATCATTTTTGTTCTGTGTTTAGATGATAATGACATTTCTTTAAACATAATAGTAGTATAGTATTTTTAATCATTTCATCATACATGACGCCTTTTCAAGAACTGCTTCTTCTTTTTTTTTTTGGTGTTTGGTAGTAGTATTTATTTAATTAAAGATTGTGCTTATCAATTGTTCCTTTTTAACACAGTTTACAATCAAAAAATTTAAACATGTTTTTATGCGTTTTAAATCATCTAGGTACGTGCGTGACTGATTGGCTTAGAATAAATCACGTGCCTTTAATTTATCTTATGATTTCACATGTTATATTATTTGAGCAATGATGGCCTTCATAGTCATGAATAGAGAGATTAATTTGTCTTTCTACTTGATGACTAGATCCATCGTTTCGAAACTCAAAAGTATATATCTTTTACCTTTCTATACTCAATCAGAAAATCAATTTTGAGAGTTATGCCAATAGACATGTGTAACATTACAATAACATTTTGATTCGAACAACCTATGGTAAATCATTCTGTCCTATGATTAAATTGCACAGTGGTCAGAAACTTTTTTTTTAAGGATTATAATTAGATGATAAAAAAATAATGATTTCACAAATTTCACAAAATGGTGATCACTCGTCAAAGTCGCACTCTTCAATTCGTGTTGCTTCATTTATAAATTATGCAAACGTTCAAAAATTGTTGTTAATTAACAACCCAAAACTTATTTAAACACTATTCAATAATGAGTATTGTATAAAGGATTACGGTCACTACTAGTTAAACTATACATATGATTTTTTCAACAGTCTTTTTGACACATAGAATAGGAAAAAACATATAGCAAAATAACTCTGTTAATCTGTATTATTATATAAAAAAGATGTACACATGAAATCCAACATTTAAAAGAGAGAATCAATGAGAAATTCACCTAATACAAGACAGAATTAATTTTCTTGGGATATTATTGATTTCTATAATTTGGAAAAAAAGTTATAAAAAAAAAAGTTAGGAAAGAAATGGAGTAAAGGAGAAAATGAGGTATAACTTAAGTCAAAGGTTAGACAAATGAAAAGAGAATAGAAGGTTTGACCGTTTCTAATATGATCTCACGTGATCTAGAAGAAGTTGAAGTGTATGTCTGATCATGGATATGCTTAACTGGCTTCTGAATTCACTTAAAACTGTGTTGACACTCTTATGGATATGCTTAGCTGGCTTCTGAATTCACTTAAAATTGTGTTGACACTTCTCCACGCTGACCCACCACGTCTTTGCTTTGAAGACTCTCTTCACGTGCCATACATAAGTCTTTGACTTTGTCCGTATCCGAGAATTATCAAACGGGACAGATATCTGACTCTACTTGATATCATAAAGACAAAAACTAATATATCCACTAGGGCACTACACTACCGTCTTTCTCTTTTTTTTTTTTCTTTTTTTTTTGAACAATTTTTTCTTTATTTATAAATATGTTTCTTGAAGAAACAAATTTAGATATCTCTAAATCTTCGTTTTAAAATCTATTGAAAATATATACTAGTTAACAAAAAAAACTGTAGGGTACTTGCTTCAAAGCGTATAATACATTTGTGTCTTTTACTGGAGATAGTATTCCTATTGTAGAAAATATGGGGTTTTTTTTCTAAATGAAAACAAATGAAAATTGCAAAGTACAAAAGAATATTTTTACAGTTTCTGAAATATTTATAGAATAAAATAAAAAAACTAAACTACAAAAGAATCTTACTAATAAACTAGGTATAGGACCCGTGCGTTGCACGGGAGTATCCCAATTAAAATTTAATTTTCTATAATTTAATTATGGTCGATTTACTTATCTGTAGATTCGAAAGAGTGAACTGGTGGAAATGATGAATTGATGATGATAGGAATATCATATATATAGGGGTAGTAAGTCTAATGAGGGTTTATGTTTTAATTTTTTAAAAGATTTACTTCCGTCCAAGTAAATTGTTTCGATTGAAGTAGAAAATCTTTTTTTCTAGTGAATTTAGCAGTTACTTAGTAATCAAATATTTTTTTTCTGTTTAATTGATACTGATAATCTCCGAAGTATCATAGAAAAAATAATCCAAAAATAGCGAAAGTTTTTGGAATAAAAAAACATAATATATTGTATATATTTATAATAAATAATAATTATTATTTTTTTCTAAAATTTTATCCAAATATTTATATATTCGTTATTTACAAAATCATCAAAATAAATATATTTCCGTTTTATACTATTTTTGTATGCATTTCATTCTCATATAAGATTAGAGTTTGAATTTTAAGTGTTAGAGAATATTTAGTTGTAGTTTGTAGAACTAAACATATTAATCCGTAGTAGGTTTAAAGTTAAAACATATTTATAAGAAGGAGAAAAAAACATATGTTTTACGAAAATGTAATTATTATATATGGACTTTATGTAATTGGTATTAGGATAATATATATAGTTTTTGATACAAGGCTATAATGTGTATGTGATGAATGAAGAGGTGTGCTTTAAATTAATTTAATTCGAATAAGATACACATGATAATGAAATATTAAAATATTTTTTAAATACATATTTTTTTTATTGATAATGAAATCCTTTACTCTAAAAGAGTATTAGTTTTGTAGTCTTCACGGCTTAGTTTAATTCTCTTTCTGGAATTTGGTGAACTGTCTCCACGTGTAAATACTGAAACAAAATCTTTATCGAGTCCAGTTGGTTATTTGGTTTGGTACGTGTAGCATAACAGCTTCCTCCTGTTCAAATTTAAGATAGATTTTATTAGTGAGGAGTTGTATGTGTAAAGAAATGACACTGTACTTGTGTAACCTTAAAAAATATCTTATCGAAACCAATGATGAGAAATAAAAGATGTAAAGCTTAGCAAGAAGTCATGTGAAAATTATTGAATGTAAAGAAGAATCCCTAATATATAGGTGAGGGGATATGTTGTGCGGCTTGTGGCTCTTCGGGTAGGGGTTTTTTTAATCGGATTTTTTTTTTTAAATAAATGCAATAGCACATAATCGTAAATAATTAGATGTTTTGAGAGTTAAATGATTAGATGTGTTCTGAGTTCTGTAATGTTGACATATCAGTTTTTTCTTCAAAATAGTTCCCTTTTAATATATAAGGGATATTTTAGAAAATTAAAAACACGTATATATTTCCCTAAAGTTAAAAGGATCACAATTGTTTTCTTTGTTTAGATCAACCATGCTTATATAAATCGTTGACAAAAGTCAACAAATTATATACAAGTTCAAAAACAAAGAGTCAACAAATTAAGTTATCCTTTTTATATAAAAAGTGTGTTTATGAATGTTCTATTTTATTTTACAAAGCACAAACTTTGACTTAAAATTACTTTTTTTTTTGTCGCCGACTTAAAATGACATTTTTTACAGTTAATAAAATAAATCTTTATAAAGCAATGTATTTATTATATGTATCAATGTATGTATGTGAGTAAGGGCGGCAGGCTACGATTCAAGTTTTTTTTTTTTAAATGGAACAAAGAAGTTAAAAAGCTCACCATAGGCGGCAGAGAGAGAGAGAGAGGCACAAGCACGTTGAGCACGTGCTGTAACGCAAGAACACGTTTTAGTGCTGACCAAAAAACGTTTTTATTCGCAATCTCGCCCGCGTCATAACTTTTTCACTTTATCTTTTCTGTTTTCCATTAACCAGTCAGATTCTTTGTATTAGTACTAATCACTGATTTTTTTTAATTAATAACAGTCAATCAACAACTCTTTATGCTTATTTTTAGTGTTTCTATTTCATTGTTTATGAACCACAGTATAATTCTTCAACTCTAACTTTGCTAATTAAAAAATATCTCAACAACTAAAACCGTCCAACTTTCAGATTAGGTGTTTTTGTCGTGTCGATCGATCGACTAAATTTTATTATTTTAGCTGGGTGGATAATTATCTGAAAATGGTATCGTCAATTTGCATAAGGATTATAGTAAAGCGTTTAATGTATCAATCTTTTATTTATTAATTATTTATTATTTATTTTTGGGTAACAATGCCAATTGTTAAGTAATGTATGTATCAATTTTACGATAGATTCAATCAAAGATTTGATGATTGTGTTTAAGATCGACTGTGCTTAGTATTATCATAGTTGTAAAAGTAAAAGACGAATGAATTCTTCTCATTGAAAAAATACGATTGAGAATAGCTTCATGGACAGCTAGAATGCTCTCTTTTGCTGGTTTTTGAATTTGGAGAAAGTTACTTAAAAACAGGGACTTGGCAAAGCAGTTTTCTAAGATGGAAGTTCATAATGGTGAATCAACTTCTTTCTGGTATAATAACTGGTGCTCTATGGGCTGTTCGCACGATAAACTGGGTGACTGGGGATTCGTCGATATGGGAATCTCAAAAATAAGTACTCTGGCTGAAGTAATGGCTTTGCCGAGAAGAAGAAGACATCGGTTTCCCTCCCTTACCGCAGTGGAGGCGGAAATACAGAAACAACAACTATCTCGATCCCAGGGCGAAGATATACTTATGTGGAAAGGGAAAAATGATTGTTACGGAACAACTTCTCAACTAAGGAGACATGGAATCATATCCACGTTGCTCGGCCACAAATGACCAATCACAAAGCGATTTGGTCTCACACGCTACTCCTAAGTATGCCTTCCTTACCTGGTTGGTCGTTTAGAACAGAGTGGCGACCGGCGAAAGAATGTAGTTGTGGAATCCGCATGCTAATACGAGTTGCATCTTCTGCAGTCACCCGCTGGAGACGAGGGAACATCTCTTCTTTCAGTGTTCATATTCGCAGTTGGTGTGGGAAGGTTTAACCAAAAAGCTTTTAAGGGAAAAGCACACAAATCATTTCAACGATGTTTTTGCTCTTCTTGCTGGTAATGCTCTCGACAAAATGCACAAAATTATTCTGGGATATGCTCTTCAAACCACCATCTATTCACTCTGGAGAGAAAGAAACAGGAGACGATACGGTGAACCCCTCTCGACGACGGAACAACTGATCAAGCTAATAGACAAGATTATACGCAACCGACTAAGTACAATTAACGGAAGCAAGGACACTATCTTTCAAGTCTGGTTTGCAACCAGATTTTATTGAATGAGATTTTAAAACGTGTTCTAAAGTTTTTTTCAACACAAACTTTGTAAAACGTTTATTTTTCTTTTGAATATAATTTAACATTAATTAAAAATATATATATATGCTATACAAAAAACAAGTATATCCCAAAAAGTCTCAACGTAGCCTAGGCATAACAAAAAGACACATGCTCTCTTGATATATTCTCTTATAGATACGAACTCTTATTTATTAGAGCTTACATACTGGTTGAAATTATCTTCAATTAATTAGCTTTTTAAAAGTCGTCCAGTGTTTCAACTACTTATTGGTTTTTAAACTAGCTTCTAGTCCATGTTTCAACTCTCTAATCAGGTTTTCAACAATCACACACACACAGCAAATGAGTTATTCAGATTGCTTTAAATTCAAATTCAGGGTGGTAGTTTGGATTTGAAAGCGTTGGGTGACTTTCATTAAATTGTCCTCATGTTATATAGCATTATTCCATCAATACAAAGTACAAACCACACACATATATATATATACTCACTAACTGAATAGAATTTGCCATATATATATATATATATACAACAAAAAAATTTATTAAAGCGTGCTCTATGAAGATGATACTGACAAGTGACAACTGACAATTTTGGAATGATGCATACATGGTTATCTTTAGTTGAAAATAGTGAAATACTATGAACTAATGTATTGATTGAATTAAAGAGGTTTTCAAGAAATGTCAAGAAAGGACCCACAAAGCTGCAAGTATAAAAGGAAAAAGAAAAAACATTGTATGGCCAAAAGTTGTCAAAATCATTAAAGATAATATAATTTAGTTAACGTCGACATTGTAATACTACTAAACGATAATATAAATTATGATCCAAATCTGAGTGTTTAAATTTAGCTAATCAACTTTAGGTTCGTTCGTAATATTTATTTACTATGATAGCGGAAGTTACTAGTCTCGGACTCGAAACAGAGTAGCTGGCTCTGTTTATCTCAAAATTAAGTCACAAAAGCTTTCAAGATTAATTCTTATCCTCTCTCAATTTTTTATTCGTTGTTTCTTCTCACTTCTGGTGAATCAAATTTCCAACCAATAAAATCAACAAGGGAGATCTCACGAGGATGATGAAGAAGGAACATGAAGGTACATAACTTTATTTAGTTTCACTCAAACAAGTCTTATACTCATATTTAGTGAGTGGTTCCTCTGTTTCTTTATCTTTACTCTTTGTGACAGAGGATTTTGTGGAAACCATCAAGATCCGACCTGTATATCCATGGATGATCTCATCTTTTCTTCTTACTCCATCTGAAACACTCAAGACTAATATCTATTGTTTTAAGACTTAAAAAACTGATTTCAGTAGTTTTTGCTTATTCTATCAATTTCTCATGTAATTTATATCAGTTATAGCGGTTTTAATGTTCTGAAAACATAAGTAAATAAGATTAGATCTTGTAAATTTTAATGTAAATTTGAATTGGTACAACATATCTCAAAGACTAGATCTTGTAATTTTAAAAATAAGATTCATACTAGAACAAGAGAAACAGTTAATTAGACAATAATGAAACTCATAAGTTTAGTTGAGGATGATGTTTGCTTGACCACAACAAGATGAAATCATAAATGAGAAACACAATCTCTCTCTCTCTCTACTCATACTAATGGCGGCGTCTACAGATTTTCCCCGCGGATGACATGGAGTTTGATCGCGTAAACGAAAGAACCCCTGCGCAAGAGCTCACACAAAACGCGGTCCTCTTTCGTCAACCCGTTCCTCTTGCATATGCTCATCCATCTTTTGATACACACACGTTGATCCTTCCATTTTGCTGTTTTCGCTCTAAGTTTCCCGAATCTGTCAATGTAGTCAACATAGTCTCCAAACCTCAAGCAATAGTCTTTCACCATTTGTGCATGAACCAACTGTTTTTAAAGGCACACAAATCAAACAAATACGTTAGTTAGGTTAAAACTAGTAGTATCTTATGAGGGCCAGTTATATAAAATTGCAGATCTTACCAGCTCGTACAACCTATTCTTCACGTTCGTCTCAAAGTATATGTTCTTTGGATCATCAAGATATGTCTCAGGGTTTTTGATCTTGGGCTCAACTGTAAAAATCTCAAGAGACAAAAGTTCTATAAATTAATTACCTGATAAAGTAATGGAACTAAGAAAATATTTTGTTTACCTTTCTTCCTCTTCTTTGCCGCCTCTGTTCCACATAATAAGAGACAAAACAATGTTTCATTAATATAAGCATCTCACAGACAATCAAACTGATGAAAGTTATAAATGTATTTTACCTTTCCTCTTCAGATTTGGCACCTTTGCTTTGACGCAAGTGGTGCTGGCGGTTGTGTCTTCTTCCTCTGGAGCATAAGAACTGTCCTCACTGTTGGATTTGTCTTCAACATCTAATTTACCAAACGCTTCAACATAATCACTGTCACTGTCACCGTCACCGTCTTCCTCAGAAGACTCCTCCTCCACAGGCACAGCTTCCTGATCTTTCTTCTTTCCTGGAAACATCACAGCAAACGAAACAGACTTATCTACAGAAAGCCAATTACATAAAACAACTCAAGTGATGAAAAGAGCTAACAATGGGTGGTGGTTAAAACCTAACCTTTGTTCTTGCGTGTGGGGGTTGTCTTGCCTATCTTGAACTCAGAGCCACTGTCAGATTCTGTTTCAGTATCTTCGCTGCTTTCAGAATAAACACTATCCTCGTCTTCATCAAAATCCTCCACAACTACCACTTTTGACTTTCCTGAAAAAACATCTCAAAGAGTCGTCAAAACAGAAGATTCACATGAAACAATATAAGTGATGAAGAAAAGCTAACAATGTGTTCAAACCTTTGTCTCTGCCTTCCGGGATTGGATTCTCCATCTCAAGTTTAGAACGAGTGTCTGTGTCTTCACTGCTCAGAGAACAAACACTGTCTCCTTCGTCCTCTTCCACTTCAAAGACTTCGCTACTCTCTTTACATCCATCGCTGCTGCGGTAGATACTGACCTCGAATATGTGGTTACCATTATACACGAAGGTCAAAAAGTCTCCGTCGTTAAGAGTGTTATCCTCGACGAATTTGGGCCATCCTTGTGTAAAATGCACTTCATCTCCCCTGATCTTGGTCGCTACGTTCCAAGAGCGTCCACCAGGTCCTTGGAGTATCACCTTTTTGGGCAAAAGACGTGGAAGCTGATCGTAGTAGGGGATTGGGATCACCTGCTCATTGCAAAAAGCCAACACTCAAGAAATACTCATAGAAAGAGAGACTCTAAAGGCAAGTCAGACGGTGAAATCCAAATTCAAAGTCAGGTTGTAACTTCTGACCATAGCAGAGGGTTCTCAGTTCTCACACACACAAACAAGATTTGATTTCAATCTTTTTAAAACAAAATCAAAAGCGTAGGGACAGTTAAAACTTAAAAAGAGTCAACTTTCAAGAACCAGACAAAATCAAAGCACACAGTCTCAAGAAGTCAATCCAAACCCTATAAGAAGCTTCTCAGTATAAAATTTACAACTTTCAGCATCGAGAGAGAAATTAATATAAGCAGACAAGCTTCTGAAAGCAGAACACATGTATAGAATCTATTCATCAACAGGAAAAAAACAGAATCTGAGCAAAACTACCTCTACTTTGATAGAATCCAGTCAAAATATTCAAACATGTACAGATTTAAGTTTATAAAATAGGCTGACTCATACAGAAAAGTTATAATCTTTACACATTAGCTAGTGAGAAAACAGAGGAAACCAAAGGGGTAAGAAGAAACAGAGCAAAACCCTAGAAACGGCAGAGCAACATCTATACTAACAGGAGCCTAAATGCAGATAAAACCCACAGAAAAAAAAACTTAAACTACAGTGTTGTTTCATCACACGACCAAGGGCACCATCAGACATAGTTGTAAGAAACCAACAAGAGTAAGAATCGTTTGCTCATGTATAAAAGAAACCTGGGAAACAAAAAAACAAGAGAGAATATCTTACCATGGAATCTGAGCTGAAATGGGAGACGAAAGCTTTAAAGAACCGTGGGGGAAACTGGAACTCAGTAGCGGTAGCCATTGAAGAGGAGGAGATGTTGGATCTGTGCTTCAAAAGAGAGAGAAATACTAAGAAGAGAGAGAGAGAGAAAGAGAGAGTGAAGACTAGTAAATAGAAAAAGTAAGATAAAATTGTAAGAGAGAGTACTACGTTGAACGTTGAAGATGAGTCAAATCAACGTTTAAGTTTTTTGCAGAGAAAGAAGGTACAATGCTCAGTCCCTCGTATTCTGCGTG
The DNA here is from genome assembly GCF_030686135.1 of Camelina sativa. Taxonomy (NCBI): domain Eukaryota; kingdom Viridiplantae; phylum Streptophyta; class Magnoliopsida; order Brassicales; family Brassicaceae; genus Camelina; species Camelina sativa. The sequence continues at coordinate 2,602,957 of NC_141889.1, forward strand.
ACATTTTCAAAATATTTCTTTTCTCCTTTTAAACGATTCTATCTCCCAAAGTTTAAACCACGAATCTTAATGCTACTCCGGTCCGGTTCATCCTCACAAACCGTATAAGTAGATTTCTATAAAACCGGCTTCTTGTGAAGATAAAAAAAAAAGGTGGTGTAATTCACTTCACTTTATTTCTCTTTTTTTTTTTTTGGTTTTACCTGAGAAATCAACACATGAATGTATCTTGGCACTACATACAATACACACACAAAAACATGCACACAAACTATGTAAAAGAAAGAAAGAAAGAAAGAATTTTAGGGAAAAAAATATCAAGAGGACGAGCTGGCCTCGATGCTAGTAGTAGACATCTCTTGGAACATGGAAGTTTCTTCAACATGCCACTTGAGAATCTCTCTCGCATATCTCAGTGCATTGTCGACACTATCACTCTCCAAGCTCACTTGGGAAACAAACAGCTTTGGCCTAAAGCTCCTTCCACGCATCGAATACGGTTCCAAGAGTGAGTCATACAGTCTCTTGAACTCATAACCAATGTAATGGAAAGCACGCTGTGCCATTGGAGGGTTGTGCCTGCTCGTCTGGTTCTGGCTTATCAACGGGTTGAAGTCTTCGAACCACTCACAGGTTCTTAGAGGAACCTCCTCGATTTTTTCTTCTAGGAGATCAAATTTGGTTAGAACCAAAAGGAACCTTTTCTTAGACAGGGTCGGGTGAGTCACCATGCTCTCAAAAAGCTGTTTGTTTGCAATCATCTTGTTCACAACATTCCCGTCACCGTCTTCTATGTATTCTCCATAATCTGTTAGTGAGACACAGAATATTACCAAGTCAGCGTCTTCAAACATGTCCAGCAATTTCCAGTTTTCACCAAGGCTTCTCGGACTTAACCGGATGAGTTGGTACCTGAAGAGAGAGCAAAAGAGAGAAATTAAGTCCAACGATTTTTCATTTAGTCTGAATACAGCACAAGGAAAAAGAATAGAACTAACTTCATGTCTGGATCGTGTTGATAATCGCTCTCAAGATTCTCTTCCTGAGAAGTTGATGGGAATGAGAAGTCCACACAAGGAAGTCCTTCCATGGAGGATAGTCCTTCCGCTTGCAATATGTCCATATCAGAAGGATCGTATTCTGATCTCGAGATCTCAAGAATCTGAGAAGAAACAAATTTAGGTCAGTGTTCTTTCTTTTTTTCCCTTAAACAAAAGTGACCTAATTAGACAAGCAAGCACTTGATGTACACTCACTCGTTCAGAAAATAAACGGCGTTTCTGGGAAGTGTATCGCGAAGCCTTTTGTAGGTGGCTTGAATAGCCGGTACTCTCCAGAGATCTGCAACGGTTTGTGCATTCTCGCGGCTTGATGGTGGAAATATCTTCAGGTTTCCGTCTTCCTTTTCTTTTAGAAGCCAATCTGAAAAATGTTTTAGTCTCGGGTTGATCGAGCTAACTGTTTTAGGACTTGTCTCATCTCCCATATTGCCTACATCACACAAGAACTCAATCAGTGTTCCACAACAATCAATTGTTAACTGATGTTTGCTCGGTCAATAAAAATCACCTGTTTGATCTGAAGGCTGGTCACTACTCATCTCTTTTTCAAACCTTTCATGTGCCTCAAGAACCATTGCCAGATAGGTATAGAGATTTGTTTGGATTATGAATTTGACTCTTTCACGGTCGTCTACAGAGAATGGGATGTCATAGAGAGACCTTGCCTGAAACAGAAGAAGTCAATCCAGATTCCCTACTAGATGTGAAATATTCAAGTGGGTTGACATTAAGATGAATAGCTCACTTGTTTATATATTGTAGTGGCGCCACATTTCTCATTACCAATCAGAAGAAGCTTGTTAAGCATTTTCTGCTCATACATGGGCATATCACATGGTTCTACTGCAGATGAAGCCGGAGGAACTGGCAGAGAGAACAGAGCACAAGCCAGTCTTGCTCTTTTCTGTAAAAATGATATTAGTAGTTGTCTTTAGTTTTATGTTCAAACGCTGTGAAAGAGAAAACCTTGTGATAAGGAAATCATACCTTATTCCAGATGTTCCCAATGGAACGTTTTTGACCTTCTTCCTGGTACGTACCATCTGAATCGACCCAAAAATGAGGGTTTCCTTCACATTGAACATTCACCATCTACATCAAAGCAAAGAAGCCCTTAATTCAGAAGACGACACTAACACGACACTAACAAAAGCAAGGGTGAAAACAGCGAAAGAACCTTGAGCATCATGAGTTCTGACTTGGTTATTTCCCGGCCATTAATACAAATTCCAGTGTCGCCATGGCTTGCGTTCTTCTTGATGTTACTACCTCCGATGTTCTTGTTAGGACTTATAATCTGACAAGGTTTCTCTCCTACCTGATTAAATAAACACATAGAGGCTCTGATTTAGTTGAGCACTCAAAAATAAAATCCCAAGATTAGATAGGCAGGCACACATAAATTAGTAATTCTACCTTTCCCCAGTAGCCAGAAACCTTATCATACCAATAGTCTCCCGGTTTTAGCTTCTTGGGTGGATGTGGACATGACTTCAACGTGAAAAGCTCATCTTCACTTAAAGGCTTGTCATTGACAGTGATAAGCCGCGAAGGCAACTGATTCGCCTTGCAGGAGGTCTCAGCATGCATGACATCTCGAAGTTCAGAATCCGTGAGAAGACGCTTGAGCATTCTTGAACACTTTCCGAGACTTTTTCTCTTCGACTCATCGATCCTAATACCAATGCAAGTTTGACACTTCCTTCCTTCAGGCATTGCACCCATGGCTCTGCGCACACAGTTATAACAGTATTTGGCATCGCAGACGATACAGACTTCCTTCTCAGTAAACCGGTTGCCTAGCGCGCATCGGTAACAAGATCCCTCTTTTTACCTTTCCTTTCAGCTTTAGGCGTTGCAGCTATACTTTGTCCATCAGAAAGGTAAGAGCTTTCACCACATTCACTTCTCTGAAATGGTTCAACGAATCTCACATGATTTGCACGTTCTCCATCGGCCTCCTCTCCAATGGAACAATCTGATCCCACATCCGAAGCTCTTCCATCATCTAATGTATCCTCCCCTCTCACTGATGCAGACAATGGTGACGATGGTGATAACGGTAAATCAACTGAATCTTTCGCTACTTCTGATACATCCAATCCCTTTGGTGATGATGAAGATGATGACGAGCCAGAAACAACATCACTCCCCAATCAAAACCACACTAGAAGCACCTGGAGAATCAACAAAACCATTCTTCTTCTTCTTCTCAGTTACAGGTTGAGAAGGTTTCTTGGTAACCCTATTAGTAGTCCTAACGAGAGGTTGAGCCACTGGGTAAGAGATACCACTCGACAAGGAAGAAAACGAAACAGGTTGAGCCGTGGGGATCTCATCAACTTCAACGGAAGAGCTCGTGGCAAATTAGCAATAAGAGGGCCTTTATACTCAGAGGCGAATGAATAATCAATTCTATAATTACTACTAGTTTCATCAATCATCTTCACTTTCCTGATTATTACCCCTTTTAGGACTCGTTGATGTTAAAGGCAATAACTTTCTTAAAACCATCTTCTTTTTACCGATTCGAGCAAACACACACACAAAAACACAAAAAAGCCCTAATTCCTAAAATTGCCTGATTTAGAAACTACTTATTACAGCAATTACGAGGATAAGATAAAAGACCCCCCTAAGCCCCCATTACTGGCTTAAATAATTAAAATCACAAACCGCGTGAGACAAGAACACATCTCCTGAAAATATAGAACAATTTGATCACATAAAGCTAGCTCCTTTTAGCTTAAAGAACGAGACTTTACTCGAATTTTGGTCAGAGATTTTTTAAGAAAAGTGACGATGGAGAAAGAAAAATCAGCAAACAATTTTTTTCTGGGGGGAAAAAAAAAGGAATTTGCAGAAGAAGAAGTAAACAAAAAGAGAAAGAGTGATTGGTTGGATCGTCTTCTTCTTCTCTCTCCCACACTTGGTAAAAGACGAAGACTTGACAATACGAAAGAGAGACTTTCTCCTTTGTTTTTTCTTTTCTCTGTAAACCAAAAAGGAGAAAAGAAAAGAGTTATTTTCCGGGAAAATTCTTGCCGTCAACGCGGGTTGGGGAAGTTGAAAAACGATGCGTTTGTGGAGAGGCGTGGAGAGAGTCAAAGAACGAGGGCACTTTCGTAAATATCTGTTCATTCCTGCAATAATGTTGCAATAACCGGAATTACACGGTTAATAGAAGACCGGTGGTGTTTGTTGATTCGTTTTGTAACTTTTTTGTAATTTGATTTTAATTTACATGATGCGCCGGTTTGAGGAAATGTTTTCGGTTTAGTGATTAGTTACGAAATTATTATAGATCCCAGCCTCACAATTGTATATAGTTACATTAAAACATTCCAAATTATTCATTTGATAAATTGTAGTATATGTTATAGTAAAAAAAATCACGTCTTCGGTAAAGTGGTTCAATAACTCATTTAGTTTTATTAGATAAATATACAATTCTGAAGTCTACAATTTGACTTTTTAAACCATAAAGATAAATTTTATGTGATTAAAATAGTATACTGAGAATAAAATGTGGTGTATATATGCGTTTAACTGTTAATTTTAAAAACATGCTAATTGGTTATTAGATTGTTGGCAAGACATTTTGTATCTAGAACACCACTTTCCTACTATGAAAAGATAATTGAGGCAATTTTTTTTTTTTTTTTTTTTTTTTTTGTAAAACAATTGAGGCAATTAGACTACGATAGTTTTGCGTGACAAGATGTTCATATGTCTCCAAATTGATAATCGTTCCATTAATGACAAATATGGCCGGGTTTAGTACGTTACAATCATTATCAAGACAGAATAGAAAATAAAACAAACATGTTTGATTCGGTCTTTGTTTTTTGTTTTTTACAAAATTAATTAGGGCAAAAAAATTGATAATAAAACTTTGGTTTTAAACAAGAACGAAGGAGGAAAAAACTCACTACGTGAAAACCATCAACCCGACTTAATTTTTTTTATTCTCTAGCTCTCACCAGTTAGTGGCACAAACCTCTCTGTTGACTTGGTCATAAGATTGAAATAAGTCCTTTTTGACTCTTTCCCGGCGTGAAGACGGGTCCTCGTGACTGGGAGAATGATTAATCACACTATATGCTCCTTAATTAGTTAATGCCAACTTTTTTTTTTGTTTTCCATGTTCCGTAAACTCCACGGGCCACTCCCTTCATGTGGAGAGGAAGAGCTATTCAACCCGAGAGATCCTGCTGGCTAGTCCATCTTCCTGCACGTGGCAATCCTCTCCGACACCCCCCACCACACTTTCACCATCTTGTCCAAACTTGCGCGTTAAAAATATTCTGTTTTTGATAATTGGTTTTGCGTTAAAAGTATAAAAGTGAAAAGTACAGATATGACATTTGGGTCATATAGTTCTTGAAAGTAGAGAACAATCAAATGATACGCGCGGATAAACATTGTATGAGAGCAGGTATAAGAACGTAACGAAGGAGAGAGCTAGTGATGAATGTCACTAGTCTCTAATGTTTGGGACCTCGACCTCCACAATCTACAAACCGTCCACATTTCTTATGGGTAGGTTTGACGCTTAATTTGCATTGTAAGCAGATGCTACAAACAAACAAATAAAAAAAAAAGAAAGAAAAAAAGAATGATATATTCGGGACTTTCTGCATATGGAGAACAGGCCTCTAGGGCCCATTAGTATAAAGACAGAGTCTGAAAGTCACAAAAACCCTATCTAGTTCTTCTATATATAATATGCCTTTGCTCTTCATGACAAGCTTAATCCTATTTTTAAGATTTGACTTTTTCTTAGCCATTCACGACTTTGACATGGATTATCAACTATTTCTTCACTATTCAGCGATGATTTACAATAAGTATGTGATAGCCATGGATAACGAACAATCCTAGTTACATATATTTAAAATCACACCTACAAAAACAAATTCATAATCTCCAATTTTATATATGGCGAAAGCATGATATACACAACTAGAGATCATAACAATCTCGTCATTATTTTAGCAAAATAAAATAATCTCGTCATTATTACAGTAGCGTAGTAATACGAATTAATAAATATAAACGCTTACTTATATAGCTAGTAGTTATTGTAATTTAGAGTACATAACAAAATTTTGCATTGATAGTGTACTTATTATAATTAAGCCTTCGTGATGTCGCTGAAAACTCATTTTAAACAAAATATTTACTGCATAAGTTTTATTAAATTATTTAATAATGAATTCAAAAAATATGATTTTTGGTAACATCCCTGATATATTACTTGATAAACACTCCTAAAAATTAACTTATTCACATCAATTAAGTAGAACAAAAATTACAATTAAAATTGAGGGAAACCCCAATCCAGATAGAACTCAGCAATCCAGATATAACTCAGCAAGATGATGCGAAACAAGTTAGCTAAGGTAAACAAGATTTGATTATCATATATTTTTCATCCGGATTCTCCTTAATTTCCTGTTCCATGATTTGTGATTACGTACCTTTGTATCATCGAAAGCTGCAGCATTCTGGCAGATGGACTCGCGATTTCACCACCTCGATATTCCTCTTCCACGACCACCTCGACCTCGATCTTTAAACGTGTATGGGACCGGCAGCCAGCTTCTCGTCTTTGCTTAACTTTTTTCGGTGGATATGTTGGTGGCTACGTTAAAAGTATGTTTTTTCTGTTTTGAAATCAGGGTTTGATATTTTCTTTGGAAACAAGTTTCAGATCGTTGACTAAACCATTAATTCATCATCAATTTCTCCTTGGAGACTTTCTAGAGAGAAGAGCTCTGCGAGAGAAAGTGAATAGAATGATGGACGAGCATGCCAAGTATTTAGAGGCAGTGTGGGAAAGATGTTACCGTGTAAGTAATGTTGTGCAAGATTGCTGCTATCAATGGTGTTGAACGTGTTGTTTTGCATTTAGATAGGTTGTGGAATGGTACATTGCATGACACAATTTTAGATGGTTGCATCAAATATCTAGTTCCCTCTCTAACGGGCCCTGTGATTAGCTCTTCAAATTAAGTCTAATAAGAGCACGAGTAGTTTCTTCTAGGTCCCTGCAGTGATTTAGGTTCTTTTGGGACATGACATTGCCTTTTATTTCTTTTTTCAAGCTTACAACTATAATTGTTTCATCTTTTCTTTCTCAACCGGTTCCTTCTTTTATCAGCTACCGCTTGTCGATCCTAAACTTTATCCATCCTTGAACATCCCCGCCGCCAGCAAGACGAACTCAGAAAATTAAACCATGATCTTCCCCGCATATATGATCTATAACTACTTTGTTTTCGTGTCTTGTTTATCTATGTTGAGGATATATAAACATGTTCAATACTAGTTTCAACTTCAATCTTCTCTATTATTTTGGGTATTGTCGAATTCCTCATTTTCTTATCTTTAAAACATGTGTTGTGTTATCTCTCTCTCTACATTTGAATAAAGTTTCAATGAGCTATTGTATTTTCAGTTTAAAAGCATTATCTATCTTGTTTGAGATTGCTTGCATGGTATCACAGAACCTAGTCATTCTATGGCTATGGCGAATCGTTTAATGGCAATCTATACCGTTCCTACTCTAAACATCTCCAACTGCGTACCTAGAGTTTTAAGACTAGTAATGGATCATACTATTGAGTTTTGTGGCTTGGTCTAATAATTCTAATGAAGAGGAAAACACTCCAAATTATAAAAAGTTGCAACCACGACATAGAATAGAAAATAAAACGAACATGTTTGATTCGGTCTTTCTTTTATTTTTATTTTTACAAAAAATTAGAGAAAACAAATAATTATTGTACACTCTCGTTTTAAACATTTTCTCTTTCAAAGAAAAAAAAAAAAGCAAAAACTCAGTACGTGAAAACCATCAACCCGACTTTTTTGATTCTCTCACCATCTAAACGAGGCACAAACATCTCCGTTGACTTGGTCGTAAAATAGAAATCAATTCTTTTGACTCTTTCCCGGCGTGAGGACGGGTCCTCATGACTGAGTAACGACGGGATAGCTTCGAAATATAATCACACTATGCTCCTTCCACTCGTTTTTATTTTTGTTTTTCCATGTCTCGTGAACTCCACGCGCCACTCTCTTCATGCGGAGAGGAAGAGCTCTTCCGTCCGGAAGATGCTGCTGGCTCGTCCATCTCCCTCCACGTGGCCATCCTCTCCGATACTCGCCATACTTTCACCGACTTGTCCAAACTTCCGCTGTATATAATAAACTTCCGGTCTCCCTCGCCCGTTGCAGAGGCTTTTGCCCCCTTGCGGCAAGCTCGTTCCTCCTCCACGGCTAGACACTTTACCGGTCCCATGTGTCCGGTCAAAACAGAGAGACACTGATGGGACTTGTCCGACGGGTCTCGTCTCCACACGCATATGTTCTTGTCGGCGGAACCACTCAACAGCAAGTTCCCCGCTATAGCGAGACATAGCACTGCGGATTTGTGGCCTTTGAGTATTCCACCGGTGAATACCCGCTTTGAACGTTCCCAGTAGTTCACTAGGCCGTCCGAGGAACCGCAATATACGATGGAAGATTTTGATTTTACAGCCAACGCCGTGACTGCGTTTTCTTGCTTGAGCAAAACTTGAGCTAGCACATGTTTTGTTCCTTTGCCTTGCATCTCACGTTTCCACACTTTAACAGTGCCATCTGCGGATCCCGTGAACACCAATTCATCGAAACCGGACATTACAGAGTTTATCGCATCATCGTGTGCATGTATTGATTCCAAACATTTCGAATCCGCGATCCTCCACACTTTGATCGTCGTGTCCCAAGAACTCGAATACAACAATCCAAGATCCACGTCCAGGCTAAGACTAGACACGGCGTCGTTATGCTTCGTCTTCACGGAGTTTCTGTTGCGGCGTACCTCCATGTAATGCTTAGGGTTTACGGAGCTCTTGACCATTGATTTAAATGTCGGCAATGTGCCAACCCGCTTGTGTTTTCCCGGTTTCCTCTTTGAAACCTTCCAAATCCGGATCTTCCCATCTTGATGGCCGGTAAAGATCCTATCTCCAAATATCACAATGGCCTTAATGAGCCCACTACTGGATTTGAACCCGGCGTGTTCCTTCAAATTCTTCCAAACCCTAATGTTCTTCGAGTCCGACCCCGTGTAGAGAAGGTCACCAGAAGCGGCTAGCGAGTATATATGCCCTTCTTTTCTTACAATGGATCCAATGAGACCGTTGGTTTCGAGGACATTGTCTTCATTGAAATCCGCACCCCAAGGGGGCGACACGCGGGCCCATGGTGACATTACACAAGGAGAACCTTCACCGCTTGTCGGACCGCTGCTCATTGTCGAGGCCGAGACGCTGCTAAATCTCTGGTGACTTGCGTTGCTGTTGCCACTGACGAGATCGTCGGGAGGGAATATTCCGTCGTGGTCAGCTTTCAAGAGATCACCAAATTTAGGCCTCGGTTTGGGACCATCGCGAAGGTCGTGGCTATTGAGATTGTTGTTATATGGATCATTTTGGAGATCAACGACCATGGTACCACCCGTTTCGTTCCTCATCTCTTTATCAAAAAAGTCAAATGCTTGATTTTAAAATAAAGATTATAGAATAATGGATAGAATTAATATCTTTTTACTTCTTTTTTTTTGTCTAGGGGGATTTTTTTTTTAAGGTTGTGATAGCTATGAATAAGAAAGTTGAAGGATAATATGTGTTTGTAGATTTTGGCTGGCAGGGAAAGGCAGAGATTATGATGGAGATTTAAACGGGAAAAATGGAGGGTCTAGAGCAAATTCTGACTTTTTTAGAAGTTTTTTTTTTTGTTTTGTCAACGACTCTTGGAGAATTGTTTATGGGTGTTATGTTAGTGGGTTACGATAAATGATCTTATAAATGCACTCTTATATACAAGACTACAAATATCTAAAAAGATTGACCATTTGTTATCTGTGATGGGGGTGCTTCACACGTGGTTATTGCTTGTTACCAGATGAAGCTTCTATGATTTTTCGTAAGAGTATATAAATGCTAAGTAAGCTTATGAGTAGTATTCTATTGCCAAGAAAATGAGAGAATATGTGTTACTACTATTTTTGCTATATTTTCAACCACACTAATACCATTTCTAATTTTATTAAAAGGTTATATATATATATATATCTATTATACTCTTGAATATATGATTTGCAAAATTTTAAGCACTCTGTTACATTGAAATATTGAATTATGACATTCTTTGTTAAATGCATCTAAGGTTCTAGATACATTGGAATATTAGGCACGCAACCGAAAGGTACTTAGACCAAATCTCCTCCTCCATAGCTCATTTCACATAGCTTTACTGCCTAAAAATATCTTTGATTTTGGTTTTGTTTTGATTGGTTAAAGATAAATAAAAATATATGTACCATACTGTCGAGCATTTTGTTGTCCTTGTCCCACAAGGCCACAACACTTGATATATCCAGACAAATATTCTTTTAGTAACGGATTTTAATTAAACATATACTCATATTAAAAGGACTATACACCACTTGAAAAGATTAGGCAAATTATTTAGGCATGATTCCACTACTTGTTAATTGTTAACCATGAAAATGGCTTTTTACATAGCAAATCGTTCTTTTGTTCTTGCTACTTGTTGCGAATTAATTCAATAATTTGTTTGTCTACTATTCTGATATATTTAGTAGAGTCGTGAAAAAACAAATGTTTGCGATGATTGTGTAATCAAGATTACATGCCACATTTTTTAATAACCATAAAATAGACTACATGCCATTTTATAACAAAAGAAAGTACACTTATTGTGTAAGAAAAACTTTGTTTTTACTTTTTTTTTTTTTTTTTTTATCAAGCATTAAGCCCTTACCTTAGTAGGTAAATAAACAAGTGATCCTGATATTAATTCATCTTCTGACCAACTTTTTAAATCCTCCTGGTACTATGTATGTATATAGAAGAAAAAAAGAACAGAAAATAGCAAGTTTTGTTTTTATTTTAAAGAAGTATTGGAAAATGGAAATAAAAGAACAGGAAAAAGCTGGAAGACTGGAAGTAGCTTTTTCTGACAGCTGGAAGTAGCATCTGATGGGTACTGTACGAATGAACACAGATTCTGAATGTTTGATATTCTTTGGCCACTCCAAGACAAAACATAAAAGGAAGCTCCTCTCTTCTTTTGCATCATACTTTTAAAAGCCTAGGAAGGAACTAAATTTAAAAAGCGAACACATAATTCAGTTTCTTCACTTCTGTATTAACCGAAATAAACTACAAATTATGGTGTTACTTCTAATAAATTACTTGGGGGATCGAATCGTAAAATGAGATAATTTATTATATTAGTAGCGGAAATAATTTATTAAATTAGTACCTAATAAAAACATAAAATAACTCATTTGACCTCGAAAGACATTGAGAAGCACCAGAGTTGGTAGGCTGAATCAAAAGATCTATGAATTAGATGTCTAGAACTATAGAAGCAACAATAAGTTATAGTTGTTACAAAAAAACCAAAAAACTATAAGGAAGATAAATTAACCAGTCAGTCACGCATCTTGAACGAGAGATATAGCCAAACACCTTTTGCTATGTCATATCATTTGGACAAAAGCAAGTGAGGATTAGAGTTCAGTTTTGGTCGATGAAATCAGCTGGCAAGTTCAAATCCAATAGAGTGACTTTGTTGTTTATGAAACTTCCTTCTTTTTTGGGACGTTTCTGTGAAGATGAGCAAATAGTGTCTTCCGAGCTCCTCGATCCTGAAGCTTGCTCGGGCCTCGTTGTCACTCCTGTATAAAGAATATTAGTTCATTAGGATTTTAATCACTGGTTCATTCATTACTAGAATGTTACAATCACAATTAACCGAGAGTTCAATAATTACCGCTTGTACCACCACCACTATTCGAAGGTTGCAATTTGTCAGCACCGCTGGAATTCCATGAAGCATAAAACTCAGCTGCTTGTTCTATTCCCTTCGATCTGTAAGGCGCAATGTTGTGGATGCCAAGTTGGAGAGAACCAAGTAAGTCATTCTCAATGCACTCGTACATTTTCTTGCACAGGGTATCGACCGCGACAGACAAATTGATGATTTGAATCCGTATCTCCATGACTTTGTCATCACTAAATTCATCAAAGGGCTCCTCAAGGAACTGGGAAAGTTTCTCCACGTTACCCTCAAGTTGTTGCTGCTGATCCTCGAACAAATTCTTCTTTATCTCTCTCACCTCAGGGGTCATCTCATCATTGAATAGCTCCTCACCAAACATGTAATATGCAAAAGCATACGAATACGAAAGGACCCGTCTTGATCTGAACAACCGGTCAAGTCCATTGGTGACCCAGCTGAAGTCTTTAAGCTTCAGCTCCCTCTTTTCTGATTTCGTCACTTTCTCAAGGATGGTATCCCTAAGTTTATCTTCTAGCTTTGATGAATCTGTATGTGCTTTGTATCGGTGATGGTAATGCGTATACCTGTCTAAATCTCTCTTCGCTCTTTCCATCTGTTTCTCTTTGTCATCTTGGTACCGACCACAACTGTGACCAGCGATAGTCCTATAAGTGTGATCACTTCCAGTAGCTCCACCACATAGCCAACTGTCCATAATGAGACACTTCACCATATGACATTTGCTGTCTCAAAGCATAGAAAAAAAAATGCATAACAGGAAAAGAAAGCAATGGAGAAACACGGTCTTACCAAAAACACTGCCCACATATACATCTGACGAGATTGCATCCACCATTCTTTTCCACAGGTTTGTAGCATTTGGGACACAGCTTTGTGTGGACGGTTATCCAATTAATCGTCTCAGACTCATCTCGACACTTCTTTCTCCATAGCTCCCACATCAAACAAGAGCAAGGGGAGTGGGCTTGACACAGACAACTGAAACAGAACTGAAGACCACAGGAGCATTCAACTTCACACAACTTGTCATCCTCAGCTCGTATTGCATTCCCACAATGGGGAGTGCTCGGACACCACTTGACCATCTTGTTGTCTTCAATGTATGACTCAAGAAGGAAACGATCAAACTTCTTAGCTAGATCTGGACGCCTTTTACTGACTAGATTCCTGACAATATCCTCATCACAGATAGCATTACATTGGTGAGCCATGCATCTAATCCTTTTGCTCTGACCTTCATTTATCTGAACAGTGAAATGTTCCGTCCAACCTAAAGCAACCAAGAACAGTGTTAAATCAAATGTCGACCTTTGGGAAACCCACAAATGTATATAGAAAAAGGGACTCACAATTATTGCAATAGCAATGGCCACAGTCCATTCTGGTCATCTGATCACGAGGTAGATCCTCAATGCAGACATCACAGCTCATAAGAGGAAAAGAAGCGTTGTCAAATTGAGAGTCGAAGAGAGTAACACCAGCACTAGAAAACAAGCTGTCTTTGCCTTTCTCAACAAACACAGCAAACAACTTCTCAACATCCCACTGGTAATGAATAAGAAGAGTACGCGCATGGTGCTCCTTTATCGATAACAAATCCATCACCCTTAGCAAATCTTCTCTCTGCATATCAGAGAAAAAACCAACAACAACTCAACAAATCCTAAAAACGAGAAAATAAAAATCATCTCTGGTCATAATATATTATTACCTGTGCTGCTAGAAGCGATTCTTGCGTGATGACCTGCAAATTGGTTGATAAATGTTACCAAACTAGTTTGACTCTATAGTTCCCAAATCCGAAAGAGAGAAACAAAACCCTAATTTTCAAATCCTCCAATTAATAATTACAGTGTGTTCATAATCCTAGACACTCTGTGAACAAATTGAGAAATTCAGATAAACAATGATACCGGAACCAGATTCTCAATCCACAATTTTGCAATGAAATCATCGAAAATTCAATTTTTTTTTTTTTCAAAAATTCAAAAATATTCACGAAACACAAAAAATTCAATCAGGAAGAAGAGAATCAACAATTAAAAAACCAAATCAAGCAAGCAATCACGGAATTGAGAACATTCATACACGAATGAATGAAGGAAGTAGAGTGGTTGGCTTGTAAGAGGAGGAGGAGGAGGAGAACCTGAGTGTTAGATTTTTTGGAAGAGAGAGGCTGAAGCAAATCAGACTCTTCATTATCAATCCCATTCAAAGACTCTTGATCGGATGAGTAATAGCAATCTTCTTCCTCGGCGCTATAATAATCATCCATATCTTCCTTCCTGATCAAACCGATTTTTTGGGAACACGCGACAACGGAATAATCGTTGATCAGAGATCGAGATGATCGAAGAAAGGGAGAGAGAGTGAGGAGGACGGAGAATTATAAAAAAAAAAAGGGAGAAGAGGAGAAGAGGGAAGGGGGGGAATATTCCGGCGAGATCACAGAGAAGTTCCGGTAAAAGAGTAGAGAGAGAGGCGATAGAGGAGGAAGACGAATCGCTCAAAGATTCCTATCTCTCTCTCTCACTTCTTTATGCAAAAGCAAAACACTTAAGCTTTTCCACGACGTCGTTTCGGTCTTTAATATTTTGCCATAATTGTGAAAGTTTTTATTTTTTTTGTAATGAACACGCAAATTTAATGATTTCTTTTCTTTTCTTTTTTTTTTTTGGACTTTTGACTATTATTTAATTTCTCTTTTTTTTTCCCACTGTATTCACCAATTAGAGTTGGTTTTGGATTTTATCTTTTTTTTTTTTTTAAGTTATGGGAAATTATTGGGATTATACTATTATTAGTCAAAGTAATAAGTACTTTTAATCTGTTGGCAAAATTAAAATCTACTATGAATTTGGTTTTGATATTATTGTTTAACTTTCAGTTTAGATTTGTTTTTCAATCAAATATATTCTTTAATCTGATTCTGACGTTTTGAAATTCAAACTGCGATTATGGTTCACTGTTTCGTAAGCTTTATAATTTTTTTCTTACGTCATTTAAAACAAATACAATGAAACATGTGTCAGTTAAAAAACGTAAACATGATTTTGAGATATATATATATGTTTCCGAGTACTTGTGTGTTTAAATATTTTTAAAGCAAAGTTACCAAATACTGAACCATTGTCCAAAACTGAGAAAGAAAACCAAACACATTGCATCATCAACTCTCCATCTTTAACCTCTACACTTTGTATCCACTCAGTTTGATCATATTCTTTGTAAAGAATGATTCTAAAATTACAACTACAACTCATAATAGTATATAGAAACATTACACAGCAACAACAACTAATCTGACACTGTTCTTGTCCTAATCCTCGTCATCATCGAAGCGTGTCCTGAAGAGGTAGTCTTCGCCTTCAAGTTCATCTTGATATAGTGATATTGATGGATCTTTGCATTTCTCATTTTCTTTCTCATCATTGCATCTTTTTCCCTGACCCAAAAAACGTCGAGTTTTCAGAACTCTTATGTATCTCATCACAAGTTTCGTTTATTCATGAAAAGGTCAATCAAAATCCTACTTTTGATTGACTATCTTGTTTAGGCTCACTTTCAGAAATGCCTAACAGAATTCAATTTCTATAGAAATGCCTAACTTTGAAAGTAGCATCCTAAATCTTTCTAGATCAGAATGAATGAGTGTTAGGAAGAAGACCACTGAACACCAAGCTCAATTTTTTTTTTGGCAATAAGCAAGACTTATTATTAACAGCTAGTGAGGATTTCTAAAGAGCTACTATAAGGCAATTAAAACAGAGAAGAAAACACAAACCCTTAAGCAAATATTCTTGAATCAGCAGTACTGACCTTTCTTAAGATATAGAAGAAATAGTGGAAGCCATCGCCAAAAGTGTTGTATTCCATGGACCAAGAATACTTGGGATCCTTAAACAAAGGACGCCTGAAATGCGGCTGCATGACCAAAAAAAAGGAGTCATTGTAATTGAGTGAATGCAAAGTGTATGAACTCAGATATACGCTGATAAAAATACCTGGCCAAAAGTAATGGAAATGAAAATCCCATCTGGTTTCAAAACCCGGTGAACTCCATCGAGAGTTGCCATGACTTTGCTAACAGTTTCAGGACGGGGATTCCATGGATCACCAGCATCCACAAAGAGTACATCCTTAACAAAATTAATTAGAAAAAACAGTGAGCAATTCATGAGCGTTCTCTCGTCAAAATTCAAGATTATATACACTTTGGAACCACATTCACGGATCCTAAGTCCTAAACAAGCAATGGACCAAAAGGAAATTTGAGCAGGTTTTACCATGGTCCCTTTCTCAATAACCACATCAAAAGACTCGCTGTTAAATGGGAGGTCTAGCATGTCAGCTTGCACCACTTTTATCTCTGAATATAGCAAAGTCTCAAGTCAAAATATTAAACACGTCGAGAGTAAGATCAAATGAACTTCTACTTTCTAGGAGCAAAACAAAGCATCAGAGACTAATGAAGTTCTCAGTTTTACAAAGACTTAAAGTATGGCAATTGCCAACTATAGTAGTACTTGGTTACGTTTATGCCTATGTGAACTAATCAAAACAAATTATAATCAAAGCAAAATACCTTTGTAACCTTTTGATAGCAACCGATCCAGCATCTTCTCTACCGCAACAGAAGATAAATCAATGCAGGTAATATCAACAATCCCATCTTTATACAACTCTTCACACAACTGAGAGTTCCCACATCCCAATTCCAAAACCTTCATTACAATTCACAACAACAAGGGCATACTCAAAATCACATTTTTTTGGAATAGTTTAACTACTACTGAAGCTATGGGTCTGGACAATCATCAAGTTAAGAAGGTTAACAAAAGAGAGATAGAGTCAGAGAGGGAATGTACGGAAGAAGAGGTTTTGATGTTGGATTTGATGAGATGCTGGAAATGAGAGTAGTCCTTGAACCATTCGTAGTGTTCCTCAGAAGAGAACCTCTCGTCCCTGCGTTTTTCAAGACACTTCAGGAACACAAGAAAAGAGAGAGAGAGAGAGAGAGGGATAGAGATGGTTCGACTTGTAGGTGAATGCAATTTGATCATACCAGTAGTGAGGGTCGAGGTAGGTCAGAGCAGAAGGAGGACCGACGGAATTAGGATCCGAATTATGAGTGTCGGATCTATTCTCCATAGCTTGGGACTTGGTTGATTGAATTCTCCTTATGAGCTACTCAGGCATAAACCCTAAACCCCTTTCATCACTAATCAGTAATCACTATATCAAATTATCAATTGAAGAAAAAACAAAACAGAAATTTTTTGTGTTAACTGCTTAAAATCTATGGTCTAGAGTCAATTGACATTTGGATCTTTTGAATAAAAGGCTTAAAGTTAAAGGGGCTTATTATAAATATGGGCCTAATAAAAAGGGCCCATTTATCAAGCCCATGTGAAATTTTTATTCTTGTTTATTCTTGTTTATTTTTTATTTCAAATTTTTCTTTTGGGGGTTTTATAACAAATATTGATATTAGAGATTTGCTCGTTTTACATGAAACATGCGAAGTTGACATATTGTGAAAACAATAGAATCCAAATTTTGTATTATTCATACCGATCACACATTATTATAAAAGAGTTCACCCACTTGTTGTGGCGCAGGTACGCCCATTCTATTGTCTATCTCTTTCCTTTAATTTCACCAAATATAAATAAAGATCAAATCCTAAAAATATAGTAAGACATTAACAAAGTACATGTCACCACGTAACTGGTTGCGAATTTTACACTTAAAATTATCAAATTCACTATTTAATTAATTAAACAAGTAGAGAGACTTGAGATGAGATAACTCGTGGAGCATTCCATTCAGTCAGCATCATTGTTGTCTCTAGTTGCGTTTCTCTCTCTCTCTCTCTCTCTCTCTCTCTCTCTCTCTCTCTCTCGCCATGGCTGTTTCCCTCCAGTTCTGCCGATTATGCGTTCGGCCAGATACTTTCGTGCTTGAGAATCATCTCTCTGGATCTGGGTCATCTATCCGGCGCCGGAAAGCTTTCTCAGTCCGGTGCTCGTCTGGTGATGTGAACGCTCCTTCGCCATCGGTGGTGATGGACTCCGATTTCGACGCCAAGTCGTTCCGTAAGAACTTGACCAGAAGCGATAATTACAATCGTAAAGGTTTTGGCCACAAGGAGGAGACTCTCAAGCTCATGAACCGAGAGTACACCAGTAAGTTGTTCCTCCTCAATTTTGCTTGAGTGCTCTGTTTTGGTTTAAGGCACGGCGGTTTGATGATTGAGCTGTGTTGAAATTTTACGAATTTGGGTTTGTTGTTGAAAAAGGACAAGACTTTCGAATTGGATTCTTATCCTTTATAGTGAAGAAATTGAATTTGGCTAACCGAACGGAATTGAATCGGAAAAAACTGTAACTTTGTGGGGTTTAGAAGAGATTGTTGTGAGGAACAAGTGATTTATCTTGCTTATACTTGTATTTGACACTCTCAGGTGATATATTGGAGACACTGAAAACGAATGGGTATACTTATTCTTGGGGAGACGTTACTGTGAAACTCGCTAAAGCTTATGGCTTTTGCTGGGGGGTTGAGCGTGCTGTTCAGATTGCATATGAAGCTAGAAAGCAGTTTCCTGAGGAGAGGCTTTGGATTACTAACGAAATTATTCATAACCCCACCGTCAATAAGGTACTCATCACTATACTCTCTGATTAGGCTTCTTCTTTTCCGCTTTGTATGTATTAATAGTTTGTTGAATCTCCTTTTGTAACTTTGTTAGCTAGATGATGTTGCTTTGTGGCCAAATATGTGTAGTTGAATTGCATTGAACATTGATGACTTGCCTATCTGCTCTTCACGGGACTTGCTGATGGTTTCTTTGATTTTTATGGCAGAGGTTGGAAGATATGAATGTTCAAATTATTCCGGTTGAAGATTCAAAGAAGCAGTTCGATGTAGTAGAGAAAGATGATGTGGTTATCCTTCCTGCGTTTGGAGCTGGGGTTGATGAAATGTATGTTCTAAATGACAAGAAGGTGCAAATTGTCGACACGACTTGTCCTTGGGTGACAAGGGTACATTCCTTCAACTCGACATAGATCCGTGATACTGGTTTTTTTCTTTTCTTGCATCCATCTGATATTTCATGCACCCCAGAATGGTTATTGATTTCTTCCTTTTTGACATTTGTGACTATAAAGGTCTGGAACATGGTTGAGAAGCACAAGAAGGGGGAATACACGTCAATCATTCACGGTAAATATAACCATGAAGAGACGATTGCAACTGCGTCTTTTGCAGGAAAGTACGTCATTGTAAAGAACATGAAAGAGGTACGACTTTTGTACTGTTAAATTTTGGATATTTGTAGAATTTTTTTGCAAGATTTGTTACCGACGCGTTCCTTATTACTGAGAACAGGCGAATTACGTTTGTGATTACATTCTCGGGGGCCAACTCGATGGATCTAGCTCCACAAAAGAGGAATTCATGGAGGTATGAGCTTATTTGCAAATTTTCTGTATCAGTTTGGTTGTTCTAATCTCTATGTTGGCATTGTAGAAATTTAAATACGCTGTTTCGAGGGGTTTTGACCCTGACAATGACCTTATCAAAGTCGGTATTGCAAACCAAACAACAATGCTGAAGGGAGAAACAGAAGAAATAGGTTAGTTACTCTACCGTTTTTTACATGACAATCATCTTTTATCCTTGGAGACAAAAAAAAAAAAAAAACACCTTAGTCTGAGTCTCATGTTAAAAAACCCACAGGAAAGTTAATCGAGAGAACAATGATGCGCAAGTATGGAGTGGAAAATGTGAGCGGACATTTCATCAGCTTCAACACAATATGTGACGCTACTCAAGTAAATTTTCCCATACCTCAAAAGCATATGCTTATAGATAAATACCATCTTCTGTTTTTGCACTTTTAATCAAATCCTATCTTCTTTTCAGGAGCGACAAGATGCAATCTATGAGTTAGTGGAAGAGAAGATTGACCTCATGCTAGTGGTTGGTGGGTGGAATTCAAGTAACACCTCTCACCTTCAGGAAATCGCAGAGGCACGGGGAATCCCATCTTACTGGATCGACAGTGAGAAACGGATAGGACCTGGGAACAAAATAGCCTCTAAGCTCCACGTAAGTGCTTTTTCAAAACTAACTCACTCCTTAAAAAATTTGCTTTTAACTGATCTTTTTTTCTATATTTTTACATTTGATCATAGTACGGAGAGCTGGTCGAGAAGGAGAATTTTCTTCCAAAGGGACCAATAACCATCGGTGTGACATCAGGTGCATCGACCCCAGATAAGGTAACAAACATACTTGCAGACTGCATTTGGTCTCTCTTGGTTCCCTTCCCCTACAGAGACATGCGTTATTTATAACATTTTTCGTGAATGAATATATTTGCAGGTGGTGGAAGATGCACTGGTGAAGGTGTTCGATATAAAACGGGAAGAGTTGTTGCAGCTGGCTTAATTCAGTCAGTCTTGTGATTGTATTCAAATATAGTAGTAACACTATGTCGAGTGTGTGTACTGTATCATAAATGACAATGTAGCTATTAACTGTATTGTAATATCTAAAAAGTCTAACATCCCCTCTTCATCTTTACTCCACTGAATGTTCTAAACCGTAATCGTATTTAGAGTTAATAAGACTCTCATTATGGACAGAATGTCACTAAAAAGGTAAAACAATTTCGGAACTAAAATAAAACGACCTTTAATTTATTGTTTATAGGCAGGCCTACATACTGTATATTTATAGCTAAACAATTATTTTATTTTTTTTATATAAACTTTTAATTAAACTATGTTAATTTATTTTTCCCCCAAATTATTAAAAAATTTTCTTCAAATAGTTTACGCTAATTTACAATTTAACCAAACAAATTAAAAAAAAAAAAAAATGTGGTTTTGGGGGAGGCTAGTATTATATAACCGAGAGATCGGAACCATCCCTCTTAACTCTAATTCTTTCTTCTTCTTCTCCGGTGCTGCTTCGTTGTCGTTTACTCTCTTTTTTTTCTTTTCCGTTGACGGAGGTATTATATATCTGCTGCGGCGGAGTTTTCTCGGCGGCCAATGTGGTCTGAGTGATGAGAATAAAACCCTAATTTCAGGGATTAGAGAAGTGTGTGACCAAAAAAAAAAAAATAACAATTTGGAGCAATGAGCGGAGAGAGAGCACAAGAAGACCTTGCTGCTTCGTCTTCGGGATGTTCAGAGTCCTACGAGTTTAGCCACGCTGCCGCTAAAGCTGCAGTAGCTCAAGTCTGCGAGAGCGTCGGTTACGAGCATTTCAAAGATCCAGCTCTCGAATCTCTAGCTGGATTCGCACTCCAGTACATTCTTCAGCTAGGTAAAACCGCTACTTCCTTCGCTAATCTAACCGGTAGGAGTCAGTGTAACGTGTTCGATATCATTCTCGCTTTGGAAGATTTGACTGGGGATGGCGATGACGACGGAGGAGGAGTCTCGTCTGAGAGTTGTTCGTTAGGTCGTTCGGTTAAACTTAAGGGAATTGTCGATTTCGTGAATTCGAGTGAAGAGATGCCTTTTTCACAGCCATTGCCTCGTTTCCCTGTAGCTATAAGTAAGAAGAAGATGATGATTCCAAGCTTTGTTGAAATTGGTGAAACTCCACCTGGGAATCATATCCCTCTTTGGTTACCAGCTTTTCCTGATCCTCATACTTATAAGGAAACACCTATGTGGACTGAAAGGGCATCAGATCCCAGGGGTGATAAGATTGAACAAGCCAGGCAGAGGCGTAAAGCCGAGAGAGCTTTGCTGAGTTTGCAGAGGAAACTCGTCTGTAAAATCTCCTCAGGGACTCGTGTGTGGGGAGATATGGATGGTGTTAATGAAGATGAAGGTGAGCTGCGTTCTGTGCCCCCTTCTATATCTGGGGAGAAAGTTGAATCATTGAATAGAGATGGCTTATCAGTGGTAGAGGCATTTGCTCCTGCCATGGAGGCTGCAAGAGATGGGTTTTGCAGTGAAGTTGACACTGAATGGAACAAGAAGAAAAAACCTGATGCTCTTTCTAAGCTCAGGACCGAGAAGAAATTTCTTGGGGAGCCGTTGGATTTAAGTCTAAAGATGAAGGGTGAAGATAGACCCTTATCCTTTGTGCGTGAGGAGGATAGAGATGACAAAAGAAGGAGAGCTGAGTTCATTTTGAGACAGTGCATGGAGAACCCAGTGGACCTCAATCAGTTGTAAAATTAGTTATTCAATTACAGTCTGTGTAGCGTAGTTTTTAAAAGTTGTGATTTGTAGCCTTTCTTTTACAGGACTATGTTTATGATTACGATTTTTGTGATTGGAAAGAATGAGAATTGCTAACTTATCTTTTAAGCAGTTGATGAGTCTTTTCTCATGGAAATGCTTGTTTCGTAACTTGATCATAGTGTCAGTTTCATGTCCCATGAGGTAATCAACGAAGCCAAACTGAGGTAAGTAAATTTTCTCTAGTTGGCATGTTTTTGTCTTGTTCAGAATGTAAGATTAAGCTTTATAGGCTTTAGCTTTCTGTTTGTTTCTCCGCTGACAGTTTGGGTAAGGTGATCTTGTTAAGTCTAGTGCATGACTATTGTAAATATCCTAGGTATGGTACAAGGAAGTGTAGCTTTGCCAGCTACTCAGTAACTGATGTCAATTAGTTGAGATATTGTGGATTGATGTAGGATTTTGGTTTGGGCATTGGTTGAGAGTTCGAGACTGCTCTCGTTGATCAAGTCTCTTCTAAGGCGTAGTTCTTTGGAGTTTAGCAGAACTGAATCCTGTCACAGTTCCTTTAACTGACACTCCCCTAGTTTTCAGATTCCACACTTATGAATTAGTTTTGAGCATTTGAGTTCATTTTAGTATATTAGTCTACCACTTCTCTCAGAATCATCATTTACTGATAGTCTCAAAAGTGAAAAGACTTCTCTCTCATTGTTTTAAATGTCAATCATCAAAGAATACAAAAATATGCAAGAGTCATCATAAACAGTTTGAGTTATTGAACACTGATATTATAGAATCAGAATGAATCTGTACTACTGTTTATAGAGTCTTCGAGAATTTCATTATTTGCAGCAGAAAGCTTAAGAAGAGAGAGAACTGAGTTCTTTTTGGGTATTTTTTTCAGGTGCTGCTACTACCATTATGGGATGATTGATGATCCTCTGGAGAATGACAGTCCTTGCCCTTCTAATATCTCTGCTACACAAATCCACCTGAGTCTCCAATTCCTCTATATTATTCTCAAACACCTCAAGAATCTTCTTAATGGCATTGACCCCAATCATGACTGCTTTAAGTTCCACCGCATATTTATCACTCTTCTTTATACTCCTGATCTCAATATCCAACTCTTGGATCAATAACCGAATATCATCCAAATCCTTCACTGCTACATATGTCCCTGGCTGCATCGAACTGATCACGTCTTTATGTCCTTTGAGTGCTTTCTCATAGTTCTTCCACAGCAAGTCGATCCATTTCCCCATGGTACCCAGTGGCACTGGAACAGCGAGAGCCGGAGCCACAGGAGGAGCGGATATAGCCGCAGCCACAACAGAGCAGATGAGCACAGTGGCATAGGTAGCCACGAAGACGATGCTGGAGCAGTTGTGCTTGAGCTTCTTGTCGGACTTCTTCCTACGAAGCTGAAGCTTCTCAAGCATTAGCATCTGTTGTGTGTAAACAGATTGGAACATGTTGAAGAAGTTTTGGCCGAAAGGATTCTGTGCGTCTTCGAAATTCTTCAGCTTTTCAAGTGTCTTCTTGTATCCGTTCCCACCTGCCAAAACCAAAAATATAAATCGAAGTGTTAAAAAGGTAAGAACGTTTTATTTTAAGTTTTCCCATTCTCTGTTTAAAACCACGAATAAAAGAGAGGAAAAAAATAAAAGTTTTGCCTTGAACAAGGCTCTCTTCTTCAAACTGCCGAAGAACACCAAGAATCAAGTGGTGATTACTAAGAACCCGCTGCAGGCTGTCCGCCAAAGCATCATAGAATTCGTGCGTCTTCAAACTAGTCTCAAAGTAATCTTCAACGAGCTCAAACATTTCTTTATCTTTCCATATGTCTTTCTTGCAATCCAAGATCACTTTCACAACTTCTTGGTTCATCTCCAACAAAAACTGCGTCACTTCTTTCAAGGAATCGAACGAGAGCGCTCGAACCTCAACGTCCTTAGCTAGTGTGCTTATCACGTGACTCGTCCGTGCGTGCATACGCGTGTCGAAGGACTGGATCTCCGTGTCTTCTTTACATGCAGCCTCGTACGCTCTCAGTTCCCTCGTGTAGACCTTGGCCGATGTCTTCATTGAATTTTTGCTTGTTCTGTTTCCCATTATTAACGCAGTTCCGAATTCGATTCTGAAGATGAATAAAACAGATCAACCAATGCGTTTAAAACATACAAATGCGTACACAGATTAAAAAAGAATCTATAGACTAAAACAAAAGGTCGAGACTGAGCGAAACGATTAGTGAGAAAAATATATAACTTAGTCGGACGTACCAGAGGCAACAACACAGTAAAAGAAAACAGATTTGGAAGAGACAAAGAGAACACAAACACTTGTATACATATATATATATATATATATCTATATATATATATGTTGCATCATATACTAATTATTATAGATAGTGATTAATTTATGATATTTATCCATCTATATAACTAATCAATGTAAGTTGGGGTTTCCTTACATGTCAAAAAAGAAAGTTGGTTTTAAACATAAGATGAAAATAATAAGAATTCTAGATTGTATGATGTATATATATTAACAAAATTATAAAAGATATTGATATTTTCTAATTTACTCTTTATTTATTTAATTTGATATTAAATTTCATATCATTTTAAAATCATATAAATCCATATCCCATAAATTAACAAAAATTTAAAATCCATTGATATTTTCACAATTTTATATTAAATTTAAAATCCATCATATACTAATTAATTTAAATAGTGAATGAATTTATCCATCTATACAACTAATTAATGTATATTGACTGATTAATATATGTAAATTGGGGTTTCCTTACATGTCAAAAAAGAAAGTTGGTTTTACTTACATAAGATGAAAATAATAAGGATTCTAGATTGTATGATGTATATATTAACAAAATTATAAAAGATATTGAAATTTTCTACATTACTTTTTATTTTGATATTAAATTTCATATCAATTTAAAAATCATATAAATCCATATCCCATAAATTAACAAAAATTTAAAATCCATTGATATTTTCACAATTTTATATTAAAGTTGATATGTAATTTTATTAAAACTTTTAAAATTAATTAACATATTACCTAATTAGGTGTTTGGTCAGTTTGAGTACTCCTATCACGTACAGTTCCTTTGCCCTAGCTAGTTTTCAGATCCCAAACTCATGATCTATAGTTTTGTACTTTTGAGTTCCTTTTAGACTTTTATTATATTAGCCCACTCTCATGCATATTGATAGGGATCAGGAAAATGAAAATTAGAAAGAAGTAGTGATCGCGTATAAGATATAGGTTATAGGGATCTGATTTTGGTAGCTTAATTAGCTGTATACTACGCATGTTTCTTTTTCCAACAAGTCTCTCCATAGACAGAAAAGGGAGGTGGAGTTTTTAGCTTTTGAATACGGTTTAGTCCGAGTGGCAGAGATACTTGTCTTTGTGCTTGGAAATTACTACAAACACATGGCCGAAGCATTTTAGTTACTGATAGAGTCTCAAATGTGACAAAGACTTGTCTACCATCATTGTTTTCAATCATCAAAGAATACAGAAATTGCAAAAAAATATAATAAATAGTAGTATTGAACTATTGAACATATTGATAGTAAAACTCAAGATAGCTAGAATATGTACTAGTCTTTGTTTGTTTGTTTTGTTCAGTTGCTGCTACAACCATTTCAGGTATGATTAATGATCTTATGGAAAACCACCTCCCTTGCTTTTATAATATCTTTGCTACACAAATCAGCTCGATTCCCCAATTCTTCTATTTTCTTCTTAAACACCGAAAGAACCTTCTTAATCTCATGGATCTGAATCTTGATTGTATCATGATGCTCCACCGCAGATTCCGCACTCGTCACCATCATCTTGATCTCATTGTCCAACTGTTGGATCAATAACCGGATATTATCCAAATCCTTAACTGCCACAAACGTCCCTACCTGCATCGAAAAGAACACGTCTTTTTGTCCTTTAACTGCAGTCTCATATTTCTTCCACAGCGAGTGGAGCCATTTCCCCATGGAACCCATTGGCACTATGACAGAAACGAGAGCCGCAGCCACAGGAGGAGCCGCAATAGCCGCAGCCACAACAGAGCAGATGAGCAGAGTGGCGTAGGTAGCCACGAAGATGATGCTGGAGATTTTTCGCCATGTGCGGATGCGCTTGAGCTTAATGTCGAGCCTCTTCGTACGAATCTGAAGCTTCTCAAGCATCAGCATTTGTTGTTCGTAAACGATTTGGAACATCTTGAAGAAGTCTTCGCCAAAAGGAGTCTTTGCGTCTTTGAATTTCTTCAGCTCTTTGAGTGTCTTCTTGTATCCGTTCCCTCCTGCCAACCAAAAAACAGAAAACAAAGTGTTAAACAAAAGTTACATAAATATATAAAACTACGAAAAAAAACAGAGGAAGATATAAAAAGTTTTGCCTCGGACAAGTCTCTCATCTTCAAACTGCCGAATAGCAGAAAGAATCAACTGGTGATTACTACCAACCAGACACATGCTTTCCTCCAAAGCATAACAGAAGTCGAGCGTCTTCGTGCTATTGTCAAAGAAATCTACAGCGAGCTCAAACACTTCTTTATGTTTCCATATATCGTTCTTGCAATCCATTACCGCTTTCACAACTTCTTGGTTCATGTCCAATAAACTCTCCGTCACTACTTTCAAGGAATCGAACGAGACCGCTCGACCCTCAACGTCAACGCCCGTAGATAGCGTGCTTATCACGTTACTCATCCGTGTGTGCATACGCCTGTCGAAAGACTGGATCTCCGTGTCTTCTTTACATGCAGCCTCGTACGTTTTAAATTCCGTTGCATAGATCTTAGCCGATGTCTTTTTTTTCTTTTTTTTGGTATCAATAGCCGTTGTCTTAGAACGTTTGCTTGATCTGTTTCCCATTATTAACGCAGTTCCAAGTTCGATTCTAAAGATGAATAAGACAGATTATCTTATAGTAAAAATGCGTTTAACAAAAGATCGAGACTGATAGAAATGATTAGTGAGAAAAAGATAAACTTAGTCGGGCGTACCAGAGGAGGCAACAACACTGTTAAAGAAAACAGATTTGGGAGAGACAAAGAGAAATAAACTTATATTCATATATATATATATACTTCATACTATATACATATATATAACTAATACATTAATATATAATTAGTGGTTAATTTATACACATATATATTAGAGGAAAAGTAATCTAATTTTAGATTAAATATTAACAAAAAATTTAAAAGCTACTGATATTTTCATATTATTTTTATCATTAATTAGTATTATTATTATTATCATTTAATTTGATATTAAAATTCATATCATTTAAAAACTCACATAAATCCATATCTCTGAAAATTTAGAAGCCATTGATACTTTTCACAATTTTATTAAATTAAAATTTACTTACTATAGTCTCTAATGTGAAAAAAAATTCTTTCATTGTTTTCACTTTTCAGTCATAAAAAGAATATAGAAATTGCAACAATTATCATAAACAGTAGTTTTGAGTTATTGAACATTAATTGATAGTAAAAACTCAGAGAGAATCTGTACTATTATTTATAGTCTTCATCATTCAGGTGTTGAAGAAGAGAGAAACTGGCTAGTTTTATTTGTTTGTGTTGTTCAGTTGCTGCTACTAGCATTATTAGGATGCTTAATGATCCTTTGAAGAATCACAGTCCTTGCCCTTCTAATATCTCTGCTACACAAATCAGCTTGAGTCCCCAATTCCTCTACGTTCTTCTTAAACACCTCAAGTTTCTTCTTGATATCATCAATGCCAATCTTGACTGCGTTATGCTCCACAGCGAACTCCGCACTCTTCACCATCCCGGTGATCTCAATCTCCAACCGTTCGATCAAAACCCGGATATTATCCAAATCTTTAACCGCCACAAATGTCCCTGCCTGCATGGAACTGATCACCTCCTTCTGCCCTTTGAGTGCATTCTCGTAGTTCTTCCACAGCGAGTCGATCCACTTTCCCATGGAGCCTAGCGGCACTGCCGTAGCTGCAGCCAGAGCCGCAGCCACAGGAGGAGCTGCCATAGCCGCAGCCACAACAG
Source organism: Camelina sativa (assembly GCF_030686135.1). Classification (NCBI taxonomy): domain Eukaryota; kingdom Viridiplantae; phylum Streptophyta; class Magnoliopsida; order Brassicales; family Brassicaceae; genus Camelina; species Camelina sativa. Next base: position 2,631,210 of record NC_141889.1, read on the forward strand.
AGCAGATGAGCACTGTGGCGAAGGTAGCAACAAATATGATGCTGGAGATCTTCCTCCAAGTGTGGATGCATTTAAGCTTCTTGTCAAGCTTGTTCTTACGAAGCTGAAGCTTCTCAAGCATCACCATCTGTTGTTTGTAAACAGATTGGAACATTTTGAAGAAGTCTTCGTTGAAAGGACTCTCCGCATCTTTGAAATTCTTTAGCTCTTCAAGTGTCTTCTTGTATCCGTTCCCACCTACGAACCATAAGATGATCAGTGTCAAAAGTCAAATTCTAATTAAGACAGGATTTTTTTTTTCAAACAAAAAATTAGGAATAATTAATTTAATTATTATATATATTATATAGTATTACTTAACAGCAAAAAAAAAAAATTACTTGTATTCACAGAAACTTATTTAATTTCCATCCCAGGATTTGAAAATTAGAAATGTCAATTTAGAATACATTTTCATATGAGTAAAACGGGATTAGGACAAGACAATCACAAGATGAAACTTTATGTAATTAATATATTAAATACCAAGAAAATTAAACAAAGAGAAATAAATTAAAAAGTGTTACCTTGAACAAGGCTCTCATCTTCAAACTGCTGAAGAGCAACAAGAATCAAAAGGTGACTATCACGAGCTCGTCTCAAGCCCTTCTCCAAAGCAGCACAAAAATCAAGCGTCTTCAAGCTGTTCTCAAAGTAATCTTCGACGAGCTCAAACATTTCTTGATTCTTCCATATGTCTTTCTTGCAATCCAATATCACTTTCACAACTTCTTGGTTCATCTCCAACAAACACTGCGTCACTTCTTTCAAGGAATCGAACGAGAGCGCTCGAACCTCAACTCCCGTAGCTAGCGTGCTTATCACGTGACTCGTCCGTGCTTGCAAACACGTGTCGAAAGATTGAAGCTCCGTGTCAGCTTTACACGCAGCCTCGTAAGATCTCAGCTCCGTTGTGTAGTGCACGCTCTTAGCCGATGCATCCTGTGGCTTTTTGCTTGTTTGGTTTCCCATTTGAACGTAGTAGCTAGCACCGAATCCGATTCTGAAGATATGAATAAAACCAACGGAGCAAGATTGAGCTCAAGTAATAATAATGATAATAATATTTATGATCTTAGAAATGCGTTTTAACATAAATATGCGTACAAGAAAATGAAAGAAATATACTAAAATCAAAAGGTGCAATTATATATGAGAGAAATTTTAAAAAGAAATGATTAGTGAGAAAGAGAAGAGATAAACTTGGTCGGGTTTATCAGGAGAAACAACAACAAGAGAGAAGAGAATTTTCCGGGAAAAGAAAAAAAAAAGATTTGGGAGAGAAAGAGGGAAAAAAATTAAATAAAGAAAGAATAAAAGGAAGAAAGAAGAAGCTTGAAGAGAGTAAGAATGATAATCGTTAAAGGAAATGGAAAATAGCTTGCACGCATGATGATGATTAGAATTAGGGCTTTGTATAACGCTGTAAGCAAACGTTTACTCTCTCTCTACTTAGCCGCCTTTTCGACTACGCCAAATGCTTACAATATGTGCGTGTCAAAGACGTATTACATACAACTTTTTTTGTTTTTTTGTGTGCGTCACAAATATGTAACGTATTCACGATACTGTATATATATGTCTTTGAAGGATATCTTTCTGTGTGTTGACACACACTACAAAGAACTGTATTTTTTGTTGTTGTTAAAGAACCACAAATTGTTGCATTTATATATGATTGATCATGATAGTTAGCGTATATGCAAAACTTTCATATCCGTGTTTGCGATCAAAAACTTGTAAACGTGTATTGGATTTAAATCGTAAGATTAAATTTTGAGAAGAAAAAAGTACATAATATCACATCTATCATGTGTCACGTATTACTCAAACGTTGATTGTACCCTACAATTATATACCAAACAAATGTTGATTTTTTTTTCAAATGTGGTTAAAAATAGAAATTACTTATTATATACTTTAGAATCAGATCACAACACTTTTAATTAGTTACGTCATCGGCAAACGAATCTACTCAGTAAACTAAATAATGATGTAATGGCTAAAAATTTAACGTACGTGCTATTTTTTAGTTTTTCATGCTTTGGAGTTTGGACAAAATCGATCGATATATAGACATATATGTGTGATAAGTCATTTTTATATGAAACACGCGTTAAATGTTAGAAGAATAAACGAATAGGCAAACATCGTACAGTATTATTTACTCATAACATTTCAACGAAAAAGAAATATTTATTTCAATAACTATAAATAATGTCGTAATGGATAAAAATGTTACGTACTATTTGTATGTGATGACTGATGATGAGTCATTAGCTCGCTATCTTATTAGTTGTTTGTATTTCTACAATAATTTATACATTAATCTACAAATTAAATAGGGTTTTAGTAGTAGTATATAATTTTTCTTCTGATCTTCTCAAACGTCATTTATGAAGAGAAGATAGAAAAAAACTTCTCAAAACGTGATAATTATTGATACAACGATGTGAATTGTGACGATTAATGTGGTATATATGGCCCTACCCGAAATGTTATGTGCGTTACCTAAGTTCTTACACGTTAAGTGATCGTATTTAATTGTGTTGACTTGTTTTAAACATATAAAATGCAGCCATATATTTTCGTTCTGTCTAGCTAGATATTCTCCTTTCCTAACAGTTTCAAGATTAAAAGCAACGGGGCATCACATAATAATATATAAAAAAGATCATTCATAAATATGTGAATATTATATAGGGCGGCTAAAAGGGTTGAGTATAAATGTAGATTAAGCAAAAGCAACAAACAACAAAACGAGGGCACACAAAAGAAAGGGAAAAAAAAAAAAAAACACTAATTTTACTAACAAAAAATTAGGCAATGAAATGTAGTTTTTGCGTATCAGACTATGGTTTTTTTTTTCCAAGTTGGGTAAAAAAAATCGTGATGATAGAATTGGTACGTACGTGATTAATATGCTTATATAGTGTGCACCTGTGCATAATGCAAAACAATGACATATTATTAAGGACATAGGTTATTACCACGAAATCGATCGATGTGTGTCAGTGTGTGAAACACAAAAATAATTAAAAAAAAGAGAGATTAATTATACACAAAATAAAATAAAAAGTTTTTTGATGGTAGAGTAACTGAATGAGGGTGCTCGACAAGCTTCCACTTTTTTTTTTTACCACAAAACAAAACCAACTTTTGAAGTATGAAGATCCATTTTTTTTACTTTTTCTCTTTTAGTAGGTTATAAATTGATAATGAAAGCTATACTTAATGTAGTAACTAACCACTGACGACAACTAAGATCGAACCACATAGGAATATCCATTAGTTAACCGACGTCGCAACTTCATTCAATAATCCTACTTTAATTGGTGAATCTTACTTAGATAATGTGATTAGAGCTAGCTAGCTCGCAGGACCAAAGTAGTACTAGTATTAACTAAGGATTTAAGATTTAACCAATAAACGATCAAAAAAAGAAATGAAGAGATAAATCATTACCTTGATTAATCAGTGGTGTTGAGCAGAAACGAAGACCTTATTGGAGTGGGAGCTTCTCTTCTACGTTTTCTATCTCTTTCAGCCCAAAAGCTTCTAAAAAGTATCAAAAATTGTTTCCTCAGCATCCCTTTGCACCATCAGCTTGGAGAACAAGTCATGAAACAGCTATCTCTCTTAGTAATTGACCAAAATACCCTTCATCATGCTCTTTTTATTTGTTTTGTTGTTTTTTTTCATTTTGAAAAATTGCATTAATTAAGCACTTCATGCAGGTATTTCTATGATGAATATATAGTTTAAATGAATTTCTCAATGTATCACTTAAGATAAATGTAAAACTGAAATGGATGTAATATATTAATATGTTGGACAAGTTAAATAACATCATTCTCTACGTCAATTTTAAGAAAACACTACAGTACGACATAATGCAATAACGGCAAAATTTAGTAATTATAATACCAAAAAAAATCGGCGGGGTTTGTTTTGTTTTTTTTTTTACATATAAATTACTCTTGAGGGAGGGAAAAAGAGGATGAGGGACACGCGTCATATAGTAATTGGGTTTGTTCCGAGGAAAAAATGGAATTTGCCAACAATAAGTTACGTCACGTGTTTTTTTTTTTTTTTGAAACGCGTTTGTTTGCCTTGCTTGCTTCCACCTTCCCACGTGACTTTTTTTTTTTTTAATTTTTTTTTATATAAAAAAGAATCTGAATCGTGCCATTCTTTTCTATACAGAAGATTTAAATTCCTTCGTTTCATACCTTTGGCAATGAAATTTGAGAATTTTTCTTTATATATTTACTCCAAAGTTGTAGTTCAGTAATAATACAAATGAAACAATGTGTAAAACGAACCTACGCCCTGTTTCTTTTTTATATACACAGAGAAGAAATTGGAAAACTATATTGACTGTGTGACGTCAATTAAACCACTCTTGATTCTTCCTTCTTCGGGGGGTTCTTCCGTTTACCTACGTACCCCGTGTGGTTAAAATCAATCATGTATCTCAGATTCCTGTTTAACATGAGAATTTGATCTCTGTGTGCTTAGCTTGCGCAGGAACTGCAACGCCTCAGTATATGATGGATCCGACCGACTCAGTGGTTTACATGAATTTATATGGTCTGTTGACTCCAACACCTGTTTCACAATATTCTTCAAGTAAAAAAACCAACAGTTTTGGATTTCCAAGTTTCTTTTATAAATGGAGAGCTACTTACAACAAGTTCACCAAATCCTGGGTATGCTGATTCTATTGGCACAATCTCCATCCTAAACGCCCATCCTCCATAGCCTTCCACTATTGGTGTTACTTTTGTCTGCAGAGTTATGATGAAAACAGTCATTCTATTTAGCATCGTGTAATGTGGTGACCAATCTAAAGAGAACTCTTATTAAGTGTAATCGAATAAATCAACAACCTCACAGAAACTAAGGACTTCAACAACCCCTTTCTTGTGGAGCTGTCGAAGCAAGTCATTCAGCTCCACTAGTCTTGGTGAACCACTTCGTAGCTCTCCTATCTATCACATTTCATCATCCATAAGGCTCATTAGGCAGATAGAGAGAGAGAGAGAGACAAAGATTTGGAGATGGTATAAAAGGATTAAATCAGCTCAATAAAGGAATCGTATTTACTAACAGATGGAGCCGGGCGCAACACAAGACCCATTCGCCAGGGCATATCTGCTAGCTTGCTGCCAAAATGTGGGCAACTGTAGAATATCTGCAAGTGTTGACATTATATATTTTATACAGAGCTAATTTGCTAAGACAAAGCCCAAGAAGATAGAGAAATATGATGCTTAAGATTATAGAAAACCATAAAATGTATGACGTATTGATACTTACAACTCCAGCGGTGTTATTAACTAGTTTATCAAGCTTTTCTTCCTTTGCTTTGTGTAGCATCTGCTTCACGACAAGGCCTCCCATACTGCAACATGAACATTATTTTATCAAAATTCATGAATTCATGTTCCAGGAGACAACATGTCAATTCAATGAAGTAATTCACTACTGAGATAAACACCAAGATGTAGCCTTAATAATTAACAGACCAGACAGTATAAATCACTGATGACACTAGATGGGGCAAATAAGTTTGCAAAAGGAAATATCTATTGACAGGTACCATAAGAGATGTCACACCTGTGAGTCACAAAAACAACAGGTCTGTCTCCAATGCCTGCCGAGACAAGCTTTTCCAATATCATAGAACTAACTTCCTGCAAATTAGCAAAATATTAATCAATAATCCTCATCAAACTTTGACCAACATTTCCAGGGAAACAAGAAAACTGTTCAACAAATCCATTCCAATGGCAAATTATCCTAAACCTTAGCAGTAACTTTAAAATTATGCCAGTTATACTGACAAAGACTGTAAGCTCAGACCACGACCTCTCAGGATATACTAATGTACAGATACAATCATCTACTCTTTTGTTGACTCCTCTGATCATATATACATTTACGTCCGAAAACTGCAGCAAGCTTATATTTGACCCAAGGGTTTAACATACATTATTGGTATATGTGTTTCATTAATAAAATAATTACCGCATACTACTACTCTCAAGAATTAAAAAAAGGGTATAATTTCAAAACTAATTAATGAAAAAAAAATGTACCTGAAGAGGCAAGCTAGCTCCAGACCATTCTGTGAGGTTCGTCTGAATCAAATAGTTCAAAGAGAATCAAAATGGCAACCAGGGAACAGATGAGTACACAACATATGGATCAGACAGTAGTTACGAAAGTCCCCACAAGTAGGTTTAACCGTTTAAGCATTTTCTTTTGTCAAACAAAGTAGGTTATGCATGCATCAAAATAGGGTAAATCGCAGTCATACCTTGTATTTAAGGGTAAACAAGCGAGCTTGAGGAAAATCATTTGAAAGCCACTCACTCGGCCAAAATGTTCCCAGCTTTCCTGCTTCCTGGTCAATCTTCTCCACCAAGCCAGATTTGGTAGAGGACTTGTCCTCAGCAATTCGCCAAGTTTTAAAAGGTCCACCACGCAAGCCATGAAGAAAAATAACATCAAATTCAGGATCATGCACACGCGAACCACTGCTGGAAGGTACCATTGAACTAGACAGATCGCTAGCATCACCGACATGGTCTCTTACTGCATCAGCAGCATTTGCTGATACACCTTCACTAGCGGTCTCGTTCTTCTTACCACTTTGTTGTTCTTTCTCAGGACACTTCCAATGGGCTAGTCCAGGATTAATCAAAAATATCATGTCTCCGTAGCGAGGACAGTTGCTGTTCGTGTCTGAGATGTCTGGCTTGGAACTGCCACCGTTTCCAGATTCACTACCATCTCGCTGATTGCAATATACGTTTAACAAAGAAGCCCGTGCATAACTTTGTGTCTTAGGGTCACTGCAACCGGAAATGTTTCCTCTTGCACAATCATCAAGCCATTTGCACCAAGTTTCATCAGCTAAAATGATCTTCTGGACTTGCGGAAGAAGCGAAAGAATAGTTAGCAATCTAGCAGCATGCCTTCGGATGTGCGCACTAGCTGGGACTCTAACACTACATGGATCCTGCATATCTGTAATTGAAGATTCACCAAGACTATCAGGAGTTCTCTCGCGAGCCTCTAGGGCTCTGGATGCATCATAAGCTTCAATTGCACCTAACTTCTCATAATCATCACATAATAGAAAGCGCCTTAGTAAACAAAGAATACCAAAATCAACTATTTTGTTCTGGCATACAGAATCTTCAGCACAAACATCAGTCAGTGACTTGATTGCCTTAAGGGTTGCCAATGCAGACTCAGCAGCATTAAATTTAGGGACGGTATCCTTCTTTAAGTTCTTAATCGGCACTGCAAAAGGCTCTGAAAGGAGCAGATCTGCCAGTGGAACATTATTGACAGAATCCGGGACTGTACCCAGTTGAGCCATGGCAAGATTGACCACAGCCCCTGCTAACTGGTTGGTTGACTGAGTAGCAGAAGAAACTTTTGACTGATCTACCTGTATATGAGAAAGCAAATAGCTGTTATATATTAAATCTAAAAACTGAAAGATGTAACTGAACTAAATATACATAATTCGTAACAATGCTCTGTTCAGATAACATAATCAATGACCAAAATATTATGCACCTTTGGTTTCTCGTTTTTAGGTAGGCTAGCTCCTTTAGCTGACAACGCCTTACTGTGGTTCAAAATCTCATTCATTATAAGGGTTAACCATCCCTGAGAAATCGGGACAGAGTGTGGTCCATAGTCCTCAAACGTGCGTGAAAGGATTCTTCTTGCTGAAGATTGGACAGTATCAGATGCAACTTTTCCAAGAACCCATGAAAGTAGTATTCCGGACCATTTCTGACTCTCTTCAAGTGATAAATGCATGTCACCAGCACAGAGTAATTCTAGTGCCTTTGACAAACCTTCTTGCACAGCTTTGTGCTTACTTGTTTTTCTAGCACTATCTCTCATCAGATGAAGACCCTTCTCCATTACCATCTTCTGTGCTTTGTCACTTCTGTCAACAGAAACTAAAAAGGCAGACAACGCAACTTGAGCCAAAGAGATGTCCTCAGTTTTACAGGCATGTGAAACAGTGGCAAGCAAACTGGAGCTCCAGTCGGAAACAGAATCGCTTAATGGAAGACTGAGATCCTCTAACAACAGCCGAGCCACCAAACTCCCATGCCACTTCACAGTCCTCTCCGGTGCCATTAAGGCTGTCATGACAACTTGCCCATCACGATCAAGTTCTTGAATATGAGATCTATTTGTATCAGAAGCCATTGCCCAGTTTGCCAGTGCCCACGCAGCAAATGGCACTGCGACATGTTGACAATGTAAATCATCCCAAAGGCCAGGAATGACGGCGGATGACAAATTAGCTTGTGAAGAATTATCATGTTTACTAAGCAATGCAAATGTTTTAGGAGTCCCCTCTCCCGCATTAGCATTAAGGTCACCCAACGGCGCAAGCCCACTGGTTCTTGATAGTCCCAGAACTGTGGTTCCTTCAAGAATTTTAATTCCAATCCCCTTAATCCCACTTCTTCCATCGTCACTGTCATCATCTTCTTCTGGCTCATCAAAATACATACCACCTTCCTCAATTACTTGAATTGCCGCAGCGATATCTCTCATCGTAGCATTTCCTGGCAACGATGACTTAAACGGTGCCTTTTCTATTGTGTCACAGTTGGAAGTGACAATATCCATTATGGCAGCCACAAGCATGCTCCTACCTTTCAAAGAATCAGAAATATCGAATGAACTACGTCTTGAGTGCTGCTCCCAAAGAAAAGCTATATATCAATGGCAAAACACAACCAGAAGCATCGCAGTATCAAGACTCATATGTTTTAAAAAGCTTCTCATGTGTTAATAGGATTGAGAAATCTACAACTGGACACATGATAAACAACCCTAGAGAAACACAAAACTCATTGTTCTATATCAACTACTTGATGATCATAGAAATACTGTGTAAATCCTAAAATTGCTACCTGGATTCATATCAGCTGGCTAGTCAATATCCATTACATCTAACCAGAATAATCTTTCTGTCATCTGCTCAAAAATTAATAGGCTTTTTGATTATGCAATTGAAGCAACTAGTGGAAGCAAAACGCACCTTTTTGTTTTTTGGTTGACAGGAGAAAATGAACCTCAGCAGCTTGGGCACTGCATCGGGCCTTCCAAGAGCGTCTTTCCGCACAGTGGGATCAGCAATAAGATAAGCCAGAGCCCTAGCCGCTTCGTCCTGTGCCCCAATTCTGTCGCCGGGAAGGGCGACCGTCTCCAGCAACCAATCAACAACCGCACCACTGCCAGCTCCAACGAGAGCAGCTCTACGAGCAGCATTTGCGGAGGCTATATCGGCTAAAAGAGCAGCCACCCGGAGCTCGAATCCCGCACGCACCTCATGATTGGCCGAGGAGAGCACCGACCTAAGCGACTGCCACAGAACCGAGGCCGCAACACCGGTTTGTCGAGCATGGTGAAGCACTCTCCTCAATGAATTACCGGATTTCTGAACAGCGTCCTCGATAGACTCGTAGACACGGCTGTTTCCGCTAGGGTTGCGATTAGATTGGTCATGATCAGAGGGGAAAACAGCGGAATAGGCAACCGCGGAGGATAAAGCGGCGGCGGAGAGAACAAAAACGGATTTCTTAGAGAATGAAGAAGTTGGAGAGAGGGTGCGAAACGACGGGAGAAGACCTCGTGATTGGTGTGGCGGCGGCGGAGGAGGTGTGAGTTTAGGTTTGTTGAGATTCAAAGAAGGACCTGAAGAACCGGTGGTTGGCCAAGAATAGGAGGAGAAAGGTCGAGGAAGACGGTGGAAGAGACGACGGTTACAATATCGGAGAAGGCTGTAACGGAGACGAATCATTCTCTTTTTTTTTTTTCGTTTGCGTCGTTTTCGGAACTATTAATATTTTGTTCTCACCTCTTTTATGTAATTTTGGAATAATTGGATATGCGATAACCAAGGGAAAGATTCTGGGGCGTTATTGTTATTGTTATTGTTGTGCCTCGTACGAAATTATAATATTAGTGTGACAGGGCGGTTTAAATAAAATTTTGATTTATTATTACTGTTTTGATTTTGTTAAATAACAATATTTGATAGGGATAGTTTCGAATCACAATTCTACCAAAAAAAAAAAGTTTCGAATCACAAGTTTCAGACATTTGGATTGCATAAACAAATGCGTTTTATGTTCCTGGAACAAAAAGGATAAAAAGAGCAACATATCAGATGATTATGTAAACAAACTACAAGTTTAAAGGAAAAGAAAATTTAATAAGTGGGATTTAAAGTTAGTGAATCCGTTGGATAGAGAACTTCATGTTATTGTGGTTGCAGCCGTTGTGGTCTCCATTGACGAAGAAGTAAGTCTGAGCCTTACGGAGAAGCAAGTTGAAGCCCCATGATGATGAACCTCCTCGTGCGGCCAGCTTCTTGCCTCTCGCCACATCGCATCTCTTGAAGCCTCTTCATGTCTTAATGAAAAGATAAGACTAATTTTACAAAAGTGGCCTTTCCATTCATCTATATATATAAAGTACAGTTTCCTCACTCCTCATGCTGTCACCTCAGCATACCCCTATTTTCGTAAGCCTATTTTTCTAAAAAAGCCCATATTTTCGAACTGAGACATTTATGTTAAAGCCCAATTCATTATCCCAATTTTGTAAAACTATCCTCCAAGCCCTGTTTTTTTTGGCCAGAGGAATAGAACTCCTCTCCACGATACTCCACAACTGACGACGGCGCTGAGGACCTGCAGCGTCCCTGCCCATCTCATTCTTTCATCCTGTTCTACTAATGGTTATCTTTGAAATCAATGTTCTCCATACTCCACACCCTTTCGCTGTCTTCCCTCTCTTCGATCTCCATTGTAACGTCTTTCTATTACTGTAATTCATCCCCTTCAATGCTCGCTCTTTCAATTGAAGACCCACTACGCTATCTTTAATTCGTGTAAGTCCTATATAATGTCTTCTCCTCAACTTGATAATATAATATCCGTCCCCATCTCCATCTCCATTCTCCATGTAAAATTCGAAGGAGCCACCCCTCTGATTCTTCTTCATTCATCAGTTTCCAAATTTTTTATTCCTCTTCTGGGTTTGTGGGAATGAATAATCGCAGCTTGGTGTCCTTATTTAGCTTCTTGCTTTTACAGTACTGGTAGTAGTAGTTAGGACTTAGGAGGATGTCTTCATCGATATGGAACCTTGTGATTCTGCAATTCTCGATTCCGATGGCGGAGGCTTCCTCAGTTCTTCAATTATCCTCCATACTTCACGTATTCAATCTCTCTTCTTCAAGTTTCCTTTTTTTTTTAGCCTCCCTTTATAGTTCTTAATAAGATTGTGGATTGACGAAAAAGTCTGTTTCTTTTCTCTTAGGTTGCAGCCTGTGAGGGACACTCATGAGAAGCAGATACAGCTCGGGAAAGAGCTTATTTTGGATTACTGCAAATCCCAAAAGATTTTCTTGATTGGCGTTGAAGAGGATTTCCCTCTCTTCTCAAACTCTGCCATTGATAGTATGATGATCCATTCTGCCATTTCCACCTGCTGATTAAACATCTTAGCTGTTGTAATTTTAGATCCTTCAATCTTGTGGTTTTACAGTTTAATCTTGCAAGCTTTCTATAATTTCAAAGGTAGTGCTTTAAAGCATTTGTTTCATTTGGTTTGTAGGATCTCTAAGTCATGAAGCAAAGAAAACATTTCTCTCAGCCATCGTTGGAGAAGGTTAGATTCGAGAGCATATTCAATCCGCTTGTGTTTGTTTTGGTTTTATGAATTCATGTTCCGGTTTTTTAAATCTCACTGTTTCATGTGAATGTGTCATTCTTTATCTATTGATAGGGCGTGCTGAGTGGTTAGATAAAGGGCATAGGAAATGTCTGATTCTGTGGCACCGGATTCAAGATTGGGCAGACATTATTCTTCAGTTTGTGAGTCACATGTGAATTAATCAACAGGATTCGCAAAGCAAGAACACACCCGTCCAACAGGATTCGATAGCACTTGGGGACAAACTCTCCTGTGAATCCATTATCTCCGGCCACTAATGCTGCAAGCGGGCGACTCGTATATGTCCGCAGAAGAGTCGAGATTGACACTTCCAAAGCTGCTGCTGCTAGCACAACTCCGCCTAAGGAACCACCAACCGTGGCTGTAGTTGTGGCTATGGTTAGCTCTTCTCCACAGGGACCGTCCAGCCATAGGTTAGACTGGGAAAAGCGTTACGATCATCTTCAAACGCTTCTTAATAAGCTTAATGAGGTACTCGTTCTCTCTTCCCTACCAACATCTTCTGAAATAAATGAGACATGATAGAAAGGGTACTGTTTGGCTCATAATCAGATTAAGGTAGGTATGACAACTATAGACTACATTAGTCACAGCATATTTAAGACCCACAACATGCGTGATTTAAAAGAATGATAGCCTTTGTTTGTGATATGAAAAGTGAATATGTATGTAACCGTACCCATTATTTACAGTAGATTTTTGCTCTAGGCTTATAGGGTTTGTAACGTTATGTCATATTAAGTATATGCTATAAAGAATGTGTTGGTGGTCTTGGTGCAGCGAGAGAGATGCAGCGTGTAGCGGCTTTAAACGTGTTAGGAAGGTCTGTGAACAGTCTTAAAACTTCATCAAATGACAGAGAACAGTAAGGGACAAAGGAAAATGGGAAGCGTAAGTGTTGTTAACCGTTGACCACCGTCTTTAATCATTTTTGTGCTGTTAGACTGATATAAAGTATGATGTTGTGATTACTTACTTTTCCAAAAGGCAAGAGCGCACTGATGTGGATACACAATATTGAAGAAAGGGCAATTATAATGAGGGCGAGGGCGAAGAGGCATTACTACAGTAGTTGTGATACCATGTAAGAGTAGATTTTGTCGGCTGAGTCTATCTTTTAACGTATCCCCTCCGTAAGAGGAATTCATTATCTGGATTCTGGAATGTACAACAAAAAATCATGTATGCGTAATAAAAATACCATGTAAGAGAAGAGATGATCTAAGGCTCTAAGCCCATGAGTTAGGGGGGATTCAATATTCCTCGAAAACTCCTGAGACAACTGTGGCACGTCACTTGGTATTATTATAAGAAGATCCCATTGTAATTGTATCTGTATTCTCTACTACATACAACCGAATACTACCAAGTCCATGCATCTTATTTATTATATATATAGTATAAAGTATAGGAGATATGAAGAGATTGGGTTTTAAATTGATGATAGAGAGAGAGGGAGAGAGGGAGAGAGAATCAACAAGTTTGGCAATTTATCAACAACAAATCCTCTATATATTATAAGAGAAGTACTTTTTTAATAAATGTCCTTATTTTTCATTATTATCTACATAAATATGCCATTGAAATATTATGAGCTAATGTTTTTTATTATTAGTTTTTTTAAAATGAAATATTTAATCAACTTATAAATCCAAAAATGTATTTAATTATTATTTTCATAACCTATTTGCTTATTAAAAGTAAATTACATTTCACAAACAAGAACAAAAAATTATTTATTTATTTACCACTTTTATCATTTTTCTCGTTGTATTTTTAAACTTACGATTAATTTAAATTAAATCGATTAGTCTAAAAATATTAATTTATCTATTTAATGATATAGTGGTATAGATAATAATGTGAAACATAAAATATGTGAATTTGATTTTTAAAAACACAAAAAAGATATCAAAACTTTCTACACCACCTTAAAATTCTTTTCCAAGTTCAAATATTTCATGGTCGAAATGTATTTTACAGAAAATAAATGTAAATTTGAATAAACGAAAAAAACTTTACTTTTATATTTTGTTTTATACAAACAAATCTTAAATCTCACATAATAATTTTACTCATAATATTTTATTTAAATCTAAAGAAACCAACACATTTTCATATAATCTAATTTGCAACCCAATTCAAATTTAGCTTTAACGAAATCAACAGGGGATAACCAAATATCCCCTACAGATGCGAAGCGAGCAGGGAATCAACCAAATACGCAAACCCAAAAAAAAATGAATATTCAAAGGAAAACGATTATGAAAGGGATGACTGAAAAAACGATTACGAGCATCAAAGAAATAAGTTCAATACTCATACTGTCTTCTAGATCACAAACATTGCTCTTCTTCTATCCATTCGCGAGGACATCAAATTTTGAAAAAGAACAAATCCATTCCCAACTCAATAATATACAAATAATGATCCAATATACCAACACATTATAAGCTTTACAAAGAAATTGAGCCCGACTGAAACAAAGAAAAATAGCCCAAAAAAAAGAAATGTAAGTTATTGATTTTTTTTTTTTTAATAAAATTCACAACTTTTTTCACTCCAAACACTAAAACATTAACAAAAAAACTATTCCAACAGTTTACAAAATACATATAAAAATATTAAGTAACAATCCAACCACATAATGACAAATAATAAAAAATTATTCACAACTAACAACTACAGCCAAACAAAAACTTCAACTACACGATGTTAACTTCTAATTATAATTTTTTTTTAAAAAATCCAACAAAACAACATAAGCAACCAAAATCAAATACAAAAACAAACGTAAAGATGAATTTACGTAACCAAAAAAATAATATACACAACAAAACCCGAAATACACCTTAATCTAACAACCGCGCGTAGTGCAGGTCAATTGATAGTAAATTATATTGTGGCCTAAAGCAAATGCTGCCCTTAATCATCAGCTGATCAGCAGAATCGAAACGTCGCTGTAACCGTTAGTTCCGTCTAGGGCTAGGCATTCGGGTAACCCGTTCGGGTTCGGGTATTACCCATTCGGGTTCAGGTAAACGGGTTTAGAAAAATAGAACCCATTGGGTATTTTTAGATATATGGTTCGGTTTGGTTTGGGTACTATCGGGTTTGAGTCGGTTTGGGTTACAAATTTTAGAACCCGATTAGTACCCGAACTACCGGGTACCCGAAAAAATATAATTAAATTTAAATAAATTTTGACTTACATAACAAAATATTTTAGATATTTTTATTATTTTTGATATTTAGGTATAAAACTAAATGAAATATTCAAAATTATAATTATAATTTTGGGGTAATTGCATTATATTAATGATAAATATTATAAATATATTTATATGTTCGGGTTTAATGGGTACCCAAACGGGTACCGAGTATTATCCGACCCTAACCTGAACCCACAGGTATTAGAAAATAGAACCCAATAGGGTTTTATAGGTAAACCCGTACCCAACCCAAACCCGGTTTTTTCGGGTTGGATTCCGGGTTGGGTATTCAGGTACGGTTTTTATGCCTAGGCCTATTTCTATTTCCGTCTTAAGACTCCTAACGGGGCGTCCTTCTAACGACATCAAGAGTTTAAACGACGCCGTATTTGTGAATCGCGACGCCGTCTTGATTTCTATAATTTTAGCGAGAATCATCAGTTTCCGATTTACTGGGTTAAACGGAAATGGGAGGGCTTTACCATTTTAAGAGAATCTCAATCTTTCGATCTCTCTTAACTTTCTCTAGTGCTACTTCGCTCGAGTCCCTAACTTCTAGGAGGTCACTGTATTCTTTGAGCCGGTCGTTGTCATCAGCCCCGTACACCTCCGGTGGATGCTGCCGAGTAACGCCTCTGCTTCATTCTCCGTGGTCTGCTCTGCAACGCCGCGGTGGTAAAGTTTGATTGCGGAGATTTCAGTTTCTGCTTATTTTGATTAGCGATTTATATTGCGTATTGTCCATGTTCTCACTCTGATTTTTTTGTTTCGGGTTTTTAGTTTCAGCTACGGGCAGGGAATGTAATTGAACGAACAGGTTTGTTTTTGAAGTTTTCTCCTTTTGATTATACATCTGAGCGTTTTTGGATGAGTATATGATTTAACTCAATTTGATGGACGTTTGCAACCTTCAGGACGTACTTTTCCGGTTAGTCATTTGGACGGACATTTGTTTTTATCTTCAGTTTTTTTTTTTTTTTTGGTTTAGTTCTACGCATTGAGAAAGAGTAATTATCCTTTTTGATGGTGTAGGTTGTAGAAGCAGAGCATAAACAACAAGGTAGAGGAGGAGCTTCCATACATACAGGTATGAAACTCTTCACCAGTAAAAACTCACGAATCCAGAACCATACTGCATCGGACTTGTCAACCTGATTTAGTAATTATGCACATTGGTCAAAAAATTTTGATTCATGCAAAACAGTTTGTTAGATACGGATCTTCTTCTGTTTTTTGCATCTGGTCTATGCAATCAACAACAGTTTAATGTTTCGATCGTTTATTTCGTATTTTATGTTGATATTCTGTGTCTTAGCCTCAACGTTTGCGTCTCTCTTCTTTGTGGGAAACAGGTTGAGCTTCATGATGTTGACAATGGTAATAAGCTTAACTTGCGCTTTGGATCTGAGGAATCGGTTGAGAGTATGTTGCTCATTCCATAGCATTCGTAGCTTAGTGTAAATTAATCCTTTTACTTAAAAGTTGTTCTTTTTAAGTTATCTAGCTATTTTGTTATTAGCATTGTAGGATAGGTCAGTTATTTTACTGTGATATTGATTGATTGTATTATTTACTGCAGAGGGTTTTGTTGAGGAGAAATCATTCACGTTTTTATTATATACAGAGGGTGATACTGCATTTCTGATCGAATGAGTCCATTTTGTGTGTAGTTTCCTTACCTATTTTATATCAACTCAAACATTCTGTTGGACCTTGAGTTGCTAAAGATTATTTTTTGAACTATGTATATCAAACAGGCCTAATACGTTTGAGCAATTTGAAGTGCCATTGGACATATTTGGCAAAGCTGCTGTATATTTAAAAGGTTGGTAGCACGATGATGTCATTCGTAGTGCATGTTGCTTTGAATCCTTTAGTAGTGATTTTCTAAACAACAATAGAAATAATGTGAGTGCAAAGCAGTCATTGTTTGATGATGAAACCCAGTTCTGTTGTTTTTGCTGAATTATTTGTGCATATGAAAAATACTAACCTATCTGCTCTGTATCTCTTTGTCCTTTCCTTCCTCGTGATTGACAGAGGAAATGAAAGTTCAGTTGCACTATATGATGGAAGAGCTTTATCTGTATCAATCCCTAAGCATATCTTATGCACAGTGGTAGAAACACAACTTCCCATGAAAGGCCTAACATCAGCTCCTCGGTATGTCCTTATAAAAGAAAAAATCAGGAATTCGATTTCTCTACAACATATTGTTGATTTCGCAGATGTACCATTTTTTTCCTTCAACACCATGATTCAATCTTGACAAAACGCCTTGTTTCTTAATATGCAGGTATAAGAGAGCTCTCCTTGATAATGGTTCCACTATTCAGGTTAGTTGCAGCTATTAGTATTATTAGTTGATCTTCAAACTTCATGCGATCAGGAGCTAGTCTGGTTCATCTAAGTACCAAAGTAACTCTCGGTTCCACCTTGGATTCCTCAGGTACCATCTTATCTGGAGGCAGGTGAAAAGATTGTGTGTGATAAACACTGAGGATGACTCATTTATTAAGAGGTATTATTAAATATTAAGTCGACTCTTTAATTTTATTACACCGTTCATTATTGTTGATATAGGCTTTTCTCACGATAGTCCTTTTCTTTTTCTCTCTCAATACAGGGAGAGCAAATGAAACTCTTTAAGTAGTCGTTTAATACAACTCTTAATGGAGGAAAATTAGGGGTTTTAGTGTTTATGAAGCTATTATCATTATTCTTCATTCTTTATTTCTGTAACCTGAAAGTTTTAAGAGTTGTTTGGATCTGGAATTGAGCTTGTATTGAGAGTTAAACAAGTATTTTGTAGTATTGGCAGCAACTTGCGAATGAGCGGCTGGTGTAGAAAAGTATAGCAGTGGTAGTTTTGTAGAAGTGCGGCGGCTTGTACAGCAGCAGCATAGTGGTAGAATAAAATCACATGTGTTTGGTTCACCAAAATACTAGTAGAATTGTAGAACATATGTCGAAGTTGATGATGAATTACTTGAGAACCAAGTCTTGAAGTCAAATCTTCACAGCCACAAAGAAGCGTAGCTAATCTTTGATTTTTTTTTTTTAAGAGCCCATGCACAAACGAGTGCACAAATAACTCGATAGAAATCAAGTTGCACCGACTTGTTAGGTAGTACGTAGAGAAATAGTTGTCGTCATTTGATGAAGCGACAACATGAAGCAACAGCCGCTTGTGCAGAGGTGGCAGCTTCTTATGGAGCAACGATGGCGGTGAGGATAGATGTGCGGCGGCTTGTGAAGCGGCGGTAAAGTAGAAGTGAAGTGGCAACGGCGGTGGTTTTCACGGAAAACAACGGCAGCGGAGGTTAGGTTTAATAGAAAACCGATAGTAGAAGATAGCCTAAGCCAAGCAAGCAACGGTGGCAGTATAAAAGAAACTAAATTAGGTCACAAGAGCTATAATTTAGAAAAGCTTGATCTATTCGTTAACATAAAGATAGGTATTATATATAATGGTAGAAATATGATAAGGCTAAGTTTTCTATTCTAAGATTAATACAAATGTAAATAATACATAAGAGATAAATATAAATATTTTTAATGTATATCTTTTAGATATTTCTAGTCGATCTCCAGTTTCCTTGATATTCGTGTTTTTTTAAAGGGGATTTTGACTATAACATATTTATTTGGTGGAATCTCGAAAGTACATTAGAGAATCTCCTTACTCGTTAGTTCTTGATTTTTCTAGTGGATCTCCATATATATATATATATATATATATATTTTAATATACTCGTGATTTTAGTAGTGGATCTCCATATATTTTAATATAATTTTGGTAATGATGAACAATAATATCTTCTTGTTTTTAATTAATATATTCTTAATTTTGGTAGTGTGGATCTGCTTATTTTAAATATTATATATTTGTAATTTCCTTATTTTAAATACTATATACTCGTGATTTCCTTATTTTAATATAATGGCAATTTTGGTAGTGGCTAACAACAATATCTCCCTGTTGTATTCGAATGTACCAACTTTGAACAGGAAGACATGTTTGGCAACTTCATGGGAATGTGTATTAAGGCAACTTCATGGGAATGTGTATTAAGGCAACCTATCTGATGAAGTAGGAGTAGAAGCCGAAGCCTCCTCCGGCAACTCATTGGTCGGAGTACACAACAAGCAGTCAAGTGGATGTTGAGTATACAATATTTAAAATAAGCAGATCCACACCACAAAAATCATAAATATATTAACTAAAAACAAGGAGATATTATTGTTAGCCATTACCAAAATTATATTAAAAATATATAGAGATCTACTACCAAAATTATATTAAAATATATGGAGTTTTAGAACTACCATATTATTATTAAACTGATTAAAACTTGTATTAAAGTACGGGTTAAAATTTATTTTATTTATATATAAAATATAATTTATGTCATTTAAAAAAAAAATTGAATAAAATATTATTCAATAAAATTATATGTTAAATATGATGACTTCAAAAAAACACTTATGTATGCGATCAAAGGGTACTTCACCAAAAGCAATACCAAACTGTGAATGTACGCGATCTTTTTCCAAGACTAAGGATGAAAAATCTTCAAGTGCTACCATTGAATCTGATGCACCAGTCAATCTTTCTTCATGAGCAGCAAGTGTAGTCTGAATTGGTTCTTGTACTGAAAGCACGTCATGTTCCGCACAAGGCACTTGTTGACTTGGTAACATCACATTTGCGTTGCAAGCCATGTTTTGCGATTCCGGCGGTTGTGATTCAAGTGTTGATTTCAAACGCGATTCATTATGGAGAAATGAATATTATTAAAAGTAGATAATGAAGAACTGATGCATTAGATAAGAAGATTTCATGTCCTATAAGACAGAAAAAGAGGAATATTTTGAACTGCAATGGGAAGCAGATGAGAGAGCACATAACCGACAAAAAGATGTCCAAAAAGGCTTAAATTATATAACTACTACTTGGTTGCAAACAAATTCTTAAACCCTAATTGTTTTTACTAATATATATGTAAATAATCTGATCTTTGATGGCCATTTTTAATAGTTGAGCAAAACATAGGCGGCCAATGATAGTCGTCTTCTCCCAGCCAAAAGTCTCTCTCTCTCTCTCTCTCTATTCAGAGGAAGTGAGGACCAATGAGCTTTGCAATCTCCAAGAACCCAACACGCTCTTTGCCTTCAAATATCTTCTTGAGCTTCTCGTCGCAGAGTATATCCCTCTTGTTCTGTGGGTCCTGGAGAACATCAACAAACATTACTCATTCATTTAGCCACCAAGTTCACACAAATAGATTAGAAGATATTGCATTAATTACATGCTGATTATTTTGTTCAAATGTTAGCACAAGGAACACTTGAGAATCTAGACAGAACAAGTCAAGCAGAGCGCAAAAAGTCATTGAACAGGATTTAGGAATAATCAATCCTAAATACATATAAGTAACACATTCGTCAAGTACAACAAGGTCCAAAGAACATCAAAAAAGTTGTTACTAAAACACGTCAACCAGAGTTTATCATCACAACAATATGAAGCAATTAACCAGTCATATACACAAGAAAGAAGTTCAAAACCCCAAATTGAATCTCACAATCAGTTGAATTCGTTCAAGTTTATGATATCAAACATGAAGGAAACAAACACAATAACATAGAGCCTTTATCTAAACGAAGCTGTTTCAGATGTCTTTTAAACTAAACAGTAAAGAAACAACACAAGATTCATTCAGCTAACAACACACCACAAGGAAAACCCTTATCCAGTTCTTAGAAAACCTCTCTATCTGAACCCATAAGCAGCAATACAAACAACCCCACTTTAGTTTTTATCTACCTAAAAAAAAACCCTCAACGACTCCGAAACAAACACCAAAACCTCAAAAACGTTACCCTAAAGACAAATTACCACAATTAGAGTTTGTGTATCATCCTCGATCCAGAGAGAGAGAGAGAGAGAGAGAGAGAGTAAGTAAAAAAGAGGGGTGATTTATATATATATATATATTTACTTGAAGGTCGTGTTCCTTGATGTAAGCCCAAATGCGTTTGAGAGCTTGAGTGCGAGGGATTTCTGGAACGCCGACTATATCCTGCATCTCCTGGGTCACCGGGCGAGGCTTCATGATGCCACGTGGCTCTCGGGTCTTGGTGACTGCCGGCTCGGAAGACGCCGCCGTCGCCGAAACGCGCAGGTTAGCCGCGGGATGACGAGGGGACAAACGGAGCGAAGAGGGAGACAAGAGAGAGCTGCGGAACGGCGCCGTATCGACGCAGAGAAAGGTCGTAGTAGATAAGATTCCAGAAGAAAGAGCCATTGCGTTGTGACTGCGTCTGCGTGTGTGGAAGACGAAGAGAGGTTTAGTGTTATCCTTTTGTTCCTTCTCAAGTTTTGTTTTATACTTCTACGTAGTCACAGCTCCCTGGTTCGACCTAACACTATTTTATTTTATTTTCGTTTCTTATTCTTCTTAGTACTATATAAATTACAACAACAATAGGCATCTACAATGGTGTGTGTGTCACTTGTTTTTTTTTTTGGAAAGGAACCAAATAAAAAGCATTTGTTTGTTTTAAATCTTCAGCCTCCCATGTTACTTGAAGGGCCGGAACGTAGACCATGAGATTCTTCTTCTGTTGAATCTCTTGACGCTAACAAATTCACCTGTCATCATCATCATCAATTAGAGCTTTTAACTTAAAGAATTGGGGGCACTTTATTTGATGATCATCAACGCCAAGCTGTGTTTTCAATAATCAATCATGTCTACCTTGACTATTTCAGACACTGAGCTCGACCGTGTGTACGCAGCCAAAACACTCATGTTAAAATCCTGCATGAGATCAACCAAACCATACACAAGTTGTAACAAAATGCCATTATCGAATACAAGATTAACTTACATCATGTTAACTTACCCTGAAGGGGTCACCGCGTAGAGACTGAACAAACATCATGGAAAATTCCGAGCGGTTTCCCTGCCACCCAAACCCAAATCACATAGTGTTAGGTCATATGCTCTCTATACTCAGCAGCTCACATTCATACCGTTTATAAATTATACACAATTGTTTCTTTGCGTTTGCGTTTCTATGTTAAATAGTGTTTAGAAGAAAAACAATCTACCTCTAGAGTGACATCCCTAAGGCGCCTTCCAGTTTGAGCACAACAAACACGGATCACATTCTCATCGCAGCTTCCACTGATGATGTAGTCATTACCATTCATGTAGTACGATCTAGTATAGTTCATGGAGCTTACTCTCGGTACTATCTCAAAGTTCAGATGAAGCCTTCCATCAACTGTCAAAAGCTGTCTCACCTGAGACAAATGGTCAATAGATTTTGGTAAAAATCACCTGCGAATACGATGCCTTTTTCATGTTTATAAGTAAGTTGAAACTAAATGGTCCATCAGAGTACCTCGTTGTCCACGGCTGATGCTAGAAGATAACGATCATCTGGAGAAAAGCAAACCATCACATTTCCTTTGGTACTAGAAGCTGTGTAGCATGGTCGGGATGGCTCTTGTCTCAAATCCCATAGCTTAACATCTTTATCGAAAGAAGATGTCGCAAAAAGAAACGGTGTATGGTTCGAAAACTTCACTACGTTAATATGCTCTTGATGCATATTAGCAAAAACCTGTAGGCGTGTTCCACTACCAATGTCATACAAAGCCACATCCTTTGAGTAACCGCTAGCAAGAAATAGTTGGTCCGTCGAATTAGCATGAACCGAAGTTAATTGGTCAAAGTCATCAAAAGTGACAGAACCAGACGTGAAGTGACTGTTACTAGTAACCACTGATGACGCTTTTTGGATGTCGTACAGCTTTAATGAGCCATTGGCTGAGCCAGCTATAACCTGAAAGAGAGAAACACTTTTGAGATTAAAAAATTGCTAGGTAAAGAACTAACACAACTGAAAGGAACATAGCCTGTTTAAGAATTGTAACCCTACCATAGATGGATATGTCTTAAGCCAGCAAAGTCCCAAGATGCTACTTTGAGATCCATTAGATGAGATGTAACGGACAATTTTCCCGCTTTCGTGATTGAGAACAACCACCTCGCCATCCAAAGTCCCAAATACCATTAGGCTAGGATCCAGTGGATGGTACTCAAACTGCCTTGGACTTAATTGACTATTATTATCGTCCTGATGAATCCTACTACCCAAAAAAGGAAGTGAATGCAAGAGAGGCAAAGCAGAAGAACCCAATTTAGCTGCACAAAGCGACCTTTTATAGAAATTCTGAGATTTCCCTTTGCTTGATCTTGTTTCACGCTTCTCAAGGACTCTAACTACACTTTCCTTCTTTCTTTTGTACGGTAAGTCCTCAAAGTTTGCGGAATAAGTTTCAATGGCCCTGTCTCTATCACTATTTCTGATAGCCAAATTGTCCAACACTTTTAATGTAGGCAGAGAGTTTATCATGTACATCCTGTAATGCTTTTCAGAACATATCGGTGATGCTTTAGAGGAAATATATTTCAGCCCAACATTCCCA
Organism: Camelina sativa; assembly: GCF_030686135.1. Taxonomy (NCBI): domain Eukaryota; kingdom Viridiplantae; phylum Streptophyta; class Magnoliopsida; order Brassicales; family Brassicaceae; genus Camelina; species Camelina sativa. The sequence continues at coordinate 2,654,766 of NC_141889.1, forward strand.
AATTGCCTTGTGAACGAACCAACGGGTGAAACATCTTTGGGTAGGTACGGCATTTTCCCTTGCCTAACCTGCCAAAATGGTATAAATCAGCTTTAACTATCCCAATGGTTTTTGGTCTTCTTGGCTGACTTATAAACAAGAAAGTTTATATATGTATTTACCTTTTCTCTCATGATTACTTCTCCATACAACGCTGAAGACATGGAGATACGTGAATCCGAATCATCTTGCTCAGGAAATTTATACGAGAAGTCCATGCTATGAAGAGTCTCTTCAACAGGTAAACTAGGATCCCTCTGTTCAACAATGTCCCAATCTGCTTCAATGGGAGGGTTTGATTCAATAAATGAGTTCTTATAATCCGTGGTAGATGATGATGGCGATGACTGCGATTTAAGTGGGATAGAATCACTGCAAGAGATCCAAATTTGAAACCGGAGCTCCTTAAGAGAAGGGAGTTTCGAGAGAGCAGCAGCTGATGTCCAAAGATCTGACACTAGAGTGCCACACATGGAAAGATATGTCAAGTTGGGCATGCAAGAAAAACAGCCTTCCCCAAAACCAACAATACGGTTGTTGTCGAGTATAAGGGTGTGCAGCTGTGAGAACTCTCCTACGATGTTAAGCTTATGGAAATGCAAAGACCTCACATTCAAAACTTTGCAGCTCAAACCTTGAAAGAAAACGTCCCTGTAAAGTAAAACCAATCACCAAAAATGAAAATGGAAAGCTTCAGAAAAAAAAAAAAAAAAAAGACAAAATAAAACGATTGCTTACCGCCAGAAGTTTTTCCCGAAAGAGTCATGTAGATGAACAACTCGGAGTTTTGGATTGAGAGAACGGATTAAGGACAATGCATAATGATCTTCTAAAGAACAAGAGGATCTCACGAAGAGATCAATTCCTTGTACCTCAGATGTGTTGACCTCATTGGATAACTCGAGGAGCGGGTGATAGTCATCGTACCTCACTCTATCCACATAAAGGTTCATGATACATCTTTGATTCCTTGAATTTTTCACCTCCGCCTTCAAATTCAGTTGATCGTAGTTTAAATACAGACTAACACTACGATTAAGCTAAACAGAAGCAATCTTCTAGGCAAGGAAGAAGTAATCAAACCTCAAAGAAAGCAGATAAAACGGAAGTGTTGGGTAGGATTCCATGCTTCTTGCACAATTCGATGTACCTAAAACCCATAGATGAATCAAATACGCAACTTGAATACTAGTATTAGATGAATCACACATTCAAGATTCAAGAACCCTGCACTTAACGTCCATGTAGAGACCTGATCCAAAACTAACCACCCAGAGAATTTAAAAAATTAATCCACCCACCATGAAACAGAAAGAGAGAAAGAAAAAAAAAACAATCCTTAAATTCAGACAAAACCCAAACCTACGACCACATCTAAACATTTCTGTCTGAATTTCAAAAAAGTAAATAGATTAGAAAGAAAAAGAAAAAAAGGTGAAGAAGAAAATCTTACTTCTCCCCAAGGGTTGCTATATCAGTGAGCGTAGCCATTCTCAATTCAAATCCCAAGGTTCAAACTCCGACCACTTTCTTTTTCTTCTCCGATGTTATCAGAGATAAAAGTTTTGGATACGAACAGTTCCGAGCATATCAAAGACTTTACACACCAAAACCCGCCACCTGGCTTTAGTAGTGCACATGAAATTAGTAGTTTTTGACCAAAACGGGTCCAACTTTTTAAAAAGTTAAAAAGATTTAATTCTATCGATTCACACTGACTTTTACATTCCTAAATCAAAATTATGATTAAGTTAATTTGACATTTTCAAATTTACGATTTGATAGGGTCAAACTTAAATTAAACTAGGCCCATGTTACTAACTTAAAAGCCCATTAAAAGTCGAATGTCTTTGCCTTTGATAGTCTGTTTCCATCGGCGGAAGAAGAAAAAAAGGTTGTGCCAATATTTTGCCGGCGATTCAGATGGAGACGGAGGTCGATAAAGAGATTCTTAAATCTTCCGGTGCTGAGCTTCTTCCCGATGGACGTAGTGGTTTACGCATCCATGGCTGGGAGATCGAAACCCTCCGTGGCACGATTCTCACTTCTCTCGCTGTCGAAGAGTACTCATCTCTCTCTCTCTCTCTCTCTCTCTCTCTCTCTCTCTCTCTCTCTCTCTCTCTCTCTCTCTCTCTCTCTATCTCTCACCCTATTGTCTCTTTAACATTACGATCATATATGAAATTTTTTTTGTTGGTTTCTGTGCACTATTGAGAACTGAGTAGTGTAGTTTGGGAATTTGAGCTGATGTTAGTGGGAGTCGTATCCAAGAAAATTAAAATGTGACCTTGATTTCGTTTGTCCTAGGTTTTGGCTGAGTCTATGTTATATCGCTAGTGTTTTTTCTGTGAGACTCTTAGAAAATTTTCGTTGTTTTGTGGTTAGTGAGCTTAGTTGTTACAATCTCTCTTCATCATATTTCTTGTTAAATTTGTGTGATGATCCAATATTTCACTGTACGTGCAGTTCTCTTTTTTTGTCTCGAATTTCAAAATAGCATTTTCTGTCATCCTGCATATTTAAGAATGTTATGTTTGATGGCCACACAGGTGGGAAGAAAAGCTTCGGACATCTCACTTACCTGAAATGGTTTTTGGCGAGAATGCATTAGTCCTTAAACACTTAGGTAGCAACACTAAGATTCATTTCAATGCATTTGACGCACTAGCTGGTTGGAAGCAGGAAGGGCTTCCACCTGTTGAAGTTCCTGCTGCCGCACAATGGAAATTCAGGAGGTAAAGTTTCAGGATTTGATTGACAAATGTATTTGTTCTTCACTTGTCTAAAAATATATTAATTCGTTTCAATCGGGAAGGGAAACTCTGCTTGTACGTAGTTGTATCTAATACCACTCTGATCTACTTGCAGCAAACCTTCCCAGCAGGTGATACTAGATTATGATTACACGTTTACAACGCCATACTGTGGAAGTGAAGTCATTGAGAAAGACAAAGAAGCGGTTCGCCTTGTTCTCATTTTCAGTCAACACTATAATATCAATCAAGTATAACTTTCATGATCATTGATATATGCTGTTTTAACGTGAAGCAGGTTGAGGCAAAAGCTAATACGAAGGGGGAAGCTAGTCTTCAGTGGGAGAACTGTGAAGATCAGATTGATCTGGCTGCTCTCTCACTTAAAGAGCCTATTCTCTTCTATGATGAGGTTGGTTCCGTGATCAGTACAAACACCAAACACATTGTTTGGGGCCCTTTGATGTACTTTATTCTCTACTCCTTCAGGTTGTCTTGTATGAAGATGAGCTGGCCGACAATGGAGTGTCACTTCTGACTGTGAAAGTGGTAAAGAAATCTCTAATTCTCGAGTCTGATTTTCCTGTCGAATTCTTTCACAATTACGTGAATTTAAATGAGTTCAGTATTAATTACAGAGGATAACATGTGTGTGTGTGTGCTTCTGTTTGTTTTTTCAGAGAGTCATGCCAAGCTCATGGTTCCTCCTCTTACGATTTTGGGTGAGTCAAGTCGGAAAAATCCGCATTAAGCACCAATATGTAATCTTCATTGGTTTTTATGATGTTTCAGTTTTCATCTTACTCTCGGTTGCTTTTCATCTTTCAGCTTAGAGTTGATGGTGTACTTATGAGATTGAGAGAGACGAGAATGCATTATGTGTTTGGCAAAGATGAGACACCTACTGTTCTTCGAGAAAACTGTTGGAGAGAAGCAACATTTCAGTCTCTATCTGCGGTTAGTTTTCTTCACTTTTAGGACTCATTACTAGATATTGTTTCCATTCCAATCTTTGGTTTTCAAATCCATCTCTTTCCCATCAAACCTAGAATGGGTGACTGATAGACCTAACCATCTCCGATACATCATCAAATAACCGCAAATTTTCTGTTACAAGACGATAACATATTGTCAATGTTTCTACGGTTAGTGATTATAGAAGATCCTGTGATTTAACTCTTGAATATGTAGTCAATGTTTCTACGGTTAGTGATTATAGAAGATCCTGTGATTTAACTCTTGAATATGTATATACGCAGAAAGGGTATCCAGTTGATTTAGCAGTCTATAGCGACCCGAGCTCCATCAGTCAGAGGCTTCCAGTGATTAAGCAGACAACACAGAAACTGAAGATCCCTCGTAAAGTGTAAGCTGTTTATAAAGTTGCAAGTTAAATCCAAAAAGAACGTATTGATGAGCTCTTTATTCAGTCAAAATACTTAATACAGTATTGAGTTTGTTATTGTAAGGAGTTACTTCACTGACTCATTCTGGTGAGGAGCTTTCATGTAAACACTGAAACCCTTTCATGTTGTTGCACACATTGTTCCCACCATAGTTTCCTCTTTAGTCTTTGCTATTGAATGTCTATGATTAATGTATTCACATATTCACCAGTAACTTAAGGTCTTGTATACCGGAGTTCAAATTTAGTCATTTAAAAGCCTGGCCAATTATCACACTGTTCAAGAGACGGTGACTCTTCAACTCTTTACACTAAAAGAAAGTTTTCTTCTAATTCCTTTCAGAAAATAGCACTCGAAGAGATTTAAGTAACATTATAAATTACAAGATGAAACAATGGTCTTTCAGGAATATGCTGAAAGAATCTACCCTCGAGTATTCATAGCCATTGCGCTTAAAAACAAGAAATATAAAGAAATAACCAGATATTCTAAAACTGGAAGTGAATAAAAATCAAATAAATATATTTAGTTTTTGGTTCCTAATGAAGGACAAAACAACCAATGAGTTCTTCTTGGTACACCCCTTTTTTCAAGTACCCAACTGCTTCAAGATTACTGATGCATCCACTTTGCGCATTCTAAGTACCTGCCATCATCAAGTCACATGCAAAGGCTTTGAGAATCGGAATCAGATACAGATCAAACTTACAAGTCTTCTCTTTTCAAAAGGTACCCGTGATTGATCATAAGAGAATAGAAGTACACACCTTTACTATGTTAAACTAAAATTCGATGAAAAAGGCAGAATGTTTATATGAAGCCCAGTGTGTCGTTTCTCAATGCATTATATCAATGGTGATAAGCTTTCTTCTATCGAAATATTTATATAAGAGGATCAACATGAACAAGATGTTAAACCTAGGTTTGAAGCTCTACTCCTATTGTCTGATTGCCCACACGATATAGGGTCCCAAATTTGGATTCCTAAACACTATCTATTGGGAAAAAAGCAAACTTTTTGTGGCAAAGTGATAAGAACACGAAAAACAAAATGGACAAGAAACCTACAAAAGCAGTAGCACCTCTCTTGACAGCGACTGAAAATCCACTTCCATCACCCATCTTTTCCATTCCCTATCAAATCCCAAGCCCAATATATATATGTTCTTAACACACAAAAAAACTGATTTACAGAGAACCAAAAAGGCCATTTTATTCTCTGTTTCGATCGACAAGAAAACAAATGTTCCAGGGTAGGTAGCAACAGTAAACAAGAATAAATTTCGACAAACTTCAACTAACTCATTTTTACAATGAAATCCTAAGTAGCAGTAGTAACACTCACAAATGAAGAGTAATTAGCGATCTTGACTAGTGCGTGGGAAGGTACCGTTAGAGAGCTCGCAGAAAGCTCGGAGATTGACATTAAGGTGAGATGTGAGTCGAGCTGCAGACACTACATTGTACAGAGGCAAGAAAGACTCTGTGCATCCAAGCTCTCCCAAATTCCTGCCACAAGCAAGCAAGCAAGAACCATCATCAACACATGATTGAGTCAATACTCATATGATATATCTCAATATGGTAAAATCTAACATTCCTAAATTCTCCTCAAAATTAGTTCAAACCTTGCGAATCTTAGTTCATGTCATGATTAAATCAAAGTTTCTAGAAATGGAGGCAAGAGATGGTGAAACCTGGGATTAGTGAAAGAGGCGAATCGGCGGCGAGGTAAAGAGGATTGGGAAGGACGGAGGCGAGGAAGCGTTGCCGGAGGAGATCGGAGAGACGGAGCTCTAGCGGTTGCAGAGACGAAAGAGCGAGCAGCACTGCGCCAAGCCATTTTTTTTTTTTTAATCAACTTTGTGTAGCAGAAAGCAAATCAGATCAATGGAAACAAAGGGACTACTGCTAAAGAAGCCCTAAACGAGAGAGAGACTCGGTTTGGTTCGGTTCGTTTTATTTTGTTTTTGATTTAATCGATCGATTTAATAAACACGGTTTTGGTTTGGTTTTCTGGTTTACATTTTCGAATTCGGAACTATACATAAACCAGAACAAACAAACAAAAAACCTAGGATCCTAATTTGATTGAACGATGACGATGATATCGGAATTATCAGAGGAATTGGTAGTGGAGATACTTACTATCTAGGGTTCCGTTTATTAGAACAAGCCACAAAGCCCAATAGTATGATCCATTACTAGTCATAAAGCCCATGTAACTAGGGTTTACCAAGTGAAATAAGTTTCATATATATAATACCATTGACATCGCTAAGCTCGGTGCGAAAGATGTAATAGTTTGCAAAGCAGATGCAAGGCATCAGTTTCTAGGGTTCATGGTTCTGGATTCGAGGGTTTGGTCAGTGAGATTCGATCTTTGCTTAAACAACGATACATCTATAAAGCGAGTAGGTAAACTCGATCAGTTCAATAAGGTTTCCACCAAAGTCATACATTGCAACGGGTTAGTGTTATGCGTGCCTTACGAGCAGTCGAGCCTTGTGGTTTGGAACCCTTATCTTGGGCAAACCAAACTGATAGAACCCAGGACTGCTCATTTTGAAAACAGGTATTGTCTCGGCTTTGATTCCTGCGGTTGCCACAAGGTTTTGAGGTTTTTGGATGACCTTCGAGTTGTCGAGTGTGAAATCTATGATTTGAATCCTTCTTCTTCTAACAACTCATGGGGGAGGGTTGTTGATGTCAATCCGGATTGGTCTATAACTTATGAGCCTAATCGTTGCGTTTCTTTGAAGGGGAATACTTATTGGATTGCTATAGATAGGAAAAGAATTCACGAAGGAGAAGAGTTTGATTGGGATGACCCATCAATTCTTTGGGATGATTTCTTGATCTGTTTTGATTTCACTACAGAGCGATTTGGACCGTGGTTGCAACTCCCCGTTAAGGGATATTTTGATGCTACTGGTTCTCTATCTTGTGTAAGAGAAGAGCAACTCGGGTTGATGTTTCAGCACTCAGGTTCATACATGATGGATGTATGGTTGACGACTAAGATTGAGCCCCAACTAGTCTCGTGGAGCAAGTTCTTTGCGTTTGATATGACTCCGTACGGAGGACTTAAGTGTGCCATTCAACATGGGAGTTTCTTCATTGACATGGAGAAGAAAGTCACAGTGCTTTTGGATAGTACCATGTCTAGAGACACTCCAAAACGCTGCATTGCCTACATCCTTGGAGAAGATGGTTACTACATGGAAGTGGATCTAGGATCTGAATGCAAGACTCGCCCGACTCTCTGCTCTTACGTTCCAAGTTTAGTGCAAATTGAGTAAGAAGAAGAAGATGTCAACTACTACTAGCTCCACTTGCATATTATATATCTTGTTTCTTTCTTGCTTCTATCTTTCCTGTTTTTGAGATTCTAAAAAACGATAAAACCAATGAGTTATATATCACTTTTGATTCTTGTTCATATCTGGATCAGTCTAGTTTATATGTCCACCAATAAATGTATCATCTATCTTGATGACTTGATCCTACTTAGGCATACAAAGTTTTGACCTGAATCTGTTTTTCTCTTATTTTGGGTGTAGTATCAGGAACAGGAAGGACCCTGTATACATGCTGGAAAATAAGTAATTCACTGTAAACCTTTTGGATACATTTGTTTTACACACTTACACTTGCACATGTAACTCGTGGAACGATGACAAACCCATGGACTTTCTCTGTTAAATGAACAAAAACAGATTTGAAAGTCAAGATTTTGTCTCTCACTTCTTATAAATTTTCGGTCCGAACACATTTCAAATCTTTGTCAAAAGTAAAGATTTTCCCTGGCAACAATTTGGTATCTGCGGAGATCCCTTTGTACACTATTCTGGTGGACACAATCTGTTCTGACAAAAGACCAAACTCCACAAGGTTCCCTTCCGTCCACTTTATACTAACCGTCACACTGCCCCTTGCCCTTAGCCCTTTCACATTACCGTTTGGCCATTTATCTACTGGAAGCGCCGGGAGCAAATGCAGATCCTTTGTCGTGCTCTGCACTAACATTTCCGCTACCGCTGCTGCGAATCTGCCCCCGAAAAAAAATGTCATATATAGGTTTTAGACTAGTCATCAAATTGTTCTAAGTAATGGTTTTAGTACGTTGGTCTGTTGTTAACATCCCACATATTTGCAATATATTTCTTAACTTACCCAAAATTGGCATCGATCTGGAATGGCGGGTGCGCAGTGAACATGTTACTATACAATCCTCCTTCATAATTACGTTCGTTCAACGGATCAACAAGATCAAATATATGTGTAACCATCCGATATGCGAGCTCGCTATTGTGAAGCCTTGCCCACAAGGCGGCTTTCCAGGTGGTTGACCAACCTGGTCCTTCCTCTCCTGCATCAATCAGTTACAATATTATATATTGCTCCAAACACTTCAATGACATTGCAGAATAGGAATGTGAGAAAAGAAAGAATCACACAAACCTCTCTTTTTAAGGGTTGCTTCCACGGCTTTAGCAAGTTCTGGAGACTTCTCAACTGTGATTGTATGACCTGGGAAGAGGCCAAAGAGATGTGAAACATGTCTATGATGTACCTCTGGGTCCTCAAAGTCTTCTACCCATTCCATAATGGAACCATCCTTTGCTATTCTAGTGGGAGGAAGTTTAGCTTGAGCAGCAATGACTTTTCCAATAAGAGTATCATTAGTTTTTCCCAAAACCTGTTGATAAACCACCAAAAAGAGAGAAGCTCAGTATTGCTGAGGTGATATGATTTATTTTTGTTGCTTCATCGGTCTTGTTACCTCTGAAGCGGAAACAATATCAGAGAAGACTTCTTTTACAATGGCAATGTCCATGGTTGATGAGTAGCTAACACTAGCAGGTTTGCCATTTGGAGCAGTAAACATATGTTCAGGGGAAGTCGATGGATTCGTCTGGAGATATCCATCTTTACCTTTGATCAGCCAGTCCAAAAGAAACGATGTACACCCTTCCAACAATGGGTATGCCTTCTTGTTCAGAAAATCCTAGAAATGGACAACAAGTAAAGGTTGGAAAACACAGTACCGGTTAAAGAAAGTGATTTGAAATCAGAAATTTGAGGACCATACCTTGTCCATTGTGTATGTATAATGCTCCCATGCATGAGTGCAGAGCCACGCTCCACCCATGGGCCAGAGGGCCCACACTGCCTCACCTCTATCTGGTGAAGTTTTTGCCCATATGTCTGACACTTGATGTGCCACCCAACCACTTGCTCCGTAGTTCACCTACACAGCGCATCAAAATAATTCTTAGACAAAGTCTCTAGTGATGGAACAAAAATGCATTGTAAAGGTCATCAATAGAAAGAAAAAAAAAAGGATAGAGACTTACTTGTGCTGTCTTGCGGCCATTTACTGCTAAAGCAGACATATAATCGAACAAAGGTTCCTGGCATTCATGAATATTAGCAGGAAGTGAATGCCAATAGTTCATCTGGAGATTAATGTTCAGGTGAGGAGCACCACTGCAATACAGTAGAAGAAGAAGTAGAGTCAGTGACACAACAAAGCTAAAAGAGACTCCACAAGAAAATGAAGTAAAGCGAAAACGCACTCCCATGGTGGCTGAATGTCCCTGTTCCATATGCCCTGCAAGTTAGCCACCTGAGTTCCAGGTCTTGAAGAAGATATGAGCAAGTATCGACCATATTGGAATAGAAGTTCCACCAATGAAGGGTCGTGATCGTTTTTAAATGATCGCACCCTTTCAGCAGTTGAAGCTGTCTGTCGCACGGTTTTATTTGCTGAGCTGCCGGAAAGTTGCAAAGACACCCGGTTGAAAAGCTTCTGATAGTCACTCAAATGACGAACATAAAGATCAGAGTATGAGTATTTCTGAACTGAGCTGATTCTGTTAACGCATTCTTTGGCAGGGTCTCTCTTAGAATCAGCAGGCATCGTAAATGGTCCGTCAAAGTTAGATGAAGCAGTCAGAAGCAGAACCGCCCAGTCCGCCTTTTCAACACTTAGTTTCTTGCTACCTAAGGAAGACACAGATCCACCATTGCTGACTCTCACTTCAAGAACCGATGCAAATTGCAACCCTTTGTGATCATCATAAGGTATATTCGTAGCGTTGATACTTTTCTTCATGTTCACAGGAAGACGCTTGGGGCGACAGCTTCCACGCATGAGAATCTGATTCGCCTTGGGGTTTGTCTCTGAATGGTGATGCAACTCACTGTCAAAAGAAGCCTTAAAAGACAGAGATCCAGGTTTGCTTGCATAGATCTTGACTACAATCACTTGATCCGGATTAGAAGCAAAAAACTCCCTTGAGAATTCCACAGCCCCGACCGAGTAACTTACTTTGGCTACTGCTGTTTCCAAGTCGAGTTCACGGCGGTAGGAGTCTTGAGTGTACTTACGATGCGAACTGTCAAACTCTAAATTCAAATCTCCCACTATCTGATAAACCTTTAGAGAACAAAGAACAAAAAAGGATTAGTCTTTACACTCAAAAAATCAAGAAGTGGAAGCAACCTTAACACCAAAAAGAATCAAAAACATACATCAGAAGCATGGCCTGACAATTTGACAGCTTCTGAAGTAGCTTCAGAATAGTTTCTGTCATCAACAAGCCTCCTAACTTCTGCTAATGCTTCTGGAGCATTCGGGTTCGTATAGTCTGCTGGTACCCCAGTCCAAATTGTGTCCTCTGTCACAAGAACAAAACTTTAGGCTTCAGATCCACAAAATTCCTAAACTTTCATACAAGACTAATTCAAAAATGTATTTGTTGTTGCAAAATGTGTTTCCTTTACTCATCTTTTGTCACAAGTAGTTCGATTTAAGACATATGTCTCAAGCATATTCCCCTGTTCTATTGCACAGCCACATATACAAAAATATGGCTGATAAAACAATAAAATATTGAATGATCTCTGACATTAACTTTTAGAAAATACTAGCAGAGAGCATTTATTACCTAAATCTCTAAACAAACAAAAATAGAACCACAAACACAAGAATCAAGAATGGGGGAGAAAGGACAAAAACGACTTCGTTTTAGAACAATTTACCATTGATGTTGAGAGTCTCTGAGGAGACGCCGCCCCAGATCGTGGCTCCGAGACGGCCATTACCGATGGGAATGGCGTCGGTCCAGTTCCGAGAGGGACCAGCAAACGTCAGTTTAAGTGGTGGCATCGAGAGATCTTGGCCTCCGTCCATTAATGTCCTCCTCACTCCCTGGGCACATGTTAGTAGAAGCAGAAGAAAAGAGAAACGAACGAAGAAGCTCGACTTCTCCGCCATTGCTGCTGCTTCTGTGAGTGTTACTTTCACTCTCCAAGATAGAAAGGTTTGGGTCTTGAAATAGCCGCGTAAAGAGATATATCGCACTAATTTCACGATGGAGATGTTTTCTCAAAAAATTATACACCCAAATTTAATTTTATACTAAAAAAACATGAACCATAATAATTAAATAAATAAATTTAAAAAAACAAACTAAAGTTTTTTCAGTGCCAATTAAAAATGTATTTTGTTTTCTTTTAACTGAAATTAGTAAGAGAATGTAATTAAATTATTATAATTTTTCAAACAAAAACTCGCCTCAAAATTGTCATTTGTCAATACGACACATCATTTTTTGGAAAGGATGAATAACTACAAACCAATTTTGCAACACATTTATGATTTGATGATCACAGCTCAAAATAACGAGACCACAAATTTGCAGATAAAGACCCGAACGTGTCGACTGCACCATATCAGTCCATAAGTAGAATGATAGGATCTAAATAAACGAGTTTGTCCGATACACCCACGCAGTTCACGAGGATGCAGAAGAATATGTACAGTAGTTTAACCCGATTCATACCACAAGTTGAGTAGACTGAATTTGAAACCAACCATAATTTCTGAATTTAATATTTTTCTATCCACCGACTTTCGTTATTTAATATATTATTTTTAAAAAAATAAGAAAATAATAGAAAAATCTCTTAACTGATCACATGAAATTTTTAGTTTTTTTGGTTCGCAATCGTTTGTTTGAAAAGATACAGAAAGATCTTAGCCATCTCATCTAAGACGTATATTACGCTGATGTATAGTCGAAGATATTGATCTCATGTGGTATTATAATTTCTTTTAATGATGATTTTTTTTTTTTTAAGTTCTTTTAATGATGATGATATGAAGCAAAATAAAAAGAAACAAATTAACAGGGTTCACAAATCACAACATGGAAAAGCTTAATTCAGATGTTTTTCTAATCGGTAAAATCTAATGCATCCTAGATTTATTGTTAATAGTTAGGTATGGAACTTGTTGACAAATATAAAAAAAAAAAAGTTAGGTATGGAACCTTGCTTTTTGCAACTTGTGATATTGACATATTTGTTGGACTTAACAATTTTTGTTGAATAGTTTGGGTATTAATGTCTCTGCTCCAACTGTTCTGTTTTGTGATAATTAATACAATGGTCATCTAGTATCTAGCCAAGTAACAATCCTTTTTCTTTTTTTGAAAGAACCAAACATATATATAAGACAATTGATCGTCACAGGGTTAACGAGTATTTGAATGATGGTCTTCTGATCAAGTTGCTTCGTGTAAGGACAAATCTTCAAACACAGCTGATGTTCTCCGAGAACAGTTACGTCATCTCACACTCACACAGCAATATCGATTTGCTAAAATATCCTCTCCCCATTTTCGAAGGGATATCTTTTAACATGCGTATGACATTATTGCAATTATTGAACCTTTGACTTTGTTAGAATGTCTACAACTACAAGTACTACTACACCACTTTCTCGTTTTTACAAATGAGATAAAGAAGTTACATTTTTTTCTTACACATAAAAAGGCAAGTTACTGTATATATATATATATATATTCTACCTCTGTCTATATATATACCATACACAATGAAATTTGATAACACTTATCTGTAAGAAAGTACACGATATCATTTATTTATGAAGTGTGAAACAAGCCCATTACCAGGCAACGAATCTTACACTTATATAGTCAACTAGGCATCGCACAACGTTAACAGAGATCGACGATACATAGAAAAAGGATAGATTACTTGTCAATATTTGGACCGACGACCAAGGTACTGGATAGATTATAAACTAGTCCATACGTCTCTCAGTCTTAATTGGTATCATTACTTTTAACGATCAAATGGGATCGCTCGATCGTTCTTTCAAATCAATATCAATCTCAACTGGATATCTGTGCAGACATTCTTCCCAAGGATTATTAGCGGAAGGCTTGACGTTACGAAGAGCCACCCAAACAGAGCTATTACACTTGAAACCTGACCCCAATGCGATCTGCCAAATCCTATCTCCTTTCTTTATCCTTCCTTTGGCTTCTGTGTAAGCCAACTCGTACCAAATGGAACTCGAAGATGTATTACCAAATCTGTGTAATGTCATTCTTGATGCCTCAACGTCTAATGGAGCTAGATGAAGGTTCTTCTCCATCTCATCTATAAGCGCTCTGCCACCCGCATGGATACAGAAATGCTCGAACGCGAGCTTGAAATTAGGAATGTAATGCTTGGTCTTGGGGTTGAAAAACTTCTTTTTAACGAACCTCACAAAGAAGTGAAACTTCTCGCTTATAGGAAGAACAAGTGGACCCAAAGTTGCGATATTGATCTTTAGGGTTCTTGCAGCTACCATAGGTAGATCCTTTGACAAGGTAACCCCGACTGTGCCATCTTCATCCTCTTCTTGAGTTGCACATTCATAAGATCGGTCATCTGCTCCGGTATGGACCCGCACGGTGTGAACAAGCTCGTATTTGGCGCGTTTCCGATCTTTAGACCTATTAGAAAGCAAAATTGCGGCCCCACCAATCCGGAACAAACAATTTGTAACCAACATTGATTTGTTGTTACCCATGTACAAGTTTTGGGTGATGTTCTCCGTGCTCACCACAAGAGCATAAGAGTTTTTATGAACTTGCAACAAACTCTTAGCGACATCGATAGCGATGACTCCAGCACTACACCCCATCCCACCAAGATTGAAGCTCTTTATACTATCCCTAAGTTTAAACTTATTCACTAAGATAGTTGATAACGAAGGAGTTGGATTGAAAGTGCTTGAATTCACCACCAGTATACCTATATCACTCGGGCTTATTCCGGTGTTGCGAAATAGATCATCGACCGCTCTAATTATAACTTCTTCCGTCTCTTTACGCGACATAGCCAGATTCTGCTGTAGTGGCAAACATTGAAGACCTTCAGGTAAGTATGTCTCTTGGCCTAGACCGGAACGTTCTAGAATCTTCTCGCAGAAGTCCATCAAGTAATCGGACTCGTGCTTCCACGTGCCTGATTCTCGAACAAGCCTTACGTGGTGCATGATCTTCTGGATGCTGGCTTTGAGATGCGACGGTGGAAGGTAGCAGCTGAAGTCAACTAGGTAAACGGGTTTGGGTCGGGACATGATGTAAAGAGTCGACCCGAGTACGAGAGAAAGGGAGAATATGGTTAGAGATGCGAGGTTGTTTTGTACGTAGAGGTAAAAGGTTTGGAGATCTTGTGTGGAAAGATGAGACGCCTTCATGGCTATAGCAACCATTAACGGTAAGAAGCAGAGCTTGAAGAGACGGGTCATGAGGTAGTTGAAATAGATTTTTACCTTCTTCAGCGGGGAATCTATTTTAGTGATATGTTTTCTCTTTAACTTCTTGTTGTGGTGTTTGTTCGTTCTGACTCGTCGTTTTACATTTATAGAGGTTTGATTAATTGAGAGAGAGATGAAGAAGTGAGAGAGACTGCTCATGCAATGAATGCATATCGTAAATAAATAAGCAAGCGCACATGAACTATATAGTATATTTCTTGTGATATTTTCTTCTTCTTTTGGTAAATTACCTAAACCAAGATTGCAAGAGTTTTTAGCTTCAAACGTTTTTAGTTAAAAAATTGGATTTAATTTCAGGTTCGATTTGTTTATTAATTCTTGCATGAATTTTGGTAATTATGGGTTTATCCAGCTATTCTATCTAAGTTTTGGTATAGTTATTTATTAGTAGGTGAACAAAATCATTTCCGCCAAAAAAAAAAAAGGTGAATAAAATCTTTTTTTTTTTACCCGTAATTCCTAGGGTTTAATCGAACATGTTGCTAATCATAATAGGAATAATTTACTTGTTTCACGAGGTTTAGAAAGAAAGAAAATATCAAGATCAGGTGCAAACCGTGCAATTATTTCCGTATAGAAAATTTAGGGCATGCTAATATGCTATATATGCGTTAATTGTTGGGAATAATAAAAGCCATGAGTTGTATATAGTAAACGACTCATAAAATGAAAGTTGGAAAATGGATCCGAATGAAGGAATATTCAAATGCCAACCTACTGCTTTTACCCAATATTGCTGTACCCAAACAAATATACCGGCCGGCCTAGGGGGAGGATGTGTGCCGATTACGGCACCTGACTGGATCGGATGAGGTCTTGGTAAGGTGCTAACCTCATACATGATACATCCTTGTCCGAGCCATATGTTCATGAGTTTATTTTAAACTTTTAAATACACTCGATCGCCACATTTAAGAAAGAAACAAAAATTGATACCAAGCAAAATAAATATGGATGGACACTTTGCGGTTTGTCAGTTCACTCCCAACAAATAATAGATGCATGCGTGAGTCGTGACCATGCTTTTGGCCAAGTACCCGACCCGACTAGCAGATTGATATCCGGCAAATTAACGACATCATATCAATTATGGTGGTACTAAACCAACAGAAAGTTCTCAAACATTGATCATTATTAACTTATTTTACCTCTTAAAATAAAATAAAATGTATAATTAAATAAATTATGGTGATACAAAGTTTTACTATGTTAGTTGAGTGGTTAAGATTTAAATCATTTTTACATTTCTCAATGAAAAGAACAAAATATAACTCAACACTCTAGGTAGTAGTAAATGCGAGCGAGCAAATAAACAACCACCCTATCTGCTTCAGAATTCAGGAAAATTAAGACACTATATTGTCAGGTAACATGGGTTTTACCTTAAAACCAAAAGAAAAACATGGGTTTTAC
The DNA here is from genome assembly GCF_030686135.1 of Camelina sativa. NCBI lineage: Eukaryota > Viridiplantae > Streptophyta > Magnoliopsida > Brassicales > Brassicaceae > Camelina > Camelina sativa. The sequence continues at coordinate 2,671,028 of NC_141889.1, forward strand.
CTTTTTACGTTTTTACCTTTTATTAGACAATATTCCACATCGAAAGAAATAATACTTGTGAGGCAATATAAATAATACATGAATCCCTCCACTCATAACCAATTGGTTTTGAGTTAGATATCCATGACTAATACCTTTTGAGTATTAGATAGTACAACAATCTCATAACCTACAACAAAAAGTCTATCTACCTATCTATCGATCTTGGTAGTATAATATTTCTTCTATAAGTAAAGAAACAAAACAACTCAAGCAAAAGTTATCATCGAGGAAACAAATAATGATAGCCTAAATACAGTAAAACCTCTATAAATTAATACTCTATAAATTAATAAATACTATAAATTAATAAATTTTACTAGTCTCAAGTCGGGCCAGTGTAAAAAATAACAAAATTCGATAAGATAATAAGATAATATTTTTTCTGAAATCCCCATGTAAAATATGGTCCCAATAATATCATAATTAATAATCATGTAAATTTACATATATATATATATAATGTATATAAAGAAAAAAATATAATGTATGTTTCTCTTAGAGCTTATATCTACAAAACAACTGTTATGTTGTATTTTCAAACTGAAATGATATAAAATATTTTATAACATGTCATAAATATAACTGTATTTTTTTTTAAGTTTTCAATTTTTAGATATCCATCATTTAAATTTTGATAGTTTGATTGACTATTAAAATAAAACATTCTATATTATTATACATAAATTTAATTTTCTGTATGTCATATGTATAAGTGAATTTGTCTATTGTATTTGTAATTTATTGTTAATAATGTTTTCTAAGTATTACAAATTCAATTCCAATACCATAAAATTTATAATATCCAAAATTATTGTTAAAATTCTCTCAATTCATAATTTTTAAAAGTTAAACTATTAAAAATATATCTATAAACTAATAATTATTAATTTACACTATAAATTAATAGAATGTCTTGTCCCTACATTATTAATTTATAGAAGTATAGTATAATTTCCTTTCGTGTGATATTAAGACATTAAATGATATTTCATCTATCCAAGATAAACTGAATATGGGAATGGAGGAGTAGATATAAGTCATTATGGGATGGGGCGCAACACAACGCAAATTATATTCCATATGTTTGGTTACAATTTAAAGTGGAAGAATGGTGCGCAGATCTCAATGTATATATCTACTAGTAAAATGTAGAAGAGATAATATATGGTTGTGGGGAACCGTATTTACAATGGGTTCGTTTCGTTACCAAACAAATTAAATTGAAAATTTATGTTTGATAATTGACTAGGGACTGTGATGTGTTAGATAAATTTATTCTTGACATCATTGATCTTTATCCTAAAGGTCCTATGTCAACCAATTTTCCTTTTCTATTTATGAACACTAGATCTCAAATCTCCATCATATCGCGGGATTTCAATATATAGTTTCCCGGTTACAACAGTTGTTCTAATTAGTAGTACCACTATACATTTTCGGTTATGTAAAATATCTCTCTTACAAACAAACAAACAAAAATAGTCCCTACCCTAGAGGCTAGAACATGTTAGATTTGGCTAGCCTATGTGGAGAATTAAGCTGGTGTACAGCTGGTGACTTGTGTAGTCATTTGGAGGAATCGAGGGATTGACCGAACTGATCTTTCTGTTCTAATTATACCCACCATAATGGAAGGAGCTGTGGGAATGCCACGACAGTTTGCTAGTTGCTCACTTATAGAGTTTAAATATACATTAACCGAAGATGAACTCAGATGCTCATATGTAAGGTAAATATAAGCATTTTTAAGTATAACTTTTATTCATAACCTAATTTTCACATTGATCCTTTATATCTCTATGGAAGTATTCAACTTGCAAGTTACAGTGATTATAACATGTGATCATGATGAGTCTTGAGAGAACCCAAAGAAAGCCAAAATGGCAGCAAATATGTTTGAAGAGAGCAAAGCCTTAAGCACCATCTTCTTTTTTGGTGTGTAAGGAGGATATCTAAGATCCGCGTCCCCGGAGAAGCTTCTATAAAGAACTCCTTTCTTATGGCTAAACGTCTCATACGAGAATTTCCCATGGTAAGCCCCGATCCCGCTCTCCCCGACCCCTCCAAATGGTAGATCTTTTACAGTTACCTGCAGATTAAAACAAACATACCATCTTTAATGAGAGTTTAGCATAATGGTAAACAGAACATTACTTTTAAAAGACAAAAGACGTAGTTACGTGTAAGACGGTGTCATTGATGCTAATTCCTCCTGCAGACACACCCTGCACGAATTGTTCCTGCAACTCTTTGTTGTTTGAGAAGAGATACGCTGCTAAAGGCTTTGGCTTTGAACGTATAACTTGAAAGCCATCTTCAATCTTTTCAACGGTAACTACAGGAAGCAATGGTCCAAATATCTCTTCTTGCATTATGGAAGATGCTTCAGGCACATCCACTACTATCGTTGGAGATATTTTTCTGTAAAAGAAATTACAGAAAACGTGATTAGTTAGTTTTGATCCCCCCCCCCCTGAACAAAATTTTAATCGAATGGAAACATTTTCTCTCACAGCTTCTCTTCGATCGTTTGGCCTCCATGAACAATTTTGTTGGCGACTCCATTCTCTTTTAACATTCTTTCCAAGCGTTTGAAGTGGAAAGAGTTCACAATCCGTGACAGGTCCTTTGATTCTAATGGTTTTTCCCCAAAAAATGTCTTCAATTCAGTCTTCAGAGCATCTATCTGTACTGCAATGATTTGCATCAGCAAACTTGAAAGAAACAAATAGTGCATTATGATTCATTGGCTTTTATATAAAGTAGCCTTTACCAATCTCGATGCAAAATCCTTTGTTGTGATCACGTAATCGACGCCAATGCAAGCCTGTCCATTGTTACAAGCCCATTTCCCTGCGATAATCCTCCTAGCAGCCACCTTGAATAACAACACCAAGATTAGAGTATGCTACTTGCATTTATTTAGTTATTTTATGCTTTAGAAGCTAAGATAGATCTTAACTTGTAGATTAACATCTGAATCAACAAGAGCTGGACATTTTCCACCAAGTTCAAGAACCACTGGAGTAAGATGTTTCGCAGCTGCAGCCATTATAATGCGAGCAACTCTTGCTCCACCTAAAAAAAGACTTTTAACTATTTAAAATCATGCTTTCTTGAGAGACTAATCAAAATTTCAAAGATTCTTAAAAGAAACAGAGAGAGAGAGAGAGAGAGAGAGAGAGAGAGAGAGAGATCAAACCAGTGAAGAATATCTTGTCCCATTTTTGATCCAGTAGTGCCGTTGTTTCAGGAACTCCTCCTTCGATAACTCTGATTGTTGTTTTGTCCAAGTATTCACTGAACAACTTTGCTAAAAGAGTAGATGTTGCTGGAGCAATTTCAGAAGGTTTTAGCACAACCGCATTACCAGCTGAAATAGCTCCAATGACTGGCTCAACAGACAATACTGGGAAAAAAAAGAAAAAACACCAAGAAGACATATAAAACTTTAAATTTTCTACTAATGAGCAAAATTTTCAAAAACAACAAACTGAGCTTACAGAAAGGGAAATTCCAGGCTGAGATAACCAAAACAACTCCAAGTGGTTCTGAGACAATTTGTGCAGACGAGGGAAATGTTGTCACAGAAGTTTCGACCTGAAAAGTCCATAGATGAGGCAAGTGGTTTAGAATGGAAACATATTCGATGAAGCAACAAAGCTTATAAGTTATAACAGTCTAGTTACCGTATCTGGAGCCATCCAGTTCTTCAACTCTTTGATTGCAAGCGTACAAGATGACTTTGTATTCGAAATCTGAGAATACAAAGATGACACCAAAGTGATTCAACAGTGGAACAACTGAAACGTAGACAAGGAAAGGGACACTGGAAGTAAAAATGTAGAAAACCTCAGCTAGAAAAGCTTCAAGCTCAGGCTTGGAAAGATCTTGATACAAAGCTTCGGTGATGCATTTCTCCTTCTCGTCAAGCATCCTGGAAATGTTTTGAAGCTGAGAAATTCTCCACTCGTAGCTCTTTGTTCTGCCAGTGTTGAAGTTGTTTCTGAGCTCATCTACAAGCAAAGCTGCTTCTTTTCCATTAAAACCTGATTTGTTGTGCTCCTTGACCACAGCAGATAGTGTTGCATACCAAGTACTGACTCCACAGACCAAAACCTCAATGAGAAAGCATGAATATAATTCTCCCAACTATATTATTGCATAATGTTCAATACTGTTAATGGTAGTAACATAGTACTGTACTTAAAAAAAAACTTAAAATCGACTTTACAAAATAGAAATGTAATCATCATGTGATAAACCACTTTTTGTGAATTTAGATATGTAAACAATGGATATAAAAAACAGAGGTGCTCACAATTTTAAGCGATAAGGTAAGCAAGTTTTGCTGCAATATCCTCTACCACCACCACTAGATATCACAAAGGGTGAAGTTGCTACGTTTAATCTGCAACAAGAGAGGCCATTTAGTTATTCAATCTGGTTTAAGAACATGGTTCCAATCAGATCTGATTCTCTTTGTCATCTTTATCATACTGATTGACCCAATCATTCATGGAACCATTTGATTGTATCAAACAGTAACTCCTCAGACTGTTGTATACAATTTCAACTAAAAAAGGTCACTCTTTTATACATAAAATGAGAAACCCAAAACGTAATTCAGATATAAAGAGAGAGGCTTTGATTGGAAGAAACAGAATCGAACAACTCAATCTGATAAGCAAGTTTTCAAATTATACCTGGTACGACTGGCAAAACAAAGGGTATGATTCATCTCTAGAAGCTTCGTCATATTTAGTTTGGGATCAATTAAAAAGAAAAAGAAAAAACTCAAATTGGAGACAATTGTGTGTTAGTTACTCATAGTATAAGAGAGAGAGGAGACGTTGAAGGGTGTGTGTGTGTGTGTGTGGTCGTAAGAGAGACGTGTAGAAGAGACAAATTATGTTTAATACAGAGCCACAAGGCCGCTCATGTGTATATTTCAAAGAAACTCCGACATATAACATGAAACGGCTCATGCTGCTGTCTGTGACTGCGTGTGACGCTCTTTGGGTTTTCGAATGTTATATTTAATTGGACGGTTGATTTTGTTATTGGGCTTTATGAAGCCTTTTTCACACAATCTTTGTGCTTTCTTCCCTTTATTTCCCTCAACTGTTACTCTTTCTTTCTCCATATTAGAAGAAAATTGTACTAAAATTTAAAGGATTGAAAAGGTGCTGCACCAAACATTGTATCAGCAAAAAAGGTTGAATTTCTAACATATTTTACAAGCGGTATATTTTTTTAATTAGAATCCATATGTAAAGAATTTATATAGTTGAAAGAAAAAGAAAAAACGAACTTTGCTTTTTACCAACAAAACTCATCATTCTCGTTCTGTTAAAAGCAAACCTTCAACAACAAATCACTCTTTTTCTATTATTATTGTTCATGACTAGAGTAAGTATCTTTGCGACGCCTACGTCGTTCTTAATCCTCGGTGCATTTTGTATTTGTAACGATGGAGAAAAGAAAAAGAAGAAGAAGAAGAAGAATGACAAGAAGCAAAAGAAAAGAAGATTCTCTTTCTCTCGCCCAAGAAACAAAGATAAAGGGTCGACGGAAACATTAAAACTCCGCATGCATGCAGTCGATTGAGTCATTCAGTATGAGTCGGCGCGGGAAAATAACAGGTAAGCCCATCCTCGGTGTAGGCAGTGCAGCCATCTGGCCTGACATAGACTCTGACTGGGGGATCTGGATAATCAATGGTAAGATCACCATGACCGACAGGGGGACGGGGAATGACTTCATAAACCCCAGGACTGATGTACTTAAATATTTCCGAATCTCTGACAATTGGACAATCTTTGGGGATTTTGTCAGCTATATACTCCAATAAAACATATGATCAAGCACTCTCTCCCTTCTCTCTTGTTCATCCACACAACTAGCAAATGGCTCACTTGCGTAAAGGTCGTTGAATTCTTCTACGCTACGCCTATACTCGTCGTCGTAAAGTCCTGCATGTGTCCAGAGATCGAGATCGAAACCAAATATATTACAAGGAAAAAAAAAAAAGACAACATAAATAAATAGCAACAATACTAATTATAACAAACGATCGAGAGAGTACTACCTAAACCTATCATCATATTCGGAGATTCGAGAGACCAAATTAAGAAGGGATTAGTAAACAATTAACGGACCTTCCACATGACCACGAGGACAATTCCAGTAGTCGTCCCACTCCATAAGATTCAGATCGTCAGATCTATTGTAGACATAACCCGGTTTCTTCCGACAGGTTGCTGCTTCTTTCAGTTTACGAGTCACACCGTTTGTTATTCTTGACATCACGCAAAATCGAAAAACTGCCAACGCCATTTTTTTGTTTTTCCCTTTCAACTCAGATCAGATCTGCCTTTTTTTCTCTGCAATACCCCACCACCTTCAGATCAGATGAAGAAATGAATCCCAGCTGGCAGCTAGGGTTTCTAGGCAGAACGACGCATTGGTGGGCTCTTACGAAATCACCATAGATAAACAAATTTTATCATCAAATTATTTTTAACTGGAATACAATTCGAGACAAAACTAATCCTAGATGGGCTCTTAACTAAATTACAATAGGGCCCCCTTCGGTGTCCCTCCTAGTCGAAGGGTCTTTCTTTCCTATTAAATCGACCCCAAAAAAAAAAAAAAAACTCCTTTTGTTTTCCTAATCCTTTTTTATCTGGGCCGTCAATGGGAGTGGGAGCGTTCACATATGATCTGGGCCGTCAATACTATAGTAGCATTGATTGATTGATCAACATGTGGCCGAACCAAACTATGATTTTTTTAAACCGAGCAAAAAGCAACACACGCTTAGACGGTTAGACCCCACAAAGGGTGTTTGTTCACCAACCTCCGTGGACCCTCTTTTAGATGACGTGTCCACATCAATAGTGGATTATTGCCTTCCTTTTAAAGTAATAAATAAAAACAAATTTTACTTTTTGGATTTTACTATTTTCAAATTGGCAATATTCAATTGTGTTATTATAATTCCTTATAATCTTATTATAAAATCAAGAATGGGAAGATATATCATTTTATGGTTTCTTAATATTTTCACAACTAGCCATATATATATTATCTATGATTAAAAACAAAAAAAGAAAATCTTTTCTAGAAGGATACTAAAGCTTTTGACTAAAACTGTCAACAAATATACACAAATGTACACTCAATACTATAATATAAGCCACCAAAAATGTACGCTTTTGCATAAACACCAATTATTTCATCACACATACGCATGCGTTACGTTTCCCACTTTCTCTCTCTCTATATATATATATATTATCAATATCATCACATCACAACAGCAAAAGAGTGAAAGCAGAGAGATCAAGAAAGAAAGAAGCAAAAGAGAATGGGAATAATGGAGACTGAGAGGAAAACAACTGGCTGGGCTGCCAGAGACCCATCTGGGATTCTCTCCCCTTACACTTACACTCTCAGGTTCATTTTATTTACTTTTGATCGATCTTTGATTTTTCTTGTTTCTTTTGTTTTCAGTTTGGTTAACTTTTGGTTTTTTTTTTTATTATTACAGAGAGACTGGAGCAGAGGATGTACGCATAAGAATCATTTGCTGTGGAATCTGTCACACCGATCTTCATCAAACCAAAAATGATCTCGGCATGTCTAACTACCCCATGGTTCCTGGGTAACAACTTCTTCTTTCTTCTTTCTTCTTCTGATGATGATGCAGATGGGAATCTAGTATTGAATCTGAACTGGCATGAGTTGATGTTTTTTTCCATCAGGCACGAGGTTGTAGGAGAAGTAGTTGAGGTGGGATCAGGTGTGAGCAAGTTCACCGCAGGGGATATAGTCGGAGTTGGTTGTCTCGTTGGATGTTGTGGATGTTGTAGCCCCTGTGAGAGAGATCTGGAACAGTATTGTCCCAAGAAGATTTGGAGCTATAATGATGTTTACATAGATGGTCAACCTACACAAGGCGGCTTCGCTAAAGCCACCGTCGTTCACCAAAAGTAATTTCTCTTTTTTTTTTTCCTTTACTTTATCATCTTCATAAATTAATTAATTTAGGTTTTGATTTGATTCGGGTGATCTTGAATTTAGTGATAGTAATGTTGTGCTATCTGATCAGTCTTTTAGTTGAAATTCAATAATAATCTTGGTGTTGTTCAACTAACGATTTTGGCATTTTGTACTAACTACACATAAAGATTCTCAAGATTTTGTTTTTTCTTTATATTAAAATCAAAGATCTCCATATGAATGTGAATTTATTTAATAATTCCAAACGGATCTTTAGGTTTTGGTTTCGGTTTCTTTGGGGACAGGTTAGGGTATCTATGGCTAAAGGGTCAATTTCTTTGTGTTCAGGTTTGTGGTGAAGATTCCAGAAGGAATGGCGGTTGAGCAGGCTGCGCCGCTTCTATGCGCTGGTGTGACGGTGTACAGTCCACTAAGCCACTTCGGTTTGAAACGACCAGGCCTAAGAGGAGGCATACTAGGGTTAGGTGGGGTTGGTCACATGGGTGTGAAAATAGCCAAAGCAATGGGTCACCATGTGACGGTCATTAGCTCATCAAACAAGAAGAGAGAAGAGGCTCTGCAAGATCTTGGAGCCGATAATTACGTGATTGGATCCGACCAAGCAAAGATGAGCGAACTGGCTGATTCGTTGGATTACGTAATTGACACGGTTCCCGTTCATCACGCACTTGAGCCTTATCTGTCTCTGCTTAAGCTTGATGGGAAGCTCATTCTCATGGGAGTCATCAACAATCCTTTGCAGTTTCTCACTCCTCTGCTTATGCTTGGTGAGCCACTTTTATAAAACACTAATCTTAATGATTGTGATCTTTGAGGATTATCAATTAATTTGGGATAATAATGATGATTTAATTAGGGAGGAAAGTGATAACCGGGAGTTTCATAGGGAGCATGAAAGAGACAGAGGAGATGCTTGAGTTCTGTAAGGAAAAGGGTTTGAGTTCAATGATCGAAGTTGTGAAGATGGATTATGTTAACACTGCGTTTGAAAGACTCGAGAAGAACGATGTGCGTTACAGGTTCGTCGTTGATGTCGAAGGAAGCAAACTCGACGCTTGAATCTATGAAATTTCGAGGCTTTTTACATACTCGATTTAATTAGACAATTAATCTTCTGTTTGTTTGTGAGCCTTTTCAATGTTGTGTCACTATTTTTTATGAGAAAGTGGTCAAAGATATAATAATATTGGGCAAAAAATATGTGTTGTGTGAGCATTTTTAATATTCATGAATGGTTTGATGTGTTTAAATACACTGCCTGAAGCCCTTGTGTCGGCTTTGAGTTGAACTATGATAAAAAAAAAATTAAGAAACAGAAATTTATTCGAAGTAAACAGTGTGACTGAAAGCGAAATCCAATTACAAAGTACGACTTGGACAATTTTTGGTGTTGATGAAACTTGAGGCGAGTGTTTGTCTTGATAACAAGATGTCAATATGCATCTTTTCTTTGGTGTGGTGTCATTTTTATCAAAGTAAGTGGTAGGTTAAGGAAGACTAATTTATATGTCGCCAGTGAATATGTATGTATTATATAATAGACATTAGACACAAGAACATCGCGTGTTGATTATAAATATATATATATAATCGGTGGTGCAAATTACAAGTATGCAAATTAGTCAAATGCGTAGTTGGTAGATATGGAGACGTACTCTCGGTGCTACGTCCGAACTTCTTTGGGACCAGACAAGATAGCACGGCGTTAATATTTATCATTAAAGTCGATATTCCGTTACCCTTTTGGGCTTTATATATGATTCCCACTTCTTTACGACTAGTGGTTGGATGAATGTTTGATAATTCTAAAATTTCAGATTAGAAAAATGAGAATTGAAATATAGAATAAAAGAAAACCATGGTCATATTTAAGAATTAGAACTTTGATAAAAATATGTATTTTTTAAAAAATCACTACATCTACTAGAATGAGGAGTCAGTAACATAGATATAGAGTACATGTTGGGGGCTGTTGCAAACCAATATTTGTTCTCAGGTTCAGAGTTATGTTATACAGATCATATTTTAAGTACAATCTGACCACTCTCTATATCATTCTTGAACGTATATGTGCAGAATTCTTGGAATTCGCTAATGTGGTCATCTATATAACTTTCGGCTGACGCACACATTCATATAATCATTACGTTGTTCCAATACACGACTGTTTGGACTTTGGAGCTTGTAAAGAAGTTAAGAATTGTTCAAAACCTTGAATTCAATAAAATATCTTAACTTAAGAGAGGAAGTGAGAATGCGATGTGAGAATTGAAGCCAGTGAAAAGATAGTGGAAACAGAAGGAAATATCAAATAAGGTTTACTGGTAATTTCAGTTTTTGTTAGAAGCCAGCGATCGAAAAGATAGTGGAAACAGAAGTAAAAAAAGGTAATTTAGTGGTAATTTCAATTTTTGTTGCATATATATATATCACATGCCGCAAACAAAAGTACATATGTATTAACATTCATATGGGACACATGCATGACCTTTAAGGTGTGTTAGAGAGATTTAATGTCTTAATATGTTATGCATGTGTCAGATATCACAGAGTAGCAACTAATTAGTAATTACCGGTCACATCCATGTCCTAGCAGAATATTTGGAAACTTATAATTTAAGCTATATCTGTATATGACATTTGGAATTTGCTTCTCTATAGTTTATCTTTGAGTCTTTGAACTACCGGTTTATAAGTTATGCTTTGCAATATCAAGCTCAAAGTTTTTCCTGGTTGGGGGACAGAAGAATGTAATGTTTGGTCAGCCTTTTCATATTTCCGATCCGTGTCTGGCTGTTATTCGTCAAACGATGGGTCGTGATGGTCAGAAGACTCAAACTCGTCTGTTTCTCATTTTTTGTCGACAAGTTTCAATAATGCTTTTTTTACCAACAGAAAAAAGAAAAGAAAAAGTTTCAATAATGCTTTCAATTAAAATCCAGTAAGTTCGGAAATATATCAATGACGATCATATACAAAACATAAACTATAATGTGTTTTACTATTAAATACGATTACAAATGTTTATCCAACAACTGTTATAAAGTATTATACTATTATGGGTTATTATGGCTAATGAAGGTTTTTAAAAAACAGAAGTTTTGGCTTTTCTCATTTGTCAAATAAAGCGGAGCCACTTCCTAGCCGTTTTTGGACTTTGGACAACCATGCTAATAGAAAATAAGAAGCATATCAGAAGGTTCAAAGCGAAAGTAAAATCCTTTAACACCATATACGTTTCTTTTATGTGTCTATCTATTGATTATATTCTATAGTTATAGACTTACACTCAGTATTCAAAGACAGTTTTCTTTTTCTTTTTTTGTAAAGTTTAATCTATTGTCTAAGATAAAAGATAACATTATCTTTAAAGGGGTCAGATCGGCCATGGGCCTCTAACATTATTGGCTATCAGCCTCCGACAATTAAAACAAGGCATTGAATAGATGGGATTTATCTCTTCAGAATTGTTTAGCTTATAGTTATAACTTCTTCTTCTTCTTTTTTTTTTTCTTTTTTTTTTTTTTGTCAAAAACTTATAGTTTTAAGTTTCAACTCAAAAAATGAAAATTAAAAATAGTTTGAATTGTTCAGCTTTATTTCGAATTTGTTTTGGCCTCTTTTGATTCTTTTACCCATCCAAAGTATTGCCATTCGACACCCAAATATATGATATATGAAACATTTTGCACTGGGGTATTTAAAATTATAAAGAGAAGACGACATGAACCCGTGATCGTCATGTCTATAAAGACCATCCAGATGAATATACTTTTTATAGATTGTATTTTTTACTTATGTCCAAAAATCTTATCTTGTGTGTGTTTAAAAGTGGACTAGGTTTAATCCCCATCATATCCATAGGCCCCTTTCATAATGCACATGTGAGATTTCTAATGATCACCGTTTTTAACTTTCTCCAACGATTACACGAATTACGTATTTTTTAAACAAATAACACAACTAAACCGGTCATGAATATTTTTATGTACGTTAAAATTATTATAACTTATCTTAATGTTTAGCAGTTTAGGTTTTTATATTTTCTTATTCATCTATATTTGTGCATATTCATTATCTTAATCAACAAACTATATACCATGTGTTTTTATCTGTCGAGAGATCGATGGATCTACCCTACCTATAATTAATTTAATTCACAATTTGCCTTGATATATACATACCAAACTGTTGGGTTTGTTTGTGTAAACACTGTTTTGGCCACTTCTCTATTGGACAAGACTGTCGTTTATTTCGCTTCAATTATTCTTATTCTTATATGACTCACTCAAAACCAAATAATATTGGACCACTCGAGCCTTGTTTTATGCTTTATATTCGTCGACGGGCTACACTGAAAGCTATGCGGCCATTGCCTTCCTCACTCGTCGCTTTCATATTTTTTTCTCCTATAGTTTTTTTTTTTTTTATACTTTTAGCAGTAACTTTTATTTTTTCGTCAAACTTTTAGCTGTAACTTCTATTATATTTGTTTACATGGCTAAATAATTTTCTTTGTTATACACTTTTAGACTCGGGAATAATTTATTGACCAAATAATGTTTTTAACTTTTTCAGTTTTCCGGAAGACTGAGAGTGTGCCAATTTTTAGATGTGTGAACATTTTACACAAAAATCAAACTTGTAAGGTCATTTTTCCAAATTTATTATGGTTTTTTAATAATTTATATATAAAAAGATGAGGATAACTGACAAGTCAGTTTGGTGGTGTCCCTTGTTTTGTCTTTTGATTAATGTATGGTTCATTTCATACGAATCCCTCTGTTTTGGCAATCCTATAACGGGATCTTCATCTTTTTTAACTTCTAAAAACGTACTGTATATTAAAAATGGCCAACGTACTAAATTAACAATAATGTTATGAAACTAGAGAGTTAGAAGGATGAAATCTCTTAGTCTTATTAATGAATGTCGAGGTTTACAAGTATATATATAGTAGAATACAAAGGCTAAAGCCCATAAACCGACTAGGACATAGAATAGGCCATGGGTCGTAAAGTAATGGCCGATGGGCCATACAAGGGTGGACCGTACATGGGCCGTAAGGCCATGTCCTAATGGACTGTGAGCGGGCCGGTCTATAGAGTTCACTAAGTGTTTTACAACACTCCTCCTTGGACGAGATGACCGTGCCTATGTTGGATGGGATCGCTGCAATGTGCTTGGGGGATGCTGCCTCATTAAAACCTTACCGGGAAAACCCAATGGGACAAAACCTTGGTGAAGGAAAAAGAGTACAGCACACATTGCTCCCCCTGATCCAAACATCACTCCAAGTCCTTAAGCCTCCGCATTCCAATCTTGTGCGTGAGCTTCTTGAACGTTGATGTCGGCAATGCTTTAGTGAAGAGATCGGCTGAGTTGTCGCATGATTGTACCTGCACCACTTGAACTTCTCCGGCCTTTTGTAGTTCATGTGTGAAGAAGAACTTTGGCAGTATGTGCTTCATCTGATCTCCCTTGATGTATCCTTCTTTGAGCTGTGCGATGCAAGCCGTATTGTCCTCGTAGATGACGGTTGCTTCCTTGCTGTCTTCTAAGCCGCTATCCGTCCGAATATGCTGAGTCATGGACCGCAACCAAACACACTCACGGCTGGCTTCATGGATGGCTAGGATCTCCGCGTGATTTGACGATGTGGCCACAAGAGTCTGCTTCATTGAACGCCAAGAGATCGCCGTACCACCGTGCGTAAACACATAACCTGTTTGTGACTTACCGTTGTGTGGATCGGATAGATAACCTGCATCAGCAAAACCAACTAAACCTTCTTTGTTATGGTTAGTATAAAATAAACCAAAATCAACCGTCCCTCGCAGGTACCGCAAGACGTGTTTAATACCATTCCAGTGCCGTATAGTCGGACAAGAACTATATCTTGCTAGGAGGTTCACAGCAAAGCATATGTCCGGCCTAGTGTGGCTAGCCAGAAACATTAACGCTCCTATAGCACTGAGGTAAGGCACTTCAGGTCCAAGAACATCTTCATTGGCCTTCTTAGGAGCAAATGGATCTTTATCCAAGTCTAAGCTTCTAACAACCATTGGGCTAGTCAATGGGTGAGCTTGCTCCATATTAAATCTCTTGAGTACTTTTTCTGTGTATGCCTTTTGATGCACAAGGATCCCATTATTTCTGTACTCAAGCTGCAATCCCAAACAGAATTTTGTCTTGCCTAGGTATTTCATCTCAAATTCTTTCTTGAGGTATTCTACAGTTTGGGCGATTTCCCCAGAGGTACCGAGGATGTTTAAATCATCCACGTAGACTGCTATTATCACAAATCCTTTGTTTGCAAACTTCTTTATGAATATACATGGACTGATTGGGTCATTCTTATAGCCTTTCTTAGCTAAATAATCACTTAGTCGGTTATACCACATTCGACCACTTTGTTTCAGTCCATAAAGCGATTTGTCTAGCCTTATGCAGTATTGGTCTCGAGAACCACTTTTACCTTTATGTTCTATACCCTCTGGTAATCTCATATAAATCTCATTATCCAGTGGACCATATAAATAGGCGGTTACAACATCCATTATCCGTAAATCCAAATTTTCTCTTATGGCCAGACTTATTAGATATCTAAAAATCGTTGCATCCATCACAGGGGAGTATGTCTCCTCATAATCTATGCCGGGTCTTTGAGAGAATCCTTGTGCTACAAGCCGTGCTTTGTATCTCACTATCTCATTTTTCTCATTTCTTTTTCTTACAAAGACTCACTTGTGTCCAACTGGTTTAATGGTAGGTGTCGTCCTTAAGATCGGACCAAACACACTTCTCTTCTTCGAAGAGTTTAACTCCACATCAATGACTTCTTTCCACTTGAGCCAATCTTTACTTTGAGTGCACTCTAATATAGATGTGGGTTCTAGATCCTCATTTATCTCAAGTGCTACCTTGTATATAAATATTTCATCAATGTCGACATTTTTCCGGTTCCATTTTATTCCAGACATTATGTAATTGATTGATACCTCATTGTTATCAATTCCTTCAGGTTCTTGAGGTTCAGCGTCCTGAACTTCACCTGGTACATTAATTATTTCCGCGGCCATATCTGGTTTTTCTGTAATTCCCTGAACCTCGGTCTGTTTTGCACCTTTAGACTTTCGAGGATTTTTATCTTTGGAACCTAACAGTCTACCTCGTTTCAAACGTGGTTTAGACTCTGTAGCAACTTGTTTATTGTGTTCCTTCTGAACATCAATACGTACTGGTGCATTGCAAACTGGTATGTACGATTTTGTTACTCTCTTTGGGTCAGCAAAGGAATCTGGCAATTGATTAGCTAGCTGTTGTAAATGTATAATCTTTTGAACCTCTGCATCACATGCTAGAGTTCGAGGATCTTGCCAATTTAAGGATGTTTGATTCCATGTTAATTCCTTGACCAGCTTGTCGGTCTCACCACCTAACATAGGAAATTCGGACTCAACGAATTAACAGTCCGCGTATCTGGCCTTAAATAGATCTTTTGTCAATGGCTCAAGATACTTTATAATGGTGGGAGACTCATATCCCACATATATTCCCATCCTCCTTTGAGGTCCCATCTTAGTTCTCTGTGGTGGAGCAACGGGTGTATAAACAGCACAACCAAATGTTTTGAGATGGGATAAGTCTGGCTCTTGACCCGATAATAGTTGGGATGGTGAATATATGTGTTCACTAGATGGCCTGATGCATATGAGTTTTGCTGCATGTAAGACCGCGTGTCCCCAAGCCGACACAGGAAGCTTCGATCTCATTAACAATGGTCGAGCTATTAATTGTATACGTTTAATGAAGGTTTCAGCTAATCCGTTTTGTGTATGGACATGTGCCACAGGATGTTCCACACTCACCCCCATGGACATACAGTAATCATTAAAAGCTTGGGATGTAAATTCACCAGCATTATTTAGACGTATAGTCTTAAGTGGAAAGTCTGGAAAGTGTGCTCTTAATCTTATGATTTGAGCCAACATCCTAGCAAATGCTAGGTTCCTTGTGGATAACAAGCAAACGTGAGACCATCTGGTTGATGCATCGATCATAACCATGAAATATCTAAACGACCCACATGGTGGGTGTATTGGTCCACATATATCACCTTGTATCCTTTCCAGAAAATGTAAAGTCTCTTTTGTGACTTTTACTGGTGACGGTCTTGTGATTAGTTTCCCTTGTGCACATGCTACACAAGTGAGATTTTTAGGGAAAACTTTTTTCTCTTTAAGGTTGTGCCCATTCGAACTCTTAATCACTTTACGCATCATGTTCGAACCCGGATGGCCTAACCGGTCATGCCATAGAGTGAATTGTTCAGTGAACATTTTGTGCTTTGCTAAGTTAGCTTCTATCATGTTTATCTTAGCATGGTATAAACCAGTGGCTAGTGCAGGTATAGTCTCTAGGACCTTCTTTTGGCCATTTACATTTTCTGTAATGTATAGGAATTCTTTAGTTCCTTCACCCTTGGTTTCAACATGATAACCATTTAATCTTATATCTTTAAAGCTCAATAAGTTTCTCTTAAAGCTGGGTGAGTATAGGGCATCACTTAGTTCAATGTGTGTGTTGTTAGGCAACAAAATGTGAACATGGCCGTAGCCTTCTATCAAGTTAGCTATACCCGCAATTGTACTAACATTTGCACTTTTCATTTTAAGATTTATGAAATATCTTTTGTCTCTTAGTATAGTGTGGCTGGATCCACTGTCCACCACTAGTTCACTCATGTCCTTGGCCATTTCTATAAATAGGACATAATTTTGTATTTTAATAAGACAATTATAAAAGAAAAACCATTGCATTTAAATTAAAATAGTCAACCAATACAATAAAAGGAAAATAAAGCATAAAAGCATTGAAATTAAACCAAAATAAAACGAAAATCAATCATCCATATGAAGGCAATCGGAAGTCTCTAGCAAGTCGTCATTCTCATGATCGAAGTCTCCTTCATCATCGATGTACGCATAGTTGGCTTCCGGATTTTTCTTTAGAACTTCTTGGTATGCATCAATGAGGTGTTTGGGAGTTCTACAAGTCTTGGACCAGTGGTTTGACATACCACATCTGTGGCAGACCGATTTGGCCTTGGTGTGTGGTTTAAAGGACATACGGCCCCTACCACCATGTCCGCGGCCTCCTCGGCCGGCCTGTCCGCCACGGTCACCACGTCCTCTGCCACCACGGCCTTGGCCGTAGTGTCTTTCTCTGTGGACGTAGTTGGTCTCATGGGGCTCTTTTGGCTCCTTAGACTCTACTGCAGTTTTCTTTCCCAAACCAACATTATTTGCTTCCGGTAATGGGGCTGTACCAGGAGGTCTCATAGCACTGTTCATCAGCAACAACTCATCATTCTGCTCAACCAGCAGTAAACATTCAATGAGTGCCTCATAATCGGCAAAACCTTGATGCCGATACTGTTGCTGAAGAACTCTATTATTGGGGCTGAAAGTATACAAGGTCTTTTCTATCAGCTCCCTTTCAGTCACCTCTTTTCCACATAACCTAAGGAGTGAGACAATCCTAAAAAGCTCAGAGTTATACTCCTCCACGGATTTGTAATCCTGGATCCTTAGGTTTTTCCAATCGAACTCGGCCTTTGGAAAGAGCACCGTCTTTTGGTGCCCGTAACGGCGTTTAAGCTGTGTCCAAAGGGCGAGAGGATTGTCTATGAAGAGGTACTGGCTTTTGAGACTCTCCGCAATATGATGGTGCATATGCTGGAGACACTTGTTCTTTTTCTTGTCAGTGCTCTCAACTTCCTCATCAATGGAACCAGCAAGGCCGTTTGACCTTAGGTGGATTTCGGTGTCTTTCACCCATTCCAAGTAGTTCTTTCCAGAAGCTTGCAAGATGGGATAGTCTAGGCTTTTGAGGTTTGCCATCTGCATATAAGATAGACAACAGATAGTTAGCATGCGATATTTGAGATCGAATCATGCAACAAATATTTATTCAGGTCATGCGGTATTTGAGACCGAAACATGCCTTAGGCCATGCGATATTTGAGACCGAAACATGCCTTGCCCATTATAGATTTCGTTTGGTTTAAATTCATGCATGCAAAGACAACAAAATCAAATATGTATGCATGCAACAATTTCCTTATTTCTAGATAGGATTTCCTTTTTCTTAAATTTCCTTTTAGTTTAAGATTTAGTAAATATTGTTTCAAGGGTTTTAGATAATTACTATAATTGATTAGGAACTTATCCTAACCAAAGTTTTAATTTCCGATTTCATGTTTTAATGTTTATAGGAACTTAACATAAGTTTTAGTTCAATCGGAATTTTCAACCCTAGAACAAAAGACTAAATTTTCGGGTTTAAGAAATCCTAAGGATGAATTCATGCAGCCGATTTTCTAACATCCTATACAATGATCCAATTTTAATTATGATGCATGAATGATCCAAGTTTTAAATCCTAGAACAGTTTAACAATATTCGATTTTAACAAATTCAAGTTCTAGGCTCTTATGCAACAAACAATTCAATCAACCAAATTCAATTTTAAGTTTGACAAAGTTTGGTGCAATTTACAAACAACCTAACAGCCCTATGCAATCCGATTTTAAGATTTACATGGATAGAACTTTAAGGTTTGTTTGTTTATGTACTTGGATGTATTAGGGTTTAATAGTTTGTTAATGTTCATATTCGATAATAGGGTTCTAAGAGGGTTCAGCCATATCTTTACCTTTCACCGATTTGGATCTGACTGGATATGAACCGAGAGCTAATAGACCTCGGTTGTACCTCTCTCTCGCTCACGGACCACGAACAGGACCACGAACAGAACCACAAACAGAACCACGAACAGCTTCCACGGATCACGAACAGCTTCCCACGAACCGCTCCTTTGTACTTCTCTCGTCCGGAATCTCGTACCGCGAACACACGAACTCACCCCCGAACACGGACCACGAACCTCGATCAAGTTATCGATAGAAACTTGATCACGAGCTTAAGGTATACTCGTGAACCAAGAGATCTTCAAACAGAAAGATGTTTAGTCTCGGATGGAAGTAAGAACAGAAAGCGGTTTAGGGTTTTAGAAAGAGAGAAGAGAATTGGCGGCTGCCTTAGGGTTTTAGGGTTTGGGAAGCGGCGGCTGCTTTTAGGGTTTTAGGTTAAGAGGCTATTGTGCTGATAACGTGTTATGAAACTAGAGAGTTGAAGGATGAAATCTCTTAGTCTTATTAATGAATGTCGAGGTTTACAAGTATATATATAGTAGAGTACAAAGGCTAAAACCCATAAACCGACTAGGACATAGAATAGGCCATGGGCCGTAAAGCAATGGCCGATGGGCCGTACAAAGGCGGACCGTATATAGGTCGTAAGGCCATGTCCTAATGAACTGTGAGTGGGCCGGTCTATAGAGTGCACTAAATGTTTTACAATAAATAATCATTTATTAATGGTCGGTGATTGTCCTTTAACAACTTTTTTATTAGACCTAATTTCCGGAAAAAAACTATAGATAAGTAAAACTTAGAATGATTTTTATAATAAGGATTTGGGTTTACTACTCAAAACTAACTTTAATTATAAACTTTTCTTTTTACGTACTTCCTCAACTGTTTACTATTTTTAGTATTTTCTTATAGTAAATGATAAATAAACCAAAAAGCAAACGGTGATCGTAATAATTCTGTCTCCCATGAATTTGCTTTTTTTTTTTTTTTTTTTTTTTGAAAGAAAGAAATATTTGTAATTTTGTATATGCGAATATAAAAGGCATTTACAGTTTTACACTGATGAATAGTGATCCAGAATCATTGATTCTACACCTTGTCCCATGTCAAGTCTAGTCAAAAGCTTCTTTCATCAACTCCGGCTCATTTAAGATTCTCTCTCTCTCTATCTCTCTCTTCCCTTCACCATCTCAGAGATTGCTCCAATATCTCACAGATTTGGTGACCAGAACAACTTATCACTTGAGTGGTTCAACCTCTCTTTCTCTCTGCTATGAATATGCATAGCCATATGTCATAATTAGAGAGGGAGATACCAAGAACTGAAAAGCCATGACTTCCAACAGAAGCAATCTCCTGTTCTCATTAGTCCTCTTCCACCTTATTCTTGTCCCCACACAACTCCAAGCTCTTAACACTGATGGTGTTCTTCTGCTTGCTTTCAAATACTCCATCCTCAGTGACCCTCTCTCTGTTATACGCAACTGGAACTATGAAGATGCAACACCATGCTTGTGGACAGGTGTCACCTGCACGGAGCTTGGGAAGCCTAACACTCCAGACACGCTCAGAGTTACAAGCTTGGTACTTCCAAACAAAAACCTGTCGGGTTCCGTCACTCCGGACTTGTTCTCTCTGCCGCATCTAAGGATCTTGGATCTGTCCACCAATTTCTTCAACGGGTCACTCCCTGACTCGGTCTTCAACGCCACTGAGCTTCAGAATATCTCCCTTGGAAGCAACAATCTCTCTGGTGATTTGCCCAAGAGTATCAATAGTGTGATTAATCTCCAGCTCTTGGATCTTTCAGCTAACGCATTTACTGGAAAAGTTCCTCCCAGCCTCTCACTTGTGAAGAATCTAACGGTCATTTCCTTGACAAAGAACTCATTCTCAGGTGATATCCCAAGTGGTTTCGAAGCAGCACAGGTTCTTGATCTTTCCTCAAATCTTCTCAACGGCTCTCTTCCCAAGGATTTGGGAGGCAAAAGCCTGCATTACTTAAACGTATCACACAACAAAGTCTTGGGCGAGATTTCTCCAGGTTTTGCAGAGAAGTTTCCAGCAAATGCCACAGTCGATCTCTCCTTTAACAACCTCACAGGGCCAATCCCTACTTCCCCTTCTTTACTTAACCAAAAGGCCGCATATTTTTCTGGTAACCAAGAGTTGTGTGGGGAGCCATTGAAGACTCTCTGCTCAATCCCTTCTACTCTTTCCAACCCTCCAAACAGCTCTGAAACCACCCCACCTGCAATAGCAGTTAAACCAAGAAGCTCACCTCCAAAGGACCCTCTAACAGAATCACCAAACCAAACAGCAAAAAGCAAGCTAAAGCCAAGCACCATTGCCGCAATCACAGTTGGAGATATAGCTGGTCTAGCTATCATTGGTCTACTTGTGCTCTATGTATACCAGGTCAGAAAACGCAGAAGGTATCCTGATTCCAGCAGATTCAGCTTCTTTAAGTTCTGTCTGGAGAAAAACGAAGCCAAGAAATCCAATCACCACCAAACGCAAAGCACCGCGGAGGTCACAGTCACAGATTCACCAGATGCAAAAGCGGCATGCGGTTCATGCATAATCTTGACCGGAGGAAGGTACGAAGAGACATCGACATCAGAGAGCGACGTAGAGAATCAGCAAACCGTTGAGGCATTTAGTCGAACAGATGGTGGGCGACTAAAACAGAGTCCTCAAACTCAATTGGTTACAGTCGACGGCGAGACTCGGCTAGATCTAGATACTCTACTAAAAGCATCAGCTTACATATTGGGAACCACCGGAACCGGAATCGTTTACAAGGCGGTGCTGGAGAACGGCACGGCGTTCGCGGTGAGGCGGATCGAGACTGAGTGCTGTGCGGCGGCGAAACTCAAGGAGTTTGAGCGGGAGATTCGTGCCATTGCTAAGCTTCGACACCCAAATCTCGTCAGAATTCGTGGGTTCTGCTGGGGAGACGACGAGAAGCTTCTAATCTCCGACTATGTTTCCAATACCAGCCTCCTCTGTTTCTTCTCCGCCAGTAAGTTTAAGTTCCTCCTCTGTTTCTTTAGGCCCACGACTTACAAAAATCACACTGTCCTCCTCTAACATACGCCCATCACTTGGCACAGTTTAGTACTCTATTTTATACGCTCATCAATTGCTTTTTAACACTCGTTTTGTTCCTTTACAAAACAGGTAAGACAAGCTCAAGCTCGTCGTCTTCGTCATTACAAAACCCTCTTAGTTTCGAGGCACGGCTCAAGATAGCAAGAGGAATGGCTCGAGGACTATGTTACATCAACGAGAAGAAACAGGTGCATGGTAACATGAAGCCCAATAACATTCTCTTGAACGCTGAGAATGAGGCCATCATCACCGATTTAGGGCTAGACCACCTCATGACACCAGCGCGTGAATCTCAAATCACTGGACCAACACCGTACCAGCCGCCGGAATGGTCAACGAGCCAGAAACCAAACCCTAAATGGGACGTTTATTCCTTCGGCGTCATACTCTTGGAACTTCTCACAGGCAAAGTGTTCAGTTCTCAAACTTATCCGGTTCTGAAACGGAAGAGAAAGGCCGGTTCATGAAGTTGATTGACGGTCCAATCAGAAGCGATGTGTCTCGCCACGAGGATGCTGCAATCGTGTGCTTTAGGTTAGGGATTGAATGTGTCTCTTCCGTGCCTCAGAAGCGACCGTCCATGAAAGAAGTGGTTCAAGTGTTGGGGAAAGTGAGCCTTTAAGATTGGATGATCTTGACGAGTAACCTTTAAGTCGTTTATTACAACAATATATAGAAAGTGGATTTGTTATGTGTGTGTTTAGATGTGTTCAGTTGCTTACTTTACTGTCGCTTAAAAGAGGCTTAAGCTGTGTAATACTAACTCCTTTTGTACTTTGGTTCTAGTTAACCTAAAATAATAAATCGAATAACCCAACTGTTTCCATAATCGTAACGAATAAAACCAAAATAAACCAACATTACCGGAAACACCGACAAACCAACCTAAACCGAACCAAGTTTCCGTTTAATGTCCACGGCCTCATCATCTTCTCCGATCAACTCTGCTGCTTTAGAAAAAAAGAATCTTTCTAAACAAAGACATTTACTTTTTTCTGATAACAAAATCATGGAAGGAGGATCTACCACTTCCGGAGAAGTTAAACCGGAGATCCAATCTTCAATTACGCCAAATCAGATCTTTATTCTCTCCGGGCAAAGCAATATGGCTGGACGCGGCGGCGTGGTCAAAGACCACCACCACAACCGCTGGGTATGGGATAAATCCGTCCCACCGGAATGTGCACCTAACTCATCAATCCTCCGGCTGAGCGCAGATCTCCGGTGGGAAGAAACGCACGAGCCACTCCACGTTGACATCGACACGGCTAAAGTGTGCGGAGTAGGTCCAGGGATGGCGTTTGCGAACGCGGTGAGGAAGCGGTTGGAGACAGATTCGGCAGTGATCGGATTGGTTCCGTGCGCTTCAGGTGGAACGGCGATAAAAGAGTGGGCGCGTGGGAGTCACTTGTACGAGAGGATGGTTAAGAGGACGGAGGAGAGCATGAAATGCGGCGGAGAGATCAAGGCGGTGCTTTGGTATCAAGGTGAGAGTGACGTGTCGAACATAGATGACGCTGAGAGCTACGGGAGCAATATGGACCGTTTGATTAAGAACCTTCGTCATGATCTCAACCTCCCTTCTCTTCCCATTATTCAGGTCTCTCTCTCCCTCCCTCTCTCTCTCTCTCTCCATTAACGAATTAAAAAGAATTTGTCTTCCTTGATCGTATTTTACAATGAGTCTAATGCATTTGATGCTTCTTTGATTTTGTTCTGTTTCCTCTATACTATAGAGAACTATGTAGATTTTGTTCTGTTTCTTCTGTTAAAAGATGTTACTGCCTCTGCCCTTGTTTCCACAAGAAGTTTTACAGCTTCGTGAGATTTAGCTTCCATTTTCATCTCTATATAACTACTTTTGATGGTGGAAGAGCTAAGCTGCAGGTTATGTAACTGTTATAAAGGTTGCAACTTGGAAGTTTTAATGATGAAAAGTTATTCCTTTTGACAATGTGGATTTCGAAATTGGTAGGTCCGAGTTCCATTGGTTAATCTTGGTGGTTTGGTTGAAGCAGGTAGCAATAGCATCGGGAGGAGGATACATAGATAAGGTGAGAGAAGCACAGTTGGGTCTGAAACTCTCGAACGTGGTCTGTATAGATGCCAAGGGATTGGCGCTAAAACCCGACAATCTTCACTTAACCACCGAGGCTCAAGTCCAGCTTGGTCTCTCCCTAGCACAAGCTTACCTTTCCAACTTCTGCTAGATAATCAAGTAAGTTTGTGTTAAGCGTCGTGACTCTGTCCATATGTTGTTTAGTTGACATGTTATATGTATACCATAAGACTCTGTAATAACGGAATGGTAATCATTATGACCAATAAGTTTGTTACAGAGACGGGTGGTTTATGAAATCAATGATATGTATTATATTCCATAGACTAGGAGTAAAAGCTCAATGATATGTATTATATTCCATAGACTAGGAGTAAAAGCCATTTTCTGATGATATTTGACGAACGTGAGAGTAGTAGAGTTTTTGCCGGCAATGATACAAAATGATGGTGTACTTGTGAATTGATATCTGTATTTCTTTTATATGTCAGGTTATCTAGGCAGGAGATCGGGAACTAGCTCGGTGAGAAATAGCTGGTCTTTTCCAGTGCTCTAGCAGAATTGAGATAAATAACTTTTTCTGTTAATGTTTGTCTACTACTACGTCTTCCAGAAGGCGATATGCCGTATATAGTGTGATATTACCGATTTCACGTAAGTTTGTTATCTATATAAAAGCACGCATTATTGTTTGTCACATTATCTACATTCTACATTATTGACACAGGTTGGTAAAATTTTCATAAATATGAATGTTGACATGGACAAGTTTAATCCCCTGCTGTCGTATCGTATTGTTTAGAATCAAAATTTGTGAAAGATGAAAGAAAATCGGTCTAGAGTCTCTTGACTACTAACCCATTGCCTATTTTGTTTAGTTTCCGGTTTCCATCATTCAAAAGTCCCTTGACGTTGACCAAGTGGCTATATTCGTACTCGTGTGTTCAATAATAGGGTTGTGCCATATATTACCTAGGCCTCATATATTTCGAGATATACTTGTAGAAGGAAATATCCAATTCTTTAACAACAAAAAAAAACAAAAACAAATCTGAAAATACATAATACAGTGTAACTTAAGAAAATTAAACAGTAATACACGCGCGGCTGCGTTGAATAATAATAGTAAATGGGTTGTGGACAGGTCGACCTACCAAAAGGCAAAAACAATGCATCTAAGCAGTTGCGAACACACGAAAGCAAATATTTCACGTGCCAATAACTTACACTTACTCACAGCCATCAGTATATCCTTTCAAATATTCCCCATAATATAGTACTGTGAAATTTGACCACCAACAAATAACATTTACATAACCCAAATACTAATATTACTGTTCTTTTGTATTTACATGTGTGTAAGCCGACACAAACGAACCACTTGCCCTGAAAACTAAATTGGAGAGGTATATGTTAAAAGTCCAAATTCAATTCAAATCTGAAGTCTTCAATTACTTTTCAAACAATAAGAAGTGCGTAGCTCGTTTACTAGTGGGTGGTCCCGGACCCTTTATTATTATTACTACTACTTGCGTTCAAGCAAAGACACTCACTCTCCTCCAATGTTGTTTAGAGTGTGAATGGTAATTGCAGTTAGGGTGGCTAAATTCATCTGCGGTCTGTAGCACTCCATTTTTAAGGTGGACTACAGACAACTGCAAATTAACTATATTTGTATGTAAAAGCGGTCCGCAGTTGGTCCGCTGCGGTCTTGTCTCTATTTTATTTGGACTCCACCACTACGCACTACATTTGTTGAATGGTAAATAAAAAGCGGTCCAGTCCACAAATAGATTTGTCCGCCCCAACTACTGTAACCATTGACATCCTTAATAGGCATAACAAAATTCCTGCTTTATTTAAAAAGGATTTGGATCTAAACACAACAACTGAATACTAAATCACCCCCTCTAGATTCAAGAATTTATAATGTCGATTAGTTTCCTTTGGTCTTAAACTTATAAACGAATAATACTTTTAAATGTTAACGAAGGTTTTGATTCAACGACACAATATTATTACAAACTACTTATAAACCTGCATTATTAAATGTTACTAAAAAATCTTTGTACGATACTACTCTATTTTGAATTTTCAAACCAGCGGCAATGATCTGCCACGGCCAGACAATCGTCAGGACACCCCACACCACATGACAATAAGGTTTCCAAATCTCTCTATCTATTTGATTGCCAAAGATCTAATCGAAGCTGTAAATATTTTTTTCTTTTTCGGGTAGATTCGATTTGATCGTGTAATAAATTTTAAGATCTTGTTCTTTGTTTTTTTTTTCTTGGTCAGAGATATCAACTGTGAGATATTTGTAACAAATAAGTAAATAAAAGTTGACTATTCTTCAAAGTTTAAAGGGCCCAAGTTTAAATTCCCACTAAATTATTTTTTTTCTTCGTTTGGGTATTTTTTGTTTTTTTTTTTCCGGTAAAAGATGAAACTCTATTCGCCGCAACATTTGGAAATCACAAAACCCAAAAAGTAATCACACTCGCGAGAAAAATGCGCGTGAGATTCCATCGCCTTGTTCCAAGTAAAGAAATATCACAATCACACCAAACCCCTGAGCCACGACTATAAAAACAACTTTTAGATCTCTCTCCCTCGTCTGTTTTGTATACTCAGCCACCAACTATTTTTTTTTTTGTTCACTCTCACCACTCTTAAAGCGGTAGCAATGTCAGCCGCCGCCGCCGCCGCAGCTTCCTCGATCTCAGTCGCCACCAATTCTTTCAAGAACGTGACTCTCTCCTCCAGATCGCCTCTCCCATCCGCGATCTCCGTCGCTTTCCCTAACCGTGGACGGAATACTCTTCGCCGGCGGTTCGTTCTCATTTCGTGCACCGCTGGTGATGGATCTAAGCCTACGATCCTTGTTGCTGAGAAGCTCGGTGAGGCTGGTTTAAAGGTTTTGGAGGCTTTCGCTAATGTCGACTGTTCGTATAACATGACTCCAGAGGATCTCAACACTAAGATCTCCCTCTGTGATGCGTTGATCGTGAGGAGTGGCACTAAGGTTGACCGTGCGGTGTTCGAGTCGTCTCGCGGACGGTTGAAGGTTGTTGGACGCGCTGGTGTTGGGATCGACAACGTGGATCTGAGTGCAGCGACTGAGTTTGGTTGTTTGGTTGTCAACGCCCCGACGGCCAACACCATCGCTGCTGCTGAGCACGGAATCGCTCTTATGGCCGCCATGGCTAGGAACGTAGCTCAATCTGATGCTTCTGTTAAGGCTGGTTAGTATTTTTTGATTCATCTCCTACCTTCCATACTTTGGCGAAGTATTTATTATTGGTTTTGTTATTTTTTAATACCTGTGATTGATGGCATCTTGACTTTACAAATTTATATCATGAGCTTTCCTTTTCCTGTACTGTTTTTGTTGACGATGTTGTAGGATTGTGACATTGGATTAAGCTTTTTTGGCTGTTTCTTTCCGAATTGAGGTTTGATGATTCTTGTGTGTGGAGTGACCTGTAATCTTGCTGACTTGTTGATGTATCTTTGTATTGCAGGAGAGTGGAAGAGGAACAAGTATGTGGGTGTTTCACTTGTGGGCAAGACTCTTGCAGTGTTGGGATTCGGGAAAGTTGGGACGGAAGTTGCTAGACGTGCCAAGGGTCTTGGTATGCGTGTTATTGCTCATGATCCCTATGCCCCAGCAGACCGTGCACACGCCATTGGTGTTGATTTAGTGAGCTTTGATGAAGCCCTTGCCACCGCTGACTTCATATCTCTTCACATGCCACTTACGCCAACAACATCGAAGATACTAAACGACGAGACCTTTGCCAAAATGAAGAAGGGAGTTCGCATCGTCAATGTTGCTCGTGGAGGTGTCATTGACGAAGACGCGTTAGTGAGAGCTCTAGATTCTGGCATCGTTGCTCAGGCTGCACTTGATGTTTTCACAAAAGAGCCACCGGCTAAAGACAGCAAGCTCGTGCAGCACGAGAGGGTCACTGTGACACCTCATCTCGGAGCCAGTACCATGGAGGCTCAGGTGTGAAATTCATTTTACGGTCAAGGTGGTATTTAATCATGAGTTTGATGTTTGGCTTCTGTTACTTAGTTGGTGTTTTGGCTTTGACAGGAAGGAGTTGCCATTGAAATCGCTGAAGCTGTTGTTGGAGCTCTGAATGGAGAGCTTGCTGCTACTGCAGTCAATGCACCTATGGTTTCTGCTGAGGTGAGCACTGGCTTGTGCTAGTAAGATACACACATTTTGGTGTTGTTTCAAAGGGGCAAACTTATTAGCCTATTTGCTATATAGCTCTATTGTAGCTACCCTAGGAATGAACGTAGCAATTTACATGTGTTCTGAGTTGGTTAGAGAGAAGTTAATATGCGGAAAAATTGTTGAAGTGAGGGTAGGTTTTCTAGGGATTTGTTCTAAGAGCCTCATAATCAAGTTGAAATGTGAATTGGATTAAGACTAGCAGGTTTATAGCTCTGTTCTTATCAGATTCCAGTTGGAAGATTTCAATTGTTTAAGCTTAAGCTTACATCACACTCTTATCTGCAGGTTCTAACCGAGTTGAAACCATATGTGGTTCTAGCCGAGAAACTAGGAAGACTGGCAGTGCAATTGGTGGCCGGAGGAAGCGGTGTGAAAAACGTGAAAATCACATACGCCTCAGCAAGAGCCACTGACGATCTTGACACCAGACTTCTAAGAGCCATGATTACCAAGGGAATCATCGAGCCAATCTCTGACGTATATGTCAACTTGGTCAACGCTGATTTCACAGCCAAGCAGAGAGGTCTCAGACTCTCAGAGGAACGTGTTCTCTTGGATGGTTCACCAGAGAGCCCGTTGGAGACAATAACTGTCCAGCTAGGCAACGTGGAGTCCAAATTCGCCAGTTCGTTGTCTGAATCAGGAGAGGTGAAAGTGGAAGGAAGGGTTAAAGACGGAGTCCCGCATTTGACGAAAGTTGGATCTTTTGAGGTAGATGTGACTCTTGAAGGTAGTATCATATTGTGCAGGCAGGTGGATCAACCTGGTATGATCGGAACAGTCGGAAGCATCCTGGGAGAGTCTAACGTCAACGTCAACTTCATGAGCGTTGGGAGAATCGCACCGAGGAAGCAAGCAATTATGGCGATTGGAGTAGACGATCAACCAAGCAAGGATACACTAAAGAAGATTGGGGAAATCCCAGCGGTAGAGGAATTCGTTTTCCTCAAGCTCTAGTTTGTTGTGTTTTGTTGATTCTTGAATCTCTTGAAGTTTAAATATCACGAGTGAGGATTTGACGTTGTTTGTTGGTTTAGGCAATAATGTTGTTTTGGCTTTCCTTACACAAGTTTTGGTTACGTTGAGACTTGAGAGTAGTTTGTCTCTTTGATGTTTCAAATTTATGGTTTCTATTATTTGAGTGCTTCTTTCTTCTCTGAATATTTTGTTTTCCCTGATTAAAACATCCAATCCAACATGGAAGACGATGTTTGACAAACCAATGCATCTCTTAGAGCAAAACCGAACCAAACCAAACTAATTATACCGGATTATGATTAAACCAAACTGGTTTCCGTTAATATTAGTTCGGTTTTGCTCTAAGAGATGCATTAGTTTGTGAAACGCTGTCGGTTTTGTCAAAAGTGAGTGTAGCTCGAGAAGGTGGAAACAAGATACGAACTTGAATGAGTGGAGGAGAAAACACGTGTCGTCAGGTAGAACAGATAATTCTGCGACTCTTGAGAAAGGAAGACGAAGGATTTAGTTGAAAGAAGGAAGAAGAAGAGTCTTGTGATAATCTACATAGAAAGAAGAAGATGGCTTTGTCTCAAGTCTCTGCGTCTCTCGCTTTTCCCAGTAACTCTCTCTTTCTCTCTTCCTCTATAGTACTCTACTTGTCTCTGTAATGTATCTGACTAGTTTCGGATTATTTATTATTATCTTACCAGATTCTGGCGCAATAAAGCTAGCCACAATCGCAAACCGTAGTTCTTCTACTTGTCGGGTTCATGTTCCGCAACTTGCTGGAAGCAGATCCTCCTTCGCCTCTGGTTCTCCTCTCTGTACGTCTTCCTTTGCCCCTATTGCAATTCTCTGAATTTAAATCTTTAGATTGGAAATTGGGGTTTCTGGGCTCAATTGTTCACATAATGGTTTGGTTATCTGAATTGGGGGGAAATTCTATTTATCATAAAGTTTTCTGATTTTTTGTGTAAGTAGCTTCTTGTGCAATTGCCTTGGTTAGCTGAGTAAATCCGGGTAAAGATATGAAACTTTGTTTCTTTCATTTTGTGATTTTGTGTGTTGTCTGTGTCTGTGGTCAGTGCCATTGAAGTTGAGTGTGATTCGTAGAGGAGGAAACAGAGCAGCAACAGTTTCCGTAAGAAGTGAGCAAAGTACAGAAGGAAGCAGCGGTTTGGACATATGGCTTGGTCGTGGCGCCATGATTGGCTTTGCTGTTGCCCTTACTGTTGAGATTACCACTGGTAAAGGACTTCTTGAGGTATTGTATATTACACATCAAAACTGAGAATTTCGCTTCTGAAATCTAAATGAGAGAAACTTTGAGAAATTGTAAGCAAAAACCAGAATAATAACTCAAGATTTGATTTTTGTCTTTTCAGAATTTTGGAGTAGCAAGTCCATTGCCTACGGTTGCTTTGGCTGTTACTGCATTGGTTGGTGTTCTAACTGCGGTTTTTATCTTCCAGTCTTCTTCTAAAAACTGATAAAAACAAAAAAAGCTCATTTGTTTGTCCCCCCCCCCCCCCCCCCCCCCCGCCTACCATTTTGTTGTACTAAGAGATTCTTGTATCATATATCTCTCGACTTCTACATTCATCAGTTGATATATCTTACATCTTTAGTTTTTGTGGATCATGACTGTGACTACAGTTGATATCCTATTAAGAGTGTTTTGTCTTTTGTTCTGTTGATCTGTTTGTTTATGTAATCACACAAGTATGATGTCTTGGTTACTCGGAGACAGAGTAAGAAGTCATTAGACACATAATATTGGAGGCAAAATCATTTTTTAAAGACTTGAGCACACAATTTACTTTACTAGTTTACTTATTGATTCTAGTAATGAAGTTCAACAAGACACACTACATATATATATATATATATATATATGTCTTGCACTCATCAAAAAATCCAATTCAATTTCCTTAAATCTCAATTAAATAATTGTTTTCTTCCGTAACGAAAAAAATTTCTAACTTTTCTTATATCTGACAAGAAACGTGGATAGTTAAAAACCAAGCAAATATAATATACTGTACTATCAAAAAAATGAAAATTTGAATAAAAATAATTGAATTATATACTACCTTTTTTTGTCAATATAGACGGTTTAGCCAAACTCAAAAAGTCAAAGGAGTCTTTCCTATTTAAGCTGAAAGCTTTGATTGATTGAGTTGAACCCGTTATACCCGCCGACCCGAAAAATGACCCGCTCCGTCCCCAATTTCCCTCTCTTTATCCTCGCCGTTACACTCTCCCTCTCTTCTTTCCTCTTCGGCGTCGTCCGCTCCGATGATCCAAAACCAATCCGCCGAGAGATTTATGAAGGAGGTAAGATATACGACATCAGCCACCGTTACACGCCGGAGATGCCAGCTTGGGAATCTTCCGAAGGATTGGGAGAGTCTTTCCTGAGATTAGCCGCGAGTATGAAGAACGGATCTTTCGCCAACGTGTCGGAGATGAAACTCTCCGTTCACTCCGGAACTCACGTGGATGCTCCAGGTCACTTCTGGGACAACTATTACGACGCTGGTTTTGACACCGATTCACTCGACCTCCAAGTCCTAAATGGTAACTATCTAAATCTTGTTTCTTGAAGTTTATGTTTTGTTGGGTTTACTTCGTGTGATCAAGTTCTTTTTTTTTTGAAATTGGGATTTGTGAAAAGGTCCTGCTCTGTTGGTTGATGTTCCTAGAGACAAGAACATTACTGGTGAGTTTGTTGAATTTTTTTTTTAACCAGTTGATGATTTGAAATTATGGATCCTTGTCTTAATGTTTTTTGTTTTGCTTTTGGGTTTGGATTATTAATTATTAGCTGAGGTTATGGAATCGCTTCATATTCAAAGAGGAGTTCGTCGTGTGCTCTTTAGAACCTCCAACACTGACAAGTTAGTGTCTCAATATATATTAAGAGTGTGTGTTTTACCAATATCTTACTGTGAACTCGTGGCTTACTCTACTCTGGTTTCTCTGTGGTTGAAAAAATATCCAGGCGGCTTATGTTTAAGAAAGAGTTTGATTCAAGTTTTGCTGGGTTCGTGACTGATGGGGCGAAATGGTTGGTTGAGAATACTGACATCAAACTTATTGGTACGAGATGTTTAGCTTTTCTTTATGTTCATTGCGTTTTTTAGCTTGTATTACATTTTCTGAATCCGGTTGTTTCTGCATTGTGGAATCCAGGGCTTGACTATCTTTCCTTTGCTGCTTTTGAGGAATCACCTGCAACACACAGGGTTATTCTTAAAGGACGGGTGAGTATTCAAGTACCTTTAAAACATTGCCAATTCTCCTGTGATATGTTTGAGAATATAGCTATATCTCACTGAACAAGAAAGTGAGAGATAGTTCGTTAAAAGTGAGAATGCATCTTAACACATGATGATTTCAGGATATAATCCCTGTGGAAGCGCTGAAGCTGGATGGTGTCGAGGTAGGAACATACTCGCTTCATTGCTTACCGCTGAGATTGGTTGGAGCCGAAGGAGCACCGACAAGATGCATTCTCATCAAGTGATTCAGTTTATCTTCTTCTTTGTAAGCTGTTCAGTATACCAAGCTGATAATGAATAATATGCTTCTTCTTGCTTGTTAGAACCCATGAAGCAGTTGTTAGAGATGTGATAATTCAGTTGTAAAAGGAAGCATACCTTTATAAACGTGTGTATGTACGTCAGTATGACATATTATGTTTGTAATAAAATTAGACCGAAAGAAACTAATGTATGTACGTCAGTTGGTGGAGAATGCTGAATCTAATTAAACATGCCTAACCAGAGTAAATCAAAAGGTATTCTCATCTCCATAAAAGCTGAAGCTCTCACATCATACAAACAAACTGGCCTTAAAGTGTCTCTCTGCAACAATAGCATTCTTGCTTCCTTAAAGGTCTCTTTATTGAATAAATAAATACAAAAATTAAACAACCCAGAAATTATTTAATCACACAAATAGCAGATTCTCCAGGGAAAGTAATAAACAGATGATGGTCTTGGAATATGTAGAATCGAAAGAAAGAAAAGAAGAGCATGCAGGAGTTTGGAGCAAGATTTTTGTTTTGGACAGGGGAAAAAGGATAACACAAACAATCTGTGTGTTGTGGTTGCATTCCGCTATACTGAAAGAAACATGCAAGTCCCATCAAGCTTGCAAAAAGCTAGCGTACTTAGCACCCAGGAGAAGCCTCTGAATGCACAAGAGAGCGTTCTTGGTCACCTCAGCGTTCTCGTGGTTCATCAGCTTCATCACTCGTTCTTTTGCCTTGAGGTCTGCTACTATCACTCTCCCTGCTGCATGGTACTGTATGAACTGTGAGATATCAAAGCATGCCACCGCCAATGATCTTGGATCACTTGACGTGTCCAGGATTGTGAGGAGGACCCTGAGTATCTGCATCCACAAGTTTAACCAGGGTTGTTGTGAAGGGCCAAAACAGGATCGAACCAGCCCGCTCTAAGCATTACAAGTAGTGGTGTTGAGGAGAGAGAAATGAAAAAAACGAATACCTGGAAGTCGTTCTCCTCAAAGCTTGTGACATTCTCACGCCAGAAATTGGCCTCTTTGTGCATTGGGTTCCAGTCAAGGTGGCCAAGAAGCACCTCTTGCTTATATTTGTCAAAAGAACTCAATTTCTTGATCTTGTCTTTTAGCCCTTCTTCTAGTTGGTTCAGTGCATCCAGCAAGTCCTTTACAAATTCAGAATTTAAAGGGTTTAACTATCACCATACACTAAAACACATCTAACGTTACCGGCATCACTTATATCCCCAGATTTAGTAGAAAATGAAGAGATTTATGTTCCACATAACAGATAACAAGCATTTAAGTTGTCTTACCTCGTCACTCCATGCTTGAGTTTTTAGACTGTGGATAATATGTGGGAGTCCGAGATCAACCATCTGGGCACCAAATGTACCTTTTGGAAGCAAGTTCCTGAATGTCAATATGACCACCCTGACAACCTGTAAGACAAAATCGGTCAGATAATAATAACAAGTGCATCACACCACATTTATGCAAATTAATGATTCAAAACAAATGAAAGAAACAAAAAACAAACAATCTTGGCATTGTGTGGCAGAGATTCTGATTGATCAACCAAACCATGTCCTATGATCTTTAACTAATAGAAGGATAGCAATGACCACGTCACAAAAGAGAACGTTGCTCACCTTTTCCTTAGTCGAGCTCTTAACCACTTCCGTGAGCCTTTGCATTGTCCTCGATGTGGCCAAGTACTCTATTGCAGGTTCATAATAGGACAGAAGCCAGACACAGAGACATGTTTCATACAGAAGCTGTCGGTTTAAAGCACACAAATCACATGAATTAGGTACTGAGAAATTAGGACAAAGAAAAAAAGAGAGAGGTGCTTCTTCCTTTTGAAAACTGAAACAGAACTATTTCAAAGATTACTATATTGTTCAGCCCACATTTTAGAATAAGGGAGCTATATAAATTAATAGATTTCGTAGTCAGTCATTTGAGAATGAAGTTATTTCCCCCAGAGTCTGTCTAGCCATCACCTTTCCCCTTAGAACTTTGTATGATTTGGAAACTTATTTACTGCTTTAGTCGACTTTTTCACCGAAAAGACGAAAACTACTTCCATTAGATATATAGTTACCTGTATAGACTGCTGAGTGGATGCTGGGGAAATTAAAGGGACGAGTAACTTCACCCCATCTGTCTGAACAAACGACGATCTGACAACAGGTTCCTTAAGCAGTGACGACAGGCAGCTGATTGCAATTGGAGCACCACGAGTAGGATGAGAAGGTTGCTTCAACTGCATATCAAAATTAAGGATTGTGATATCTATGGTGGGCATCAAAAGCTATTCTGGATTCATTTTGTCACAATATAAAAGGTTTCTTCCAGATCACCAAATTTGCATCTATTTTTACCAAAATCAAACACTTCTGCATACACAAAATATTTCTTTGTTTTCGATCGAACTAATTTGGTTTTTATTAGTGCTTGCAGTTGTGTAACCATCTAAGTCTTTCCTACTACTTGAGTTCTAGTTCTATCAATGGCATTGTCTATAAGACTAACACTTAAACACTAATGCAAAACCAACATAAACTTGGAAGAAAATAAAGAGGAAAGAGAGAAAGAGAGAAAGGGAGAAAGAGATAAGAAGAAGAAACCTGAGCACAAAGCCATTCCACCAACCCCTTGAGTACATCATCAATTGTAGTAATCTGTTTCTTTGAGCCCGAAGCTTCTCCAGTAGCAATAGCACCATTACCAGCTTTTGGCCTAGCACTATATGTTGAGAGTAGAGCAAGACCCGCCAAGTCAATGAGGTTGTATGTTACATTTATATTTTATACAAGTATGATAAACAGTATTGAATACCTTATTATCCAGGCAAGGATCTTGCAGCTTTTTTCTTGAATGAACCAATTTCCCTTCCAAAGCAACCTGAAACAGGACATATCTTTTAGCTTGCATACTTGTAAAGATGATATAGGTAGTCAAAATCAAGACAAAAATGTAGCTAAAAGCAGTTTACATATGTTATATGTTTGTCAGAGGAAGATTGTATATAAAAATAATAAACTGAAAAGGGTCAAGCGATAGAACAGACAAGCAATCCTGGACCTTGACTAAGCAGGAACAACAGATTTGATCCAATAAGCGATAAAATAAACTTGCCAGGACCAAATTACAGTCATAAAACTTTTGCAAAAGAGACTCACCTCAGGAAAGGCTCATAAGTATCCTCATGTGCCAAAGATTCATCATGGAATAATCGAGCTCGTGTTGGGTTTGCTGGCAAACAGTTGATGCATAAATATTAGTCAGTAACTAAAAAGAAGAAAAAGGTAAATACATATATTCACAAATTTTATATACCTGAGAGCATTTCATAGATCAAAGCCAAAACATATTCCACTGTTTCTTCCTTGAATATATCACGTAAGATGCTAACAAACAGTTGAACATAAGCTGGACCATCCTGTAAAAACGGCATCAACATATCACTTTTATAATGACAAGGTAAATAATGATAACATGGTCACTAAATAACAGAGACAAAGTGACTCAAGTAATGAAAGAAAGTCTATGGAAGGAGAGACAAAAAAAAGAGTAGTAGAAAAATTACTTGATCGAGCAACTGTGCCCTTTCACTTTCAGATTTCTTATCATAGCGTCTTAAGAGCTGGAGACCTTTTGCTGAAACCAGCTTAGTGTTCATGTAAGTCTCCCATGGAATGTCCCTTTTCAATACCTGCAGAGTAAAAAATAACAACAACAGAAATTACAAAACTCTGAAAGAAAACAAACAAAAAAAACACATCAAAGATCTATAATGACGGTTTGCATCTTCCTGTTTCTAACTTGTTAAAAGACAATGTAATACAAACCTGCTCTATACTCAGCTCCGCCTGATCCATGGATAGTTCAGAAACTTAAACACCACCACTTGAGATTGAACTGAATCAGAACAAAACATAAATCATGTATAAGAGATGGCTTAGAAATATTCAGATTTAGACACACACCACAAAAAGAAAGATCTGATATCAAATTCGTTAGCAACGTGTCGCAATCGATCAACGAGAATGCATCACAAACACGATCTACTAGCATCCATTGAAATGTCAAAGATAACAACAAAAGAAAACAGATCATGTCCTGTAGCAACGCAATTTCGAATTTCAATGTATAAGCATTCGTAGCTAAATCGATTGAATCAGAACATAAGATCCGATCACTTCAAAATCACAGAAGAGCGAGAGAGAGAGAGAGAAATCGAAGGAGAAGAGCATTATTAACCTGCAAGACTTTTTGATCTAGATGAGAGCGGAGAAGAGAGAGTGAAGGATCTCTTCTTCTTCTTCTTCTTCTTCTTGTATTAAAGATAAGGGACAAAAGCTTTCTTCTCTCAAAGTGGAATATGAACCATGGGAAGGATTTTTGAGAAGAAGAGTCTCTCTCTCTCTCTCGAGGCGATCAGAATCAGACGCGGACAGTTCTCTCTCTCTCTATTTTACTCGAATCCCAATATTACCCCTCTATTGACTCAATTATTACGATCCTGGACTTAAATATCAATCGATCAGAAATTTGGAGGATGTAAAGGACATTTATAGAACTATGAGGATCAGAATGCAATTTAAAGAAGTATAAATACAGTGCTTGATTTAAATAAGATATATATATTTCAAGAGAAATTTTTTTATTCATCTTTACTTTTTATATTCGTTTTGACTACAATTAAATTTTATATATAAATATTAAAAAATGGGTTTTGTGGATATTTGTTTCCATAAAATAATATAATATATATTAGAATTTAGAAGAGGAAAATATTTTTTTTTTTTGTGTTCGAGTGAATTTACCCTCCAAACAATCACTATTTAAAGAATTTCTTTGTGCAATTAATAAATTAAGAATTCATATTCAATTACATGTATAAAAGCAAACAAAAAAATTAAACTAACATACATCAACTTCAGTCTTCTACTCACAACTTCTTTCTTGCTCTCTCCCTTTCAATGGCTATGTTTTCTAACTTGCCCGTAAATCTTGTTATCAGTATATTGGCTAAAGTTTGTGTACTTTGTTATCACATTCTCTCATTCACCTCAAAAAACATTGGTTTTCTAATTGGCTCTTCTGATCTTTATGTGGCAAGATCGATCGCGAGATGCAAAGAACCACACGTGTATCTCTGTTGGGTTGACGATCATCAAAGAACCCGATGGTATGTCTTATCGAAGAAGCCGCACCCCTCAAGATATTGTCTTGTTACCATGAACAATCTGAACTTGCGTCCAAGGCTATTTGTGGGCAGTGGCGGATCCAAAAACTCAATCAATATGGGGCACATATTACATATAATTAATAATTTTAAAAGTATATAATAAATATAAAAATTTTAATAAATATAAAAATATAAATAAATATAAAATCTGAAAACATCATTTTCTAAACTCATGTCACTCTATTTTAATATAATTGGAAGCATTAAAAAAAAATCTGAAAAACCATTTTTTCTTTTTTACATAACACAAATTTATTAATTTATTTTTTGTAGTCAAACACTAATTTGTTTTGGTTTCTAAATATACTATTTTTGTAGTCGAATCACATTAAACATGCAGTTTATTTGTACAAAATATGTTTCAAATTAAACTTACATTTCCAAAATATCACATAAATTTAAATTCTATATGAAATATAATAAACTACAAATGTAATCTTTACAGTTTATTATGATGATATTTATTTCTTCTAAAGTTAAAATAGAAGGATTTAAAAAGAACTGAATTAATCTAGTAAGAAGAAGGGCATCCAACTAGTCAACTATGGTGTGGAGGACCGGTCTGGGGTTTGAGGAGTTTGAAAGGCAGCCTTTTCAGGCGATTCGCTATGGAACTAATATGCTCGCTTTCTGGAATGTCTTGTCGGAGGATGAGCTAGGGAAGAGAACAAGTATGGTGTACGGAAATCTCCTTTGAGAGACGCGGAGATGATGTTTACAGGATTCAGCTTTGGAAGGATCTTTGTCCATATTAAAGACAAAGGTTACACCTTTTCTCTTACAGGACTTTGTTTTTCCTCCGTAAGCTTCTACAAAATCTTTTTATAAGGAGTTATCTCAGTCCAAAGCTCATTAGAAATTCTCAACGAATATTCTTCTAACTAAATATGTATGTATTTGGACTAGGAGATTTTCTTTTTTATCATTAGCATATTTATTTGGTTATTATTTGTTTTTTTAATCATTAGGATATTTATTTCTTTATTTATCATTACCATATAAAACAGTATATTGAACATAGACAGTACAGAGTTACATACATTAAGTGACTAAACCTAAGTACCTAACAGAAACATGCCTTAATTATATATATCATTGGATATTAATTGCAATTATATGTCTTTGTCTTGGTGCAAAACAATCTTTGAGAGATAGACG
Source organism: Camelina sativa (assembly GCF_030686135.1). Classification (NCBI taxonomy): domain Eukaryota; kingdom Viridiplantae; phylum Streptophyta; class Magnoliopsida; order Brassicales; family Brassicaceae; genus Camelina; species Camelina sativa. Next base: position 2,710,152 of record NC_141889.1, read on the forward strand.
TTCTCTAGCAGAAGCTTGATGCATGTTGTCCGTCTTTAAGAACACTATAGAAGCTGGTGGTCAGCGTGGTGAACTTGGTCCTCATATCCACGGGGGATAACAATCTTAATTAGTGCTCTTATCTGTCTTCTTTTGCACTCAACAACTTACGGAGAAACTTTCGTAGAAATTCTTGGTTCAAATTAGCTCCATAACTTGCTCATGTGTCGAGGTTCGACTCTCCTTCCTAGCCAGACCATTAGATAAACTCTAAAGATCTGCTAACTACATTTCCTTTAATCAATGTAGTAGTCGAGAAATTGTTTTTTTGATAAAATTGTTCATACTCATGAAGGTATATATTTTTGTTGAGATGACAATATATCATAACTGTCTATTCCTTAAACCATGCTGTTAGGACAGTAGCTAGCTGTTCAGTCACTCGATGCTACTGTCTAAATGGGCTTGGCTTCAAAAGCCTGCCTGGTGAGGTCGTTGGTAAATGGTGACTTAGAATTTGGTTTCGCGAGTGGCTTAACAAGGACATCACCAACTATATATATTTTATTTATTTTTTATTTGGCATCAAAAGAATGATATTTATTTATATGTATCTCAGTATCTGCCTACAGCTCAATAGGTTTGAGGGCTTAAACTCCACTTCATGAGTTCAAGCCGTGGCAGAGAAGAAAAAGTGTAATAGTAGATAGAGAAATAAGAGATAATAGGTCAATCTTAAGGGTGGTAGAGAGAAAAAGATTTTGTCATGACTCTTTGAATTGACCTCGAATTTTCCATTGCAGTTAATTTCTTACCCACACTTCAGGTAGAAAGAATTACTGAGCCTCCAAATACTCTTATCGAGACTCAATTAGTTTGTCCAGTTTTTATGAGTAAGTTTTGACTCGATGGTGTTTCTATTTTCGTTGATGCAAGCTTTGATTAAACCCTGCAAATATGTTGTGTTTGAATCTAGTTGGACCAGCCGGATTGAATATAGCCATCTAACATTCAACTGTCCAAAAGATAAACTGTTTCTATACTCATTTAGTTTAAGTGGATAGATTAGACACTTAGTTATGTTATATATATATATATATATATATATATATAATAAAAATACATTTTTGGTCAACGACACTAATCTATGCTCACGAGGGTGGAATGGATTAGTTGCCAACTTGTCATACTAATCATAATAAATCTCTACCGACAACAATCTAGAAACATATTTGATTTCTTAACATCAATTGATATATTGTATTTTGTAATATTTTGTAAAGCGAATAAGAAATACTAAAAGTGAGAAAGAGGGGGAAACAGCCACGAGAGTAAAAGATATTTTGAGAGTCTTTTTGATTAAAGAAAACTTATGTTTTTACTCTTCTTGCACAATTCCTTATTTATAGTATATTACAAAACATATGAGTCACACACCCATTAGTTTTGGTAATGACAAGTATTACATTTACAAAGATTGTGTAATACTACATGGACAAGTGTAATGATGTGTCTTGTGATGGAATAATCACACATGTGTTTTACAATACTCCCCCTTGATTATCCATCACCATCGACGAGTTATGTACTACCTCATTAAAAACCTTGTCACGGAAAAACCCATTGGGATAAAAACCATGACAAGGGAAAAAGAGTATAGTAACGTAATCTCCCCCTTGAAAATATATATATAATCTTTCTTCATAAATCTCGTAGATGACGCATTCCAATACTGTGAATATGCTTTTTGAATGTAGTAGTCGGAAGTGCCTTTGTGAATAGATCTGCTGCATTGTCACTTGAGCGGATATGTTGGATATCAACTTCCTTCTTTTGCTCGAGTTCTACGTGCTCATTGTAACGTGTTGTAAACTATAACTACAAAAGACTTATATGTGTTTTGTAATATTTTGTAAAGTGAACAAGAAATACTAAAGTGAGAGAGAGGGGGAAGCAACCACGAGAGTGAGAGAGATTTTGAGAGTCTTTTTGATCAAAGAAAACTTATGTTTTTACTCTTCTTACACAACTCCTTATTTATAGTACATTACAAAACACATGAGTCACACACCCATTAGTTTTGGTAATGACAAGTGTTACATTTACAAAGATTGTGTAACACTACATGGACAAGTGTAATGATATGTGTCTTGTGATGGAATAATCACACATGTGTTTTACAATACTCCCCCTTGATTATCCATCACCATCGACGAGTTACGTACTACCTCATTAAAAACCTTGTCACGGAAAAACCCATTGGGATAAAAACCATGACAAGGGAAAAAGAGTATAATAGCGTAATATCCCCCTTGAAAAGATATGTAAAATCTTTCTTCATAAATCTCGTAGATGACGCATTCCAATACTGTGAATATGCTTTCTGAATGTGGTAGTCGGAAGTGCCTTTGTGAATAGATCTGGTGCATTGTCACTTGAGCGGATATGTTGGATATCAACTTCCTTCTTTTGCTCGAGTTCTTGAGTGTATGAGAAAAATCTTGGAGGTATATGCTTTATTCTGTCGCTCTTGATGTAACCTTCTTTGATTTGGGTCACACAAGCAGCATTGTCTTCAAATAATGTTGTTGGCTCTTTACTGGTGACTATTCCACTTGATTCTTGTATGTGGTTAGTCATTGATCTGAGTCATACACATTCCCTCGATGCTTCATGAAGAGCAATTATTTCTGCATGATTTGAGGAAGTGACGACCAAAATCTGTTTCTGTGAGCGCCATGAGATTGCAGTTCCTCCAATTGTGAAAACATATCCAGCTTGGGATAGGAATTTATGTGGATCTGATAAATATCCTGCATCTGCAAAACCAACTAGACCAACCAAAGAGTTTCTAGAATAGAATAATCCCAAGTTAATCATACCTTTGCAATAGAAGATACATTTTAACTCATCTCAAAATGTACTCATAGAGAGCTAGTTATATGCTTCAAAGAGATTAGTAGAAAATGGTTATGCAAAATTCATAACATATATAAATGCTCATCAGCATTTATACATTATCTTAAATTACTATATATATATATATATATATATGACTTCCTTTAGAAGTTATTGGTATAACATCTATTTCGAAAGATGTTTACAAGATCTTTTATTCAAAATAACCCTTTAGAGGTTTTGATGATCATCAATGAGTTCTCGAGAACATAATTGTAATATCATATATCTTTCAGGATTAACTCTTCAAACATCCCATGAGGCATATTTTAAGTCATTCCTATAGCATCCATTTTGTTTGATAAGGTATTTTAACAAAACATGGCGCAACACACCAATTTGTTATATCATTTACCCTTTTGATGCTTGGACCACTAGTCCAAAAATTACTCGTCTTTTATACGAGTTTAATATAGACTTGATTACCTCTTTATTGGCCAATATATATCTCTATACGCTCACAGAGCGGAAATTTATGATCCTCATTAATCACAGTGCGCGATATAATATTTTTATTGTCAACATTATGTCTTTGGTTCCATATTTCCCGTAATGACATGGTTAATCTAGATCTCTTTAATCATTATATGAATGATTTTATACATGTACCTGATTTTGTTATTAACCATATCAATCGGTTTCTCTACTACTCTTGAGAAGTATCTTGCTCCTCTTTAGGAGTCTATGTGCTCTTCTCTGTGAGTCTATTAGCTCTTTGTCAAGAGTCTATCTACTCCTCTTTATGAATTCATTTTCTCTTCTTTTGAGAGTATAATCCTCTTTTTAATTTGCTCATTTTTTTTTTCGAGGATTGTATTTATCTTAGGAACCAAAGTAGTCTATCACGTTTCTTATGTGTCATAGACTTGTATGTCATCCGTCAGAGACATATTTTTATTCGAGCATTTATAGATGGGATGTGAGATTTCTCAGAACTACAAGTTCATATTCATTTATGTGAGGATCAATAATTATATGAAATCTCACCCATCAGCTTTTTGCATTTGGATTTGCAATATATATTTTGGATAGTGATCTGTTGAACTTTTGAACTTTCAAGTTCATATTCGTTAGATTCATTTATTCAAAGATCCAATACTATTAGATGATTATCCCATAATGATGGAGAACTTTTATCATCCAACTTGATGATTTGCAAATCTTGCAATACGCACATCTCTCATAAAATGACTCTATATTAATAGAGCGGAGACTCATCTCCCGCATCGATATATTTCATCCTCTTTTGATGATATTTTTATGCGGTGTAGAGGAGCATTTATAATATATATCACACACCCATAATATTCAAAATAAGAAATATTTAATTTCCAACCATGAATATATAACATAGGAGAAATATTTTATAAATTGTTGGTCTCATATATAATATTGACTACGTGCAAATACTGCATGTTCCATGTTTTAACATTGAGATTAAATCACCAAGAACCGTTTTGCAATCTCTTGGAGTTGCACTATAAGCGATTCATCATAGATCATTTCAAGATGAACATCACATATGTTCCACTTTATCACATGCGACATATATATGTGATAAACTAAAGGATATGACTTTACCAAAGTTATATCTCTATGGGTGTCAAATTCACCAAAGTTTATCGACTTATTGTCGATGTGAGATTCCTTTAATTCTCCCCCTCGAGATGATAACTTTTAGAGTTCATTCATCTCGTACTGAATCCCACTTTAGAATCAACAACATACTGATTCCAGTTATGTTTATTATCGTAGATCCTTAGAAGATGTGAGATTAGTATTACCCCCTCTCAAGATGATGACTTTTATGTCCGTTCACCTTTGACCGAATCTTATTATTAGATCGGTTATATTTGGGGTATAATTTGGAGATTTGTTAAAGAAATCAAACCATCATATATATACAATGAGCTTTTTAATCCAAAAGGATTTTGAATAGGCCAACATTATATGATTCTGGAGGCATAGCCTACTGCAGAATCAAGGAAGAGGTATATAATCATCAACTCCATAAACGATAAATAGAATTTTAAATAAACTTAAATAACTTTAACATAAATTAGATGTTACCTGAAATATTAATGAAGTGCAGTGCTTACAACCTCTTGAAATTTGAACGGGGACATGCAATACTTTTGAAAGAACTTTTGTTCCTCTAAACAAATTCTCAATGATTTTTAATATCATTGATTTTCCGGGATGGCTTGACCGATAACACTATGCTTAAAGCATTAAGGAATTTCATTTTTACTATCATTTTGCCATCTTTCTTTTTGCATGTATTCATACGTGTATCCAATATAGTCGATCTTGCGATACTATATTTATTTATATTCTCAACATAATAATATTATTAAGACAAAATGTCTTTGAAACTTGATGAGTTTCTTTAAAACTTCAGAGAATAGTAGACATCGATAATGTGTTGATATCCAACTGATAACTCGTTATAGATTGGATATCTCAGAAAGCAACTTAGAAAATATAAGTTTCTAAACCAAAAAAAACCTTACAATTAATTTAAAATTTCAGTTAAACCCAAAATTCTTCGTTTTTTATACATTTTTTTTTTATTGGTTGTCTTGTCTAACCAATTATTTGTAGAGAGATAAATTATCTCAGATAATTCACATTTTTTTTTTATTTAACTTGTAGGTTTACACATCAATGGAAGAAAACGGTTCAAGAACATGTAAGAGTCCTTTTTTCTTTTCTTTTTTTTCCCAATGAACATGTAAGAGTTCTTTATTTATACTGGATTATAAATTTTAAATGTATCGAAGATTATAGTCGTTAGAAGATTATACTTTAGTCTTGGTTTCTATATGATTAAAAAAAAATGAAAGGTAAAATTCAATAAATATCACAAGTACAAAGGTAGTAATGTTAGGTAAAAAATAAGTTGAAATAAATCTTACAACTCATGAAGATACAAAATGAATCGAAGCTCTGACTTTATTTAATATGTTGGCATAGTTTTGCTCATTCGCTTCCTCTGTCAAAATCCCGACATTTACTTGTTCAAGTAATACGTACGTAAGACCCAACCGTCAAGTCCATAATATGCATTATACCTACATATCTGTCTTCCCTTTAGTTTTTTTTTATCTATGAACAAAGAAAAAAGGAAATGAATGAAGTTTTTACATTTTAGCATAGAGGACAAAAAAGATACTGAGTCATAATTTTGTGTGACCACGATTTCAGAGTGAATCGTTTGCCCACGAATTTGGACAACATGAAATACATATCTCGTGAGTTTCATCTTTCTTCTCTAATTGTTTGTACTATATATGATGATTGATTACCTTTACTCTAATACGACAATATGAAAATCAAAAATCCCAATATAACGTACGTAGATAAATTTAAACGTTAGAATCCGATGATTAATTACATATATATATATATATATACTATGAATAGTATATATATTCAGTATACAGTAGCTTCTCTTCTTATTTCCAAAAACAAAACGAGTATTTTTCTCATCTATTATCCTAATTTGGTTAGATTAATATAAAGTTAAATATTACCTTACTAAAATGTTGGTAGATAGATAACAAATTAAATTTACAAGGCACTTAGAATAAACAGAGAGGAAAGGGAAATGTGACAAGTAGAAGAAAACAAATTGTGTCGTGTACTCGTGTATCCATAAGCTAGATAGCAACGTAAACTAATTAATAAACATGCACTCCGCCTAATAGGTATATTAGTTTATCCGCATTTACTCAACTTCACAGAATCACAATCATTTATATATATTAGTTTTTTTTCTAATCTCTTCTGGTCAAATAATTAACTATAGTGATTATGTACACTTTTTATTTGATCGGAAATATGATAAGTATATATCTCCTAGATGCAAGAGCGTCTTGTGAGTTTCACACATAAATTTCTCTTAATTTGTTCCGTTCTAGTGGATAGAAAGTAGAAACCAATTGGCTGATTAAAGTAGTAATGTTATCACACTTATTTGATTGTATACTATATATTGAATGTATGGAGTGTATGTCAAATTAAGTGACTCATTTTAGAGTAGTTTAAGATAAGTTTAGAGTACTAGCTTCTGTCGAAATATTCTAAGTTCAAACAGAAACTGTTTATGTAGCTCCAATCGATAAAATCATGCAAAATTAAAAGAGAGAAAGTGTTTGGAAGAGTTTTGTATGCTTCTTGATGTTTCTTTGTGAAACCGTGAGACTAGAGGATTTGGCTTCATATATGAGATAGTGACCAATATTAAATTATATGGATACACAAATACCACATTTGATACCAGATTACACCAGTTGCAATACTGGGTTGGGTCGGTCACTATATATTTCATCCATCAAACATTTACTCTTTTGCATTAGTTGTTAATTGTTACAGAAATAAAATGTCACGTACATTAGGGTGTGGTATATTGATTGACGACGATGGTCTAAAAAGGCTAACATTATATGCATATCATATATATATATATATGTACGGATAATTAAGATAACAGTACAGACTATATATAGTCGTATAATAATAGACAGATATAATATGCATGTACATATGAGAAGTGTGGAGATAAAAAGCATACAATAATGTGAATCACGAAATAGAACAAGGGTTTGGGACCTGCAGTCTGATTTGTCTGAATGAGAGGGCCATAGCGACAGGTTGTGCATTGGCATGGCAGCTCACACTATACTCTTTCTTTTTCTTTTTTCGGATCAATATTATATTTCATTCGGACCTACTCCATTTATACCCATATATATTTTACATTTTGATTTTTCTATCATTATATTGCCATAATTGCTCAATTAATTACTAATCATTAGAGGAGATCTTTGGATGCATCCAATATTATGTCTTGTGTTCCATGTTTAATTTACATTTATTCTAATATTTTCATTTAAAGTTTGGTATTTATTTTCAACAAAATAAAATAATAATTGGTGTAAAGATAATTGTTGACTATCATAGCAGTTATGGTCAGTACGTACGTTGTTTATCAACGAAAGTTGAAATAATCTTAATTAGTTCTTAACTAAAAGTCTAAATCACAAGAGTTGTTATCTAAAATGCAAATCAAAAGTCAAAAAAAGTCCGATACTGACTTCTGAACTCTTTGGATGTAAGAAAATAGCCAGTATCCATTTTCAAAAAAGAAATTACCAACCCACGTTGAAGCATATACATTAAAACCTTAATCGTAATCTCATATTTGACCTCATATTTAATCTCATAAATAGAATATATATATATATATATATATTATTTATATGAGATACAAATACAATTTTTTCATTTGTATTATTTGTTATAATATTCAACAGTATGACTTTCTTTTTGTTTTATTTACTGCATTTTGGACCAATGATTACTTGGGTTTATGAACCACCATGATAGACTTTGCAGCTGTGAGAGACATAATCATGGACTACAAATTTGAGGATGCAGCTCTTGGTCACTTTGATTTTACAACTTCTCTTTTCATCCCACTTGTTAGTTTTGAAGCTAATCATGTCCTAATTTTTCAATGCATGTGATTTTGTCATCAAACCTTGACTAGTAAAAAACGTCTGTGCAGTACTCATTAGAGTAAAGGTAAAATTAGTATATATAGGAGTACTTTTTATTTGCTTCGATCAAATCGTCAACAAAGAGAATAATTCATGTACTTTTTTAATGACTTCTTTTAAGAAATCTTAACGCGACATAAGTTCTTTATAAGTGTAAACACAGAATCAATTTGAAGGCTACCACTTTTTATCACTCGATGTGATTACATGCATGTGGCAAATTAATGAAAGTACATGTATAGTTTTGTTGGTAAGGGGAGTCATGGTAAATAACGTAAACGTAAACGCCAACAAACAATCAGATATGAAGCAAGCCGATAGAGCATACAAGCTTTTAGCCATGAAGCAAATTGTGCTCTTAAAGCTACATCCAAGTTGCAACGTATTTGAGGAAAGTCGTATGTGCTGGATATATAGAAAACAACAATGCAAGTAGTGTGTGTTATTATTTTCTAGAAGTGATAAAGGATATGGAGTTCTGTAACAAAATTTTGATGTATTGCAATCTTCTCCCCTCGCATAACATTTTGACCATACAACCCACATCCTCTTAATTCCCTTCTCTGTTCATGGCTTTTTCAACTTACATAAAAAAGGAAAAGAAGAGTGGGAAGTAAAAAGGAAGAGACTAGGTCAAAAGAAGAAAATATTTAAGATATAAAAGGTCACAAAGGCATAGAGAATGATAAATATTATTCTATAATTATTGTTGTAGGGACACATTGACCTCTTTGCCCTTTCTCCAATGTTGGGTGCAAGCTGTTTTCCTTTCACCCGTTTCCATTCACCAATTTTTTCATTTCTTTTACCAATACAAATTTTTAGTTTTAGTAAAATAAATACATATATGGAGAGTTTTCTCCAATCAAAGCATCGATTTGAACACCTATTTATTTAAAATAAAACTAACAAAAAAAAAATCAAAGCTGACTAAGAACAGTTTCACATCTGTTTGATGGGATGGAATGGAATGGGATGAATTTATGAATTATTCAATCGGGAAGAATTATACCATAAAGAAAATAGTGCACATATAGTATAATACTATATACAAAGAATTAATTTCTTTCTTCAAGGCATATAATTCTCTTTTTCTCTTTGATCGATCTATATATTTTTGTTTCAGGCAAAATAAATAAATAATTTAATTTACTGGCAAGTCATTATATGGTTCACGAGATGCGTATGGTACCATGATATTGATAACATACCTTAAAAGAGGAGAAGACCATTAGAAGAGACAAAAATAAAAAGGACAGACAACACATTCTCCACAACAGATTAATTTTTCATTTTTTTTTTATTTTTATCTGTAGTATATAGAAAAACGAATAACTACAAAGATATTTTGGTCTCCCATTATGAAAAACTTCCCGATTTCCACATATACATATACATCCTTTCCCACATTTCATTAATTCTCTTCTGTAGCTACATATGCCCTACCTCCAGATTTTCAAATTTATTTCATAATCTATTACATTTATGGTAATGCGATGTGGCCGATTTACTAAAATTTCAGTATTTTCAGTTTCATTGTGATATAAATTCGCATAGTTACTTCTTCGTATATATGAACATACTTTGTTCAAGAACGACAGCAACAATAATAATTAACATATGATTGAAGATGATATACATATATGAAGAACAAAGAGTTGTCTTCGCGAACATGTTAATATTTGTCATGTGTGCTTAATTTGATACTACGTAGTATTGTAAGATTACGTAAAGGGGAGGAGTTGATGATATGTATGACGTGAGGCTGAGCGTTAATAAACGACATCAGCTATATTCAACTTTTTTCTAAACAAAGAAATCAATTGGGAAATAATAAAAAGAAAAGAACGATAAATCCCCAAAAGGAGAAAATTCGTGTCACACGTGAAAAAAGTTGAGATTTAAATTCTCGCTCTCTTTTGTTTTGTTTTTTTTTTCTATTGCTAGAAACAAAAGAAAGAAAAATAAAAGTCCAAAGACAAAAATAAAAGAAATTGGAATAGAAAAAGTGTAAAAGAAGAAGGAGCGAAGATTCACCACCTTAAAGCTTGAAGGCACTTGTTTACTAAAAAAATAAAACATAAATATATTTCTCGTGATACAAAACGCATTATCATATAACCTTTTCCGTGATAACAAAAAGGAGATTTTATAATAGTAGTCGATTACACATATCTTCATTAAACAAAAAAAAGACTGATTTTTAACAATGTGGGTAACGTAGCAAAACTACAGTTTCATATTTGTTTAATACTATAAAAAAAAGAGTAAATTCAATTTGTTATATCTAAAAGTAGAATTAATCGTCATATTGGCTTTCTACAAATAAGTAATTTTTACTTTGCAAGGAGACTGAATCTATAAGAACAGTAAAAGATAATGATTTGATATTAAGTGAGGATGAATTGAAAGATATTGACCACGTGGCTTAATCCCAGGTGCTCAGAGTGGAAGCAGGTTTTACTACTTTGGTTTCTCGTCCAACCCACTCACTTATGTCTGGCGCGTGTGGTGTACTACACACTTCCTCCTTCTTGTCTCTCTGTCGTAATTAATTTTATCTACTGGTCAACGATCCTATCAAGTTTGCTCTGTTCATTAAAAACGAAACGTTTATTGATGATAATCATGTTGTTTTCGAGAACTTAACATGTTCATCAAAGTTATTTTTAACTGTGGTATTAGTATAATATAATTTGGGTTTAGTTGATTCAATAATACGCTCCTATAGCAGGTTTATTAAGACTTTAGTGAAAAAATCTAAAGCAGTATTATCAGTGTTACGTTTTCAATCTTATGTTTCTTTCCGTTTTTAATTTTTTAAAAATTAATTATTTAAAGACTGACCGGAAAAAGCAACAATTGGCTCTTCTCACCAAGTCAAAAAGCCTAAAACGCTAAATCCTTCACTTTCGATCATAAACACTAGTAACTGTCTCATTCCATGTTATATTTGATTTGAAAAAATATATTTAATTTACCATCTTATTTTGTATCATACACCACTCGTTTATCAGATTCATATTCATATGGCTGTTTCTAATAATTACGTAATTTAACTATTCTGTAACTCAAAATCTTTTACATTTTGGCTTTAAAATATTTTTCAGCAATCTAGATTTTAAAACTTACTTACTCAGTTATAATTTACGCAACGACTATTATTATTTCTCTTCATCACATCCCATGCAGTCAAATGTCATGAATACCCTCCATCCAAAAACTGTTTCAAGCCATGGCAACTAAGGGCATTCGCGACATTTCGTATATGCAAACGGGGAAAGCTTGTAATAATACAGAGATTTGTTCTCATAAAAAAGACAGTAATAATAATATATATATAAACGGAAAAAACGAAATCGAGCTTTCGTCGATCATGGAGTGGCTACGATTGCCCATGGGAGATGCAAAATCGTCTTCTTCGTATCATTCTCTTGAACTCCTCTCATCTTCTTTAACGGAGGTTGTTGCTGCTGCACCGGAGGTGACGAAGATGTTGGATTGTACGAACTCGCTGACCACGAATCGTTTGAGCTTTCATCGCTATTGAAAGGGTTTGAATCGATGACACAGCTTGGACTGTTCAACGATGATGATGATGATTCGTGACTCTTGCGTTTCCTGGAAGATTGGTTTTGGATCTGTAAACCAATGCGGTCCAGTGGTAGTTGGATGATTAGATCGTAGCAGGTTTTAACCTTTTCCTGTTAATACACCACAAGAGTTGTTTTTGAGAAAAATGTCTTTTGAGTTAAAAACAGAGTTTTATTAGTAGTAGGAGAGATTAAGAGAAGCTAAACCTTGGTTAAGTGAAGGGCACCAAGGAGGTTAGTTTGGTATGAAAGAGGGTCAAAGGGCTCAACTTGCTCTATAATTCGCAACATGGTAGCTGCGGCAACTACTGATGGGAGGTACCCGACAAATTTTGAATCTGACAGCGACAATGGAGAAGATAAGACAAGAATGTAATATTATTCAGATTCAGTATATGGTACAATGATATGTGTTTTTTTAAAAATAAATTTTGGTTGTCGTTTACGAACCGGAGATTACAGAGAGGAGGAGACGGTTGCATCTGTTGAGAAAATCCCAGTGAGCATTGTTCGTAAGTCCCAATCTCCTGATAATGTGGTCTACAAACGAAATTGGAGTAATGAGATGCATCTTCCACTCGAGAGTAGACAGAATCAGTAGCTCCATTCTCTGTATGGTTTTGGCCTCAAACACATACTTTGTCTCCTCCACCTACACAAAGAAAACAGAGAGATGAGAACAGAGGTGATAAAAGAAGAAACTTTAAGGTAAAAATGAACTTAAAAGTATCATGATTCATTTACTTGGAAGTCTAGAAGAAGAGGGACTTGGGTTTCTTCGACTTTAGCAGCAAGAGAGAGGCAAGCTACAGAAACGAGCTGAAGCATCCACGGTTTGTCTCTCTGTAAGCTGTAGCTACAGATGAACTTATCGAGATAAGTTATGGCTAAAACAGCAGCCAGAGTAGAGAAGCCATAATGAGCGTTGACTCTCAGAATCCAACCCACAGCTTCTTTTCGATCCGTGGAGAGATAAACATCATCGAGACAGGTGCCGAGTCCAGCTTGTTCTTCTTCTTTGGAGAAGAGAGTGACCAGATCTTCATCTTCCCAGTACAAATCTTGTTGAAGAAGAACGAATGGAGAAAAGGAAGAGTTCTCTTCAACTTGTTCTACTTCGTCTTCTTCCCATTGCTCTTCTTCTTCGCAGTAGAGAGCATCAAGAAGATACGAATTGCTCTGCTCTTCTCTTGTTTCTTCCTCCTTGGGAATCGCCATTGTGGGGAATAAAAACTCAAGAATGAGAAGAAAGATAAAGATCTTCTATTCTATATTGTTGATAATCAATTGTTGTTGGCTGAGAGGAGCATCATTACACAGAAGAAGAAGAAGAAGCTAAGATGATGATAGAGAGAAAATCTCTCGGAGAGAGACTCATCTTCCTCTCTATGGAAACGTGCAGTGGTTTTAGCTATAGGGGTAGCAGCAGCAGGGGAGAGAGCTACAAAAGAGAGACTAGAGAGAGAGAGAGAGAGAGAGAGAGAGAGAGAGAGTGAGGAGAAAAGCTGGAAGTGGGGAGGAGTGTGAAGTGTAGAGTGATTGATTTATGAGACAAGGCGAGTTGGTTTTTACGTTTGTCTTTTACTTGCCCCCAACTATATTATTTTTATTTTTATTTGATATTAAATGTGGAATTTCTTTATTTTTTTTCTTTTCAATTTCTTTATTTTAATTGAATAAAATGTGTAATACAGTATCTTTTGCTGTTTCCCGCTTTACCCACTTTTACTCATTGGAGTAGAGATCGAGAAACCAAAGTGCAGTAAAATCTGTCGGCTAATTTAACTAAAATTCTACTCCTTTTTGTGGCGATTGTCAACAATAATATTTTTTTGTTTAATGTTTAAAATAAACTATAAGGACACATTGACCAAATTAACTTTTTCTAATTATCTGATTACAAGTTTCAGAAATGCCATGGTTAAGCGTTTAAGACCGCCGAACCTCTTGAGAGATTTGATGAAGGTTGATAAAAAGTTATAAATGATGATTCATTTATTAACAAAGGGGTTTAGAGCAATAATAATTCAATAGATTTGAAAGAAAAATATGCGATCTGCCTAATATGAAAAAGATTCAAACTTCTTTTTTAACTGTCCATCACAAAAATTAACAAATCACGCTAGAAGTTGCAAAGGGCCAACGATAGCACAAGGAAGATATTAAAAAAGGAAATAAATTTGTCACCAAATTCTAGTAAACACCGTCACTATTATCTCTTTACATTACAAATAACTTTATTCTAAACGCCGGAGCTTTTAGTACGGAGGAGGAGGTGGGTATTGTCCTGGGTATGGACCTGGAAACAAAGATCAACCACCATTGAGAAATAGTTAAGAGAATAGTAAGCGCGGTCAACTGAAGCACATAACCGACAAAGAAAGGAAACATTCATGTACCTTGTGGGTAATATGATTGTTGAGGAGGGTATGGAGAAGGAGGGTAAGTAGAGGATGGTGGAGGAGGAGGGTAAGCTGAAGGAACCGGAGGGTAAGCCGAGGTTGACGGAGGAGGATAAGCAGATGGCTGAGGAGGATAAGCTGCAGCTGGTGGGTATCCTGATGGTGGATGAGGGTATTGTTGTACTTGTGGGTATAGAGATGGTCCAGTGTATGGTGGTGATGAATACGGAGATGCAGAAGGAGGTGCTGAGTATTGAGGCACTTGAGGCGCATTTGGAGCTGATGGCGCAGACCCGTAATTATGTTTCTGCGTACCAAGAAAGGATTGTATGTTTAGACTTTTGTTTATAATAATAGAACATGTAAAACAATGTCGTTAACTGAGTCTCAGACTTTACCTTTGCTCCTGCATAATGTAGTATGAGTCTTACTTCTCCAGCGAATCTGAAAGACAGAAAGGTTGAGATGCATTTTCAGAAGGTTTAATAATCAAAGAGCTATGGCTGGGTTCAAGTCAAGCAACAGATTTTGTTGCATATTGTAACCGACTTTTCAGGGATTTAAGAAAACAAAACACATAGCTATGGACTGGAAAACTAGTTGATTGTGCGCATGCATCTATAACTTTCTTATGCTCAGAAACAAATATGGTATACCTCAGGGACCAGTTTTAAGAAATACTAATTTGATGCTACAATGTTTACACGAAACTTCATTGGTAGACAAAAGCAGCTCCATACATCTCAAAATGTCTAGCTGTTTTTCATAAGTTCCAGCGAAACCCCATCACAATGCTACAGCAATTGTGAGTGTGCTCGATGTAGACACATAATATTACTAATGAAAAGGAAAAGTAATTCACAGATTCAAAATGAAAGCAAGTTCTTTGAATTCAAGCAGTTTGCAATTCTATTAACTAACACCAAAGATGACTAGGAACTCACATAACGACTCTGATCAGTGAACAAAACCAGGCCAGGTAAGCAATGTAAGTAAATGGCAAGAACTAAAACTTCACTAATAGAAAGCAGAGTGGTGGGGACACAAACATAGCGATATAACTGGTGAAATCTACATTTTCAATCACTATATAATACAAACCACATCAAAAGTTTCATTGATAATGAGCAAGTCCATCACGAAAATCAGCTAGACCAATGTGCAATATGCAATTATCGATTACCAAACATGATACTCAACGCATAAGGAAGCAAAACAAGTAAAAGCTAATGGTTCATACCTCCCAGTTTTAGTCTGCAGAGTCCAGGTGCAGTCATCGTATCCCTGAGAAAGAACCTTCTGCAATTGAATCCTAAAATAAAAAGAAACAAACAGACAGCAAAAGATTCAATCCCAAATCCAAATTCAGGAATTTCTTTTACGCATTAAAAACACACACACACATAAACACATGTGGAAAGTGACATTACGTTGCATTGCCAATGAAGTCATCAGTGGAGAGGGTATTGCTATTCCAGACAGCAACCTTAAGATCCCTAAGCCCTTCAAGCAAAGTGAACATAAACTTCTCTTGGAAAACAGCGTTCTTTCCACCATCTGAAAACAACAAACCCATTCAATCAAAATTCATCTAAACAAAGCTTCAAACCGTTTTAAAGAACTGAAAGATCTTAACTTCGTTCAACAAAAACCGCAAATTTTAATGGATCTGAAACAAATCATATAAAAAAATAGGAGAAGAGCTAATAATGACCTGTGCAGGTTCTGGTACGGTGCCTTGAGCTGCTATACTCAAGGACGACGTATGGATCTTGCCTTGAAAACCATTCTGTATCTTTCAATTTCTGGCACCCAACAACTGAAAAAAAAAAAATCAAAAGAATCCCATCAATTAAAAAAAAAAAGTTAGCACCTTTATGCGATCAAATTAAAAAAAAGGAATCTTCAAAGGTGTCACAAATTAGGGACGAGAGAAAGAAGGAAAAGGTATATATACGAACCAGTGACCTCGAGGACCTGGCCTTGTATACCCGCCATCGTCGACATGAATTTTTGATTGAAGAATTCGATTTGTTTTAAGAGAGATGATTAGGGTTTGATAGAAAACAAAGAGATTGAGAAAAGAAAGAAAAAAAAAAGAAAAAGGTAATGAATGAAGCTGAATCTAAAAGAGAATCCGGTGTTTAAATAAATAAAAATAAAAATGAAAACTTTTGATGAAGAAACGCAGAAGTTGCTTTCATCAATGAACAAGACGCGTATCGTAAGCCGCTGACCGTAATTTTGACATGTTACATAAATTAACTCTCTTTTTCTCACCACGGCTTTATATATATATTTTTACTTTTCTGTTTTCTTCCATTAGTTAATAATATTTGACGAATGATTATTAATATCGGGTCTACAAGTTTTAAGTCTACAAAAATTCAATCAAAACTTCCACTTTTTGATAAATACATGTCAAAATCGGATTTAACGATGGTTCAGAGAGTAGATAACTCTATTTAATTCCTTTTACAACACGGCACACGGGTTCTCCACACAAACCACACAATGGATAACTCTATCCACAGTTTCTCAAAGATTCACGACTAGATAGATATATATTCTACGCGCACCACACTTGGTAAGTCAATACAATAGCTATGCGGATGATATACGACGGCTGAGACTGTAAGGATGGAAGACAAAAACAAAAGTCTTCCACATGTGATTTACTATAACGCGTCCAATCCAATGCCTCTCTCAAATTGAACATCCTAAGCCATAACTTAAAATGCATTTTACATCATTTGAAGTTTAAGTGGCATGATTACGTCCACGGTCTTTCTTTGTAAACCAATTTATAAAGATGATGAATAAGTTTTCAAGCTTAAGAGAATATTTTAACCACTTTTAGGTCTAATCTAGAAGAAACTCAAATAAATTATATAGGAGTTAGCAATTTTCCTCCATGGAATAACAAGTCACCCAAATTTACCTGTAAAATAGCACTTTTGTTGAAATAGTTTTTATTCTCAAGTCACAGATTATTTCAAAGAAATTGCCTGTACCGCTTATATTGAAATTGACTGGTTCAACCAAGAAGAGCAATTTGACATCTCTAATATTATAGGAAGAGAAATAAACATAGATACATAGTATTAGTAGTAACCATGAAATCCTTAGAAAACCACATATGTGGATTGTTTTCGTATACATTTTCTTGCTTAGTCCAGTAACAATTCAAACCAACTTGTATATCGTTTACTTCTATTTCTCTCATACCATTGCTCAAAATCAAGTCAGATATTGATGAGACTTATCTAATTTATGCAACCTCATTACCATAGAAGCTCTTGTTATAAACGCCAATCTATAGTTACAAAGCCTCACATGCTCTAGTAATATATGAACATCTAAAAGAGTCCCATAAAGAGAAGATCTGTTAATCTTCTTCCTCAGATTATCTCCTTCTCCTTTGAGGAAAACCTAGCCCTACATTCCCAGTGTTTCCCACTGCTTGTATTGGTTCAACCAAACCTTTTGCATTCTTCCCCAGCGTCTCACCCTGCATTACCATTTCCTCAATTACCATAATTACGCTGACACCAAATATTATTAACATCAAAACTCAAAAGTGATAGATTCACATGTTACCTCCTTCCAACCCATATTTCCCATTATTCTCCTTGCATAACTTCCAGATCCAAATGATAACTCCAATGCTTCTGTTGCAGCATCCTCTTCAGAAGCAGTGTCGGTAACTGAACGCTCGTCCGTGTTATCGCCCACCATTGTTCCTTTTTGACCTGGCCCAACACCATATCCACCATGCAAATTTCTTCTCTCAGCGGCTCTATCTCTGTATGA
Organism: Camelina sativa; assembly: GCF_030686135.1. Classification (NCBI taxonomy): domain Eukaryota; kingdom Viridiplantae; phylum Streptophyta; class Magnoliopsida; order Brassicales; family Brassicaceae; genus Camelina; species Camelina sativa. Next base: position 2,728,461 of record NC_141889.1, read on the forward strand.
ACAGCTTCTCTGCTGATAAAACAACAGCGAGCAAGAATGAAAATCTCACAATAGTAGTTTACTATGGTCCTAATAACACTAAACTGTGCCATCCATATACTCTTGGCAGATTTAAGTTTTTCACCGGATTCCCCATACAAAGAGCTTTAGAAATATGTCTCTGCTAGAGATTGGGCAGAACTTCAAGACGCAGGATGTACATTCTGAAACATAAAATACAAGAATCCAGTCATGAAGGTCGATTTGGAGTACCTCTTCAATCATATTGACTTGATCTCGTGGCTTCACTGTGAGTTTGCAGTCAGTTTTTTGTTTCACCTTCTTAGCTTTGCGTTCTATCTCCTGCTAGATATTTGGCAGAAGTTCAAGAAGCAAGATGTTAACATCCTTCACAAACATTCTGAAACTTAAAATACAAGAATTCAGCAATGTAGGTGAATTTGCAGTACCTCTTCAAACATGTCGACTTTACGAGGCTTCGCTGTAAGTTTGCAGTCAGTTTTTGGTTTCACCTTTTTAGCTTTGCGTTTTGTCTCCAGCTAGATATTTGACAGAGGTTCAAGAAGCAGGATGTTAACATCCATCACAGACATTCCGAAACATAATATACAAGAATTCTACCATGAAGGTGTACTTGGAGTACCTCTTCAATCATGTCGACTTCACGATGCTTCAGTTTGCAGTCGATTTTTGGTTTCACCTTCTTACCTTTGCGTTTTGTATCAGGATTTTGCCATGCAGTTGAAATATCAGGAAATCCCCAATGTTTTGTTGGGTCGGAGGAGTCATATACTGACAAGGATGCAAGGTATTTGGCACTAGGATTTCGAAGTTTATAGACCTGACCTGAAACAAATGATTTGAAAATCAAATTCGTTTTCTATGGTCCCCCATATAACACAAAGCACATAAGGTTAACAAAAACTGATCCAGCAAACAATATCTGTCACACTTCACAGGAACAAGGCTCCGTTAGAAGGAAAAAGGTAAACCTGTCCTAACTCGCACGAGATGAAGTCTTGCTTCGCAAATTGGAGCAGTTTTGAGAAGTGTGCCACCAGAAGCCACAGATGGATGAAGGTTGGCAGACCGTCTGACCAGCCTCCCTACTAACCTAGCCACCTGTTCATTGTCAGCTAAAGCTTCTTTGGTTTCTGAAACAAGTTTCCAATCCCACAAATCAACAGACGGGATCTCAGGCAGAGTCTTCTCAGGGGGTTCGATGACTTGACCATATTGTGCTAACCATCTTTCTTCCTCACTTGAAGGAGCATCTAGAAAAGAAACTATGGGCATCAAAGCTATGAATATGAGCAAAAGAAAAAATATCACTGAAGTAAAGATTCCCTTACAACATTACAGGCTAGTTAATCATTCAACATTTAAGATCAGCTCACGAGAGAACAATACCATACACCACGAGGAATAAGGATAAATTTAGCTTTATATATCAATAACCTAACCAAGAGCAGAATGAAAGAAAATGACAAGGAAGTTAGGAGATAAATGCCTTCACTGAATTTCTCTTCCTGTGGATCAAAATCCTCTTCAGGAATCCATTCTCCCTCTTCAAGTTCCTCAGCCTCATCGTCTCCTGGAGAACAAACACAATTGTAGTTTCTTTCCTAAAATTTCAACCTTGAAGAGAAAATTCATTCCAAAGTTTGCAATATAAAAGGCTAACAAGCACTATCCCAGGCAAAGACCATTAGCTGACAACATATGATGATCCTGAGTATTTTCCCCTGAAGGCATCTTATAGCTGGAATAACTGGGCTCTTGTTTATAACCAGCCAGATAAAGTTCGATAAGTACATCTTCCACCCTGATCCAAGGGAAAAAAATAATAATTCATAGGCCATATGATGAAGAAACATATATAAGTTTGACAATAAAAGAGATAATACCTACCATGAGGAAGGTCGTTGAGGATGTTCAGGTTCCTGGTCATTTGAGTACCCTGTTGGCTCTTACGAGCAAATAAAGTGTCTATCAGTTATCTATCAATGTATTATAGATGCTATGCAATAGTTCATCAGAACACTACATGTAAACTTACCTGAAGGAGCTTCTCCAGGATTACTCAGTGAAACTTTATACTCACTATTTACATCCTCAGTCTGAGGAGGAGCATACTTTCTGTTTGAGTCATCTTCGGATAGATCACAAGTGACGATCTGTCCAGAACCAGAAGGGTTTGCACCAGACTCTTCATATTCCAAGGGAACATATTCGCCATTCTCATGCTTGTAGTAACGACCATCCTTGCTACAATAATACCAGCCAGCATTTGGATCATGATAAAACCCACTACTGCAATTCACAAAACATGAAGTTAGCATCCTAAAAACCAATACAAATATCAAAAACATACGGCATTGTGCAAGAAGAGTTGTTAGTTTAATGGAATCGAGCATCAATCATAGTAAAGTATCAGCCTTTTTCATCACTCCTTATTGTTACAAGCTAAATAGCAGAGATATGTTTCTTATATTGTAAATTATGGAATATCCAAGCTTTAAAAAACAAAGACATCAAACCTAAACAAAACTAAAACTAAGGAAATTAGGCAAAAAAAAAAAAAAAAAAAAAAAAAAAAAAAATCCCTAGAGTCGAGAGAAAAGGAGTAAATTTGGAAAGAGACGTAGCCTGTGATGGATATAGAGCTGCGTATCGCTGTCCCAAACATAGGAGTCTTCTTCTTCCTTGGGTTCCTGCTGCAACTCTTTATCGTCGTCGGGCATGACGAAAAACTAACGAAACAACCAAAGAAACATTAACGAGAGCAAAAAAAAAGCACTGGACAACGACAATCAAATTTTTAATGAAAGATCACTACTTTGACGATGATTCAACAAACTGCTCGTCAAATTCGGTTTCCAATTTGAAAGTTCTGTTTGAAGAGAGGAAAACAACACACAGAGACAGAGTTCGTTCTAAAGAAACGAGAATGGTGAACCTAACCGATGAGAAAACCATCTCTCCGCTCAGAATCCAATTAACGGTTTATCGTTACAAAACCGGAACCCCAGTAATGGGAAGCCCAAGCCCAAATTATTTTCGAAGGTAATCTATACTAAATAGTAAATACGATGGTTAATGAAAAATCAAAGAACCGATTGTAGTAGACCAATCGTCAAACAAAAGTTGAAGTTGAAGTCAAATCACAAAGTCAGAACAAAGCCATGATCCGAAACTAGATGGGACACAATATACTGCTTTATTTAGGAACTCGTGAAAAGATATGAACATATGAAAAGAGAAAAGATATGGCACCTAACAAGATGGAGTGACTTAATTCTAGACTCATTACTTGATTTTACCAGCTGTCGAGCTTCGGAATAGCTTGACCGGTTGGATAGTATTAGCCTCCTTTTGTCTCCTAATTTCGATATGAAATAGTATACAAAAACTCACCACAAAGTTAGAATGTGACTAAATACGGACAATAAAAGACTATAGACATTAAATACTTAGTAGCTAAACCCAATTAAGAACAATTTGTTTAGTTTTTAATAACCATTTTCCTTAAAAGCTCTAAAATTCGTCGTGTGTTTGGGATGCCGTAGGAACCAGAGAGACAGGTTCGACCTCGAAAGTGGCAAAGGAATTAACAAAGAGCGACCACATGTGATACTCTATATATTGTAACCTTTTTAAAACGGGACGGATGCTGGCGTCCGAGCAACGGGAGAGCTGGACCATCGGTGGTGGAACACTACTTTTCTCGATTTTATCAGCTGTTGACCTTCGCAATAGCTTGACCGCCGATGTTGGACCGTAGTTGTTAATATGGCAAATGTGATATCCTCTCAGCTTTGAAATTGACTATATCATCACATCCAATTATTCCCTTAACTCTTGGAACTACAGTATTCCCTCTTTTCAACCAAACACATCAATGCTCTTGAACTTTCCATTAAGAGATTACTAGCTTAGCTTTAATTAAGTCAACTTGTAACGATACCATGTTGGTTCTTCGTTTACTCCCAGACATATGCGACAAATACGTTTATGGCCATCAAAATTGAAAAAATGAAACTTAAAAAATAATAAACTGCAAAGATAGAGATGTTGTGCACACATAATTGTTTCCAACTATAAACATTACACATAAAAGTATTGTGCTAACTGCGAGATTGAAATATGGTACAAATGAAATAGACAATAGACTAAGTTTGCAACCAAATAGATTTTTAAGTGCAAAACACATAAATATTGCCCAAATAACTTCTAAACGGTGTTCAAACTCTGACTTCCACTTCTTTCAAAGAAAACTCCTTGATGCCATGGAACCTTTTTGTGATGCATTTTAATATGATTTGCTGTCCAATAGATAGAACATCAGAAACCTTTGATACCTATACAAAAAAAAAAAAAAAACAACCATACCAAACCAAAGGCATCACATCTCTCACAACGAACCCAACATCAAAACAGAACAAAATCAAAATTTAAGATTAGGATATACCTTTTGAGAGAGCTCATTAATGCGAAGTAAACCATGTTTTCCACAGTGGTATTCAACTAAAGCACCTTTTTCATATAGAACTTTGATTGTGCATTTATATAATTGACCCACTTCAGCTTCCTCGTTAATAAAGTGAACATGAATATATATTAAAAAGAACTTATAAAAGTTTGTAAACCGAATAAGATATTTATTAAAAAAATTTAGAAATAGTACCTTGTCTACAATGTTTTGCAATGTAATCATATCTTTTGGAAAAATAAAGACTCTGTTGTCCCCTGCATATAGTCTAGCGCCTAAACAAAAGTTTTTTTGTGTGGGTCAAAAGTCAAATATTAAGACAAAAATAGTAAATGAGCCAATTGATAGTAAGAACCTGTTTCAACTCCAATCTTTCTTTTGTTATGCTTAGGGATACTCCAATACACTGAACCATAATACTTCAATCCGAGTTCTCTTGGGGATTTGATTGCACTTTTCCTTCTTCTCAATAATTCTAACATGTGCTTCACGTCCATAAGCCAATGCCTGACATATGATATCGACTGGGATTCCAGATTTTACATCCAATTGAATGGCAGTGATACCGTTTCTTGTACCGGCAATCTTAAAATTCATTTCGCCAAGATTGTCTTCTAAACCCTATAATCAGAAAATCAGAAAATATATGATATCTATTTCATTTTGCAATTGTAAATAAACCTACAGAGAAAAGAAACCCACCAAAAGATCTGTTACAATATGATATTGTCCTTTGTCATCCAAAAAAACACCAATCGATACATGAGTTTTCAAAGGAATTTCAGCATCCATCAAAGCCATACTCCCTATATATATATATGTAAAATGTTGACTTATAATCCAACAAAAAATTCAAACACATATAATTTAAACTAGTCACTACAAAAAAGTGTGATATTACATCATTTATTTTATATTTTTGCATCATATTTAAATGATGCAAAAATAATATGTATTACTTTAATGAATGATTTACATTTTGTTGATGCAAATAATCTGAATCGGTTGAAACAAATATTTGTATGATTATTGTAATTGAAGTTATTATGTATCAATTACAAAAAAATGATACTAATTTTGCATCAATTAATATAAATGATTTTAGTATTTTTTTCGGTTAGAGTAAGTGATGTTAAATATTTATGTCAATTCTAAATAGCTGATGTTAAGATTATAATATCAGTTTTAATAAATGATTCAAATAATTGTATATTTTACAATTAAAAATTTAAATCAAATATAATTAATCGATAAATTTTGTGTCAGTTTCAAAACTAATTATAATAACTTTGCAGTTTTCAATAATCAATAATTATAAATAAAATAATATTAAAAATTAAATTTCATAGAAAACATGGATACATCGTTTGAAAATCAAAAACAAATCCCGCAATCATAAGCTAATTTTGTTCTTAATTCACCATAGCCTTGAATCTCATGTTGAAAATCCTTTGGATCTTTTCCATCAATGGTGAATCACAGAGACATATGTCTCTATCTCCATCACGCCCGCTCAGCTCCTTCTAAACCTCATAATCCTAGAAATATTAATTGACATCATCTAAAAGATATTTACATTGTGCTTTATGTTTTTATCCTTCTCACGGTCTCTCTCATCCTTCTTCAACGTCTTGATAACAAAAGCTTTGTGAAATGAAACACCTTAGACTGAGAATTTTACACCATTGACATTTGTTTGGGATGTCTTCTACGATTTTCTTAATTAGGGGTAAACCGAGAACTGGCGACTCCAACTTCTTCACCTCCAACAATTCCTCACGGTGACTTGATGACATGGTTTTATGTTCTATTGTTTTGGGGTTTTGTTCTTCTCGGGTGCATTTAGATGGCATACCCCTAATTAAGAAGATAAATATGAAATGAAGAAGGACAAATCACTACAAAAAAAATCCTTTTCTTTTGATAAAAGAAAGAAAAATATGAAATGAAGAAGAAGAACCGAAGAAGTTATATTAAAAAGGAATAAAAAACTGTTAGGATTAAATAGTGCAAAGGTAACGTAGATTTCTAGAGATTAGGAGAAGTTAGGATTCTATTTTTTAGGAAAATTTGTAATTTGATTCACTTAATCGTGGGAAAATGGATATTCTGTTTCCAACAAAATAGTAAATTAGGGAGATAAAATTTTAAAAAATAATTCGAAAGAAAAGGATTTTTTTTTGGTTCGACAATTATAAAAAAGTGATGTCAAGCCATACAAATGATGCTAAATTACCAGTTTTATAAGAACCGATACAATTTTTTTTCTTATGTAATTAGTATATTTATCATTATCACTAAATAGTTATGTAAATCATATATTATTTTCTTAAGTGATGTTAATATAAATTTATAAATAAATCAATTATTTAAGTGATGTAAATTAATACATTTATATCAATATGTAAAAGTGATACAAATTAGTTTTTATTTACATCAGTTTTAATCAATTGATGCCACACAAATTAAAACGACATTGGTTGTTGCAAATGATGTTACATTTTTTATTTTTGTATCAATCATAAATAAGTATTTTAAATTTGTATCACTTAGTTTTATGATTCAATTTAAGTGATTTAATTTAAGTTTTTCTTTGTAGTGAGTATAAACTAGCTTAACAAATTTCAATACAATCATTTAAATACCTGCACAATCACTTGCCATAGATGAAGATCCATTTGAGCTGAGCATAGTCGAATTAATGTGGACTAAATATGGATAAGTAGATGGAAAGACTGGACTAAATATGAACCAACATTGATGTATAAAACCAAAACCAAACAAAAGGCTATAACCAAATATTAACCAAAACCAAACTGTAAACCAAATTAGAGGAAGAGAATATAAACACATACAATGACCAATTTCACGCCTTGACTTGACAGTAGAGAGCATATCATTCACTTTGTTGAGCATATCATGCTCATGTATACCAATGCAAGCAGTGCATAATACCTTTAAATACAAAGCATAACACATTGTGTTATTAAATTGCAGTATAATTAATTCTAATGTGAGATTGTATTTGCAATACAAACATTTGTCTCTCCGAGTGAAAGAAGAGCGAATCCATGTAGCCCCTTCAAAAAATTAACCTCACAAACGATTCTCCGAGTGAAAGAAGAGCGGATCCATGTAGCCCCTTCAAAAAATTAACCTCACAAACGATTGATCTTACTTTTTCAAGACTTCTTTGTCCTTCCAACATTACTACATCAATAAGCACCTATCACAAAGAAGAATACAATACAATAATCAATTTACAAATTTAAACAAATCAAAGTAATTAATATTTATACAATTTTAAACGCACCAACCTTCTTTTTAGTTTTATTGCAAGCTTCTCGTAATTGGAAATTTGTCAATGGACTAGCTCCATTCAACTTTGTATAAAAATCATTCCACGTCTTTGAACATTGTTTAAAAGCTGATGCAATGTCGAGTTGTGAGCAGAAAACTATCATATGTTAATAGGTAATAGATTTACAATGGTTAAACAAAGGAAATTATAAAACAAAAATTAGACAAAAAGACTTAAGTAATGAACCTTTTTCCCAACAATTTCACCGAACACTTTTCTAAAGCCACCAAAAATATCACTATAAGCTGAATCACACAAATTCTTGAAAATCTCAGTGAAGAGTTGATAATTATTTTTTTCCCCATAAGTATGGCTAATCTTGAGTTGACTTTGGATACATTTTATAGCCTACATTAGCAAACAAAGAAACCAAAAAACTTACATACATACAGTTAGATAAAACTTACACATTAAAATAATTTAACAACGGATTAACTTACCTCTTGATGAGCAAACTTGATAATGATTGATAAATCAACTTCTGAGATTTCCGAACCTTGTAAATCAATCATGAGAGTTTTCTCGGTTGTACATGCATACAGGAAATTGATGTCACTCGCTTGTTGCTGCAGAATAATTTAAGACATTGAGTAATGTGATTTACCTCAGAGATGGTAGGATTTATTAGAAGAATTCCTTTAATCCTTTCAACCTTAACCACTCCTATTGGTCCAGTCCAAGGAATGTTCGATACCATCAAAGCGGTTGAACTTGCAATGATGGCTAGTATATAACAGTCAGAAAGCAATGACGTGATTGTCATACTTCAAAGTCGAGCAGTTATTAACTCCTTTCTTGATAGTTGTGTTCTAAATAAATTATGTATGGAAAAATTTACGTTGGAAAATCATAGTCAACTCGTAGTCAAACTTGTGCGGAACGTGTTCAAGTATACTAATGCAAGCAGTGCATAACACCTTTAAATACAAAATAAATACATTAATTATGATATGAAATTGCAGTATAATTAATTTCAAATGTGAGATTGTATTTTTCATACATACATATGTCTCTCCATGTGAGAGAACAAATTAATGTAGCCAATTCAAATAATCAACTTCATATATTATTGATCTTACTTTTTCAAGATTTCGTTTGTTGGATCTGTATCTTTTCCAACATTATTACATCAATAAACATCTATCACAAAGAGAAATACAATACGATAATCAATTTACACATTTAAACATATTAAAATAATCAATATTTACACAACTTTAAAGGCACCCAACCTTTACTTACTTCTTGATGAGCAAAATTGATAATGATTAATAAACTTAATAATGATTGATGTATAAGACCATTATTTAGTGATGGAATTGTTATGAAGATTGAAGTATGTTTTTTTTGTTAGATAATATTATTAATATTTATATACATGTATATATTGATTATAAGTATAACGTGTTATTTGTCATATGCGTTATTATTGGCAAATTCAACCGTTTTGATGATATCAAACATCTCTTATGCTGGATCAATAGGAGAGGTTAACAATTGGAAGGATTTGGTGAAAATCTTTTTAATTAATCCAACCTATGAGGTAAATTAAATTACCCAATGTCATAAATTATTAATTTTGTTCGTATGAATTAATTCAAAATATTATATTTGCAGCGACAAGCAAGTGATACTAATTTCCTATATGCATGTACAACTACAAAAACTCTAATGATTGATTTACAAGGATGGAAATTTCAAGAATTGATTGAGCCAAACCAATGAGATAACCATCTCTCCGTTCTGAATCCAATTACGGTTTATCGTTGTAAAATCGAAGGGTTTCGGTTTAGACCCAATAAGGGGAAGCCCAAGTTGACGGGATGACTGTAAATTGTGTTTTGAAAATAAATCACCAGTTATTCTTTTTGAAAATAGAACTAACAAAAGAAGAATGACGAAGTTTCATAGGTTATATGATGTTAACTAAGTTTTTAATCTCTATCTAAAAACCCTAGATCTACAGCCGCCGCCAACTGCTTCCGTTTTGCCTCTCCGCCGTCCTAGGCTTTCGCCGGCGGTGTGAGAGGGCTATGCTTTCTTCTTTCTTGTCGTCTCGTCGTAGTAATAGTAGTAGGTGACCCGTTTCTCTTCCTCTCCGGCGTGCTAAGGAGCAGTTCACTGAAGCGCCGTGCCGGTGTGGTGGAAGACGAGATCTCGGCTCGCCTTTCAGTGACTGGTGGTTGTTCGTAGCTGCTATGGGCGTTTTTCCTTGCAGTATCGGGGAATCGGATCTGTGATTTGGATTGTGACCGTCCGCTTTTCTCCACCCTTTCGCCGGAGAAGCTAGCTGTTCGGAGGTTCTTGGTCGAGTCGGGTCTTAGCATCTTCAGGTTGTCGAGGAGACTTCAAGGTGTGTCGGTGACCGAGATTTGCGGATGCCCACAAAGCCGACGGTCTCTTGAGAGTTTCCTCAACTTCCGGTGTCTTTCCGACCAAGTAGCGAGATAACAAAGCAGCTGAGATGTGGCCAATCCGGATACGCACCGTGAGGTGATGATATGTTAATTCGTGCATCAATCTCTTATCTTGAATTGTTTAGCATTCTGGTCTTGTATGATTAGTATGGAAAAGCTTTAGCTCTTGCTGGTTGTGCTTGTCTCTTGGTCGGTTCAGTCGGATGTATTGTCCGTTTTAGGTTTAAGACCGGAACATTGAAAACCAGGAATTCCAAACTTTTCTGATGATGCGCCTCTGGGTGTTGTATTGAGACAAGGTCTACACGCTGATCATGAGGAGCTCATAGCTTTGTTTTGATTTGTTCTTCAATATTAGTTTTGGCTTTCTCTATGTTAGTATTTATTTTCGTGTTATTAGGTCAATTTAGGTAGTTTAAGAGATGATTTCATTCTGAGTTGTGGTGTGTTATCTATTTTGTTGTGGTTAAAAAATGTAATGGTTCTCGATTAGTTAGCGTTGGATCCGCCTAGTGTTTTAGAGTTGTCTTTAATCAACTATTGTATTTGTTTTGTGGTCTAAGTCTTTAGAGGTGAATGTAATGTGTATTTAATTTGGTTGTAATACTTTAGTTAAAGTTGATGTTGAGCAAGGAAAAAAAAAAAGAAAAAAAAAAAAAAAAGAAAAATGACGAACGCCATGACGTGAATATTTAACTCCCTCATGAGAATGATGATTGATGAGGATATATCATTCATACGTTTTGTTGTGATTAGACACATGTCATTTTCAACGTTAGACAAGAATAATGGAAGACAAAACAAATCTGATCTCTTACCTCTACAACTTTCTACAACTATGGGTCTCTTTCTTCTTTAGAATTCATCTATTTGTCCTTTTGTGATTGTAAAACAAAACACAGTTTGCAACACTATTCATATATTGTTGGCAAAAACAATGCAGTTTTGGACTATATAACACGATCTTTATAATAATATAATATAACAAGGATTATATTGTGTATGTTAGATTTGAATGGAATGTTTATTTATAGTTTTTAGATATCGTGTTTCCATATAAACCCAGCGCTGGCTAGTGGCTAGTGGCTGCCAAACTTTATACTCTTACTTTATCTTTTAAGCTTCTTGCATACATTTGACTCTCAAACGACTTATCTTCTTTACAAAAATTTATATAATTGGCTCTACATAACCCCCAGATCTTGATTTTTCATCAGCAAAACATGGGAACTTCAAGCGAAGTCTCTAAGCTCCATTTCTTGCTCTTCCCTTTCATGGCTCATGGCCACATGATACCAACTCTGGACATGGCCAAGCTCTTCGCTACCAAAGGCGCTAAATCCACTATCCTCACTACACCTCTCAACTCCAAACTCTTCTTCGAGAAACCCATCAAGTCATTCAACCAAGAGAACCCGGGACTCGAAGATATTTCAATCGAGATCCTTAATTTTCCTTGCACAGAGCTCGGTTTGCCTGAAGGATGCGAGAACAGCGATTTCATCTTCTCCAGCCCTGACCTAGCCAAAGGTGACTTGAGTCAAAAGTTTTTACTTGCAATGAAATATTTCGAAGAACCACTAGAGAAGGTCGTCGAGACAACGAAACCAGACTGTCTAGTTGGAAACATGTTCTTTTCTTGGGCCACTAAAGTCGCTGAGAAGTTTGGAGTGCCGAGACTTGTGTTCCACGGAACAGGCTGTTTCTCTATATGTGCTTCTCATTGTATAAGGCTTCACAAGCCTTATGAGAATGTAGCGTCGAGCTCTGAGCTCTTTGTGATTCCTGATCTTCCAGGAGATGTTGTAATTACAGAGGAACAGGTCATAGAGAAAGAAGAAGAGTCCGTAATGGGGAAGTTTATGAAAGGAATAAGAGAATCAGAGAGAGAAAGCTTCGGTGTGTTGGTGAACAGCTTCTACGAGCTTGAACCGGATTACTCCGATTTCTTAAAGAGATTTGTGGCCAAAAGAGCGTGGCTTATCGGTCCTCTTTCTTTAGGCAATAGAAAGTTCGAGGAGAAAGCAGGAAGAGGCAAAAAGGCGAGCATTGATGAGCATGAATGTTTGAAATGGCTCGATTCCAAGAAATGTGAATCCGTGGTTTACTTGTCCTTTGGGACCATGTCAAGCTTCAACAACGAGCAGCTGATAGAGATTGCAGCGGGGTTGGAAATGTCAGGACATGATTTTGTTTGGGTGGTTAACAAAAATGGGAGCCAAGGTACCATAGACATCTCTCACTCTTGGTATTGTTTGCAGCTTTATCCTCTGTTTTTGTTGTTTCATACTCTTTTGCATTAATATGTGAATAGGTGAGAAGGAAGAGTGGTTACCAGAGGGATTCGAAGAGAAGACGAAAGGAAAAGGATTGATCATCCGTGGGTGGGCGCCACAAGTGCTGATACTAGACCACCAAGCACTTGGTGGATTTGTGACTCATTGCGGATGGAACTCACTTCTAGAAGGCGTAGCAGCGGGACTGCCAATGGTGACATGGCCAGTAGGAGCCGAGCAGTTCTACAACGAGAAATTGGTGACACAAGTGTTGAAGACAGGAGTGAGTGTAGGAGTGAAGAAGTTGATGCAAGTCGTTGGAGACTTCGTTAGCAGAGAGAAAGTGGAGAGAGCAGTAAAGGAAGTGATGGTTGGAGAAGAGAGGAGGAAACGGGCAAAAGAGTTTGCGGAAATGGCGAAAAACGCGGTGAAAGAAGGAGGAGGATCTTCAGAGATTGAGTTGAATAGATTGATGGAAGAGCTTAAGTTGGTTAAATTGTAAAAAGGTAAGGAAAAATAAAATAAAAAGCTGAATGTATTGAAAGTTAATTAAGGAACAATGTTTTTGTAATTCTGTTGGTTTGAGTTACATAAAAATTAGTACAAACTGAAATTGTAGTTGTTCATTCAAGTTTACGAAGTTGGTACCATTGGTAAACGAATGTGTGAAGTTAGGTTGCATTTTAAAGAATTAATTGTATACAATAATTGTGATTATGATTATAATAAAGGAAAAATAAAATATTATACTGTTTTATATCTTGAAATTATTTTTGTGATTATGATTAACATTAAAGGAAATTAATCATATGCATCTTTAAGGTACATTTTTTAATCTTATTTTTGACAACTCATGAGTCATATTAATAATCATATCCATTATCTTAGTGTATTTCTTTATTTTTAATATGATTATTTAATTTGAGAGTTACAAAATATATGATAGAATATGAAATTTACTAAAATATGTGAGAAGGTTCACCAAAAATACATTTATTACTTGTTCTAGGTATTATTTTTTAGTTAATATAACTATAAATAAATGATAGGAATTTCAACCAAATCAAATTAATATGAGAGTTACAAGATATGTGATAGAAGATGGTTCATAAATAAATACATTTATTATTTTTCAAATATAAACAGTTACTATAACTAATAATTTATGATTGGAGTTTCAAGAAAAACAAATTATAAATATATATATATATATATTCATTTCTTTCTTTAAAAGACATATACTTTAGTTATTTCTTTCTAAATATATTTATTATATATATTAAATATTTATAAATAGTATATAGTTTAACATACTTTAGTTTGTTTTAATTAGAATCAAATTGCAAAATATTGTAATAATCATACCATGTTAATTATCTCTATTAAAATAAAGAAATAAAGAGAAAATTATTATTTTGGACAATATGCTACTCACATTAAACTATTAAAGGATAAATTAAACATCTTTTAATGTATAATATACAATTATATTTTGTTTTAAATATAAATATAAATAAAATAATGTGTGTCATATAAAGTCAATGGCAAAAATCACTAAAAAAATTAAAGAAAAAATGGCACATGCAACAATTGCCAAATGACAATTTTTTTGAGATTGTGGAAAGATAATTTTACTTTATTATATAAGATTATCAAACCACAATAATCTATAGTAAGTGATTATCATTATCTTAGTCAATTAGTTTCACTTTTTATCCATAAAGAAAAAGTTCAAAATAATTACTTCTCAAAAGTGATTTACAAGTTACAAAGATTTTGGTTCCAAAGGACCATTATAATGACGTATGTAAACACGTCAGAAACCATTATATATACCCAAAAATATATATAACCATCACTTCAAGATCACTTCAAAATATATTAGCTTTCTTTTAGTTTCTGACTTCTCATTTCCTTTTCGACCAAAGTCAATCATGGGTAGTGATCATCATCCTCCTCGTAAGCTCCATGTTATGTTCTTCCCTTTCATGGCTCATGGCTCATGGCCATATGATACAACCTGTAGACATGGCTAAGCTTTTCTCCAGCAGAGGAGCCAAATCCACAATCCTTACCACACCTCTCAACGCCAAGTTCCTCCAAAAACCAATCGACGCTTTCAAGAATCTGAATCCGGGTCTCGAAATCGACATACAGATCTTCGACTTCCCTTGCGTGCAGCTCGGGTTACCAGAAGGATGCGAAAACATTGATTTCTTCACCGCAGACAACAATGTTGATAGACAAGATCATATGACCTTAAAGTTCTTTTCGTCGACAAGGTTTTTCAAAGACCAGCTTGAGAAGCTCCTCCAGACAACGAGACCGGATTGTCTTATCGCCGACATGTTCTTCCCCTGGGCTACTGAAGCTGCTGAGAAGTTCAATGTGCCAAGACTTGTGTTCCACGGCGTTGGCTTCTTCTCTTTATGCTCTGAATATTGCATCAGAGTGCATAACCCACAAAACACAGTAGCTTCGAGTTGTGAGCCATTTGTGATCCCTGATCTCCCTGTGAACATAGTGATAAGTAAAGACCAGATTGCAGACTGTCATGGAGAAAGCGAGATGGGGAAGTTTATGACTGATGTTAGGGAATCGGAAGTGAAGAGCTCAGGAGTTGTCGTGAATAGTTTTTATGAGCTTGAACCGGATTACGCTGAATTTTACAAAAGATTTGTACAAAAGAGATCTTGGCATATTGGTCCGCTCTCTGTTTACAGCAGAGGATTTGAGGAGAAGGCTGGGAGAGGAAAGAAAGCGAGCATTGACGAGGTTGAATGCCTGAAATGGCTCGACTCCAAGAAACCAGATTCAGTCATTTACATTTCCTTTGGGAGTGTGGCTTGCTTCAAGAACGAGCAGCTGATAGAGATCGCTGCAGGATTAGAAGCTTGTGGAACAAATTTCATCTGGATTGTTAGGAAAAGCACAGGTATTGAAATTAACTTTTGAAACAAATTTCATTTGGGTTTGTCTGTTTTTGAGTCTGAACACAGAACTTGGCATGAATAGGTAACAAAGAAGAATGGTTACCAGAAGGGTTCGAAGAGAGGGTGAAAGGTAAAGGTATGATAATAAGAGGTTGGGCTCCACAGGTGCTGATACTTGACCACCAAGCAACCGGTGGGTTTGTGACTCATTGCGGCTGGAACTCGCTTCTTGAAGGAGTGGCTGCAGGGCTACCGATGGTAACATGGCCGGTTGGAGCGGAGCAATTTTACAATGAGAAATTGGTTACGCAAGTGCTCAGAACAGGAGTTAGCGTGGGAGCGAAAAAGCATTTTAGGAGTAATGGAGATTTTATTAGCAGAGAGACAGTTGATAAAGCGGTGAGGGAGGTGTTGGCTGGGGAAGAGGCAGAGGAGAGGCGGGGCCGAGCAAAGAAGCTGGCGAAGATGGCTAAAGCTGCCGTGGAAGAAAGAGGGTCTTCTTTCAACGATCTAAACAGTTTCATAGAAGAGTATAGCTCATAATCAGCAAAGACAGATTTGAATAGCTTCATTGAAGAGCTCAGTGAGAGATTGAAGAGTAGTTCGATTCTGCTTGGTCTACAATAAAATATATGTATCAAATACCATTTGTCTTCAGTTGTGAGTCTGAGAAATGTTACTCCTAAAGTAAAAAAATTTAGCTTCTGAAAGCCAAAAATTGACATATATATACTTATATCAATGGAATAAATAGATTTTGCTATCAACTATGGAAGATTCAAGGGATCTACTCCATCACTGCTGCTTCCTAGCTATGTCGAGTTCTCGGCTTCCCGTTTGATTTGCAGCGCAGCCCTTACAACGTTTCCCCTTGTAAGGATCCCAATCTTGTTGGGCGGAAACAACAACAAAAAAAAACAATGTGTTTAGAAACTGAAAGATCAGACCAAAACCAAATCAAACTGCAGAAAGAAGACAAAAAGACTGTGACTAAATGAGATTCTCACAAGTTTTCCATCTGCATCCACAACTGGTAATCTTCGGAACTTTGTTTCCAGAAGCAACCTGGAGACCAAAAGATCTTGTAAGAAACGTTGCTCATAATGCCACTAGTTAAATAGGATAAAAACTCATTCCTTCTAAGCTTCTACCAATTACCTGGCTGCATCTTCTAAATTGGTAGAATCACGAACAACGAGAGGAGAAGGTGTCATCAAATCTCCAACAAATTTTCCATATGTCTTACTTATCAGTTTCTGGAGTTCATTGAACGTCTGGCGAGAACAGAATTCGAAATATCATAAGTAAAACTTCACTCCCAGGAGTTTGATGCAAATGAGAGAAACACTAGTCCTAAAATAAATCAAAACCATAAACAGATAAGGAGAAACATACTTTCCAGGTACTGTCGACATCAGGGAACAAGTTTGCATCACTTTGACTGCGGCCTAATACAAATGACAAGAGGCTAAGTTGTATTATACAAAACCATAAAAACGTTCTGGAACAATAAAACTAAACATGAAAACTATGTGTCAAGATCCACCAGATGTGCCAAAAGTGAAATCCTACAAATAGATAATAGATTACGGCTCAACTCCGTAACTGAATTATAAAGAGTATTCCTTGTATGATATAATGAAATTGAAACCGTATATGGTGATCATCACTGACACCAACAGAAGATTAAAAAACTTGTATACATTACCAGAGATGGAGTCCAATGCAAGCAAATCGTAATCAGAAACAACACCAACCTACAGGAGAAATTACAGCAGAGGAGTAAATAAGAATCTCAAGATAGATAAATCATATATTATTATAAGCCTCTAGATCCATTAAATCAGTAACTAAACAGAAGACGCTAGCTGTTTACGTAATCAATCACGAGCCAGTTGTTTCAAGACTCTAAGCAGAGAGGAAGGCAATGAGAAAAGAGATATGTTTTTAAGTACCAGAGTCCAATCATCATCAATTACAGGCAATCCCGTGACTTTCTTCTCAACCAGAAGTTCCAATGCTGTTATAAGATAACCAAACGAGAGAACAAAGTTAGAGACATGATTGGCAGAGAGATTAGGAGACTGTTGTAGATAATTACCATCATCGACCGAGGTTGAAGGCTTGACAACATGCAAATTCTGTCTGGGTGTCATGAAATCCCCAACAGTGAAGCCTCCGTTTCGTGCCTGAACCAAACAAAATCTCAAAGTTTCAATTTTTTTTTAAAAAAAGATGAAAGGGTAAAGCCAAAAAAAAGAAGGCAAAGGAGCAGCTTTGGGCTCACCGGAACAGAGTTATTATTATTATTAACGCTGGCAGGAGCTGAGAAGAAGGCAGAGACGGCGATTGAAGGTGAAAAGGTGGAGGAGCGACGACGATTAGAGAGAGGAGGAGAAAAAAGAGAGAAAGAAGTAGAAGAAGAAATCGGAAGATGATTGAGTGATGATGTAAGTAGCGGAACTCGCGTTATGGGCAGAGAATTGGATAAAGAGATTGAACCCATAATCGCTTATCCTCTGTTTACTCTCACGGATTCCAATGAAAAAACAAATCTTTTTTTTATGAAATCTGAGAGAAGAAAGAAACAAAGGTAGAAAATTTTTGGGAAAAAGGAGAGAGAAGAGATGGTGAAGAAGAAGAAGAAGAAGAAGAAGAAGAAGAAGAGAAGTGTTTTGATTGGGTGGTAAAATTCGGAGAACAAAGAAAAAAAGGAAGAGTTGTGATATGATATGATAGATAGGTGGTGGGCAGGTGGGGACATAAGCCACATATCAAATTTTTGGTATATGGTTGATTGGTCGGCATATTTAATTTTACGTTTCCTTTGGGTCGTCAATTTCGTAATGATTTTTTCAACTTTTTTTTTTCTAAAGTGAAAAAGTCCAATTTCGATGCAATTTGGACTCTCTTTTGGTTTCAAGTGTTAATATGTCGTGTTCGTTCGTTGACATCATCAGTTCAAATATCTAGAGATTTTTATAGTTGTCGTCTTTATTACTTTATCACAGTTGTCATCAGACCTAAAAGATGTAAACGCTGCATGTCATCAAGTTGTCAAATAAAAACACACAAAGAAAAACAAGTAGACTAGATATGCCAATGGCCTACGGTGTTGTATGTGTGCCAGATCCAACCTCTACTAAGATTTTATCTAATTTTCAAAATATTAGAATCAACAACAACCATAGTAAAAAAAAAGGGCAAAGAGGGAGTCGGTCACCAGCATCTTATCGAACAAGCAAGTAAAATCAAAAGAACACAAGCAGATAGGTTTTTCCTTTGTGATTTTTAAAACAAGGTTTCAAACAACACAAAAGTGGCAGTTATGTGGACGAATATAAATTCCCACACGAGAAAACCAATAGCTAAGAAACAACTCCAAGATCAAATGGTAAAACAAGTTTAAGAGAGGTTCAAGGAAGCAAGCTGCTCGGCTGCACCACCAGCAGCAACACTCCTGAGAACATCCATAGCCTCTGCAACTTTGGCCTTGAGAGCTTCTGGTGACTCCAACAGATGGAGCACTTCCGTCTGGTCCATCTCTAAAAGCATCCCAGTTACTTTGGCTGCAGACTCTGTCTCAAGCTGCTCCACCAACGGGTACAGATTCTCACCCAGCATCTGTACACACACCAAAGTCCCAACATTATTATAAATAAATAAATAACCAATCACTATTTGATCTGTTGGAGATTCTCTCACCGTCCTCTGCTGCTCTGGACTTGCATTAGCCAGATTTGAAGCCAAAGCTCCAATAGGCAGTGGCATGTTGTTCCCCATGTCATATGAAGGCATATCACCACTACCACCACGTCCTTGTCCTTGTGGATACCGGAACATCCGACCCCTTGGATGCATCTAATCACCAGCCAAACAGATAAATCATATGATCAACTATTTAGTTAGAACGGAGCAAGTAAAGCATCTTTAATTGAAACTAAAGAAGGAAACGAAGCAAGTAAAGCAGCTTTATTTGCAACTAAAGAAGGAAACAAGAAAAACCTGTTGCTGCATCATGGAATTTTGCTGCTGGGGCTGTTGGATTCCCCCAGCGCGTCTTCCTCCTCCAGGACGCTGCTGTTGTGGCTGAACCATAGGCATGAAAAAATTGGGCACAGGGCCCCCACCAGGTCTCATTCCAGGAACAAGCTGCTGTTGGTACCCAAACCCAGGCTGTAGCATTTCACAATCACAAGCTAATATTATCCCAACAGTTTCAAAATAGAATTGGAAATACTCAAGTATGAGTAAAGTAATTATTGAGCAAAAAAGATTTAAAACTTCTACTCTTGACTTGGCAGCTTTTGAAGCATTATACCCAAGGTAGAAGATAAAAGCGAGTTACCATTACACAAATATCTTTGTGCAAAATCGCACACAGCTACTTAAAGTAGAGCAAACATGATGAATTACCTGGGGAGGAATCATGTTAGGAGGGGCCTGACCATAGAACATTTGTTGTCCAATACCAGGACCACCCGGGGGATACATTGGCATGCGGGGACCAACAGATGGCGGCATTGCAACTGGCGTCACTTGGGAGAATTGAGCCTATTCACATCATGTAGAAAATCAGCAGCAGGAGATGGCAAATAAGATATGTATTTGATACAAATACTAGAAAATTTGTTGTTTTGCTTCATACATTATTGTCATTGTTAAATGGAAATGGGTACGAATTGAAGCAATTTTTATAATCTCATGACAGTTAATTCATGCACAATTTATTTGCAGAAGTTCTTACTCAGAGCTTATAACATTTCTATATCTACGAAATACAATATAATTTCCAAATGACATGAGTAGAGCCTGGGTTATAAAGATGTCTCAGCATCAAATTTGAAAATTATATGCAGTGGACCATTAAGACTTTGTTATGATGTGTCCAATTGTGTAGAATTGACACACCAAAAGACAATAGGAGTAGTAGGTATATCACAAGATGAGGTGATTCAAAGAGAGGCAAACCTGTAGTCTGACCCTTCTGTCTTCCTTCCGCTGTGCGATAGCAACATAGAGTGGCTTGCTTTCAATCATTTTACCGCTCAACTGTGACATCTGTACAGAATTCCAATGTTACTAACAACCAAAGTGCATTTCCTCACACATATAACTCAACAAGACAATACAACTAACTTACAGCTTCAGTTGCTTCTTCGGGAATCGAGAAAGCAACAAAACCCGAGCCTTTGCTTGTTCCATTAGGATCCCGCATCACCTGTAATATATTATATGAAAGATCTTCTTAAATAGTGAATTCGCAAGGTCATTTCACTACAGATAAAAAGAGAGAAGGATATTGGACCTTGCAAGATGTAACGGTACCAAAAGGAGAAAAGATCTCTTTAAGTTTCTCGTCTGAAATGCTAGGATCCAAATTCTTCACATACAAGTTTGAACTTTGAAACTTGTCTGCAGCTTCCTTCAAATTCTGTTCATAACGGACCCTTAGTTCTGTTTCCCTCTCGGACTTCTTCTGGGCTCTACCAACATACCACTCCTTATCATCAAATTTGTGCCCATTGAGAGCCTCCACAGCTTTAGCAGCATCATCAGCATTTTCAAAGTTAACAAACCCAAAGCCCTTAGACTTCCCATCTCCATCTTTCATCACCACAGCACTTGTTATCTTTCCATACTCGACAAAAGCAGTCTTCAAGTCATCATCAGTAGTATTTTCTCCGAGATTCTTCACGTACACATTGGTGAATTTGGTTTTGTTCGCAGTTGAGTCCCTTTCTTGTCTCCTCAGGAAAGGACCCACATACACTTGCTTGTCATTTAGCAACATGCCGTTCAGTTTCTCAATAGCTTTCTGGGCAGATTCTTCACTGGCATATTGCACAAACCCATAGCCTTTGGATTGGCCTGAAGAATCCACAGCTACCTTACAGGACACAATATTTCCAAATGTTGAAAAGGTATCATGCAGTGCTTTGTGGTCGATGGACTCGTCCAAATTCTGCATATTTATAAGCCAGGTTTAGCACCAGGAATAAAGAGCGAACACTCCAAAAAAATACACAACAAAAGAAATCAACAAACTTAGCCAGACTTTGCAGTGGTATAAAACAAGATTCAATCTTTTTCCTAACAGCAACTCAAATGACTAAGTCAGAAACGAAAAGCAGAGAAGTAGACAGACAATACAAGCAAGCATACCTTGATAAAAATGTTCCCAGCGCCACTTCGGCGAACACTAGGATCACGATGGGAGTACATAACCCTAATAGGTTTGCCATAAAGAGGTATGTAATTCAATTCTTGGATGGCTCTCGCAGCTGCAACAAAGACACGAGAAAAGTACAATTAGAAGCAGCATAAGAAGTACGAATGAGAAAGATTGATTAGGCAGAGGATAAATTTTCCCGGAACAGCATCAACCACATTGCATATATACAAACACTAGAATTACTAGTCTAGAAAATATCGACATTTCCAAAACAGCCAAGTGTTCAAATCCAGAATTAGTACTATCGAGCAAACCCTAAAAATTGGCTAATTGGCTAATTGCTAAAATTAAAAGTCCAAATCGAGGAGACTAACCATCTTGGGGATTGGTGAAGTTAACGTATCCATAGCCAAGAGATCTGCGAGTGGCCAAATCCCTACAGACACGAACAGAGACCACTTGACCCATTTGGCTAAACGCATCGAAAAGCTGCGAGTCCGTCACATTGAGATCAAGATCTCCCACATAAAGCGACGTGGTGCCGAACTGGGTGGCAGCGGCTGCTCCGCCTGAAGTCACCGGTGCAGAAGTGACAGCCACAGTCGAACCATTCGCAGCCTGACCTTGAAGTTGAACCTGAGCCATTCTGTCTCTTTTTTTTTGGGTTTTTTTTTGGAATTTTTTTGACTTTTTTTTGGGGTTTTAGATACTCTTCCCTCCCCTCTCGTTATTAGAGAGAAACCCTAGAAACTGAAACAACAAAAGAAATCGAAATCGGAAGGCAAAATCAAGAAAAGCTAAACGAAAGTATTTATCTTTTTATGTTTTTTTTTATGGGGGTATATCGGAGGAGAGGGAAGATGAAAATAGGGTAAGAAATTGCCGGCGGCGATGCCTGCGACGGCGAAGCTTGAGATATTGGAGGCGATACTCTGAGAGAGAGAGAAAGATTGCTAAAGATGGAATGAATACAGTTTCTCTCTTTAATTCTCTGCTTTTATATTAAACAAAATACTATATATATATATATATATATATTTTAATATAATATTTTAGTTTCACTAAAGAGAACCCTAGGAGGAGTTAGTAGAAGATCTCAGCCGTTGGATTGAGTCTGAAGTAAAACGTAAAGATATGATTTTATTCACAGTTGGTGTCTCTCTTCGTTGTCGTCACTCTCGGAAAAG
The DNA here is from genome assembly GCF_030686135.1 of Camelina sativa. NCBI lineage: Eukaryota > Viridiplantae > Streptophyta > Magnoliopsida > Brassicales > Brassicaceae > Camelina > Camelina sativa. Next base: position 2,751,302 of record NC_141889.1, read on the forward strand.
TCAAACAAACGCGCGCGTGCGTGGCACTTGGGGGAATATGTAGCAACTAAAACTCTGATTTAGTAACTAATAAGTTAGACAGTGATGATATTTTTTAGTCTAATATTTTCTACTAAAACTCATCCTTGTGATAATAATTACAATTCAAGTCTGATATGAGTTGATGACAAATAATAGTAATAATCAATTTTGAATATGTGATTTTTGATTATTTTACAGTATTTGTAATGTTATTTTCGACTGTATTATCTTATCTATGGTTTTATTTTATTTCAAATTCTTTTTCATGAATTGTATTTTGATCACATAAATATAGTATATATATTTTTAGATTTGACTAGTAGAGTAGTAATTAGTAAACCACTAGACTACATATCTAAATCCTTACATTTGACATTTCTGTTTGATTTGTCTCTACATTGTTTTTTTGTTGCAATTATCACAGACAGCACAGTTTATTTTTTTCCAAAACTAGCACAAAATCTAGAAGAAGTGAACGATTCTCCTTAAATATCATGGTTATGTTGATAGAACATAAATACTACTTCATCGGCCATATTGATATTTAACTTCATCTTCCGTAAACACTAGAATGAACAGGCAAGTAAAATCGAAAGAACAAAGCAGATAGGTTTTTCCTTCGTGATTTAAAAAAACAAGTTTTAAAAACAACACAAAAGTGGCACACTGGCAGTTATGTGGAGGAATACAAATTCCCACACAAGAAAACCAATAGAGAAGAAGAAACAACTTCAACTGTATGCGACAAGATCAAATGGTAAACAACAAAGTTAAGCGAGGTTCAAGGAAGCCAGCTGCTCTGCTGCACCACCAGCAGCAACACTCCTTAGAACATCCATAGCCTCTGCAACTTTGGTCTTGAGAGCTTCCGGTGACTCCAACAGATGGAGCACTTCTGTCTGGTCCATCTCCAAAAGCATCCCAGTTACTTTGGCTGCAGACTCTGCCTCAAGCTGCTCCACCAACGGGTACAGATTCTCACCCAGCATCTAAAACACACACCAACAAAAGTCCCAACGTTATTATAAATCAAAACAAAACCAATCACAATTTGATCTGTTAGAGATTCTCTCACCGTCCTCTGCTGCTCTGGACTAGCATTCGCCAGATTTGAAGCCAAAGCTCCAATAGGCAATGGCATGTTGTTCCCCATGTCATATGAAGGCACATCACCACTACCACCACGTCCTTGTCCTTGTGGATACCGGAACATCCGACCCCTTGGATGCATCTAACCACCAGCCACACAGATAAATCATACGAACAAACAATTTAGAGAGAACTGAGCAAGTCAAGCAATTTTCATTGCAACTAAAGAAGGAAACGAGAAGAACCTGTTGCTGCATCATGGAATTTTGCTGCTGGGGCTGTTGGATCCCCCCAGCGCGTCTTCCTCCTCCAGGACGCTGCTGCTGTTGCTGAACCATAGGCATGAAAAAATTGGGTACAGGCCCTCCACCAGGTCTCATTCCAGGAACAAGCTGCTGTTGGTACCCAAACCCAGGCTGTGGCATTTCACAATCACAAGTTAATATAATCCCACCAGTTTCAAAATAAAATTGGAAATGTTCAAGTATGAGTAAAGCAACTATTGAGCTAAAAAGTTTAAAAACTTCTCCAGTTACTTAAAAGCATCTAGTTGCTTATAATGCATTATACCCACGGTAGAAGATAAACAAGTGAAATACAATTAACGTATATCTTTGAGCAAAATCGCACAAGGCTACCTAATGTAGAGCAAACATGATGAATTTACCTGGGGAGGAATCATGTTAGGAGGGGCCTGACCATAGAACATTTGTTGTCCAATACCAGGACCACCCGGGGGATACATTGGCATGCGGGGACCAACAGATGGCGGCATTGCAACTGGCCTCACTTGGGAGAATTGAGCCTATATACATCATGTAGAAAATCAGCAGCAGGAGATGGCAAATGAGATATGTATGTGATACAGATACTAGAAAATTTGTTGTTTTGCTTCATACATTATTGTCATTGTTAAATGGAAATGGGCACGAATTGAAGCTATTTTTATAATCTCATGACAGTTAATTCATGCACAATTTATTTGCAGATGTTCCTACTCAGAGCTTATAACCAAGACAATATCTTCGAAATACCATATAGTTTACAAATGACATGAGTATAGCCTGGGTTATAAATGCATCAGTTCAATTTTGAAAATTATACGCAGGGAATCATTTTAGGACTTAGATATGATGGGTCCAATTGTGTAGAATTGACACACCAACACACAATAGGAGTAGTAGGTATATCAAAAGATGAGGTGATTCAAGAGAGGCAAACCTGTAGTCTGACCCTTCTGTCTTCCTTCCGCTGTGCAATAGCAACATAGAGTGGTTTGCTTTCAATCATTTTACCGCTCAGTTGTGACATCTGTACAGAATTCCAATGTTACTAACAACCAAAGTGCATTTCCTCACACATATAACTCAACAAGACAATACAACTAACTTACAGCCTCAGTTGCTTCTTCGGGAATAGAGAAAGCAACAAAACCCGAGCCTTTGCTTGTTCCATTAGGATCCCGCATCACCTGTAATATTATATGAAAGATCTTCTTAAATAGTGAATTCGCAAGGTCAACTCACTACAGATAAAAAGAGAGAAGGATATTGGACCTTGCAAGATGTAACGGTACCAAAAGGAGAAAAGATCTCTTTCAGTTTCTCATCTGAAATGCTAGGATCTAAATTCTTCACATACAAGTTTGAACTTTGAAACTTGTCTGCAGCTTCCTTCAAATTCTGTTCATAACGGACCCTTAGTTCTGTTTCCCTCTCGGACTTCTTCTGGGCTCTACCAACATACCACTCCTTATCATCAAATTTGTGCCCATTGAGAGCCTCCACAGCTTTAGCAGCATCATCAGCATTTTCAAAGTTAACAAACCCAAAGCCCTTAGACTTCCCATCTCCATCTTTCATCACCACAGCACTTGTTATCTTTCCATACTCGACAAAAGCAGTCTTCAAGTCATCATCAGTAGTATTTTCTCCGAGATTCTTCACGTACACATTGGTGAATTTGGTTTTGTTCGCAGTTGAGTCCCTTTCTTGTCTCCTCAGGAATGGTCCCACATACACTTGCTTGTCATTTAGCAACATGCCGTTCAGTTTCTCAATAGCTTTCTGGGCAGATTCTTCACTGGCATATTGCACAAACCCATAGCCTTTGGATTGGCCAGAGGAATCAACAGCTACCTTACATGACACAATGTTTCCAAATGTCGAAAAGGTATCATGCAGCGCCTTGTGGTCAATGGAATCGTCCAAATTCTGCATATTTATAGCCAAGTTTAGCACCAGAAAGAGAGAACGAACACTCCAAAAGAAGTACACAGCAAAAGAAATCAACAGACAAGACAAGCAAGCATACCTTGATAAAAATGTTCCCAGCGCCACTACGGCGAACACTAGGATCACGATGAGAGTACATAACCCTAATAGGTTTACCATAAAGAGGTATGTAATTCAGTTCTTGGATCGCTCTCGAAGCTGCAACAAAGACACGAGAGATAAAGTACAATTAGAAACAGTATAAGAAGTACGAATGAGAAAGAGTGATTAAGAAGAGGATACGTTTTCCAGGAATAGCATCAACGACATTGCATATAAACAAACACCAGAAAATATCAACCTTTCCACACACCCAGGTCAAATCCAGTATCAGTACTACCAAACAAACCCTAAAAATTGGTAACTGCTAGATTGTAAGAAGAAGGCCAAATTCAGGAGACTAACCAGTATCAACCACATTGCATACATACAAACACTAGAAAGTATCGACATTTCCAACACACCCAAGTGTTCAAATTCAATACCAGTGCCATCGAGCAAACCCTAAAAATTGATAATTGCTAGATTGAAAGTCCAGATTCAGGAGACTAACCATCTTGGGGATTGGTGAAGTTAACGTATCCATAGCCAAGGGATCTGCGAGTGGCCAAATCCCTACAGACACGAACAGAGACCACTTGACCCATTTGGCTAAACGCATCGAAAAGCTGCGAGTCCGTCACATTGAGATCAAGATCTCCCACATAAAGCGACGTGGTGCCGAACTGGGTGGCAGCGGCTGCTCCCCCTGAGTTCACCGGTGCAGAAGTGACAGCCACGGTGGAACCATTCGCAGCCGGACCCTGAAGTTGAACCTGAGCCATTCTCTCTCCTTTTTTTTTTGGGGTTTTCGAATTTTTTTGACTTTTTTTTGGGGTTTTAGTTATTCTTCCCTCCCCTCTCGTTATTAGAGAGAAACCAAATCAAGAAACCCTAGAAACTGAAACAACAAAAGAAACCGAATCGGAAGGCGAAATCAACAAAAGCTAAGCAAAGTTTTTATCTTTTTAGGGTTTTTTTTTTTGGGATATTATCAGAGGAGAGGGAAGATGAAATAGGGTAAGAGATTGCCGGCGGCTATGCCTGCGACGGCGAAGTGTGCGATAATGGAGGCGAGACTCTGAGAGATTGCTAAAGAAGGTATACAGTTTCTCTATTCTCTGCTTTTATATTCAAGAAAATAATTTTTTCCCTAATACTTTATTCCTCGAGAGAACCCTAGGAGATGTGGTAGAAGAGATCTCAGCCGTTGGATTGAGTCTGTGTAGTAAAACGTAAAGATTTCGATTTTCACTTTTCACAGTTGGTGATAAGGTCGTCACTTTCGGACAAGTCAAACAGATGCGCGCGTGCGTGGCACTTGGGAATATTCAATTAGCAAATAGCAACTTAACTCTGATTAGTAGTAACTAGTAAGTAACCAAGTTAATTAGACAGACAGTGATGTTAATAACTACATTTCAAATTTGATATGTGCTGATGACATATACTTATAACCAATTTTGAATATGTGATTTTTGATTATTTTACAATATCTTTGTAATTTTTATTTTTCGATTGTATTATTTTTTTCCATGATTTTAGATTATTTCATTTTTGACAAAATACTAGTATTTTCTTTCTAAACAACTTCTTGTTGGGTTGCACGCCGAAGCCTTAGTCTATTATCAACATCTCCCTCACGTCCTATCAAGACACCACCATCTCCTGCATCCTCACTGCTTTGTTTTTGGTTAGCCAAAGCAGCTTCCCCAAAGTTATTGAGTCTCCGACAAATGAGATAACGGTCATCACGGATAGAGTTGTGAAGGTTTCTGAACCAAACAATGCATCTCTTTGCACAGACGCACAAGAGCATCACCGAGAGACAACCTATCCATGCGAATCTGTAAACAGCCGAGTTCACAACTACCGGATATCCAAGAATTGGGAACACTCCTCTCGCCAGTACATAAGGCACGCATAAAGCTGTTAGGAGTTTCATCACGATCGGGAACACAATCTCTTTAAGTACCCATAACCCTTGAAGCCTCAAGAAGCCATCTTCTCTTACCCTCTCAAACTTTGCCCTCCAGCTATCATCCACTATTGGACGCATATGATCTAACAGAACCTGTCCATTATCGTTGTTTTTTTAGTGACAAGATCTTTTATGCGGCAAAAATTGCTAACAGAAGAAAAAAAACTAACCAGTCTTGTCCAGATCTTCCAAAACATGAGTCCAAGTGCCCAGTCTTGATACAGAACGAATACAGGGCTTTCATCAACTGGGACTCTTATTGGGACAATCACCAACAGCTCAAACAGACGTCCAATTAGTACCGGAATGATAAAAACCTGTTTAATCACATTAGTCCAGAATTAGAGTATATATTGGAGTATCTTAAAAATCGGAAAATAACAGCTCAAACGCACTTACCCATATGGCTAACAACACCGAGCTCTTGAAGATAATTCCACACCATATACATATATGTTTAAGCGAGACTGAAGGACTCTTCGACTTGACATGCTCGATAGTGTGCCTAGCCCCATATATGGTAGTCAAAAAGGCATATGTCCCAATGCAGAAAGCAAGCAGGTCTACAGATTTAGGAATTTCTGTTAGTAATGTTCATAACGTGTAACCGTTTTAAAGAATGCAGCAAAATATCAAAGATAATAGAGACATTACCATTACATTTGATGCCATGAGTTATTGATAGAAGTGGGATGGCACTGAACAGAGCACGTCCAAGTGAAACTGGTACAACTATCAGTGCTAAATTGAAGAGAAGAAGAGTCACCCATGCAACAAGTAGAAGAAGGATTATCCGGACCACAAAGTTGTACCTGCTAAAATATTACGTTCGTTACAGGAGAAGACCTAATGGAAGACCTAGTCAACTCTATATACCAAGCGAACTCCTTTTGATTATTACAAGCTATTAGCTTGTTTCTTAAACAAGAACTTACTCTAAATCAGATTGTTCTCCATCATCTTCATATTCCTCACCCGTGTTGCCACTCCCAGCGCGGAGGATACTTCTATTAGGGTCATCAGCTGCTGGAAGAGCAGCCATGGGCCTGTCTGATCCACCTACCTGCAATACTCGTGCTCTAATCTGCCTTCTTGGTTCGTCATTTCCATTGTCCTGACCAATGTTGTCCTCTGGTTTTGGCAAGAGGAAGCCTGTCAAACCAAGCACCCCACCAACCGCGGTGACCCAGCAGCGTAAAAAGGATGTAATGTTGGTAGAGAGACTGAAATGCTCGATAAGAAATTCTATGCACATTTGAAACAGAAGCATGTCGACTGGAATCTCAGTGAATGGGTCAGATATACTGCATAGATGTAGAAGTTAGAAAAAAAGAGCTACCTCAACACAAAATCTCCAAAACAAGAGAATAGCTAATATGTCTTACGATATGTTGAATGGGAAGATTGATGGAGCTATCAGGATCGTAAATTTGAGTGGTAAACATAGCAGCATGACAATCAAACTTCCATAAACTTCAACTACTAACAGAACCTTATGAGCTTGCTTACGTACTGGAGTATCAATCAAATCTTGGAAAAATTCGACATTAGGATCGTCAAGACTATCAAGGAAATACAAAAGTTCAGGGCGAAGAACCTGCAATTGACAAAAAAGTGAAGAAAATAAATATTAGGTAGTACAGAGAAGAAACATGTTTCTAAAATAAAATTATAAGCAAGGAAAATATTACCTCTCCAAGAAGGCTTTCGAAGAGGTTTATATAGAAGGTGCACATGAGACCGAGAACCCAATGAACAAGTGAGCTTGCCAGTGGAGATATTGATAAAAACTGTACTCTCTGGGATATTGTTTTACCAAACATCCTAACAGTGCAAACATCTAGTGACCAACCACACATAATAGGGAAGACCCCAAACTCGAAGACTAAAAAAAAAGCAACTTTGTTCATATTCATCAGATGCGTCATTGCTGCCAAGAACTGTCTAATGAGAGATGGTACAGTGATATCATAAAATCTCCCAACCGTCAGTTCACCCTTGGCATATCGAATCAGTGCAACGACCCCAAGGTAAAGAAACATCAGAAATACTATAAACATATACCCAACAGTCAGAGTTGTAACATCAAATACTAGCTTTGAGGCCCCAGCAGCAGAAGAACCTTTCAAGAGATCAGCAGCAAGAGATAGTATATTAATAGCTCCATGCAATTCACTTCCATTGACTCTCATCAAGTACTCTGTGAGCTGACCAAGCAACCGATTTCCGTGGCCCTCGTTAGTCAAACCTGAGACATCTGTAAAATGATGCATTGATGCACTCACAACAGGGCCACTACCAGCAGCAAACAGCCAGGACACAAGGTACAATGTAACCCGTCCTAATGTGAAAGGCACAAAGATGACAAAACCAAGGAAGATCATGTTGTCTGCGAGAATCTGCAAAATTATGCACATCATGAGGGGCCAAATAGTAAAGAACAAAGTAAAAAAGATCACCAAGAGGAGAGGAGAAACATCAACTCACAGTAAAAGGATTCAGAACCAAATGAAAGACCATGTTATGTAAAAACAGAACTAAATGCAACACTGGACCCTGCAATCTAACCAGCCAATCCAATGGAACATCTTCTGCATCGTCATCTATGTCCTCTGCATCCTCTATCACTTGTAGCAAACGCGTAAACAAATCCTTTAAGTTATTCCTAAGTATATTCTCTCTAAAGTCAAAGAAGAAAACTACTGCCCATAGCAAGAACCCAAGCACACAATCGATGAGAATCACTGTGGTGGAGATGTGACTTAATAACAAACTCTGAGCTTCACCAAAACTCCGCACAAAAGCCAATCTCCATATCCAAAACGTAACGAAAGGTGTAACGATAAGCCAGATCGAAAGCGCAAAGCTCCACCTCAGAAAGAAGTGTATAAATCGGCAAGTCTTCATCGCCATGGCAACTACAAACTCATGGAAAGGGAGCATTGTTGGAGCGTTTTCAGCATTCACTGGGGAGAATGAAAACGGATACTTGCAAATCTGCAAGAGATAAAAAAAAATTGAACTCTATAAGCTTTCAACTCACTCTATTGACACCATCACAAGATCAAACCTATCACCCAATAGAAGAGAGAGACAACTTGAGACGGATTCCAAAAAAACCAAAAAAAAAAAATTTCTAGTGGAGAAATTGGAGGACCTCGCAGTGATGAGCTTTGCTATGGTTGAGCCACTGAAGGAGGCAAGGCTGGTGAACAAATTTGATGCTCCCGCGGCAGGTGCACGGATACCGAAGCGGATTGTCCGCGTCGCCTGGGTTTCTGCAAATCCGGCACATGTCCTCCTCCTCATCTTCAACTGACGCCGTCGCAAATGCGGGATCCATGGTGGGAGAGTTCCGATTACGCCGACCTTTTGTTTTTTGTTTTGGTTGGCCAGGGGGAAGTGCTCAGAATCGTATTGAGGTGGAGAAAGGGTCACACAATTAAGCTCCCGCCCAATTCACAACGCCGAGATAAGAGAGAGGACCTAGACCGGGATTGTTAACCGGTAATTGACCCTTCCCTTTTTTTCTTGGTTTATTTTATTGAACGGTTTTTTCCGGTTAATGCGTCTTTAGCCTTTTATGAGAAAGAGATTTTTATTCCATTAATAACAAAGAATTTTTAATACTTAGAACCTCTCCTTTCACCTCCTGATAAAGAAATAAAATCTGTATACATTATTGTAAAAGTAAAAATTTAAACTACTTTTTTATAAACCCAAATCGACATATAATTTTATTCTAATTGTAAAATCTAAACTCTAACCATCTCATTTGTAAACCCAAACCGGCATATAATTTCGTTCAAATTGTAAAATCTAAACCCTAACCATCTCATTTGTAAACCCAAACCGACATATAATTTCGTTCTAATTGTAAAATCTAAACCCTAACCATCTTATTTGTAAACCCAAACCGACATATAATTTTGTTCTAATTATAAAATATAAACTCTAATCTAAACGTTAAAAAAAATATTTGTAAACCCAAACCGACATAATTTCGTTTTGATTGTAAAATCTGAACCCTAAACAATTTATTTGTAAACCCAAACCGACACATAATTTTGTTCTAGTTGTAAAATCTAAACCAAGCAAATATTTAAATTTCCTAAATTAAAAGTATACAGAATTTGTTTCCTTAATTGGTTTTGTTTTTTAATTTTATTTTAATTTATTTTTAAAATGAGATAATGTATAGAAGATTTTGATTGGTTGAAAAGAAGGAGGTGAATTGAGAGGTTCACCTCTAGAGGTGAATATAAGTATTTTTCATGGACTATTGTTAAAATCCTTATCAAAATATAGTGATATTCAATATTTATTTATATACTAATTAAAATAACCCTTTATTCAAATATTAAGGATTTGGGTTATTTTAATGATGTCACATTGGATATATGAATTGATTTGGAAGTGTTTCATTTTCACTTAAAAATACAAAGGATGAAATCTCATCCAAACACATTTGAATGGATTTGGGTCTATAATTATAATTTCGCTCTTTAACTTCAATATGTTGTATGTGCCAATACATTTGTTTAAAATCTTTGAACCAACAATAAATCCTCCTTTCATCACTAATAAATTGGTTTTTCTGTGGCCAAATAAAATCTTCAAAGCCACCTTAAGGCTTAAGAAATGCCTTAACATAAAAAGAGTTTGCAACAGGCAATTTTTGGACTAACGAAGCATTATTTCTAAAGATTTTTTTTTTTGTTTTTAATACACACAAAAAAAAGTAAGGAAAAAAGCGAAGAAGATCAACGGATATAATAATTACAACATCGACAAATAAACTTTCAAAGCCATTCCTTAACTTCACTATTCTAGCAAGAGTGAGAAAGAAAATCTGGTCAGAAACAAAGTACACCCACTATTAACATAAAACATCAGCGCAATACATTAGCCGCACAAAAGCCATGCTGAGCTCGCAGGTGTGTCTACTAAGACAACATTGTTGTAACCTGTATCCTGCAAACCTTGAATACAAGAGAAAGAACTTTCATCCAAGTGTTTAGAGAGCACGATCAAATTGGAATTTGGAGGATTGTCCACTGCCCACCGAAGAATGTCCACTAACATCTTATAATCTCTAGCATATCCATGCGCCTCACCAACTATACATATATACATATATATATATATATCATCAACAGGTATCTAGATTTTAGATTTACATAGTAAGAGGACGAGGGATAATTAGGTAAAGGAGGAATTATTTCACACTACCTTCGGGTACGAGATTATAACTGATTCCGGTAGCCTCATATTCATCTATCAGATCTTGTTTCATCTCATCTTCGACGTCGTACAACCGGATTGACACAGAACCATTACAGCAACTCTGTCGATGAAGACCTGATTTGATCAGGTCAGAAGTCATACCAGGAGAATGTAGAACGTGGATTGGGAAATCCACCACGTCCCAGAACACGCCTGTGTTACCCTCTGCCACAACGAAAGAAATATCAATGCAAAATTTTAATGAGGCAGATCATAGTTTGAAACCAGATGAAATCTAATCAAATATAGACTCTTCGAGAGGTATAGCGAGATCTTACCAGAGTTTATATCGGCCCAAGCATCGGACACAACTGGTTTCACTTGGTATGGTATAGGTAGTGATTCAACTCCAACGACAGCTTCACCATATAAACGGCGGCCTCGCTCAAAAAAATTATTCTCATTCAGCCCCTCTATGGGGACTCCGCATTGCAGACATTCTAAAGGAGAACCCTGACAATTAACTAGTACGCTCCCAGGCTCTAAAAAGACAAGATTGAAACGGTTCCTATCCATAGGAGTTGGGACGACCTGCTGCTCTTCTTTGATGCTTTCTGAGATTATAAACAAACTCGCTGGACGACTAGTACCGTACAGTGCCCAGAGAAGAAGTTCCTCTGTAATAGAGTGAACTCTCGCATGTTTGTTTCCTGGACGGAGGGACATCTCATCATCACATGAAATGTTAAAGCTAAAAAAAAAAAGAGTAATATAAAAGAAAGCTACGTACCTTTGGGTACGTGAACAAAATCCATTCCAGCATGCTCAAAGACATATTTCAAGTTATCCGGGGCATCATCATCAACGAAGCATGTGATAGACATCTCAGGACCTAGATATCCGTTTTCATATAGATCGGATTTGATCTTCTTATTAACCAATCCAGGATTTAGTTTCTTAAGGATTGACCAATCCTCCACGTCCCAGAACACCTTCTTGTCTCCCGCTGCCAAAACGGATCACGAGATAAATTATTATCAATTTTTTTTTTTTTTGAAAACCAAAAAATCAGATCTGCTAAGTCTATCACTGATTCTATACATATATGTTGAATGAATAGAGAAACGAACAATTTCAATCTTTCACTGGAATTCACTGGTGCTGCTATCCATTGAAAAGTTTCTGAAAAATTAGAGATGCTGAGAGCTTTCTGAATATTTTAGAGACCCGATGATAGGCTGCAACCCTTTATAAATTAGGACTTCATATATATACCAATAAAGCCAGAGAGTAACTTATTGGGCTTGATGGGCCTGCTGAATCACTGGTGCGTATATTGGCCGCCAATTTTTCTATCTCTAGTTCTTTTTTTCTTTTTTTCTTTTTTTTCTTTTCTTTCTTTAAGGTACTAGTATAATTTATTAAGACGAATCAAGTATTGTTCATACCCAACACATACCCAAATCTAGGAAAGAGACACACAAAACCGATGACGACGGAATACATTTATAAATAAAATAAAAAACTGATAACTTGATCCAAATAAATAGATAAAATCTAGCTGTATCCGATCCCAAAAGTAGATCTTAAAAATCAAAGGCAAACATATGAAACGGAAGTGGATAACGATTGAGTGAAACAAACCCTCACTCACTTGAGAAGACAGACGGAGAGGATATCTAAGTTAAGTAAGAGTTTGATAAACTCTACATCTCATCATCCTGTTTCTTGTCTTTTATAGTTATTTTAACTTCAATATGTGTTTTCATTTGTTTTTTTGTTGTTATGTGACAATACAGGTGTGTAAAACATTTGAACCAATAAACCCTCCTTTCATCACTATTGTTCATAAATTGGTTTTTCTGTGGCCAAATAAATCTTCAAACCCATTTCTTAAGGCTTAATAAATGCCTTCACATAAGAGTTTGCAAATAGCAATAATTTTCCAAAAGCAGAACAATAGAACACACAAGGCATTTGGACTAACGAAGCATTATTTCAAAAGATTTTTAAGTTTTTAATACACACACACAAAAAAAAAAAAAAAAGAAGAGGATCAACAGATATAATAATTACACATCGACTAATAAATTTTGAAAGTCATTCCTTAACGGCTCAAAGAGTCAAAAGTACACAGGAGTTAAACGACTCCGTGAACAGTTTGACAAACTTCTATATTCTTTCTAAGCTTCTTGTTGGATAGCACGTCTGAGCCTTAGTCCATTGTCAACGTCTCCCTCACGTCCTATCAAGACACCATCTCCTACATCCTCACTACTTTGCCTTTGGTTTTGGTTACCCAAAGCAGCTTCCCCAAAGTTATGGAGTCTCCGACCAATGAGATAGCGGTCATCACGGATAGAGTTGTGAAGGTTTCTGAACCACACATGGCATCTTTTTGCACAGAAGCAGAAGAGGCTCACCGACAGACAACCTATCCACGCAAATCTGTAGACCGCTGAGTTCACTACTAGTGGATATCCGAGCATTGGGAACACTCCTCTCGCCAGTACATAAGGCACACATAGAGCTGTTAGGAGTTTCATCACGATGGGGAACACAATCTCTCTAAGTACCCATAACCCTTGAAGCCTCGAGAATCCATCTTGTCTAACCCTCTCAAACTTTTCCCTCCAGCTATCATCAACTATTGGAAGCATATGATCCAGCATCACCTGTCCATTGACATTGTTGATTAGTGACAAAATCTCTTTCTATGTGGCAAAAGTTGCTGACTTAGAGAGATTACTTACCAATCTTGTCCAGATCTTCAAAAAGATGAGCCCGAGTGCCCAGTCTTGATACAGGAGGAAGACAGGGCTTTCATCTACTGGGACTCTCATTGGGACAATCACCAAAAGCTCAAACAGAAGTCCAATCAGTACCGGAATGATAAAAACCTGTTAAATCACCATGTTAAAAGCACAAAATCCATAGTAAAAAACAAGAGTTTTTCAGTGCCGAAAAAAAATCAAGAAAATAACAGCACAAACCACTTACCCATATGGCTAACAGCACCGAGCTCTTGAAGACAATTCCACACCATTTCCATATCTGATTAAGCAAGACTGAAGTTCTCTTTGACTTGACATGCTCGATAGCATATCTTGCACCAGATATGGTAGTCCAAAACGCATATGTGCCAATGACGAATGCATACAGGTCTACAGATTTAAAAGATTCTGTTAATAATGTGTAAACGTGCGAAAGAATAAGGCAGAAGATCAAAATTAACAAACATTACCATTGCATTTGATGCCATGAGTTACCGGAAGAATTGGGATGGCACTAAATAATGCTCGCCCGAGCGAAACTGGTACAACTATCAATGCCGAATTGAAGAGGAGAAGAGTCACCCATGCAACAAGTAGAAGAAGAATTATCCGGACCACAAAGTTGTACCTGCTACAAAAATACATTCATATTAGCGGAAGACCGAATATAATTTTTTGATGTACCTAGTCAACTCTATAACCAAGTGCACACTACTGTTAATTACTTCAAGCATGCACAAATGCTAAACATCATAACAGCTTTTAGTTTATTTCTTAAGTAAGGACTTACTCTGAATCAGATTGTTCTTCATCATCTTCATATTCCTCACCCATGTTGGGATTAGCACGCAGGAGACTTCTGTTAGGGTCATCAGCTGCTGGAAGCGCAGCCATAGCCCTCTCAGGTCCACCGACCTGCAATACTTGTGCTCTGTTCTGCCTTCCTGGTTCACCGTTTCCATTTTCCTGACCAATGTTGTCCTCTGGTCTTGGCAAGAGGAAGTCTGTCAAACCAAGCGCCCAACCGACACCAGTGAACCAGCAGCGTAGAAGGGACTTAATTGTCGTCCGGAGTCTGAAATGTTCGATAATAAATGGTATGCATATTTGAAAGAGAAGCATGTCGGCCGGAATCTCAGTGAATGGGTCAGATACACTGCATACATGCAAAATTTAAGAAAGATCAATTCAATCTCCAACAGAAAGTATCCAAAACTAGAGGTTAACCAATATTTCTTACGATATGTCGAGCGGAAAGATTGAAGGAGCCATCCGGATTGCAAGTTTGACTGGTAAAAATACCAACATGACAATTAAACTCCCATACACAGCAACAGATAACAATACCCTCCGAGCATGCTTGTGAACTGGATCATCAATCAAATCTCGGAACGGATTGTAATTAGGATCTGCAGGATCGCGAAGGAAATACAGAACTCCAGGGCGAAGAACCTGCATTTGGCACAATAACGTTAAAAATATTAGACAGTAGCAGAGAAGAAAAACTGTTTCTAATATGAGATTATGCGCAAGGAAAACATAGTACCCCTCGAAGAAGGCTGACAAAGATGCTTATTTGCAACATGTACATGATTCCGACAACCCAATGTACAAGTGAGCTTGCCAGTGGAGAAATTGATAAAAACTGTACCCTGTGGGACATTGTTTTACCAAACATCCTCACTGTGCAAACATCTAGCCACCACCCACACATCAGAGGGAAGACCCCAAGCTCGATGACCAAAAGGAAGGCAACTTTAACCATAGTCATCAGATGCCTCATTGCTGCCAGGAACTGCCTAAGGAGGGATGGTACAGCTTCTACTATAGATGCAATCCCATAAAATCTCCCAACGGTCAGAGGCTCACCCTTGGCATATCGAATCAGTGCAATGATCCCAAGGTAGAGGAACACCAGAAATACTATAAACATGTACCCAACAGCCAGAGTTGTAATATCAGATAGCTTTGAGGCCCCAGCAGCAGAACCTTTCAAGAGATCAGCACCAACTGATAGTGTATCGTTTGCTCTATTCAATTCACTTCCATTGACTTTCACCATATCTGTGAGTTGACCAAGCAAGCCATTTTCTTGACCTTCGTTAGTCAAATTTGAGACAGCAGTCAGCGCACTCTTCAGCGTAATATTTTCCAATGATAGTCCAGTATCTGTCAAATGCATCGATGCGGCCATGACAGGGCCTCTAGCAGCAGCAAATAGCCATGACACGTGATACAGTATAACCCGTCCTAATGTGAAGGGCACAAATATCACAACACCAAGGAATATCATATTGCTTGCTAGAACCTGCAACGTTATGAACATCAAAAAGATTCAAGGAAGGGCCGATAGTAAAGAAGAAGGGATAATAGACTCTAAAATATGAATCACAAGGGTAGAAAGATAAACTTACAGTAAAGGCATTCTCAACCAAATGAAACACTGGACCCTGCATTCCAACAAGCTCATCAAATGGAACGTCTTCTGCACCATCAGCATCGTCCAAACCATCAAACATCTGTTCAACCTGAGCCTCGAGACGAGCTGCTTGTATGTCCAACCTTGCCAAAACATTTTCGGGATTCCTTCTAGCAATCTGACCAACCGCAGCACCCTGATCTCCAGCATCTTCGAGATTCCCCTCTCCGGCAAGATTCCTATTAGCTTGTCCAGCAGGTCGTCTTGCAGCGCGAGCACCATTTCTGTCCCCGTCATCTTCTCTCTCATCTTGTCCCCCAAGCTCTCGTAAATGCCTAAAGTAATCCCTTAATGAAGTCGCTCCAAGGAAGATGAAGACAATACTTGCCGATAGTAAGAACCCATGCAAACAATCGGTGAGAATTACTGTGGTGGAGATGTGGCTTAAGAACAACCTCTGAGCTTCACCAAAACTTCGCACAAAAGCCAACCGCCATATCCAGAATGTAATGAAAGGTATAGTGAGAAGCCAGACAGAAAGCACAAAACTCAACCTCAGAAAGAACTGCAAAACATGGCAAGCTTTCATGGCAATTCCAACTACAAACTCCTGGAAAGGGAGCCTCGACGGAGCATTGTCAGCATACACTGGGGAGAATGAGAAAGGATGCTTGCAAACCTGCAATGATGAAGTTACCAAGTAAACTCAAACAATAAGTAAGATGATCACACAGAAATCGTATGCAGTTACCTATTCGTTCACCCCAAAGGTCACACAGAATCATGAAAAAGTAAAACAGGTTCGACCCATAACATTTCCAATCAATTCAATATTTCCAATCAATTCTTAATAAGAAGAATCCGAAATCTGCGAAATCACCATGTACTAAAGAGGGGGAAAAGAAAACAAAACCTCGCATTGACGAGCGTTGCTATGATTAAGCCACTGAAGGAGACAATCCTGGTGAACAAACTTGATGCTTCCGCTACAAGCACACGGATACCGAAGCGGATTGTCTGAATCCCCAGGATTTCTGCAGATCCTGCACACGTCCTCTTCATCTTCGTCATCATCAACATACCTCGACGCTGCCGACGTCGGAACTGAGGGATCCATGGTCGAGAAAGGATTGGGAGAGGCCTGATTCGGCGACGAAGCAGACATGGACGAAGAGGAAGAAGAAGATGAAGAAGAGGAAGGCTCTGAGACAACCTCAGAAGCGGCCGCAGCGCCAGAGATGGATAACGAATCGGCCGAGGAAATCTCCATGGAGAAATCCGGGCTATACGCAGACGGTGGTGACGGTGACGGCGACGGCGGTTGATTAGAAACGGACTCGACTCGGTTGAGAGTCTGATAACGTCGAGCTAAGAGGAAAGGGGTCGTCTATCCCGATTTTTTTTTCTTTTTTATTATCCTCGAGAATCCAAATAGAAAAGAAAGACCAAAAAAAAAAAAAAAACACGAAGGCACCGAGTAAATTGATTTATAAAGTAGGCATAGACCGGGTTATGTAAACCGGTAATTGACCTTCCCTATTGTACATTTATTGACGGTTTTTTGTCGGTTACGCGTTTTTAGATTATGGGTTTTAAGAGAGAGCTTTTAGCCCATTAAGGCCCATCACTTTTTTTTTTTTTCCCTCATCGGAGAGCAACAAAATCAATGGCTATATTTTGCTCTCCTGTTACAGCTGAAATTGATTAATCACAGATTTTTTTTTTTTTTTTACACACGCACTGCTATGTGTGAGGTTGAGGAAGCAGAGTGAAGAGAAACAAAGAAAGATAGAGAGATAAGGAGCAATGGCTTCGCTTTCGCTGCACATAACTCCTTGTACTAGTCGCCCTTTACGCCATATCAGAGCTAGAGTCTCCTGTTGCTCTTCTGGTGGTAATTTCGTTTATTTCTCAAATTTTTTATGGAAATTGAATGTGAGATATTGTTGATTGTTTGATGGGCTTAAAACCGAGAGAGTGCTTGAGTTTATTATCTCTTTCTGTGTAGTAGAGAAACCATCTTTTGTATGAAAAATGCAGTGACTATCTTTATAATTATGCTTGGTGGGAGAAACAACAATTTTAAAAGAATGTGTAACACATAAGGATTGACTTAAAAAAGGTTAGATTTTTCGTGCAGGGCATGTATCATTTATCAAAGATGTAGCTGCCACTGAACCTCCAATGCATCTTCAGCACTTACTCAAAGTGCTTCAAACAAGAGGTTAATATATCAATCTCAGTTTGTTCCTCACTATGTCCAAGCTTATCAGTGATATTTATTGACTACTCTGGATTGGTAATATTGGAAAAAGGTAAACTTATGGATCTTAGAATATCTCTTGTTTTCGTTCTGCAGGTGAAACAATCATATCTCCTGGAGCTAAGCAGGGACTGATACCTCTTGCTATTCCGCTTTCGAAGAATTCTTCAGGTAAGACCCACACAATTAATCGAATTCATTTGCTTTCTTTTCAGGAGATTTTTTTTAATTTTGTGTTTTCCGGTTTATTGTCTAAGTAGGCTCTATTACTGCACTTCTGAGATGGCCTACTGCTCCTCCAGGGTAAGAGATTTGGATCATTCTTGGTAACTATTGCATTGGTAAATAAGTATATGATGTTTGGATATTCTTGATTTTAACTTTTTGTATATGAAAACAGAATGGATATGCCGGTTGTGGAAGTTTGGAGGAGTGGAGTCCGGCTTATAGCTAGAAATGTAATGACTTTACATTCTTGATATACGTAGCTTATCCTTTTTTAGAGGACTTATGTCTTTTTTTTTTTTGTTACCAAGAAGCAATTTTTAACAGTTTCTGATATTCAGGTAGATGAGTATATTCACCGGATTCTGGTTGAAGAAGATGCACAAGAGCTGACAGAACTTTATCGTGCTGCAGCAGAGGCAGGTGAAAAACTTTACAAAAAGGGTGCTTTTGCTGAATCTCAAATTGACAATCTTAATGTCTACGTCTTGAAGAAGGTAAGACTTTAAAGAACCATTACTTATCAAATGTGCTATGTACACCACAAATAATAAACAATACTTTTGTTATTTGTATTGTATATAGGTTGGACTATTTCCAGATTTGTTGGAACAAAAAGTATTACGGCATTTCGATGAAGGAGATCATGTAAGAATCTTTTATAGCATATAATATCACATCCTCCATTGATGAATCACCCTTTTGTTAAACTTTTAAAGGACTTCTTTTGTCCCTGGAAGGTTTCAGCTATGGTAACAGGAGAGTTTTACACAAAGAAAGACCTCTTTCCAGGATTTGGACGACCTTTTGTATATTATGCAAACATACTGCAGAAGTTCGTAAACAATACATATATATATATATATATATATATGTATCTGTTTATTATCTTCGTAGAGAAATATAGAGTCACATGTTTTAGGATTCTTATTTGCAGGGTAGGAAGGAATTCAGAAGCAAAAGATGCGGCTAGAGTAGCATTGAAATCACCTTGGTGGACATTAGGATGTCCTTATGAGGCATGTCTAAAAAATAATTCTTGTACTTCTTTTTTTTGGTTGTTCTGAGTTTTAAAGCATATAAAAACATTTTCATAGTCATGACATCTTGAAAACATGCAGGACGTTGCTAGTATTGCGCAATGGGAAGACGAGCAGATTGAATTCATAAGGGAGAAAGTGAGTGATGAAGGTCGTCTTGAGGATTTGACGAAAGGGAAAGCCCCAGTCCAAGTCGCCTTGGATGTTGCCGCTTTTCTCTTGGATTTGGCTTCTATTGAAGGAACTTGGTCTGAATCCTTGAACCAAATTGCTAAATGTTATGAAGAGGCTGGACTACACCATATTTCCAATTTCGTTTTGTACACAGAATGAAACCAAATCATATGAAAAACCATTTGTTTTTAATCATAAAAACTTCTTTTGTCATTCAATTGAAAAAGTTTGCAAAACTACACAAAAGAAAAACTAAACTAAACGATTATATATCATCGTCATGCATGTATTTTGGCCCTCTCTCAATAGGTGGCGTGTGTAGTCTTCGAACAAGTTCTTGTGGCATTCGCTTCTTTCTATCAAATGCTCTCATACATAAAAACCCTGCACATTATCATCACCACACAACATTATTGCACAATTGTTTTATTTAAGAATTCAACAACCATTTTTAATTTAAAAATATGTTTGTTACCTGTCCAAAAGCAAAGTTGAATCCGTCTTGTGTCTAAAAGTCGAAAAATAGATGATACCGACGAACCACAGTACATTGCTCGTTTTTCTAGTCCGTCACACCACTCTCTAGGAAACACAACGGGTTCTAAACTTGTCTCATGATCTGCAAAAACCTGAGGAAAAAAAAATCCTTACATTTTCTTTCTAATTGCTCATTTTAAAGAATTATTTTAAAGAAATTTTATGAACAAAAAGAAAATCACTTGCCTCATTAGTCTGAAAATATGTTCCATTGAGTGGGAAACCCGCTCGCATTGCTGTTCTACATGGAATCTGTTCAGTTGCATTCATCCATGTGATGTGAGTATCAAAAGTAAACAACGTTATAAAAAGCTAAAATGTAAATTCTACTTACCAAAATTGTTCCACGAGAAGTGTTAGAGCTTTGTTCACGTATAGCCCAACAATAAGAACAAGTCTTTTTCTTGCATAATTCTGATCCGTCAAAGTCACACTTTTTTTTTGGTTGAGTGAACGAGTTTGACGTTTCACCTAAACATATCCAATAAAAAACTTAGTTTATGCTTATGTGAACAATGGATAAATTATGTTTGTACATACCTGGTTGCCAAATCGCAAGAAGGTAGGGACTCGGATCATCAAGTTCTCTTCTCTCAAACTATATAATATGTGTAACAAAAAAAATCATTACCGCATAAATTCTACAAATAGTTGCATTTTTGTAGTTAAGAGCAGATATACTTACATCGTGTAGAAGCTTATGATTGTCAGGAAGCACATATCTGCAAAAAAAGAAAATTATATATTTACCTATTCTCACAATATGCGTCAAAATATGATAATGAATGTGTAAATACATAAAGATACTTACACCACATGCTCAGTTCTTAGTCGATCATAATACTTCATTTTTCGAGGTGGTTTGATTGGAATGCATGCATTTTCAGGGGTGAGAAGTACTATTGCTTTTGATATTTCTTCATCAGAGCTGCTCAATATCTTTCCACCTTCTACAAGTGCATCCTCTACATTTTTCTTCAATGCATCCAAGTCAATATCAATTTCAGGAATTCTAGCATATGGCTGATAAGTATTTCTCCATGGAAAATCTTCAATGTCTACTAACTCGGGAATCTCCGGTCTTGGAGAAGAAGGAAACTCAACCAATGGCTTACAACATATATCTTGCTCGCTACATCTGGGAGAAGCACATTCCTCTATCAGATTTATATTTGATGTCATGTTAACGTCGACATCTTGAGAACATGCATGTTTAAAAGTATCAGGCTCATCATGCGTCTTCTCTTCTGGACCTTCCAGAAGAACCTTAGAACTGAACAAAAGATAGTGAAATTAACAACTTCGTTTATATAATCTAGGTGAACCAAAAAAAAGGAAAAAATAAATAAACAATGTGTACCTGACATATGCACTTGCAAAATATTTGCATTCGGACTTCATTGGACACGCATTACAGTTAGGAAGAGCCTTTGTGCAGAAAACCTATAATTGATCAAATCTAGTTGAATGAGTATTGTTTTTGATTGATTAATAATTAAATAACGTCACATAAAGGTTTTATTTTGTATGCACCTTTCCAAATGTTATCATCTGATAATGTAGTTCATATCTGTAAAAACAGTTTAGCATGAAATTAAGCAATATGTATTCATATGGTATTACAAATAATTGGCTTGTTGAGAAAAAAAAGAAAAGCATTTGAACTTACAGAGTTTCTTGAGGAAGTTTACATAGTCGTGGCCAAAGGTATTGTTGAATCGAATCCATTGAAGGGTACCTGAAACAAGGGTGATTTTATAGGTGCTAGTTGTTAGTAAATTACCATATACTATTTTTTTTAAAATCAAATTGATGAGAAAACAGAACTGGGATAGTTGATGCATTTGAATTCCATCTGGTAAAGGTTCAAGAGGAACCCAACCAAGTCTAACTGCTATACGACCAACATTTGTGTCAACCTATACACATCAAAAGCAGAAGGTTTTGATGAGTAACCAAAAATAAGTAAACTTCACGTGAAAAAATTATCAAAATCTTATTATACCGGAAATGCAGAATGTTTAATTCCTAACAGTCGTACACATTCAGCACTCTTTAGTCCTATCCCTTCAATCTCCAATAGATATCTCCTGATAAAAAAAAAATACAAAATGTTAATGATGCTTGCAAATAATGATATCAATAGAAACATAAAAACTAACATAAACATACTTCACTAGATCTGATGGAGCATCTCGGAGCCATTCAAGATCAATAGTTCCATTTTGTCTAACTTCATCTCTGAGAAATTTCTAGAGAAAATTATACAAAAAATAGATGAAAGAAATATTAGTCTTAATCTTTAAAATAATTAATGGGATTCACAAAGTTCTTGAATATTTTTTTGCTTTTCTTA
Organism: Camelina sativa; assembly: GCF_030686135.1. Classification (NCBI taxonomy): domain Eukaryota; kingdom Viridiplantae; phylum Streptophyta; class Magnoliopsida; order Brassicales; family Brassicaceae; genus Camelina; species Camelina sativa. Next base: position 2,773,719 of record NC_141889.1, read on the forward strand.
CCAAAATTCTTCCTGAGAGAATCTTGAATTGCCCTCGTTGTCTGATGATGTTTTGGAAAACTTTTTCGCCAGATAATCTCACATCATTCCAATTCACAGAGTCCATATGCATTTTTTGTCGAGATCCTTCTTTTGTGTATTTCTTTCTAATAGTATTCCAATCAACAATCGCATCTTCCATAATACCGGTTTTTTTGTTTTTCCTCTTTGCAGATTTCTCATGTTCTTCTACCTCTGGTATTGAGTCCTTAGATAAGGTGATGAACTGAGAATTCTTAGCATCATCGTTTCCTATATGAGTTGGTTCTTGGTCAGCAAGAATTGAGTCATTAACATCTTCCGGTTCCTCAATGTAGTATGCTAGAGGATCTAAACATTCTCTTGCATTCGCGGGAAATTTTGCAGCCACACTCATGAAAGCGTTGCTGTAAAAAATATTGTAATTAAAGCAGACATATGTTATCTCAACTGGTTTTCCAAATTTCTTAGCAGTTTAAATCGAAGTTTTACCTTGAAAGATAGTCAGAAACATTTTGAGTCAAGAAAACTCCAACCACTGAGTCAACAACCGAGCCTTTCCACTGCTTAAACTTTCTATTGCCTGTAGAGAATCATAATTGATAACATCATGAGAGGAAATCATAACAATGTACTTTACATAGTCACTTAACTTGAATTCTTTATACATTGTATTTACACTCCTAAGCTCATTCTAACAATAAAAATAACAATAATAGTACCTTGTAGAAGATGCATCCGATGAATGAAAAGATCTATATTACTAATTTTGAAGTTCTCCCTTTTTTGTTCCCACTCGGCATTTGTTTTCTTGTCAGCATGTGATTTGCTATTCACCATTAAGAGCTCCCACTCTTTAATGGTCTCTGGATCAAGTTTAACCTTTGCAGTAACAAGCTTTTTGCCAGATTCTATCAACGTTGTTGTTACCCTTCTGTTGATATTTAATCTTCTCATTTCTTTGATTAACTTAGCAATATCCTTAGTTTTTTCTCGTTCTACGGGTACATCACTAGCAGATCTCATGAGTGTGTCTACAAAAAATACACAATTGACAAAATATATATATGACACTAACGAAAATGTATATAAAATGAATGTATGATAAAAATCTTTTTAAGCAATCTCTCACAAAAAAAAAAAAAATAGAAAAAGAACTTGATTACCTTCAATGTGCAAAGGAACATCTGCTAAGGATGGGAGACCGTGATCTTTCTGATAAGTAATTTGTTGGATTAAATTCCCAACGATGTTCTTAGTAATTTTTTTGCTTTTCTTTGGGACTACACAACTAACTTGTCTCATGGGTGAGTCTGCCAAATAAAAAAAAAAGAAACACAATGATATAGTAGAAAAAACAAAAAAGTAAGCTTAAGTGTATACGTGATGGAATTTTGTAACCTTTCTGAAAAATAAAAGAAACAATTAATTACCTTTAATCTGCAAAGGAACTTCTGATATAGGTGAAACGGCATTATCTTTTTGATGATTACTTTGTAGGATTAACGGCTCAACAGTATCTTTAGTGCTGTTATTGGATTTAGAATCCATCTTTAATGCTGCATTACTAGTCGTGTCTGTAATACATAAACAGATGATAAAGTTATAATAAGCATATAAGCAATCTCTAATATTAAAGGCAAACAAAAAGAAAATGATTACCTTCAATGTGCAAAGGAACATCTGCTTGAGATAAGTGCCTGGAGACTAAAGGTAGGGTCTCCTCTGGCTCTTGCAGTTCAAGAGAGAAGGCAATTGCAAACCATCTGACCAAGTTTTTCCTACGGTTAGACCTTCTTGATTGCTTTTTCCAAATAGGTAGAGGAAATGTGTAGGGAGATATCAAACAGTGGAAATCAGATCTACGAGCTGGAGTCATCCTCTTTCTCCCCTTTGGAAAAGTTGGTCCACAAATTCTCTCGAGCTCAAGACAACTAAGAAGATTAAAATTCAAAGTTCGAGCCACATTTCTTTTTTTAGGCTTCTCAGTTTTACTTCTACTTTGCTTTTGTGGAGTTGGAGGCTCGGCTATAATAACTTCATCTTCACTGGCGTTGTTGTTGTCCTTTTTCTTTCCTTTCTTCTTGGATATAGTTCTCAGTCGAGTAGTGGTGGGATTCCTTGGTTTTTTCCCCTCTTCCATGATCCGAGGTCTATGATACCTCATCTTCTTTTGCGTCTCTTTCGAATTATTTCTCTTTCTTTTTCCACTAACATGTTGTGAATCATCATCACCTTTCACCATAAAATAATTTAATATAAACTCTGAGATATATATATATATATATATATATAATGAACCAACCATACGATGTGTATTCTACATATGAATTCAAAATTAATGACTTTACCTTGAAAAATATCTGACTCATGACAATTTCTTTCAGGCTCTTCATCTGAAGTCTTCTTCTTCTCCTCTTTTTGGTCAGTGCTTTGTGAATTATCTTTTTACCGTCAATGAAATAATAAATACTATTATTAGTTATGCAATAATAAATCAACTGAAATTGAAACTTTGACCTAACCGGAAACTGAAACTCTACCTAAATTTAATTAACTAACTCATTGTTTAGCATCTAAATATGAAAAATTGTGTTTATCATTAAAATTTGGTCACTAATTATAAGCGAAAAGAAAGGAAAAAAAAAAAACAGAAAAGAGTAATTGAGGTCGATTCTGAATTTGGTTTACCTTGTTCATGAAGCTCTTGTTTATGAAGAGGAGGATCTAATTCGAGTGGAGAAATTACAGAACCAGAGATGATATCTTGGGGTGTGTCGAGGTGCTTTCGTCTCACATAAAATTTAGTAAATAATAATTTAGGTTTTTCGGGAGTCTTTGGAACAATCTCCATCGTCGTTTTATCTTTCTCCTTCTCCTACATCAGTAAACCCCCAAAAAAAAAACTGTCACTAGAATTGGATTCTCAAACCGGCCTATAGCAATTTTTTCATTAAAAAAAAAAAAATAAATTAGGGATTAAGTTAAGTCTAAAAAGAAAAGCTTACCTACCTACCAATTGATTTATGGATGTTTCGGGGCTGAGAAAGTGGTTTAGGAGAAGGATAACAAAAAAACAAAAATCTCTAGGCTCTCTCAACAGCGCGACTCTGTTGGACGATATAGGAGGGCACGTGCTGCTCACACTTTTTCCCCTTTTTTTTCTTTTTTCTCCTCAATTTTTTCCTTTTTGATTGTTTTCTTCGGTTAAGATATTATTAAACCAATGCAAAGTGAGTGGAACATTCCGATCGGCGTTAGCAAAATCTTGGTTTAGATTGTTTTAAATCTTTTCTGTTTTTATCTTAAATCTTTGGGTAATTGTGATCTTAACAATTAAATTCTCTGGCTTTGTATTTTTTTTGAAGAAAAAAAAAACACTAACAAATTATTTATAAAACTCTAACTTAACCTCAAACCAAAATTATTTCTTCTCGGGGTACATAAATATTCTATCAAATAAGTGATATTTCAATTAATAAATAACTAACTTAAATGTAACAAATTACCCACTGAAGTTTGTATGCAGCATTCATCGCCACAAAAGAAAAAAAAAATGTAAAAATCTTTAACGAATTTTATGGGGATGAATTTGTTGCTATTATTATTGGAAAAATGTTACCACGAGTGAGGTATGCGAACTATAGTATACGTATTTATAGAGAAGAATTTCAGTATTTATATAAGGTTGCAAAATTACAACAAAACCAATACATTATTACATATGTACGTATTTAGATCGAAAAGACTTCAAACACACCAAAAACTATAATGCAGCAAAGTTTCTTTCCGTTCAAGATTTTGGTCTTCAGCTAATAATTTTCTTCCCTTCCCTTTCCTTTTTAAGTATCAACTAAAACAACATTTTAACTGCGTTTGTGGCTGTGTTACGAACTCTAATATAATTTCAAAGACTACTTTGTTCGTCTTTTTTTTTTGTCAAATATTTATTTGGTAATCTAATTTCAGTTGACAAAATACCAACAACGTAACGAGTTTCAACAAATAAAGTGTATTACATGATTGGTTACAGATTTTTGTTATTTAAAATTTAAATCTATATTAGCTTCGTGTACCTGTAGTAGTAGACTTGGTGCGCTTCAAACCACTTCCGAAACACACGATATATAGATTCATGTTTTGCATTTTCATCAAATAGTAAGAAATATGTTTTTTTTCATAAAAGTAATTAAGAACTGTTTTTGCTATAGCATAAACAAAAACAGTAATCAGAAATTCATCATGTTAGGGACCTCCAGTTTTCTTCTCTAGAGGTTCCCCAAAGTTTAACATATTATATAATATGGAGTTAGTTAATCTTACATGACATTTTTGTCCTATATATATGTTCTTTATATTTATTTATTAGAAGGTCTATTTAGTAGACCTAATGATAATTAATTTCCTATGTAGTCGATTACTTCTACGTACAGCTTATGTTAGATTGTTATTGCAAAACAATTTTTTTTTAGACGTTGTATCATGGAGAAAAACAAAACGAAACAACCAAAAATAAAAAAGGTAGGTACATTATTTCTTTGTTCAAAAGAAAGCAAAACAAGGACGACAATGGAGGGAGATATATTGCTTAACAAATACATAAAACGTCCATTTTAGAGGGTTGGTGAGAAAATGCGTTTGAAAAAGTAATAGAGAACAAGGAAAGGTAACAATCCACTGCGGACAAGCTCAGGGTATGGAGGAGTACTCAAAGTCCAAATCAACTGATCCGACGGCAGATAGTGATTCCATCACCAACAGGGAGCATACAGATCTCAATCCGAGGGTCAGCAGCGAGAGCCTTGTTGAGCTCAAGAACAAAGTCTCTGTAGTAACGAACGTACTTCCTCATTGGTGCATCAGCAGGAGCCACGACCGAACCGTTCCACAGAGTGTTGTCGTAGCCAATGACTCCTCCAACTTTCACAAGGTCGATCAGACGTTTATGGTAGTTGATGTAGTTATCCTTGTCAGCATCCACAAATATAAAGTCATATGTTCCATGGTTCTTCTCCTGCACCCAACTCACACACAATCATTAATCATTATTTTTTTTTTTGGTAAGAATCATTAATCATTATTAGGTTACTCCCTTTATATTTATTTTCTTATATTCCCTCAATATCTATTTATTTTTCTTATATTATAAAGGAAACAAATTTGTAATATACAGAAATTCCCAGTAAAGTATAATAACTCATTATAAATATATATAATTATTCTTTATAACATTATCTTGACTTTTTTGGAAACGTTTAAATTGCTAGTTAAAATATATATGTCAGAAAGAAGAATGCTTACGTCAGCTACGATTTCATCAAGAACTGGAAGAGCAGGGCCTTCCCTGAAGTCGATCTTGTGAGCAACACCGGCTTTCTCAATGATCGGCAAACCCAATTCGTAGTTCTCTCTGTTAACGTCCATAGCAAGAATCTGAGGATAAAACAGAGATGAAAAATATTCAATCCCAGTTTCGACTAAAATGAAACAGAGGAGGATCGGATGAGAAGATGTATATATATTTACTTTGCCGTCTTCAGGGAGAGCAAGAGCGGTGGCGAGAAGAGAGTAACCAGTGTAAACACCGATCTCCATAGTGTTCTTGGCGTTAACGAGCTTGATGAGCATGTTCAAGAACTGTCCTTCATCTGCTGATGTTGTCATTATGTTCCTGTTTTGTATTTTATATATTCCATTGAGAATTATCAGAACGTCGATCTTGGTTTTAAAAACGTAATCGAAACAGAGGACTATTATAATATGGGTGGGTATTAGGAAAAACAAACCAGGGATGTTTTGCTGTCACTTCCCTGAGTTCCTTCATTGATTCTGGTTCCCTTGGATAAACACTTGTCTCCAATATATACTGCATGTGTTTTTTTTTTAATTTAGATTAGGTTGTTGGATTGAATCAAAACGATCAGAATTTTGGATGAAACCATTTGAGAAGAAGAACCTGGTAGAGATCGTCGCTCTGCAAGAGACTCTTGTGACCAACTTCTTGGTGTCTGAGGTTCTGAGATTGCTTCTGATCTTCTCCATTTGTAGATGTCTTGGTGGCTTCTGTTGTTGTCGTCGCCATTTCTCTCTTCTTTCTCTTCTCTGTTCTTTTCTTCTTCGGTTGAGATTGATGAGTGCTTTTGCTTGGTGAGTCACACAGATGGCATGAAAGGTTTATATAAAGAGGAAAATAATGAATCCGGATCGAACCGGATTTGTTATTTCTGGTAAAACCCGGTCCGGGGTTGGTGAAAAACTCTCCTAACACGCAATTGGTCAGTCCCTATCTTTGGTGGGTCCCCTCCACTTTGGTGCTTTCAGTTCAGACACACTTTAGGGGTAGTAATGTAATGCCTCCGCGGGGCAAATCAAATTGAGACCAAAGTGCTTAGTTATGTTTGTGTTTTTAATTTCTAAGGAAAACGTGAGTGTTGTGTACAAGTGAACTTTTATTTTTCATTTATGAGTTAGCGGTTGATGTAGACTGTCAAATTTTGTTATCTGAACTTAAACGATTACAAAAGAGTGTGACGTAATGAGAAATCACACTAGTTGTAGATGAGACGTATATTAAATAATCTTAATTAAAAGTAGGTATTTTCTGTAATATATAAAAAAAAAAGGGGAGACTTGGTGAGTAGAATATAGAGGACCGAGGCGAAGGGAATAAAAAGTGGATTCAACCACTCTGCTTCGGTGTTCAAGTGTCTTGTGGTAGGTGAATATTTTGGTGGACGACTTCCTTACTAATCATCCTTAATTTCTTTCGTACAACGAAAAAAAGAAAAATAAAAATAGAAGAAAATATTGCTTGTTGATTCCTCAGAGAAAATGAAACTGATATTTGTTAAAATATTTCATTTTAGGACAATGTGATATTTTTTGGGCCAAGTTTTCAAAAGCATGGAGCTAGGTATGAACCCTCCATTTGCAAAATAAAATAAAATAGTGCATGTGCTTATGTAACATATACTATTGAACATATTGTATTTGAAAAAAAAAAAAAACACTGGATAGTTTTATGGAATGGGCGGCGAATTTTTTATTTTTGTGAAGATGCGATCCAATTCGCATATAATTGGTGATTATAGATAAAATAGTATCCTGTAAGATATTATATGGAGTTGAAGACTTAATATGTGCGTGGGATGGGCCGTCTGTATTATCAACGGACCCTAGCATCATTAAATTCTTATGGAAATCACAAATATTTTACAAGTGCATGTTGGCTAATGTGACCAATTATATCATGAGATATTTAATAATGTACTCGTTAGTTACATCTCATGTGGGTATTCTGTATTCAGCAACCGCATGTATGGTAGATACTAGATAGTAATAAAACAATGAAGTTTATATGGCCTAGGCTAGTGTTGTCATCCAAAAAAAAAGACTATGTTTTTATAACAAACAACAACAACAACAACCTAGGCTAAGTTTAATTATTTTAGATATACGATTCCGGAGAAAGAGATTGTTTAAATCCACCATAGTGAACAACAAGTCGATGGAGACTATGAACTGAAAACTTTCTTGGTAACCAAAAGCAAAAATGAATAAGACAAGACAACCCACCGGCAAGGCTACAAAACAAAGTGGGTATGGTTGAGTTATATGTATTTTTTGTAAAGCTTAATTAAATGATGGGACACGATTATTTTTGTAAGGGTGCTGAAGGGAAGGGGGCTTTTTAGAGTTTAGAGGGGGAGGGTCTCTGTTGGACTTTAATAGCCCAAAAACAGAATACAAGTCAAGCCAATATGGGTTCCACAAAACTGCATGAGAGCTACGTGTAACTCTTTTCATAACACTACCATTTCACGTCTCAATTAAACCCTTTTTAATAAAATACTTTATATAGTAATCAAACGTCTTTTAATTTTCTTTAAACGGTCCAATTTTCACATTTATTACAAATCCCCAAAAAAGAAGTGAGAAAAATAAAACAAAGGTAAGCACCACCAGCAAATGCAAATGTATGCGGTATGTCCCTGAAAAAAAAGTCTTATACTAAAAATAAAATAATGTCTCGAATCTAATAGTAGGATTACCAAACTTGTTATAATGTAAAGTAAACAAAAGATTAATTATTAATTGTATCTATGGAAACCAAAATTTAATTACTAACATGAAAATGTTGTAAGAGATAGAGAGAGATATCATCACATCTCTTAATCCCTCTATAGTCTATTCCTCTTGTCTTCCCCTCTCATCCACCACTGCTTCTTCTTCTTAATATAATTCAATCTCTTTCCTTTATGCTCTTTTCATTCTTCATTCTCTCGGAGATTTTTTCTTTTTTGATTTCTGGGTAAAATTAAAGAGAGCAAGAAGAGACTGAGATTTTCAAGAACAACCACATCTCTGATTATTTCATACAACCGAGATATTTCATAAATAAAAACGCCTTTGCTTTTTCTTTTTACAAAACTCTAAGCTTGGAAGGAGATCTTTGATTTGGGATTTTTGCAGGTACTCAATTTCTTCAATTCTGTGTTTTACTTTCTTGTTGTTGTCTATCATACGACGATCGGTCTTGGATTGATTTCATTTTTCTGGATCGTCTTCATGTTTTTTTTTTTTTTTTTTTTTTGTGTGTGGAGATGGTTTTGTTGATTCGTTGCGGATCGGGATTATCTTCTTTTAGGGTTTCTTTTCTTACTATTGCAACTTTGATTTCTTTAGTGAAAAAGCTGTCTTCTTTCTTGTGATGAATGATGAATGAATCAAAATGTGCAAATTCTTGGTTAGAAAAATACAGTCTTGACTACAATTGTGACGAATCTTCAACAATTGGCTTGTCTACAGTATGTGTTTGAAGATTTTTGTTGTTTGTTTTAGTATCTGTAGCTACATTCTCTCTATTCCCATCTTCCAACAAGATTTTGAGATAATGTCGCAAGGACTTTTGTTATAAATGAAGTTTGTTAGACTCTTTAAGATTCTACTCCTGAGTTGCTTAACAGCTAAAGTCATGATTTTGCAGATGCTTCAGTTGTTTGTTTCAGAAATATGATTGGATATTTCTATACTGATGGTTTACTCTCTCAAGTTTCAGAGTTTTTACCTTCTTGGAGTACCAAATAACAACATAATACGGGAGCTGCAGCTAAATAAGAGGCTGACCCTTTGAAAATCAAACGGTATACCGGGAATATGTGTTCCCTTCATGTTTTATCATCTTTACAAGCTCTCATCAATCAATCTTTGTTTCTGTTGCTTTGTTTTTGTGTGGCTTTAGGTTTCCTCAAGAACTTTATAGTTTATCACTGTTTTCTGTCCTGTAGAGTTGTTGTGTTCTGGTCAGAGGTATTAATGCAAGGGCCACGAAGCACTGGCGATTCATCTACTGGAATTAATTACGCAGATGGAGATCCCATTTGCAGCACCAATGTAGAGACTACTTCGAATAGTATGCTGGATCCAGTGGATGTTCAGTTTCCAAACAATGCTACTGCTTCAGGACGACCAACTTACCCAAGCTCTAGCTCGCATGTTGTTCAAAATCATAACTGGTGGAGTTTTGGTGAATCCAGCTCTAGATTGGGACCTTCTGATCAGGTCAATTCCATTGGTGCAAAGACAGATCGTCAGCTTCCCTCAGACGGGTATGGATTTGAGGAAGGGCAATCAGGTTCAAATGGTATGTTGTTGCCTGGAGGATCCTTCTTGCGTGGATCAAGCTCTAGTAATATGTTAGGGCATATAAATCTGGGCAAGGACATGGAAATAAATGGTAGTGGACTGCCGACTTCGGGGGTAGTTATCCGCCATAATAACGGTGAGAGTTCATTGGGAAGCTCAAGTCAAACCGCAGAGGAGAGAAGTAGTGTTCCAGGTTCTTCGTTGGGTGGCCTAGGTTCATCCTGCAAAAGAAAAGCTTTCGAAGGAGCTCCTAGCCATTCGTTTCCTAGTGAAAGTCATGGTTGCCTTTTTCAAACTGAGAATGGGGCTTGGAATCAGGGTCTTACTCAATATGATGCTTCAAGTAGCTTAAGTTTGTCTATGCCCTCGCAAAATTCTCCAAATGTTACTAATCAGTCTGGTCTGCCGGAACCAATATTTGGAACGGGTCGTGGAAGAGCAGTTGCAGAAAGTGCTTTTCCTACTACAAGAAGCACTGAAACCACATCTAGACCAGGCAGGCGGTTAAATTCCAGGCAGCCGCAGGAGTCAGTAGCATTCAGCTTCTCACAGTCCGCTAGTTCTGTGCGTCAGCAACAGCAGTTACCAGCAACTTCTCCTTTTGTTGACCCTCCGGATGCAAGAACAATACTAGTTACAGGTAGCTTAAGCAGTGGTGATGGTCAGCCAAGTATGATCCACCTTCCTGCATTGACCAGAAATATACACCAATTTGCTTGGAATGCTTCTTCGAGTTCAAGAACAAACAATATGCCTGAAGAGGGATTTGGACCACCATGGGACGCGCCAAGAAACAACTCAGAGCAGCCAGTCTTTTCTACACCTGCAACTGAAACGAGAAATCCAGTGCCGGATCAGTTTCATTGGAGTTTCGCTCGTGGAAACGCTAGTACATCTGGAGATTCCCCCTTTGTTCCTCGAGCAGGATCGAGTTCAGGGATCCATGGTTTGCAGCCGAATCCCACATGGGTTTCTCCTCATAATCAATCAAGGATGTCAGAAGTTGTTCCGTGGTCTTTATTTCCTAGTACTGAATCTGAATCGGCTACAAATGGTGCTTCTCTTCCATTACTACCGACAGGGCCTTCTGTTTCTTCAAACGAACCTGCTGCGCCATCTGGATCTAGTAGTCGGAGTCATCGCTCTCGACAAAGAAGATCAGGACTGTTACTGGAAAGGCAAAGTGATCATCTCCATTTGCGCCACTTGGGAAGAAGCTTAGCTGCTGATAACGATGGAAGGAACCGGCTGATTTCAGAGGTCTGTATTATCTTTCATTGTTTCACATTATCCGTCACTGGTACAATTTTGCTAAGTATGGCATTTGTCTCATCGAAAGCCATATTTACTGATTTTTCGTGATGTCTGTTTGATACTTTCTTGTTTATGAACAGATACGGCAAGTGTTGAGTGCCATGCGAAGAGGGGAGAATTTACGGTTTGAGGTATCACAACTGATTTCAATCAATCTTTTTTAATATCAGTTAATCACATTGCATTTTCTGTCTTCGAGTGTTAGTTTTAGATTTTCAGTATGCTGAGATATGTGATCTCTGTCGACATCTAGGTTGTGTGCCTTCTTTAGATTTGGCTTTTGTATTAAACGAAATTCGTTGCAAGGTCCGTTGCACTTGGCATTTCATCTTGAATCATGATTTTCATCTGGTGATCTGATAGGATTATATGGTATTTGATCCACTGATCTACCATGGTATGGCCGAGATGCATGATAGGCATCGGGATATGCGCCTTGACGTTGACAACATGTCGTATGAGGTGTGTGTTTCATTTTTGTTTTTCCATTTTATCACAATGTACCCCATCTTTGCCAACGTCTGTTTGGGAATGTAGGAGCTATTGGCACTTGGGGAACGCATAGGAGATGTGAGCACCGGGCTAAGCGAAGAGGTGATTCTTAAAGCAATAAAACAGCGCAAATATACATCTTCCGCTGTAGAATCCCACCAGGACATGGAACCTTGCTGTGTCTGTCAGGTATGACCTGAAATGACTCTTATATTGAGAATGTGCCTTTTTCACCTGTAGTTTTGTCTAGCAATGCTCTTATGGCTGTTTGCTTGCAACAAATTAATTTGTTTATATTATACTAGATGAGGTGCGATAAGGCAAACCAAAACAGGAGTTATGTATTATTATCACATTGATAGATGCATGTATGATTTGACTATGTATTAGCGTTTTCTTTTGACATTGCACTACACCGTCCATATGTGTAAGATGGGTTAATCTTTATCTTTCCCATTTTTGTGCTGATACTCAGATTTGACTCGTAAGCTGATGTGTGAACCTTGATGTCGTTTTGACAGGAAGAGTATGCAGAAGGTGATGATCTTGGAACCCTGGCATGTGGTCATGAATTCCACACTGCCTGCGTCAAGCAATGGCTCATGCTCAAGAATCTCTGCCCAATTTGTAAGACTGTGGCTTTATCTACATAAAAGCACGGGTCCTTCATCCTCGCCCTCTTTCCCTGTCTCCTCCCTACCCATTGTGATCCTTCAAATGGAAGAAAAATAAGAAGGAGAGACCGCGAAGAGCTTCTGTTCTGTCTTACCCGCATTGTCATTAAGAGAGAGAGAGTTGCAACAAGGAAGGTCGTGTGATGAATGATCCCTCTGTGGTGTGGAAGCATCATGTTGGATTATATAGGAGAAGAGAATAATAACTGTCATTTAACTCAATCTTCTGAATTATTGGATAATGATAAGTCATTGTTTATTATTGTCTGTCTTTACTGGAATCTCAGGGTACCATTGAAGATTCTGTATTTGAGTGTCATTTGCTCTTAGCTTTAATATTTTTGAAGTACAATTTGTTGCTTCGTTATCGTTTCGTGGGTTGTACTAAATGAACTAGATGGATTCTTTTGTTAAAGAAAAAGAGGAAAAAATGGTTGTTTAAAAAAAGAAACTAGCAATTCTACAGTTAGCGGAGGAGGAAGCAAAACTTTGGTTCTTGGTACAAGCAGACACAGTAGAAATCTATGTGGACGGATCTTGGAAGGGGACTGATCAGTATACAGGCCGAAGATGGTATTGCATTTCCCCTGAGGGGAGTCTCCCACCATGGGTGCATCTAACCTTCGTCGTAGCTTGTCATCTCTCTAAGCCTTACTCTTGGCAATGCGTTGTATGATCGGTGCAGATATTGGAAATGTTGTTTTTCTCACAGACTGTTCTAATTTGGTGAAGATGGTGTCTTCGCCAACCCTCGGTGGGGATCGAACCCACAATCGTCTGATTAGAAGTCAGACGCCTTATCCATTGGGCCACGAGCGCCTTTTTGTCAACGGAAGTAATTATATATAATTTAATTTCAAACTGACTGTAGCTTTGGACTAGACAGAGAGGGTCAACGATCAAAGTTGACCATGTTTCTCTTGAATTAATCAGATAGGTTTTGTTGCTGGCTGATATGTGAAAAGTTTTCCATTTATTTGAAAGTGGTTAATTAGTTTAAAAAGAAAAGCTGTTTACATTCTAAAGACACCAAATCGAGTATCTTCTAAAGGACGGTTTGAAGCAGCAGAGAGACAAAGTCCCAAAACCTTTCTGGTATCAGAAGGATCAATCACTCCATCATCCCAAAGCCTCGCCGTGGAGAAGTAAGGATTTGCTTCTCTCTCGTATGCATCCACCGTTTTCTTCTTGAATGCTTCTTCCTCTTCCTCTGTCCACTGCATCACACAAAAATGCAGATTCATGTCTCTCTCTCTTTCATTAACTTTTAGTGGAAAAGCAAAACAGAGTCAGAATAATCGGTTATAAGATGTTTCATTCAGTACCTTGATTTCTTGCCTCTTCTTAGTAGCCCTTTCGATTTGTGTTAAAACACCCGCAGCCTGCAATGTTTTCAAAGTCAAAGGTTAACCAAACTGAATGAAAACCAAAATTGCATCAAACAAAAGAGACAGAAGAAACTGAAACAACAACATAATTTTTTCAATAAATTTTTGGTTCATTCAGTACAACTTTGTTGACAGTTACCGTACTATTATCAAAACTAATTTGATTATAAACACTTTCCGACTCAGTTTAAACAGTTTGGTTCGGGTATGGTTTACCTGAGCGCCGCCCATGATGCCAATCCTGGCATTTGGCCACATGAACATGAAGTCTGGACTGTAAGCACGGCCACACATCGCATAGTTTCCAGCACCAAAGCTTGCACCGGTTATAATTGTAATCTTTGGTACCTGAATTTAGAGGCGAGCTTAAAGTCTCGCATATACTGTACTAATTAAAATCTCTTGGACGGACTCTTTACAAAAACTAAACATACCTTAGCACAAGATACTGCCATAACCATTTTCGCTCCAGATTTTGCAATGCCATTGGCCTCAGCTCTTGAACCCACCTATAAACAATAAAGAAGCAAGTAAGATAAGTAGAGAAACTCTTATATAGCTACATGTTAGAACACAAGACAAACACTTCAATTACCATAAAGCCTGTGATGTTTTGGAGGAAAACAAGAGGAATTTTACGTTGAGAACATAATTCAATGAAGTGAGCTCCTTTTAGTGCAGATTCATTGAACAGTATGCCATTGTTCCCGATGATTCCTACTGTCTGACCGTATATTCTAGCAAACCCCGTCACAAGCGTCTGCCAAAATAAGCTCCAGATAAGAAGCTTACAAAGGTAATATCTTGATTAAAAAAGATTAGTCTAATAGCATTCTCACAGTGCCGTATTGTTTCTTGAACTCGTCAAATTCACTCCCATCAACAATCCGAGCTATAATAGACCGGACATCAAATTGCTGCTTGTGATCTACTGGAGCAATGGAGCGAAGCTCGTTTATGTCATAGAGCGGTTCCTTGTATTCAAGATTTTTGCTTCCAAATGTTCCTTCCATCCCTTGTTTTGCAGCCATGTGCAAATTCTTGACAATGTTTCTTCCAATAGCGAGTCCATGTAGCTCGTCTGCAAGACTAGAGTAACTTCTTAAGGTCTACACTCTAAAACATGATTCTTGTCGTCATATTAAATTGCAGAAAGAGATGAATATACCTTGAGCAAAATAATCCGACACACCAGACACAGTACAGTGAACCGTGGCGCCTCCTAAATCCTCAGCTGAAACTTCCTCTCCTGTAGCAGCCTGTTCAAAAGCTTTTCATTTAGCTTTACATTCTCAAGTACCTAATTAAGACAAGAACGACCGAGAAAGTAATTTGAGAAAACCAACCTTGACAAGTGGAGGTCCTGCCAAAAATATGGTACCATTCCCTTTCACCATTACACTTTCATCAGCCATGGCAGGTATATAGGCACCGCCGGCAGTGCATGAGCCTAAAACAATGGCGATCTGTGGAATTCCATCAGACGACATAACCGACTCATTGTAGAAAACCCTTCCGAAATTCTCCTTGTCAGGGAAAACCTCAGCCTGTTTTGGAAGATAAGCACCGCCACTGTCAACAAGATATATGCAGGGGAGTCTGCACCGAGCAGCAATCTCTTGTGCCCTGAGATGTTTCTTGATAGTAATGGGATAATAAGTCCCCCCTTTTACTGTAGGATCATTTGCCATGAACATACAAAGACGGCCATGAATTGGTCCTATCCCTGTGATTATGCCGCCAGAAGGTAAAGGCTCCTCATACAGTTCGTGTCCTGCAAGCTTTAAGCATATTCATATCCGGTAAGCAAAGAATCAAACAAGTCTCAGATCAATACCAATCAATAACCATACAGAGTTTATAAACATAAAATGCTAATTCTCTTTCCAACATTGGTGCAGCGCAAATCAATCAATCAAACTCAAGATTGCAACAACATTCCCATGTTATAGTACTCAATGATGGAGCATTAATCAGCAATAAACTCAAGATTGCAAAATGTGAATTGAACCCAAACAAGAAACAAAAATTGAAATGAACAGAACAAAACCTGAGAGAGCTCCAAAAAGGAAGAACCAGGATCAAGAAGCCGATCAATCCTCTCTCTAGGCAAAAGCTTGTTTCTACTTCTGTTCCTCTTCACCGCCTCCTCTCCACCTCCAGCCAATACCTAGAAACTCCACCGAGACACACTTGTATCATTCATCTGCAAACAATCAAGACACCAAAATCGAAAAATAAGCTGGTTCAACCTTTTTGATGTGGGAACGAAGCTCCGATAAGATCCCTTCCATGGCGATCGAGTTACTAGAAAAAGCTTCCGAATTTCTATCCACTCCGTCCGGGAGAACGCCCACGCAGAAACCCTTTTGAAGTCGCCGGAAAATTCGAAAAGGATCGGGGCGAGAATCGGTTCCTGGTCGCATCCGCCATTGTTGAATATTACTAGTAAGCTCTTCCGAAGTTGATACTGCTCTTCTACTCAAAATCCTTAACATTTTTGTCTTCTTCTCAATACCGATTTCTGATTTCACTTATGACATTTATACACACTGTTTCTGACTACTTTGGTTGTGTGTAATTCATATCCTAAATACAAAACCAAAAGAGGAGATAAGATCAAGGCAACCCAAAATAAAATAAAAATAAAAACTTTTTTTATAAATCATTATCGTCTCATCATCATCGCGTAGGTGAGAGTCGTGTGTGACAGTCTCACTTGTGAAAAGCACAATTTTTGCTGAAATTTAAAAAAAAAAAATTGAATCTTTTTATCCAATTAAGGAATTAGGCAATGATACGTCGACGTTTAAGTCTCGGCGTCTTTGCTTTCTTCGAGTATGATTAGATAAGGCGCTCACTCTCCCGTCTAGCCGCATTATTAGCAATTGTCAATGGCGTCTTTAGGATTTTCGATTGCCATGATAGCTTCTACGAGTCCAACGTTGACGGATACGAGGCTCATATCTTCTTCGATGGGTTGTGTCTCGACGAATGCTGCTCCGAGTTTGTCATCAGTCTCTATGGTTTCTTCTTCACCAGTGGTTAAAAGGAGCGTCCGAAGTTTTAAGTTCAGAGCTTCGATGTCACCAAGTATTGAAACAAGGCCAGATTCTGATGTTGGCGTGGTGTCTTCTCCAACTACTAAAAAGGTTTCGTTTTTGTTCTACTTGTTGCGTAACACATTCTCTAAGTTAAAGTAGTCCCCAGCTTTGTTTGTTGTATAGAGAGATTTGGAGATAACTGAGAAATCATGTGTTAGGTGCTTATTCCAATTGGATATGGTACGGAGGATATAGAAGCTGTTGTGTTAATTGATGTTCTACGGCGAGCTGGTGCTGAGGTCACTGTTGCTTCTGTGGAGCAGAAGCTAGAGGTTGAAGCATCCTCAGGGACCAAATTGCTTGCAGATGTCTTAATCTCTAAATGTGCTGATCAATTTTATGATCTTGTGGCTTTACCGGTAAGTTCTGCTTTGGCTGATTCATAAATCATATCTTCTTTAAGTGAGGACATTCTTTGAGCTCTAGTTTAATGGTTTTGTATATTTGTTTCGGGCTTATCTGAAAATGCAAATTGTGAAGGGAGGCATGCCTGGTGCTGTTAGGTTAAGAGACTGTAAAATTCTTGAGAAGATCATGAAGAGACAAGCTGAAGATAAGCGGTTATACGGGGCTATATCCATGGCTCCAGCTATTACTCTTCTTCCATGGGGTCTTTTGACAAGAAAGAGGGTATAAATTGAAAGGCTTAGACTGTATAGTAACTAATGTTTCTTCTTCATGTTTTGATTTCTAAACTTGGTGTAGTTGATCGTGCAAGACAACGGGACATCCTGCTTTTTTCGGGAAGCTCCCTACATTCTGGGCTGTTAAGACAAACATTCAGATTTCTGGGGAGCTTACAACTAGCCGTGGACCTGGTACTTCTTTTCAGTTTGCTCTGTCCTTGGTGGAGCAGCTCTTTGGAGAATCCACAGCCAAGTCGGTTGAAGAGTTTCTGGTCTTTATTCCTATTCCCTACACTTCTTTGGTTCACTCTTTTCTTTATCCATCTCGATATGCCATAATCTTCTCATAATCTCTTATTTTCCAATCATTTCACCAGCTTCTGCGCGATGGTTACCAAAATCCTAAGAATGAAGAGTTCAATAGCATTGACTGGTCTCTAGACCACATACCTCGTGTAAGTCGCATGAAGCTATGACCAATGCATTT
The DNA here is from genome assembly GCF_030686135.1 of Camelina sativa. Lineage (NCBI taxonomy): Eukaryota > Viridiplantae > Streptophyta > Magnoliopsida > Brassicales > Brassicaceae > Camelina > Camelina sativa. Next base: position 2,791,467 of record NC_141889.1, read on the forward strand.
CCATGTAATCTCATGATGATATGATAATAACTGATTTTTGTATTTCTTCTTATGCTTTTATACATTCCCACTTGTTTCACGATCATTTTACTTTAGAAGCTGAGAAACTTGGCTGATACTAAGAACATCTCATTTGAATTTGAAAGCTAAGAAAGTTGGCGCATCTGCAACTTTATTCATTCCGTCTTCTTTTATCCTGTCCAGGTTCTTATCCCGGTCGCCAACGGGTCTGAAGAGGTTGAAGTAGTCACAATTTCAGATGTTCTTAGAAGAGCCAAAGTAGATGTCACGGTTGCATCAGTAGAAAAGATCTTTGCGGATTACGGCATCTCAAGGCACCAAATTTATCACCGACAAATTGATTGGTGAAGCTGCTGAATCATCATATGACCTAATCCTTCTTCCGGTAAGACATTCAGCAAAAGCTTTTCTTCTAACCTGCATGGCTCTCATTAAACTTATACCCTTTGACTAGTTCACAACAGTTCACAACTTCTTAGATTAATCTTGCTATACACATGTTCCAGTGTAATCTATGCAATATCAAATTAAAGTGCTCAGGAAAAGCATAGACGAAATACAACTTTTGTTTGTTTCATAGTGAGTAATCTTGATTTCTTTTCTATGCTGGAAATTCCTTAGGGAGGCCATACAGGCTCAGAACGTCTGCAGAAGTCCAAAATTCTCAAGAAACTTCTCAGGGAACAACATGAAACTGGGCAAATATTTGGTGCTACTAACACATCATCTGCCATCCTGCATAAACATGGTTTACTCAAGGTAAAATGAAGATGATTATTGTTCTTTTCTGTGTTTTGTTGTAGACATGGACAAACCCAATTCACTGTTTGAATCCTATTGCAGGAAAGGAGAACGACTGTGTACCCTTCAGAAACAAACGTGCCTACGAATCATTTAATGATCGAAGGAGCAGAAGTTGTTATAGATGGAAATGTTATTACAAGTTTGGGGCTCGCAACTGTTACCAAATTTTCCCTGGCTATTGTTAGCAAGCTGTTTGGACATGCTAGAGCAAGGAGCGTTTCAGAAGGGCTTGTGCATGAGTATCCAAGGCATTTAACACCATCTTGAAGGCATCTTGTTCAAGAAACACAGTTAGAAGATGTCTCGTTGCGGCTGTTAAACCGAAGTTGTGGGTTTCAAACACTCCAGAGACTTTGCACCAGTATATCTGTTTAACTTGTAGGCAATCTAGGCAATCTTACTCTGAAACTGATGATATCTATAAGAATTTTGCCACTTAGGTTTATTGTATTTGCATCTTATTTTGTATACCCAGTTGGTTATTATTCTAGATGATGATGCTAAAGTTGAAGTTTCAATCAATCTATTCACAATTATAATGTGGTTTGATTTGGTCCCAAAAGAGATCAGTTGCAGACAAGCAACATTAAGAAGAAGATAATTTCACTCTGGTTAACTCACAAAGATGTTCTAGAAACTGGTCAAGATCCATTACATCAGGATGATAAAACCAAAAGATGCTTCAGGAAAACAGAACAAAAGAGTGTTGATCTATCTCTGTCAAACCAGCCACACGTCACGATTTACAATCACCCATTGAAACACCTGCCTAAACTACATACAAAGCTAGCTTTCTATTTCTGTGTTGTTCTATAGCTTTTGCGCTTTGTTGAGTTCCTCGAACGCCATTATAAGCTCTACCAAGGACCTGTCAATGTCCTTCGCAAGCATTGCCTTTTGCATCCCATTGGCTGGCGCAGTGGCTCCAGAAGCTGCAACAACAAATGCGCCAACTTCTGTTAAATCCATGCTCGTCAGATTACTCTTATGAAAGACCAAATTGGCATTGTAATCTATAATACTTTGCAGAGAGTGGAAAATTAAAGATGCGGTGGTATATCTCACTTCATTGTGTAGCTTACACTTTTCTACTAAAAAGCTTACAATACTGTCCAAAGTGTAATTCAATTTAAAAGCTTAGCCAACAACTATAATAAGGATATTCAAACCAAGACGGTACCTGGTTTTTCTGCTTTTCCATGATTGCAACCTGCATGGAATATATGGTCAGTGATCACAACCTTAAGAAAATATAAAATAGCGCAACTGAAAAACTCGAGATTCTCTAATGAGATAGGGAAGAAGCTGGACACACTTGTTTCTTCTGCAACTCTTCATTCAACTCTTTCAGTTGCGCAATTTCTGCTTCCAACTCCATTGTATAAGCCTGTCAGACAACAAAGTGAAAACAAAAAAAGTAAATAACCATGGCCAAAGTTTCAAAGTTTGTTCAATCCCCAAAATTTAAACGAACACTCACCTGCTTGCGAGCGCGGGATCTGGCAGCTGATTCCCTATTCTTTATCATCCTTTTTTGCCTTCTCTCAATCACTTTCTCCAGAACTGCACCTGATTTTCTTGCTCGACCAAACATGTAAGGAACAGGAGACAGAGATGCATCCAGAGCGCTCTTTGGAGTCAGATCAGGTGACATCTGGCTTCCAGGAGATACTGCTGCAACCGTAACACCAGTTTTAAAATCAACAGCTTGCAGTAGATTGTTGTCCATAGGATGGTTCCGCTTTCCAAGAATTGAAGGCTTCACTTCCTGGAACTACGGAAAAAAAGCAAAAACAAGCTATAGTCATATAACTGAAACATACTTGCAAATCCAAAACCAGCTTATCTTAAAACATGAAAACTACATCAATTATTTGTCAGATGACTGTCATTCATATAAAATGTAGTTATTCAGGTACTTAGTCACCTGTGTTACAGGTTGAGAACGATTAACAGCATCAACAGTGTTGGAAAACGCGATAGTGCTCTGTTTGGGAAAAGGCCTCTCCTGCTTCTGTATGAGTGGTTGCGGCTGCTGCACCCTCTGTGATTGCTGCATCTGAAGTGGCTGAGTTAGAGTTGTCAGCAGATCCGGTCTCACCACTGCACCATTTCCAGCAAAACTATGAGGCTGGTTAACACCAATCATAGTAGGAGTTGTCCCGAGACCTGCATTACTGCCAAACCCGTAAAAACCACCATTGAAGTTATTTACAGGCTGCTGCACCTGTGGAGGTTCTTCCCTAACAACGCCCGCCCTGAGCAAAAACTGCTCCAAAGTCATCTCTCCCAGCGTTTGTTGCCTCTGCGGAATCCCGCTTGTCCCAACATTAGCAACACCATTTCCAATGTCATCCTCCTTCATCAACTCCTTCCAGACATCATCAACCGTTTTCTGACTAATGGTACGAGGCAGAGTAAGTGACCCTTGTCTCTGCAAACTCCCACCAGTGAAAAAACCACCGCCAATTTCTCCTCCCATACCAACAACAGATACACCTCCATTGCTGTTAATAACAGCGTTCCCGTTATTACTACCATTGTTGATGTTGTTGAAACCGGTGTTGTTCCCCATCAGTGAGTGGCTTTCCTCAGCAGTCCATATGTTCTTCAAGAGCTCATCCATGTTCATGGACCCAAAATCCTTCCCAATCCCACCACCCCATGAGTTCTGAAACTCATCAAAGGTTAACGAGAACACCGAGTTCTGTCTCGTCAATGGAAGAGTACTACTCCCCATCATTGGCTGCTGCTTTGGGTTCATTCCAGCTTCATCAGTCAGACCATCAACAAAGTTCTTCAAGTTTGTTCGTGACCCCATCATCTTCTTCTCAAATCAAGCTTAGATTTTTTTTCCCTCTTCACGAAAACAAACAAACACAAGTTATGGTTTAACCGCAACAACAACAAAAAAAAAAAAACTGATCTTTATCACTTTAAGAACACCAAAAGATCCAAAAGAGACCCACGAGCTATTATTATTAACGTGAAACAACAAGATGAGATTTTTAAATCAAAATCGAATTCGAAGCTAAAATAGATCTCCTATTTACAGTTTATAGATAAAAAAAAAATCCCCTAGAAAAAGATAAGAACAAATCTATAAAAGAGAAATATGTAGAGAATGAAGTAAGCAACAGAGCAGAAATAGTGAAAGAATCTCCAAAAAAAGGGAAACAAATCTCTAAAACAACCAATCATATGCTTATATTCGGCGGGAAAATTCATGATGCTCATCAGAATCAGTGAATCTGATACAACAAACCAATCAATGACAGACAACAAAAACTGATTCAGAAGAAATAAAAATCAAATTTTTTTCTTATAAAAAAAATCAAGCAGCTCAGTCACACAAAGTAACAAAGAAAGAAAAAAGAAAAAGAAGTTTTTATTTTTCCTAACCTTTCGAAATTCTTTTAATTTTTTTGCTTTGAGTAAAATGGAAAATCAATAATTCCACTTTGAGAAAGAAATAATACCTGAAAGGGTCAGAGAGAGAGAGAGAGGGGGTGGAGAGAGGTCGACAAGTGTCCATGGCGTGACACTCGTCGTTGATATAAAAGGTTGTTTCTTTTGTTTGGATGCGGAGATTATTTTATTCTCGATAAGGTTATTATTTATTGTTATTATTTAGCCAATGTCCTCAATTTGACGTCAGATCGTCGTGAGCCGTTGAGATTGGGCAACGTGGTCCAATGGACAAACGCTGCTTTTTTTTCTCGTATCATTATCATTTTGCGTTTCCCACGAATAGCAGTTCGCAAAGTGGAAAGATCACGGCCGTTCGATTTTCTAAACGGCATCATTTATTACGAGACTAAGTACTATCACTTCTGGTATAAAATTATACTATTAAGTTTTAACCAATAAAATGTTTTGAATGAAAAATAATTAGCCGGATGATTTTTTAGGTAGAGATTTTGCATAATTATTTAAGCATATTCGTCTCAACTCATTTTTTTTTCAACATTTACAACAAAGGTAATGTATGGTCTATTTAAAAATTTTATATGATATTTTTCTTGAAAGGTTTCATTGGCTAATTAAGAGATGTATATAGATATATTGTAGGAACATTACTTTTGTATAATGGAGAATTTATTCATTTGAGTATATTTTTGTAGCACCAAGTCTTAATTAATTAATTTGTATATTTGTTTTTGCAAGGTAAAAATAAGTCCATATAGTCTGGCCTCTAGAGTTTTTAACATGTAAAATCAAATTTAGCTAGTTCTTCGTTGTCAATCAAATCATTGTCCTGACAAAGAGCTTCTCAAAATCGAGATGAAGAACTACCGACACCAAATGGTTTTTGTATATTCTAATGATCCATATAATCAAAACAATTTTTCCATATACAAGCTAGAACCATGGAATTTGAGTTTAGAGTTTTGTCAAATGAAAGTTACAAAGAAAGTTTAGTGGTATTGATCCAAAACCGACTTATGTATTACAAACATTTCGTAAACCATGTGTTTTGATCCCCTAATACGAGATATAGTATTCTTATAGACTAGATGATACCACTCTTAATTATCTTATAAACTGATGGACTTCTTACGATAAGATGGAATGGAGAAATGATGATAACAAGAAATAACGTCCATAATTACATTTCCTTTGGCAAATTAAATCGACTGTGGAGTGGTCCGCATTAGCATCATTCACCACAACTACTACAAAGATGCGTAGAGAGAGTTTTAAGATTACATATAGGGCATATAAGAAAAGATATTATATAAAATGAAAAGAAAAAAAAAATTATACGATAAGATTTTTTAAAAGTCGGAAGAAAAGAAAAAAAAAGTTGGAGGGATGGAGGGAGCGGATGAACAGTCCAGAATCTTTATCACGTTTGCTGCACCTACAAAAGGTATGGGCATATGCCACGTGGCCCACTCGATGCCCTTGTAAACAATTAAAATTTGTAAAAATTGAAGCAACATATATTATACTAATATAATCCATGATCATTTCCTTTGTGTTGGTCTTCTCAGTCACATCCATGATCCATCACATGTGATTGTGATCTTCTCTTCTAGTATTTTTTAAATACTGTTTCTTCCCCCATTATGGACTCTTTATCTTGGACTCGGTAACCATACAATTGACCCTTCGTGTCTCCCATCTTTTATTTCAATATATTTTCTGAAAGAAAACTACTGCATTAGGAAAGTCTACTCTGCAATACATTTTTAAAATGGAGCCGTGATTAATTTAGTTATATAGTACTACTTATTATTATATAGACATGGGCCTCGATTCTTTGGAGACGTGTTCTTCCCCGAAATAGATTTAAAAAATTGAAGTTACTTCTTATAGGTCGAGTAGAAAACAGAAGAATATAACCTTCTTTCAAGAATCCAAAACACATAAAACCAACGAAAACTTGAACAACCAGAAGAAACAACACAAAAGAGAGATGCTAAAACGATAAGTAGTGAGGACGATGATACAAAAGAGAAACGATTAATGAAAAATGACACGAATCCAATACGTAAAGAGATCTTATAAAATCCATGAAGTTTAGACGATATATATGACACCTTTTTAACGAAAAAAAAAAGTTAAATATGTATAGCAAGTTCGAACGCTTTGTAACTTTCCTTGACTAAGATAAATAATAAAATTCAAATAAATCTAACAAAATTAAAAAAGTAGCTAAAACCACGATAAAGAAAAAGAATATATGTCATGCCCATATATTATAATTTTGTATCTAGAAGAACTAAAGTTGTTATAAGAGTAGTTGAACTCTTAAGAAAGATGTCTATTGGTTGGAGATCATCTCACGATGCAAATTATTAAAATATAACAAAAACTTATGGTTTGAAGAAAGCTTCGAGGCAAAGAAAGATTGTGAGTCCAATATGTAATACTAAATCCTTTTAATTTGTTTTCTTAAAAAGAACTATTTTCATAGTAAATGCATGTGAAGTGAATGGTTGCATTGTACTCTTACACGCAATCCAATTCCAAACCATGTGGTCTGGATCAATTGGTTCTCACTTCTCAATGGAAGAGAATATAGTTGTCAGTTATTGGCTCTGCTTGAGCAACGTATGTCAGACAGATTACTTTGGCTAAACAAGATTTCCTCTTTGGCTAAACAATATAGTTGTCAATTATGTTCCTCTTTACATTCTCCATAATTGCTTAGAACTACAAACACTCTCCGTCTAGGCAACGGCTATATACTATTTGGGCTACACCCATCTACCAAACAATTTGGGCCTTATTGGACTCAAATCTTAGTTACCTTATTTAGCGTTTTTTTTTGTTTTTTCAAGTTTTGTGGTTAGACCGTACAATTTACAAATTAAACCGGGTTCTAATTAAATCCCAAAAACGCAATTAAAGAAGAAAAATCTATGAACCGGTCGATCGATTTCAACTAAAATCCTGACGGTCGTCTCTAAGGGGAGGTATTGGTTTATGATTTAGAAAGAATTTTAATGACTTTATGTTCTTGCTGATTGTTAGAATCATAGAAAATTGAAAGTTAAAAATGAAGGATTCTAAGAGATTGTTTAGGAAGTTTTTTAAAATCTTGATGATTTGTTTTTTCTAATCTTGTAAAATCTTTCTATTTGATGAAAGATTTTTCATGACTTTTGTTATGAAGGAAATGATATAAAATCTTAAACCAATAACATAAATTTGAATTCATTAACAATCTAAGATTCTTTTGTTTTACTTGAATAACATAAAATTTTTAATGACTTTATAAAACTCTTAATCCAATAACACTAGATTTATCAAGATTTTAGATAACTTTTTACAAATCCACAACCAATAACACCAAATTTTTAAAGAGTTTTTAAAAGTCTTGATTGAATAACAACATATTTTACCAAACTTTTAAAGTCATTAAAATTCTTTCTAAATCCTAAACCAATACCTCTCCTAAAGCCTCCGTCGGACTTTTCAGTTCACCTTCGCAATATCGCCTCTCTGACTCATTCAACCACCATCTCTACTAATTCACTCACTCATCACTATTCGTGAGTTTGATAATCTTGTGTGAGTTAATAATCCTAAAGGAGTCGTCGGAAGGTTTCAAGAGCCCCCTGATTGTATGTATGTTGAGGTACATAAATGAAATCAATTTCCTCTGAATATTCTCATCTTCCCTCGAAAATTTAATGAAAAATTTGGAACCTTTTTACTGTTCAGACAGGTTCCGACCTGCAAAGGTGGGCGCTTTAAAGGAGTTTTGAAGTCCGTCGGAGCTGTAGTTCGAGATTTTTCAGTATCTGCAAATGCTTTGCAAGAGCGTGTGAATGGTTGGAATGAAAGTAAAGAGATTGATGATGTCCACACACTTTTCAGATACTGCACTAATTTGCAGTCAGCGAAATGCCTTCACGCACGTCTCGTTGTATCTGAATCGATCCGAAACGTTTGTATCTCAGCTAAACTTGTTAATCACTACTGTTATCTTGGGAACGTTGCGTTGGCTAGGCATACGTTTGATCATATCGAGAACAGAGATGTTTATGCTTGGAATTCGATGATCTCTGGTTATAGCCGTGCGGGAGATTCTTCAGGGGTTATTAGGTGTTTTAGTCTGTTTATGTCGAGTTCTGGACTTGGACCTGATTACCGAACTTTCCCTTCGGTTTTGAAAGCTTGTAGGAATGTGATTGATGGGGATAAGATTCATTGCTTAGCTTTGAAGTTTGGGTTTTTGTGGGATGTCTACGTTGCTGCGTCGCTGATTCATTTGTATTGTCGGTATGGAGTGGTGGGTAATGCACGCAGGCTGTTTGATGTAATGCCTGTTCGAGATATGGGTTCTTGGAATGCGATGATTTCAGGGTATTGTCAAAGTGGGAATGCTAAAGAGGCGTTGGCTTTGTCTGATGGGTTGAGAGCTATGGATTCAGTTACTGTTGTAAGTCTCCTTTCGGCTTGCACAGAAGCTGGTGATTTTAATAGAGGAGTTACGATTCATTCGTACTCGATCAAACATGGACTGGAGTCTGAGTTGTTTGTCTCCAACAAGCTGATTGATCTGTATGCTGAGTTTGGTAGCCTTAGGGATTGTCAGAAGGTTTTTGACAGGATGATTGTGAGAGATTTGATTTCTTGGAATTCCATTATTAAGGCTTACGTGCTGAATGAGCAGCCGCTTAGAGCGATTTATCTGTTTCAGGAGATGAGGTTAAGTAGAGTTCAACCAGATTGCCTTACTTTGATTTGTTTGGCTTCTGTACTTGCGCAGTTAGGGGACATTCGTGCTTGTGGATCTGTGTTGGGTTTCACTTTGAGGAAAGGCTGGTTCTTGGAAGATGTTACCATTGGAAATGCAGTTGTGGTTATGTATGCAAAACTAGGCCTTGTAGATTTAGCGAGAGCAGTGTTTAATTGGCTCCCGAATAAAGATGTCATTTCGTGGAATACTATAATATCTGGTTATTCGCAGAATGGTTTTGCTAGTGAAGCAATGGAAATGTATAACGTAATGGAGGAAGAAGGTGGAGAGATAGTTCCTAACCAAGGGACTTGGGTGAGCGTTTTGCCTGCTTGTGCTCAGGCTGGAGCATTGCGTCAAGGTATGAAACTCCATGGTCGTCTCTTGAAGAACGGTCTTTATTTGGATGTTTTTGTTGGCACAAGCCTTGCTGATATGTATGGAAAATGTGGACGACTAGAGGATGCACTCTCTTTGTTTTATCAAATCCCGAGAGTCAACTCGGTACCATGGAACACCCTAATAGCGTGTCATGGGTTTCATGGGCATGGGAAGAAAGCAGTGATGCTGTTTAGAGACATGCTTGACGAAGGAGTGAAACCAGATCACATTACATTTGTGACTCTGTTGTCAGCTTGTAGCCATTCTGGGCTAGTAGACGAAGGTCAATGGTGCTTTGATATGATGCAAACAGATTATGGCATAACACCGAGCTTGAAACACTACGGTTGTATGGTAGATTTGTTTGGTCGAGCTGGTCAGTTAGAAACCGCGTTTAACTTTATAAGAAGCATGCCACTTCAGCCTGATGCATCTATTTGGGGAACTCTTCTCAGCGCTTGTAGAGTCCATGGAAACATCGATCTGGGAAAAGTTGCATCTGAACATTTGTTCGAGGTTGATCCCGAGCATGTTGGCTATCACGTTCTATTGTCAAACATGTATGCTACTGCTGGAAAATGGGAAGGAGTTGATACAATAAGGTCCATGGCCCGAGGGAAAGGTTTGAGGAAAACACCGGGTTGGAGCTCGATGGAAGTAAACAACAAAGTAGAAGTCTTTTACACGGGAAACCAAACACATCCAATGTATGAAGAGATATACAGAGAATTAACAGCATTACACGCGAAACTGAAGATGGTTGGATATGTACCGGATCATAGATTTGTGTTGCAGGATGTTGAAGACGATGAAAAAGAGCATATCCTCATGAGGCATAGTGAAAGATTGGCTATTGCATTTGCACTTATCGCCACTCCTGCAAAGACAACGATTCAGATCTTCAAGAATCTCAGGGTATGCGGTGATTGCCATAGCGTAACAAAGTTCATATCAAGAATCACTGAGAGAGAGATCATTGTGAGGGATTCAAACCGGTTTCATCATTTCAAGGATGGAGTCTGCTCTTGTGGTGATTACTGGTGATATTTTTTTTTGAAAAACCAATGCCACTGTATTCAAATCAAACCGGTTCCAATCAATTTTGAACCAGGTTTATATATATATCTCTGGTCAAGGAAGACTTTGGGTGGGAAAAAGATTCCAACTTTGCTTACGAAGGTTAAGTCACAACAAAGAAAGCTTCTTTATTTCGGCAATGGGCACAGCCTGTCTTAGTCATGTGGACAGCTTGTGGTTTACTTTAGCAGAAAGTCACTCGGCAAAGGACGAGACGTGTGAACGGTTTCAATCGTTGAATCCTCTCAAATCTTTTGGTTCTACTATAAATTATTGGGTTACAGAAAAGATGGCACTTTGTTTTTGTTTTTTCTTTGTGCTTAATAAATCTATTGAGAATTCATTTTTTTTTGTTCAAACAATGTAATCAGTCTTTTAATTAGTGTGTCGGAGGAAATAATTGCGTTTAAACACACATCAAAGTTGGTGGTAATCGTTTAATGAAACATCTAATGACTTTTATTTTTTTAGGTTGTAATCGATTTTTCTTCTTAAAATAAGGCGACTTTAAGAAATAAACATGACAACTCCAAATCATTTTTATTGAATTTATAAAATTTCAACAACAACCCTAATAATTATTGATAGAGAGAATGAGAAAACATTACTACTAGTACTTTAATGGCCACGTTTGTTGAAGACTTAAAAAAATGTTACCAGCCGTGGACCGGATCCGGTTGACCCAAAATGGATACTTTTGTCAGAGAGACTCAGAGTCTCTATTTCTCTGTTAATTCTCATTTTCACTTTTTTTTTGTGTAAGCGATGTCACTGTTTGATTCTACTATGTAATGATAAAGTGAATTTTAATTGTGTAAGTCGAGGCATACAGAATTGTTTTGTCGAGTTTCATATTTTGGTCCTCGTCTTTTTCTTTCTTCTGTTTGAGCACTTTACAAAAAGAAGAAGCAATTCATGCAGTTCTAAATTGTATATTTTACTACTAAAGTCAGTCATGGTGACCTTCTACTAATTAAAGTAGTAAAAGATTGGTAATGTAAATCTAGAAATTTTCAGAATGTGGTAATGTAATAAACGATCAAAACAAACTTATAGTACTGTAATTACATTTTAGTAGACATGATGATGACATCTAAGTAAATGGTAAAAAAGAAAAGGTAAACAAATCAAATTCAAATATTAGAGGAAATCTTTCTCATTTATGAAAATTATATTTCCATTTATCAAACAAGCCATGCCAATTTTAGTTAAAACCAAAAATTAAAAGAAATCGGAAAACATGGTAATTTAACATTTTATGCTAATAAAATAAATTAATTAAGTGTGTATATATATAAAAGAAGTGCTTTGCACGCGTTTTTGCCGTACAGATTTAAAACACCATAAAAAAAAAAAAAAAAAAAAAAAAAAGAGATTAACCCCAAACAAAGGAAAAAAAAAACCTAGCCGCTTTGAAAATGTCGAAACGATTTGCACCACCGCCTAAACCGCTAGTAAAGCAACATTCATGGTCGCCAGACGCAGATAGAGAAGAAGCTTGGCTAAAGAAAAAGGGAAAACGGCCATCGGGGCGACTTGGTAGGAGTAAAAGCGTGTCGGACGAAGATCTTGAAGAGCTCAAGGGATGTATCGAGCTTGGATTCGGATTCGAGCCGGATTCGCCTGATTTAGATCCGAGACTATCTGAAACTCTACCAGCTCTTGGTTTATATTGCGCCGTTAATAAACAGTATAGTAACAGATTGTCACGAACATCGTCTCTTTCGTCGATCGCATCGGAAGGTGAAGTCAGCAATTCGAGCACGACGATCGTTGATCAAGGTATGTGTGAATTTTTGAATTTTCTGAAATCTCTTTTTTTTTTTTTTTTTTTTAATGATCTGACGGTGGAGAATTGAAAAAGGTGATGATCCGGAGACGATGAAGCTGAGGTTGAAGCAATGGGCTCAGGTGGTTGCTTGTTCGGTGCGACAATTCTCCGGCGAACCAAATTGATGTTTTCCAATTATGATTAAATGAATTTACTTCTACCATTAAATGAAATTATTATCGCTTGTTTGTTCTGATGTGATGTACAGAGGAATGGCAATTTTGTAATATAGATATATGATTTTAGAAATTCAAATTTTAGAAGCTAATATGGTTAACCAAAATTATAATTTTACTTCTTTCTCCAGTATGTTTTTTTGTTTGCTAATCATATTGTGTGTGTGTGGTAAGAGCCGATTAATGTGGTACTATGTTATATGAATTGTGAATTGGTTGGAAGAATTGTATTTTTTATTTTTCTTTCTCAAACTATTAAAGATATGGATCAAAGGCCTCAAAGCCTTATAGACATATGTATATATATATCTTCAAGTATCACAATTTTGGTTTTTCTTTTGTACGTCAACAAAAAAGGTCCGGCCGTGCATACAATTATTTTTGGAATCGAGACAATAACCTGTTACATTAGTCTTTTGGGGTCGCAATAAGTTAAGCTCCTCTCCGTTGCTACTGTTCCAATTTGAAACTTATTAGTTCTTTTTGGTATGCCGATATCACAAGTGTTTCAGTTTTGATGTCATTTTACAATGAATGTCCGTCGTGTATATGTGGACGGTTGATCGGCTATTTCGTGAAGTTCACAAAATCGTAGCATTTGTTAGTTTGTTACTATGACTTTGGAGTTCAGAGTTCAGAAAATACTTTGTTAAGTTTTTAAATGATACTGCACCATGTTGCAAATTTATTTTTATTAATCAGAGATTAGTCACCTCAAGAAATATTTAGCGTCTGTTCACATACATTGCAAGGATTCTACGATGAGGATGTCATGCTTTAATAGTTTAAAGTATATGAATATTACCAACATTCCCAAAACACGGTATAAAAAAAGATTAAAAGATCCCTTTTAACAACAACTACGTAACTGTTATGGTCAAGTGGTGTTTTCAATTCTACATAATTATCTTGAGTGATTTAAGTGAAAACACGAGATTGTTGCATATTTGTATTAAGATATTTTTATCAGCCACCCTGATGACGTGGCATACTATAACACGTGTAAAAGCGACGCCATGTGGATATTTTCTCTTTCTCTCTTTTTTTTTTCCTTTTTCATCTCTCTCTTTCTATTTCTTCTTCATTCTCGTTACCCTCTCTCTCTCTCTCTCTCTCTCTCTCTTTAAGGTCTCTTTGGCTCTTTCGTAGAAGAACCATTTTTTTTAATCCTAAGGAGAGACGACGCAGATATTATCATTAGTTTTCTTTTGTTTAGGAATCAGAGAGAGGAACGATGGAGAATGATTTCAGGGTGAATATTGTTTCTTTGGAGATGGATCGTGGCGCTGCGGAGGAGGCGTCTTCTGAATCTCATCAGAGCGAGTCGACTCTATCCAACTCGCTCGAGTCCGGTGTCACCGCTGATACCTCTCGTTGCGATGCTGATTCGAAACTGGTAAAAAACCATCACAAAATCTTCCTCTTTGCTTCCCTTTCTAGGTCTCGTTTTTGATTTTTCTATATTATAGTTAGGAGAGTTTCTTAGAATTTGAACTTAGATTCGTATATTAGAAGGAAAAAAAAATAAAAAATTATACTATATTTTTCTGCTTCTATGGAGATTTTTAGATATTTTTTTTCGTAATGAAATTAGTAAAAAACACACAAACCAAAAATATCTTTGCTTTTTTGGTTTGTTCGTATCGATTTGGAAACTAATTTATTTATGTTAGCTTTTGGTGTTGTTATATATGGGAAGGAAACTTCAGATCTGTTTTACACAGGTTTGTATTCTAAATGCGATTGCTTTGGGTTTCTTTTGTCCCCCCTTATTAGCACAACAAGATGATTTCAAATTTTTCAACAACTCTTTGGACGCCGAGGCTAATCTCTTTGCCTAATCTGATGATCTTGAGATCTATAATTTACCCCTTCAGATATGTATCAATCATAATCCATTTCCAACGGCCAATTCGAAAAATCCTTGCTTTTAAACTAGTAATTATAGTTGGTGATTTGTGGTTGGTACATATACACATACCACACTTTTTTTCATTGTTTGATATGCCTTTGGCTTATTATTGCAATCCTTTTACTAATGCGTTGTGCCAATGAAGTTCTTCTTACATTGTGCGGTAAAAAGTTAAGACTTGTTTCTTTTTTTTTGTTGCAGCTGATTGTAAAATTGGTTGACTAAGTGTGTTGTCTAATGGTTTATTAACATCATTCTCGTTTCCTTTTGCAGGATGAATGTGCTGAGTGGACGAATGAGAAACACAACTCATATCTCGATTATTTGGAGAACTCCTTTGTTAGGCAGTTGTATTCCTTCCTTGGAGGAGAGAATCAGAAGAGACTTTCTAGAACTCGTGATGTGCCGTCTAACTCTCCCAAATCCACTGATCAGGTTCGCGGATTCTCTTGCTATTTCTTTTATGACCTCGTTTGTTCTGTAATCCTTTAGTGAAACTGACAACATTCTTGTTTTGCAGTTTACTGTCTTACAAAATGGCTGCTGGCAAAAGGTTAACTTTGGAAAGAAACTAGCTCATTCCGAGGCGTCTTCTGAGTTTCGTTCTCAAAAAAATACATTAAGAAGCAAGCCTCAAAATTCCAACGGAAACGGTACCTTGGGAACTGCTGTCCAATGTTCAAGGACATGTCATGAAGAAACCAAACACTCAGGTATCCTTTGCTTACCTCGTTTAGTCGAACCCCCTCATGATGAGTTATACGTTTGGCATCTTCCCTTTTTGTCCTTTTCTTCTTCTTATGGTCTTGTACCCAATTAGACTATACTATGTTCATATTGTAAAATCTATTTTAGAATTAGGCGAAAACTTTTGATTAAGTCAGTCCTTAAGTTAACTCTGCATTGGCTTTTAGAAGGCTTTGGTGCTGAACATAGAGTTGATATGACTTGAGGATAATCAAAGAAGTGAAGGACATGTATATGAGATCTGGTCTGCTATCTATTTATCACCCAACCCACACATGAATGTCTTTTGCTTAGAACTTGTGTGCTCGTCTCTCCCTGATGGTAAAATTATGTCTAGTCTAAACTCTGGCCTCCATTGATTTTTCTTCTATCTACAGAGGCGTCAGGTCAAAATTTCAGAGAAGAAGAAGATGAAGAAGAGGAGAAGGGAGAGGTTAGCAGAAAACGCGAAAGAGAAGCAAACAACGATGATAGCTCATTGAAGGAGGACCAGGTAAATATAGATAAAGATCACATACCAAACAACGTCACTTGTGTTGGTGAAGTTTTGCTAAAGAAGCTGCTACATATTCTCAGGTTGTGCCGGTAAGGATGGTGAAGCCCAGAATGTGAAAGCTTTAGGAAGTGTAGATGAATTACTATGAATAGAGATAAAGAATAGAAAGTGTGGGTGACGAATGTGGAGAGGGTTTTGTTTGTTGTATAGAGTGAGGCTAAAGAGAGCCTTATAAAGGGATCTAATGGGATGGAAATAGCATTGGTTTTTTGTGTCTCTTAAATATTGTCTATGCTAACTAGGAAATATTTGGTAGTATTAGTATGATCGGCAAATTTAAATTCTTTTTTTATTTATTTCATATATCATATATACTTTACACCTTCTAGAACATTGTTTCTTTTTTCAAAATGAAATTTATAAATTCTTTTAGTAGTAATTGATTATTTTCTCATCTTACTGTCAAGGTAAATTTACCTTAGAAACATGTACACAATTACAGAACTTATGTCTAGTAAAATGTAACGATTTGCCACGGGGAATGGTATTATACTGCATAGTAATGCGATTTTTTATTTGGATGGCGTTTTATGCGATAAGTTATTGACATGTATAGTCTAACGATTTATATTAGCAATTTAGCCATTCATATTAGCGGAAGTGCAAATTTTTAACCCTTCAGTGAAGTTTGTAAGGATCATGGACTAAACAAGGACGACGTAATCGATGAAATTGCAAGTATAGGAAATGAAAATGTTTGATACTTTTGTTTTCACATCATTCTTAGAAAAAGATTTTTAACTAAGAATTTTTTGGTCATTCTAGGGAATTTGAAATGTTTAGAATAGAGAAGAAACTGCTTATGAGAAAAAGCCAAGGGAGCTCTTGTGAAGAAACATTGAATTTACCATTGTTTGTGTCTTGATCCCTTGGATTTGCATATAAACATCGTTCGTAATCCCTCAGGGGAGGTATCTTGCAGCACACGTGAACTGGTGAGAGACAAATAGGGTTTGTGTCATTGCGTGATGTTCGGTAATGAATCATCTGCCTCTCGTTTTTTGAAGGATGTGTCCTATAATAGTGACCGGTTTTGATTTAGAGAGTCTGCTTTAGCTTTTTTACTTGTTTCTTTTAACCACCATTTCTATTATTGATAATATGTCCTCCGGATCTGAAGCAAAATCCTTAAAATCAAGAGTTGGCCTAATTATAGAAAAAGTATGTTAAGGGAAACCGTTGGTGATTTCAAAATGAAAAACCGTTAGCTTATCAATATAATACAGCTTTGTGTCCTCCTCGAACCCTCTCATGCCCTTCTATAAGCAGCCTTGGGCCTTTTCCAAGGTTTTTGTTTTAGCCATGGCTAAACCTCCGTCCTTTGGCTGCTGCTTCTTCCTCTTATTCTTCTCCTTCTTATCTTCTTCCTTTGTCACATTTGCCTTAACCGATACAGAAGCTGCCTTCATTGTGCAGCGACAGCTCTTAATGTTACCAGAGAATGGCGAACTTCCTGATGACATTGAATACGAGGTTGATCTCAAGGCTACATTTGCCAACACAAGGCTCAAGAAAGCTTACATAGCTCTTCAGGCTTTGAAAAAGGCAATATATTCAGACCCGTTTAACACCACGGGAAACTGGCATGGGTCGCACGTATGTAGCTACACCGGTGTGGTTTGTGCGCCAGCTCTTGATGATTCTGAGGTCACGGTTGTAGCTGGTGTTGACCTCAACGGTGCGGATATCGCAGGGCATTTGCCTGCTGAGCTTGGTTTGATGACGGATGTTGCTATGTTCCATTTGAATTCAAACCGGTTTTGCGGGATTATACCTAAAAGCTTTGAGAAGCTGAAGCTAATGCACGAATTCGATGTCAGTAACAACCGTTTCGTTGGATCTTTCCCTAACGTCGTCCTCTCTTGGCCTGATGTCAAATACTTCGACCTTAGGTTCAACGATTTCGAAGGTCAAGTCCCTCCTGAGCTTTTCAAGAAACAACTCGACGCCATTTTCTTGAACAACAATAGATTCACCTCGGTGATTCCTGAATCTCTAGGGGAATCTCCGGCCTCGGTTGTGACTTTTGCTAACAACAAATTCACTGGTTGTATCCCTAAGAGTATCGGCAATATGAAGAATCTCAACGAGATTGTCTTTATGGACAATGCTTTGGGAGGTTGTTTTCCGTCCGAAATCGGCAAGTTATCGAATGTAACAGTTTTCGATGCAAGCAAGAACTCGTTCATTGGTCGTCTCCCGACTAGCTTTGTCGGGTTGACCGGTGTGGAGGAATTTGATATCTCCGGGAACAAACTCACAGGACTTGTACCGGATAACATTTGCAAGTTGCCTAATTTGGTGAACTTCACTTACTCGTACAATTACTTCAATGGACAAGGTGGTTCGTGTGTTCCAGGTGGTGCTCGCAAGGAAATTGCATTGGACGACACACGTAATTGCTTGCCTGCTCGACCTGACCAACGATCTTCCCAGGAATGTGCTGTCGTGATTAACCGCCCAGTTGATTGTAGCAAGGACAAGTGTGCTGGTGGCGGAGGTGATGGCTCTTCAACTCCATCGGAACCATCGCCGGTTCCATCTACGCCGGTTCACAAACCATCGCCAGTTCCAACTACACCGGTTCACGAACCATCGCCAGTATACAAACCATCGCCGTTTCCAACTACGCCGGTTCACAAACCAGCGCCAGTTCCAACTACTCCGGTTCAAAAACCATCGCCGGTTCACAAACCATCTCCAGTTCCAACTCCGGCAGTTCCATCTCGGCCGGTTCAAAAACCACAACCGCCAAAAGAGTCACCGCAACCGGATGATCCTTATGATCAATCTCCAGTGACGAAAAGGCGCAGCCCTCCTCCACCTCAATCACAACCTCCGCTGGTTCATTCTCCGCCTCCGGCTCCGGTCAACTCTCCACCACCACAAGTATACTCACCTCCGCCTCCGGCTCCTGTGCACTCTCCGCCACCACCGGTACACTCTCCACCACCGCCGGTGCACTCTCCGCCACCACCGGTTCAATCTCCGCCACCGCCTGTTCACTCTCCACCACCGCCGGTGTATTCGCCACCGCCGCCGCCTGTCTACTCTCCCCCACCTCCACCGGTGTATTCGCCACCGCCGCCGCCTGTCTACTCTCCCCCACCTCCCGTCTTTTCGCCACCGCCGCCAATCTACTCCCCGCCGCCACCACCGGTCCATTCGCCACCGCCACCTGTTCACTCGCCACCACCCCCTCCGGTTCACTCCCCGCCGCCACCGGTTCACTCTCCGCCGCCACCAGCACCTGTTAACTCACCGCCACCACCGGTCTTGTCTCCTCCAGCTAACCCGCCAAAGGCCAGTCCACCACAACAGACACCAGTCAAACCGTCGCCATCGCCAGTCCAACCTTCACCAACACCAACGGTCTTTTCGCCACCGCCGTCACAATCTCCGCCAAGACCACCGAAGATCAACTCCCCAACGGCTCAAGCACCAGCTCCAAGTGATGATGATTTCACCATACCAACGTTCATCGGCCACCAATACGCATCCCCACCGCCGCCAATGTTCCCAGGCTACTAATATCAGTCGGAAGAGAAAAGAAGAAGAAGAAGTCTATATATGAGTAGCAGCAGCTCTGCATCGTCTTTGGACTATTTTGTAAACAAATAAGAAAAAAATTGAGGAAGAAGAAGAGAAACGGTAAAAAAGAAGATGCAAAAAAAGAAAGAAGGGTAATGTAAAAAGAGTTGTTGTTGTTACAACAGGTCGCATATATTTATTTTGTACATCACAACTTCTTATGGTCGATTAAACTTCTAAGCAAAAGAGTTTGTTTTCACACTCTTCTCTTCTTCTAAGTTACTATCTAATGGTTTATCATTTTAGTAACTCTTTTTACCTATGAATGAACTTTGGAACAAACCAACTAGCAAGATCGATTTTTCTTAACAACTGATTAAATTAAAAGTCTCAGCGTCGAGTTATATTACAAAAAAAAAAAAAAGTGAAAAACAATAAGAGAACTCCCGTAGTGAAACTGAAAATTGACTTGTTATTATTGGGCCTAAAGCTGGGCTTATATAACTTTCCTTTCTCATATAAACCCACCCATTTTTAGAAAACAACTTTTCGTAGCCCTATTTATTGGATTCGACAAAGTTACAAAACAAAGAAGAACATTTAGAGAAAGCTTTTTTGTCTTTACGTCAATGACTCTCAAACTGTATCTGCCTCAATTCTCGTCCATGTTCAGTTAGTATCATTAATTGTTTCCGTGACCATCCATCCTCTTTTGGAATTGCAGATATCTGTACGTATTTAATTATTTTATTTTAACAGAATCTTTTTTTTTTTAAATAAAACCAAAAAAGGACTAGATTATTACATAATATGTACTAATATAATGGGTCTGATGGGTGCTGTGCATCAAATTATACAGAAAAACTTAAGTTGTTACTTAATACTTGTAAATAAAAAAAAGTTGTACATAAAAACTATTCAAAAAATTGAAAGTAAAACTTTTGGTAAAGTTTTTGTGATTGATAAATTTTAAAACTGTATATTTGTACAGTTTTGTAAATAGTTACCAATCAGTACCGATATACTCCTTTTAATACTGACATTAATTATATTTTGACCTACTATGTTAAGGGAATCTGATTCGCAACACCTAATCCAATGTCTTAAATCTTAATTGCAACGTTTATTCTCTCGAAATATGAACACACAAAAAATACTTCCTGTCTCTCACAAAGATTAATGTTTTGGGATATTTTTTTGTCCCACAAAGATTGATGTTTTGTTCACTTCAAAAATTAATCATTGAAAATATTTAAATTTTTTGAATTGTTATTGGTTTATATTTTCTTTCTCTACCAAAAAATAATTATAAATTAATTTATAAATAAAAACTAAAATTTTTCTTAATATGTGTGAAAGTGTCAAAACATCAATTTTTGTGAAACAGAGGGAGTACTATTTTAATTGATAAAGACATCACTGTTTTTGTAGTATTATTACCAGCCAACTAACTCATTAATGTGAGATGCTGTTGTGTTACGTTACTTTCATCTTAATATATACTCCCTCCGATCCAAAATACAGTATAGGATGTTTTAACTAAAGCACACAAATTTAGAAAACTTTACTTTTAATAAGTTCAACCAATCAGAAACAATAATGCATAATATAAAATACTCAACTAATCTAAAAGTTGCATAGAAATTTAAAAATATCCTATATTATGAAATAAAAAACTTCTCTAAAACATCTTATATTTTGAAACGGAGGAATCATATTTTTTTGGCATATCGGCATGCACAATTTTGTAATGGTGAATTATGAAAACTTTATTATATACGCATTGCTTTCTGTAGAAACTTGAACTACGTAGTCTGATCTGTTATATGTATGTATGTTTATAATGTTCCGACTGCTTTTGGTTTTTGGGGTTTCAAGTCTCTCTCTACTCTCTAGGATGAGGGATCGATGAATATACGTAGTACAGTACTAGCTTGCAAGGCATGGGCTCGACCAACAAAGCTAGCTAGTTCTCAAGCACTAAACCATTATATTTTGTAACATAATCATCAAATGTGGTATGTATAAAATAAAAATGTCAATCTGATCCGATAGTAAATAATGCAAGCAGAGTCAACTCATCGTAAGCCAACCAACTCGTTTTCAAATGGTCAGCTATGGTCAGGTATCAACTAAATTTTATAATATGTTTCGCAGCAAAAAAAATTAATGTACGTTGAGAAAGACATGACAAGTGCATTAAGTTTTAAGTTAACAACTACTCTCACCCAACTTTAAATAATTGAGTTTGTTCCCACCGGATTAGCTTTTGGTATTTAATTAACGTTTGAAAGATGAAAGTGTTAACTCTCTAACCAGAACTTTCAATACCGAACACTACAAGAAAACATGGTGAAATCCTACCAAATTTCCTACAAAAATTTTGGTAAGAGAATTTTCTTACAAAAGACTTACGAATATTTTACGAAAAACAGTTGTTGTAGGGAATTAGTATGAAATTTTTTACAAACTATAATCGTAAGAAAGTCGTAGGAAATTTCCTACGAAATTCTTTCAAAATCTAGAGTCATAAGAAAATTTGTAAGAAAATGGAAGGAATTAAATAAGAATCAAAGCGGTATAAATTTAATAAGAATTTTTTTTTCCAATTTCCTACAAAAACTGTATCGAAACAATTTCGTAATAAAAATGGTAAGAAACTTTTCTTACCAATTTCTTACTAAATTTATTTCCTACTAATTTCCTGTAAAAAAAAATTACCTTCAGAATTCCTACAAACTAAATAAACCTAATCTATTTTCTCCCCTTAAAAACATTTCACGCCTCCACCCAAACTTAGATCTGGAGGGTATTCGTCTCTTAAATTTTTTTCTTCTTTTGGGTGAGTTCTTCTCTTCGCGTGAAGCGTTGTTGGCAGTTTCTCACTTGATTTGCAGTCACCAGCGTCCTCATCACCAATCTCACGGCTGGATTCACTGGTATGTCTCTTCAGATCTGACCGATCTTCATCGAAAATGTAAATTTGGATCGCTTGTGCTGGAAACCCTTACTTATGTAAATGTATTTGGTTCATTTGCAGAGAAAGTCGCCAAGAACTCCAAGTTTGTCCAACAACACATGCGGTAATTTCTTCATCTTTCGATCAAGGATTCTGTTCCGGAAAAACGTCGCTCTCATGAGCTTAATCCCAGCGGCGGTGTAGCTTGGATAGCGGCTCTGATGTGGTGAGGCCAGTAAGCTGCAGCGAGGAAACTAAAGAATCTATGACAAGGAAGCTAAGGAATCTATGGCAAGGATGGAAATCCTCACAGAGGTGATACTTTCTCCGACATCGGAGATGGGTGGTTTATTTCAGTTTAGGACGGTTTGTAGTCCTAATTAACCATACCAGTTGGATTGATTTGGTTATGTTATATGTTTAAAAGAATAATAATTTGATATAAATGAATTTATATTTCTTTTAGATTAATTATATATATGTATTATTCAAATTAATCATTAATGATAATTTTATTTTTATTCAATTTCGGAATTAATATTATTATTGGAAAAAAATATTTTATATATTATTTATTAATTTGGTAGAAAATCATAGGAATCTCACCAGAATATTTTGGTAGAAAACTAGAAGGAAACATATGGTATGAAAATTGTAATATATATTTGGTAGGAAAATAGTAAGAATGATTTTCTTAGGAATATTTGGTAGGAAAATAGTTAAAAAGTTTTTTTCCATTTTTCTACAAAATTTTTACGAAAACGTTTTGGTAGGAAATTGGTAAAACCGATTTCCTACGAAATTTCTACCAAAACCGATTTTCTTCGGGCTATTACCTCCAACATTTTTTTGTAGGAAAATGTAAGGAAACACGTGTTTCTTTCTACTTTCCTTCGAAATCTGCAGTAGGAAAATCAAATGTTTTCTTGTAGTGTAATCTTAATAAAACTACACTTTCCAAATGAAAAAAAAAAAATAGATATGTACTACATTTTTTTTTTTTTTTGTGTACTACATTTTCCATTTCACCTAAACTACAGCTTCAATTACTTGGACTTTTCATTGGGTTGGATATCAAATTAGATACGTGTGTTATATATAGCGTAAATCTTAGTTCTTAAAAAAAACTTTCAATTTGAAGATTACGAGTTTGAATTTGGAAGGTGAAAAAGAGGAATGAACAAATATGGCAATATATAATTACAACCGTCATCATCTGCAACATGATAAAGACGCATCGTGGTAGACTCTAGATCTTAAACCCAAATCCAATTCACCGGCTGTTGCTATCTTTAGCGTCACCTCACACCTGACACTACACATAATGTTTTTTTTTTTTTTTTTGTTTCTTGGTGATATATAAACCTACCTACATCGCACTGGGGGTCAAAATCTTTCAACCTTAAAACATAATTCGTATTTACGTTGTATTTGATACGTAAAAGTCCTTTCTGTGAGAAGTTTTAATAATCCATCATAAAAATTACAATTGCACCCCTGGAAAAACGTTTTTTATTCATCAGATTTCGTTATAAACTATTCTGCAAGTTATTAATTAATTTACATCTAATGCTAACAATGACAAATTGTATGATTTTATTGCATCAATAATATCCTAATATATAAAAAAAAGTTTTATTGTTTTTCTTAATAATGTAATATTGTAAAGTAGAGATTAAAGAAAAACATTAGATAAGTACATATGTTTAGTACTATTTTCGTGACATACAATGAACTTGGACGCATATGTACTAAACATATATACATATCTTCTCACGGTGAAAGGGATTTATATATATACCCGTTTTCTTTTTTCTTTTTTTTTTGTTCAAAGAAATGTATATACGAAAAACAAGATGAAGATAATGGCCGAAGTATACAAATTACAAAAACAAAAAACTATATTTTAAGTAAACGAACTAAACATTTAAACATGTATATTCCTTAATTACATATGTAAAAAAAAAATCTTTTGAAAATTGTGGAGCTTTGAAGGGGATATTATTGCGAATTATTTTAATAGAGGTAAACCCCAAGACAAGACAATTGCACAAATGCCTAGTTAGTTACTACTGATCATTACGGGGAATATAATGGGATAGTATATATTAACCGATTTAACGAACCATGTTCAGTTTCTACAGTTTTATTTCTTCTTCTTTCCAAATATAAGAAAAAGTCCAGGTTCAAACCCCAGAACACCAAGGCATCTCCCAAGACTAATCAAGATTGCCATGAAGAAGTACATAAGGAAAGAAACATATGAAAACATTAACAATTTTTTTGGTTGAACCTGGACTTAGCTTAGGGGGCAAACTGTTTCCGCTGCACGTCTTAATATTCTTCAACCCAATTGCGTGTATTACTTGGTTTATTATTTTTTATTTTTATCCTGCAAATTGTTTGCTTACACGATATTAATCCAGAAAAAAAAAGAAAGAAAAGAAAAAGAGTTCAATAGAAAGCTGCAAATCTGATTTTTACAAAGTAGAATCAACAAGAGTAACACCTAATTATATATCTACAACCAAAACAAAAAAAAAAGTAATAAAGAAGAAGAAGAAAAGGAGAAAGAAGCAGAATATAAAATTTCATGTTTCTTAATATTCAAGGGAAAAATCCAAAGAGGAATGGAGAAGGGTGAGAAGCGGGATAAGGGACGAGGCCATGGCGGATGAGACGCGGAGGTGTACGAGCACGGTGGTGGTTGAGGTTTTGCCGCATAACAATTTGGACGGCTTCAGCCACCACCACCACGAACTCCATACCTATCTTCATTAGCTCTATACACAGCTCTATCCTTTTTATCACCATTTTTTTTTCTCTGTTTCTTTTTTTCTTCCTTTCTTTTCTTTCAAACTCTCTCTCACTTCATCTTTCTTTCTATTTATTTATATCTATAATCTTCAGATGACGACGTCCCCACTCCAAATGATATTGTTATGTATATAATTTTTTTTGGTTTTGTTTTGTTATGATAGAGACTAACAAAAAAATAGGAAGAATCATTTTGAAATTTTATTCACATGACAAATTTGAAGTTGCCATATATATATATATATATATCTATTATATATTAAATTTATAAGTTTGTAAGATTAATATTTGCAAATTTCTCTAAAAATTTGGGGTATGGAGCGTGTGACTTTTGAACGCTCCGAAAGGACGAGCTTTTTCTTTTAACCCACGCGAGACTCTCTCTCTCTCTCAAAACGACCGACAATATTCAATGAAACGAGATCTGAAATGCATTTACCCGAATTCCGTATTGCACGTATAGTTTAAAAAAAAAAAAAAATTATAGTACTAATGTTTTCACTATTTTTTTAGGCCTCGGCATAAAAACCGTACCCGAATATCCAATCCGGAACCCGATCCGAAAAATCGGATTTGGGTTGGGTACGGGTTTGCCTATAAAACCCTATTGGGTTCTATTTTCTAATATCTGTGGGTTCGAGTTAGGGTCGGGTAATATCCGGTACCCATTTGGGTACCCATTAAACCCGAACATATAAACATATTTATAATATTTATCATTAATATAATGCAATTACCCCAAAATTATGATTATAATTTTGAATATTTCATTTAATTTTATACCTAAATATCAAAAATAATCAAAATATCTAAAATATTTTGTTATGTAAGTCAAAATTTAACTAAATTTATTTAAATTTAATTATATTTTTTGGGTACCCGGTAGTTCGGGTACCAATCGAGTTCTAAAATTTGTAATCCAAACCGACCCGAATCCGATAGTACCCAAACCAAACCGAACCCATATATCTAAAAATACCTAATGGGTTCTATTTTTCTAAACCCATTTACCCGAATCCGAATGGATAATATCCGAACCCGAACGGGTTACCCGAATGCCCATCCCTAATTTTTTTACTTGGCAGTTTAATGATTTTTACTTATTTTTGGATTTAATGCCTCCACTTTCTTTTGGTAATTTTTCACTTATTTTTGGATTTAATATATCCAATCATATATATTCTTAATTCTTCGATGTATCTCATTAATTGTAAGATTCATATTTGAAATAAGTGTTT
The DNA here is from genome assembly GCF_030686135.1 of Camelina sativa. Taxonomy (NCBI): domain Eukaryota; kingdom Viridiplantae; phylum Streptophyta; class Magnoliopsida; order Brassicales; family Brassicaceae; genus Camelina; species Camelina sativa. The sequence goes on from NC_141889.1 coordinate 2,817,714, forward strand.
TCAACTAATTAAAAAGCAATTATCTTCGTCTCAGACTCTCAGTTATAAATTATCTAAACTCACCAACAAAAAAAGTTATTTACATGTGACTTGAGTGAAATATACTTCTCCGACATATTGGAAAGTAAAAGCGAAAATTCAACTACTTTTTTTGAGCAGATATGATAGTTTAAGTTTTGATTTTAACTCACCGAAAATAAAAGAGAATGTAACTTGAACAAGATTAGGTCTCTATTAGCTTGTCCTAATCGTTTCCGTATATACTCAACAGCAGGACAAGCGGTCGCATCCTCCTCATAATAGAGAATTAGAGATCTCTCCCCCACACTACGATGTCGAATAAGCCAAGGGCATACAGCACATATACTACAGAAATATATTAGTCCTTTTCAAGCAAGTCATTCATTTTTTATCAAAAGGACCATGCCAATAATGTACTTGATTTGTATGAATATCAACATCTTTTTTATTGAACTATACATTTTCATTATTTATATTTGTTTAGAAACACCCATCAATTGTCCAAGTCTTTTGTTATGTGACAAAGAAAAAAAAACATAAAATTGTAGCTATATAATCGTACGGTTAATAAAAATTGTAACAATATGGATATGGAATTATGAAATGAATAGATATTTTGTATCAATTTTACCACATTAGTATTTTTACCTATTTAATTGGATTTTAAGTAAAATATTTTGGTTCAGCCGATTGTGGAGGGACTTGAAGGCTGATAAAGTGTCAACACCAGTGAGCAACCCTGCAATGGCAAACTGCAGGGCTAGTCTGGCAGTAAATAAGAGACAGTTGATGTTTTGACTAGTTACAATTTTGTTTTAGTGACAAATCTTTCGCAAATTACAATGGATTCATATGATTCATTTGCTACAAATTATATATTTTTAATATCTGTAAAACTCTTCAAAATTCAGAAATAGTAATTTTTGTATTTTTTTAATCTTTATTGTTTAATTAATTTGTTTTGGACAAAAAAACAAAATGTTGTTTTAGTAATTTCTTTTACTAATTTTATACATATGAATGATTTATGTTTTCAGTGTGAAATCTGAGTAAACTTTGTCATAAATTAAATTCTGTTTAAATTCAAAGTACTATGCGTTTAAATTACACTCAAATTCCATTGACATTATGTAGAGTTTTGTAATGAAAGTAAAACCCTAATAAAAAAAACATAATCCCACAAGTGTCCTTGGAAATCTTGTCAAAATCGTTAATTTCTCATACCGAACGTCCAATTCGATATTTGTGCGACTTACAATAGACTAAGACTTCGGTCTTTTACCCTTGTCCAAAAGGGGGGAAAACCTATACCGAGAGTGAATAGGTCAAATGAATGGTACAAACAAATAGTTGCGAGTAAGAGAAAATAACGAAGATAAGAAGACAACAATGACATGATATCAGTTGATAAGGCAGACAGATCTTATCTATAGCTCAAAATAATTCAGGTTATGTTACAGTAACAGGAGACACTGTCACATAGGTCGACCATGTATGCATGCTTCAATATTTTATTTTAATCAAAAACATCGTAATTGCCTATTTTCTTCTTCCCTTTCTTTGCATAATAAACACAATGTATAATACTATTAGTATAAAGTAGGAATAATAATACTCCTGATTTAGTACTATTAAGTTATTAACAGAGCAAAAACGAAGCTGTGACTGTGTGAGTAAGCGCATTAACTCACCTTCTAATTTGAGCCAATTTACCGTACGTGCGTCCAGTATTTAGTATCATATGACAAAATTTAAATAAATAATTGGGGTCTCTAATAATTAATATGCATGAAATGTGATCTGCCTACATTTATGCGGGTTTTGACTTTTTTTTTATATATATAGTGAAAAATGAAAACATCATCGCATTTAGCTTCAATTATTACGTTATTAGGAGTAGATTTAGTAGACACGCTCATCTACATATTACAGAATATCGATTTATTTCTGTTTTGCTTAGTATATTCGATGTAGCCTAGTTGTTAACTTTTGTTTGAGACTGATATCACTTTGCCTTTGTTCAACTAATCGGATTTTATAACTGTGAGACAATATTAAAATTACTACATATATCTAATAAAAGCAAAGAAAAAAAAACATGTCTAAAGTTTAGAACTAACATCAAAATGAATCAGTAATAAAATAAATAGCTTGTAAACAAAACTTCTTTTTTTTTTTTTGAACAAAAGTAAATAAACTACTGGTTCCATATATAGTTTTCCAAGCAAAAGCATTCAAATACCAATTGATGAAAATGTTTTTTTTTTCTTTTCAAGTTTTGTTTAGAAACACCCGTCGATTGCATATCAAAGATTCAAAGTGTCCCCATTAACAAAGTTGGGACAATCTCAATAGCATACAAGACACCTTATTCTTCAACTTTTTTTGTTATTACATTTTTGTAGCAGAAACCATAGAGGTGGTATCACATTGCATACACAATCTCTCCGCTACTGTCTATGTCAAGGTCATCGAGGTCGCTCTCTAGGTCTTCCTCCATTTCGTCATCTATGTCCAAGCTTCCTGTTTATCCAAATAATGAGAAGTTTTTTTCAAACATGGAGAAGGTAAGAAAAAAGACAAGAAATGGAAAATTTTATGTTTTGTATTGTTTCACCTGTGAGATAATGGTTCAGATTCTGAGTGCCTGCAGGAGGAACAGTTGCTTCTGCAATGATTTGCATGATCTCTTCTATGCTTTGTCCCGGTTGATCCGATTCATCAAACTGACTGTTTAGTGTGTTATCGTTCATGAGATCTGCAGGTAGATTCTTCAGAAACCATTCGTGGTTGCTTATTTCAGGAATTGATATCCTCTGTCAAGAAACCAACCAAGATTAGCCAATTCAGCAAACACATTAATAAACATACAAAATGCAAGCAGCTTGTTTCAATCATACTATAAAGAACATTGATTAGAGGTGTGTATATATGCTTTGGGGGTAGTTATACCTTTGCAGGGTCAGCAACGAATATTCTGGAGATCAAATGGCGACATTCAGGAGATATGTGAACATAATCTGGAATAGCGTACTGAACATTCAGGATTCTCTGAGCAAGAACATAACAGATTGTTTAGATAGCAAGAAAGCACAGAGTCCATTAGTTACATGTTTCAACTATTAAAGCATGAAGAAAGACTCTCACATGTATAGTTTTCCTGAAATTCTTTGGCTCCTCGGGATCTTCGAAAGGATATGCTCCAACAAGCATGACGTACAGAGTTACCCCACATGACCAAACATCTGCAACCTGACCAATTATGAATGCATTTGACCAATTCAAGAATGATAAATTTTTCAAATAGCTCTCTTCACCAAAATGCTTTAAGAGCAAAGATACTCAACGAGATTGTTTTCATCAAGAAAAAGCATTTTTCTCCTATATGTATAGAGCAAGAAAGATTTGTTTGTTTGTAGAATATATGGTTACTATACTCGTTAGTCGTCTGGGAACTATGATTATAAAGTACCTTTCCATCATATTCTTTCTTTAGTAAGACCTCGGGAGCGATATAAGCAGGAGTTCCAACAGTTGATTTTGGCTGTGAATGTAACACCGAGGACTGAAGAAAAACACACACAAAGCTTAAAGTCACAGTAAAAAGTATAGTTTTTGAAATGGTTGACAAAGAAAAGATACCTTAGAATATCCGAAATCACAAATCTTTAGTCGAGGAGCCGGGCTACCATCTAATAAGGTATTCTCAAGCTTTAAATCTCGGTGACATACTTGCTACAACATAAAATTTAATCACTTGAGTCAGCCCTTTTTCACAGAGGATGAAGCATTGATTTTGAAAATGAACATTTCTCATTACCATAGCATGACAGTAACTAACTCCTGAAATGAGCTGTTGGAAGAAGAACCTTGGCTACAAGGTAATATTACCCTCAGTATTTTGAATCTTACATTAACGATCAATCTAAAAAGAGAGACAAGAGAGAATAAACCTCGTCTTCGCTGAAGCGGCCTGCATTGCAGATTCGCTCGAAGAGTTCTCCTCCAGATGCATATTCCATAACAATGGCTAAATGGGTCGGAGTTAATATGACCTGAAGCAAACATGAGAAATAAATATAGAATTTACTTTCTCTTGAATGTTAGTTAGTAGTAAGTAAACAGCTTAAAGGGACTTGAAAACAAACCTCTTTGAATCTTACGATATTTGGATGTCTTAAGGACCTGTGGTTTATTATCTCCCTTTTTACATTTTCATCTATCTGTAGTAAATTCAAAAAAAAATCTCCTACCATTAATATCAAGTTCAATATTCGAATTATCATAATTCCATAGCATCAAAAACACCTACAGCCTTTCAAACAACATTAGACAACACAGACAAAAAAAAACAGAGCATGCAGAACAGAGAAACCATTTACTCATGTCAGCATCAATAATCAAAAGTTCAAAACCATTCATGACATAAGCAATCATGATTGGATGATGAGAACAAAAAAAATGGAATCTTTGAATTCAAGAACCTAGAGAGGAGTTGAAACATAAAAGTAAAATAGTTTTGGTAAAGGAGAAAGAAACTGACCTTCTCACCTCTCTCGATATATTTAACAGCAACAAGCTCGTTACTTTGCTTGTCTCTCATCAATCTCGCAACTCCAAAGTTACCGGAGCCAATATCTTTGACGAGCTCATACCTATCGCTATCGTGCATAATCGGCAAATCCATTGGACCACTCACTGCTGGTCGATCCATTTTTTTTACCTCTTTCCGCTGTCTCTCTGCAACTAGCTACAATCTCTGCCTCAAGAAGAGTAATTTTTTTCTAATCTAACGTCACCTCGACATCCGAGGAAATGAAAAACGGGTGTGACGTGTAGTAACTTGAGCCGTTGAGAGGAGGGAAGGACTAGTGGGGTGATCAAGTTATAGTTGTGAGAAAGAGACGTTTCAGAGACCCGTGAAGTATCTAACCAACAACAAGTGGGTTTCTTGAGATCTTTTTTTTTTGTTCCTTTGATCGCTCGATGATGAAGACCAAAGAAGAAGAAAAGGGCTCGTGATCTTGAGCTCTGTTTCTCTCTCTCTCTCTCTATCTATCTATCAGCTCTCGTTTCCTCTCACCGTATATAAAAAGAGAACAGCTTTCTCTGCTCTGTTTAAACCACAGCTTGAAGTAAGCTAATACAACAAAACATATGAGAGAGAGAGTTTCGCTTTTGTTTAGTTTTGATTTGTCAAAGTATGGGGTCATTGAGTGTAATGACGGATGTACCCTTCTACTTACAACGTTTTCTGACAAACAATGGGCATTCTACTCTCTGTAATAATTAAATACTAATAGTACAAGTGTATAACAAAACAATTAATTTCGATTTTAATATGAAGTTATGAACTCTGAACTTAATTTTAAGTACTTAATTTTATGAAGTTAGCATCTTCATAATATAATCATTTGTAATATTTTATTTATTTATTGATATCTTATTGTAAATAACTAGCTATTTTTTAATGAAAATAAAATGTTATTTATTTTGTAGATTAACTATATTAATAACTGATATTTAATTTGTATTTTTTAAAATGTACAACCTTACAAATACATATATATATTAGTTAGTGTAAAAAGTATTTTGTTTGAGGTTTATTATTTTATATTATAGGAACTATAACATACAATTAAATATTGTGTAATTATAAAATTAATAAAATTAATTCATATTGTTTTGTAAAATTGGAAATTAAATATTAATTAATTAAGGGAAATTTTATTATGAAGGGAAATCTTGTTTTCCAAAATCAAAACTTATTATTAATTACTTAAATGAAAAACAAATTAATAATTAATGTCAATAGCATGTTTGTAAATAGATATGAACTTCAAGATTTATTTGCTAAATGTCTCCAAAAATGTATATATAGATATAGATATGACAAAGATTGTTTTTAATTGACTAAAAATTATTGAAATGGTAAGAGAGATAACAATAAGAGATTTTGAATTAATTTTTCATCAATGTTTTTTGAGAAAATAAAATAAAATTATAAAATGAAAAAAAAAAAGAAGTTTTAAATCTCAGAATTAGTTGTTCAATTAGTATAGTATCTACATTATAATAAATTCACTACTACATAGTAACCCAAAAATCCCCAAATTTATGGCTAATGGCTAATCATGGAAAACCACTACTACTCATGTATTTATGGCCACTAAAAAGATTTGCTTTCTATTTCGGTATATAAAAAGGGGTTTCACATTTAAAAATAGAAAAAAAAAGAAAAAAAGGTTACCACAAATGTCGAGATGTTGTTGGCTATTTTGTCAGATCTCCACCTAAAAGTAGAAACCGATAGAGTAGCATTCATCATAGCCCCCATCATCATCTATATTACTATTAAAAGTTTGTTTATATGCCGACGATCGACATCTTAATAAAGAAAACACATAGCCGTACATAATTATATTCCTAATACACTCTTCTAGAGATCATTCCGTGGATGGATTTACATTTTCAATTTGTTTTTATTTTCTTTATCCTTTGTTTAAACCTAAAGGTGAAAGAAAAACAAAGACAAATCCTTGTCGGCAATGTTCAAATATACAAAATTTTCAGAAATCTTTTAACAGTATGTTTGAGATGAATATTTCTCAAGCTGAAGTACTTTTGTTCTCTGTCTATCTATTTTACTATTTACTGTAGTTGGAGGAGAGAACCCTTTCACTGAAATTCTCAAACAAATATTTTCTATTGTAGAACATGTTCAAGTATTCCAACAAAAAAACAATCGTTGCAAAAAATTCTACATCGGAATGCTTTTCTACTCAAAAGATGAACTCAGTGCCAACTGTTGTTGAAAAACTGTAAAAAAAAACTGGATCATTCCAGTTCTTGCGTTCTTCCTGACTCCTCTTAGCTTGAATAATGCATAGGACAATGCAGAAACAATTGGGACTAACCTTGCAGAGTTGTAGTTTTCATGAATACCAATGGAGATAGATTGGCCTTAACTATTGTAATTATCAAGGCCAAGGTCTCTCAGTGCATCAGTTGCAGCGGCTCTACATAACTCATTATTGGCCTTACCAGTCCTTATCAGCTTCTCAATTCCATTGGCAAGCAGAATAGTTCTGTAGTGTAAAGCAGACAGAACTCGATATGATAAAAGAGTTTGTGATATGTGCATATATTTGGATGATTTTTTTTGGAAACAGGGCAGTTACCTGTTCTCTGCATTTCTTACAGCCATGTTCCGTATCATGTTGCAAGCGTTTCTCTGCATTTGAGCCGCTACTGGGAACCTCTTCATAGCTTGGACCGCTAGATCACCAGCTCCGGCTTCTATAGCCTTGGCTGCGTGATCTGGTGATCTCAGACAGATTATAGAGATTATCAACATGACCTGAACCAACCAAATATATCTTGGTTCAATCATAAGGATTAAGCACTCAGACCCTAGTGCTACAAGAAACATTCTTCACTCGACATTACGTTCTTATCTAGTGGAAAACTGCCATGAACGTGACCTGTAGTAAGGGGGTTTTCATTTGGTTTTACTTACCTCTTGTATGACTAGAGGATCATCGGAGAATCGTTGTGCAAGTCTGATTAGCTTGTCGAGACCCCGCTTCTCAACTATGGTACTCTTGTTAGAGTCACTTCCTGCCAACTAGATATTAAAATACACAATTTAGACAAACATTTCTCACGCGTGATTGCAATGCTAATCTAAATCGGTAACTCTAGGCTTTCGAAAAGCTTATATTTCGAGAACATGCATTTAGCCATTTATTGGATAAACATGAACACAAGCTACTCTTAATATGGTGTGGCAAATACTTGAAACACCAAATTTAAGGAAGGAAACTGAATAACTGAAGACAAGGAAGACAAAAACAAAAGAGGCAGCCTGCAGGACAGTTTAGAAGCTATTCACCTTAGACAACAGGGAACAACATGTCTTTGCAGCAGTTTTGTTGCCTTGTTCACCGCTATCATCAATACACCGAAGAAGTGTATCTATTCCACCAATTTCAGCAATAGATTTACATATTTCATCCTGTTTACAGCAAAACCAGACGAGGAATTTGAAACGACTTAACCAGATAAATGTTATGACACAGAGATTTCCACTAGGAGACTTACATTTACAGCAATTGCTTTTAACGCAATACTAGCTGACACCAAGCTATCAGAGCCAATCCCTGCCTGTAATGCTTCGGTAAGGGCTGTTGCAATCCCTAATTTGGCGAAAGTTCGTGCATAACCATAAACCTAAAACACATGAAAGCAAGAATCTAGTTGAATTTGTGCTCTCAAGGCATGTCCACGAAGAGTAAGCACAGAAAAGACTATCAGCGATTATTTTTCATGGTTTCAAACACGAAATGTTTGCTAAGTGTTCTATAGCGGTCTTCCCCAAATTTTTCATTCGTGCAGTCCAAATTGGCATATATAAAACGAATGTAATCCTACTTACTTGGGAAGCAACAACACGGTTGTCATCTGGAGTCAAAAGAACACAAATAGCATCGTACAGAGCTCTAATGGTAGTCTTACTTTCTCTCTTCAGCACTTGTAGAATCAGTTCATCGATTTTCAGTTCCATGAATGATTGTTTCACAACTTCATTACCAGTTGATGCAGCAGCAACAACCGCAAAACCAGCATCCAGCGAATCAGAATCGGAGAACGAATTACTCAAGAGACCAACAACAATACTTGGTCCAGTACAGTTCCTGAATGCTTCTGTGCTCTGAATGTCTGCAATTGAATTAAAAACACGATCAACATCAATTCAAAATTATAAACACACACAAGAAAATACTTACTCCAGAACAGAAGTCATTACCATGAATCAACACAGCCAAAGCTTTCAAACAAGGAACAACAATACGATTACGATTACTTCCAGGGGTTATCTTGATTTTGGAACAAAGAGAGCATGTTAAGTCCACAGCACCATGTTTCGTCGCGATTGCAGCGTTCCCTGATTCTTGGCTGCAACAAAGCTCGTTGAGCTTGACGAACAAACTCGAAATCTCATCCAAATCCTCATCTCGAAGAGGTCCTTCAATAGAAACACTATCGAATTCTTTAAGTCTATCTAAACAAGCAATTACGGGATTGTCCTTGATGCTACTTTCTCCTGGAACACATGTAATGATCCCTGTGTAGCATAAACAAAAACACACACACACACACACAATTGAACTTAGACTCATATATCCAGTTCGAGAGAAAAGGGAAAGCAAAAAAAAATAGATTCAGTTTTTACGGACCGGAGAGATCGACGCCTTGGAGTTTGAGTGTGTGGAGAGCGTCTTCGAGTGCTTCGGAGGGTTCCATTCCAAGATCTTCAACATTTTCCCTCACTAGATCGTCGAACGCCTCTTGAGATATTGCACGTACACCCATTTCTCCTTCCTCCGCCGCTACGATTCGATAGATCGGAAAAGATGGCTTTTCAAATTGAGTTTGCAAGTAGAAATTAGAAAAGGGCGAAAGTAAATTTACACTCACTGTGATTTGAAAGCGGAAAAAAATAATAATAGAAAATATACAAAAATAACCCAAGAGATTGTCATAAACGACATCGTTTACCACCAGACGGTGGTGGTAAACGACACCGTTTACCATAAAACGACATAGTTTATCATCAAACGACATCGTTTGCCATCTAGTTCTGATACCACAGGTACTGTTACTTTAAGCAAGTCTGGAAGACTGATAGATTGATGAGTATGGAAATTTCGAAGCTAAAATTTTAAATCTGCAACTTTACATAGACCACTCATCATCACTCTCTTCTTTTAGAATATTCACTTAATACTCTTTTGTTCAACCCACTGATCATCTAACCAAGAATCATTTGCGGTAAAACTTTTTTCATAGACAACTATTTTCCCATCATTTTCTTTTTTTACTGTTATAACATCTGGAATCTTATTCTCTGTTAAACTGCACAAACTCGAGGTTTCTATGATCTACCATTTCCTATCCACAATGATCAAACTGCACAAGACTTCATACATTCACTTGTCTGTTACTATTATTCCCTTAAATCTCTTTTCGGCTCCTCCTCGATGACTGCAGCCGCTAGATGTCTAACCTGCTGAGCAAGGCGTCTCCTCCGATAGATCCCTACTAAGCGCAGAATCAGGATCATCGCTATGGCAGCATAGTCAAAAATTGTCACTATTCTGAACCCGCCTGTAGAAAACGGGAAAAAATCAATCTTGGAAAGCCTTAAACCCCGTCATTGCTGGTTTATGACTTGTGAGGTAACTTACCCGTCGGGATGAAGTTAAACTCTGCGGCAGTGTAAAGGGTACTCATGAACATCTGCAAACACCGGAAGAAACTTTAGTTTCTCACCTTTCAACGAGAGAAAGCAAAAAACAGAATAAATATCCTATGATGATTACAGAGAGTGAGAGATAATAACTAAACACTAAACTATGAAAAGTAAACTCCAGGGGGGTAAGATGTTCTTAACTGCAAAGATGCGCACTTCGAGAAAATAGAGATTGTTCACATCTGTATCCATCATATGCCACACCATTCTCTTCATTAGAAAAGGCAGCTCGTGCACCTTCTGAAATATTCGAAAGATGGTGGTTTTTGCCAAGTTAAGAAATGCATCAGAGTATCAGACAGTAAAGAGAAGCAAAACAAAAAAAATCATAGAAACAAAAGGAGCGACCATACCTGAACAAAGCCAGTTAGACCTCCAACAAAGAGACGGTTATACCTACGGACCTTATCAAGAACCTCCTTAACCTCTTGCTCCTGGCGCTCTAGCAAAGATGCTTCTGGTGACAGCTTAGTGATGAGCCGAACACACATGGGACACTTGCAAGGCCTAGATACTGCAGCATAGTTCCAGTACTGCAAGATACAACTTCCTGTATAATAAATTCAACAAGCTGAAATAAGCAACCCTGAAGAGCATTGCAAACAACACTCAAAGAATCAAAATTTACTGAATACCAAAAATCACAAGACTAGAAGCCTAAATCAAAATTCCAAACCCAGATTAAGCAATTCTCACGTTTCCAATAGAAAGACACAAACAAGCTTGATTAGATACTTCAATTAAATGTAAAGATGAAATTAAGCTCAAAAAGACTAACCGCAATACCAATGACCACAATTCCCACGACAAGGAACCGTAAAAGAGCAGAAACAGATCGGACAAATATCATCCTCTGGAGGCGTCTCGCTCTCCTCACGATTCTCCGCTTCTCCAATCTTCCTCTCCTCAGCAAGAACGACGGCGTTCGGCGACTCCACGAGCTCGTTCCGATCAAGATTTTCCGTTACCGCGGCGGCGTTAACCTCCGGCAAAACCTCGTCGGCGGTTGTTACCTCCATCTCTTCCTAAGGATGAAATATTTTAACTCGGCAAACCTCTTCTTCTCTCCCGTCTTGGAAGTTTCCTTATTTCCAAATAACAAAAAGGTTAAATTGGATTTATTATTATTAGATTACAATTACAAACAGTTTGGATAAGTAAAATTCAAAGCGTGTTTTAGAGCAGTTAATGACCGATTTGTCCTCGCTCTTTTCAGCAAAGTAAAGTACCGACTTTAGGCAAAGGAGTCATTTTAGTGGGGTAGTTGGATTTTATAGGTGAACCGTGAACACGTACACATGTCAGATTCTTCAATTTAGTGTACTACCACCAAATTCGTCCATATTAATCACCCATAACATAATTTTAATAAAATAAATTTAAAATAGCATGAAATAATAAAAGTGAATGATTTTGCCTTGTTCTGTGACTGTGTTCATATGAACAATTACTTTTGAAACATCTTTTGGGATTCTGCATTGCGAATTTTTGGTAGGTTTGTACGTTACTCCATGTTAAATGTGTCACTCACTTCTTGCATGTTTTATACGAAACTGATATCAAGAAGGACCACGCTTCTTTCCTTGCTTTCCACTCTTATTTTTGTTAAAATAAAACTAAAGTCAATTAGGAATTGGAAGAATCTAATTAACATCGTAATATGATGATAAAGACAAGGGCTAGATCAGATTTATCTGATCCACTTGTTTATAAATATGGATACGGATCAAAAATTGCATTTCCTATGTCATTTGGGAACCGACTCTCTAACCCATCCTAATCTGTATAAATACAGAAACTCTAAACTCTAAAGATCTCACAAAAGCAAAACAAACATCATAACAAAAAAAAAAAAAAAAAAAAAAAAAAAAAGAAAGCAATCAAAAAATTTGATCAAAGAAGAAGAAGAAGAAGCGATGGGTCTATCTACTGCACGCAAGCTACTCGTTGTTCTCCTGGTTACTGTGTTCGTCTTCTCAGGGAGTGCTGACGCCTGGAGCTGGAGTTGGGGTTCTGGTTCCAACGGGGGTTGGGGATGGAGCTCCGGCAACTCTGGCGGTTCTTCTGGCTCGGCTTCTGGTGGTTCAGAAGACTCTAACTCAGGTGGTTCAAGCTGGGGTTACGGATGGAGCTCAGACGGAACAGATATTGACTGGGGTTGGGGAAGCAGCTCTGGCTCAAACCATTCTAGCGGTACTGGCTCTACACGCAAGCCCAGGCCAAAATCACTCAAGCGGCACACACAACGATCATATTTCCGGCTCAAACCACTCAAGCATCGTTGGTTCTACTTCTACACACAACAACCATAGCTCGGGCTCAAACCACTCGAGCATCACTGGCTCCACACACAACAACCACAGCTCCGGCTCAAACCACTCAAGCATCGTTGGTTCTACACACCACAACCACACGGCTCCAATAAGGAGGGGGAGAAAGATTGCGATGACTGTGTGGAAAAACGGATACGGTTACACCGAATGGGCTACAAAGCATGCCCCTTTCTACGTCAACGATATTCTTGTTTTCACGTACAACAACAATGATCAAACCCAATCCAAGACGGCGAAACATAACAACAACAATAATGACGTCTACTTGCTCCCAGACATGAAAAGCTTCAAGAGATGCGATGTGGCCAGAGCCAAGAAGTTGGCCGCACGAGGAGGTTCATCATGGGGATTCAAGTTGCTTCTACGTAGGGTTCAGACTTACTACTTCGTCAGTGGAGACCACAACGGCTGCAACCACAACATGAAGTTCTCGGTCCACCCGATTCCACACCCTTCTTCTCACTAACTATAGATCCACTTGTTCTTTCCTTTTCTTTGAAGTTTAAACTTTGGGTTAGTTTATATTCTGCGGGTTTTTTTTTTCTGTTAGTTAACCTTTGTTTATATGAGTCATTTAAAGTTTTATATATGGAATGATTATTACTTTTACAAAGTTACAGTTAACAGTTTTCTTCCACTAGAGTAAGAAGTTTAATATTTTGAAACTGAAGACTTATATGCAATTACCTAATTCGCTAACAAGTTGTTGTAAACGAGGCTCGCTTCATGAGGAAGCATGATCAAGCTTTTGAGATAAAGAAAATAACCTATACTACCTTTATTAGTACTTACCAATTAATGTTTGAGTAATCTATCGCCTCATGTAGACCAAACCAGAAAACATATAAGTTGATGTATTGATTACATACTACAAGTGAAACAGAAAAGAGGAAACAACATTGTTAAACAAGTGAAGAATCTTGATCCGCATAATTCTCAAAAGACGCAGATAGATCCCAGGTTACTGACACGACGCATAAGCCTAAGACATAACTTGTAGCTTATGAATATTTGTATGGAAAGCTTCAGATCTTAGAGAGCATCAAGGCAAGATGGTAATCTGAGACCTCGATTTTGCTGTATGTACCCAAAGAAGAAGCCTCGCAGCCAATTGATGTTTACACTTGCCAAAAGAACCAGTAGAATATACAAAGTCAGGAACAATAGCTAGATACAAACTCTACAAAAAGAGTCATACACATAGTTGCTCTCCTCTACTATAATGGGCCTTTAGTCTTGGAAGCGCTTAGCTCTTTCGTGCCTATTAAGGATAAGCAGCAGACACCAGACAGCTTCACCCAAGTTAAAATTAAACTCAAATCATATTATCTCATGCTCTATTACAAATATACAAATGAATTCCAAGAAACATGAGCTTCCATTAACCTGAACAGCACGTTACGACGAACTCTGTCTTCAAACAGGGGATAAACAACTTACCAGACAAGATCCGACTACAATGTTGCCATAGTCCTCACGTCTCTGTGACTGTAACCCACCATGATTGTTTTCTTGGAACTGTCTATATTTACTACCATAACTCAAAGATTTGCTGCTGATGACGTCACTGAGCATCGAGGTGCAGGAATCTTATTTCAGCCAGTTTCTTCTAATAGGGAATATGGGTCATGGGTAATTGTGTTACATGCATGTAATGATGTAACTCTCTCTCTCTCCCTCTCACAGTTCCTCGAGTGTCGAAAAAGTGGTACAAATCGATGTCAGGAGCTGAAGTTCCATATTAAATGTAGCTCACTTCTTGCATGTTTTATACGAAACTGATATCAACAAGGACTACGCTTCTTTCCTTGCTTTCATTCTTATTTTTGTTGAAATAAAACTAAAGTCAATTAGGAATTGGAAGAATCTATAATATCGTATATGATGATAAAGACAAGGCTAGATAAATTTATCTGATCCACTTGTTTATAAATATGGATACGGATCAAAATTGTATTTCCTATGTAATTTGGGAACCGACTCTCTCAAACCCATCCTAGTCTCTATAAATACAGAACCTCTAAACTCTAAAGATCTCACAAAAGCAAAACAAACATCCAAACAAAAAAGAAGAAGAGAAAGCAATCAATATATTTGATCAAAGAAGAAGAAGAAGCGATGGGTCTATCTACGGCACGCAAGCTACTTCTTGTTCTCCTGGTTACTGCGTTCGTCTTCTCCGGGAGTGCTGAAGCCTGGAGCTGGAGTTGGGGTTCCGGCCAGTCCGGTTCCAACGGGGGTTGGGGATGGAGCTCCGGCAACTCTGGCGGTTCTTCTGGCTCGGCTTCTAATGGTTCAGACTCTAACTCGGATGGTTCAAGCTGGGGTTGGGGATGGAGCTCAGACGGAACAGATACTGACTGGGGTTGGGGAAGCAGCTCTGGCTCAAACCATTCTAGCGGTACTGGCTCTACACGCAAAAGTCACAGCCCTGACAAAAATCACTCAAGCATCGTTGGCTCCACACACAACAATCATAGTTCAGGCTCAAACCACTCAAGCATCGTTGGTTTTACACACAACAATCATAGCTCGGGATCAAACCACTCAAGCATCACCGGTTCTACAGACAACCACACGGCTCCAATACGGAGGGGGAGAAAGATTGCGGTGACTGTGTGGAAAAACGGATATGGTTACACCGAATGGGCTACAAAGCATGCCCCTTTCTACGTCAACGATGTTCTTGTTTTCACGTACAACAACAAAAACAACAATGATCAAAAGACGAAGCACCATAACAAGAAAGAGAACGACGTCTACTTACTCCCTGACATGAAGAGCTTCAAGAGTTGCGATGTGGCCAGAGGCAAAAAGCTGGCCGCACGAGGAGGTTCATCATGGGGCTTCAAGTTGCTTCTCCGTAAAGTTCAGACTTACTACTTCGTCAGTGGAGACCACAACGCCTGCAACCACAACATGAAGTTCTCTGTCCACCCGATTCCACACCCTTCTTCTCACTAACTATAGATCCACTTGTTCTTTCCTTTTCTTTGAAGTTTAAACTTTGGGTTAGTTTATATTCTGGGTTTTTTTTTTTCTATCAGTTAACCATTGTTATATGAATCATTTAAAGTCTTATGGAATGATTATTACTTTTACAAAGTATAGTTTTTCTTCCACTGAAGTAAGAAGTTCAATACATTGAAATTGCATAGTTATGTTACAATTACCTAAAACACGCTAACAAGTTGTTGCAAACAAGGCTCGCTTCATGAGGAAGCATGCTCAAGCTTTTGAGATTTATTACGAAAATAACCTACAATACCACTATTAGTACTTACCAATGTGTGAGTAAACTATCACCCCATGTAGACCAAACCAGTAAACATATAACTCCATTGTTGATGGATTGAATACTACAGAAAAGAGGAAATTGTTCATCAAAATATGTGAAGAGTATGATCCGCATATATAATTCTGAAAATACAAATAGATACCAGGTTACTGGCACGCATAATAAGCCAAAGACATAACAAGTAGCTTCAGATCTTAGAGAGGATCAAGGCAAGATGGTAATCTGAGACCTCGATTTCGTTGTATGTACCCAAAGAAGAAGCCAACCTCGCAGCCAACTGATGTTTACACTTGACAAAAGAAACATCAGAAATTACAAAAAGGTCAGAAAGCAGTAGATACAAACTCTAAACGTAAAAGGAATCAATCATCTAAATAAATAAATAAAAAAGAGTCATACACATAGTTGCTCTCCTCTGCTGACAACATCATAGAAGAAAGAATAACATCCACAGTAATCTCCTGGGAAGCAGAGATGCTCTTCTCTCTTCTGAGATTCTCCCACAACCTGACAAAAAAAACAAACCAATCTTGTTAGATTATCAAATCTTTTTGACTTCTTTTATAACCAGTGAGATGTGTTGATTCATGGTGAGAGACCTGAAAGATGGATCTCCCACTGGGTAAGCCTGAGATTTTCTTCACACCTCTTTTGTCGATGATTCTGGTTGCTTTCTCAAGATTCTTACCAAACAACAAATGCAAGCTGATATTGCAAACTTAATACTTCAATTTCTGACTCAAACCCTAATCATATTATATGCCCACACCTATCAAACGACTGAACATAAAATCAATAGAATTGGGTTGGTGGATTACTAACATTGAGAGCTGTTCTTCGGTTACTGCCATAAAAAAAAAAAGGAACAATTCAACGAAATTGATTTATTATTATTGTAAACAAAGGAAAAGGAAGAAGAAGTAAAGTAAAAGATGACCTGAGCCGGTAGATTCAATCTCGGACCAAACGGCGTCTGCGACCAAAAGTGTGACGCTCATCGTTTTTTTAATTATTATTTTACTTCCGTGGGAAACTTTCTGAGAAAAGTCTTCCGGAACTGTTGAATTTGAGTTTGAATTTTTTTGCTGTTCAATTCATTCTCAAAGCAAACGCATCATGTAGGCTTGGGGCATTCCCGGTTCGGTTCGATTAGAAAAATTGCTCAGTTCATTCGGTCAAGGATTTGGACCAGATGGAATTTCGGTTTATTTTGTTTCGAAGTGTTCAATTCGGATGTTCAATTTAATCGGTTTGGTTTGGATCGAACGTTCAGTTGAATCTTTCACTTTTAATTTTAATTTTGGATATTGGACCAAGTTGAAGTTCGCTTCGATTGGAAAGTGACTGATTATGCTCGGTTTAACAGTTTCAGATACGATTATTTTGGGAAGTTTTGGAAAAGTCGGCTACAATTGGACGGTTTCACGCTAAATTTGTCAAAAATCAAAACTGCTCTGCCCCAAAAAGAAAACGGTTTCGTTCTTCTTTGCTGGTAAAAGAATATACAAATCCAACTCCAATATTTTTAAGTAACAAAAAAAAAAAAAAAAAACAATTTTTCGTAGTAAAAAACAAATAAACAAATGTGTAAACAAGTTTTCACCCTATTAGGATCTTTCCCAAGCAAACCATTTTTAGTTTTTAAACCATAAAATCAAAAGAGTCAGTATAACACATTGAGTAACCTTCATTGTTCTGCTTCATCAGCGTGTAACGAGTAGATGTCCGGTGGAGCTGTGATGCCTCCTTGCTGTACCAATTTAACATTCGATGAAGTAGAGGATTTATGCTGGTCGAGATATACAACAACGACGCTTATGTCGTCATGGAAATGTCGTCGAATTCCTCTAGCAATCTTCTTTATATCTCCATACCTCATTTCTCTCTTCTTTGCTGCTTCTTCGAGAGCTGCTCTAACAAGTCTCCGTGCAATCCCCTGTATAGTATAGATCACATCAGAGTTAAAAATCTGAAGTAGCTAACAGAAAGAGAAAGACACAAGCTCTTAATGTAGGGGCAAACTTACATTTCTTGGGTGTTTGACGACGATTTCTACGGCTGCTTCATCACTAAGATGTTCCCAGAGACCATCTGATGCAAATATCAGAAACATGTCCTGTGGCTTAAGCTTCCTTACTATAATGGAGGGTTCGGCTGTCATTGCTGGTCTCCTCAAAGGAATAGGAGTTCCATGTTGCTGGAATATAGGATCCCTGTAAAACTCCGGTTTTTTCAAGTATACATCCCCAATTGATCTCGATACCTATAAAGAAGTGCAAATAAAAACGATTCACCCAACAATACTAATAAGCTCAACATTCATAGAAAGATCAATAACGAATACAAGGAAATAAAAAACATGTCTCTTCATTATCATGCAGAGCTCTGACTACCGGGAATTCATAGAAAAGGACAAAATCCACTGGGGAAGAAACGTTGCAGGAGCCCGTGTGACGGATTCCTGGAACATCGCAAGCCCCCATTTATAATAATGAAAAGAGAAGAAAAAAAAACACCATCAGATTACACCTTTTACATATGAAAACACAATCATAAAACATCAACACAGATGCTATGTAAATTAAATCACGCAAGCAAGCAAGCCAACCAGAACTACGCTATACCTGAATAATGCCTTTAATCCTCCAAACTCCACGAGTGTATATAACGATTTGTGAATCATCGGGGTTAAGTGCCTTAACCTCTTTTCTAACTTCTTCAACAGCAACATTATGATCAGTAGATAACCTTTCAGCTACCGCACTCTTTTTATCATTAACATCTCCTGGAACAACGCTCCCAAGAACAGCTCTAGAGTCCCCAAGATTGGCCACATACAGAGTGTCATTAGAGATGGCACCAACGAGACAACAAGATCCTACAGTAGCCATTTGAGGTTTCATCGGGAGGGATCGTTTAACCATATGACAAAACTCCTCTTCAGTTTCTTTGAATGCTCTTTTAATAACATCTACAGATAGTCCCCCATGTTCTCTTGCGAATTCTGCAATCATAAACCAAAAAAAACTATTCTTTAATATTCACTAATCACAAAGAACAAAACTTTATAGCAAAGTTCGAATCTTTCTTATGTTGAAATGATCAGGGTGATTGAGAGATCTCATCAATTTGACAATCAAAAAGACGCAGTCAAAGGAGTCAAAAGAAGTGAGATTATTACTGTGCATATAAGGAAAGAGATGTCTGTTAACGAATCTAGAAGCTTCAGGTCCGCCATGGCCATCGTAAACACCGACATAAGTAGCGGAAGAAGATGTGAACACCTGACTCTGATCTTCTAACCTGGAATTAGCTTGAACAACCGCAATCGAATAGTCACCACCGGCATGAGGTCTCAATTCCGATTGCCAGAGTAAACCATCACCACTGGCTCTACTTCCCAAACACCGTTCAAGAGGCCGTGCTAAAGCTCGCAACATCTCACACCTAACCTTACTTTACCTTACTTAGGGTTTTTTTCTAATACACAGTGTCGAGTACGACGAGTAGAGAGAACGAGAGAGAGAGAGGAAAAATCAACGGGAATTTCGGATTCGACTGGATAGAAATCCAAAAGGCTTTTTTTTTTTTTTAGGGAATTTGATTCGTTTGATCTGATCGGTTTTGAAGGGATTTTGTATGTGTGTGTTGTTGAGTTGGTGGTATAAAAGAATACCGCGTGAAGAAGAAGAAGAATCTGATAGAGATGACTTGGACTACTTATCTTGTGCCGTTCTTTATTATTCTACGTAGACTACGCGTCGTTTTTTTTCTATTTATGTGTTTTTTTTTTTGTCGTGCTTATTCTCTATATCCTTCCCTTTCTGCTTTTATATAGCTTTTTTCAACGCGTTGTTTTAAAAAAAAAACAAAATTGTTTCTTCTCCATTTGGTATTTCTCCATATATATAAAGGGCAAACAAACATATAAACGTCATTGCCGTATATATTTAAATAAAAATAAATATCTTTCTCATGGAACAATTAAAAAGATAAAAAAGTAAGTTTCTGATGCGGTCCAACTAAAAAAAATATCTAAAATCAACAGCTACTTTTATGTCGTGTTTTTTGGAAAACTAAGTAGAAGATATTTTATTATTTTAAATATTACAGGGTCAATGTGTGACATTGTTTTAAAAAAAAGGTAGGCCATTTTGAAGTATAACAACAATGAGTCAGTAGTATAATCAAAATTAAAATTGTGTTTGTTAAAGACAAGCCTGTTTTGTATTAAATATATGAAAATGTTGTAAATAAGAGAATGGGTAACGATGAGTAACGCTGTAGCCAACGTGTAAGCTGATAGTATTTACTTGTCAACTAAGATAGACGGATAACTACTGAATACAATTTCCGGCTAATCTACTCATCTTAAGTATTTATTCTAATTTTATTGTCACGTTATAGTTTCCTTTATAAGAAATATATATGATTTCTTCTGGTCAAAACTCTTTGTGTATTGTTCTAGAGAATTGATAAAAACGGTGAATATTAGTATTGATTATTGAATAATCTAATTGCAAGTTGCTGCATTTCATTAGTTTATTAAAAATAAGTGTTTTTACGCATGTAATTAAGAAATTGACGTGTACGGACTTGTATAAAAGATACGCAGAGCCAACTAGAAGATATACATTGGCCCAACTTGTCAGAGTCTTTTGGACGATGACATGTTTTCCAAATTTTATATATATTTTTGTTTTTTAGTGTGGATGTGTCTTCCAAATACCTTCACTATTACACATTGGCACATGTGTTTCCAAATTGCACATTTTCTTATCACATTAATAGTTAATATGTACTATTGATAAAAATTATGTAAAATTAAAAGTAAATTATTTCATATTTTTTTGTTCTCTATGCCCTCTCTTGATCTTATTTAAAAAAAAATAAAAAATTGATCAAAATATGTTGATTTAACTAATTGGACACATATTTTCTAGATTAGTTAAATAATAATTAGCAATTGCGTCGAACCTTTGATGAGGCTAACCAGCATTGGTATGATATGGTCGTGTACACTTAAACACTACACTATCAATAGACTATGGTGGATCAGTGAATATATACAAGAAAATGTGTCATAATCTTTGTGCAGATAACACAAATATATATTAAAAAATATTTTGGCATTCAAATTCAAAGAAATTTTTTCAACTGAATTTTTTTTTTAAGATTGAGGTTAAAAAAAATGAGAATAGTGACTAATTTGGACGATTTATTACTTTGCGCCTTAGTTGTGTTGTATTATTATATTTTTTTTAGAATGTTTGTTGATCTACGAACACAAAAATCAAATATCTATTTAATTGAAGTATTACATTAGACCACACTTAAATTACGAACAAAAAATTTGTTTTTCTTAATCAAGAGTTTGGTAAGAAAGGCTATTCGATCCCTGTTTCATATTTTATGTAATAAAGGCGATCAATGATCATCTATTATTTATAAGGGAATTTCTTAAGATATACAATTTACTTACAACATACAATTTATATAAATTTTTTTTAAATACACACATTACGAAATTTGTTGTTGCACTTTTGTATTGTTATTAATATATTTTTTTTTGATAATTGTCTAGCATTTGAGAAGAAAGATATTGATCTCTATTTTGTAGATTGAAAAATAAATTATGATACATGATAGTAAACTTTTTGATTATGATTATTTTTAAGAATAATATATCACATTCCGCGAGAAATAAATACATAAATACAACTTCAATTTTTTTTTTTTGACAGCCTTTAGTTTAGAAAATTTTAAAATGTGAATAATTTTGCAGTTTATATCCACCTTATTTATTTTGTTAAAAGGAGTTCATATCCACCTTATATTCACATATCCATAAAAAACTCACTAGTTTTGTAGATCAACAAGGACTTGCTAGTTTTCCTTACCAGTAACAACAACAAAGTCACAACAATATTACATAAAAGATGAAACCTCGACGATACTAATTGAGATTTAAACACTACTAGAACCTCCGGATAAACTTGGTTGAAACTAGACAATTGCATAACCAAAACTTAAAACATTCTACGCAATCAAATTTTATAAATGTAACCTAAACTCCAACCATATAGATAATTTGGGCGCATCATTGGTATGTGTTGACTGTTGACCGTGAAGAGAACCAAAACAAAAAAATAAAAATTGGTCAACGAGAGATCTAAAAATTATAAAACATATTTAAATAGAACCTTTTTTTTTTTTTGACAGCCTTCAGTTTAGAAATTTTTACAATGTGAATAATTTTGCAGTTCATATCCACTTTATATTCACATATCCATAAAAAACTCCAAAGTTATAATCACAGCCTTGAATTCAGGCAAAACAACTCAAGAGAAGCCACCAAATTCCATAACCAAAACTTAAAACATTTTACGAAAACAAATTTTAATAAAATGTAACCTAAACTCCAACCATATAGGTAAATTAATTTGGGCGCATCTTTGGTACGTGTTGACCGTAAAGAGAACCAAAACAAAACCAAAAAAAATTGGTCAACGACAGATCTAAATATTATAAAACATTATTTAAATAGAAACTGTTTTTTTTTTTTGGGTGCTCCACTGGATCGAAGGAAAAGCAAAAGCGTCTCGGACTTGAGAGGTTCGTTACTTAAGCCGGCGAAGATTTTCATCGGAAACCTTATCGGATCGGACGGAAGAAGGCTCAATGAAGAGCAGATTGAAGAGCTACAAGAGGAAGAAGCTAGGGTTAGCCACAATTATTGTCTTCTGTTTCCTCGTTGGCTTCTACGGTTCCACTCTGCTTTCTCAGGTAGAGAAATCGATGATCTTTCAAATCTGTGGTCTATTAAGATGTGATTTTGGAGTTTCTCTATCTCGGATTTGTGACGAATCGATGGTTTTTTTTTGTTTTGTTTTGGGAATAGAATGTGCCTCGTATTAAACCCAGGTTGAGAATGTTGGAGATGGTGGAGAATGTGGAAGACGAGGCTGGCTCGATGCCTCATGGTGTTACTGGAGACGAATCTGTTGGATCGATTCCGTTTCAGGTCTGATTTTGTTGCTAATTTTAGACTATTAAGATGTCTTGCTAAGGGTGAAATCGATTAGTGTTAGGGCAAGATTGATTGATCTATGCCTTTTAACAAAAAAAAGAAAAGATTGATTGATCTACTTGAACTTTGTTTTCTGGTTGATGAGTCACATACGTCTAGTTGAATATTAGATGTTTGTGACTGTGCTAGTTGAAGTTTGTCTGGTTGATTTCATGTGTGTGAGATTATTGAGTTTTCTTAGCAATTGAGGTCAGCTGAGGCATGTTTTCTGAAATGGTCAGGTACTGAGTTGGAGACCGAGGGCTGTATATTTTCCGAATTTTGCAGCTGCAGAACAATGCCAAGCTATTATCGACAGAGCAAAGATTAATCTGAAACCTTCTGCTTTGGCTCTTCGGAAAGGAGAAACTGCTGAGAACACTAAGGGGACTAGAACAAGGTCTTTTCTTTCTTTCTTTCCAGTTTCATGTGGCATTGTCGTCTTCAACCAAAGATTCGTTAGTAGCCTCATCATTGTTTTTCCTGGTGTGTGTTGTTGCAGCTCAGGAACTTTTATCAGTGCTTCAGAAGAAAGTACTGGTGCTCTGGATTCTGTTGAAAATAAGATCGCAAGGGCTACGATGATCCCAAGGACCCATGGAGAGGTTAGATTTCTCTAATTCAACCCCCATATGAATCATAAAACCTGGCATGTTAACTCTTTTGATTACTATGAAAGTGGCAATATGCATTTTAAGGCATTTATTTAATACTATTGCTTGGTGGCCTTTTGGTTGAGTGCTTATGAGCCCTTTTAATTGTTGAGATTTCAAAATCTTGGATCCAGATTTCTGAAATATTAATATTAACACAAGAAAGGTTTGATGTTTTTGCAGTCTTTCAATATTTTAAGGTATGAACTTGGCCAAAAGTATGATTCCCACTATGATGTTTTTAACCCAAGTGAATATGGACCACAATCAAGCCAAAGGGTAAGTAAAATCCTTAAAATCTGTCATTATCTATATAGCTTTATTTAGAACCGTGGAGACCTCATTTGCTTGCTTTTACACAGATTGCTTCCTTCCTGTTGTACTTATCTGACGTGGAAGAAGGCGGTGAAACCATGTTTCCATTTGAGGTCAGTTTATAATATAGCATTGCATACTTTTAACATATTTCAGAACTCAGACCCTTTTGTTAGTTTTGATTCCATTCAGTTGCTCTCGATCTGACAGAACGGTTCCAACATGGGCACCGGATACGATTACAAGCAATGTATTGGGTTGAAAGTAAAACCTCGGAAAGGAGATGGTCTTCTTTTCTATTCCGTGTTTGCAAATGGAACGATTGATCAGGTAAAACAAAGTTTCAGTTTTTTTCTCCTGACTCTCCAATTCCCTGGATTAGTTCATGCTAGTAATAGCTGTTTGCCTTGCAATGCTTCTGCAGACTTCGCTTCACGGGAGCTGCCCGGTGACCAAAGGAGAGAAATGGGTAGCGACCAAATGGATCAGAGACCAAAACCAGGAAGAATAAGTTAGGGTTTTGTATCTCCATATATCTCTTGCAGCTTTAATCTTGATGGATCCCTCGTGTACAGTTATATTCTTATTATTCAAACAAAAATAGAGTCATTACACACAAACCCGTCTTGGGCGTGTGTAGCTATTGAGTTTTCTTATACAGTATTATAATGTGAATGATTCAAAATATTTATAATGAAAATATGGTTGGAAATATCCTCTGAACAAAATAGACGTTTCTTTAATTTGTTGTTGTTTAATATTTTCAGTCAATCAAAACACAATGTGTTCCATCATTTATTTTTTCTTTTACTTCACAAAAATGTGTGTTTTTATCAGTTTAAAATGGGGAATATTCCTAAAAAAAACTTCACAACTTATTTTTATTTATACGTTTAATACCCAATAGTTGTTGGTTGGAATAAAAATAACCAATATATTAAATTATTGTCAAATAAAACCTTATCTTTAAATGGTTAGTAGATTTCAACACGGGACTTAATAGCCCTATACATATATGCGATTTAAGTTTATGTGATTTAATAAGACAATGATTATGAAGTCATGATTCCATAGTTTGTAATCAATCTTAAAGATCGTAATCATGGGTTTTAAAGTATATGTAATCAAGACAAATGGTTATTTTTGTTAGAATGCATGTAATCAAGAAGACATCAATCAAAGATGATATCTGTTTAAAATAGAGAAAATTTCTAAAAAACCTAAACTTATTTTTATTTGGACATTTAATACCCACTAGTCTTTTGTTGAAATAAAAATACCCGATATATAAAATTATTATCACGTTAAAATTCAGTCAGACGTTTTTAAAGTATATATAAAATCAGTTTATGAGTCATTATGGGTAATGACGTTGTAGTCTAGTGGTAGTGTGTGTTATTTATCTTTTATTTTACTAATTAACTCTATTTCGTAATGATAAAAGAAAAATATCTTAATGGCTGTTATTGGAAAAATGATTTCTAAATCTAAATAGAATTGTAAATTATGAAAATCAAAACATATGGATTTTGAAATAACATGTTATACACTTTCAAATCCATTTAAAACATAATGTGGATTTTAAAATGTAAAAACAAATCGTTAAATGAGTAACATGGAATTTTAACAAGTATTTGTAAATTATATAACCAATAACACATAATTTTGATAAGTATTTTAAAATTAATGATTGAATAACGCCTGATTTTTATTTGGATTTCCAAATCTACTAAAATCATAGAATTAATAACTCTTTCTTAGTTAAAGAGGAAAATACGTACATGTTTTTGGAAATATACTATATTTCTAATTCCCGAGATAATTAGGAATGAGAGATGTCTTGGTAATTCCTAAAGGGTGAGATGTCCATTGGGAGATCCAACAAGCAAGATCTTGCTCTCGCTACGATCAATATGAGAATCAGAAACAGATCTCCAGCCCATATTGGTGGTCTTACTTAAGCATTTAACATTGAGATTCGAATCCTCACAGCCTTCTAACACAAAAGATTATCTTGGATTACCTAACATCAATTCGTAAACCGAACTTCAAAATAAAAATCAAACCGAACCATGGTTTATGTTTATTTATTTTTTTGTTTCTTTTGTTGGGTTTTCTCGTTTTTAAATTGGGCTGTGTTGTGTTGTAAAAATTAAATCTTTTAGGTCATGCGGCTGCTGTTGGTTGATCTTCCAAATCCGAGAGAAAGACAAAGAAAGAGAGTGGCTCTGATAGTTTGCGAATTCCTTTGCCTAATGTGATCAGAAGACTAATTTTTTAATAGGTAGCTTCTTCTCTTAAAATTGTTGTTATGAAAGTTTTGCGGCTTAATATGTAGTATAAGCTACATGGAGTGCAAAAGGAGAAAGATGAGAAGTGTGGATTGATTTGGGCGCTACTACTTCCTTTAGTTACTTGGTGGAGGATTTCATGTTAATACACAATGTGATCTCTATTTTTCCTTTTTTACTTTAACAAAATGTTTTTTAAAATAATGAAAGAATTATTTTGTTCAGATGTACATTTCTACATAATTCCTGTTTATAAAGTAAAAATATACTTTATGTATATATATATATATGTGATGTGCCATCTACCTCTTTTATGTGAGTTTTTGTCACAAGAATGATATTTAGTTTGTGTATTTGTGGCATCATTTGCTTATTAATTACCTTGATTTTTAGAATCAACCAAAAAAATGCCGACAGAAAAGAGAAAAGAATCTTCCAAAAGCAAACAAAAGAACAGAGAAAAAGAATCTTCCAATAATCTAACGTAATTTATTGACTACATTTTAATACTATAAAGAGTTCAGAAAAAGTGGCTCAAGGCAGGAACTTGGGACACGAACGCAACACGTGGCTCCTATTAAAAGGTTAGCGTCACTGAGTTAAGTTGTACGTGTCAGAAACGATGACGTCGACACTAACCAATGTGAACAAGACGTTTAGACCAAGTGACCAACCCTAGAACACCACAGGACAGAAACAGTTTGGTCTTTGACCGACCCGTCCACCTTTTCCGGTCACGCGCCTAATGTTTAAAGATTATGTACTTTATTTTCTCTTAATAATTTGGCGGCTTTTGAGTTTATTGAGTGTTAGTAAAACAAATAATAACACTAATCAATGTGATAACTAAGCTAATAATAAGTAACACAATAGCCTTAATAAAAGATTCATTTATAATCCCTTCTGAGTCTTTTAAATTGCAAAACTAATTCTGAATTTCAATTCTTTTTATATATTTTTTGGCGTTTACACTAAAAAAAAAACAGAGCTCTGTCTTGTGTGTGTTTTTGGCTTCTCCACCGCCGTTATATATAAAAACCCTTTCCTCTGAACCCCAAAAACTCTCGGAGCCATCATCACACACACGACAATGACCGGCGCATTGTTCAGAAACGCTGCCAACGACGCTGCTCGGATCTTTCGATTACAGAGAACATCGGCGACGAATCCTTTCGGAAAGCTTGATCCTTTACCGATAGGAGGAGACTTCCGACGGCGGTTGCAGTCTAGGCCTTATTTTCGTGCGCCTCAGTTCTACGGTAAAGCAAAAAAGGAAACAGGTTTCTCTGGTTTCTGCTCTTCCTCGTCTTCTTCTTCGACCGTCTCTACTGCTGGATTCATCGGTTGGTATTTGGGTATGGTGAAATCTCGGCCGGTTTTTACCAAATCCGTCACTTCTTCGCTTATTTACATCGCCGCCGACTTGTCTTCTCAGGTCATTTCATAACTTCTTTTTTTCAAAATTCATAAAATATATGCATAGTTTACTAATTGATAGTTATATGTTCTGTGTTGATGTTCTTCAAGTTAAAGACTTAATTTTTGACATTATATATGTATCGTGGTTGGTTCAGTCTTAAGATTTCACTTTGTGCTTTAGCAATTTGAGAATAGGAGAAGGATGGCGTTAGCGTGTTTTTATTTAATGTGAATTGAGTTGTAAGATTTTGTTTGCATTTCTTTGTGCGTTGTTGATAAATGTGACTTAGAGAGCTAGTGTTTTGATGTTTCAACAGACAATACCGCAAGATTCTGTTGAATCTTATGATTTGGTAAGAACAGCAAGGATGGCAGGATATGGGTTACTAATCTTGGGTCCTACACTTCATTATTGGTTCAACCTCATGTCAAGACTGTTTCCAAAACGAGATTTGATCACAACGTTTAAGAAAATGGCCATGGGACAGGCGGTCTACGGCCCTGCCATGAATGTTGTTTTCTTCTCATCAAATGCAGCCTTACAGGGTAACCTTTTAACTGTACATGGCAAATCTTGTGGGTTGTTTATAGAGCTGTTTGTTTGCTGTTACAGTGTTTCTCTAGGCTTGTCTTGCAGACATAAAAAGTTCTGAGTTTTTCAATTAATTTTTCAGGTGAAAACGGTTCTGAGATAGTTGCTAGATTGAAAAGGGACCTACTTCCCACGATGTTAAACGGTGTCATGTATTGGCCTTTGTGTGATTTTGTTACTTTCAAGTTCTGCCCTGTTCATTTACAGGTATGTATGCTTGATTACTTCAATTTTATTTTCCAATTTGGGGCCTCACTTTGGTTTACCTTTTTGCTTCATTCCTCATGGTTATGAACTCAATTCTGGTTTCTATCTTTTTTTGTCTGCAGCCACTTGTGAGCAACTCGTTTTCGTATCTATGGACAATCTACATAACTTACATGGCAAGCCGTGCGAAGCCAACTGCCATTTCAAGTTGAAACAGCTCTCTTGGGAGCACTCAGTGTTATCTACTTGGAGGAATTTCGATTATGTAATCTAGAAAATGAAGAAATTAGAGCCCAGAAGCTTTTTACTAAAAGAAGCACAGCATTCTTTGATTTCTCTCAGAGTGTAAAACTAAAATGTAAAGCATTTTGCATTGGTTACTTTGACCACACAACTGTGACCAGACAAATGAAATATTCACACAAAACTTTTCAAGAACCGAAATTGGCTTTACTTCTTTTTTGCTTTCATTATTAATTTTGTTACACGAGAGAGCAGCAAAAACCCATACGAGAGAAAAAGACAAATCAGCTACACAAATGACGTTTACTTCGAAACCTCTACTACTTATAACAACTTGTACAACACCTAAGAAGACCCACCTTTCTTCTCTTCCTAGCTTCTCCCATTGAAACGTGAAACACCTCAGTAACTTTTTTCAACAGTGCATAACAAACCAGAACACTCTCCAAAAAAGCCCAAACTCCAGGTTCAATGGAGTAAAATCAAATGCTATGTATCTAAACTATGGTGTTTGTTTTGTTGCTAACTCTTTACTTGTCTGAAGCACGGGAACAGATCTTCTCCATATGTATAGGCCTATCTTCTCCAAGAATCTGAGGATTCAACTCCATACCAGCACGAAAATCTGACATGGATACATATGAAAGCCTTCTGCTTTGCTGTGTATACTGGTAATTCATCTCTCTTACCCGTTGTTCGTTCCCACATCTAGTATTAGCCAAACTCAAACAAGGCTGAATCAGTCTTCTCATAAACGCATCCAATCCGCTATTAAGAAGACTACAAGAGTCCATAGTTATCTTTATCCCCTCCATCTCCAATCTCCTCTCCAACCGACTCCTCAGCGTTCTTGTATCAGGTAGTTCACCGATGCTCTGACAAGTCTCACGGTTGAAACTACTGCTACACATAGATACATTGGAAATAGACTTTCTAGTAGCTCCATTCCTCCTAAGACTCATGGAAACACCAAGCGGAGCAGTAATAGGACTCCGGCTCTGAACACTTGGACTAGCTGCCATTTGTTCAACCTCTTCTCCATCCTCCACAGATGCAACTTCCACGGGAGGCCTACTTCCAAGAGAAAGCAATTCAGTAGCACTTTGTGCCTTGCACATGGACTCCTCGTTTGTAGTAGTTAGACTATGATGAGGTTTCCCAAGTGGACTCGGCCTGTCTCTGAACTTTCTAGACCTGGAATTGCGAGTCGAAGGAGAGAACGCAGAATCACCATAAAGTTGCTGACTTTGATAGTTCTTCGTATTACCATGACCAAATCTAACAAAGCTGCCACCTTTCTTGGCAAATCTTGAAGGTGGAGACTTGGCAACACTAGCATTCTTGATGATGGAACGTAATAGACGGTTATGGAGATGGATGTGTTGTCTACCGATGGTCTTGATAAAGAACTTGTCGAATTCAGATTTGGTGATCTTCAAGGCGAAGAATCTTCTGAGCTGATGGAAGTAACTCTCAGCTCTTTGATGTCCAAATTCTCGGAAAATAAGGGATTTAATCTCTAACGTATCTAACCGGGATGAACCTTGAGCTGCTTCTGATCCCATTCTTCAACAACTTTAAAACTAGCCCCCACTAAAACCACATCTGTAAAGTTTCAATTTTTAAGATCCCAGACCTTACAAAACCCCAATTTTCAACACATACCTGAAAAAAAAAATCGGATTTTTAGAACGAATTGAAGTAACGAAACAATCAATTGTGAATTAGGAATTGAGAAATTGATAGAAGAGAATCAGAGTTATTGAAATCAAGCATCGCAATTAGAAGAAACAAATCTGTAGCGAGAGGTAATTTCGCGAGAATGGGAGAATCAAAGGGTGAAGAAGATAGATGAGTAGAGAAGAAACTTACCCAGTTCAAAAAGGCTTCACCTTTGTGCTGCCCTAAAGGCAAAGAGGGGGCTTTTGTTTAGTTCCCTCGTTTCATCTTCTCATGTTCGCTTCTTCTTTTGTTCCCCCCGTTTGTTCGTCTTCTTACGCGAGAGAGAAGAAACTGAAGAACCTGTTTGGACTACGAACAGACCCAAACGTGCGTTAATTTAAAGGGAAAAAAAATACAAAAAAAAAAAAAAAATACTAGCTTCAACTTGTAAATTTATGTTTTTAGGATTGATGGTATTGTTTTGATTAGTTTTATGATGATCTCTTTTAATGTGTCACTTGTCTTGTCAAGTACGTCCTTAACAGTGAACAAATGTTTAGTTTTTATATTTGATTCGCATTACCGCTAGTTTCATCTACAAAGATCCAACAAATTTGCAAAATTCTTGGTCACTACAATCGTTATAAGTTTTAACTTTGTTACTATATGGTTTATAAAGCGGTAAAGCCAGCACGATCAACAGAGCAATATCCACACACAATTCAAAAAGGTAAAGAGAAAACTCAAATTTGTATATGAGAAGCAATTGTGGAACAAGATTGGGCTAAAAACAAAAGAAGACACAAAACATTCAACAGCTCAAAAGCTTTATCGAAATAGTTCAACATTTTTTTTTTATCAAATCCATTACAATATCTAAGCTTGAAAGTTCAAAACCCCAACCAAATAATTGCTTCTGCGTAACACCATTAGACTTCTTTAACGGTACTGCACAAAAAGGAAAACATAACAAGAAAGTTAATAATCTTTCCCAAGAGAGTGAGAAAACATCATCATGGATCAATCTCACGGACATACGATAGAAAGATCATCAACTACGTCATATAACATACCTTGATGAAACCGATTTCCTTGGCGTTGCTACGGAAGCACTGTCTGCAGCAGTTGAGACCATACTTGCGGATTAATCCATGCGAGTTTCCACACACACGGCTACACAAACAACAACAACATCCCAACCTTTTCGTTAGATTCCTCAAACAAATCAGCACCACAAACCATGACACAATAAACATGCTAAAACTTATTATGTATGGTAGAACGCAACAACCAACACATGGTACTAATCTTATACCACAAAAGCAAACTGATTGATGTCTTTTACAAACACAAGTTACTGCTGAACCAACCCAATTTAAGATAAAAAAGCAGCATGGCATTATTGTTAAATCATTCAAGCAAACAAGTTTGGCTCTTTCGAATCAAGTGTTATAAAACCACATCAACATGAAGACAGTAACAGAACATCAAAAGTAAACAGCATTTCTATAATGGAAATCTCTGCGATATGAATTAGATTACAATCTAAAAAACAAACACCAGTTTAATCAACCAATACGAGCAATAGAAGATCAGATTCAGGATAGCAAAACACGAATCTGAGTCTCAAGAGTTAGAAAGAATATGAGATTACCAGGTACGGGATCCAGGCCCGTATTTTTTGGGATGTGAGTTCCACACGTTCGATGAACCCATGATTTCTCAGAGCTGCAAGCTAGAAGACGACGACGACGAGCGGCGAGAAGACAAACAACACTCTCTAGATATTGAAAACCCTAATTTTCGTAGTTAGTTTATATATAAGTTGTGAGTGGAACAAAAATTAAGAGACGTATTTTCATTACAATATTGGGCCGAATAGTATAGGCCCACTCTTGATTTGTAAAGATTTTAAGTAGAGATAGAGATAGAGAGTCCACTACAAATTTCTCAGAATTATTCATAAATTTTGTAGTTACCAAAAAAAAAAAAAAACTATAATGATTTTTAAGTATTAGAAGTTAAAAATTTAGTTTCAAATTTTTTTTTAGATATCGGACTTGAATGTATATCATATGAGTTGTGAGATTTTGTTAGACAAAATATATAGCGGGAACAATTTTACAGAATAAATTTTACAAAATAATCAATAAATCTTAACTTTTGGTTCTACTAAATTTATGATGTTGGTTTTTTTTCCTAAATCAAATTATCTTTTTGTCATCCAAAATATATAGCAAAGTCTAAAATGTTACAATATGAACATACTCTTTGACTCTTGAGTAGTGATAAGAAACTAGGAATAATAATCTCAATATATATTCACTCGTAAATGACTTTTTCTATTTAATATTAAAAAGGTACTTCCAAACCATATAATGTGGGAAGATTTCAGTAAAGTTGTCAAACTATTTATGATTGGTTCTAAGCGATTACAAATCTTTTAATTTTGTTATAAAAAACTGTCAAAGTATGAGAAGAAGAAGTTAAGAAAACGACAGAGAAATATATAACGGACGAGGAACAGTCACATATATCAGCTTTGGTGTCAAATGATATTAAAATAAAAATAATAAATACAAAATTACAAATACACTATGCAAGTAAGAATTATTATTTATGAGTTTTTTTTTGTGTGAATTTGATTATTCGGTTAATACACCTTATTTTTCTGCATTAGCTGTTAACATCAGAAATTAAAACAATAAATATTTTAAAAAAATTTGAACAAAAGTCAATTCTAATTTAATAGGTGATAAAAAAACCAAAGTCAACTTAACAGGTTACAAAAACCCAATGTCAAAAGTATAGAATGAATTGCTGAAGAATATCCAAAGTGAACCATATTATTTTTTCGTATATGCATATTTTTCATGTATTTAGTTTTTAGAAGTTAATCTCTTTATTTATTTATCAAGAAAATGCTGTCAAGATCCAAAAGAGACATTTTTAAAAGACATTTAAAAGTAACTGGAAATGGAAAGAAAAATATAATACTTGTGTCAAATAAGTAAATAACTGTACTAAATGTATCTGGAATGTCACAATCTATTACTAAACTAATTACTTAGAATCATGTCAGGATTATTAAAAATAATGTCTGCTCTTTCATTATGAAAAAAATAATCTCTTAAGAACAGACCTAAATTTTAGATATTGGACTAATTGATGGGTTAACTGGATCAAACTAACTCATTTCAGAAAATATTAATTGGTGGATTGATGGGTTAACTGGATAAAAAATAATTAACTCTACATAGTCATCTTCCTAATAATAGCATAAATGTTGGTATTTTAAAAATGTATATCATATAAAAAAAAATGTATATCATTTAAGAAAATAATAGTATTTGATAAAGAGCAATTGACAAGGAGGATTGAATCCGACGTTTGGATCAATGTCATCGATTGAGTTTTACTACTTATAGGTCATTATAAGCATTTTAAATGGTACTAAAAATAGCTACGTTAATATACACAATTTGGAGATTAACTGAGTTTTGATCCGAGATTTACCTGGGGGAAAAATGAATATATATCATATATTTCTCTGCACTATGACTTGATCAAAATTGTATTCTAGTGTATATATTCATATTTCTATATCCATTCAATTATGTTAGTGTTACTTGTTGTCTATAGACTATTGTTGTCATATTGTTTTTTGTCCTACATCAATCAGTGCACCAAACGTCGAAGTCAATAAAATGGAAGAAGACGAATGCACGAGGCGGACGCAAACCGTAACAAACGTTTTAATATGTAACTAAAAAGATTCTGAAATAATCGTATACTTTTATATCATCAAAT
This sequence comes from Camelina sativa, assembly GCF_030686135.1. Classification (NCBI taxonomy): domain Eukaryota; kingdom Viridiplantae; phylum Streptophyta; class Magnoliopsida; order Brassicales; family Brassicaceae; genus Camelina; species Camelina sativa. Next base: position 2,851,942 of record NC_141889.1, read on the forward strand.
CAGGAAACAATATAGAAAGAAGAGAAGAGTTAAAAATAAAAAAATATATAATTAGGTGGTCTTGTATTTGCAAAAAGGGTGGTCGTATAATGTCAATTATTATATAGAGTAGCGAATAAAGACATTCTCTTCACCTACCAATCGTCAGCCGAATCGAAATTTAATTAAGATACATCAAATAATTGCCTCTTATTGCTATGCTAAGCAGAGAGATTAGTTTGTATCTCTTGCAAATTTTCTTTCAATCTAATTTAGGTGTTTAAACGATAATTTAGATGTTAGTGTTTTTTTTTAAGAGCCACTTTATATAAAACGGTAATAAGATCAGATGGAAAAAATCACAATTTTCCTAAGAACTGGTCAACTACTTTGGTTCAAGAGACTCCGGTTATATTGACATTTTGCGCCGGTACTATAAACATTTGGAGCTATTTCCTCTCCAGTATCATCCATAACGCTGCAGCCAATCAGCCATATTCATCAGTTAACATATGTGATTTCCCGATGATTCGATATTGGTTTGCGTTTATCCTTTTTCTAATATATGCGTGTGGTTTGCGTCTACGTCTATATATTTTTTCTTGGACAAAAAATCTACGTCTATATTTAAAGTGTCTGTTGCACACACAAATATATATTTAAAGTGTCTATAACACATATTAATATAATAGTTATTTTGTTTAAGCAATAAGCACTTATTAATTTAGTATGAACTATGATGCTGAGGAATATCCGACACACGTTGCACCTTGATCTCTAATTATGTTTGGTAGGATTCTTTTAATTAATTTACCTTATTATCGCAAATTTATAATTTTTTAATCCAAACTTGGAGATTTCACTAATGACCCCATAATATATTAACTTTTTTTTTTTGGGTACACATAATATACTAACTTCTGGTAAATAGTGTTGTTTTGCATCTGTAGTAATAGGAAAGGAGCTCGTTTTGATTTTACAATATGATGCACCAAGTTTCTCATGTCTATAAGAACGATTGTTGGCACTTTGGCAACAAAAAAAAAAACTAGCTATAAGAATGAGTTAATGGCTATTTTTTCACTATCCCACTTTATAGACGTTGGGAAATAAGGTAGTAAAAAAGATCAGTTTTCATAACGCAATAATTATATATAAGAAGTACAGTAAACCTATCCGATGACCGGATCAAAAGATATCTCGACATATTCCCAAAAAAAAAAAAAAGAAGCTGGATAGACACCTAGTTTGACACCGGCAATGATTAACGTTTCTTAAGACTCAAGAGGTTGAAGTTGTAAGCAACGTTGGTTTTCAATGATGTTGTGTATTAGATTTCCTATGTGTATCAATATGAATATATTTCACATTTTTACAGTATCTAACTCTAGGCGGGTTACTCTCGTACGTTAAGTTAACTTTGACATATGATGCCTAATTATATTCTTGATCATAGACTAACCTTTGCACACACAAAGAAAGAAAAAAGCAGACTAATCTTGCCGCATTTTGGTGATTTGGATGTATAACGATTAGACATAATGTGTAAGTAATTTGAGACGACAGTATTATAGTAGCATTCATTCTTGTAATTTGAGAAGTCTGATTTATAAACTCATGTCTGGTTGCATGTTTAAGCATTTTCTTTCATAATAATTTGTTCTCTGCTGTTTTGTAGTCAAGATAAGGGATTAATGTCATCTAATACTTCCCCGTTTTACAAAGATTTTAGAGTCTTTCACACATAATAAACTATTTTAAATATACAATATATATATATATATATTAAATATATCTTTTAAAGTGATTCTTAACTTTACAAAATTACATCGTATAATTTACACACATAATTAGCCTTGTTATTGTAAAACTTAATTGTTTTTTTGTATAGAAATTTATGAAACAACTATCTACATGAAACAAAATATAAGACTAAATGATACTGCGAGATTAACAATGGAAAAAAAATTCTTCATAACTGGAAAAGACAAAGCTATTAGATTGGAATTTTATTCTTCCAATTAATTCTCGGTATTAGTTCTCTAGAATTAATTATCGATAAAATAGTACTAAACACAAGAAAAAAAGAAGAAATAGCTAGGTTTAGAATTACAAAATAGCTAGCGTCCATGTTAACTGAAACGGCAATGTTTTGATGAATTAAAAACTGGTCGATTGTTTGGCTTTATGTTTTTTTATTAAAAAAAATTCTTGAGGGGGCATCAAACTGCCAGCTAACTACCCAACAAATAAATGGTAGTAACTAATAAAGCATAATAATACTTTTTCCAAAAAAAAAAAATACTTGTTTGATATGCAATAATGTTTGGTCGTGCGGGCAAGGATTGCTTTTATAAAGTAATCTCCCCCAAAAATACTGAGCAAATTGTTCAAAGCAATTTAATTTTAATCTAATCTAATCATTAGTATAAGAAAATTTCAGATCTGATTACCCGATTTGGTCTTTCGAGCTGTTCACAGATTTTATTCAACGGAATCCAGGAAAAAAAAAAGAAATACATAAATTTATGCAAACCTATTGTAATGTACATGTATTAATGATATTGTACATACATACTCATTTGAACAAAAAAGAAAAAGAAAGAACAGACATACTCATGGATCAATTTACGAAACTCTGTCAGTTTCTTCTTAATATGTACTTCTAAATATTTCTTATCCTTTTTGGGATTTTGCATATCCTTAAGTTTTCATTCCACTTTGATAACATCATGCATTACTGCATAAATTCACACACATATATGATACTGAGTTTATACATTAAGGTTTATATATATTTTGTTGTTGTCTCTTAGTATTGCGTAAAGCAGACACTTAGCTGTCTAGCTTAGCTAAAGATCGGGTTTACCTTGAATTGATTAAGTGTAATTGTATACATTTTCAGTTATGCATAAGGGTCGATATTTAGGGTTTTTTTTTTCTTTTGTTGTTTTAATAACGTCATTTATCTCCCAAACAGTCACCCAAAAGCTCATACAACCTCTTTGGCGATTCCTGCATACTCCTAAAAGGTTAAGTTAGAGATTTTAATTAGGATATTAACGATTATAATCTTCTTATGAAACTGTCGTAGATTCACCTAGATATTTAAAAACAAACAATCTTTAGCTCATGTCCAATAGTGTGCTTTAGGTATTTAGGAACGTTTTCTTATATGATCTTATCATGGGGGAAAATAGTTCAAATAGTTTCTGGTCCAAATTTCACAAAACTACTTATGTGAACACGCATATGAGATTTTTTTTTTAATCGTTTCTCTACAAAAATATTTAGGAAGAGATGGTAAAAATAGTTTTTTCCTGAGTAAATTGTCACAAATAGTCTGCTGACGTAAATCACATAGTAAATATTACACCATTGTTATAAGTGTAGTTGTGGAATATACTGTAATTCATGAAATATGGTGGACAGAGTGTTCCATTTATACAAGATGGTATTTTTAATCCACTTTTGTAATAATACTTAAAATTTTACTTTCTCGAATATCTCATAACAAGAGATTAAAATTTATGTGGGGTTTGAAAAGAGACATTAATTAACTGAAAGATAGAGTGTGTGTTTTTTTTCCTTCCTTATAATAAGAATGGCTTATGAGCTTTTGGACTTTCCACGCGCACGATCTGCCGGCCGTCCAGTGGTTGACTCAACCTAATCGATTATTACTCTATTTAGTTAATCCAAATAACTCAGTTTCAATTCGTTTTTTCTCTCGTTTTTAAAACATTATTATGACACAAAAACTGTCACGTTCAACAACCAGGTCTCTTGATTCTCCACTTCACATCTCTCTCTCTCTCTTTCATTCTCATTCTCCAACTCATAAACCCTCTTGTCTGCTGCAAAGTTATTTATCCTTGGAACTTGACAACTTAAGCAAAAAAAATGAGCTCTCGATATGTTTAGATAATAGTATATAAGGAATTACTTTTGATGTGATCAATGTTCTATGGAATCAAATTTTGTGTACGAAAAACTGTCTAAATTAGTTGGAAGAGCTTTTAGTTACTTGATTGCATATAGAAACAGCGCCGTGCCAAGCTCAGTAGAGACCTAAGGCAAAATTTTAAAATAAAGCTTCACATATTTTATTTGTAAGAGAAATTGTTTTTTGGTTATAAAAATAAACTTTAAAAAAAAACTTTATAGAGTAAGATATAATAGCTTATGTAAAGGAAAATAAAAAACAAAATTTATGTGAATATTGAGTTTTGTTTCCAAAAATTTTCTAAAACACTACATAAAAAATGCTCAATCTAGTTTACAAATAAAAATGTGGCCTGTGTTTGATTATTATTTTTGTGTGGCCTAAGGCAAATGCCTTTTTTTTCAAAACATAAGGCACGGCTCTCTATATAAATTAGATTGAGAATTCTTAGATGTTTCATTGTAAGCACTATACTAAATGAAAAGAATAGTAGGAACAAATAAATATCATAAGAACAAAAGCAAAGAAAAATACGTAGCTAAAACTTAATTTATTAGTTACAAATTATGCGAAAAAGGCCATGGCAGTTTTTAGATCACTATTACACGCTTTCCAAAATGTAGCTTCTAATTTTCCATCAACTTGACCTAAAAAGTGAATTGCGCTTATTGTCGAAATATTCTGTTCTTTATTTTATTGCGGTTTTGATATATACTCCATAATATATTTTTTTAGGTCAAAATATATACTCCATAATACTATAAAACAGAAAATTGGCAAGTATTGTCAGGAGGATACCCAAATTGACAAACGCAATCATTTTCTCTCGTTTCTCTAATCCACCAATATTGATTGGTTCAAGGTTAGAGTTTAACATAGTAATTTAAATCATCGTTAGACGAGAATCATATGTCTAGCCGACGTAGCCGTCTAGCTCCATAGAGTTAGATTATGCATGATTTTAAATCATTCGGGAAAACACAGCTGACAACAAACATATAAAAAAACAAAAAATGTAAAAGTAGAAAAGAGATATGTACATATTTCTCTATCTTTCCTAATGTTTAGGAATAGGTGTTCTAGTTTGTTTTCTTTAGAAATCGTATAGGCAACTACGTGTATCCACATATATTTGCAGGGAATATATATATAATATAACTATCTCCAATTCTCCACTATTAATTAGACTAAAAGTTTATCGATTATTTGTTAGTTTTGTAAAGTGAAAATTATTTAATACGTTGTATATATCATTATGCAGAATTTTTGATTAAGATATAATACACCTATATTTTATCGATATATAGGAATATTCTGAAGATATGTAGAATATTGGAGAAAAAAAACTACTTTACTATTAAAATAAGGAAAAAATCTTATATCATGGCAGGTTGAACTGTATGGGAACCGAACTATGTATGTCCTTCGAGGGAAAGTAAATGTTCATAGGTAATCATTATTAGGTATCATATATTGTTGTTTTTTGAAGGTGAACCAACACTTGCTAATTGTACTCAACCGATAATATACTCTTAACATTAAAACTCAAGGGATTGACGCATTTAGAAAGCATATGGGGTCTTACTATAGTCGAATGCATTAGTAAAACGGAAACCTAATGCATGCTAACTAAAATATATTCGACATCGCGAAGTCGAGAAATCTAATGAGCTCCTCCATATTTTATCCCAAAGATGTTGTGAATACCACCATAACATCATGTCTCACCATTTGTCATATTGGTCATGAATTAATATATCATCCAACTATAGTTTTTAATAAAAACCTTATACTTAGCATGTAGTATATGTTAAGCAATGAACAAACGGGAATGCAGAGTCATATACGACAAACGGAAATATATAACTTATGTTTGATGACCAAGTTGTAGAGCCCACAATAATTAGCTGTCAATATCTAATGGTATCCCCAGACTTGGTTATTTATAAATTTAAATTAGAAAGATGATTGTAACTGGTGTCATTTGTGTTGACATTTATCCACTAACTCTCATGTTCTCTATATATACTTCCCAACTCCTCCCCATCATTCCCTCACTTCTCTCACAAGACTTCCAACACACACAAAAAAAAAACTAACAATATTAATTAAGACTAATCTCTTAATTAACCATAAAAAAGAAAAATGGAAGCCATGGGAGAATGGAGCAACAACCTCGGAGGAATGTACACTTATGCAACTGAGGAGGCCGATTTCATGAACCAGCTGCTTGCCTCCTATGATCATCCTGGCACCGGGTCATCCTCTGGCACAGCCGGTGGTGACCATCAAGGCATGTATTGGAACGTTGGTTCTCATCAAAACCACCTTAGCCTCGTGTCCGAGGCCGGTAGCTTCTGTTTCTCTCAGGAGAGCAGCAGCTACAGCGCTGGGAACAGCGGATACTACACCGTGGTTCCACCCGCCGCTGAAGAAAACCAAAATGGGACAATGGACTTTGGGATGGAAGATGTGACCATCAACACAAACTCTTACCTTGTTGGTGAGGAGACAAGTGAGTGTGACGTCGAGAAATACTCTTCTGGAAAGACTATTTTGCCTTTGGAAACCGTAGTGGAGAACCGCAATGATGAGGAAAGCTTGTTGCAATCTGAGATGTCTGTGACTACTACTGATCATCAAAAATCCCTCACCGGCTCCAAAAAGAGATCCCGTGCCACATCTACCGAGGTAAGTCCTTAACCCATTGTCAAGTCAGAGAGACAAAATCAATTAGATAGTTCTTAAGTAGTTGCCTAATATATAAACGGTTTTGCTATGGACACAGAAAAACAAGAGAGCAAGAGTGAATAAGAAAGGACAAAAGAGCATAGATATAAGTGGGGATAACAATGGAGGAGAAGGGGAAGAAGGAGAGAAGCTGAAGAAAAAAAAGAATGGGGCAATGATGAGCAGACAGAACTCAAGCACGACTTTCTGTTCGGAGGAAGAATCGAACTATGCTGATCAAGATGGTGGAGGAGAAGACTCCTCTTCCAAAGAAGAAGATCCCTCAAAGGCCCTCAACCTCAACGGCAAAACAAGAGCCAGTCGTGGTGCAGCCACCGACCCTCAAAGCCTTTACGCAAGGGTAATTTTTTATTATTAATTCTTAACTAGAAAGTTTAGAATTTCCCAAATAGTTTTTTTCTTTACCACAATAAAATGTCAAAAATTAAAATTATGTTTCTTTTGTGTAATATATAATTAATCCGAGTGTTATTTTTGTCTTGCAGAAAAGAAGAGAAAGGATTAACGAGAGACTAAGGATCTTACAAAATCTCGTCCCTAATGGAACAAAGGTATAACAAAAAGTCATGCAAACGTTAAACGTGCATGCTTTACATGCAATTTTACTTTACAATAATTTTTTAATAAAAATTCTAACATAGATAATTTCTTAACTACGCAATAGGTTGATATCAGTACAATGCTTGAGGAAGCTGTTCATTACGTCAAATTTTTGCAGCTCCAAATTAAGGTTTGCAAATAAACTTTTTGTACATTCATGCATGTGTTATGTATATGAAAATGTTCTAACTAATATTTCGCATGCAGTTATTGAGCTCTGATGATCTATGGATGTATGCGCCGATTGCTTTCAACGGAATGGACATTGGTCTCAGCTCACCGAGATGAATTAAGCACATTTGTGATTTTAGTTGGATTTTTTTTTCTTATATATACCCAATTAAAAAATGTAAAATTCTTTTCCTTTTTTAATATTCTCCGCCTTCGGACGAGTTCGATTATAATTTCTCGTACGATCGATGTTCAATATGAGAGAAATGGAGAGTCACATTCGATACTTTCAATTGAGTTATAAGCGATAGTTTCATCACTTTTTAGATATTGATGTTTCTTGTTGTCGGGGTCATCTATTCATACATGTATTGACGTCTGATTGTCTTCAACTCAATGTGTGATCACCATTTATTTAATATGATGTTGTCAAATTAATATTAAAAGAATACCTAACGAATGAAGATATATAAACCGACGTTTGGCAAATATTTGAATATGTGCGTATTAACTCTACAAAGTAACTTATAAGATTAAAGAAATATTCCATTAAATTTAATTTACTCAAATTTAGTGTACGACGTTTATGATTTCATATTTACTGTTGAAATATCCACTGTGTGATATTTACTATTCGAGCTGTATTTTCGTTTTTTTTCCTTGACGTTAAGTTCATTCCATAGAAAATTACAACGAAATTTGTCTAGGATTAAAAACCTACTTTTACACAAAAAAGTTGTGATGTGAAAACAAAATGCACAATTAATCAAAGCATTCACTTCACGAACATTTGTAATAAGGATGAAGTATGGCAACCTATAAACTTCGGCCGCAAATTTAAATGTTCATTCTCACACGTATTCATGAATAATTAAGACCAATTCATTGTTTATGTATTGTTTATAATTTACAATGGAATATTCAGTTGATTTCCCACAGTCGGATTTTTGTAAATAAAATATAATTGTTCCCATGCATGCAATAGCTGTGTTTAGACCATCTTACTATATATATATATATATATATGTTAATAAAAAATAATTATACCTTGCTAAGAGTTCGAATATGTGATATAAAAAGATATTGAATGACTTTTTGAAATTTATATATAGTAGCGCAAAATATATTAAAGTGACTAGAATAGCATATCCAACTTTTCCCACTAGAATATAATCGCAATCAATCATATTCATGGCAACCAATATCAGATATTTGATTTTATTTCTACTTTAAATGGCTAACTTGAAAAATTAGTACAACTATTATACAACTTAAATCTATTCAAACTTTAAACGGCTAACTTGAAAAGTTGTTTCTGTAATTTGCAATTTGTACTACATCTTATTTGTATCTTAGTTTTTATTTACCAGTTTTAGTTGTATTACTATCTCTTGACCGCCTTAAAAATGTTTACCACACCATGAGTTTTTGTTTACAAATCGAAGCCACTAAAGTTAATTGTTGCAACAAAAATTAAACAAACTAGTGCCCTTTTTAATGTAAGTAAAAATTTATTATAATAGGTAGTATAGTTCAATTAGGACACAGATTGATTAGATATAAGTTATATCAATATAACAAATACATACATGTTAGTTGCAAAATCGTAAAATTGACTATAAGAAGTTGTGAAACTGACGTGATAGTTATTAAAATAGGTTTTGACTTTGGCTTTTGGTCACATCTTAAATTACGGGTTGACTTAGGTTCATGGTATTCTTGTATTCTTTTATTGTTTTGTCAACCGGTTGAATTATGTTTTGATGGTAACAGCTACAGAAAATTGTAGTTTGTTGATTACTTTTTTTCTTTTACAATATGTATATATATATATATATATATATATATATATGCATTACTGATTAGTAAGAACAAGTCTTAATGTTTTAATCCTACAATTTGATTTTTCAAGAAAGTTAAAATAAAGTGTAGAAATATTATATAAAGATCGGTCGATTATATCATATAATACTGTAAGTTATACAATTTCATAGTTTGACACCAAAGCCCATAAATGACGACTGTTTCTCCCTCTCTATAGTCTATTTATTAAAATTTGGAATAATAAGCTCAATGTTGAGCCCTTCACTTAAATATACTCAATTTGATAAATAATAACTACAAGAATCAATCAAATAATTATTGAAATGACAGTTCATAAAAACCCTTCCATATTCATAAGAAACAAAGATATATCTGGCTACATAATTCTTAATACACTCTTTTCTGCTTTGAAATTTTATCGGACCAACAACTAGTTCAATATGATATAACCAAGTTACACTAATGATCAACAATCATCAATACGAAGTTACAAAATCTGATATGTGATCACTGATCACCTTGATGACTATAAGTCTATTAATAATGCTCCAACCACTTTTGATCTCAAGACTATCCATCGCTTGGTTGAATTTTTGAACCGTAAAAAAGACTTAAAAATTCAAGTGTAAACCAGAGAAACTCGAAAGATGTTTTCTCTTGTCTTATTATTAATGATTCAATGGAACATTATATATATATATAGTGAAGGGCAAAGCCCAAGTACATCAGGATGTTTAAACCGACATAGACTAAAGGAGGTGGCCAATGGGCCTTAATGTCTTGGACGTACATAGGCCGAGTTCGAGTCGAGTATGGGCTGGTTATGGTAATCCACCATCCGTGTTTACAACACTCCCCTTGGATGAAATAACCGTGCAAATGCTAAGTAGGATTTCTGTAATGCGCTTGGGGGTGCTGCCTCATTAAAATCTTACCAGGAAAACCCATTGGGACAGAACCATGGTGAAGGAAAAAGAGTACAACACGCATTACTCCCCCTGTTCCAAGCATCCCTAGAAGTCCTTAAGTCTCCGCATTCTAATCTGGTGTGTGAGCTTCCTGAATGTTGACGTCGGTAAAGATTTGGTGAAGAGATCGGCTGAATTGTCGCTAGACTGAACTTATACCACTTAAACTTCTCCAGCCTTTTGTAGTTCATGTGTGAAGAAGAACTTGGGTAGAATATGCTTTGTCCGATCTCCCTTGATGTATCCTTCCTTGAGCTGTGCGATGCAGGCCGTATTGTCTTCATAGATAACCGTAGCTTCCTTATCGTCGGTCATGCTACATTCTGTCCTGATATGTTGAGTCATCGACCTCAACCATACACACTCACGACTGGCTTCATGCATTGCTATGATTTCAGCATGATTAGATGATGTGGCTGCAATGGTTTGCTTCATAGAACGCCACAAACTAGCTGTACCACCGTGTGTAAAGACATAGCCGGTTTGAGACCTAGCATTGTGCGGATCCGATAGATAACCTGCATCAGCAAAACCAACTAAACCTTCTTTGTTATAGTTAGTATAATATAAACCCAAATCAAGCGTTCCTTTTAGGTAACACAACACATGTTTGATACCGTTCCAGTGCCTTTAGGTTGGACAAGAACTAAATCTAGCTAGGAGGTTCACGGCAAAACATATGTCTGGTCTAGTGTGGCTAGCCAAGAACATTAACATTCCTATTGCACTGAGGTATGACACTTCCAGACCGAGAACTTCTTCATCGGCCTTCTTCGGACCAAATGATTCTTTATCCAAATCAAGGCTCCTCACAACCATCGGGCTAGTCAATGGGTGAGCTTGGTCCATATTAAACCTCTTGAGTACCTTTTCAGTATATGCCATTTGATGCACAAGGATTCCATCATTTATGTACTCAAGTTGCAATCCCAAACAGAATCTTGTCTTGCCTAGGTCTTTCATCTCGAATTCTTTCTTTAGATATTCGACTATTTGGGCGATTTCCCCAGAGGTTCCTAGGATATTCAAATCATCCACATATACTACTATTATGACAAACCCTTTGTTTGCAAACTTCTTTATAAATACACATGGACTGATGGGATAATTCTTATAGCCCTCTTTGGTTAGGTACTCACTTAGTCTATTGTATCACATTCGCCCACTTTGTTTCAGTCCATAAAGGGATTTGTTTAGCCTTATGCAGTATTGTTCTCGAGAACCGCTCTTATCTTTGAGCTCAATACCCTCAAGTAATCTCATATATATTTCATTATCCAGTGGACCATATAAGTATGCGGTTACAACATCTATTAACCGCAAATCCAGTTTTTCTCTTATAGCCAGACTTATTAGAAATCTAAAAGTCGTTGCATCCATCACAGGGGAGTATGTCTCCTCATAATCTATTCCGGGTCTTTGAGAGAATCCTTGTGCTACAAGTCATGCCTTATATCTCACGATTTTATTATTCTCATTTCTCTTTCTTACAAAGACCCATTTATGTCCAATTGGCTTTATATTGAATGGTGTCCATAAGATCAGACCAAACACATTCCTTTTCTTTAATGAATTTAATTCCACGTCGATAGCTTCTTTCCATTTTAACCATTCTGGTCTTTGAGTGCACTCTAAAATGGACGTGGGTTCATGATCCTCATTTATTTCAAGTCCTACCTTGTATGCAAATATTTCATCGATGTCGACATCTTTTCTGTTCCATTGTATTCCAGACATGATATAATTGATTGAGATCTCATTATTATCAATACCTTCCGGACCTTGAGGTTCAGCGTCCCAAACCTCATTCGGTACCTTAGGATTTACCGCGACCATGTCTGTTATCTCTTTAACCTCGGTTTCATTTGCATCTTTCTTAGATTTCCGAGAGTTCTTATCTTTGAAACCTATTGGTCTACCTCGTTTCAAACGGGTCTTAGACGTTGTAGCAACTTGATTATTGTGTTCCTTTTGAACATCAATACGTACTGGTGCATTACAAGCTGGTATGTACGATTTTGTTACTCTCTTAGGGTCAGCAAAGGAATCTGGCAATTGTATAGCTATCTTTTGCAAATGTATAATCTTTAGGACCTCTGCATCACATGCTAGAGTCCGAGGATCCTGACAATTTAAGGATGTTTGATTCCATGAAATATCTTTGACCAGTTTGCTTGTCTCTCCACCTAATTTGGGAAAGTCTGTTTCATCAAACCGACAGTCCGCGTATCTGGCTTTAAATAAATCACCCGTAGTTGGCTCAAGATACTTAATAATGGTGGGTGAATCATATCCAACATATATTCCCATCCTCCTTTGAGGTCCCATCTTAGTTTTCTGTGGTGGAGCAATTGGTACATAAACGGCACACCCGAATGTTTTGAGATGGGATATGTCTGGCTCATGACCCGTTAATAGTTGGGATGGTGAATATTTATGTTCACTAGATGGCCTGATGCGTATAAGCTCTGCTGCATGTAATACTGCGTGTCCCCAAGCCGACACAGGAAACTGCGACCTCATTAGTAATGGTCGAGCAATCAATTGAATAAGTTTAATGAAGGATTCAGCTAATCCATTTTGTGTGTGGACATGTGCCACAGGATGTTCCACACTCACCCCCATGGACATACCATATTCATTAAACGCTTGGGATGTAAATTCACCAGCATTAACTTAGACGTATAGTCTTAAGTGGAAAATCTCTTTTGTTACCTAGACTGGTGATGACCTTATAATGAGTTTGCCTTGTGTACATGCTACACACGTGAGATTTTTAGGGATAACTCATCTCTCTTTAATAGTGTGCCATTTAGAATTTATTATTAGCTTACACATCATGTTAGGACCCGGATGGCCAATCCGGTCATGCCATAAAGTGAATTGTTCATTGAACATTTTATTCATTGCCAAATTAGCCTCTATCATATTAATCTTAGCATGGTATAAACCAGTGGCTAGTGCGGGTATAACCTCTAGGACTTTCTTATGTCCTTGGGTGATTTCAATAATATATAGGAACTCTTGGTTTCCTTCACCCTTAGTCTCAAAATGTAGGCAATTCAAACGAATGTCTTTAAAACTCAATAAGTTTCTCTTTGAGCTGGGTGAATATAAAGCATCACTTAGTTCAAGATGTGTGCTTGGCCGTAGTCTTCAATTAGACTTGCTATACTCGTTATTTTGATAATATTGGCATTGTTCTTGTCCTTAACCATTTTCTTAATATGGACAAGAATCATGTTTTAGACTTAAAGAATAAAACAAACAAATATATATTGAATTTAAACCAAAATCATAATCCAATAAAATTCAAAGCATAAAACATAGAAATTAAATCAAGACAATTTTAATTATCCTTTCCTAGACAATCCGAAGTTTCATAATCCAATAGGTCATCATTCTCATGGTCGAAATCTCCTTCACCATCGAGATGAACCATATTGGCTTCTGGATTCCTTTTCAAACTCTCTTGATAGAGATTAATAAGATGTTTAGATATCATGCATGTCTTAGCCCAATGATCTGACATACCACATCGGTGACCAAACCGAATTAACCTTATATTGCGGTTTGGATATTCCACGGCCTCTACCACGGCCATGACCGAATTCAGACCGGTTCCTACGGCCATAACTACCACGTCCTCTTCCACCACGGCCACGACCATGATGCTTATCTCTATAGACGTGGTTAGACTCTTTGGTCTGTTTGGGCTCTTTCTTAGTCATGTCAACCTTGTGAGTATCTAGTAAGGGGGTAGATCCAGGAGGCCTCACTGCACTGTTCATTAGCAACAACTCATTGTTTTGCTCAGCAAGCAGCAAACAAAAGATAAGACTTGCATAAGTTTTGAAACCCTTTTCACGATACTGTTGCTGAAACAGTATATTATTGGTGTGAAAGGTTGAGAATGTCTTCTCTTAGCAAGTCTTCCTCAGTAACCTCCTTACCACATAACTTTAGGATTGAGACTATCTTAAATAGCTCTGAGTTATACTCATCCACGGATTTGAAATCCTGGATCCTTAAGTTTTTCAATCAAATTGAGCCTTTGGTAGGAGCACCGCTTTTGGTGTCCATATATGTTATTCAACTCTGTCTAAAGCTCAAGAGGATTCTCTATTGTAAGGTACTGGTTCTTGAGGCTTTCAGCAAGATGATGGCGTATATGTAATATCGCCTTATATTTATTCTTTTCAGTGCAATCATTATCATACTCAATGCATTCACATAGGTCTTTTGATTTCAGGTTGATCTTAGTGTCTAATGCCCATTGTAAGTAGTTCTCTCCTAGAGACATTAAGGGCAGCATATTGGAGATTGTTTGAGCTTAGCCATCTACACAATGTAAGGCATGCATCTCATCATTAGTATGCGGTATATGAGACCGAAACATGCATTTATTTTATCTTTAGGCTATGCGGTATTTGAGACCGAACCATACCGATTGTTATATTCTTGGGTCATGCGGTATTTAAGACCGAACCATGTTGTTTGTTATAGTCTAGGCCATGCGATATTTAAGACCGAACCATGAGTTTATTTTTTATTTTTTTGTTTGGGCTATGCGGTATATATGAGACCGAAACATGCCGAATATTTTCGTGGATAATGTCTTTTTTTTACTAATAAATTTCGTGGCCTATAATATGCATGAGAATAGTCCAAGATAAACATAAGGTCTAGCATGCAAGAATTTCCTTTTATTAAGTTTTTCCTTTTCCTATAAATTTTCCTTTTTCTAGTTAGGATTAAGATAAAGTTTTTAGGAAATATTTTCTAGGACTTTAGGATAATGTCTATAATAAATTTGGAATTTCCCTAATTTGTTTTGATCTTTCATGCAAAACATAATACTAATTTCCGATTTTATTTTCTTAGTTTTTAGGTTTGATTAAACATACAATACTAATCGGATTTAAACAACCTAGAACAATTTGGTTTAACATTTATCTATGAATTTCGGATTTAGGTTTCTAGTTCTAGGGTTCTCATGCAACAAGCAAACAATCAGTTTTAATCTTTGCATAATTGGTTTAATTCGCAAACAATCTAAGCAGCCCTAACCTCACAATATCCGATTTTAAAGTTTTAGGGTTTTAGGGTCTTAAAGCTTAGGGTTTCTGTTTGTTGATTGTTTTACTTGTAGGTTTTAAGGTTCCATTAATTTTCATGATCAGATTCGATTCATATGTTCTAAGGGGGTTTAGATTTATTTACCTTCCACCGTTTGGAGGTTGACTGGATATGAACCGGGAGCTAAAGACCTCGGTTTTACACTTAGCTTGATCACGAACCTCGGCTTAGATAGGAGGAAGAACCGATCACGAACACAGCTGCTTCACGAACAGGAACAGATCTCCGAACAGTACTCACCCCGGACAGGAACTCACCCCGGACAAAATCGGGCCACGAACTCAAACTAGTCGCGGACGAGAATCTGATCACTAACGGTAGCCGTCGACGAACTTGGACGAACTCGGACGGGAATTGATCGCCGAGCTTAGACGAACAAGGACTTTGGTGCGGCGGCGGTTTAGGGTTTTTCTCAGTTGGAGTTTTAGGGCAAGCTCTTGCTGATAACGTGTTGTAAACTAGAGAAACTTGAAGGAGGTTTTCTCTTGTTTTATTATTAATGATTCAATAGAACATTACATATATATATAGTGAAGGCAAAGCCCAAATACATTATGATGTCTAAATCGACATAGACTAAAGGAAGTGACCGATGAACCTTAATATCTTGAACGTACATAGGCCGAGTACGGGCCCAGTATAGGCCGGTTATGGTAATCCACCATCTCTATTTTACAACATCAAGATATTTTTTTACTGATCCTACAAACAATGATTAATCGACTGATCCCATATACTAAATATTTCGTGAAAATCATACTATTATATAAGCCTCTAACCTTAATCACTACTCTATAGTCTATATAGTCTTTGATTAGAAATTACAAAAAAAAAAGTCTTTAATTAGATACAGCTTTTATAATATACGGGGGTATGATATGTACGGTGTTCGAGAAACACTAGATTAAAGCTCCCTCGCAAACGGTACGATTCGATTTCGACTGTACCGCAAAAACCTAACCGTCTCTAACAAACGCCGAACCGACTACACGTGGGACACCGAGGGTATAATCGTCAATTACTCATAACTTCCCGCTTCTTTCACTCCTTTAGCTCACAATCATCATCATCATCCCCAATCTCACTTCCCCAGAGAGAACTTCACAAAACACAAGTTCACAATCGCAGACGACGAACAACATCAGAAGAGACGAGAATGAAGTATCTCGGAGACTACAAGTTCGTTTTACTCACTTGCTCCATCATCGCTCTCAGCATCTACATCGCGATTTACCGAATCGAGTTTGGAAACAGCAATTTCACGGCGAATCGTACCGGCGGTGGCAAGGTTTCCGAGAAGCGTTTCTTCGACGATGATTTCATGTTCATGTCCGTCTCTGAAGATATCGATCGGTCTTCCTCCCTCCACTACGATTACTACCGTGAATCTTGCCCTTCCGCCGAGAAAATCATCGCTAAATCCATCAGAGATATCTGCGATGTCAAACCCAGCGTTGCTCCTTCTCTCATCCGTCTCCTCTTTCACGATTGCTTCATCGAGGTCAGAGGTTCTTCTGATTTGGATTTCCCTTTCTCGTAATTTTTGATTTCGCTACGATAGATCTGTTGATGATTGTTTGGGATCTTGTTTCGGGAGTGTTGTATTATGATCTCTCTGCTTTAGATTTAAGTTCATCTCTGTAATTGGAATCATGTTTGTCTTCGCAATTTAAAATCCGGCTTTTTGTTTCTCAATCTTGGCTATGGATTTGCAGAAATTATGTGTTTTGATGCTCTGATTTAATGTTGTTTAGAGCATACTTTGCGAATCAGATTCGATGTTTCTTAAGCATTTCTTGGAGTGTTGTATTGTGATCTCTCTGTTTCAGATTTAAGTTCATCTCTGTAATTGGAATCATGTTGTTTTAGCTTTACAATTTCCATCAGGCGGTTTATTTCTCAATTTTTGGCTATGGATTTGCAGAAATTATGTGTTCTCCATACCCTGATTTGATGTTGTTAGTGTACTTAACGAATCAGATTCTATGTTTTTTTTAGCATTTCTTGGAGTTTGCTCATGTTGCAATTGGGGATTTGTGTTTTGTGCTACAGGGATGTGATGCATCAGTCCTTCTAGACGTTGATGAATCAAATACTTCTGAGAAAGAAGCATCTCCAAACCTGTCTTTGAAAGGGTTTGATGTGATTGACGCAATTAAGTCTGAGCTGGAGACTGTTTGCCCTGGAGTTGTTTCCTGTGCTGACCTTCTTGTCTTGGCTGCTAGAGAAGCAGTCCTTGTGGTATATCTCGCCTCTCTAGCTCACTCTTCTGGTTTCTCCATGTTGATATTTTTATGCAACGCTTATTCATGTCTTTGTAAACTCTCAGGCTGGTGGTCCATTTTATCCTCTGGAGACGGGAAGAAAAGACAGTGCAGTGGCCTTCAAGAAAATTGCCGAAGACGAGCTTCCTGGACCACAAGCTAATCTCTCTGTGATTATTGCGAGGTTTGCTTCCAGAGCATTCAGCGAGAGAGAAACCGTCAGCTTATTCGGTAGTTTCTCACCTCTAAATGTCAACATCTCTCTCTCTCTCTCTCTCTCTCTCTCTGCTTAGCAAAATCTGGTTTGTATCAGGTATTCTTCAATTCTTAGAAATGCTTAACTCTCTGTGACATCTTGGAAATGCTTAACTCTTCTGACATCTTTAACTCCTCTTTGTGACATGATTCGTTTGTTCTGACTGTTGCTAATGATTCTTTTCTTATGACTGTTCCTAATGCAGGTGCACACAGCATAGGCATTACCCACTGCACATTTTTTGAGAACCGCCTGTACAACTTCTCAGGAACCGGGAAGCCTGATCCTGATGTCAATCCAGGGTTCGTCCAAGAACTGAAAACCAAATGCCCCTTCTCTGTCTCAGCTTCATCCCCATCCGCATCCCCTGGTTTAGTACCGTCCTTACCTGCATCAGATTCCAGAAACAGCTACGGTATGAGCTCAGGAAGCAGTAATGATGGAGTGATCGACTTGAGCTACAACAATGAAGGAGGTGATGAAAATTTTGGAACACGCTACTACAAGAGACTGATGGAGAAGAAAGGGCTGCTGTTTTCTGATCAGCAACTAATGGGTAGTGAAGAGACTGAGTTGTGGGTGAGAGCATATGCTTCTGATCCGTCCTTGTTCCGCAGAGATTTTGCCATGTCGATGATGAAACTATCAAGTTATCATGTATTGACTGGTCCCCTAGGTCAAGTGAGGACAACATGCTCGAAAGTCCTGCCTAGGAACTGATCTACTCTTTTACCACTTTAGTGAACTCCTGTTGTTTAGAGTTTCTGTTGATGAGACTTTGAGGGAAACATATATTCGAATATGTAGAAAGTGAACTGAGGATTGTGAGTTTGATTGATATTCAGAATGGCATATAAATAAGTTGAGTTTTCTTCTCTCTCTCATTGTGTATGTATGGTAGACTGATTAGATTACCATCCCTAATTTTGAGCCATGCTTAAACTTAAACCTATGATTTGCTTGTTGAACATAAAGAATTAAGATGGGGTGAATTAAGAATGGGCTAGTCGTCTAGATAAAGGCTTGTGATTTGGCCCATTTATAGAAGACCCGTATACTATACTTTTAAGACCACAAATTACTAGGGTTTATAATTTTTTGGTCATTTATCGTCTCTTTCTCTCGCCGTCGCCGCACATCTCGTTCGTTTTTTTCAACCAATACTAGCTTCTCAACAGTGAGCAGAGCAGTGGACGATCGATCATGGGTCATTCCAACGTGTGGAATTCTCATCCGAAGAAATATGGTCCAGGGTCTCGCACCTGGTATTGTTCTTATCTTCTTCTCTCCTCTCTCGTTTTCTTAAATTTGTTTTAGTTTTGAGAAATCAATCCGGCTTGCCTTAGATAGACCTCTATTCATGTGTCTGATTCGTGCTAATTGAGGAACATTTTCTCTGAAACGTATTCTTGTTGATTTTTTGAAACTTTTTGATGTAATTTTTTCGTTTAAGATACTAAATATGTGGTTTAGGTTGGGTAAAGCAGAGTATGAAATCTTGTTCTGAGCTAATTTATAAAGATCATGTTTAAAGCTTAGCTTAGAAGAGCATAGTTTAAGTTCCCATTATTCTAAAAGGGCTAAAATTTTATGTAAATCACTGCATAATAATGTAATGTTATTGGTTTCCATGATGAAAACGAAAAATTTGACAATGTTCCTCTCTGTCTTGAGTTGACCTGTTAGAGAGTTGTTGATTCCTTTTTTACCACTTGGTTTAAAGATTGCTTTGTAATCCTTTTAAACCAAATCAAATGATCTCTTTTCTTGTCAATATATACAGAAAGAATCTTGTGAATCTAATGAAAAGGTTGGGATGTTGTTGTTGTTTGTGTAGCCGTGTGTGTGGAAACTCGCATGGATTAATCCGCAAGTATGGTCTCAACTGCTGCAGACAGTGCTTCCGTAGCAACGCCAAGGAAATCGGTTTCATTAAGGTTATATACTATTCTATGTTAATGATCTTTCATTTATTGTGTCTCATTCTCTTTGGAATGATATATTAATTCATCTTGCATTGTTTTTTTTTTTTTCCTTCCTTTGCAGTACCGTTGATGATCCATGTTGTTTACACAGGAGCATCGTGTCTTTTGGGTTTTTTTAAAAACTTTAAGCTTTTGATCTTGTAATTGATTTATCTTGCATTGAACTAATCTGACAAGCCTTTTTAGCTCTTGAATCTATGAATTACCTTCTTTGACTATTTTGCTTATGAAGTTATAATATCATTGCTTTATATATGTCATATGTGATCTCTATATTATAGATTGTAACACGATTTTTTTTTACACATCCCCAACCTTGTAGTTGAGTGACCAGAAATCTTACAATATTGGGCCACTATAGACTACATAGATAGTCTTGGTGGTCTCTTTAGATAATAGTTTTCTAGTGAAAAGTTACAATAAACTGAAAACCATTGTAAGATTTGATCTTGTAAAAGATGTAAAAAAGTTGTGAAGTATGTTTGCCATTAGATTATAACTTTATAAGCTAGTTTTTCTCTTTAGGCTTCGGTACTTGTATAAGTTGTAATGATTATTGACTATATTTGTTTGTTTATTTGCTTTTTTTGGTTGTTGCTAAAGTTTATTCGTTTATGCTAATCAATGACTATATATGTTTTCAATATTTTGCATCTGTAAATCGGTGATAGTTGAATTTCTTGTGACATTTAGGGCTGTATTTTATCTGACATGATTTATGTAAAATTAACAAATTCCATATTATAAAATCATGAATTTATTAAAGTCTCGTCAAATATATTGTTATTAAATAAATGATTTAAAAATCTATATTTTGTGGATTTGGATTTCAATGATTTTATTGAAGGATTTTTTTTTTAGTTAAAAATACAGTAATCTAAATCTTATAGTTTTATGTGGAATTTGAAAGAATTTTATCAACTTACTTAAAATTATCAAAATCATTTAAACTCTTCATAAAAACTACAATCACTTTGAATATTCTTTTTAATATGATGTTTCTATTAATAGCTATAGATAATATTTTGGAACTTGTTTGGTTTCCAAAACTAGGATGGTAAAAAGTTCATAATAGTAAAGCTTTTCTTTTACGCCTAAAACTAAACCATGTTTAGTTAAAGAATTATATCAAGATCATCAAGAATAGCAAAGATTTCCACTATATAATCACACTGAAAAATTTATACAAAAGAAACTTCATCATCATCGGTTTGTTCTTTTGATTCCATTATGAAGCGCCTGCTATTGCTTGTTGTCCTATGCAGCCTTGCTCTATCAAGTTGTTCTCCATCTTCTTAATGATTTCTTATTTTTGTCAAGGAGAGGAAACAAACAAAAAAGTATTAACGTTTTTTACATGAAAATATTTGCAGGGAGTGAATCAAAAGTCGTGCCGTATGATTATTCTGCAACCATAGAGGCAAGCAATGCTCTGTTTGTATTTTTATCAGACATGTTTGCTGTAATCCTTGTTCTAGTAGTTGATTTTTTTGTTTTGGTGCAGTGTCTAGAGATCCCTTTAAAACCACAGTACAATGGAGGAATCATCGTAAACCCTGACCTACGAGATGGTTCTCTAGGCTGGACATCGTTCGGAAACGCAAAAGTAGACTTCAGAGAGATTGGAAACCATAATTTTGTTGTTGCACGAGACAGGAGACAACCTTATGACAGTGTCTCACAAAAGGTTTATTTGGAAAAAGGACTTCACTACACTTTCTCTGGTAAAATAACACTTTCTCTTTAGAGTTTTTATAAGCCTTGTGCCAATTATAGTCTAATGTCTTTTATGTTCCTCGTAGCTTGGTTACAAGTAAGCAAAGGAAAGGCCCCTGTGAAAGCTATTTTCAAGAAGAACGGTGAATATAAGCATGCTGGTTCAGTTGTTGCTGAATCCAAGTGCTGGTCCATGCTCAAGGGTGGTCTCACTGTTGATGAATCTGGACCTGCCGAACTCTACTTTGAGGTATCTGTTTCATTGCTCCAGTTGTTTATAGATTTTCATAAGATGCCAATTTTCTACATTTGGCGAGTTTATCTCTCAACCATGCTTAGTCCTGTTTCATTGTTCATGTGTAGAGCGAGGATACAACGGTTGAGATTTGGGTTGATAGCGTCTCATTGCAACCATTTACACAAGAAGAGTGGAACTCTCACCACGAGCAGAGCATTCAGAAGGAGAGAAAAAAAACCGTGAGAATCAGAGCCGTGAACAGCAAAGGCGAGCCAATACCAGAAGCAACCATTTCCATAGAACAGAATAAACTCGGATTCCCATTCGGGTGTGAGGTGGAAAAGAACATACTTGAGAACAAAGCATACCAAGACTGGTTCACTCAAAGGTTCACAGTGACAACTTTCGCAAACGAGATGAAATGGTACAGCACCGAAAATATAAGAGGCAAAGAGGATTACACTACCGCTGACGCAATGCTCAGTTTCTTCAAGGAGAATGGGGTCGCCGTACGTGGCCACAATATAGTATGGAACGACCCTAAGTATCAACTTCAATGGCTGGATTCTCTCTCTGGTCATGAATTCTACGAAGCTGTGAAACAAAGGATCATCTCTGTGGTGTCTCGATACAAAGGCCAGGTTATGAGTTGGGACGTTGTGAATGAGAATCTTCATTGGTCCTTCTTTGAGAACAGGATGGGTCCTAAAGCTTCTCATAACATCTATGCGATGGTGCAAGCGTTGGATCCAACTAGCACCAAGTTTATGAATGAATATAATACGTTAGAGGAACCAAGGGATTCAGATTCTAGCCCAGCAAGGTATTTGGAGAAGCTTAGGGAGCTTAAATCTATCCGAGTTCGCGGTAACATATCCCTAGGGATCGGACTTGAATCTCATTTCAAGACTCCTAACATTCCCTATATGAGATCAGCTCTTGACACTCTTGGTTCCACTGGTTTGCCTATATGGCTTACTGAGGTCGACGTAGAAGCTCCTCCAGATGTCCAGGTAATTAATATCCTCTTATGGTTAACAAATGTCCCACCCGGTCCTACTCTGTTTCTTATGAGCACTTCTTTATATGTCAGCTGATGTTGACCTTTCTTGCAGGCCACGTATTTTGAGCAAGTCCTAAGGGAAGCCCACGCACATCCGGAAGTGAGGGGAATAGTGACGTGGGCAGGTTATTCTCCATCAGGTTGCTACAGAATGTGCCTCACCGATGGAAACTTCAAGAACCTAGCCACCGGAGACGTCGTGGACAAACTATTGCATGAATGGGGAGGCTTCCGCAGACAAACCACAGGTGTCAGTGATGCTGATGGATTCTTTGAAGCTTCACTCTTCCACGGTGACTATGATATCAAGATTGCTCATCCACTCACCAATTCAGAAGTGTCTCACAGCTTTAAGCTGACTTCTGATGTCTCCTCCTCACACACTCAACCATCCTCTTTTACCATTCGTGTTTAAGAAGCAAAGTATAAAACTACCTTAGTAGTTTGATTTTTAGTCAAGAATATGGTCTGTTTTGTCGTTATTAGTCTAGATATGGTATAGCCGTGTGGGCGGAAACCCCCAAGGATTACTAATCATGACTCATGAGCATCGTTGGGTTGGGTTCTTCTTAAAGTCTAATAAGCCCCTGTATTGTAATGAATTTATGAATATTGAATTCTTTACGAGTATTTTATTTAT
Organism: Camelina sativa; assembly: GCF_030686135.1. Taxonomy (NCBI): domain Eukaryota; kingdom Viridiplantae; phylum Streptophyta; class Magnoliopsida; order Brassicales; family Brassicaceae; genus Camelina; species Camelina sativa. The sequence continues at coordinate 2,875,482 of NC_141889.1, forward strand.
TTATTTTTGGTGGTGGATTTTAATTAGGGTTTACGGATCACTTGAATGTTCTTGTCACCGGCATATAGTTAATTAAATAAATAAAAAGCAAAAATAATGTTGATCTTGTTTGAACCCTAAACTCTAATTCCTAGCTAGACCTAAACCCAATTCCTTTTTTTAGGCTGATTCGCTTTCCGGCAAAATTCGATTTTTCTCAGCGCCGGGTTACTTTGATCGGGTTCCTTACTGAGCAAATCTACAACCTCTTTTGTTATCTTTGAAACTGTTGGCGGCCCAGCCGTCTACAAAGCCCTCTTGATAGTATACAGTGCAAAACATCATATTGGGACGTTGGATTCTTATAGTTTAAGCCATGGTATTGTGTAATAGATGATCGATTATCATAATAACTTCCTCTTAACTATTTTTCGTTATAGTATTTTTAGCTCTTGGAATATATCTTTGAATCATTTTAGGGGTTACCTATCTATTGGATTTTGTTTGAACACATTAAGGGTGTTATTGGATTCTAATCCATAAAATCTTTTGAAGAATTCAATAAAATCATTAAAAGTGAATAAAAAAATTGTTAAAAATTGGTAGAGAGTTTTGTTAATAAGTTTTTAAAAATCTTGTAAAATGCTCCAAAGTCCAAACAATCCCTGTATTTTTTTAATATTTTACATGATTTTATTTTGTAAAGAAAGTGTCTAAAATCATGAACCAATAACATAATAATTGAATTCATTAACAATCTCGATTCTTTTGTTTTAATTGAATAACACAAAAATTTTAATTTATAAAAGAATCTAATAACTCAAATTTGTTAAGATTTTAATTAACCTTTTACAAATCACAAACTAATAACATTAAACTTTAGCAGAATTTAACAAAATCTTAATCTAATAACAACAGATTCTACATAACATTTAAAATTTTAAAACTCTATTCAGATCTCAAACCAATACTAAATTTAAAGAGTATCTATTGACTGTTGACTAATATTTATACCATTAAATACATTTTATTTTCCATATTTCTATATACTGACTTATTAATTTTTCTTTGATAAATCACATGCAGTAAAAGTTTCACAAAAGTAAAAGTATAGACTCAAGATATACTTATGTTAATGAAATATTCCAAGACTAAACAAAGTAGTTTGTATATATACTAATGAAAAGTTTTCATTGAAAACCCTTAATCTTCAGCAAAAAAATTTGATCCCTTAATTCTGAAATGAAGCTTCTACTACTGCTGATTGCCTTCTGCGTTCTATCTCTATCAAGTTGTTCTCCATCTTATTTCATGATTTTACTCTACGTACTAGTGTTATTATGTAAACTGTCCTATTGGGACGTTCTACGTTTTCTTTCCGTGTTTTTTTTTTTTTTTTTTTTTTTTTTTTTTTTTTTTTTTTTTTTTTTTTTTTTTTCTGTTCGTCCATAGGAAATGCCATCTGAATTTTTAGTTAATATTATCAACTGGGAAAAGGGATACAGAAAATATATATTTTTTTTTTTGTATGAAATTGTTTGTGCAGCGTGTGAAGAAAAGTTCGTCCCTTATGATTACTCGGCAACAATAGAGGTAAACAATGCTCTGTTCATGTTAGACATGTACGTTGGAAACTGTTGTTCTGATTCTTCTTCTTTTTTTTTTTTCCTTTTTTTTCTTCTTGGTGTAGTGTCTAGAGATCCCTAATAAACCACAATACAATGGAGGGATCATCGTGAATCCTGACCTGCAAAATGGTTCACATAGCTGGTCACAATTCGGAAACGCCAAAGTTGATTTCAGAGAATTCGAAGGTAATAAGTTTGTTGTTGCCACAAAGAGGAATCAATCTATCGACAGCGTCTCACAGAAGGTTTACTTGGAAAAAGGAATTCTTTACACTTTCTCGGGTATAAATAATTTCTAATTGTTTTCTTGAAGCACACTCTATAGAAGTATCATCTGATGGGTTTTTTATGTTTTACTTGTAGCTTGGTTACAAGTCAGGATAGGAAACGCTCCCGTGAGCGCAGTTTTCAAGAAGAATGGTGAAGTTAAGCATGCCGGTTCGGTTGTTGCTGAAGCAAAATGCTGGTCCATGCTCAAAGGTGGTCTCACTGTTGATGAATCTGGTCCTGCCGATCTTTACTTTGAGGTTTGACTATACACAAACATGTTCATGGTCTCGATTGCTTGTCTTTATTTAATACATTTTGCAAGCTGCTCTTTCAACATATATATGATGATCCATATTTGTCATGTGTAGAGTGTGAACACAACGGTTGAGATTTGGGTTGATAGCGTCTCTTTGCAACCTTTCACACAAGAAGAGTGGAACTCTCACCACGAGCAGAGCATTGACAAGGAAAGAAAAGGTGCCGTGAAGATCAAAGTCGTGAATGACAACGGCAAGACGGTACCAAACGCAACCATTACCATAAATCAGAGGCGACTCGGATTCCCATTTGGTTGCGCCGTAGAAAATAACATACTTGGGAATCAAGCATACCAAAACTGGTTCACTAAAAGATTCACCGTGACAACTTTTGGGAACGAGATGAAATGGTACGATACAGAAAGAGAAAGAGGCATAGAGGATTATACGACCGCAGACACGATGTTGAGATTCTTCAAGCAGCACGGTATCGCTGTACGTGGGCACAATATTTTATGGGACCACCCTAATTATCAACCTGCTTGGGTGAAACCTCTGTCCGGTAACGATCTTTACGATGTCGTGAAACGAAGGGTTTTCTCAGTGGTCTCGCGATACGAAGGGCAGGTTGCGAATTGGGATGTTGTGAATGAGAATATCCATTTCTCCTTCTTTGAGAGCAAGCTGGGTCCTAACGCCTCACGTAATATCTTCACGATGGCTCATTTCGTCGATCCAAAGACAACAATGTTCATTAATGAATTCAATACATTAGAGTACCCTCAGGATCTGAAATCTAGTCCAGCAAGGTACTTGGAGAAGCTCAGGGAGCTTCAATCTATTCAGGTTGCCGGAAAAATTCCATTGGGGATCGGTCTTGAGTCTCATTTCGGTACTCCAAACATTCCGTTCATAAGATCAGCTCTTGATACTCTTGGTGCCACCGGTTTGCCTATTTGGCTAACTGAGCTCGACGTTGATGCGCCTCCCAATGTCCGGGTAACTTAATTATATTCTCTTATACAACTAGACAAAAATCATCGTTATTGAATTCCCATTAAAATGGGGTTTGAGCACTTCTCACCTGTTTGATGTTTGGTTTTTCTTGCAGGGCAAGTATTTTGAGCAAGTTCTAAGGGAAGGCCATGCGCATCCAAAGGTGAAAGGAATAGTGATGTGGACAGGATATTCTGCTAAAGGTTGCTATAGAATGTGCCTCACTGATGGAAACTTCAGAAACCTACCCACTGGAGACGTCGTGGACAGACTGATACGTGAATGGGGAGGGCTTCGCACCCAAACCACAGGAGTCACTGACGCTAATGGATTGTTTGAAGCTTCACTCTTTCATGGTGACTATGATCTCAATATATCTAGTCCTATCACCAATTCAAAAGCTTCTTACAACTTTACGTTGACTCCTAATGATTCGTCTTCACAGAGCCAGCCATCTACATTTATCTTTCCCGCTTGAGACGACGCCAACTTAACAACTACTTTGTATTTGAACAGTTTGATCCATAGTGAAAAACTGTGGCAGGCAGATAGTCTATATTAAATTGTGAAAAGGTGTGTATTCCCATGAGCCATGAGCATCTTTGGGTTGGTTTCCTAAGTTTAAGCCTTGATACATAATCAATACAATAATATTTAACTTCTCTTAACTATTTCGTTAAGTCTTAATTTACTTGATTAGATAATTTCATTTGAATATGATTCTTTTAATGTATTAATTTTATCCTAATATTTATAGTGGAGTACTTACATAATGTATATACATCAATTTACTTTAGACAAATTAAAAACTTAAAAGATGTAGGAAGAACATATTATGTCAATATCTTAAAGCAAACATAATTTTGACCCAATATTAGGCGTAGACCATGTAGATCCATAAGAATATCAATGGAAGCCCTCTCCTATTATAAATTTTTTGTATCAACATAAATATGATTTTCTGTTTGAACTTTGAACAGAGAGACATACTGTAAATATTGACTATTGACGGGGATTTAATTATTCTATTGACCTCTTTAATGATGACATTTTTTTTTTTTTTCTTATGTGTGATAAAAGTTTCCATAAATGGAAAATATACCAAGACTATAAAACATACTAGTATATTACTGAAACCCTCAATCATCAGCCAAACAAAGTGAATTCTTAATTTAGGTGTTTCAATGAAGCTTCTACTGCTGCTGCTTGCCTTCTGCGTTCTTTCTCTATCAAGTTGTTCTTCTCATCTTAGCCTATGATTTTACAATATATCTACTCTAGTAGTTATTATAAATGAGAAAATAGATTTTTGTATTAAACGTCGTTACCACTTTGCAGGATGTGAAGAAAAGTCTGTCCCTTATGATTACTCGGCAACAATAGAGGCAAGCAATGCTCTGTTCATTCAGTCTTCATGTTCATTAAAAACTTTGTTCTGAGTCCTTTTTTTTGTTGTTGTTGTCTTGGTGCAGTGTCTAGAGATCCCTAATAAACCACAATACAATGGAGGGATCATCGTGAATCCTGACCTGCAAAATGGTTCACAGAGCTGGTCACAATTCGGAAACGCCAAAGTTGATTTCAGAGAATTCAAAGGTAATAAGTTTGTTGTTGCCACAGAGAGGAATCAATCTAACGACAGCGTCTCACAGAAGGTTTACTTGGAAAAAGGAATTCTCTACACTTTCTCGGGTATAAGTAATTTTGAATTTGTGTTTCTTGGTGCACACTCTGTAGAAATATCATTTCATGTATTATTATGTTGTACTTGTAGCCTGGTTACAAGTAAGCGTAGGAAACGCTCCTGTAAACGCCGTTTTCAAGAAGAATGGTGAATATAAACATGCCGGTTCGGTTGTTGCTGAATCCAAATGCTGGTCCATGCTCAAAGGTGGTCTCACCGTTGATGAATCTGGTCCTGCCGATCTCTACTTCGAGGTGTATGTATATACGAAAGCATATTCATGGTCTCAATTGTTTATATGCATTTCTAAATTTTGCAAGCTTCTCTTTTCTCAACCTATATATATTTCCATGGTCATGTGTAGAGCGCGAACAGAACGGTTGAGATTTGGGTAGATAGCGTCTCTTTGCAACCTTTCACACAAGAAGAGTGGAACTCTCACCACGAGCAGAGCATTGACAAGGAAAGGAAAAGTGTCGTGAAGATCAAAGTTGTGAATGACAACGGCGAGACGGTACCAAACGCAACCATTACCATAGAACAAAGGCGACTCGGATTCCCATTCGGATGCGCGGTAGAAAATAACATACTTGGGAGTCAAGCATACCAAAACTGGTTCACTCGAAGATTTACCGTGACAACTTTTGGGAACGAGATGAAATGGTACAGCACAGAAAGAGTAAGAGGCATAGAGGATTATACGACCGCAGACGCGATGTTGAGATTCTTCAAGCAGCACGGCATCGCTGTACGTGGGCACAATATTTTATGGGACGACCCTAAGTATCAACCTGGATGGGTGAAGTCTCTGTTCGGTAACGATCTCTACAACGCCGTGAAACGTAGGGTTTTCTCAGTTGTCTCGCGATACAGAGGCCAGCTTGCGAGTTGGGATGTTGTGAATGAGAATCTCCATTTCTCCTTCTTTGAGAGTAAGTTGGGTTATAAAACCTCTTATAACGCATTTTCGATGGCTCATGCCTTCGATCCACGGACAACAATGTTCATGAATGAATACAATACATTAGAGCAACCTCAGGATCAAAGTTCTAGTCCAGCAAGGTATTTGCAAAAGCTTAGGGAGCTTCAATCTATCCGGGTTGCTGGAAACATTCCTTTAGGGATCGGTCTTGAGTCTCATTTTAGCACTCCTAACATTCCGTATATGAGATCAGCTCTTGATACTCTTGGTGCCACTGGTTTGCCTATTTGGCTAACTGAGGTCGACGTTGATGCGCCTGACAATGTCCGGGTAACTTAATTATATTCTCTTATCATTATTGAATTCTCATTTGTTATTTCATCCCCATTAAAATGGAGTTTGAGCACTTCTCCCCTGTTTGGTGTTTGTTTTTCTTGCAGGCCAAGTATTTCGAGCAAGTTCTAAGGGAAGGCCATGCGCATCCAAAGGTGAGAGGAATAGTGATGTGGGCAGGATATTCTCCATCAGGTTGCTACAGAATGTGCCTCACCGATGGAAACTTCAGAAACCTACCCACCGGAGACGTCGTGGACAAACTGCTACGTGAGTGGGGAGGGTTTCGCAGCCAAACCACAGGAGTCACTGATGCTAATGGATTCTTTGAGGCTTCACTTTTTCAGGGTGACTATGTGCTCAATATATCTCAGCCTTTCACCAAATCAAAAGCTTCTTACAACTTTACGTTGACTCCTGATGACTCCTCCTCTTCAGTGACCAAACCATCTATTTTTGTCTTACCTGTTTGAGACGCTATGTTTACAACAACTTTGAATTTGGGTATAGTTTGATTCTCAGCGAAAAAATATTGTCTGTTTTGAGTTGTAGCAGCTGTGTAAGACGAAACTTCCATTTGAGCATCATTGAGTTGGTTCCATAATATAACTATAAGGGATTTTATCATCAATATACTAAACTTTCTCTAAACGTTGTTGTTTCGTATAAATTTCTTTGCTTAAGCCAAATCTTTTTTTCATGCAATCATACATTTTTATGTTTTGACCCAACATTAATTGTCAAAATCGCAGGAAGTTCGACCAGATGCGTCGTTTCTATTTTGGACTTGGAATACTAATTAAATGACTTACATTGGATATATATTAAGACGTCGAAATATCTTATATACAGTAAAATTTCTATAAATTAATAATATTGAGACCAAAATATTTTATTAATTTATAGTGATATTAATTTTTAGATATATTTTTAATAGTTTAATTTTTAAAAATTATGAATTGAGACAATTTTTAACAATAATTTCGGATATTCAAAATTTTATGGTATTGAAATTGAATTTGTAATATTTAGAAAATATTATTAACAATAAATTACAAATACAATAGACAAATTCACTTATACACATGACATACATAAAATTAAATTTATGAATAATAATGTAGATTCTCGTTTGAGCTAATCCGGTATTTTGTTGTCAAAAAAAAAAAAAAAAAGAATAATATTATAGATTGATATTATAGAATAATATTATAGACTTCAACAACACAAAAACAGGGGATGTAATTGACAAGTTGCTCAAGGAGTGGCATCAAAAATCTTCAGAGATTCCAAAGATTTTCACAGCATATTCCGAGAATGAAGAAGAATACGTCTCATTGTTGCATGGACGCTACAGTGTGAATGTTAGTCATCCATGGATGAAGAACTTGTCCACAAGTTTCAGCTTGGAGGTAGCAAAGGAGATGGGTCAGCGTCAGGTAGTTAGAGTAGTAATTGATGCTTGAGTTAAGAACAATAATATGTGAAATTATCATAATCATATAATAAAACTTGAAAAGTCATCTACCATTAACCATAACGTTCTTTTACAGGAGCTTCTTGAAGAAAAGTTATGCCTAAAGTTAATAGACTATTTAACTATTGGTGAAAAAAAGACATATATTATAAATGGTCAACTTATTTAAAATATATAAAAGAAATTTCATTTCGTCAGAATAGAAAATTTAATGAAACATCTCCCCTTTTATTTTGGTGAATAATAAAACATCCCAATTGAATTTGTGTAAGCCCATAGTCCTTCGTCAAAAAAAAAAATTACGATTATTAAATTACATTCTAAGCATAGTCTGCATCAACTTATTTAACTTGACATATTGCTTAACGGCTATGTTACAATTTTGTTTCCTGGTCGCTTTCACTCTAGCTAACCAAACAAAATATTTGCTTGCAAGCGTTTCACACGAGTGAATCACACTTTATAACTTTTTTTGGGATTAGTACCCACTTTGTAAAGAGAGGAAAAAGACTCAAGATTTGAGAATTTCTGCATGATTTCACTATATGGTCAGTACATATACATATATGCAGAAGATCATATATTCATATCTAATTTCCTAAAGTAAAAGATTGTTAAAATAAAATTCACAATATTCACTAAGATCCTAATTCCTAAACTTGTGAGATACGGATTCGTATCTCAACTGACACACGTGTGTCTTTAGGAAAAAAAAAAAGGTGTGTGATGCGCAACACATAAGATAATTTTTGATATTATGTAATTTTGATATACCTTACATATTTTTTTTCTTAAAAAATTGTAGCAAGGACGATGAAGAATATCAACGATGGCTTCATGCTTTTACTTCTCTGGTGTCTTGTGCATTCAGGGATTGCCATTGATCCTTTCTCCCAAAGCGACTCTCTCAAAACAGAGGTAACCAAAACTGATAAACTTCATCGAATGAGTGATTTTTTTTGTTGTTGTAAATTTTAAGTTTCTAATTATGGTAAAATTTGGTATATATGAAGTGTGTAATGAATCCTCCACCAAGCAGTGAAACACAAGGATTTTTTACGATTTAGCCGCTCTGTCGAAGATGACTCTGATGAAGAATGGAAAATATATGGAAATAGAGCCATTAGGGGAATGATACAGAGAATCCATCTTCACCAAGGAAACATTTACAGCTTCTCTGGTAAATTATAAATTTACAGATGCAACCCATTTATCTACGTTATATAATATAATACATCATCACTTCTTAGTTTCTTGTCTAGTAAATTACTGTTTCAAACCAGAGACAATTGGGTCAGTTCTTTATAGTTGTGTTCAATCTGATTCCAGTTTTGTTTCAAGAGTTTTAGTTTTTAGTGTGTTGGTTTAGGCAGTGTATTACCCAAAAATAAAGTCTTACGTAGATCAGTTTGGTACGGCTTAAATTTTGGTTTAGATTCAGTGTTCTGTATATTACAATGACTCTATTTAAAACAGAGACTTTAATTGTACTCTATATACACTAATAGTTTCTTTCAGTTTGGATTAATTAGATTGAAACATCCATAGGTTCTTTGTTAATGGAAATACAGCTTGGGTGAAGTTGAGAGAAGGAAACAAGAATAAGGTAGGAGTTATGTTCAAGACTGAAAATGGAAGACTTGTTCATGGAGGTGGAGTTAGGGCAAAGCAAGGATGTTGGACTTTGCTTAAAGGTGGCATTGTGACAGATGTTTCAGGCCCTGTAGATATTTTTTTCAAGGTACAAATAACATTAGCACTATCTGTATATGTTAGTTCCTATGTATATATAACTCTGTGTCAACGCGGGTTTAATTATGTGGAAACAGAGTGATGATGAAGAAGCAAAGATATCTGCAAGAGATGTGTCGTTAAAAAAGTTCAGCAAAGAAGAATGGAAACTGAAACAAGACCAACTTATTGAAACGGTAGCACTGATCGATCTTTTCTATCTGTAGAAATCTATATTAAATTTTTAGGGTTTTGTGATCATGCAGTCCAATTAAGCCCAATTCGTCTTTGACGCCGACCATATTAAGCCTATAATTTTGAAAATTTGAACCCGGTCTTGATCCCCTAAACCAAGTTTCTAGGCCCGGTCTCACATCTATATTCTTTTATCTATCTATCTATCGGTGTGCTATTTATGCTGTTACATGACTTATGTTAATTGCAGATAAGGAAGAACAAAGTGAGATTTGAAGTAACTTATCAGAATAAAACTACAGTAAACGGCGCAGTGATATCCGTAGAACAAACCAAACCATCTTTCCTCTTAGGCTGTGCAATGAACTTTCGGATCCTACAAAGCGAAGGGTACAGAAAATGGTTTGCGTCACGGTTTAAAATCACATCCTTCACCAATGAAATGAAATGGTATACAACGGAGAAAGTACGCGGTCAAGAGAACTACAGGTTAGCCGATTCAATGCTTAAGTTTGCGGAAGATAATGGGATATTGGTTAGAGGTCATACAGTGTTGTGGGACGATCCAATAATGCAGCCAAGTTGGGTCCAAAACGTAGAAGATCCAAACGATTTGATGAATGTGACATTAAACCGGATAAACTCGGTAATGATGAGATACAAAGGGAAGTTAACCGGGTGGGATGTGGTTAATGAGAACGTGCATTGGGATTACTTTGAGAAATTGCTTGGTGCAAACGCTTCTTCAAGTTTCTACAATTTGGCTTTTAAGCTTGATCCTGATGTGGCATTGTTCGTTAACGAGTACAACACGATAGAGAACCGTATAGATGTTACCGCAGCGCCGATTAAGGTGAAGGAAAAGATGGAGGAGATTCTTGCATACCCAGGAAATATGAACATTAAAGGAGCAATTGGAGCTCAAGGTCACTTTAGTCCAACTCAGCCTAACTTAGCTTACATGAGATCTGCATTGGACACTTTAGGCTCTTTAGGTTTGCCTATCTGGCTTACAGAGCTTGATATGCCTAAATGCCCTGATCAGGTCAGTCATCAACTTATCTTGTATAACAAGAAAGCCTCTTTCCATCTTCTCTAATTATCATATTCATAAAAGTTGGTTAACTAACTAATTCAATTGCTTGATAGGAGAAATACATGGAAGACATTCTGAGGGAAGCGTATTCGCATCCTGCGGTTAAAGGCATCATAATATTTGCTGGGCCTGAGGTGTCTGATTTCGACAAGCTGACACTTGCGGACAAAGACTTCAACAACACAAAAACAGGGGATGTAATTGACAAGTTGCTCAAGGAGTGGCAGCAATCTTCAGAGATTCCAAAGATTTTCATGGCTGATTCTGAGAATGAAGAAGAAGATATCTCATTGTTGCATGGACATTACAATGTGAATGTCAGACATCCATGGATGAAGAACTTATCCACCAATTTCAGTTTGGAGGTAACTAAGGAGATGGGTCAGGGTCAGGTGGTTAAAGTTGTAATTGATACTTGAATTACAAAAAAAAATTGTGACATTTTCAGAAATTCATTTAGTGTAATCATAGTATTAAAAACTTGAAAAGTCATCTACCATATAAATCATAACGTCTGTAAGGAGATGAATAGATTAAGGACTATAATTGTAATTAGTGAATAGTTAAACCCTACAATTAAACTTCTCATAACGTCTTCCTCTAGAGGAGAGCTCTTGAAGCGAGTAATGGCTAACGTTTAATAAACTTTTTAAGCACATTATTACCAAAACACATTTAGAAGGAATTTTTATAACTCTGAAACAGAGATAGTTTTTTAATACACACCTAATAAAAAATAAATTCCTTTAATCATCACCAAAACCTAACATTTTCTTTCCTGTACAGTTTAAAATTAAATTCCTGCACAACTTATTTTTGTGCATAGAGAGTAACACGATCAATTTGAAGAAACTATAAACCATGCAAAAGAAAAAGGACAAACATATTGCTAAAAGATTGGGTTATATTCAAACCGGATACACACACATGACACACTTATATGTATATGAAAGGAAGTGAAAAAAGCTAAGAGAACACATGGAGGACGGGAACATCGAAACCGGGAGAGCATAGGAATTATCAGCAAGTGAAAAGAGAGAAAGGGATCAGAAAGTGACACATTTAAGAGCCTAAATTGCAAAAGTGTGTAGTTGGTCGAAGTGCGTGTTGTTGCACGTGCGCACATGTGTGAATTTTTGAACCTTGCGTATTTCTTTTTTTTTACGTGCACACGTGCCCACATGCATGCCTGATTTTGCTAGCTAGCTATTAGAAACAAACCCTTAAATGAAATCAATCAATCAATTTTTTTTTTCATCTATTTTCTGAAAATTTTATTTGGACTCACATAGCATGTGTACCAAATCAGAGATATGCAATTCCAATATCTATACAGTTCCTTCACACATTTCAGTTTTATCATCTTATACATCCTTCATTTCGATTTAGCACATGATGTTAACCTTATAATATATCTGTTACTCTTTTAAAAACTTAATCATGCTAAAATGACACCAATATATCTATTACTCTTTTCTTAAACATGATGTTAACCTTATATATCTATTACTTTTTTAAAAACTTAATCATGCTAAAATGACACCAATGTATCTCGTTATCCCAGATATTGAGAGTGTCAAATTCACGAAAAAGAACATATAAAAGAGAAATCACTAGGAGAGATTTTATTTTCGACAGGAGAGATTTAGGTGAAGAATTAAATTAGAGAGTACGACAGGGAAATAAAATAAAGCAAAACGAAATGTGAGGACATGTGATATCATAAAAGCGTAGTCAATAGACCGCTCGGATCTTCTTGTCACCACTTGTCTGTCTGTCGAACTCGCTTTGACCCATGCACCATCTAATTACTTCCACTAATACATTACTTAACATAATAAATGAATACTAATCAACATTTAATAATACGATCAATGGGTATTTTATCTCTTCTAGACTAGTTTTGGAGAATATGTCACGTGGGAACTTTTATATTTGGATGATATTTATTATACATCCACGTATTGAGTTTCGCTCTAGTTAGATATATATGCGATTGATCGTTTATTTTAATGTTGCCAAAATTTATGTTTTGGTTTTATATCTTTGGATTAAATATGAAAAATGCCTGGATACGAACGATGCATGTCATTCCCATGTTACATATACTGGCATTGGAAGAGGAGTTAACAAAATTGAAACAAGAGCCTTTTACCAAAAAAAAAAAATGAAATAAGAGTTTTTATTATACAATTTAAATCGAGTTCACATGTTGCGAACTTGCTAGTTTAGCCTAATAACGCCGACTTATCCATTGATTCTTTTTAATAAAATTTATTTGGTTTCATATTTGCTCTAATAACGACAAAACAAAAGCCCAAATTATTAGACCAACCTAAAGTTTGAAAAATTAATAGGCAGAAGAAGAAGTAGGAGACGAGAGAGACGATGATAATAAGTTAAAATACGATATACTCCGTAGCTATTGAAGATAAGAGCAAAATTGAAATGAATAAATTAATTAAAGAGAGACGTATAGTAGATGCATGTGTGTGTGTATAAATATAAGATACAGAAAAAGAAACAGACGTTTTAAGTCGATTCTTCACTCATAGAGTCTTTTCTTTAAATCTTTTTCAACACAGCTGTTCGATCTCAAGAAGAATTTTTATCTTTTTTTTTTTGCTATAGAACGTAACATAAAAGAAGAAAATGTTGGGTTCGAGTAGCGGATGCGAGTCAGGATGGACTCTATACTTAGACCAGTCTGTTTCTTCACCAAGTCCTTCTTGTTTTAGAGACAGTAATGGGTTTGAAAATAGAAGAAGAAGCAAAGATTCATGGGACCAAAACTATGTGCAACAACAAGGAGACGACGACGAAGAAGAAGAAGACGATTTATCAATGATTTCAGATGCTTCTTCTGGTCCAAGGAATATTTCTGAGGAAGATTCAGTGAAGAAGATAAACATTGTTGGTCTCAAGAAGCAGAGCAAGAGAGAAAAGAAAAGAAGAGATTACGAGAAAATGAACTCTGTTCTTGATGATACTGCTAGCTCTCCCCTTTACAATTTCCCTCATGTAAGTCCTAGTCCACACTTTTCGCTAAACAAAGATCAATGTTTTGGTAGATTCACTAAGTACGGATTGTTTCTTTGCGTTTACAGTGTTTACATTCCATGTTATAATGCTTAGAATATCATAATAGAAACGCAAACGTAAACACAAACAAATAATCATTAGTCACTGTAGAATTTACCTAGCATACAAAAAAAGTCCATGGCTAGTTTTGGGCTTACCTTTTTTAGAAAACACAAAGACTTTCTCGTAATCTTTTGAATGATATGGTCTTGAATTTTTTTTAATCAGTATCTAAAGTGATCAATATTGTTTCCTGTTAAGTCTTCTTTTTATTTTGTTACCACATCTTTGTGTCATCCAACGAGTATATATATAAACTAAAGTGATCTATATTGTTCCCTATTAATGACTACAAAAGCTCGATAAATCTGGATTAGAGGGCTTATAAAAACAAAAAACAAAGACACTTTGTATCTTTTAAAAGAGGATTTTTGTTCTTTAGTTTTTATACTATATTTTTTGGGATTTAACATTTGTTTTGATATATCCTGTAGATGTTGCAGAAAGGTGTTGGTGGTAATAAGATAGAGCAAACCTTTCCAGAAAGTACATTGGACTACTCGCAAGGCTTCTCGGCTACTCAATTCCAGGTTTCTCTCTCTTCACTTCACTATCTCTCTGTTAGGTTCTGTACTGAGTACACGTGACCTGTCTCAAGAGTCTCACCATAAATGTATGTATTTGTGTATTGAAATAAGCAGGACAAAACAGCATTCCAAGAGCAGTATGCTTATTTGCATATGGAAACCAGATTCTAAAATTGAACCAGTTAAGTAATGTATGTATATATTATTTCTATAGATGTTTCACTACTTTGTTTTATTTTTACTTTATGAAGAACATATATCCAATCTGACTAAAACGTTGAAATTAGCAGGTCAGGAGGATCAAACTGAAGAGCCGCTATTTTGGACATTTCTGAAGCTTTTATGGATTCAAGTAATGATTAAATTGAATCTTGAAGTCCCAAAATACTATGAAAGATAGGATGGATTTTAAGCAAAAAATTGCTATAGAAAAGAACCCAACAATGAAGGGACACACAAAAAAAAGGGTTCTCATAAATTTGGGTGGGTCTGAATCTTCCTCTTTTTTGCTTTGTAATTTCTTTACAAAGCGAGTTTTTTAGCCGCCCTTATGTTAAACTCACTGTGTAACAAAACTTCAATGCCTAAATAAGCTCTCCTTTTTTTTGGGGGGAAGAGCTACTACGTACCAAGAACTATCTAGCAAATAATGCTTTTAATTAATGGTTCTTTTTATGATTAATCCAATTGTTTCCTCCGTTCCTTTTGTAGAATCTGATATGACTCTTGGCTCTATCAAATCATATGTTTGAGCTAATTAAAAAAATGGCGTTCTTGATAACTTTGACAGACTTATTAATTATTATATATGTATGACTGGTTCAAATTGCTGTTTCCTTTTTATCTCTAACAGCAAACTCGGCTTCGACTGGACATATCTAATGTTTTTGTTTTCTCATGCATTTTTAAGAATACCCATGTAAAACCAATATTTTTAAAAAGTTGTATTTATAAATGTTGAATGATTAGAAGATTCATTTAAAGGTGCCAAAATCTGAAGAATTAGAGGACCTTTTCAAAAGTTTATAATCAAGAAATAAAACGTATCCTTTAATAATTAAACAGAGTAGGAAAACCTTTTTATAACACCACAACGCTAACCCTAAAACTTAAAAGAATGTGTAAAGCGCCAATAAAGAGAATACTAAACTTATCCAAATCTGGTTCTCCGCTGTGTTGTTATAGCCACTCGTCATCATATACATTCCTCCTTTCTACACAAGTCTAAGGCTCAAAAGTTATAAATGTTTCAACTTTGAGGTAGCAGAGGATGTTGAACTTTTAACAACAACAAAAAGAAAAAAAAAACAGAGGATGTTGAACTTTTAACAACAACAAAAAAAAAAAAAAAAAAAAAAAAAAAAAAAAAAAAAAAACAGAGGATGTTGAAAGTTGAAAGTTGAAAGTCCCGTCAACCGTCATTGTTGCTCTGTTGAGTTCTGAGTCAGACTGGGGGTGTTAATCAGCCCAAGCATGAATACTGAATAGGCCTAATGGTATTCTGGTCCATCTGAGCTTGGCCCAAGTTATAGAACCACAAATCATGCCTTAAATAGCTGTTGCAATCTAAATGGTTGCGAGTTGGATTTGATGACGAGTAGTTGTACTTGGAAGTAGTTGTGATAAATAAATGGGAATATGATAGGCCGTTCACGTCCTCAAATAATAAGATCTATCTTTGGCGTCTCCCAGTCCCCCCCCCCCCCCCCCCCCTATTACTCTGTTGTTTTACTCTGCGATTCTGTATCACCCAAACATAACAAATTACCATACATTTATATCAACAAAAATTGCTTACAAAAGCACATTTTTCACATTCTCTCGATTTTTTTTTATATTTTAAAGAAATGTGTTTAAATACCGTTATTTATTGTTTTGCAAAATTATAATACTGACTCTGAATTTTAATTATTATTTGGTTTCCACAATTAGAATGGAATCATACCCCCTTTTTTTTTTTTAACAAACAAATGGAATGATACCAAAACTAAACATATCAATCAGTCAAGATGCATGGTTATAATTTAAATAATTGTTTCGCTCTTCAACGTGGGAAAATGCTTAAATTAAGCCAAGCCATGTTTTTGAGTCAAATAAGTTCATATCCAAAATATGTAAAATATTGAAATCTCTAGATACTTCTAATAAGATTTTTTGACAGCTAATATAAAGTAGTTGGGAAAAAAAAATGTAGGTAGGTGCTCACATTGATTTCACCTTGTAAAGCCTAAAACTATAAATCTTAGTAATCTTTATGTGATATGCCGTTGTACTCTATTGCAGTCTTTCTCTCACTCAAACGTATATACAAACATAAAATTATGTCGACAGAAATGGAGGTCGTAAGTGTTCTTCAGTACCTTGATAACAAATCCATATTGGTCATTGGAGCTGCCGGGTTCTTAGCAAATAGTATTCTCTCTCTCTCTCTCTCTCTCTCTCTCTCTCTCTCTCTCAGATTTATATGTGTCAATTTAGGCTTGAGCTACACTTAAATAGCATTAGTTAACGCATCATACATTTATAAAGCATGACAAGAACAATACTCTAGTAGTTAACTCGCACTAGTATTGTTGATATGTGTTATCATCTGGATTCATGCATGCATGTCGTCGACAACAAAATAAGAACAATCAAGGTAGAAATTGCAATATGAATGTGCCACGTACCACAGGTAATGAAAGTCTACGTATTGTAAATGCTTGTAGCGATCGATTACAATTTAAGAATAGTAAAAGATTGATGAGTTCTCAGTAAATAATTTGTGGTTGATATAAGAAATGCTTATTTGACTCACGTCAATCGATTTATATTAGTCTAACCGGTCAGTATTTTGGGGGTCTAGACATGACTGCGTATATCGATCGTAATCGATACAAGTTGCTTCTTCGTTATATAATTAAACTAGCTCTCGAAAATTTTAAGTATGGTTAAATTGTATAAAATTTAATTGCAGTTTTTGTGGAGAAGATATTAAGGGTGGCACCAAACGTGAAGAAACTCTATCTCCTTCTAAGAGCATCAAAAGAAAAAACTGCTACCCAGAGGTTTAACGACGAGGTTTTGTCTCCACATATTTAGGCTAGCTTTGAACGTCTGTAGTTGTTACTTGTTAGATATATTTAATCACTCAATCAAAGTTGTTAGAAAACTCTTTCTTAATAATATATATATATATATATATATATATATAATATGGGTATTAGAAATCTGTATATATTGAATTCGTAATAAAATTATGAACTTATAGTTCTTGTTTGAAAAGTATAATTTTATTCAAATATCTTCCAAACCTCATATGGTATGATAGTAGAAGTTTTATAACTTTTGAGGTGTTTAAATCAATGCAGATTTTGGGTAAAGATTTGTTCAAAGTGGTGAAAGAGAAGTATGGTCCAAATCTTAATCAACTTACATCAGAGAAAGTCACTATTGTCAATGGAGACATTTGTCTTGAGGATTTAGGTATTCAAAATCTCGACTTAGCTCATGAGATGATCCACCAAGTTGATGCCATTGTTAATTTAGCTGCAACTACTAAGTTTGATGAAAGGTATATATACTAATTTCAATATGTTATATATGTATAATTTTATCCCATCGTAATGATTCTAATATCTTAATCTTATTATTGATTTATTAAACTTTCCTTTGAACTGAACTTTAACTATCACTTACAGTACAGAAAATAAATTTATCTAACTACTTTTTATTTTATTTTGTGTGTGTCTGTCAGTCTGTGTGTGTGGGGCTATCGCATAGCAATTAAATTTTGATTTCCTGGAAAATAAATATGTTACCAATCCATTTAAAACGAATCACATATTAGCGATCGACATCAACGATATCCCGATGGAATATTTTTCACTACCGTAAAACTAAAGGAATGTAAATTACTTTGCAGATACGATACAGCACTTGGGATCAACACATTCGGTGCTCTCAATGTCTTGAACTTTGCCAACAGATGTGCAAAGGTTAAGATCTGTGTTCAAGTATCAACAGGTATGAATGAATACAAAACTACTATGCTAGCTAGGTATCAATGATACTGTGAGATAACTTGTGTTTATTAGATCGCAAGTGGTGAATTACATTAACATAAACTTCTTATGTATCCGATTTTCCTAATCCCTATGACCCTATCTTATAAATTAGACTGAAATTAAAAGAACATGGGTATATTAGGACCAACATGCAGAGTATCCTACAGGTTATCTCGATTTCGACATCTAACTACCAACCAATGCAATACTTCTTCGCTTTTTTTATTTTTATATAATAAAAGAAGGGACCATTATGGCAAAAATACCAATCTATTTACATTGATCACAATTTACATTCAAATAACTCCAATTATTATGATGAGTTTTTTTTACTAGGTAAACCGATCATTTTTGTTTTGGGAATAAACTTCTTTACAAAGTATAACTGACTAGTATAAAACTTAACAGTTAAATGCCACCAAATAATAAAAATTTATATTATAGCTTACGTGTGCGGAGAAAAACCTGGCCTGATAATGGAGACTCCGCACCGTATGGGTGAGACGTTGAATGGAACCACCGGTCTAGACATTAACCGTGAGAAGAAATTGGTTCAGGAGAAACTTGACCAGCTCCAAGCCATCGGAGCCTCTCCAGAAACCATCAGAGAAGCCATGAAGGTTCTCGGACTCACCAGGTTCTAGGCCTACTTGAAGTTGCAAATAAAAATGTCATTTAATGTTAAACTTTGAAAAAAAAGAATGATTATGACTTAAAAAAAAAAGAAATTAACGATAGGGCAAAGATGTACGGATGGCCAAACACATATGTGTTCACCAAGGCAATGGGGGAGATGGTGGTAGGGGCAAAGAGGGAAAATATATCACTTGTGCTGCTTCGTCCTTCAATTATTACCAGCACATTCAAAGAACCATTCCCCGGTTGGACTGAGGGCATCAGGTTAAATTATCAAAAGCTCTTTTACTCGAATATACTAAATGATACACCTATTGATAGTCTACTAGTCAAATCAATGAAACATCTAGTCTTAATTGTACAGGACCATTGATAGTTTAGCTGTTGGATATGGTAAAGGCAAACTCACGTGCTTTCTTTGTGATCTTAATGCTATTTCCGATGTGGTACCTACTTGACACTCATCTTAATCTACGCTCGACATTGGACATTAATATATACAGTAGTATTATTTACTCATCTTGATTTTGACATGTTTGGACACGTATGCATGGAATAGATGCCCGCAGATATGGTGGTAAATTCGATTCTAGTATCAATGGCCGCTCAAGCCGGTAAACAAAAAGAGATCATTTACCATGTGGGTTCTTCACTAAGAAACCCGTTGAAAAATAAGACATTTCCTGAAGTAGCATACAAATATTTCACAACCAAACCTTGGATCAACAAAGATGGGAAGGCCGTTGGGGTCAAGAACATTCAGATATTGAGTTCTATGAATAGTTTCCACAGATACATGACCATGCATTACTTGATTTCATTGAAGGTAACGATATAATTAATACGGTAGTTTTAGTTAGATCTATGAATAACCTTTATGATTCTCTGGTTAATTTATCACAGGGACTTGAAGTAGCAAACATGGTACTTTGCAAGTTGTTAGACAAGGAATTTAAGGAATTCCATAGAAAGATAGCGTTTGTATTTCGGCTTGTTGATCTCTACCAGCCTTACCTCTTTTTCAAGGGCATGTAAGTAACTTTTTCATTTTCCAGTTTGGTTCTATAATTATTAGTGTACATGTGTCTAATATGGTTTCAGAGTTAAACGATATTATACCATTTAACTGGAGTATGTATTAATTGCACATGCAGATTCGATGATACAAATACAGAAACTTTGCAAAAATGGTGTCGCAGACGGAAAGCAAGACTTTCTATTTCGATCCAAAGGTTATCGACTGGGACAGCTATTTTGTGGATACACATATCCCTGGGCTGGTTAAGCAATGTCTTCTAATAAGTTCATATTTACCATTCTTATCTTATTGTATTACAACGAGTATATTGTGGACACTATTGATCCGTTTTCATTCGGCTACGTTTCTAAATTCGGTTCTAAAGCTGGAATGTTTTATTATTATATTTTTTATTTTTTTTTTGGGGGTTTTATTTATAATTTCAGCATTAATTTGCATCTCTGTATGAAATTATATATTTGATACTCCTATAATATATACTTCCAACGCCTTGTGTTTTTATATATTACTTAATAATTCGTAGTATATAATATCGGAACAATGATTCAATCTGTTGCTAAATAAATTTTCGTTAATTAAGATTTATCTTTCAGAGTTAATTGATCAACAAAAAATGTCCATGAAAAAGCAGTCCAATTGTGTATGTTCTTGAATCTTGACCTTAGACTCTTTGAGTCGAGAGAAATCCATACCACAAACGGGGAAACTAAAAAAATATATATATTTCTGGTAATGTATATTCATTTCAAATTTTCAAGTGAGGGGCTATATATGACATAAAGCATTTTGAGAGGCTTGACTCTAATTAATATAGGGTACCTATATATGGTGGGCTTAACTATAACCTAATTCTAATCTTAGATGGTGAGAAGGCAACAAACGCTTTCATTATGTCGGAATCTAGATGACCCCTTTGTACCTTTCAAAGGACGAAAAATCATAAACCTCCCTCATTATATTGACACCAAATTGACTTCTTTCAACTCAGCGTTTGCAAGCCGGTATCTTGATACCTTGTGGTTTTCACTACTCGATCCAGCACCAACATATAACCGGATGGCTATACAACTTGACACAATCAAGAATCTTCAATCGTCATGTTTATTTTGAGCACTACACTGCCCTCATGTTATAGTTTTAGCTTTCATAATCAAATAAACTTTTTTTTTGTGTGGACAAACATAATCAAATAAATATGTCACAAAAAAAAAAAAAAAATTACTGTATATCTTTTTTTAAAAATAAATAATAATATAGTATTATGGAATCAATATTGACGAGTGACGACAGTAGGAGCAGAGAGAGAGAGAGAGAGGGTCTGATGCGTAACGCGAAGGATGCAATACTCCGCCTCAATCTCATCGCCTCTTCTCTAGGGCATCAACTCGATCGCGTCTCTCCTCCTTGTTCATCTTCACTCCCAAAACCTAATCTTCACCACCAGTCCCACCAGATTCTCTGATCCCCTTCTCCCCTTCTTGCCTCTCGCCGATCCCCGCGATTTCACAACGTACATTCAATTTCTATTTGCTCTCTCTACTTGGTGTATGTATGCTTACAAAGCTTCAGTTTTTCAACTTTTTTTTCAATTGGGTTTTTTTTTTTTTTTTTGCAACAGGGGAGGGATGATTTCGGAGACGATACGAGGAGCTGGAACCGGAAGATCAGACCGGAGTACGACGGGTTCGATGACGATTACGAAGAAGACGAAGAAGATGATCACGAGGAAGAAGATAGAAGCTGGATCTTTTACTTAGATTTGTAGAGAATGTTTTCAGAAAGGTTTCCAAGAGAGCTAGGAAAGCTGTCAGATCAATCTTGCCTGTTTCCATCTCTACCAAGCTCGTTAGTCTTTCTTCTCTCTTCCATTGCCATTGCCATTGCCATTGATGAGTGATGATCCTTTCAAACTGTTGATTTAAGATCTCGGATCACAGTGTTCTTACCAAGTTTTTTGTTTCAATTTTAGGTTGGGTTTTCAGTGAATGGAGTACTTATTCTTGCATTTTTGTGGATCTTGAAGGCTTTCCTCGAGGTAATTTTACACTAAACCTCCGTTGAATTGTAGTATTATGAAGAAAGGTTCTTCATTGTTGTTAAAAGAATCGAACTTGGAACACCTCTCTTGTGTTATTTGGTTTTCTTGCCATGGTTTTTAGATGTCTAGTTCTCAGGGAGTTAACAAGGAGTGGCTTGTTTTGTTTCCCTTGATTGTTATATCTTCGCTATCGGATTCACTGACCATGGCAGAGTTCCTGTATCTACTATAAATTGAGTAGACAGGGTTGTATCAAGCTTAGAACTTTGTTGATGAGTTTGCCATGAATATAGTTTCATGGAGAATACAAAGTCATATTACGAATGTGTATCAATATAGAAAATGTTACTGAGCTCAAGTTAAGCACCGGGCTTTGTTTCATTCTACTCACACATAGCAAAATTGAATGGATCTTAATTCATTACTTCACTCACCCTTCTGTATTATCACACAAAGGCATGAGTGTCTATCCGTATGCATATAAGTATATACTTCACATGAGCTAATGTTGCGGCTCTCTTTATAAATATATATAGTGTCATCAGAGAGTTCATTGATCCTATTGTTGCTGCTCTCTGTTTTTGAATACTTGGGCTAATGTGCATATCTTTCAATGTATAGGCTACTTTGTGTCTTTGAAAGAGACAATGTGTTGTGTTACTTAACGTCTGTGGGTGGATTGATTTTTATGTCATTTCTATGGTCGAACGCAGGTAGCTTGCACACTTGGAACTATTGTATTTACGAGCATTCTACTTATACGCGGACTTTGGGCTGGTGTAGCATACTTGCAGGAGAGCCGCAACAATAGGATCAATGAACTCTCTGATGACCCACGTGCATGAACGGGTGCAACCAGTTTCTTGATTAATTTGCTTTAGGCTTCAGATATCAGAGTTCTGACTTTTGGGAGCCAGAAATTGGTTTAGGTTCTTCCCAATTCAATAAAAGCACAGCTGAATTCAGAATCAGAAAGCAGTGTTACATTGGATGTCATTGGCAATCTCTGATGATTTAGTGAGTGCAAAAGTGTAATATGTATTTGTAACAATCAAGTAACTAGTGGATAAACCAAATATATATAGAATCATACCATTTACCTTTCCAGTTTCGTAAATCAAAATCAGTAAACTTCAATCAAAGCTTCTTTATTAAGATGCCATCACCAAAGCCGCGAAGCTTTGCAATCTTATCCTTGCATTTAGCTGACGGCAATCATAGGTCTGCCACAGTGATATTCTGCGAGAACAGCAGTTCAGTGTTGTTTTATCTCTTCTCCAATCCAGTTCGATACCACCGCACCAATCACATTGTCATCTACTTTTTTGAGTGAACGGGTTGCACTTGGCTTAAGTAAAGGTTCTCTATGTTCCGTCACCACTACAGTATGTTAAGTTGTTGAAACCTTCATGAAAAGCCTACGGCAACCTCTTATACTCCGCCTACAAAGGGGGAGTTAGATTAAATATACGAAAATCTTTATGTTGTTTATTTGGTTTATGGTTGTATAATTAGGAAACAAACTTGTAAACATGTCCTACTGTACTCCTACACATCTAGTCTATCTGTCTATGAATAATACGAACGACTCATGTAGACGTAGTTTTCAGTTGGTTTTATAACTTTATTGTTTCCTATTAAAAAATGAAACATGGAATTTATAAAATTTCTTTTTCAACCGTTGCTTTAAATAAAATATTTGGTTCAGATTCGGTTTGATTTGTATGCCAGGTCCTATAGACGAGTACTATATCTTTCCCTTTTATTGGATTTGTTGTTAGCTTTGTATAATACAGTATATTTTAATCTTAGTTATACGCCTTAATTAAGAGTCGATTATGGGCATAAAAGTCACTATTTGTATATATATCTTCTTAAAAATATTTGCTAACAGATGTGTTATTACTATTGTTAAAGAATAATAACGATAGAGAGATCAGAGATGAGAAGTTTATAAGGCAGATGTTAAAAGCGGATATGTTCAAATGCACTTACAAATATTTTTCACCTAAAACAAAAAAACCAACTTTAACACCCACAAAAGGCTAAAAAGTCGACAATATGCCAAAAGATTAGTGGGTGTATGAAATTCCACTAAGATGCATTTTGAAGTTTGATGTTCTTATGTACCTTTTATTCCTACTTAGTGGTACACTATGTACACAGAGACAACACAGCACAATGCATATTATAATAACTATATATTACTAGTATATAATATATACTTATTTATGTGACGAGTGGTGTATAAATTTTGTCGTCTGTTTCAAAGATCAAATTTTGATAGATATCTAAACTAAATAAAATCATTTTTTCAGTCAAAGAAATGTACTTGTCGTCGTCGACTCCGTAAGAATTTACAGAAATATATGTCAAGCGTACTTAACATGTTTGCTCTTGTATTACTTGAATTTAGACTTTTGGCAAAGCGTAACATGTACACCATTTTTTGGTGTTCACATCAACATGTAAATTAGATCTACTCTGTGGATTTCACTATCATGATCGTAAAGAATATAGAATACAAATTTGTTTTTCCCTTTTATCGTTAAAAACAAAAGAAGTCGGAAATATATCCAAGAAACTGAACGTAAAAACTCAACATAGACCTGTTTTTGTCTAGTTATGTTCAAAATCCTCATTGTTACCAGTACTTCTTGTTTAGTTACTCCAACATTTCTGGCCGGTTGTTGTGATTCATAAGTTTTCATATACATCTTTGGAAGAATCCTTTTTATTACATGTATGACATCAATCATATTTCACATACGTAGCACCACATTTGAATCCAAATCCATTAGGTGAAACAACAGTACTCTTCTAGCGAATAAGGATAATTAACTTCAATGGATCGGATCATTTCCATGTGACGTTGCCTTTATATTTTACAGCGAAGTTTTGTTTTTCTTCTCATCTTAACGTATACAAATATTCCATTCTCCAAAAATAGAGAAATAGAGTCAGCTCATATCGAAGTCAACTGTCAGGTGTAGAATAAAAGCATATGCATATCATTTTATGTAGCGATCAATCGCATATATATTGACGACACATTATATTCTCGTAAACATGAACATATAGATAATAAGTCAACACGGTATTTGATTCTACAATTAGTTAATCGTCAGCACTTGATAAGTCTATGTCAGTGCATATATATCTTGAAACATCAAGTATCGTATTCTATCTGCACCATATGCTGATGAAATTCTAGAATCATATGTTTTACTCAATTGGAATTTTTTTTTGCCTCATTTAGCTACTATACTCACAAATTGTCTTAAAATTAGGTCAAACAACGAACACAAAGTTGTGTGTTAGTAATTTTGAATTAATTGTATCTTAGTAAGTTGAATAAAAAAAAAGGTGACTGGTTTTTTAGTGTTAGAACAAAATATACATAGTAACACAATCATATACTAGAGTTATAGTGTTTACGCAAAATATATAATGATGATGTACTGAAAACTAGTCTTACTTGATGAATAAATTTTGTTGTTATATACTTGCATTACGAACATAAGTAATTATTTTCCAACTATTTCAAAAGTACATGATCAAACCGTACATTTAATAATAATTGTATATGATAGCTAAACTTCATTAGAAAATTTTAAAACGTGGAAAAAGGTTTACTACTCATGATTATAGTAATAAATATTATGGTAGTTTGATATATATGTGTAATCTACCTCAAACGAAAGGAAGATTCTGACAGAAACAAGAGACTCTGCTGCCTAACAAAAGGAGCATATTCCCTTGCATGTTGTTCATCGTCATACTCATATATTCCAATGAAGTCAATTGCATTTATCATTAGTTTATTATATATGTTATAATCTATAATATAAGTTGGAAATCAGTAGATTAACCTCTAGCTTTTTGTCGTTTTTAATTGGATGTAATCTAAAGACCTGATCCACTAGAAAAGATCTTTAAGCTAATCTGTTAAGACATTTTGCAACATTTGCTTTTTCATTTTATAAAATATTATTGTTTTCGCTCAACTTTTATGTGCAACAATAAAGAAATCGACAGATACCAAAGTTTCTATAAAATAATTATAGTTGTGGGCACGTAAAACTACTATCAGATTTGCATGCGCGTGCGGACGAGCATAGATTAAGAAACAGACAAGCTTATCCAAATATCTAGCGTCGTCTTAGAAAATCAAAGAATACTAAAGCTCGTCAAATCGAAGACCATAGAACCCTAACAGGCAATAGCTTCCACCTCTAGGATTCTCTAGAGGCTGCTTAATTTACACACACATTAAATCGAAACTAACAAAAATTTGGTAAACATTGACAAAGAATTTAATTTACAAGTAGTTGGACGATCCACCAAAACGAGTACAATAAAAAAAAAAAAAAAAGATACGATACGAAGAGTTAGATTATTATTAATTACGGTTGAGTAGCTCTGAATTGTGAAACATTAACGTATAGATGCTGGAGGACGGCAGTTCATGAGCCATCGTAATGTTGACACTAATTATAAGCTGCCACGCAATATTGTAAAATCAACGAAAAGCTTCTAAAACTATTTCGCAGGAGTTAAACATTTGAAAGATCCAACAAATAGCAAGGATCAATCACATCAAACATCATGTTATGGCAGACACATAAATCGTCCATTTCAATTCTTTTGGACCATTAGGCTCGAATAGGAATTCACCCACCTAGGTTGCATGGAAACGGAAATGGGATACGCGAAAAGGAAACGTTTCGTAAACGGGAAACGATTTTTTTTCAAAATTAAGTAATGGAAACGTGTAGGAAACATATATATATATATATATATATATATGACTATACAAATATATATATATATATATAATAAGTCTCCAAACATAAAAACCATATTAAAAAAAATCTGAAACAACACAAATTCAAAACAGAAATATTAAATAGTTTAGTTAAAAGTAAAATTGTAAAAAAATAAACGTTCAAAATCAATTTTTTGACCAGCATCGCCATATATTTAGGGATTTTAGCTTTTAAGCTACTAATTATATTATTTTGTTTTTCATTATATGTATCATGAATACTTATATTTTCAAATTATTTATTTATTAAATTTTGAATTATAAAAAAGAGTTTTTGTTGCGTTTCCAAAACGGAAACGAAATTTCCATCGTATTTCCAAATAGAGATTTTTAGGAATCGTGTTTCTATGACTTGTTTCCGAGTTTCCACAAGTTTTCATGTAACATAGCTCACCACCAACAAAAGATTTGGTGACGTAGGTATATAGGCAAATTAAGAGATATTGATTAAATTGCCTACCCAATCATCGTAGTATATAGAGTTTCAACTTTTCGAAAGCCAAACGTGCTTTAACCAAATCTTGTTTCATTAAAAAATATGTTACGAAAAAAAGAACATTGGCAATTATTAAAAAACCCAAATACGATTATATCCAGTGTAACACATACGGTATGAAAAGCACATACACTGTACAATGTATTAAATGTTAGACTACGTGTAATTCATTAAAAAGAGAAAAAAACATATAAAAAAAGAGTTAAATACGTGGAAACTCTTAAACAGCTTTAAGGAAAATAATAAATCTGAAAAGAAAAAGGGAAAAAAAAAAGCAAATCTTTGGGGGAACGAGAGAGAGACCATTTTCACTAAATAAAAAACATATCTTTTTCTGCAAATACTCTCAGCTCTCTCTCTATAAATATTTGATCTTCAGACCAATCTCTCTCCCTCAACATCCTCCTCATCTCATTCCTCTCTCTCTGATTTCTTCGCCCTGTATTGATTTTGACAGATACGTTTAGTGTTCAAAAGTTTTCATCTTTTGTTTTGTTTCTCTCTCGCTCTCTCGTTCTCGAGACAAAAACACTCTCTCTAATAGGGGAAGTGCCTAAATTCAAACCACTTGCGTGTAAGAGGATAAAGAATCTGAGAGGGATCTTTAAAGATTCTACCTTTGCCCTCTTCTCTCTCTCTCTCTTTTTTTTTTTAATACCGCTTCCATTCATGTTTGCTTCCTGCGAGATCGAAACTGCCCGATTGAGCCGTAATTTGGGGATTACCTGCAATTTAGGGTTCGCCTGCGGTGGATTTGAAGACTTTGGTATGAGATTCGAAGGGGAAAACATGGTTCCAACCAAAGCTGAAGAGGAAGAAGACGACGGCGGCAGAGAAGTGGCTGTCACCGAAGCGTCGCCGTTTCAGTTTCACCAGCCGTTGCTGCAGCAGCAGAAACTCGTTGTTGGGTATGCTCTCACTCCCAAGAAGAAGAAGAGTTTCTTGCAGCCCAAGCTTGAAGTTCTTGCTAGGTAACGAAATGCGAACCCCAAATTTGCTCATTTGATTGTCAAGTTTTGATTTTTACACTACAAAGTTTCCAAATTTGTTGAACAATCTTGTGACTGTGTCCTTTTTTTTTTAAATTGATTGTTCCACTACTTTACCTGAGAAGACTGTTCCTTTGTTGGCGTTTAGAGAGAGCCGACAAGTTCTTTTCTACCTTTAAAAAGATATTTAGGACTTTGACATTTTCTTCTAGATTTGGTTCTTGTTTCCTTACTCTTGTTTTGGTTCTTATTATTGGTTTTCCTGATTCTGTTGCGGAGGACCATTGCCACTTGCCACTGTCTTGTCATCTGCCATGTTTTTGTCCTTAATCGACTCCTTTTGCTTATACTTACACTAGTATACTAATGTACTTGTGGCATCAGGAATCTTTTTATAACTTCCTTAGTTTCTGTGGGAATATTCCTTGTTAAATCCATTTAGATTAGTCTCAGTCTCTATTGAGGTTTGACTTTGGCTTAAAAATATACAAAAAACACTCTTGATGTTTTGCTTTTTTCTGCGGCTTTGAAATCTTCTTCAGTCACATGGGTGTTTTTGGCTAAAACGATCACTGGTTCAACATAAATTATCATGTTCTAGAATGTCTCAAATTGGTCAAAGAGAACTTTTCTTAATTGGTTTTTGTTCAGTTTGGTCTCTGCTTTGTTGCTTTCTAATCAACCTATAGCTTTCATTCTTTTTCTTCCTCCAGTATCGTTTTGAACAAAATGCTAACACTACTACATTTTGTGTGTCTGTCTATTTTAGGAGAAAAGGCATTTTCTTTGTCCCCATCGATTTGAACCGCCCTCTTTCTGAACAAGGGCCATTTGATGTCGTTTTGCATAAGGTTCGTGAAAGAATGCTCCGAGCTTGTATCTGTGTGTTTCTACTGGAATTCTAATGAACTATATGATTGTTCTCCTGCAGTTGCTGGAAAAAGAGTGGCAAGAAGTTATTGAGGTTCGAAAAACTGTCTGCCTTTCTTTAAATTTTATTGGTTTGAGAATGTAAATGTGTGTTCAACTTAAATAGGATTAGTATTCGACTGTTAAGCTAGATCAGTTTGTGGACATTATCCTTTCAGCAGGAGTATATTGTCATCGAATCATGTTCGACAATCTCATGTTTGTATCGCGTGTTTGTAGGATTACCAGCAAAACCACCCAGAAGTGACTGTGCTTGACCCACCAGGTTCAATACAGCGTATATATAATCGACAATCGATGCTTCAGGGTATGGCAGATTTGCATCTGTCAGATTGCAGTGGTAACAACCCTCCTCAATAAGTTATCTTCACACTGAAATTCAAAATATTTCTTAAGTTTCTATATAAGTGATTTTTTATCTGGTAAATCTATGTAGGCAGCATTTTTGTTCCGAAGCAAATGGTTGTCTTGAAAGATTCAGCAGCTAGTGCTGACAAAGTTGTGGAAGCTGGTCTTAAATTTCCACTAGGTAAAAACTGAACATATTATCTTAACATTAATTCTTCTTATATTTAGATGATGATGATGATGACCAGGGGCTGACATTGGTTCAAACTTATTTATTGTCAACTTTTTCCGCAGTTGCAAAGCCGCTCTGGATTGATGGAACTGCGAAGTCACATCAATTGTACTTAGCTTATGACAGGCGCTCACTTGCAGAACTTGATCCGCCTTTAGTCCTTCAAGAGTTTGTAAATCATGGTATTGGGTTTTAACTTCACTAAGCAATTTTCCCCATGTATAGATCTTCAAAATACTCAATGCATCTTTCTTTGGTGCATGAAGGTGGAGTTATGTTCAAGGTTTTTGTGGTGGGTGATATTATAAAAGTCATGAGACGGTTTTCTCTACCAAATGTGAGTAATTGTGAAAAAGCCAAAGTTGATGGCGTCTTCCAATTCCCAAGAGTTTCATCTGCTTCTGCTTCAGCGGATAACGCTGACTTGGACCCTCGTGTTGCTGAACTCCCTCCAAAGCCTTTCCTCGAGGCCCTTGTAAAAGAGCTAAGAAGCTTACTGGTATAAAATTTTCGCTGCTTTTCTCCACTTTTTCCCTTGCAAGTCCGGTTTTTCAAATATAGTTTTTTTTCTTTGATAGGGACTTCGTCTCTTCAACATAGACATGATCAGGGAACATGGGAGCAAAAACACGTTTTACGTTATTGACATCAACTATTTTCCAGGCAAGTTTTTGGGTAGTTTTTTAAATATGATCTTCTCAGAGGAGCAGAGAAATGAAGGTTTAATACTGTTTGAAATGCATTTGCAGGTTACGGAAAGATGCCAGATTACGAGACTGTATTTGTAGATTTCTTCCAAAATCTGGCG
This sequence comes from Camelina sativa, assembly GCF_030686135.1. Lineage (NCBI taxonomy): Eukaryota > Viridiplantae > Streptophyta > Magnoliopsida > Brassicales > Brassicaceae > Camelina > Camelina sativa. The sequence goes on from NC_141889.1 coordinate 2,906,108, forward strand.
CAAGCAAAACATAAGAAGCGACAACATTGTAAATGATGAAGATGGGAGGCAGTGTTAGATGATGTTCTAAGGAGCGACAAATAAGAAAAATGTCTAATTATGGATTTGTACAGAACTAGCTCTCCCTTTTGGAAGCTGTATTATCAGATAACAAGTTTTGGTTACTGATACTTATGACTTATATATGAGTTTTAACTTTTAAATAAAAAAGCCTTCACAACGCAGTTGAGTTGACCACAAAAACAAAACTGAGTTATCTCAACTGAGACCATTCCGGTTAGTTATAAACCGAACCAATTTTAGCTGGTTCAATCAAAATTGATTTCTTCGTCTCTAAAACGCAATCCCTTAAACCTTATTCCTCACTTGAGCTAAAATCTCGTCCCAACAATGTCTCTGCTCCTGCGAACTTTGCCTCTTCGACCTGCTCGTTTCCTCTCCGCCACCGCCGTATCCGCATCAAACGCCGCCGTTTTATTCTTCGTACCCAAACGGAGAAACCCACTTCCCGGAACCCGAAGAACCTTCTCCAATTCTACTGTTGCGGCTACCTCCGGCGATGTCGTAGTGAAGCCGGTTCCATCTCCTCCGTCGGTTCTCCGGTGGGTATCTCGCACAGGGCTATGCGGCGAATTATCAGTCGAAGATGTTGGTAAAAGGGTCCGCCTTTGCGGATGGGTCGCACTTCACAGAGTCCATGGAGGTCTCACTTTCCTTAATCTTAGAGATCATACCGGCATTGTCCAGGTTTGAGATTTCACCTTTTCTTACCTAATGTTTTACGTTATAGCTGTAAAGTGTTAAGTAACAATAGATTGATTGGTTGTTTCTTTCTATCCGAATCTCTTAACTGGAGTATTGCTAATTCAAGGTTTGACTTGTTATTTTAGCTCTGATGGTTGCAATGGGGCAAAACGATTATCTTTGATTAAACTCGTTGAATTCGTTTGTGCAACGCAAAGGTGTATAATTGGGGACTGTATGCTTCGATTACGATTGAAAGTTTATAATTTTAGGTAACGACAGTTCCGGATGAGTTTCCTGAGGCACATGGCTTGATCAATGACATGAGGCTTGAGTACGTCGTTTTGGTGGAAGGTACTGTTCGAAGCAGGCCAAATGAGGCCATCAACAAGAAAATGAAAACAGGATTCATTGAGGTATGACTTCCCTTCTCACTTAACTCAGCTGCGTTTTATATATATCCTATATGTTTTGGTTCTCTCGAAAGTTGATGCGGGTAGTATGTTGCACTAGGTAGTTGCAGAGCATGTTGAAATATTGAATCCTGTGAGGGCAAAGCTTCCCTTTCTAGTTACTACTTCAGACGAGACAAAAGATTCAGTGAAAGAAGAAATCCGCTTAAGGTGAAACATTAGCTGTATGTTCTATCATATTGAATCTCGAAATGCTTACTAATACTTGGGCTTTTGGTTTTATGATGTTAGATTTCGGTGCCTTGATCTACGCCGTCAGCAAATGAAGAATAATATAGTTCTTCGCCATAACGTGGTGAAGCTGATTAGAAGATATCTAGAAGACAGACATGGGTTCATTGAGGTATTTCCTTCTCTATTTGAAAAAGCCTCTGTATTTATTTTTGCTATGTTTTCAGTTTTTGGGAGTTAACTTGATTTTTCCATCTTGATTTGTTTGTTTGTACCAGATTGAAACTCCAATACTCTCGAGATCTACTCCAGAAGGCGCGCGAGATTATCTGGTTCCCTCTAGAATTCAGGTGCCTTTATTTCGATTTACCCTGGTTCTGTCAGAGGATTAAGTTTCCCTTAAGTATAAGGTTATATCATAGTTTATTGGTCTGATTCTTTCAAATCTCTCTATCGAAGTCAGGAACATTCTATGCTTTGCCTCAAAGTCCTCAGCTCTTCAAACAGATGTTAATGGTCTCTGGTTTTGACAAATATTACCAGATAGCAAGGTATGTATATGATCTTTTGGCACTTGAGATTGGTCCAACATAAGCCTCACTAACATAAGTGACTCATCACCTTCATGTACCACCAAAAGCAGGACTCTTAAGCAAATGATTTCTCTCTCATGCGTTTTGTTTCTTATTATCAGATGTTTTAGAGATGAAGATTTAAGAGCTGACAGGCAGCCTGAATTCACTCAGCTTGATATGGAAATGGCTTTCATGCCTATGGAGGACATGCTGAAGCTGAATGAAGATCTTATCCGTAAGGTTGGGATACTATTGAGTTTTTTTGTTACTTCGTATCTTCTATGATAGTGAATTTTGTGAGGAAATTTGTGTGCGAAGTTGTTGCTTCATGATGTGTTTCTGTTAATCCTATATGTTCTGAGATTCCGAAGCTCGTTTTCTTTGTAGATCTCTTCACGTCAATTTAGTTTGATGTTCTTTCAGCATTTTTAACTGTTTGACCTTCTTGTGCAGGTCTTTTCAGAGATCAAAGGTATCCAGCTACCTGATCCATTCCCAAGGCTGACATATGCTGATGCAATGGATCGATATGGCTCAGATAGACCAGATACACGATTTGATCTTGAGTTGAAAGACGTAATAATTGCATAAGCTAGTTATTTTAATTTACCAGGAAGTGGGATTTAGAGTTGTTTCCCAATTGTACAGAAACTTACAATTCAATTTTGAAGTTTAAATCCCTAAATTCTGAAATGCAGGTGTCAAACGTTTTCACAGAATCGTCCTTCAGGGTTTTTACGGAGGCCCTTGAAAGTGGTGGAATCATTAAGGTATTATGTGTGCCTTTGGGTGCTAAAAAGTATTCCAACTCAGCTCTCAAAAAAGGAGATATTTACAATGAAGCCATAAAATCCGGAGCAAAGGGTCTGCCTTTCTTGAAGGTCTTGGATAATGGTAAATAAATAAATCATGTTTACTTCTTTCTCTTGGACTTGTATGTTTCTAAGGATAGACATATAACTATACTTTGTACATTTGGTCTGAAGGTCTAATCTTATGATGCAGGCGAGGTCGAGGGAATTGCAGCATTAGTTTCTAGTTTAGACTTGCAGGGTAAAACAAACTTTGTGAAACAATGTGGAGCAGCACCTGGTGATCTTATATTATTTGGAGTGGGTTCTGTTACTTCGGTTAATAAAACCCTAGATAGGTTAAGACTCTTTGTAGCCCATGACATGGATTTGATTGACCATGTAAGTTTCTCCATTGGTCAATCACTTTTTCGTTCCACTTGATAACAGTTCATCAGATTTATGCCAGTTCTTGTATATTATACAGTTCAAGCACTCAATTCTGTGGGTGACAGATTTTCCAATGTTCGAGTGGAATGAGCCAGAGCAGAGGCTTGAGGTCTGCTGTTTCATAATTTGATTTCTTGCCTGAGATGAGATTTATGTCCAATATATTGTGTGCTAATATGAAAAGACCTTCCTCTTCAGGCATTACATCATCCATTCACAGCTCCTAAGCCTGAAGATATGGATGACTTGCCTTCTGCACGAGCTCTCGCTTATGACATGGTCTATAATGGGGTTGAGGTAAACCAGAAAGCTTGACCATTTTTTTCTCTCTGGAACAATCCCTTGGGAGTTTTTTTGAGACGCTCTATTATTTATACCAGATTGGTGGAGGAAGTTTGAGGATATATAAGCGGGACGTTCAAGAAAAGGTTTTGGAGATCATTGGCATCTCACCTGAAGAGGTGATAATCATTTTCTTTTAATTTGGGAACTATCCATTATAAATGGATTACTCATGTTATTCGGGAGCGCCTTATCTATCATGTTTTCTTCTGCAAACAGGCCGAAGCAAAGTTTGGCTACCTTTTGGAGGCTCTTGACATGGGTGCTCCTCCTCATGGTATGTAATTATCTCTTAAGGTCAATTATCTCTGAAGAAAACATTACATGATCTCGACGTCCATGTTTTAAAGTCTAGATTGTTTGACCTGTCATTTGTTGTGTGCGGATGAGCCGTTTAGGATCTTTAAGATATGGGACTTAAAAACTTTTTTGACAATTTGTCGATAACTTGGTATCTTGTGATGATGATGCTGCTGAACAAGATTAGTTAAGCATGGTTAATGAAACATTAGAATTGATATGAACTTGCAGGGGGAATTGCTTATGGACTAGATAGAATGGTGATGATGCTGGGAGGTGCGAGTTCCATAAGAGATGTAATAGCCTTCCCAAAGACAACCACGGCGCAATGTGCCTTGACGAGGACTCCCTCGGAAGTCGATCCAAAGCAGCTCCAAGAGCTTTCCATCCGCACCAAATAGCTCTCAACACAAACATAATTGTTGTATCGCATCTTAGGTGCTTTGAGAAGATTAACTAGAGTGATTATGATGGCATGTCTCTTGCCAACGTTCTTGTCCATCTTTTACTCTTTAACATTATTGTTATTGGAGGTCAAAAAAAAAAACATGATTGTTATTGATTTCAAATAAATTTGTTATCAATGTCACCTTTAGAAACAATATATGCAAGTTGCAAGTTGACATAAATAAAGGTGTTATAAAGCGAAAGTTGAGAATAACCATTTTTAGAGTTTATAACTCCAAATATTCTGAGTTTCTGCAGCTTAAATTACAGACTTGGTCGGTCACAGGGCACTTAACTGACAAAGTATTGAGCTCTTCTTCTACTGCTAATGTTAAAGTCAGGTTGCCTGAAGAGCAGAGAAAGCAATCCGTAACCAAAGTTCCAAATGAATATACAGTTTTGTGAAACTAAGTAACAGACACAGACTGATGTTTTGAGCTTTTACAATGGCATAGCTGCAAAAGCATGAAAAACATTCACATTAATTTATCAGTTTTTCCATTAGAGCTTCTTTCACTCTGTTCCGATTGCTTCCTCTTCGTCTTCTTCATTCCCTTCTATTCTTATATCTGGCAGAGTTTGTGGATCAGTGAGTGCATCCATCTCTTCTTGAGAAATTGACGTTTCTGAAGTATTATCTGCTTCCTCCGTTAGCTCTGTAGAGAAAACGTTTGAACTTTCCTTTTCAGCTGATTCATCATCACCCTCAAACCTTGAATTCTCCTTCACCTCGGTCATGTTTGAGCCTGATATGTTTTCAATCAGCAAAGACTCTGAAGTTGAGTTCCTGGACTCATCTTGAAGGGAATCTTTGTTGGTAATGTTTGCAGAAACAGTGATGTTGGGATCAAATTCATTACTGATTTGCTCAAGTTCCAAGACAGGCTGTGGTTCAGAGAATCTTGCAGGCGGTGCACTTTTCTCTTGACTTCGATCTCGCATGATTTTTGTTTCGTTCTGCAAAAAGCCTGTAGCTTCAAGAATTGCTTCTGTCGAATTGGAATTAACTGTTTCACCTTGTAGTTCAGTTACCGCGCTTTTTGCTTCAGAACTGGATGGCTCACTGTCACTATCTTTCACTTCTGTGGTTGTTTTGTTCACAACATCTGCTGCTTCTCCTAGCTTCAAGACAGGTTGCTTCTGGATCTCAACCTCGCTTGTAGTGCTATTGGAATTATTCTCCTGAGCTGTTTCATTAGAACTTTCTTTCAATTTCTCAGTGTTCAGTATCCGAGACTCATGGGACACAGCACTGGAAGCATCATCAGCCTTGTAATGCTCCTCGCGTGCCTCATCAACGGTCATATCAATCTCATCTGCATGAGTAGTATCTTTCTCTTTCTCATCGCTTTCACTCGTTCCACTCTCTTTCTCTTCTTCAAGTGTTTCATCATCCTTATCAGTATCTCCAACGGTTTTACTTTGGTCTTGTTCATCAATCTCATCTTCCTCATGTTTGTTTTCTTCCTCATCCTCCTCAGCTACTTCCTCTCCTTGCTTATTCTTATCTTCTTCATCCTCCTCAACTACTTCTTCTTCTTCTTCTTTCTCATCCTCTACTTTACTCTTCTTCTCTTCTCCTCCATGGCTAATCTCATCTTCATCCTCATCCTCTTTCTCACGCTTCTCCTTCTTGATATGATAACCGGGAAGAAGATCTTTTCTCCCAAGCTTCACCACTCCGTCTTCAACCTCTGACAACAACACAGTCGATTTCTCGCCATCTTTCTCATAAAACTCCTTCTTATCATGAGAATACTTCACTTGATAGATTAACCAAATGCAAACCCCAAGCAGAACACAAATCTGCAAAACATGCTTCCCTTTAATACCTTTGCTTCCTCTTTGGCTTCTGCTTGATGCTTTCTTCATCTTCAACTGCTATACAAAAAAACCATAACTCAAATCTTTAACCTTTGACACACAATAAAGAACCAGCTTTTATAGAATAAGACAAATCAATAACCTAAAAGACCAAATTTTTGGAGTTCATTAAAACCAAAAAGAACAATAAAAAGATGTGACATGCAAAAGGGAAAAAAAAAATATCAAATTAATTACAAGTAAAGGGGTGAACAAAGTAAAACCAAAGTACACAGATTGAAATCCTAAATCAGCAAACAGAGACTCATAACCTTAAAATCCCCAAATCTTGTAGACAAATTCAACGAAGAAAACAAGTAGTAGTAGAAGAATGGGACATGGCAAAAAAAAAAAAGAAAGAGGACACACCCATGACAACTTCGATTTAAACAGCTAAAAGGAGTCAAATCAAGAAACTAATTCTTGAAAATAGCTGAGTTTTTCAGCCAAAATCAAGAACAAAAAAAAATATAGATGAGCTACAATAGAGACAAGAATCAGATTCGGAGACAACTACAAAAAAGTTGGAGTTTTGTGAAGAAGAAGAGAGTACCTTGAGAGTTTGAGAGAGAGTTATCTAAGAGAAGAAGACAGAGAAGCTTTCGAGTTTGGAGTTTATAGTTAAGGCAAAACAAAGAAAAAAAGAGAAAAAAAAAAACTTTGAATAAGGAAAGAGTGTGAAGGACAGAGGTAAGGCCCAGACAACGCAAAGATGGTGAACCGATGACTATTGTCTACTCCATTATTTTTTTTTTCAATTATTTTTTTCCGAGAATAATTCTCTATTAATTTTCAATTATTGATAATTTTTTTTATATGGAAAATTACTGGCGATTATTAAATGAATCGTCAAATATAGTTCAATTTCAGAACTTATAAAATCATGAAAATGAGAAAAGAAAAATATATAAAATAAATAATTCTAATCAATTTGTTAGAAAAATGAAATAAACTCTTATGTTAGTTTATGGTTGAAACAACAACACCTCCTATATCTTGAAGAAAAAATAAATAACAAGGAATTTAGAACTTTTTTTTAGGTAACCTAATGTGTATGAGTCATTCTTGAAGTGGTCAAAGTGGACTAGAGAAGGCGACAAGACCATAAGATATATATAGAATTGTTGATGGCTAGCAATTACACATTTGAATATTTGATATATAATCTGATGTGAACTCTTTCTACTTCTCTGTCAACATGCTCTTTTTTTTTTTTTATCAGCAGGTCTCTCTTATTTCTTGTTCCAACGAGACCAAGTAACTCAGACTTGGTAATTCTTCGACTATTGATAAATCTATCCCTCTTATATTATCCACAGCTACAAGTTTTCCATATAATTTCATAAAAATGACCTTCTCTATAGAAAGAATTATTATGAAGATTTTGGATATTGATGGCGGTTTTGTATATCAGGACATGGAATGATAGTACATTTCAAAGATGGAGCTAGAAGAGAGGGCGAAGAATCTTGAAGCACTTGTTTGACTTGGTCTACTTGTTCAAGTTAAGCAGCAAAAGTACTCAGTGACTCGGCGGTCCTACTTTCTAATGAGTTTACAACATTCAGTTTGATTTTGAGATAAAAGAGACGCTTAACTTTTTTGTTTTTTTTGGTATCAATGTTAAGTAAGAGGCGCTTAACTTTTTAACTCACTTCCTAGTTCCTATTGTTTTTTTTTTTTTTTTTTTTTTTTTTTTTTTTTTTTTTTTGGCTGCAACTTCATTTTGCACAGATTTGTGATATCACGCATCGGTATAGAGTTCGTGTAAGTGGGCCAGTGGGGGATGTTACGTTCAGATGATTAATGTTTTTTATGTAGTAATAATAAGATGAATTTAAATATATCGCTATATATGCTATTATATAGTATGTAAGTAATGTAACATTCAGCCTAAATAACAAATATACATTGAGTAAGGGAACGACATTAACTTATAACAAAGATACATATCTAAATCGAAATACATAGCTATCATAATGTAAAATTTCTATTTTTTTTTTTACCGCACATAAAGTAAAATAACTAATGGGACAATGAAACCGACGTACATTGTTAATTATTTAGATATGTATATTTTCCAAATCTAAATACACACTAGCATAATGTAAAATTTCTTTTTAAAAAAACCATATATATATATATTGTATGCTTATAGAATTAAGATATTTACAAGAAAGATTTTAGAGGATAAGAAGCAGAGGAAAACTGACAATGATGAAGATGTTGAGGTGGTTGTGTTTTTCCCCACGGAAGATCCGAATAGCAGATTCGAATACTCTGTCCCATCACGAGCAAGGCGTGGACTTAGACGACATCTACAATAACATGGCGTGGGTTAGTTGTCCTGTGCAATTTCATTGTTGTAGTGTTAGGGCAGATCATGAGAGTTCTTTGTCGGGTTATTTAGCCAAGATTACAGCCCTGTTAGCGGACGATGCGGTTAATAGGGTTGCTCTGTGGGGCTTAGAAGGTTGTGGTAAAACGGTAATTGCAAAGACTTTGAACAACAACATTAAGAGTCGAACTTGTGATCTACGGTTTGATTTAGTGATTTGGGTTCCATGTTATAAAGAGATTAACATTACAAGGCAATTACACCAAATCGCTAGAAGGTTGGCCCTCAACAACTCTGTAATTATACAATTTTTAACGCCATACTTTTATAGAAAAGAAGTATGTAATCTCATGTACTGAATTTTCAAAATAATCAAAAAATAATTAATACAAACATCTTTACACACAATCATCAATTGAATTTGAAATCAATATGGTTTAGCTCCAATAAAATTGCCTGCAGGGTCATAGTTACACACAACAATACTTGCACCATTATCACACTTATCCTTACCACAACCGAGCCGAGCTGAGCCACGCCACACGACCTGCGTGTAGTGTCCACAAGCCGTACCGTGGCACGAGTTTGAATAAAAATCATAATACGACTTCTCATCCACCCACATCGCAACCGCCTGAGCTGCCGACATGTCTCCACCGCCATATGCAAGATTCTCACCATATGGTCCAGAGGAATGTTCAAGACTGCAGGAACCGGCGGCTAGTTGGTTTGCGTAGTCCTGTGCCACAGTGGCTATACCAAAGTCCCATCTTAGTGTTTGATTAGGTTAATCCCCTCGATGCTGGTATCATTGTATTGACAAGATTATATATGAGTCGATGTACAATATAGCCGTTGGGGCTATTAACTAAGCTTCCTTATATACACTGAAGAATATATGTATTCCTATTCTAATACCCTCCCGCAGTCGAAACGTGATGAGGATGAACCTTGAGACTGGACTTGAAATCACGGTACAGAGATGTAGGTAGACCTTTGGTGAAGATGTCTGCATACTGATGGGAGGATGGGACATGGAAGACACGAACTTGGCCCATGGCAACACGTTCACGAACAAACAAGATGTCTAACTCTATATGCTTGGTGCGTTGATGTTGGACCGGATTGGTAGAGAGGTAGTCGGCGCTTATATTATCACAGTATACTAGTGTCGCCGTGTTCAGAGGGCAATGAAGTTCAAGGAGAAGGTTACGTATCCATATTGTTTCAGCCATAACATTTGCGACACCGCGATACTCGGCCTCAGCACTAGAGCGAGAGACAGTGGGTTGGCGCTTGGAGGACCAGGAGATTAAGTTGTCACCAAGAAAAACAGCAAAGCCAGAGGTGGAGCGGCGTGTATTGGGACAACCAGCCCAATCAGCGTCAGTATAGGCAGTGAGTGTCGTTGTCTTGGAGCGAGTGATGTGTAGCCCTTCAGATATGGTTCCTTTGAGATAGCGGAGGATGCGTTTCATTGCGGTGAAGTGGGGCTCACGAGGGTCATGCATGTAGAGACAAATTTGTTGGACAGCATATGCGATATCCGGCCTAGTGAAGGTGAGATATTGGAGAGCGCCGGCTAGACTACGGTACAATGACGGATCAGCAACAGGAGCACCGACTTCAGCGTGGAGTTTGGCGGAGGTGTCAACCGGAGTTGTGACCGGTTTACAGTTGGACATGTTTGCACGATGGAGGATATCAGCCGCATAATTGTGTTGGTTGAGAAATAGACCATTCTTGTCCCTGCGAACCGCAATGCCAAGAAAATAGTGAAGTAGACCAAGATCAGTCATTAAAAATTCAGATTTAAGAGAGGAGAGAATGGACCTAAGAAGAGCCGGGGAAGAAGCAGTGAGGATGATATCGTCGACGTATAAGAGAAGATAGGCAAGTTCAGTGCCTTGGCGATAAACAAAGAGAGACGCATCACACTTGCTGTTGTGGAAGCCAATTTTGGTAGCATATTGCGAAAATCTATGAAACCATGCCCGTGGAGATTGTTTGAGACCGTATAAAGACTTCTTGAGAAGGCACACATGATCTGGTTTGTCTGGATCAGCAAAGCCCGGCGGTTGGTGCATGTAAACGGTTTCCTCAAGATCGTCGTGAAGGAATGCGTTCTTAACATCAAGTTGGTGGAGAGGCCAGTCACGTGCAACAGCCAGGGTAAGAACAGTACGGATTGTCGTTGGTTTAATGACAGGACTGAAGGTCTCCTCACAATCAACACCTACTTGTTGTGATTTGCCGTTTGCGACCAACCGAGCTTTGTAGCGAGATAAAGTGCCATCTGCATTAAATTTATGACTAAACAACCACATAGAACGCACAATGTTAGTATTCACAGGACGGGGAACAAGATCCCATGTACCAGCAGATTTTTGAGCCGTATACTCAGATGACATCGCCCCATTCCAGTTAGGGTCACGAGCTGCTTGAACATGAGAACGAGGAAGAGGAGAAATGTGAGTAGTGTGAAGAGAGAGAATGCGCTTGGGTTTGAGAATACCACTTTGACTCCTTGTGCGGATACGAGGAGGGGCTGGTGGTGGAGGAGGTTGTTGAACAGTTGATGGTGGTGGCGTCGGAGGAGAAGTAGGCGCCGGTGGTGACGGAGGCACCGGAGGAGAAGGTTGTGTGGGTGATAGCGGAGGTGAGGGTGGAGGAGATGGGGAAGCGACAGGCAGTGGTGGTGAAGGAGGTAGAGGAAGAGAGATAGGAGGGAGATAAGAGGTAGGAGGAGACGGTAATGGCGTAGCCGACCGTACTGAAGAAAACGGGAATGAGGTCTCGTCGAAGACGACGTGGCGAGAAATAATAATACGATGAGTAGCAAGATCAAGACACCGATAACCACGGTGATTAGGTGGATACCCGAGAAAAACGCAACGTGTGGAACGAGGAGATAGCTTGTTCGCAGTCGTAGGAAGAAGGTTGGGGTAACACAAACACCCAAACACCCGAAGATGATCATAAGAGGAAGGTTTGTTGAAGAGGCGAGTGAAGGGAATCTGATTTGCAATGGTCGTCGAGGGAAGGAGATTAAAGAGGTGAGCTGCCATATGTAAAGCTTCAACCCAGTAAGTGTTGGGCATGTGAGCTTGAAAAAGAAGAGCACGAACAAGATTATTAAGAGTACGTAGAGTACGTTCCGCACGACCATTTTGAGCAGAAGTATAAGGACAAGAAAAACGAGCATGAATACCATGGGAGGAAAAGAAAGCCTGCATTTGACGATTGTTAAACTCACCACCATTATCACATTGAAAACTTTTTATAGGAACTTGAAATTGGGTTTTAACATAGTTAAAAAAATGTAAAAATTTTGCAAAAACTTCACTCTTTTGACGAAGAGGATAAATCCAAACAAAATGAGAGAACTGGTCAAGAAAAATAACGTAATACTTGATGCCACTCACACTGGAAACAGGAGAAGTCCAAATATCAGAGTGTATTATTTCAAAAGGCAAAGAAACAGAAGACGAGGAAGAGTAAAAAGGATGACGAATATGTTTTCCTAGCTGACAAGCATGACATAAACCAGAAATATCCGTTTGAGAACAATCAAATAAACCAGAAGAAGACAAAATGCGAAAAACGGAGTGGCCGGGATGGCCTAAGCGACGGTGCCAAGTAGAAGCAGACGCGGTAGCAACGAGGGCATGAGGAGACGATGGAAGGGATGAGGACGTGACGGAGTAGAGTGGACCAGCACTATCACATCGGATGAGAGGGGTCCGAGTGCGAAGATCCTTAACAAGAAAACCATAAGGGTCAAATTCAACAGTACAAGCGTTGTCAACCGTAAATTGACGAACCGAAACAAGATTTTTTAAAATTCTAGGACACAGAAGGACATTCTTAAGATGAAGAGGACGAGAAGCGGAGGGAAAAAGAGTGCTACCCGAAGCAGTGACAGGGAGAAGAGAACCATTACCGACAATAACACGAGGTAGAGAATGAGGAGAAGAAGAGGAGAGAGTAGAGAGAGTACCAGGATGGGAGGTGAGGTGAGCTGTTGCCGCAGAGTCCATATACCAACTAGCATCCGCAGGGTCCGTAAGAGTCATGGTGTTGAACGCGCCGGCAAGAGCAGTGGGTATCATATCTGTCGAAGGCGAGGAAGGGGAATGTTGTGTGAGGTACGCAGAGCCATTCGGTGATGGAGCAGAGCCGAGAATGCCGGAAGAAGGACGAGATGACATGGAAAAGTGAGGCGATGATGGGGGAGGATGATGCGAAGTAGACGAAGGAGACCACGTAGGCATGTTGGGCCATGTAGGTATGTTGGGCCATTGGGGAAACATGGGCCATTGATTGGGTTGAGGCCATGGCCAAGTAGGTTGCTGAGAAGGCCAAGGCCCAGTATTCCAATTGCCATTTCCACGACCTTTGTTGTGGTTGGAGTTACGACCACCACGGTTGCCGCGATTGGTGCGACCCCCACCGCGATTGGGTTGGTGAGAGGAGGAGGAGGAAGCCGAGCGAGAATCATATTGGTAGGGTGAGGTAGCAAGAAGAACCTGAGGAGATGATGCATGGTCTACATGTGACGGATCAGGACGACGGAGAGTTTTGAGACGATCTTCCTCATCTTTGAGCATGGATCTAGCATCATTAAAAGAGCAAGGAGGAGATCGATGTTTAATGACATTAATAATATTATCAAATTTAGAACTCAACCCATTGAGAAGATGTCGAACAAGCGCACGATCCGTGACAGGGGCATTGACGTTTGCAAGAAGATCAGAGAGAGACTTCATTTTCTGACAATATTCATGAACAGAGAGATCACCGATCTGGAGGTTGCGGAGCTCATTCTCAAGTTGAATAGCACGAGCCTCCTTGTTGTCTCGAAAGAGATTCTCGATGGTGGTCCAGAGGTCACAAGCGGTGCACTTCGTCTTCAAGACAGTCTTAAGGAGCGATTCGGAGATCGTGCCATAGATCCACATTTTGATGGTACCATCGACTTGTGACCAGAGAGTGTCCGTTGGACCAGAGGGAGCGGATGTGCCGTCGAGGTGGCCAAGAACATTGAAACTGTGGCAATGAGTTTCGAACAATTCTCGCCATATGTCGTAGTTCATCTGGTGCATATCCAAAATAATAGGAATATGAGCCTTGATCTGGGTGAGATTTAAGGAGCGATCAGAAACAGAGAAAACAGGAGTAGGAGCCGCCATTGTGGGGGAAAAGGAAGAAATGAAAAACAGAGGAGGACAGAAAAAGAAGAAGAAATGAAAAACAGAGGAGGACGGAAAAAGAAGAAGAAACAGAGGAGCGTGTTTTTTTTTTTTTTTTTTTTTGTTTTTGTTTTTTTGTATAAGAGAGAAAGAAGAGGCGGTTTATTAGAGCACTAGCTCTGATACCATGTTTGATTAGGTTAATCCCCTCGATGCTGGTATCATTGTATTGACAAGATTACATATGAGTCGATGTACAATATAGCCGTTGGGGCTATTAACTAAGCTTCCTTATATACACTGAAGAATATATGTATTCCTATTCTAATACTTAGGGGCTTCACTCTGACCGCGGCTCGGGCTGCGTTATGGGGTCTGAGGTAGCTGTCCGGAGACTCATGTGACTGCGGATACTGAGAGTATTGTGCAAAGGAAACATCGATTTGTGTAATGTAATTAATGAGAAGTAGGAGAACCAAGGTCTCAAGAGCAACCTTCTGAAACATTTTAATGATATTTATTTCGTCTTCAAAGATTCATGGAACAAATTAAAGTTAGTGTAAGATGAATGTTTGTTTTCGATGGCTACTTATAGAAAGTTTAAAATGTTTATATATAATATACACAAATTATAGTTAAATGGCCTAGTTGGTGTCACGTTTTGAAGTAAATCTGGTTAGACACTATATTTAAAAGACTAAAGGCTTCTAAACATTAATGTGAAGTGATGTACGCACGTTATTAGGGTTGTGTAGGGTGTGCGAAAAAAAAAGGTGGCATGCTTGTAGAGCTGATAGTGATGAATTGAGTATCTCGGTCGGCTAAGGGTGGTGGAATAATATCTTTAAAATTATTGGTTTCGGCTATGGATCAGATATAATTTTTTAAAAATGTGACTTGTATTTTTTGGTTCAGTCGATCAATAAAGAAACGTACTGCAACTTAGCAATTTATCGCTTAAAGTCTCGGATAGCTATGAAAGAATAATATATTTTTGGTTCAATCGTTTCTAGAGACTATTTAGATATAAGGTACCGGCGCTGATCCGTAGACCTCCAAAATAAAGCAAATACTCATTCATGGTGAGGGAAAAATTTTCATGATAGACCAAACTTGGATAACTCAGTTGGTAAAGATTCTCTAGCAAAATCTAGAAGTCACCCGAAGAACGGCGCTTGGGAGAGGACCATAGAAAATACTCTGATCTCTGATTGGAAGGGATGTACGGGCTAAGGCCCCGGAAACTTTAGTAATTCAAAAAAAAAATCATGATAGATAAAAAAAAATTACAGAAAAAAGTACAAACAAAAATTACAAAAAGTTGATAAAAAAAATTCATGATATGTATCAAATCCCTGAAAAGATCATTTTTCGTCTCCATGACGTATATATATATATATATATATATATATATGTTAACTCTAATATAAAAACTCTATATATTTCATAGTATATCCTAAAAGATGGGCTTTCAGATTCGGAATTCCAATTGGTTTAAAAGGTCAATTGACAATTTGTTGATGTAGCAAAAGTATCCAAATTAACCAAAATTATGGTTGGTGTAAAATCATTTTCAACAAAATCAGCTAACTGATTAAAAACCCTTGGCATGCATATTCTCTTATATTCAATCACAAATGTGTTAATTAACCGTTAATTAGTACAGTAGTCAACTTCTAGTGGGCAGCCTCCTTGCCCAAGCAGCCGGATGACCTAAGCGGTTTCAGGCGATGTCGATGTGAAAATATAATAATATTATTATTATTATAGCAAATTAAAGTCTCGCCGTGTAGTTAATGTTGTTTACAGATCACATAATTCCTCTATAGCTAATTGTCTTCCGAATACAAAGTCACCATTTGGAATACTATCCAATAATTCATATAATCATATCGAAGAAACTAAAACTTTAAGGGGTGCAAAACAAAAACAGACAAAATATATTTTGCTAACAATGAATCTCTGTTTTTCGGAGAAATTAAACGAATCGGCTTCGAGTTCGACCTTTTATTTGCATCGATACGTGGAGAAACTCACGTATACGTAACCCAAAAAGAAATTACGAATAACTGTTATCCGTAATCTTTCAATCAAAACATGCATAACTGATGTTCCTTAGTGGAACATATGGCTTCATATATATATAGAGAGTGATCTGAAATCTGTTTCCAATTTCCACACTCTTTTTTTTTTTTTTGTGCATGAGCATGTACATAATAAATATAAACATTCTTAGGTTAAGCTTTTTTGTAAATCCAAACGCGAAAACTCACATTCGTTTGAAAAGAAAAAAGACGGATGTGTCTCTGTAATCATTGGAGCGTAATGAAAATGTAAGGGGTTCGATTTTTTAATTAAATAACATATTAGGTGCTTTTCTGATCGTGTTTGTGTTTTTTACGTAGTACATCTAATATAAATTTAATTATGTGTGCGCGTATACATAGAAAAGGAGAGGAGATTTTCATTTAGCAAACAAAGCAAGTGCAAACAGTAGCATTGCATTTTTTTATTCCACGTATATACATATATAATATATGGTACAAAGAGGACCAGACCGGACAATTACCAATCTTTATTAGTTGCATGATAGATGATTGGTATAACTGAACTATACAAACATACATGAAAGTAAAGACATAGATTCATAAGCGCATTTGAATGGAGTTTTATTTTAGTAAGGCCACTCGCCAACCCAGTTACCAGGAGGATCGTAGTTACAAGTGATGAAGGTTTGACCATTCTTGCATCTCACTTTTGCACATCCCAACTTCTCTGTGTTTCTCCACACAACTTGAGTATAGTGGCCACACTGTTTGTCCCAAGCACATGTATTGGAATTATAATCGTAGTCAAATTGTTCGCCCACCCACATGTCAACCGCTTCAACGCCTGTCATGCCACCGCTGCTCCAAGCGATGTTCTCTCCATAGGCTCCGCTCGAGTGTTCCATAGCGCAGTCACCTTTACGTTGGTTCGCATAGTTACGGGCATAAGCAGCCACCTTCTCGTCCCATCTTAAGGGACCCACCCCAACCTCGGCTCGTGCTCGGTTGTGAGCTGCCAAAAAGTCTCGAGGACTGTCTTGGGCTTTTAGATGAACGATGAGAACAAGGAAAAAGGTTAGAGCCAAGAATATGTTTTGAGATGTGTTAAAGATTTCCATCTTTTTCGTTTTTGACGTTTGAGTTTATTAGTTTTTGTGGGTTTTACAAGTGAGGATTGAATACATTATATAGTAGTTTTGTATCGAAATAATTGTTGAACGTTTATATTTTAGAAACAATCACTTGTAATTTTTTATAATATTTATGTAAGACGAAAATTCAAAATGATTTACAGATTAATAGTTAGAAATGTATATATGCGTCTTCGGTCTAATATTATAGTAGGCCAATTGATTCTTTCGTAGCTACAGCCATAGTAATTGACGTGATTAGTGAAATTCTAATATGAGCGTGTGGTTCTGCATTCTCATATGGGTGGTTGAGTACCACTATTGGTTATGTATGATTAGTATAACATATACAGTACGTTGTATATATTTGTCGATTGAACTATATATTGCCATGTTCGTGTTTGTCATGGATTGGATCATCCATACATACATACAGTTATAAATATGATATGTCCATTCTTGTGGAATGTGGATGGTAAATTTTTATGTTTAAGATGTTGGTGAGATGTAACGTTTTAACAATGAAATAACTGACTATTAAGAAGATGTGGATATAAGGCGAGACTATTAAACAAGGAAGGATGATAAAAAAAATTCGAGGATAAACGTAAAAACGATATCATAGTGTATGTTGATAATTCGGTTATTAATTAATACTAATACTTTAGAGATATATATATATATATATATATATGAGAAAATGTTCCATAAAATGCATATAATATATATATATATATATAGTTGTTGGAGTTTCACATCACTGACATTTAATTTGTGCATGTCTTCTGACGTAGGATAGCTAAATAATACAAATATTAATATGCAGCCATCACGATATTATATAGTTTGTCACATGATGGTTATTCATTAGCTTATTTTCTTCTTTTTTTTTTTTTAGCTTATTTTCTATTTGCAAGTATGGCCATTTATTATCAACGATATGTACTAATTGATTTTATAATTTTAGTTAATTGGACGACTTAAAACTTAAAAGAGATCGATACTTAATAGCATACATTTTTTAAAAAATTATATATATACGGGATTTGATTGAATCAATTGGTAAAGAGAGGATAATCGTTGGAAATTATAGATATCTATCAAACTAATGTAATTTTTCGTCATTTGTTATTGGAGTTGATGTTATAACTTGAAAACAGAAACGTTTAAAAATATATATATCAATGGAAATGTGTAAATTAATTATCTATAAATCTTATAAAAGTATAACTGATCATCTCCCCAATGCTCTTTTACGTAGTTTCTCACATGACTATGCAGTCATTCTAGCTAAGCAAAAATAATGTAGTTGTCGACTAAAAACAAAATAAAGCAGACGTGGACATGTTGTGTTACTTGTGTAGATAAATAAGCCTAGACGAAAACTTTCAAATTTCTAAAACGGTACTCCACAACCTCAAAAGAAGTAACTATTGTTTATTGGGTATCATTTGGAATAAAAGTCTCTCGAATTGATATGTTCGAAATCTAAATTCTCTGGACTATAGCTTATCTTAATCCTCGTATTTTTCCACAACCAAATATATTTGTTTTCTCGTTTAACCTTAGGTTCCGATTGGTTCAAAATACCAATTTCTGTCAATTCAAACAGCACCTCAAAAAATTCCGAAAATAAAATATATATATTTTTTTTTTGGGCAAATCGAAATCAATATCTAATGTCCTTGTATCAACATGCAAAAAAATAATCCGGCAAATACTTTCCAAATGTTTCTGAATTTTAGCCATCAAACAAGCCTTTTTAACATTTATAAGCACATACACGATTACAAGAAGACTAGGATTGCACCCTAAACATGATAAGGTGGCAAAACCAATTTATGATGGTCCCCAGTTGAAGAATTCAGTATGGGATCGATAACATTGTTTTTTTTTTATATATAAAAAAAAAAACAACGGTTTCAACATCACGGTTGCCTACAATTGATGACTTAAATAGCAAAAAAATCACAATTATAACTTATAGTAATATACTATTAAATAAAATATGGTAGGATGGAAGCAATATTGTGTTAAGTTTAGCCCGCTACCTCAACTTAGCACGTCATTTAATTAGTGTACGTCACAATTTTAAGCACCGAAAGCGTATTATTCCGTCACAACATATTATACAAACCATAAACACACAAAGGAATCACCATATCATCCTATGATGATGATTAATTATTGATATTACAGAAACACCACACGTCCGCTATGGACAAGTTACATTCGTCTGCATTCGCACTTTTACTTAATTAGTAAGGCCTACGGCCCCTAATATTACCAGGAGGAGAATAGTTGCAAGTCACAAAGGTTCCACCATTGTCACACTTGACTTTGGCACACCCAACCCACGCCGAGTTTCTCCACACAACTTGAGTATAATGACCACATTGTTTTCCAGCACGACATGTGTTCGAATTGTAGAAGTAGTCCGACTTCTCCTTGACCCACAATCTCACTGCAGCAGCACCAGACATATCACCACTGCTCCATGCCAAGTTTTCACCGTAACGCCCGCCTGAGTTTGAGTGAACGAGACGACAGTCCCGCTTTCTTTGTTGGGCATAGTTCCAGGCGTATCTGGCCGCCCCCGCATGCCATCTTATATGAGGCACGTTAACGTCGTCGCGAGCATGATTGTGTACATCGAGGTAGTCTTGTGGCCGGTCTTGGGCTTTCAGAGGAACCGCAAAAGCTAGGACAAGAGCTAACGCCACGAGTATTAGGATTTGAGAAGAGTTGAATATCTTCATTTAGTTTTCTTAGTTGTCTACGTACGAGCTCTTTTACTTTGTGTTGTGTGTTATGGGTTAGACACGAGGATTTATATAGAGTTTACGTAGGAGTTTTTTTTATGGACAAGTAATAACACTTGCCAGATTATTATTTTACCAACGAATACACTTGTAGCAATTGTATTATTTTAAATCTCTGTTTTACCAAGTCAATTAGGCGAAGAAGTCAAATTGTCCCTTTGTAAATAAATTAAAAACAATGATTCGACTGAACAATTTTTTACAGTATTAAAACTGCAAGACAATTTCTTCAAATCTTTCCCATATACGTTTGTAGGATGTTAGTTTATATTATTAAGGAGAAAGTTTGAAGAACAAAATAAAACAAATCGTTAGAATATATATTCTTCCGTTCCGTTCCGTGTTGTACATTTTATCCTCTAGCTAGATAGTTTAAAATGTTTTATGCTAGTTAATTGCTATGACTTTTACTAGGTCAGGTGAATGCATGGCGACGATTAATCTTTTTTTTTTTTTTTTTTTTTTTCATAATCAACCATTTGCCATTGTTTAGATTGGTCAAACGAATATCCATGAATAAGGTCGGATGTCGAGACTATAAACAAATCAAGCATATATTGTTTTGTGTGTGTGTGTGCCTGTGTGGTGTATCAATCAAGAATACATCTTCATTAGGGCAAGCAAAATATTCACTATATTCTCTCTTTGATTCATCGTGCGCTTCATTCCAACTCCAAAAAAATCCAGATATTTGTAATTATCGGGGTACATATACCAAATACTAAAAAATAAATACTTTATTAAAAAGAAAAATAAATCACATATACTAAGTACTAACATAGTAGTTATATCATCGTACATAGTATTAAAGAAGATGTGATTCATCTCGTACAAAATATATGAAATCCGATCTTCTCCAGAATATAGATATGAATCCATGATCTGGATCTAAGCATATTCATTTTCGATAACATTTGTTTTTCTAGTTTTATTTTTGTACTCTAGTTTATTTTAACATTACCAATGCTTTTAGCTAATGTTTTTTGCGGATTTGGAACCATATGTACTATGTTAGATACATTACACAGATACTATGAATTATTGGATGAACTGGGCCTGATAAAATGGACATGAGATCGCTAAAAGAAATGGACGGCCACGACGCACGAGTGAAACAATTGAAAATATTATTGTATGGGAACTCGAGTAAAATCTTTTGTTAAATAAGTTAGTTTGCCGACCTAAAAAGTAGCTCATAATGAAAGCTTTCTCTTCGTCATCGGGTGGAAAAAGAATTTTCTTGGTAGTATAAACTTTTTAGTAAATAGTACTCCATTATAAAAAATTTATAATTATAAGTACTGTAAAAAGGAAACTACATCAGCCATTCATTTAAAAAGAAAAAGAAAAAAAGGTAATTTATCTAGTCAATTTAAGAGCAAAAATAAGTAAATAACAAATGTTTTTTTTTTTTGTTTGTTTGTTTTAATTAAATATATATATAGAAAAGCTTTACTACAACAAAACACATTCAGTTTGACGACGCACGCAAACACAGAAAAAGTGTCGTGGGCGAAGATCCGTATCGGAGGATCAAAAATCCACCTCCTCTACGTAGCGGGAAAAAAAAAACCAGCTAATTTTGCTGCGTCACCATCATTAACAAATAATAGTACGTAATTAAAGAGACACAAATGTTACATTTACGTAAACACCCTTCCTCATCTAACATTACATTACACCGCTTTACACATACGGGGCTAGTATTGTCATTAAACACGGCCTATATATCTCCAGTGGAATCTCCACCGCACGAGCTTCTTCTGCTCTTTTATTATATCATCTCATCTCTCTCTCCATAATTGCTTCGATTTCTCTGCAAAAAGTGTCTTTTTTTCTTTTTCTTTCGCTGATATTTTTTTTTCTGAGCTTCACTTTGATTAAAGTCTCTCTTTTTTTTTTTTTTTTTTTTGTGTGTGGTTACTAATTGAGTCGGAGACGACTGTTCTGTTTTCTGTTTCAAGAAACATTTGGAGAGATGTCAAGTCTGTGAGTGTTGTTGTTAGCTAAGGGGTTTAGTTTAAAGAGTGTGTGTGTGTGTTTTCTGATTTCTTGAGCTTTTTTTTTTTGGGGGGGGGGGGGGGGTTTATCTAGAAAAGAGTCGATTTTTTTTTGATGGCGGTGGAGTATCAATGTTGCGACACAAACTTCTTCATACATATAGCTGTGATTGCGTTTCTTGTCTTGTTCGCTGGACTCATGTCTGGTTTAACATTGGGTCTTATGTCTATGAGTCTCGTTGATCTTGAAGTTCTCGCTAAATCCGGTACTCCCCAATATCGCCAATACGCTGGTAACAACACTTTTCCCTCTCTTTGAGTTCCCTGATTCCGATTTCACTCTCTTATAAAGTTTTGTTATTTCACCAATTTTGCTTTGTAAAGTTTTGTTTTTTTCTATCACCAATTGCAGTTATATTTTAGAATGGGTTTTACACTTGTGTAGTTAGATGTTGCCGATGGTCTTTTTTGTTGTTGTTGTTTGTGATGGTAATATTCGAATTTGGTTATTAGTTAGTTCATTGATTGGGCGTTTTGATTTACTTCCAAACGTATCTGGTTATTTTTAGGTCGAGTTTGGTTTCTGTAATATTCAGTTGCTGCGTGTGTGTTTATTATACTGGTAAAGATTTTGGTCTTATCCTAACTTTACTTATCAAGACTAGAATATACCCTTTTTATCACTTTTTACCCTACTCTAAGCTCCAAATTTGATCAAGTAATAGCTGTTATGTCATCGACGATGATTCAGTTGTTGTTCTGAGCAGTCTGCTTTGTTCCAAATATTGCAGTATCAATATGGGTCTAATTTATGTCTTGTTAGGCTCAGTCTCTTTCTGTGTTAATAGATCAAAGTTTTTTTTGTTTGCTGCAGCAAAAATATTGCCAGTGGTAAAGAATCAACATCTGTTGCTTGTCACTTTACTCATATGCAACGCAGCTGCTATGGAGGTAAATGATTCAACAACTTCACCTTAGCCTCTCTGATTCATACACATTTTGAGAATGTTGTTTGATTGATAGTAGTGATTTATTCTTTTCAGACGCTTCCTATTTTTCTTGATGGTCTTACGACGGCATGGGGTGCCATTTTGATTTCAGTTACATTAATTCTTCTCTTTGGTGAGGTAAGATTACCCTTTCTTTCCTTTAATAATATTAAACAACAGGGAAAACAGTTTCTGAGCAATTTTAATCACTTTCATGTATCTGATTGTTGGCTTTATTGCAACTGCAGATTATACCACAGTCAATCTGTTCACGTTATGGTTTGGCGATTGGTGCAACAGTGGCTCCGTTTGTACGTGTTCTAGTCTTTCTCTGCTTACCAGTTGCATGGCCAATTAGCAAGGTAAAAACATTTTACCAATCTCTGCAGGAGTCAATGCCCCAACCATCATGCGCTTTGTTATAAAAAGTGTTTTTGTTTTCCCTTTGAATAATCTAGCTGCTGGACTTTCTATTGGGCCATCGTCGTGCAGCACTTTTTCGAAGAGCTGAGCTGAAAACACTTGTGGATTTTCATGGAAATGAGGTATGCATTGATCCCATCTTCAAGGTGAAAAGTTTCTGTATCCCATTCCTCTTATGTCATGTTGTTTAGTATCCTATTTCTTTCAGGCTGGAAAGGGTGGAGAGTTGACTCATGATGAAACGACAATCATTGCAGGAGCTCTTGAACTGTCTGAGAAAATGGTCAAGGATGCAATGACACCAATTTCTGATATCTTTGTGATTGATATCAATGCCAAACTAGACAGGTTTTTGTGTTGTGATTCTTCTGAGAACTATCAAATTAGAAACAGACTTGCCTAGAGTATTTATTCTTCTTATTGCTAAACATTTATTTTATTTTATTTCTGTGTTCCTTTGGTATAGAGATTTGATGAACTTGATTCTCGAGAAAGGGCATAGCAGAGTTCCAGTATACTATGAGCAACCAACTAACATCATCGGCCTTGTTCTGGTAACTTCCAGCCTCAAGCAGTAGTTCTCTCTAATGTCATTTTCACATATAGTGTCTTCTTAAGTGTTCTGTTTCCAGTTCTAACCATTCATATCTATTATCTTCAGGTAAAGAACTTATTGACCATCAACCCAGATGAAGAAATACCTGTCAAGAATGTCACAATAAGAAGGATCCCAAGGTGAAATTTCCGATTCTAAGCAATTTTAAACCCACTTGAATGTGCTTCAAAAGCTGATTTATTACTTTGTTTTAGAGTTCCAGAAATCTTGCCTCTATATGACATATTGAACGAGTTCCAGAAAGGACTCAGCCACATGGCTGTTGTTGTGAGACAGTGCGACAAGATCCACCCATTACCTTCTACAAATGGTAAACTGTTTCATTTATGGACAAAACATTGTCTTACTGAGTTTCAAGTTTTGAGTATATCTGGTTTGGTTTTTCTCAAATAGGGAGTGTTAAGGAAGTCCGAGTGGATTTGGATAGTGAGGGAACTCCTACTCATCAGGAGAGAATGTTAAGGACAAAAAGATCGCTTCAGAAGTGGAAGAGCTTTCCTAATCGAGCAAGTTCGTTTAAAGGAGGGTCAAAGTCCAAGAAGTGGTCAAAAGACAATGATGCAGACATCCTGCAATTGAATGGCAATCCGCTGCCTAAACTTGCTGAGGAAGAAGAAGCTGTCGGAATCATTACAATGGAGGATGTCATTGAAGAACTTCTGCAGGTAAGGAATCTTATATTATATAAGTTAACTACCAAAAAAACTATTTTTCACATGACTATTTATTGTTGGGCATGTGCTTGCAGGAAGAGATCTTTGACGAAACTGATCACCATTTTGAAGACTCCTGACAGACACACAGTGGATGACCACTGAACTGGTTATGAATGTCGATAACTTTGGTCTTTGTTTTCAACTTTCATACTTTGTCACTTGTCCGGCGAATGTTGTATCAGTGTAGGCATGAACAACATCTTTTTCTATGGTTTCAAATGTTTCTTTTTTGTTTGGCTATATATCATTAGTCTCTTAAGAGATTTTACTCTCCTTGCTTCAATGGATCGTTACCAAATCCGAACCCTCTTAGGCTGCGCCAAAATCCGTAACGTTAGTTCTGCCAGAGACCAATGCTGAGCTGGTTGATCCTGTATAAAAAAAAACAAATAAAAATTGAAAACTAAATCGGGTAATTTTTAAAACAATCGATTTTTCTACGTTTTATGATTTTCTATATATCGACATCTAAAATATTTCAATAATAGTACAAATGTTTGTGCTTAATAGTATATTTTTTGATAAATTAGTTGAACTATATAAAATTATTAAAACAAATAAACGTTTCAATGACTAATTAATTTTAGAATAACCTATTAGATTTTTTTTTAATAGTTATGTTGATCTTTTGTTTTTAAAATTATTTGCCTGTGCGGGAAACTGTCCTAGTAAAACCATAATTCTAAGAAATCAATTAATGATAAATTTTGTGGAGCCCTAGTTTCATTTTGTTCAAACTCCAAAACTCTTCAGCCGCAGAGATCTCTTCTCATGGCTCCAATCGGTGTGGGCGATGTTGTACCAGACGGAACTATCTCTTTCTACGATGAAAATGATCAGCTTCAGACAGTCTCCGTTCACTCTCTCGCCGCCGGTAAAAAAGTCATTCTCTTCAATGTCCCTGGTGGTTTCTCTCCCACATGCAGGTATAAAGTTTCAAACTTTTTTCTGATTTATCCTTCAAACTAGTTCTATAGATGTGGGTTTTGATTATAAGCTGATGAATCTGTAGATTTGATTTAGAGAATTGTGTTTTCTTGTTGTGAGGTTAGCATGAAGCTTGAGTCTGGATTCATTGAGAAAACAGAGGAGCTTAAGTCAAGGGGTATTGATGAGATCATTTGCTTTAGTGGTGAGTTTGTATACTTCTGAAATATGATCAAAATATTGAATTCGTAGAAGAGTGCAGAGTGAAAAGTCTATACAATTGGTTTGGTTATCGTATTTTGGCTTGAGTGTGCTTGATTTGGTAATTGGTTGGTTGCAGTGAATGACCCATTTGTGATGAAGGCATGGGGAAAGACATACCCTGAGAACAAGCATGTGAAGTTTGTAAGTGACGGGTCAGGGGAATACACACACCACCTTTTGGGACTTGAGCTTGACCTCAAAGATAAGGGTATTGCTGTTAGGTCAAGGAGATTCACTCTGTTACTCGATAACCTCAAGGTGACTGTAGCCATTGTTGATTCTGGTCATGAAGGTCCCTTTTCTCAACTTGAATCAATTACGATGATGATGCCGTCCATGTCAAATCTTCCAAGGGATTTGGTAGAGGAGATTATCTACAGGGTTCCTTGGAAATTTATGAGATCAGTGAGATTAACTTGCAAAAAGTGGAACGGTTTGTTCAAAAGCCGGAGCTTTATGGAGATGCGCATTGCCAAAGAAGAAGCAGCAGCAAAGGAATTAGGGGAGAATCGAATGATTGTGATATTGGATTGCAATGTTCGTTTAATGGGCATTGCCGTGAACGACAATTTATCCATAAAGTCTCGAGGTAAACTTACTTGCCTAGAGGATTCAGAACAAGTCAAGATATCTGAAGTCTTTCATTGCGAGGGTTTATTGTTATGCATCTTGAAAGACGATGACACTAAGATTGTTGTTTGGAATCCGAGTTTGGGGCATACAAGGTGGATCCAAACCAGAAAATATAACAGCGCAAGTGCATGGAAAGGACGAGACTATTACAAGTATGCTCTGGGATACAAAAATAATAGCGAAAACAGATCTTGTCGTAGCTTCAAGATCTTGAGGTTTACAGATGAAACAACAGTAATAGAGGAAACAGATAGCAGACTTCTCCCCGTCAACCCTGCTTTACGGTTTGAAATCTACGATTTTGATTCTGATTCATGGATTACTCTTGATATCTCTCCACACTGGCTTATAGGGTATGACCGTGGTGTCTCTCTCAAGGGAAACACTTACTGGAGTGTAGAACGAAAGGTAAGCCCACTCAATGATCATATAATCTGTTTTGATTTTACAAGAGAGAGATTTGGACCGCTTCTTCCTTTGCCGTTTAGTGCTTGGGGTGAACAGTTTGCATCACTATCTTGTGTTAGAGAAGAGAAGATCGCGGCTTTATTTCAGTCAAGCAAAACAGGTCAGCTTGAGGTATGGATTACGACTAAGATTGAGACCAACAATGTGTCATGGATCAATTTCTTCTCAATTGATAGACAAGACATTGAGCGGGGGCTTTCACATAAGAGTTTCTTCATTGACGAGGAGAAGAAAGTTGCTGTGGTTTTTAATAAACAAGGAATTGAAAACACTGTTGAAGTCATTGGAGAGGTTGGATGCTTAAAGACATGGCGTCTTCGTCTTCCAGAACCCGGAGATAACAAGTGTTGGCCAATTGTGTGCTCTTATGTTCCAAGTACAGTGCAAATCAAGCAACATAAAGGAGTCAAAAGGAAAGAACAAAGCGATTAGGAAAAGGCATCGAATTTGAGCAAAACGTGTTGAGACAAGAGGAGGTGGAGAGAAACAGAGAGTTGATTGTCCTCAACTTGGGAAGTACCCTTATGAATTCAATCTGCTCGTCTTCCCATTGCGCAATACTAGCAACGTCCTGCATGTTTTCAAGCTGTGTTCATGACTATTAAAATGTTTTTATATGCTTTAAAACTCAGAACAACCAAAAAAAGAAGTACAAGAATTATTTTTTAGACATGCCTCTTAAGGACATCCTAATGTCCACCAAGGTGATTTCAATGCTACTCTAGCCGCATCTTTTGCTTCTGAATTCCTTCCTACCTTGCAAACAAGAATCCTAAAACATGTGACTATATTTCTCTACGAAGAAATAGATAGATACGTTATATAAGTATGTATTGTTTACCAACTTCTGCAGTATGTTTGCGTAATATACAAAAGGTCGTCCAAATCCTGGAAAGAGGTCTTTCTTTGTGTAAAATTCTCCTGCAGTTACCATAGCTGAAACCTTGCAGGGACAAAAGAAGTCCTTTAAAAGTTTAACAAAAGGGTGATTCATCAATGGAGGATGTGATATTATATGCTATAAAAGATTCTTACATGATCTCCTTCATCGAAATGCCGTAACACCTTTTGTTCCAACAAATCTGGAAATAATCCAACCTATACAATACAAAATACAAAAATATTGTTTATTGTTTGTGGTGTACATAACACATTTGATCTGTATATAAGTAATGGTCTTTTTAAAGTCTTACCTTCTTCAAGACGTAGACATTGAGATTGTCAATTTCAGATTCACCAAAGATATTGCCAGTGGTAAAGAATCAGCATCTGTTGCTTGTCACTTTACTCATATGTAAATGTTTCAACATTCTCATATACGTTTTTGAGAATGTTGTTTGATTGTTAGTAGTGATTTAATCTTTTCAGACGCTTCCTATATTTCGTGATGGTCTTACGACGGCGTGGGTGCCATTTTGATTTCAGTTACATTGATTCTTCTCTTTGGTGAGGTAAGATTCTTCGACTTTCTATGGCTATTTTCTTCTTTAACGTGGGTGCCATTTTGATTTTAGAAAAATCCATTTCAATTTAGAAGTCGAAATGCTTACTTTTCCCCCCTCTATGGCTCAAGGATTTTTCTAAATTGCATTAGTAAATTACATCTCTCTATGACTCTTCTGTTTTGGCAATTTTTTTTTTTACTTCTCTGTCTGTAATTCAACAAGAGAGGGATACATATATACAGGACATGGTGGGCAGGATAAGCTTGGAAAGCAAGCTGAACATCAGAAGCTGGAAGGTGGGAATCTTGCCATGGAACGGAGTATGTACTATGGGATTGAAGTCAGGGTGATTAGAGGGTTGAAGTATGAGAACTCTGTTTCTAGCAGAGTTTATGTTTACGATGGGTTGTTTAGGATTGTTGATTCTTGGTTCGATGTTGGGATATTTGGTTTTGGTGTGTATAAATTTAGGCTGGAGAGAATTGATGGGCAGGCTGAGATGGGTAGCTCCATTTTGAAGCTTGCTAGTACTCTTAAAAACAACCCGTTGTCTGTCAGGCCGACAGGTTACATCAGTTTCGATATCTCGAATAGGAAAGAGAATGTTCAGGTTACATGATGATCAAGGAGATGTGATCATATATACAGGACATGGTGGGCAGGATAAGCTTGGAAAGCAAGCTGAACATCAGAAGCATGACCTTAAATAGTTCGTCTTATTGTTTCATTTGTTATGTGCTTTTTGCACAGCGTATGCGTATATAGACCAGCCAGTTACTATGGCTGCATCAGATATTGTTACTATCAGATATTGTTACTGTGAAGAGGAGCAGATAGTTCAAGCACATAATTTGTTATCTTTGTTTCCAACTTTTAAACTTTGTCACTATCATAATAGGGCATGGATGTGAACTTTTATATGGTTTCAAGACGTAATAATCGGTAATACTAGAATTAATAAAAATATGATCATATTAGTAAATACAACATGCCGGTGTAAAGGTAAAATACCGGAATAGAAGACTTAGTCGCTACCATATTTTCTCTTCTTCCTCTTCCTTTGCTTCTCCTTTGACTTGTGTTTCTTACTAAGTTTCTTTTTATGCTCCTTTCTTTTTCTGTGAGCACGTTCACGAACCTCCTCCTCGGAAGAAGAAGAAGAAGAATAAGAAGAATCTGTCCGGCGTCTCAACAAAGGCGATCGCTCTGGCTGACGCCCTAGCTTCCGGTCTCCTGTATCAGAAGTTCTTGACAATTCCGTCACAGGCAGACACGGGAATGTTTCATCCATCCTAGGACCAACAGAGCCTCTGCCACGCTTGACCCTATCATAGACCAGAAACACAAGTTTATATAAAAAAAAAAAGCCGATTCCCAATTCGTTTGTATAATTATTGTAAAGGAAGATATCATGAGGAGGCAGCATCTACTATCAAGATTGAGTATAAAGAAAGGAAATACCTTGACTGGAGAAAAGTCTTAACGTCGACATCTCGTAAGCCTTCATCATCATCATCTTCTGACTGCCATCTTTTGTTTCTGTTCTGGCTTGATGATGGTGATGATAAACGAGTAGTAACATTTTCATCAAGTGAAGTGCATCTCTTAACAAAACCTTTCCTGTTGCTGTGCTCACTTTGACCACTGCTGCTCTCTTCTCTTGATTTACTGCTGCTCTCTTCTCTTGATTTACTTTTGAGCCTCTCATCACACTGTATCTCTTTACTCCGAAGACTCCACATCTCATTGGTTTCTAAAGCTTTGTTTGCTGCATGGCACAAAGAACAAACACATTTAAACCATAATGCACAATTGGAATCTCAAAACACACGTTTGAATATCAGAGTACAAAGTTAAAAGATGCAGGTTAAAAACATCATAAGAAGATCAACCCCAACTAAAGATCTAAGCCTGAAAAACTAGATTTGATTCAATAGAAGCGAGGTCTAGGGAATGAAAAGATGATACCTTGCTGAACACCAAGAACAGTAGCCGTGAGAAATCTAGAGTTAGGGCGATGCCTTACATTAGGCTTCTCAAGATAGGCTCGGACTCCATCTTTCTCAGCTTGTCTCCTCAATTCTGCTGCTTCTCTTAAAAGAACCGAAGCTATTCGATTCTCAGTTTCCAGATCCATGCAGTTCCACGCTAAACCAAAACAAAATCAAAAAAGTATAGACCTTTAAAAAATCTCCAAATCAAAATCAATCTAGGCACAGATCAAAGATGGAACCGATAAAACTTGATAAAATTATCATAATTCCACAACTAAAACAATATATTCGAGAATCATAAAGCTATCATTGCCTCCCAAACTTAGAACTTCCACTAAAGCTATGTTCTTTCGACTCATGAATCAAATCGAAATAGGTTGCACTATAAAAGGATTTATGAAGAATCCAATTGCTCGAGAGAATTGTGATCGAAGAGGAGATTAGTTACCTAGAAATCGAATTTACTCAGATATCAAATAGCTTCACGGATTCGTGCAATTCCTCGGCGTTTTCCAGCAGGCGCAGAGACCAAAGTCGTCGTCGTTCGTCCGAGCCAGGGAGAGAGCAAAAAAATTAAAAATAAATAAAAATTGGACCGAATCTTGAGTAATTACATAGTAAATCGAACCGGAAATAACGGGGTTAATTTTATCGGACCAAACCGATAAAATGTGCAAATTAGCAAAGTATGAGGCAGGAAAAAAAACTAGATTTAGACTGAGGACGGTGTTTTTGTAATTTCCGCCTTATTGCGCACCCTATATCCAAATTTATCAAAAACAAAGGAAACAGTTTTTTTTTTTTTTTTTTTTTCTTGAAGTCTGATTTTATATAACATGTACCAAAATTACAACTATGGAAGCTTCCACTTTTCACATATTACAAGGTTGGATTATCACATAAAGAAAAATAATCTCAGTGTTGCATAACTCAAAGTGGCCAACGCGTTTTCCTACTAAAGTTAATTATAGAACAGTAAACAAAACGATTAAACTAAAAAGATGAAATAAAGATCAGTACACTGATCTGCAATTATTTCTTCATCTCCCATCTGCTGTAGATAAGCAGGATCCAAAAAATGCTAACCAAAAAGTAAACAAACGTTCCATTATTCCTACTTTGAAGATACTGCAGGTTCCCAAAAAACCTTGATAGTGATTGTAGAGTGACATTATCTCTTATTTGGAGGAATCTGAATTCCTGCATCTTTGTATTTTTGAATCTTTTGCTTTAGTTTTTTTTCTCTATCTTTTGCTATCTCAAATCTTGGATGTTTGGATGATTCTCCTATTTCAAATTTGGATGCTTCTCCAATTCCTTATTCTAACTCTGATACAAGCTATCTGAGTAGTTGTTGCTTCATGAAAATCCACTGTTACTATTTCTCCAAGTCTTTCCGCTATAAGCTGCACTGTCTCATTAGAGACATATGGTAGAGGGATGCCCCGAATTTGAACCCAGAGATCGATAGTAGTTAGAAAATCTAAGCTTGGAAAGTCTTCCCATCTTTGCAAAGCAACGAACCAATTATTGAAAACCCATGGTTCCCTTCTTTGCACTGAGATAAGATCTACTTCTGATTAAAAAAGAAACTGAATAAAAGTACCATCCAGTACTCTTCCATGAACTCGTGAAGCAAGACCCCATAACCTTGGTAAAGAAGATATCACAGTCTGAGGATTCTGAACACTTGGATTCAATGGTCTAGCTATCAGACTTAACCTATTGCGAGTTACCGTTGTTACGTATGCAGAATGAGGGATGAGTATTACTGGATCATCACGTCCCAAAACCAAGTTTTGAATTTTATTCCACATCTCGACAGCCATGAAAAGGTATTTAAAAGGAAAAGAAGAGAAGTTTGAGGTAAAAACCAGAGAGAAATGAAGTAATAGGTAAAAAGGTTAACTAAAAGGGTATATAAGTAGAAGAGATATAAGAAAAGAATTAAGAGGATATTTAAGAGGAAGGTTTGCTAATATCTAAGATATAAAAAAAGATTTATAGAAATAGTAATAATGTTATAAGAAGTTAAAAGAAAAAAAAGTTAAAAATCAAAGATAACATAGAAATTTTTACATTGATAAAATAACAGTCAACAAAGACCAAATCTTATCAAGGAGAAAACTAAGAATAATATAATAAAAACAACCTCTTCATGCAAACTGCCAGACAAGAGGACAAAAGACAAACCTTTCACCTTAGATAACTTTGAATTGAAGATACTTTTCCTCTTTCTGAAGTTTCTTTTGGTCAAAACCGACTCTGAATGGTCTTAGAAGGTCAAGGAGGAAAATTTGCAACCTTCTACTTCAACTCCAGGTCAAACCTTGCTTGAGATACACTCTTGTATGTACCCAGTCTCCGTTTGTTTAACATGCTCTTTAGCAAATAACTCTAATAGCCACTTAGGATGACCACTAGCAACATAGGATTGCAGATGTAATCCTTTTATTACACTATTTGCTATTTCGAACGCTCCTCTGTTACAGCTTGGGGGTTCTATTATCATAAACCAATTAGATTTATCGATTTTAAAGCTTAACAACTCTGCAATGTGACCTATCATAGCTGGCCAATCTTTCGGTTTATGGAGAGCTTGAATGATCTCAAAAGAGGATGCTCCAAAAGTAACTCTTTGTAGATGATGCTTATTCATGTTGTCCAAAGCTCATGTCCAACTTTTTAACTTAGCTTCAGTAAGAGAATGTACTTGGGTATATGATCTTCAGTTGTGAATTAAGACCTTTCCATTTGAATCTCTGACCACCCATGATGCACCAGATAAAGTTTTTTTCTTAGACTAAGCAAATCCAATGTTGCATTTAAGATCTCCGATCAAAGGAGGGGTCCAAACAGTTTGTTGAGGCTTATTTTGCTCCTTGTGAGTTTTATTGTTTTGAGCAATCCACCATGCTTGAGCATCTTCAAACGCTTTTTCCACTGTTTTATTTGCCCAGGCTCTTTCTCCTTCAAATAACATCTTGTTTCTATTTTTCCACGGAAACCACAAAATCCAAGGGTTGCCAAATCTTATATCCTGCAGAATAGCTTTCACTTGCGATATTTGAATCAAATGATTCATGTTGGCACAGATTGATTCACCAAAACCCTTCACTGGATATGGCACATTGGATAAGGTCCATACTTGTCTTGCTAATGGACACTGAAATAGAATGTGATTGACAGTTTCAATTTCTTCTTCACATAATTAGCAACCATTCTTTTCATGGATGTCAAAGGGAAACAGCTAACCCATTATTTACATCAATATTTACTTTTTTTTTTGAAAGTATGAGCTATTTTATTAGCTTGCAATCTTTAAATATTATAAGCTAATAGGTGCAATTGATTGATAGTCTTTAAAGAATCTTCATAATAGGTGACATTATTTCCAACTTGGGGATCAAAGATAAAAACTTAAGGGGTGTTATTGGATTAAGGATTTTAATGGATTTTAATTAACACTCGATATCACTGGATTTAAAAGTCTAATGTATTTGTGTAGATTTTATAATGCATACAAGGTGGATTTGAAAGTCATTGATAATGTATTTTTGGTGATTGTTATGAATTTTTTTAAAGTTATTTA
The DNA here is from genome assembly GCF_030686135.1 of Camelina sativa. Classification (NCBI taxonomy): domain Eukaryota; kingdom Viridiplantae; phylum Streptophyta; class Magnoliopsida; order Brassicales; family Brassicaceae; genus Camelina; species Camelina sativa. The sequence continues at coordinate 2,939,861 of NC_141889.1, forward strand.
TAGAAAAAAAATATCTATAAAACCGGATTATACACCAAAACTATATTAAATTAACAACACCCAGACTTTTACACAAATCATGAAAGACTTCAATTAAATTGTATTTGTCTTCAATAGACATAGGATTTGTGCAGGAAGAAACATATATTGAATCCAGAAAAAAAAAAGTGTGATTATATCATGAATCCAGAAAAAAAAATTACAGATCATGAACACAGAAAAAAAAATAAAAAACACAAGAAAAAATCTCAAAAATAACATAGATCTAATGAATAAGTGTGATTATAGACATAGGGTTTGTGGAGGAAGAAGCAGACATTGAACCCAGAAAAAAAAAGTTACAGATCATGAACCCAGAAAAAAAAAAGTTAAAAAACACAAAAGAAAATTCTCAAAAATAACACAGATTGATGAATAAGTGTGATTATATAAAAGGATTGAGAAAAAAAAATCAAACAATAATATGTTAAAGGCTAGAAATCCATCTATAGAGAAAGAGGAGTAAAATGAAATGCTTGAGAAAAGTATGGTATTGTGTTTGTTCATAAAATATGAACAAAGTATGTTAAAATCCAAAATCACACAAAATCCAGTAAATATTGAATAACACTAGATTTTAATGGATATTTTAAAATACACAATTGAATAACACCAGATTTTTAAATACATCAAATTCCTTTAAAAACTACAATCCAATAACACCCCCTTAGTATTTAGTCTTCTAAATTGTGTTTGAAGGGAAATGAAAGAGTTAATTTAGTACAAAGTCATTCATTTATTTTAAGATCAAAGCGGAATAGGTACAATATCATTATATTTGATGGTCTATATATCTTTATGAAATTTGTATTATAGCATAAACTACATAATTATCTTTAGTATTTTTTTTTTCAAAAAAAAAATATATATTATATTTATATAACGATTTGAATGAAAAAAAAATAACGACTATATTTTTTACAATGGCATTTATCAATGACATGAAGATGTAATTTTTTACATTTTATATGCATTTTTTTAGTTTCATATTTATATTTTTCAATTAATATAATAAAATATAAATTTAAAAATGGTAAATCATCTAAAAAAGAACTGAAGAGTAATTAATTTCTTAACTTCCCAAATTTAATATTCCCTTTAAATATTTTTTTAGAATCAGCGAGAGGTTGTCGTCGTCGGAGCCAGAATAAAAAAAACAAATAAAAACTGAAAGGAATCGCCAATAATTTCATGGTAAACCGAACCGGAAATAACCGGGTTAAATTTACTTTGGGACCAAACCGAAGAAGAACCCTAGTTTTTATCTCTCCAGTCTCACTCACTCTAAAACCCAAACAAAAACACACGTTTATTGACTCAATTTGCTGCAATTTGTGTCTGTGGAATCATCATTGTTGGAAGCGGGAAAAAAATGTCGACGACCCATCAATTAGTTTCTTCGATGATCTCTTCTTCCTCATCCACTTTTTTAGCTCCTTCCAATTTTAATCTCAGGTGCGTGTCCGTTTTTTTTTCCTTTACTCTCTCTTTGCTGCTAATAGGAATCTAGGGGAGATGAAGACAATTTTTTAGAAACTTATTGTAGTTTCGTCTCCTGCCGTATGATTGCTTATCTCTTTTATACTTGTCCTTTGATTTTGCTTAATTGAAATTGTGCTAAACTGGCTTTTATTTATTTATTAAGCTATTGTTGGATGCTGTTGTTTGGACAGAGGACAGTGCATTTGCTTGTGATGACACACACTATGATCATTGATTTTGTGTGTTTTTATCTATCTTTGATGGTTTGGTTTATGTTTTGTGATCTTTCTTTTGCTTTCAGAACTCGCAATGCTTACTACTTACCCATGGCTAAACGGGTCAATACTTGCAAATGCGTTGCAACCCCGCAAGAGAAGATAGGTAACTCTTAGTGTTACTACTCTTTCAAAACATAACTCCATGTTGTCTTTTTTTTTTGCTGTAATGATTAAGAGTCTTTTTCAGCTGTTTACATGTTTTTGTCTTTTCTTAATGTAGAATATAAGACGAACGTGTCACGGAATTCAAACATGTCCAAACTTCAAGCTGGATACTTATTCCCTGAGGTTTGTTATCTGTTACTGTCTTGCTACTACTATATAAGCTTTGTAATATCTACTATTGGATAAGTTCTAAAGGAGTGGCCGTTATTCAATTATAACTTTTAATCCATCAAACGTAATCATTGCTCCCCCTTTTAACAGAGAAATTTTTCGGTACAAAGTTTAGCGTTTTTTGAAAGCTTGCAGTGATCTGATATATGAATAAGACATACCCATTGGTTTTCCTGTGTAGTAGTAAGTTTAAATTATCCTCATTGAATATGTTGCTCCTCTCTTTGTTTTTGGAAAATGCAATCAGATTGCAAGGAGAAGGTCTGCACACTTGCTGAAATATCCAGATGCACAAATTATTAGTCTTGGAATAGGCGACACAACTGAGCCAATTCCAGAAGTCATCACTTCTGCAATAGCAAAGGTACCTCCATATCTTTTGACCAAATAATACATTTTCATCATTTTCTGTTTTGGCATATCTTGATTAAAAAAATAGAACTTTTCTACGATCCTGCGATTAAAAACTTTGAAAGAAATTACTCTGGTAGCATAGTTTTTAAAATATTATAGTACTCAACCATGTAATTTCTAGAGAATTAATTATGTTTTCTCCTCTGGCAGAAAGCTCATGAGTTGTCCACAATAGAGGGATACAGTGGTTATGGTGCTGAACAAGGTGCAAAGGTCAGTGTCATCCTTGTTGTTGGTTCAATATTCTATGCTTTTGCACGTCATGTTAATTTTTGTTTTTGATAGTTTTGAACTGCTGCTGAATACAAGAGATGGATTTAAACCTGTTTCATGTCTTAAAAACTCTTATAGCTTCATTTGTTAAGCTTTTATGATTTATCTAAACTAAACTTTGCTTTCACACATTTGAACAGCCACTTAGAGCTGCTATTGCAAAATCATTCTACAGCGGGCTTGGCATAGGGGATGATGACATTTTCGTTTCTGATGGAGCTAAATGTGATATCTCACGTCTCCAGGTTTGTTTTATCCCTGACTATTCTTCTTTAATTGATACAAGATTAGGAAAGCTGAGCAGTTGTTTCGTGATTCCATTTCTTGCAGGTGATGTTTGGTTCCAAAGCTACAGTTGCTGTTCAGGATCCTTCTTATCCGGTAATTGGGCAAATATAAAACGAAATTGCAGTTGTAGTCTTGTCTAATTTTACTTCATATTAACTTTTTTTTAACCACGGTTTATCGTTTTTCTCTGGGGCAATACAGGCTTACGTTGACTCCAGTGTTATTATGGGTCAGACCGGACAATTTAACACCGATGTGCAAAAGTATGGAAACATTGAGTACATGAGATGCACTCCAGAGAATGGCTTCTTTCCCGACCTATCTACTGTTGGCAGGACGGATATAATTTTCTTCTGTTCCCCAAATAACCCTACGGGCGCTGCTGCCACGAGAGAGCAACTAAAGCAGTTAGTTGAATTTGCAAAGAAGAACGGATCCATAATAGTGTATGATTCCGCATATGCAATGTACATGTCTGATGATAACCCACGCTCCATTTTCGAAATCCCTGGAGCAGAGGAGGTAACAGAGTGATTGATTATAACATTGAAAGGTTCATATTTTTTCAACAACTTTCATCATGGGGGACAACCGCTTACAGGTTGCTATGGAGACAGCTTCGTTCAGTAAATATGCGGGTTTCACTGGAGTGCGACTTGGTTGGACCGTCATCCCAAAGCAGCTTCTCTATTCAGACGGCTTCCCTGTTGCAAAGGACTTCAATAGAATTGTCTGCACTTGTTTCAATGGTGCCTCTAATCTCTCTCAAGCTGGTGCTCTTGCTTGCCTTTCCCCAGAAGGACTTGAGGTTAGCTTATTAGCCAAAGTCTTTATCACGAAACTTAAACCAGTTCCCACGAGTTCATTTTTTTTGTTTCTAAAACCATTGCAGGCAATGCACAAGGTGGTTGGATTCTATAAAGAAAACACAAACATAATCATCGACACATTCACGTTTCTCGGGTACGATGTATATGGAGGAAAGAATGCGCCATACGTTTGGGTTCACTTCCCGAAACAAAGCTCATGGGATGTGTTTGCTGAGATTCTGGAGAAGACTCATGTGGTTACAACACCAGGAAGTGGGTTTGGACCAGGTGGTGAAGGGTTTGTTCGAGTTAGTGCCTTTGGTCACAGAGAGAACATCTTAGAGGCATGTCGCAGATTCAAGCAGCTTTATAAATGAAAAAAAAGACTTGTAATCATCATCATCACCACCCTCTTTAATGACTTGATTTGAGTTCAAATAATGTGTCTCTCCATTGTTTCCTTGGAACTGTAGCAAACTAATAAACCAATGTTTGTTTTAATCAATTACTAGTATTTTCGATTAAGGTAAAAAGTGCAAATTAGTGAAGTATTGGGGCGGAATAAAATATCTAGATTTTGGACTGAGAAGGGTGTTTTTGTAATTTAGGCTTCTTATGCTCCATGTGTGAAAATGTCCGAAAGAGAGAATCAGCTTTTGTTTGGTCCTTACAACAATGGCGATTCCTCAGACGAAAATGGAGCTTCGGCCTTTGGGGAACACAGGGCTTAAGGTTAGCGCCGTTGGTTTTGGCGCCTCTCCGCTCGGTAGTGTCTTCGGTCCAGTCGCTGAAGATGATGCCGTCGCCACCGTGCGGGAGGCTTTCCGACTCGGGATCAACTTCTTCGACACCTCACCGTAATCACTTCTCTCCTTAATATGTGCTGGAGATTATCTCTTGACATTTTCAATCATCTTCCTAAACTAATTGCTGATTTCTGTGAAAATTAGAAATTTAGAAACTGTTAGAAGTAAAAGTGAATTTTCAACTGAGCGAGACTCTCAGTATATATTTATTTTGCTTGATTGTTTGTGTGAAGGTATTATGGAGCAACACTTTCTGAGAAAATGCTTGGTAAGGCCCTGAAGGCTCTACAAGTCCCAAGAGGTGACTATATTGTGGCGACTAAGTGTGGAAGATATGAAGAAGGTTTTGATTTCAGTGCTGAGAGAGTAAGAAAGAGCATCGACGAGAGCTTGGAGAGGCTTCAGCTTGATTATGTTGACATACTTCATTGCCATGACATTGAGTTCGGGTCTCTTGATCAGGTTTTTACCTCTCTTTCTTTCTTTCTTTCTTGGTTTATTCACTTTCACTCACTTTTTGTTACTAATAATTGTTCCTTTCGTTGCTGGCAGATTGTGAGTGAAACAATTCCTGCTCTTCAGAAACTGAAACAGGAGGGGAAGGCCAGGTTCATTGGTATCACTGGTCTTCCATTAGATATTTTCACTTACGTTCTTGATCGAGTGCCTCCAGGGACCGTCGATGTGATATTATCATACTGTCATTACGGCGTTAATGATTCGGCGTTGTTGGATTTACTACCTTACTTGAAGAGCAAAGGTGTGGGTGTGATAAGTGCTTCTCCATTGGCAATGGGTCTTCTTACAGAACAAGGTCCTCCTGAATGGCACCCTGCTTCCCCTGAGCTCAAGGTTTGGCATTTACACAAGGATGTGATTGTTTTTTTATAACCCTCTTACTAGAACATACGGTATAACACTATAACAGGCTAGTGTTAGGACACATGCGCAGCATTATCACAAGCATAAACATGTTACCTTTGATAGGCTTTGCTATACACTTTGAGACTGACACTTCCTCAGTTTCTTAACTTGGACTACTAAGTCTTCATAATGAGGATTAGAGAGAGTTTAGAGATTTCCTAATGGCTTGTTAGCTTAACTAACCGGCATTAACATATTAGCTGGTCATTGATGGAAGTACTAAGTAGAGGATTTATGAGCAGACTGTTATGTGGTTGGTTTGAGGTTTGGGAGATTAGGGGATGCTTTTGAGTTAATCCCCAGGTTTTGGGATTGTTCGTTGTTGGAAATTTTACTTTGATTCAGTGAGAAATACAGGATGACCCTGATTGTTTTCTTAAAAATTGTTCTCACATATGGAATTCATAACCCGTTGCTGCTTTTATTGTCTTGTGTAGTCTGCATGCAAAGCCGCAGTTGCTCACTGCAAATCAAAGGGTAAGAAAATCACAAAGTTAGCTCTGCAATACAGTTTAGCAAACAAGGAGATTTCATCGGTGTTGGTTGGGATGAGCTCTGTCTCACAGGTATCCAAGTCTCAGGGTTTCCCTCTCAAGTCCCAAATTTACCGTATCTATGTGTGAATTGGAGTTAAATATGAAACATGTGATGTTATCTGATACAGGTAGAAGAAAATGTTGCAGCAGTTACAGAGCTTGAAGGTCTGGGGATTGATAAAGAAACTCTGTCTGAGGTTGAAGCTATTCTCGAGCCTGTAAAGAATCTGACATGGCCAAGTGGAATCCATCAGAAATAAAACATCATTATGTCATTGTGTTTTTACAGTGTAAGTTCGGTTTGATATGATCAATAAAGTATCTTGGCAAACAAGATTAATCAGAACATCTTTGATGGAATTCATTATTATATAAATTACAAACACATGGTGACATTAAGGAAGAAATTGCAACATGCTTATTCACAAACACATAAAGAAGAAACTGGGGAAAACATGCGTCTCGATCACAGGCAACTAAGTTCAATAGCTTCTTGGAACCTCTTGTCATACGTAGCGGGATTGCCGAATAGCCAAAGACTAAACTTTGAGCGACCAGAACTTTCCGATGAGTTTATGGCTGGAAGAAGACATTTAACAATCTGCGTAGATGATGGTTCCCCTTGTGGCTGCAGAGTATTGTTTCTTGTTACCTGCTGAATTAGAGGATAGGGGAGCATGAACATCGCAGCTGATGATGCCATTGATAGATCTAAATCTGTGTTAAACTCAGGAGAAAGATAGAAGAGGTTTTGAGTGCAAATTGAAGGAGATTGCATTAGATGTGTGTATTAATAATATGAGTGGGAGAGGATAAAGAATGAAAGGGAGTAGGTGTGCGTGCGTGTTTGTTTCTTTGGGACCAAGGAAGGTTGAAAACCGAAGTTTCGGTCGTTTACTATATCCAAAATAAAGCCAATCATTTCGTGACACGTTGGCAAAGTTGCTAACTTGCACCGAAACCATAGCTAGCTAACTTGTTCCGATGCTATCATATTGATAAAGAATGTGTGACGACAATACCGTGTACGTCGACTAGTGGCATGGCTTGGGACCTAAATACAAACCTACAATATCCAAATTAAGAAAAGACTTTTGAGTGCTAACTCTATATAAAAATCAGTTCGACTTTAAAAACTGATCCGAAAACTAAATTTTGGTAAAACTGATAAAATTTCGTGATAAAAAATAACTGAATGGTTTTATCGTCATCAACTAAACCTTTGCATGCCAAAACGGTGAATCATCAAATAATATTTACCACCCTTGTTATATATAACTCACCGGTTATAATTAGGGTTTAACCGGAAAAAGAACAAATATTCCAACGATGCTTTGGAAAGAAAAAGAGAAGAGAAACCATGTGTGAACGTGTATTTTGAGGAATCTTGCTGAATGTAAAAAACTTTGGAAAGAAGAGAAGAATAATAAGTTAATAATAAATTCCAAAAAAAACCAAAAAAGCAACCACTTTGCTTCGATCACTACCGATGCTTCCTCTCTTCTCTCGAATCTTCCACTAAAGTAGAGATTCCTACACACACTTTTGACAATTCCACCGTGTTTTCACTTCTGTTAAATGTACTTTTCAAAGATGTATTCTCCACAAATTCTTCTTACCCAAAACATACGTTGCTTTTATAATAAAATTATATCTTCAAGCTGTGTGAGTGTTCTTTGTTTGGCGAATATAAATACACGTCAACAACAACAAGGACACACTTGCGCTCTAATTACTACTACTTCCTCTGCTTCCATATTATTTTACAAGTTTTTGCTACTAATTTAGATATATTACTTAATTTTGTGGCCTAAATATGAGCGATACAAAGTATGCATATCCTTACCCGGCACCGGGAAATTATCCCCAAGGTCCACCGCCGCAGTATTATCCGCAAGGTCCACCTCCGCCGGTGGGAGTACCACCGCAGTATTATCCTCCACCACCACCGCCTCCGCCACCAAAGCGGAAACCTGGTTTTCTTGAAGGACTGTAAGTGCTCTGTTTAATGATTACGTACGTTTCTATAATTTAGATTTAAGGAGTTGACTAATTGTTTGTTGGCTAGCTTTCTCGGCAAAAGAAGTAGATCATGTGTGTTTACGAATGAATTCGAATGACAAAAGAAGTAGAATCAGATATATTCGAACTTGTTAAGATCTTTTGGAATTCACGAATGACTTACAATGTTTGTTGGTAGTAATAAAATGTGTGTGTTTCTCGGTTTATGCAGATTAGCGGCTCTGTGTTGTTGCTGCTTGGTGGATGAATGTTGCTGCGACCCGACCATTATATGTATTGATTAAGTATTAAGAAATCATAATCGCTCACTCTATGTCTCTGTTAATTCATTATGGTTGTTATATGGGATTTATTATTTAATAATCGTTGCAATTTCATGTGACTACTTTACTTACTTTCTAGTCTCTTTTATATCACAGATTTGTTAGACAGAAAAAATTTTCTGCAGCTCATGAATAAACTAGTAAAATCAGATCAATTTATTCTGATTTCTGATTTGTTTATAGACAAGAGAAAATGAAAATGTGTTTTGTGGGCAATCTTGAAATTTCAACTTGGAGTTACGTTGAAGCGTATTCGATACGTGGCAGCAGGTGGGTGGGGGGACTCACGTGTCCACTTATGAACTTAAGAGTAAGCAAATCGTCTTTTTACTCCCTTTAGTCAGTGCAGTGGGACAAGACAGCAGATCGCATTTTTGTCCGGATCTTTTTTACAGAACGGCGGAACTAAGCGGAATATCAAAACTTCTTCTAGAAGTGGGTTCTAATAAGTAAAATGTTCCAAATCTCTCGTTGCACAAAAAGTAAAGAGTCTACAATTTATTAAGGTCGTCCTGTTGATATGGAACTTTGATGTCCAAAAAAAAAAAGAAAAAAGGTCATGTGGACCGATCATGTAATACAACTTATTAAGTTAAAGCCATCCCAAGAAATCGGAGTGAAAGAGTTTGCTTCCCGTTATTGTTTGCAGGGAGCATTTGAAACAAATAGTAAAACTATATATCACCTTCACTCCCTATTATCAGTCAAACCAATGCAGGCTCCAAAAACCCACACTGTCCCAGTATTTCCTATATAGATTCTTCATTTAACCAACACATAAATTTAAAACCAAAACCTGAGAGAGCCATTAAATGAATGAAATGCGTTATCACAGTCTAGAGATTTTCGATATTTGGATCATGTTAGAATCCGTATCCATTTTGGTGTTGATCTCCTGCTCTTCTCGATCTTCTTGTTGTACTGGGAGATGCTGAGCGTGAACCGCTTGTGGAATACTTTGACGATGTCAGCAACTCCTGATGTTTCGACATCCCTGCTGACACTGAATCTGCTTCCAGAGGCAACTCATCTAGTGTCTGTTTGACCCACAAAATATATATGGTGGTTACATGAATATGATTTTAGTAACAGCTTTGCTATCTGAATCTCATCTATGACACTTGAATGTACAGAATTAGTTTTTGGCTGGAGAAACATACCCTGTAAGCTTGCTGAAGAACGTGGAGAGTCTCCTGCGTGCGTTTCCGTTTACCTGCTATCTCTTCTGGCTCTTGCAACATTTCTTCAAACAAGTTCTCCCTGCACCAGATGACACAACTAGTCAGTGACTCAGTTCTAAGAGACTAATACAAACACATATGTGAGAAATAAAAAAAAACCAATGCATCACCTGTAAAGCTTCTTGATGAAGACGTTATGCAGCTCACGTTTTGTGTGGTTTACCTGAAGCATTATAAAGAAGTAGTATTAGCATCTTCGGTGTTCGGTTACTTTAAAGATAGCAACAAGGTTATGTAGCACAAAATGGACTAACTGCTTATCATTGTAACTCTTTCAAAGAGAGAAGTTCAAAAAGAAATCAAATATCAAGGTGTTGATATATTGTAAGAAACTTGGAAACGATGAGGGTACTTGCCAGGAAATGCATGATTGCTTTTGGTACCGAGTCCTCAATATTCTTCCTTACAATGTCATAATATGATTTTAGCAACAGCTTTGTTATCTGAATCTCAACTGCTTCCTGTTCTGAATGGGTTTCCGAAGGCCTCAAGACAGCTGGGGGCTTCAGAAAAGCAAAGCAAACAGTATGAGTCAAACAGTTAAGCACATATTGACAATATGAATCATCTAAGACAGCACAGGAGACACACCTCTTTTAGATAGATCATCGACAAGTTATGAGACATATCCTCAACAGTATCACTGAATTGTTTGTTTAATAAGTTATCTTTAGTTACTGCTCGAGTATCACCCCCTCGGAAAATTGAAGGGATACCCCACCTTGTATCACTCGCATTTGCTATCATATATCAATAAAACCAAAATTAAAATCTACCCAAAAATATAAGGTATTAAAACATCAAGAAAAGATATGATGAAACGGAAGGCCAAAAATGACAGCGATGGAAGTATTACCAGCTGGTGCAGCTTTTTCGGCATCTGCAGATACAACTCCCTAAGAACAAGTCATGATGAGTTAAGTGTCAAATCGTCGCTCGTTTACTTGAACATGTCTAGAGCCACCCACAGTGCACGATGATAAAACATTTGAAATGACATACCTGATCAGCAACAATTCCATTAGCTTGCCTGCCGAGAAAGGTTCTAGATTTCACCTGACTCGCGGAAGAAGATGTTCTATCAGGCTCCACTGTGTCCTGCTACGTCAATTTAAATGTATAAGAAACAGTGCAGAGCATATAAGAAAGAAAACCAATTTTAATGTACGTGCTCAGAGTACTTCATACTTTTGGCCTTGCCACAGGATGGGGGATCCTCGAAGATTTCACTTGTTGCATTGCAACTTCCACGGCCTTGGTTCCACCAATAAAATTTGGATGTGAAGTGTTTATGTAATCCATCTGCAAAAGGCATTCAAGTAATAATTTAGTTCACAATTTAAAAGAAAGTAATCAATCGAAAACGAGGAAATCACCGCTCAAGATTAAAAAAAGGTTCAACAACTCAAATGAAAACAAATTCTTGGGAATTCTAAAGATTTTCAAATCACAACACAGACCTCCATATCAATGATATCCCCGATCATTGCTTCTGAGGGTTCAAGACCTTCTCGCAGGAAATCCCCAATAACCTCATCCATGCGCTTTCTCAGGACCGGGAATCGCTGTAACTCATTCATCATACATCTATGGCTAATCTGTAGAGAAAATAAAATTTATGAAGAAAATGAAATGAATATTATCATTTACTAACAACAAATTTACTAACAACAAGCCCAAAAAAAATCAAAAACAAATTACCTTTATTAGCTCATCAAAAATGAACCTAGCGCACTGAAGGCTAGGATCTAACAAACGAGATATTTGTCTCCTAACAAGAACTTCAAATGGTACCTATGCAGAATAGAATGAAATCAGGAGACTGTAATTAGATATCATGGGAAGTAGAAAAAGTAGAGAAACATATGTATGCTTGGAAGCCCTGACAACCAGGATAACTTTCACACATGCTGAAACATGTTAAGAAACCTACATCTGGAACAAATAATGCGGATCTTGGACCAGTTGCATTCTGAATTGCAGTCCGTATATCATCATCTGTCAAGTCTTCACATGGATCAACCTCCTGAAGAGGCAATATGAAGCAAGTCAATCAGTCTAAATTTACAGGAATCCACGTCATGTAGCTCCGACAACATACACATATTAAGTATCTAGCAGACAAGGAACCGATCAAGTTCAGATACTCAAAATGACAATTGAACGTCGTAGTGACTCAACATCTATACAAACTGGGAACAAGTCTGCCCTAGAAAGCATTTAGTAGTAAAACGCCATGCCTCAAAGAGCTCAAAGTCAGAAATATACTACATTACTTCCATGTGGATAATGTCACTACCTAAACTAAGAAATATAGCAGAGTCGATGCTGAGTAAAAGTTTATATTGTCGTTCGAAGGTGTAAACTTTCTCTATCTATGTCAATGAAATGAACCTTGAAGTAAAAGTAAGTGTATCAAATAAAAGTAAGGGAAAGCATTGGCTAGTTAAGTAAATGTAATTTATAACAAATTATCAACTGTTCTAGCTCAAGGAAAAAAGTTAAAGATGTACAAACGAACCTCCAAACTCTTAACAAAGATTGACTGAAAAATATAGTGAATCCTTGCTCCTCCAGATAGCTCGGACGTAGACATTTCTTCACTTTTCCCTTCCAGCAATGAAGAGTATGCTGTTTAAAACAGTTAGCCATGAGACTCAATATGAACCATACAAAACATATAACAAATATCCATTGTCTCAACTGCAGTATCGTCTTCAGATATTACCTTCACAGTATTTAGAGAGAAAATTGAGAAGAAGAGCTCCTTGACCAGCCTACGAATTTCAAGGATAGTAAAGACCCACAGTCTAGGTAAGCTTGACTAGTTGAAGTAAAAATAAAAAAATAACTCATAGAGATGACGCATGTCATAAAGAAATTAAGAAGTAGATTGTAAGAAAGTCTCTTCATATTTAAATCCTTTAAACAAGTTATGTACTCATTGGCCGATAATCTTTCCTACAAGAACACCTTCAAATGCTAATTCTATGAAAGTCACGAACTCTGAGCACATACATGAGTAAAAAGTCTTCAAATGAAAAGACTCTAAGCAAGCGACACCATAAGATGGAACAAATGGCACCAAAGCCAATAACAGAGTTATTGCTAATAATGAATTATGATAAATGGGTGGCTAATTGAGCAGCAAAAAACATACCCTGGATTCAGTTATTTCACCATAGCTCTGATGCTCCTTAGCTGTAGCAACCAAAGCATTACTTATACGCGACTTCAAATCCGGAAGCAGCACCTTGATATGCTGAACAAGGATCTAGAAAAAATACAACAGAAAGGCTAGCTTCTATTAGACATGTTCTAATATAATAAGTACCAATGTCAGGTATGAAATATACGACATGCTATCTATTAGAAGTAAGAAAGGAAAAGAAAAGACTTCTCAAAAAACAAAAAAAACGAATTTATCAGATGATCCTGTTTCATCAGAAGATATACATGTGAGGGCAAAAAAATATCCTGCAAAGGCCCTTTCCCAGACTAGGGTAGAATCCGCACAAGCCATTTAAGTAACCTTAAAATGTGAATAATGCAAATAAAACTCCAACATCATCCATCCCATATAAGATATATCAACATAGAGAAAGCATCTCCCTTATGCCTTCCTGAACAATGATAGAAATAAAGAAAAAAAGAACTCCTAAAACTGCAAAAAGTACCTGATTTAACTTCTTTGCTAGCTGAGGGATGCCCAAACGATCGGTAAGACCATGGTAAGCCTGTAGGAACCAAAAAAGTTGCTATAGTCAGGAAAAATAGTAAGAGTATCACAAAGGGAACAAAAAAATGCTCTCATACTGGACGACTCCGGAAGAATTTCTCCTCTGCAATAAGTGCTTCCTTGATTGTGCGGTTTAGCAATATATCCTGTTCATAAAATATAACGGTTAAAGTAAACTTTTACACTGTAGATGGAGACGCCACAAAAACTATATACCATTGCATTAAAATGATGAAATTGGAAGAAACAAAAGGCAGTGGGAAAGGTTAGATTAAAAAAAAATTAAGGAAGAAGAGGCAGCCTACTACTATATGATAGCAAGAGAAACATAAGACAGATAAGCACAGAAGCAGAAGTAAGTAAACGCGAGGCACATAAAAGAAGGGCCACGCAATGAAGAACAAATATAAAATGTAATCGTTTGAGCAACCATGGGTTTACCTCCTGGCAACGATTTACAACTCCCACATATCCAAGCCGAAGAGGAACAACATTTCCGAGTAGGAGATTTCGAGCATCAGTACCTTTGTCCATAATATCCAACTGAAAACATGATAAAATTTTTTGGGTAAAACGCATGAAAAACAGGGATGCCCATCTTTTTGGCTAAACTACAATGACATCAAAACAGGGAATATGCACCTTTGTGATTACACCTATCGTTCTACGACCTGGAGACAGTAAAGATACAAAGGAAGGCGCCGAATATGAGTAATCTCAAAAAAAAAAAAAAATAAATAAATCAAATATTTCTTTTCATTGGATACTTGTTAACAGAACTTACCATCAGGGTCTGCATTGCTAGCAATCTGAAGAGCATCAGAGTTAGCTAAATCGGTATTGGCAGGGGTAACAGCGAGAATCAAGCAAGTATCCGACTTGATGTAAGACAAGATCATGGTTCTAATACGTGCTTCAATGTCAGAAGGCTGGTCACCAACAGGGACTTTGGTAATACCAGGCAAATCCACAAGCGTGATATCCAATACATTAGGTGAGTAAATTGTAAGACGAATCTGTTTGTCAGCTACACCTTTGTTCTCTCCCACTAATCTATTCGTCTCAGCCTAGAAAAATGTATTTGAATTCACACATTAATAGCATCGAAGGCAATATAAGCTACTAGAGAAGATAAGATAGAGCAAAAGGAAGAGGAATTAAAAAAAAAAACCTCAATCTCTCGACGAATCTCAGAGAAATCATAGATACGAGTGTGTTCAGGAAGGTGACGAAACTCGCCCCACTCGTCGTCGGATCCGCCATTAGAGCGGCGTTTAGTCTGGACGAGCTGGAGAACAAGAGGACGACGAGTGCAGATATCATTACCACGGGGGAGAAAGTCACGGCCGACGAGAGCTTCAAGGACGCTAGACTTGCCACTACTCTGGCTACCAACAACAGCAACCTGAGGAAGCGCGATCGAAGACTGGCTTCCGAGCTGAGCGAATATGTCCTGTAGCTTGTTAACAATCGGAATCACGGAAGATCCCAACGGCGCGGCTTTGGCGGTGGCGGCGGCGGTGGGAGAAGGCGTAGACGGAGGAGTCTCATCGGTGACTTGCTCAATCGTCATCGATGGGGGATCGGATTTTGAAAGAATCAAGAGGCTAGGGTTTTTGGCAAAATTTGGGTAGAGTTCGTGCGCAAAAGAGAAGAGAAGAAACTGGAGAGAGATGGTCAAAATTATTTTACTCTTTTCTCTCTGATTGATTTTTTTTTTTTTTTTTTTTTTTTTTTTTTTTTTTTTGTTCGTGCTCAACTCTATCTATCGCACACAATAGAGACGACGCTAACCTTTTTTTTTTTTTTTTTTTGGAAAATTTACTTTTACTTGCGCAGGAGTTTTAGAACCGTGATGAAGAGTTTTAGTAAAACTTAATTTACATTATGAATTTTTATTTTTAATTTAACCTTGATCTCCAAGGTCCCAAAGTCCAAAAAGCTCACATTTTCATAAACTTTAACAAATAAATATACCAACCACATTCTAACAAAATCAACCGAATATATTTTTGGAAAACAACATCACGACATAAACGAAAAAGAGTTTCAAATACTACATTTTTATATTACCGAGCTACATAAGATTAAACCGGCTGATGCTCTATTTAAACCGGAGGAGTTGTGGTTAATTATTCAATTGTAAATTGTTAAAGAAAAAATCGGTACGATAAGGTTTCAAACCGGTTAAGTGTGAGTATCTGTTTTCGACAGGACAAAGAAGTTGGGGGATGTGTCATCATCATTAATCAAGCTGTCTTCATCTGATTGGAAAGATTCTCTTTTGCTCAATCCTATTCTTCTTCTTCTTCTTCTTCTTACAACATTCTCTCCAAGGAGGAACTAGAAGAAAGAAAGAAGAGAATGAACGTAGAAGAAGAGATTCAGAAACTGGAAGAAGAGATCCATCGTCTTGGTTCTCGTCAGACCGATGGCTCTTACAAGGTTTCTCTCTCTTCCTTTTCCTCTCTTTAGCTCTTAGCTCTTCTTAGATCTCCCTATATCTGTAATCCACATTCTCTTATCTCAAGATCGTCACAATTTCTCTGGCTCAGATCTAAAATATAATAAAAATGGTTGATTGATAAGAATCTGATCCTCAAGATTCATTTGTTCAGGTGACGTTTGGAGTCTTGTTCAATGACGACCGATGTGCCAACATCTTCGAAGCATTGGTTGGGACATTGAGAGCCGCCAAGAAACGCAAAATTGTTGCTTTCGAAGGTGAACTCTTGCTTCAAGGTGTTCACGACAAGGTTGAGATCACTCTCCGACCACCACCACCACCACAAGCTGCTGCTGCCTCCTCCTAAGTTCCCATTTATAATCTTTATATTCTCTCTCTCTGTGTGTTAAAATTGATAAATCTCCAAGACCAATGTTTTCCTTGCTTCTCTATTGGAATCACGTATAAGCTTTTGAGCTATTTTGCAATTGTTGCATGCAACAAATATATTAACAGGAAATAACTCTTCTCTCTTCTGCCCTTATATAAACAGAGCTATACAAAAGGGAATCTCATAACATCGCTTTACCAAGTTTATATATCCATAACAGCAATATCTGAAGAAACAAACAGTAATTTACACATTTCTAAAGAAACTTCACCAGCTTTACAATCCAGTTTCCTTTCTGACTCTCAGAATCCAACTAATTGACTGCATGATCAATGATTCTCTCTCGCGTGTTACATCTTGCTGCAAGTTTAGGCACCTTAATCCAAGCTCCAGAGATAGCGAGGAGCTCTATACAGGTTCAAGAAAGCCAAGAGTGAACCCTGATCTTGAAGTAATCTTATCCTAGGCATAACCTATCCCATGAATCTGCAAATAATCTAAACCATTTCAGTTATATCTTCCTCAGTACCAACTCGACTTCATATCTACTTGTGTCTCTAGGAGTATACTTACACAATGATTACAGCCAGAAGGAAACCCTTCCTCGATTGTAGAGCAGAAGACCAAAAAGAAACTAGGCTTGAAGCCTCAGGCGGTTGAAGAACATCACAAAGTGATATTCAGGTGCCCAATAGACGAATCCGACGACGGGTCCTCCTTTTACATACTGCATCAACCACATCACACACAAAAAAATTGTCAACATTTTAAGTTTCGGTCATGGACAAGTTAGTTTTAGTTTAGTGAGAGACGAAGAGAGGAACCTTGCCATCGAGGATTACAAGCTCGCCATCTACCCATCTCGGATTACGAAATCCAGGATCAGCAAGCCTACCTTGTCCTTTATATCTGGCAATCTGCATTTTTGAAAAAAAACTCTATTATGAAGCTACACAAACCAGAACTTCAATAAGAACACATAACTTAATGATAAATCTGAATAGCGTTGTAAGCACACCACTCCAAATTCTTCGGGGATGAGTCCTTTATGTGGGAGCTCATAACGTCTACCGATCTTTGCCCGAAATGCAACCTGTCATGGGATAAGACTATGGTAAGGCACACATCATGATATGGCAATAGAAAAGTAGTAGGGAAGAGTTACTAAAAAAAGAAGGATATTATTTATACAACCAAGTGACTATTGCATGATGATACTGGTTTCCTATGTAGTCAGAAAGGTAACAGCGTGTAATTTTTACCATATTTGGTAACACAGTCATTTGATTACGCAAATTCTTAACACTGACCATAAAACCTACAAGTTTTCATATCTATCTTAATAAGATCATACAAGAAAAAACATAAAGCTAACCTTCCCAGCAGGCACATAAGGATCTCCGGTTAATTTCACAGCTTCAACATATTCATAAAATTCAATATCTGTTGGCTTCTTAGAATCCTTTCCACCTTTCCACTGGCCAAATTTGCGTTTTAAATGGATTACTTCTGATGTATACAGCCCATGTGCGCCAATATAAAGTCCTGGATAGAGAAGAACATGAAAATTAAAATCCATTTCATACTGAGAGCTGATGTGAGAAATATGGTATTTCCAGGGAAGGTTACAAAATTTAAAGTATTCTATCACACAGACTCACACTCACTTGTCACACCCAAAAAATTAACTTATAACAGCTAAGCTACCAATACTAATAAAATTACAATAGCTTAGGAGCCATCAATGCCCATGTCCATTTTCTTTAGAGAGACAAAACACATTCAATCACTTTACTCACTCACCGTCTAAAGGATCTAGTGATGGTGTCACATCAATGCGACGGAATTTCGTCAAACCCGACAACTGTTGACGGTTTTGAGCCTGGCTGAGAGTGAGGCTTAATAGCTCCCCAACATCCTTCAGCATCTGTAACATGGATTTCTAGAATAAGCTGCGCTTCCCTTTTTGAGGTAAAACAAGAAGAAAGAAAATAGCCAATAAACAACAGCAAAACAAACCTTGACAGAAATCTTCTTCTCTTTCTCAATTGATTTGGCCAGATCAACCATAATGTTATCAATCCTACGTCTACTATGGCGGCTACCTTTTCCATCAATTAGTGTACTTTCTACACCCTTAGGCTCTTGTACGTTTAAGTCTTTCTCTAAGCGAAGATAAAATGAAGAATTCTCCACAGATTCCAGATTGGCAGGGGATCGAAGGGACTCTTTAAGAGGTTGGTTTCCAGAAAGCCGATCAACAATATCGCCAATAACAAATTTAACTGCGATTTCTCTCCCTCCTTTGTTGTCAACAATTTCATCCGTCACAGATTCCAATTCGATGTCAGCATCTTTTTCATCTATTTCAGCCTTAGTGCTGTCTTCCACATCTATATCTTCTATATTAAGATCGTTCTCTTCATCTTCCTCATCAGCTATCTGCTCAATAACTTTTGAGATGAAATCCTTGTCCACCCTTCCTGGCGCAGTTACTTTCATAACCTTGACCTTGACCCCAGGAATCATATCTCGCAGGAAACTTTGGAAACCAGAAGATTCCTCAAGGAGATCAGAATCATCATCTGAGTTATCACTCTCTTCATCTTCACTACTCTCGACGACAATATTACCCGTATCTTCCTTCTTTCCCGGTGAAGTCAAAAACCTACCAGAATTTAAAGTTCTGGAGGGCATAGTAGGTACGTCTGGAAAAATCTCCTTCCATTTCAAGTACACAGCCTGAAGAAGCACACATCCCAGTTTAACATCGAAATATATTACTCGATCTAGATAATCTGTAAACATTCGTCTTGAGAGATAAAGTAGGGAAATCACACTTTGCTATCTACTGAAAATGTTCAGCTTCCAATAAAGAACCAAATGAAGCATACCCCCCAAGTTCATCAACTAAACCGGAACATCATGATTCTCCAATGAATACCCCAATTACTCAATTTGGACAGTAACACCCTAGGATTAAGGAGTAAAAGAACCTGCTTTTTGTAGTTCCCTTTTCCATCATGTGTCAGAAATATTTCAAAAAGAGGAGCACCAGCAGCAGATGTACTAAGTTGCCTGAGAGAGAAATGGTAGTCAAATAACACAATTTTTGATACACAAAAACTCACAGTGCCACAGATAAATTGATAAGCAAAGAAGATAGATAGAAGTACCGAGGATTATAACTTCTTGCCACATATCTTCCATGCTCTGCAGTAATTTGAACAATAAGACCAAAAGGGTCTTTGACATCTTCAGAAATACCTGACCACCACCCTACCTGCCAGCCATATAGAGAAGACGATGTAACACCAAGAAGAAGCTAAACCACAGTTAGAAAAGAAACGAAGAAAAAAAAACAAATAACGAGCTCACCAACCCAGCACCAGCTTTGTCTCGCAAGTCTACTGCATCCTTGTAACGCTCTTCTAGAACAGCTCTCTATAGAAATAAATGCAAAAAAAAGAAAAAAAAAAAAAATCTGTCAGAATCAAATGTAAGTATCCCCAACAGTGTTGTTAGAAGCTATGATCATAAGGAAGAGTTAAATTACATAGAAACTGGACATGACTTTGCCAACAGCATCATTTGTAGCTGCAGCTGCAATTGCCACCTTAAGACTGGCAGCATCTTCATAGTCTTCTCGCTTGATGGCTCGTTTCAATTGCGACTGTACGTACACCCAAAAAATACAAAACCCCATCTCATTAGAACAACAATATCAGGAATGAATCATGAAGAGGAGGAGGAACCTTTACCTTTAAGACGGAGAGAAGACGGTCTTGGTCATCGACAAGTTCGAAATGCTTCTTCCATCGCTCCCAATCCCAATCGTCTTGGTTCTTGTTGATATCCCCCGAATCTTGCTCGACGTCGTCGTAAGCATCGTTGTCCTGACTGGAGTACCAGCTCAAGACCGAATCGAAGCTTTTGATGGCGCTTTTGAGGACGTCTTGAATCGCGGAGTCCCATCTAGGGCTATCATCGGAGGAGGAGGAGGAGGAGGAGCAGCGGCAGAGAGCGGTGGGATCGGGGAGACGATGAGGAGGGTAAAAGGGTCTTTTGGAGGGAGTGAGCCTGGATGACGTGGCAGCGGCTGGGGAAAAGGCGAGATTTTGTGAAGGCGGCGTGGATAAGGAAGACATCGCCGGAGAGAGAGACCGAGCGATGAGAGATGAGAGATGAGAGATGAGAGATGAGAGAGAGCTTTTAGTGGTGGTGTTTGGAGGAATCGAATAATGTTATATATTTTGTGTTGTGTGGATGAAACGGGCTCTGATGATTTTGATATTTTTGATTTTGTCCAACGGAATCGTGAGTGTATATGTATGTGTGACTCGTGAGTGTTTTTTTATTTATTTATTTATTTATATATGTATGTTGTTGTGTTATGATGTTACTTAACCAACCAAAACGTTTATTTTGTTTTTGGTATGCGGATGGATATAAGAAGAGCAAAGCAAACGAACGCAATACTTATATTATTAACCAAAACCTATAGAGTCAGTTTCCGGCTCTCTCTAACGTAAAGCTCTAGCTGTTTTGTGTGCGCGTTAATTAGAGTACATCGTTGTTATTAAAAGAGTTAAAAACAGATGAGATGAGATGAGTTTTTTGTTTATTTGATGTTTTCTTATTTAAAACATGAATGAATGAACCCTTTGTGACCCCCTATAACAACTAACTTAACCTCTCACAAGTCACAAAGATGAAGATATGTCGAATCCATTGAACATGTGACTAGGCTGGAGTGCAACCCACTCTCCCATAGGGAGGGGTGGGGGGCGGGGGGACCTATGTGGAAAAACTTCTAAAATGTCTATTCGTAGAGTTAGATTTGATCAAAATTGGTGGATACGTGGAGCCTCTGAATAGTAAGTAGTATTTTATTAGAACCGACTCTGGTTAAATAAATAAAAAAAAAGCTGTGAATGATGATGATGTGGTCATGAATGCAAAATATCTTTGTGTCCCCAAATATTAAATTAGTAGTATAACCATAACAACAACAATGATGTAAGCTTTGAGAGTTTATATCCCAAAGAAGAAAGAGAAAGAATCAAATTAAAAGAGAAGGCTTTGAGAGAACGTCCGGTGTGAAAGAATCCAGCTTTTCCCCCCAGTACGTACTAGTAGTAACCAACTTGTGAATCCTCTACCAAACAACAAAGGCTTCTCCGTTTCGATTTTTCTAAATCGCACACACCTAAGAAGGCGGATCTTCTCCTGAAGCAAAGAGCAAGTAGTAAGTAATTTTTTTCACCTGTGAAATTTGATTTCAGATGGAGAGGAATGATGAAATCGAAGAAACCCCCGCCGGCAGACCTTCTCCACGATCCGCGAAACTGAAGCTCGGAAACAGAGCAGACCCTTTTCTTGTGGTTTGCAGATGCTTCAGCGTCGTCACCTCTCTCATCGCCATTCTCTGCGTTGTCGTTAATGTTCTCGCTGCCGTTCGCTCCTTCCGAGACAGCCACGATGTAATCATCTCTTCTTCTTCTTCTTCTCTTCTCTCTGTTCGCAGTCATTAGATTTGATCTTTTGTCTGAAGCGTTTGTTTCCTCCGAGCAGATCTTTGATGGAATATTCCGGTGTTATGCTGTGGTGATTGCTTGCTTTGTTGTTCTCGTTGAGACGGAATGGGGTTTCATTCTCAAATTCTCAAAGGTTCATACTTTCTCTTTTTTATCTCTTTCCTTTCTTTTTTTTTTTCTCAATTTTTCTACTACTAACTATGAATTGTTTCTGATATTCTACACAGGTTCTTGAATTCTGGGCTGGGAGAGGAATGCTTCAGATTTTGTAAGTTACCTTTTTACTACCTCTTGTGTTGGAGTGAAATATTCGTGCTTCTGTTGTAATGTGATTTTTGGAGTGTTGCTTTAAAGCTAATTTAAGGCGAGGATCTTAAGAATGAGACTGTTTCTTGGTTACTATATCTTTGTGTCATTTTCAGTGCTGCTGTGATGACAAGAGCTTTCCCTGACTATATGGCTCAAAGGAAGGATCTCATGCTTCTTCAGAATATCGCTAGCTACTTGCTCCTTGCCTGTGGGGTTATCTATTTCATTTCAGTACGATCTCCTTCTTTTTTTTCTCAAATATCGCATCTGCTTATTATTCCTCTCTTCTTGTATTGCTGTTCAATCTTGTTTTTCATATTTGTTTGTGCGTTGTTTGTGGTTGCCTCTTGCTTATCAGAATGCATTTCACTCGATAATGGATCTTGGATTGTTTATCTTATTGTTACTTTAGATTTTTAAGTGTAAGAGTCTAGCATCTTGTTTCGAAGGTCACCAGCTCTCTTTATATGATATATATAATGGGGTTTGTCTGGTAAACCATGATGCCACTTTGGTCCCAGACCTTTAGGATCATGGATAGCTCTTAACTCTGAACAATAGGTGCTTGATATAGTGGTTAGCAAGTCTCTATAGTTATTTCCAACTTTAGAAAATGAGCTTTTTGGTCGAGGTTTTAGTTACCACTTTCGCCTGAATCACTTTCTTTCCTATTCTGCCAATTTTGGATCTGCCAATGTTTGATTTGGTTGGGAAAAACTTTCCCTTTCTTGGCAATATCTCTGAGTTCTTGTTTATGTTTTTCACTGTCAATATTTGATCTTTGTCTTACTTCAGGGAGTTCTATGCATCGGCTTTCTGAAGCGTGCTCGACAGCAGAAGGAAATTTCAAGAGAACAAGCCGTCAAGGATCTTGAGGCAAGTATTGATAGTTTATTATCATCTAGTTTCTGTACTCTGCATCATTATCAATTTATCATATTCCTCAAATGCCTTCTAAATCATTGACTGTTGTTGCAGGAGATAGCCAGACGCAGGGAAGAGTTGGAACAATTGCTCCTAGAGCATCAGAATAGAGACGATGACGTGTGAATGTGATAGTACAGCTTCATTGGATGGAAGACATCAGTTTCTTTTTGTATTAAAACGTTTGTGTGAGCTCTCTGTTTTCATCCTTCCACTTGGATAATAACAGCAGATTCTTTTGTTTTTTTTGTTTGTTGAAATCGAAGCTTTGATATTTGTCTTATAAGAGACAAGAACTACTGAATATGAATTTCGACATGTTGATGTAAATTACTTGCAGTATATAGTAAATTGATTGTCAATATAAGAAAAATGTAGCTAATTGATGAATGCTACATCTTTCTAAAGGCCAAAGAGGAAGCGAAGCTAAAATGAAATTGTAATTTTATGGTTAGTTTGAGTAATTCTTTCTTCTATCTATTCATAATTGGGCTACGAGATTAGAGAATCAGACAGATAATAATCGCATTAGATTGGCGATATTCATCTTCATTATATTACAATATCATGTTTTTGGCTTCTTATCCATCACATTTGAACTTGTGACTAAGAAGTTTTCTTTTTCGTCTGAGCTACTCTCATCATCAGACAACACAAGAAGAATGTCATTATAACAAGAAGCAGCAGTTGAATCTCTACTCTTGTTCACTCCTTTTTCGATCACTGCTGAATCAGACTTGATTTCTCTGCTTCTATGAATCCCTGCGGATTCTCCGGTAACTCTAAGCTCATCATCATCTTCTCCTTTCATCTCAACTTCACATGAATCTTCAGAATCAGAGACATATTCTACTGAAACAGTTTCTTCATCTTCACTGTTCACGATATAAAGCCTGCATTCCTCTTTTCGTAATGTATCTATCTCGTGATGAATAGATTCTTGTATGTCCATTTTCTTGTCCTCTTTTTGTAATGTATCTATCACATGGGTTTTCTTCTCCCCACTTTCTTGAACTTCTTCCTAGTTTGGGGAGGAAAAAGTATAGAATAGCTATCAACATAAGATAATTAGCAGTGGAATCTAAACTGAAGATATATAAAAGGCAATTTTACCACTATAGGCGACATAAAGACCTTTCGGAGCTTAGAAGACTGAGGGTCATAACCTCCTGTGCAAAAAGTTTCTTTGCTAAGAATCAGAACTGGCGAGCAAGTCTTTGTTTGGGGAATGTCTGTAACGCTTGATGATGAATCATCAAACGGTTTCCTCCAGTTACAGCTCTCAATCACATTTTTGCTTTCATTTGCTTGATCATTCTTGTTGGAAACTCCATAATGAGGCGGTTCACTTTTGGAACTAGCTGGAAGAATACTTGGATCATGACCTTTGTGGAGATTGTAAAGCAATTCTAAGATGTATCTACGCTTAAGTGAAGCTTCCTTCGCAGGAAACCAATTCCTAGTTAGCTGAAAAGATGCAGAAAATAAGTTAAACCATCCCATTCATATCAATCTTTCTCGGTGGAGTGCTTTCATATCATAAGAATAAGGAAGATCTTCTCACAAGTTGAATTATTTACACAAGTAAAAGCACTACACTACAACTCAATAAAGACTCCATAGTGAACGTAAATAAGATTCTAAAAGAATGTATCAATTTTCTAAAACAATAATTGCCAGAACTTGATAAGATTCTCAAATGCTTGTTTCAATTGTCACTCTTAAGTTTAAGGAAATAGTAAACTAAAAATCTGTATGTCAGATGCAACTTCATCATATCCAAGGAGATGGAAACAAGACTACTTACAAATTTTGCTGATCTTGTGATAAGGGATGGATTGAACTTAGCAGGAGCTTGAGCCACAAAAAGGTCCAAATAGTGGAGCAAAAAGAGGCCACAGTCAAACGAATTCTCTTGCTGAGGGAGCTGGATTTTTCAAATGAAGCAATAGCATCAGAAAAGCCACTGAGGAAAACAAAATTCACATTGGAAATATCATTTGACTCCACTAGATTAGGAACATGTTTTTCAAAGATAACCTAACAACCAAAACTGATATGATATGTTAGACACAAACATAAAGCTCATCAAAATGCATCTATCGCACGAATACAAGCAGAAGTACTATATACACTAAGATAATCTGGAACAGGGGGGTTTACGACACCATGACAGAACCATAATAGTTTTGACATGCGACTTCTATCTGAACTCAAGATAACTTTATCCTTGTTAGGAAGCTACCTCAAGTGAGATGGACTGCATATCTGAACCATAATAGTTGTGTTTCCATGCCTCGCTTTCCACTCTTCACGTAGGTAACTATGATCACATGATGGACATTTGAATTGTTATGAAAAAATCCTCCCATTAAAAAGATCAATAATCAACAAACATATGTAAGTTGAAAAGTGGAAAAACGGAATAACAAAAATATGTCAATGTGCAGAAAATTATCAAAGACCTCCCATTAAAAAGACCAATCATCAACTGTAAACCTAAACACCCCTTAGTCAGCTTTGATCTCAACGAAAAAAATTGGATCCAGCCTCATTCATAAGTAGCATCCAACTAGCAACAACTCTCGAATCTAAATTCAAAAGTACCGTCACTTAAAATGGCCTCTTGAATCCAAATGAAAAGAACGAGTAAATGCTAGGGCAGTGAACTTTGATGAAACGTGTTAAGATCATACCTCGGAAAAATATTTATGAGACCACCTTTGTGGCTTCCTTTAATTGAGTCCAGATGCAAGATACAGGGAACCCTTTGTGGGTTTTCGACTTCATTACCAGAAGAGTAAAAATTTATTTACAAAATGTAAAACAAAGTCAACGAGGATAAGAAAATAACATAACGAGTTAATCTTACCATGAGAAGGAACCAATTCACCGGGATGACAGATAATAATCAGACTCCAGTGAAAACTGCAATCAAGTGCAAGTATAAGTCATCTTATCAGCGGTAAGAAAAATAGTTATCTGTGAGAAATATGTTTTCACCTGAAGTTTATAGGAATAAATATATAATCTTTTTCAAAAATATCCACATTCTTAGTCCACTTCTGAACACGTTGGTATGCTTCCCTTCCTCCAAACGTGCTAGGTGAACCTTTGTCTAAATTAGCCAGCTTACGGAAAAAGAAACAGTTGAAGAAGTGGAATCTGCCTCGTTCCTGCGGCGGAATTCGATTCTTAAGGTACCTGTAAGCATCAAACCAAACTTTACAAGCTGCTCCGAACTAGCTTATGCATTAAAACGGTAAAATATAAATGAAAACAAATATAATACGACAAGGGTTTTACAAGCCTTGCTTTTGGCTTATAGGCATCCTCTGCTCTACAGACACAGTTTATATTACCTTTAATGTTAAGATAATAACTTACTTGATATAAAAATCAATGATTGTATCGTTGATGAAACGTCTTGGCTTCAGAAGCTCAATGTCTTGCTTCCTAACTACTACAGAATCTGGCTCTCCTTGAGGGTAGATTAGATCTTCAAATGAATCAGCGAGACTGAAGATCAGAATACAAACAGCACATATCAAGAGGTAAGATAAAGTCATAAAAGAAGAGTACACCACCAAACTGTCAGATTACATTTACCAACATTTATATAAATCACATTATTCAGAAATATTAAAGTTCATACTCACTTAGTGAGTGAAGTTCCCAAATTATGTCCAGTACAAGCGCTTTCCTCGCTTTCCCTGTCAACATTCAACAACGACAACAATTAGTTATAACTTAGAACCCACAAGATAATTAGCCTATCTTACTAACTTCTTTCTCCTCGAACCTTTTACAGGATTTAAAACATAAGTGGTCCTTGTTTAAGGTCAAAAGCTCTTTCATATATTGATTTGTACAGCTTCTAAGAAATTTAATTAGGTAACCAGGAAACAATTGAAGGCAAGAGGATTTTGTATACGATAGTGCACATATATTTGGTATATATATGTCAACAATTCTGTTAACGATGTCGAAAAAAACAAATATCTACAAATCATTCAAGACTTCAGAAAACGACTAGTTGAGTCATATACCACCAACATGAAAATAATGGAAGGTAATGATGGAAGGGGAGGAAGTGGGGAGAACTACAATGAATATTCTAACACAATGGTGCAAAAAATATTTCTAAATGACTTACGTTATGGTGTCAAACCAAATATCCTTGTATCTCGAGTCCAAGGATTTGATGGTTTCTACTTCTTCATAC
Organism: Camelina sativa; assembly: GCF_030686135.1. Taxonomy (NCBI): domain Eukaryota; kingdom Viridiplantae; phylum Streptophyta; class Magnoliopsida; order Brassicales; family Brassicaceae; genus Camelina; species Camelina sativa. The sequence continues at coordinate 2,967,203 of NC_141889.1, forward strand.
CATTTAGGGTCATAAACGGAAAATTTTAGGAGATCAATTCCTGTCAGCATGGGTACAGATGTTAGTTAGACATAAGTTGACGTTGTAAACATCAAAAACTACACAAAGAGAGATATGATGTGTGTGCCCTTCTTATTTCAGCTAACAATGTAAGGAATCCCTCGTGTGAGAAAAAGAAACTCCTTTGAACTTAAGCCACACTAATATAAACAAAAGTGAACATATGTTAGGACCTGAAATCTCTTCCGCAGAGTAAACTGCTTCTGGCTCCCTGGACTTCAGAAGGACGTTGACAAAAGAAGTCTCAACCTAAAAAATAGAGCTCAAGCATCATTAAAGAAAACCCATCGACCTATAAATGAAGCTCTAACAGAACTCACCTCCAAACACCACTGAGACTCAATTTTGATGATATCTTCTATTCTCCACTGACAACTAAAGGTCCCTTTAGTGGCATTTACTGATGAACTTTCAACATTCATACAGCTACGTGAAAATGTTAACTTCGAGTTTGTACAGTATATATCTCCATATATAATAACATCAGGGTTAATAAGAACTTGTGCAATCTCGAGATCCTGTATATGCAGAAAAAGAAAAAGCATGAGATACTATGAACATATAAACCCACGTGCATAAATCTTGAGACAAACAGCAAATTGACAAATTTTCAGAGGAAGAAGAGCTTATGTTTTTCATCTTGTTTGTGATCCTAAGCTATCTCCAATTAGAAAGAACGGTATACTCAAAGAGACTTACAACTTCAAGCGGATCAGAAGCAGGATTTGTGGCTTCTTCAGTTGAGGCTAAAAATATAATCAGAAGATTCTTTAGAGCAAGCAATTTTGAAGGAAGAAACCGAACAAAAAAAATAACTGAAATTAAAGATAAAGAACACTAAAATGCTAAATACCTTCATCATTTTCTGAGAGAGATGATGAAGTTGATGAATCAATTCCAATCCTTCCATGGGAACCATTGGAGATTAAATCAATCAGATCACCCTGCAATATATATAGTACAACAAAAGTTAGAAAACTTGTAGACATTCGAATTCCTTATACTAAGTCCTTGATGACTGCATGAGAAAGGCTCACAGTTGCATCTCCGCTGAGTTCACACCTTGAATGTTCTTCTTTTGCTGGTACTGTATAAACCAAAATGAGATTAGCCAACCTAGATGACCAAATAGATAAAAGATCAAGGAAATGGTGATCGCTGCATATTAGCAACTGAAAATTTGAAACCCTACAGGGCACATAGCATAGAACAAATTGTCATCATTTGCAGTAGAGTAACTGTTCCCCAAGATGTAGTTTTTTGGTGATTTTACCTTCAACATCAATAACTACGCAGTCCATTTCTTTACTCTCGATTTGGGTGTTCTTCGCAACTGCAATCGAAAAAACATCACAAAAGAAGTGAATAAACAAAATCGATACAAGAACTAAATGGGGAAGATTCAGAGAAGAAGACACTTACAGCATCGAAGGAAGTCATACTTATCGACGGCGGAGGAGGTTTTAGTAGTGACAGGGGAATCGTATTTCCGAAGGAGTTTCTTCGACATCTCTTCAACACGTTCTTCCTCTTCGGTGAAATCGTATACTCCAATCGACTTCCTTTTACTGCGGGATTGAACTGATCGGAGACTCATCGGCGCCAGGATAATACTGAGTTACAGTTCCGACGGCTTGAGAAGGTTCTCGAGGCGTCCGCTGTACTATACGATGCGACATCACAACTCACAAGGTATTGAATTTGAAAATTTGGTTTTCGAATTCTGTCTTGGTTATGTTCGACTTTTGGGATGACCAGTTGACCACTCATGATTTTGAAATTTCAATTTGATTTTAAAATCGTACCGATACTCATAAGGAAGAAAGGCAGTTACCGGTTCAACCGTTCAAACCATGGATTGTTTGTCTATCCGGTTCGATTTTTTTGGCAAGCCGGTTTAATCACAGATTTTTTTTTTTGTTTAATCACAGATTGGCACAGCTCTAAAACAAAACAGTGATTATATAACTCTTCTTTTTATTTATTTCATGTTTGGAGTTTCGTTTTGTATTTCATATTTTTATCTATATTTTTCATGAAAAATAAATAAATAAAATTTATCATATTTAATACGATAGTAAATTGGTATGACAATATATATATATATATATAAAAAATTGGTTTTTCTATCTTCTCATTCTTCCAGTTCACCGCAATATTCACACTTAGAGAAATTTTTCATTACATGGCTAAGAAGGCGGATCTAAATTATGCTAAGATGAAATTGGATCAGTTGTTGAAGAGGGTTTGTAGTCTATTTTGTTATAAGAGTTACCATCAACCATCATACGACATATCAAAACACACAAAGTACATATGCATAATAACACAACAGACACAAATATAATCATATTATAAGACACACATTTGTTGCAAAGTATGTGATTCTCATCCATCTACTATTATATACTTGTTGCGTGTGTTGTATTATTATATTGTGTGTTGTGTTATGATAATAATATGTATGTGTGTGTTTTGTAATGTTAGTGTGTGTTGTGTTATGATAGTATGTTGTATTTATGTGTGTGTTGCGCCCCTTTTCTTGAGTGCATTTATGGTGTAAATTTTATACTAGTCTTGATTGAATACAAACACCAAATTTAAAGAGAGTTTTAAGAAGTCTTGATTGAGTATAAAGACTTCAGAAATCACTCATGTCAGAGAGTGAACTTCTTAGGCACCTGCTGACTTTTCTTAGCAACAGCAGTGACACATGCTTCCTGGTAAGGGCAACATGCGCAAGAATCTGGCTTTCCAGCAGTTTTCGATTGGGGACCTGGGCACAAATCGCTCTGAAGTTGCACTAACACTTTGCCGCTTTTGGCATCGATGTCATATGTAGGGCTGCAATAAATATCAAAAGCAGACAAAGTCAAAAAAAAAAAAAAAAACTCTTGGGTACAATAATATTAAGCAATCAACAACAAGGCAAAGAAAAGCTTGCTTGCTTACTCAATAGAAGCGGGATACATATCGAACAAATCGCTCTGAAGTGTATCTTTGGATATGTCGACTCGGCCGCTTTTGGCATTAATATCAACTGACTTCAACCTGCAAAACAAAACAAATATCAAAATAAGTCTCCACCGACAACTGGAAGACAAAAGAACAAGAAAATGAAAAGTACTCACTTTAAAATATCCTCATCACGAGGCTTAATCACCAAAGACTTAAGAGGTTCGACACGTTTTGAACCTGCAAAAAAAAAAAAAAAAAAAACCAACACTGATTCAATTACACACTTCACCATCTCTGCAAAGTATATGATTCTCATCCATCTACTACTATATACTTGTTGATGTGTGTTGTATTATGATATTGTGTGTTGTCTTATGATAATAATAATATGTATGTGTGTGTTTTGTAATGATAGTTTGTGTGTGTTGTGTTATGATAGTATGTTGTATTTATGTGTGTGTTGCGCCCCTTTTCTTGAGTGCATTTATGGTGTAAATTTTATACTAGTCTTGGTGTTCTATATTCTCTGATTGTAAAATCTCACATATTAAATGAAAATTCTGTAACGACAAAATAATGGCTCCATAGAAACACTTCTTTCTAAGACCATCTCCATTAGACATATTAAGAGAATGTTTTAATATATAATTAAATAGTATATATTAATATTATAAGACATTTTTTTGTGGGGAATGTGAGACATCATGTCTATAATTTCTTCATGAACACATTTTTATTGAGTGTGTTAGTCTTCTTAAGACACTTATAATATAAAATTGGTATTTTTATAGTTAAATTATGTTTAGACACTTGGAAAGGTTATGCAATAGAGATGGGTCTTATTAGCTAGATGTAGTTATGCTTTAGATTATTAGGTATGATCTGAGTAGCCAATGAACACTTGTTTATTTTTACTATCTTGGTTCTTTGTGTTAGTATTTTAATGTTGGAGAAAAATAGGGAGAAAGTGTTCGAAATCAGAAAAACATACTCAAGTAATCATCAAGTTCAAAAGAAGATCAGGAAATGGACACAAAAACTGTCATCTCTTAATTGGTTTCTTGGCTACGTGATAATGATAAGTGTACAGGCTAATTTGATTATTCTAGGTTCTTTTTCTTGTAACAATTCTCATGTTTTCTTGTCATTTGCTTGGGCTTTAATAATCTTATCTTGATTAGTCATTTGCATAGTATGATTTTACAAATTCACACACTTAAACTCAAAAAGTGTTATAGTTACTCAATATCGATTTATATCTTCTATCATGTAAAACTAAAAATAATGGGTTCACACACTCAAAATTGTTTGGCAAAAAAAGTAACACTATTCAAAGTTGTAAATCTTGTTCCAGTTCCTTCTGTGTTCTCGCAAGAAATTGAAAAACTCTCTGTTGTTGCCATTCTTCAACTGTTCGTAAACTTTTGTTACATAACCAAAGTCTCGTCCGTAGATGTGACTTGCACATGCCGCTTTGTAACTCATCATCTCCCAGTCTCCTATTAACATACCGTTTTTTATTTCTGTCTCGAGCATTCCTGGGGAGAAATGGCGGTTCAGCCACCACTTAGCCCGAAGAGCCCATAATGTATTGGCGAACATTTTTGGTGTCGGGTTGTATCGAACAGAATATGTTTGTTGGTTCCGTTTATCTCCAGATCTGTCGTCGAGGCATATAGACATTTGGTCTTCATCAAGACTCTCAAAGAAGTGACTGAAGCAAGAGGCTAACTCCTTCCAGATTTCAGGCTCAGGAAAAGAAGCTTCTACATGCAATGCTAGCATCTCGATTAGCGACTCTCTACTATACTCACCTGCAGGCAATTAAAACAGATGGTACTATTAACAACTTAGGTAGGATTCAAGGTCTTAAGGCTAAAAGGTGTTTGATGGATTGATCTTAAGTACCTTCCATGCACATTCCAATAAGCTTCTTAAGGGTAGTTACACAACTAGGATCAATCTTTAAGATATCTTCATAGGATTTTGCAAGAATGTCGCTGTTACGATGAAATTTCTCCATCATTAGGGCCTTAATCCTACAGTTGACCAAAAGAACCAAAACCCACTTCAGAAAATCATCTGTTTACATATTCTAAATTCCTAAGGCGGGTGCATATACTAGATAAGAGAATGAAAAATATCTTTATACCTGAAAGGTTTTATGTCATGTACCTTCTTGCACATCTCCTCGACCATTTTCATCGCTTCATCTACATGACCTCCAACTAACAGAAGCTAGAAAAGTAAAAAAACAAACATCAAATTAGTGCGAGACATTCCAGCTTTAAGGGATGAACATGAGGACATTATGAGACACGTAGGCAAAAATAGTTAAATCAGTTTTTACATGTACAAGTGGATGTAATGCAGCCAAAGATACATGAGGCGGGGACTGAAGAGTTTGCCGCATATATTTGACAGCTTCCTTATAATAAGTATCATTGACAATCTTTATGTAGCAATCAGGATCTTCTGGCGGTTTTAAGGGAAGCAACCATGGATCCATGTCGCCTAACAATTGAAAAAAAGAAGCCATAGATTCAATAGAAGTGGTTATGGATTATAGCGTAATGCGAAAAGAAATTCTTAGTACTAACCAAGAATATTAATAACGGTGGGATCAAATTCAGCTCCATCTCGCAAAGAACCTTGGTTTTCTTCAGAGTTTGCATAGAGTTGTGGTGAAGTGGTAACAGGCGGAGTAGTCTTTAATTTTACCTTGGTATCCATTTTTGTTCCTGAGTCACTGATGGACAAATGGGAATCTTTTTTACAATACATGACGGAAGTCTGTGAATCGTTTCTAGCAGAAACCTCTGACGCCGCGGAGCAAACTGACTGATCCCTACCTGAACCCTCAACCAGATGATCAGATCTTGATTCCGACATATTGGATACGCTTTCGTTTTCATCTGCCTCTTCAGGCTGTAACACATTCAAAAATTTACTACACCACATCTTGTAGAATGTGATTCCTATAAAAAGATTGGCCCGTGGAAGCATTCCGAAATCACGGTTCTGCATCAAGCTACCAAAAAAAATAAAACAGAGTTCAAAATTAACCCAAACAGACTACCCTCAGGAAGGTGGGAACTATGCCATTGGTGGATAAAGATTGTAAACATGAGAAACTATCAACATACACAATTACAAGATAACATGTGCACTGAAACTATCAAATGCAAACTATAGAAACCCCCAACATCCTATTATAAAACTAGTTCAAGAAGATATCAAAATCGTACCTGATTGCAGCACTATTGGCATCAGTGTTCATATCATGCTCAATAAAATGACAAATTTGCTCGTACCAAACCAAGAGCCTCTCCTGTCCAAATGACCAAGTAACTCAAATGTTATCCTCGAGCCTTCTTAGACTAATGTTCAACCAAAATGCTATATTGTCCAATAACTAGGATAACATTGAAGTAAACGAATTACACAAATCTAAAAAAAGGAACCTCTTTAAGTTGTTTACCAATCTGGCCAATCCAAGCATCATATATTCTTCCAATCTCATCGGCTTTGTTTTTCTTAGTTTCCGAGTGATTCACAATTTGTATATGAGCCTGCCAAAAAAAAAAAAAAAAAAGAACCATTTCATCATATTGGCGATTATATAAAAAAAAAAAAAAAAACAAAAGGCAAAAACTTTGGAACTCAAAAAGACGACCTCGTATTTGAGACGGTTCATCTTCGGACAAGGATGTTTGATTGTGCCTTTCATCAGAAGAGAGAGCACACGACTTGCATCACTCGAGTTTCTCCTACGAAGTAGCTCACGAAGGATCCCTGGTAATCTATTAAGATACTCGCTTCTGCTTGCCTTTGGTCCAAGACTCAGAAGATAAGATGGTTTCGCCCTACAGAGATGAACTCTCTTGGATTTTGAGACGACAGAGCCTATATCTGAGCTACTCACACGACACTTGTCAGCTTTTTCTTCGGTTTCTACCATTACCCTTATCCCCAAAATCTTATCTTCGTGTGAATCAAAATCAATACCAAGAAGAAGCTTTCTAATTGAGTGAAATCCGAAAAAAAATAGAGCTTGGACTTGGAGGTTAAAAAATTAAGGAATACTTGAAGAGAGGTTTAAAAAGTCACAAAAGATGATGATGTTCTCTCCGTAGTCACCTTCCTCTGCTCCTTCATTTTGTCTTCTTGTTGCAGAGAGAGAGAGAGAGAGGAGGTTGTTGTACCATTGGACCTTATTTTGGTAATGGGCTTGTGATGTTTTAGTTTGAGCCCAAAACACTTTTACCATGGGCTTGTTGTTGTAGACTCTCTCAGTTACACCCTGTAAAATAATGCTTCACCATACTTGCACGGATTATTGAATTAGGACGTGCTACATTATTTACAGAAATTGTGTATATGATCGATCTCATTTCTTCCGCAAACCCATTTTTAAGTCGAGTCCCCTATAACAATGAAATATATAATGATATGATTTTATTAAATATTTTTATAATATTATACTTTTGTTTGTTGTTGTCATATTCTTGTCCTAACTATATAAATTCTCTTTCTAACCAATTCTCCATTATATACACCAACAATGTCTTATATTTTGATTAAATACCCGTATTCATACGAACTTGTGTATTGTATGTTTGAGACAATGATGTATTTTTAAGAAATTGAAACCTTCAGATTAATGTGTTTTCATTGCACCTACTCTACAAGTGTACGATCTGATATAATTACGAATATAGCCTTTAGTTAATAAATCCTAACTCGTGATTTTGAAATTTCAATTTGATTTTAAAATCGTACCGATACTGATAAGGTAGAAAGGCTATTACCGGTTCAACCCATGAATTGTTTGTCTATCCGGTTTCGATTGTAGTTTTGGGAAGCTCCAGTTTAATCACAGATTGGCACAGTTTTATTTTGCATTTCATATTTTTAATTTATATATATTTTTTAATTTTTTAAAAAACCTTAATAAGACTATAAAATAGTATATGTATTACGGTGGTAAATTGGTATTAAATTGTGTATTTTAAGCTTAAAATGATATTTTAGAGTTTGGTTATTAGGTAACCACGTACATATTAGAGTAGGAGGGTTTTGATTGTTGAACTAACTTTAATAAAATTCCTTGTATTGTCAAAATAATCTATTAAAAAAAACACATTAAGTTGAACTACCAAAAGCTCAAGCCAACCAGAAACTGTAAAGTACAAAAAAGTCTTTGTAATCCATAGAGACTCTTGCGGTCTTGCCACTATATAAGCTCATTCGCATATCTCTAAGATTTCACGACAACACAAAGCAATAAATACAAAGTGAAGGGCTTAACCATAACTGGAGAGATTCATCAACATGGCATCATACAAGCTCTTTCTCATTGCTTTTTTAGTGACTCTCTCTTCTTCCTCTACTATGATAAACACTTGTTCAGCCTCACGCCGCCTTCTCCAGCAACAACAACAACCTATTCCTCAAATTCCAAGCATGTCTATCCCGACAATGGGACTACCTCCATTGCCATCAACGTTGCCGCAACCATCTCTACCAACTCTTCCCACAATGCCTACTACAATGCCTCCGTTTCCAATGCCATCATCTTTGCCACAACCAAATCTTCCCACAATTCCCACTGTAATGCCTCCAATGCCAACGTTGCCTTCGTTTCCTACCGTAATTCCTTCTCTTCCAACTAGTCTCCCATCTATTCCGTTCTCCTCTCCTCCGCCTTCTACATCAAGTCCTTGAATTATCACTTCATCATGTGATTGATGCATCTTTTATTATATATTATTGTTGTAATGTTTTCAATGTGGTGTGTTTGGTTATTTAGGCGTACCCTCGTTACATGATTTGTACCTTTAATTTCCTTTTGATTTTCATTAATTTGTTGTATTTTACATTTGTTTGTGCTTGTGAAAGTAATCATTTGGTTCTTTACTCATAGTGATATTATTAAAAAAATTGGTGATGTTTGTTGTTATATATCAAATTTTATACAATTAAAAGTGCAAATTTATTCGTTAAATTTGCAATAAAACACTGTATAGCTAACATCTTCTTCGGCTTATATGAACATTTCGGGTGTAAATTTTATATTTATTCGTCTTTTTGTTCAGTATTAATTATTTGATACCCTCCTTATATTAGCAGATTTTGTAAAACCTCTTTTATTAAATGAAAATCCTTTAACAAATAAATAATGGCTTTATAGACACTTTGTTCTTCTTTACGATATTTACTTTCGTAAGAAGCGGATTGATTTGCCATCTCATTAAAAACTAAAAGAAAAAAATAACAGAGGCAATAAGCTAGTCCATGATTCAAGAGAAAGATGTAAGGGACAAACGTTGCATCGCATCAGTTTGGAAATGTAAATAAATTGATCATAATAGTGTAATAAGAAAACAAGAAAAATAAAAGTAGAAAAGAAGATGATCATCTAGAATACTAATTAATAAATTGTATCAAAAAAGAAAGAAAGAAAAAAACTCTTTAGAAAATTGTATCGAAAGAGAAGAGAGACTGGAAGTAGGGAGCAAGGACCCGAGTTTTGAAGTAGGGGGAGCCATAGGCAACCTTTAAAATTTGACGGTCGCTGAGAAGCAAAGTTTTAGTACGCGGATCATATTTGAGCAACCTTTCTATGAAACCCGAGTGATTTGCATCTTTTGGCTTGTTACCGTTGATCAACACCTTTCCGTCACGGCAGATTTCAATTGGCATAAGCACCTCCTCCAAACTAGTCCTTGCATGGCTTTTTAGATCAATTGAATACATTTTCCCCCATGCGTCTCCTCCTCTATCCATGCTCCACATCTCCAAACAGCTAAGTTGTTGTTCTACGATCCATACTTGATCCCTAAGGTTCACGAGATGAATTCGGTAGGAGGGTTTGTACTAGCACCGAAAGGAGGGTGATGGACTGCACGGAATCTGTGTGTGTGAAGATCAAATGCTATGATCTTGGCCGTTGTTGAATACTCGGCTTCCCTCAACCATAGATAAGCAGTGAACCAATAGATGGATCCGTTAACGCTCGCTGAAGGTTGCCCATTAAAGCAAGGTATAGGAACATGGCTTATGTATATCCATTTCCTTGCCTTAATCGAAAAAAGCTCGCATTCTGTGCATAACGTACACTCCCCATGCGGTTCAAATAACCTAACAAGTTTATAATCTCCGCTCACTCTGTCTCTCCCAAATCCTAACAAGCTGCTAAACGGCAGGTTGGAAAACTGATGATTCCCTGCATGTAAGAAATGAAATAATACAAATGACATTAATAATCAATTAGCTATATATATAGGAAAAGAGAACTTTAAAAAACAAAAAAAACAAACAAAACTCTTTCAGAATAATTTATAATAATTAAATGTCAACTCCAACAGTTTTAATTCTTTTGAAAAAAAAAAATTAAATAAATAAACGAAGGCAGTATATATGTTACGTACGCATGTACATGCCGTGAAAAAGAATATGTGTTCTGCAGCGGAATTCGGGTAAAGTTAGATGACTTTCAAATTTCTGTGGACGGTGACAAAGAGATTGTTGTTCAACTTGGATCACCTGACGAGTCGCCCGATTAATAAACAGAAACTTGTTACCAGGTCTCGGACAGCAGATGAAACCGTCGCATGAGAGACAAGGAACATGTTCGTTATTTTGAAGCAGCACATAGGAAAATCCGGGAACACCGTTTGATGAATGGAAGTAACGGAACAATCGAGGTTCCCGGGAAACTTCATGAGCGAGCGGGTCCATGACTTTGACACTAGCAAGGATCGTGAAACGGTGTTTGGATTTCTGATGAACCAAGTACCGCTCCATGAAATCTCGAGATCTTATCAAACTTCTCCATTGTTTTGAAACCAATTCTAATCGACGCAGAGGTTGCACTGGAAGTCTCAGCAAGATCTCGATTTCTACATCAAACGGTAGTTCTTCCATGCCTGCTAGCTAGCTACTGTCGCCCTTAACCCTTTCTTTTCATTGATATATATATATATACGAGAACCGTGAAAAATATAGTATTCGGGAAAGTCATTATCTCTGTTATGGAAAGTAACATTGTCTCCATAACGTAATTGATGAAATAAACTGAAAGTTTCGTTTTCACAATACTGTACGTACGTGTTAAAAAAGAAAGACGTTGACCAAAAAAGGGAAAGTACATAGACTATATAGTAAAACAGGGAAACAAACTACCTCTGTATGGGGCTAAAAATGTTTTCTTGATACGTAAAATTCTACATACACGACACAATAAAGGAAAGTAAAAAAATAATTTTACATAGGTATAGAAGGTCTTAGCTTATTATTGGTTAGATTATTAGCTAGCGAAACCCGAGGAGAGAGGCTGACTTGCTCCACCGCGCTTGTGCTTGTAGCTCCATTCTCTAAAACACCCAATTCTTGGACCATATCCACTTGTCCATTTATAAGTCAAGTCTGTCTTTGCAAGATCAAACACTGCATTCTGTGCTCTCTTTCTCTCTCTCTCTTCTTGCTCTGACAACTTCTTCTGGGATTTCTTTTGGTCCCTTCTTCTTCGTCCGCAGTGGATTATATTCCTCATTCACCGAACATCTCTGCAATTCAGATTAAGCACTCGTGAATACAACATTTTATGGATCTCTTGCATATATACTGTATTTATTTTTCCTTACCAGATCAATCAACGTTGTGCTCCTCTAAGAAACTTAAGAAGGTTTTGTCTTGTTGGGAGATAGTGTCCACTGTGTGGCCCTATAGCCTGAGAAAACAAAAGGTGAGGTGAGACCTTTTAGTTTACATAACATAGAGAGAGATTCATTCCCGAGGAAGAGGCAGAGACCGATGATTTCACGTAACCTCAAGGATCCCATCGCGAGCGACCAATCTTCCAGCAGCTGTAGTGGCGCCTCCGACCATTTTCATACATTATTCTCCCATCTTCCATCAGCACTTCATATGCTTCTCTCTCCATCTGCAGGTTTTTAGACGTAGATGAGTAAGCAAGAGCTAGGTAATTAGTATGGTCAAGTCGGAAGGGTAAAAAGGTCACCGGATGCATTGTCTTTGCAGAACACTTGTGGGGTGTTTCTCGTTGCCGGTCCCCTATATCCTCCCTCCAGCCTTTTAGTTCCAAAATCAATGAATGCAGAGTTGAGAACACACATTCAAAGACAGGAAGATGTAAAGAGTGGGATATTGGATCTTAAGTCCTTACCAGTAAAAAAAGAATGGCTGTGAGGGTGACTTGCTCTCTGACCATCCAGACATCATAATAGAAGTAGTGGCCATCATAATCTGTAGATGGAAGAGAGGGACGATTAGAATAGTAGATCAGACAGAATCAAAAGGAACTAACAATGTGTGTGATCTTGTTTCTGTTCGGCAACCAAACCCACAGACAAGCCCATATGCACTTGTCTTGGATGAAAACTCGCAAAATATTCGAAAGGGTTCCACAAAAAAAAAAAAAAACATATATGGAAGGAATGTAGAAAACAAAACAAGTACTGGCACGCCAAAGAAGAAGAACAACATGGAACACTGACGACTGTGTAACAGAATCAAGCTCTTACCTCAATCGGGTGAGCCCGCATTACCCTCCCTCGGTGGTTTGGTTGAATCTCTCAGTCTTTCTTCGGCAAAGACACCTGTTACATACATATCAATCATAACACCCAATTGACCAGATCCAACGAGCAATGAGAGGATATCTTTTTTGACGACGCATTCAGACTAACCGTATAATCAAAAGGCGCAGAAATTACCCGTGCCGGAGCCGGTGGGATCGCCGCCTTGAAACCCGGGAATAACACCGTCGCTCGACGTCTCCTCCTCTTTCTCTTTTCTTTATCTCTTTCTCCCGGTTTATACGGAGATCATATATTAAGTTGCGCCTAATTCTAACAATCAAACCCCGGTCCTTTCTTAAACCGGAATTACGATTAGAGAGAGAGAGAGAGAGAATATGCCTAATTCATTTTGGTCGTCAAATAAAACAACACTGCTAAGTGGTAACTGGTTCATTGCTTTCTAAGACAAAAACAAACCATTCTCAATAACCACATCTTATGAACTCATCTTTTTAGTTGGGAGATGGTGTCCACTTTTTTTTTTTTTTCTTTTCTAAAACTAATGTGATGACACTTGTAAATAAGTCAATAAGTGTCAACAAGTCATACCTCTAAGGGTGTACCGACGGTGCACAAGCACAAGATCCCATCATTTTGAGCTGTCGACTAGCATTTTCTAATTATTTTAGCACATTCTGCTCAACAAGAATGTTCCTTTCAACTCATCTTTCAATCGTTTTACCACCTTAACCAAACCTATATATATATATATAGTGTGCAATTTTTAAAAGACCACTGCTTTAAATGAATGCATCTGCCTATTTTTAATATCTCACTCACTTATGTTATCATTACCCGCAAATAAAGAAATAGTGTGCCAAGTTCACCACCACTTACATATAACAAAACCAAAAATCCCACTACATAAAATGTGTTTTCCAACTGACATATACGATTTGGCAGGAAGTTAAAGAGAATTGCTTCTGAAATTAGACAAAATAAGTCACCACGACTTCAAAGTCACCACGCTTCAATAAAGATTTAAGTGTTCAAGATTGGCTAGCTTTCCCTCCTCAACATCCAGACTAACACAATAGAGAAAAAACACACACAACAATGAAACTGTTAGGGAGAAAAACAAATAGGAAGAAAATACCAGAATCTAAAAGTATTCACGCCTGAACAGTCTTGGACATTGCGTATCTCTCAAGGTAATCCTGTATGAGTAACATAGTTTCATCATGTTTTCTCATGCTTGCTTCGTCCAAGGTTCTAAGAAAAAATAGATCGTATATGTTAGAATAACTAAAGCAGGACTTTATATATCACTTTCCACATTCCACACCTTCACACAATATTCATTGCCCACTACTATATACCCATGGCACATGTCCATACATCTCAGCTTAGTTTTGTTAAACTCTTTGTACTCTCTCCGGATAGTAAGAGATTGTATATCAAGCTCAACCAAGCGACCCAAACCTTGTGTAATAATATGCCAATTTTTTTGGCTGGGTAAAACTGAGATTTACTTGTAAAATTGTAAAACATAACTGAAATGATTATATGATTCTATCAATATTCAACTCACTTCTTTCCATAGTTGTTTAACTTGAGTTCAAACCTACCATTCATACCACTATGAAAAAGATGTGGATAAGCATATGTCCATCTGAGATATAATACTTGCAACATTTTTTATAATTGATGTAAATGAACATCAATTCAGTAATTGAAACAAATATTTATTTCAATCGATATTTGCATCAACAAAATGTCATTCATTTATTTATGTGATGCAAATGATTTTAACATCATTTACAAATGATACAAACTAATGAAATGATGTAAAACCATCATTTCTTTTTGTAGTGTAGTTTTAAAGGTACAAGTATACAACATTAACAAAAATGGCTGGGATCGAATACATACCATGTTATTTCCATCTTCGTGCAAAGCAAGACTATTCAGTGACACAGTATGGATCAATTGCCAATAAATGGTTCCATTTGATGAATTCCATGACTTGATGTATTTGTCATCTCCACATGTTAGTATCATTAGATCTCCTCGAGAACTATAGAACACCAAATCATTGACAGACCCACTATGCTCCTTAGTTTTAAGCAACAATTAAATTGAATTTGTTTATATATAAGTTTTTTCCCTCTAATTAAAATAAAAGAGAAGGATTTATATTGATACAAACCTCAAAGTGTTGCTTTGGGGATTATTCATGTATATAGTTGTAAGTTTGAACTAAAGGAAAAATATTAGTATAATTGCATATAAGTTTATTCAGTCAAACTACAAGCAAACAGTTTGAGAGTGCATTATTTGTTCGTCAAATTTGCAATAAACTACTATTTACGATCTTTGGCTTATATGAACATTTGTGATGTTAAAATTTATTAAAGTTAGTACTTTTCTATGTTCATCTCTATTTTTTATTTAAGTGTTATTTATCTCTTAAATTTTGTTGGTCGAATAAATTTATAAACTAGCAAATACGAACATCTTTATAATTGCAGAAACTAAAACAAAAAACAGGTATTGGTCGATGCTAAAAGTTGCCATAAATTGTGGACGCAGATTTGATAAATGTCGTTTTTCAAACATGCAATCCATCAACTTCTTCGGCAAATCAAGTTAGCTTTTTTTTTTTCCCCTCACGAGTTCCAATCTCATCTTATAAAAACCATGCTCTTTCTTCACAAATTGGTTCTAACAAAAATTAATTAGGCTACCAAAAATAATCAGGAAACTAAATTTATTTCAGCTCTCAATAAATATTTAAATATTCGGCACTAAATCTATTTCACCTATTATGGATCTAACACAAAAGCCGATAAAATATAATCAGTCGACCTTTAACACAAGAAAACTAAACAAAGACCAGTTGCTTAATTATATATGAATAATTCGATTAGAAAATATTATTTGTATGCATCTCATCTAAAGTCAGAGTAGTTTAATGTAAAGTGTGCAATAAAAAAATTGTAAAACTAGGAGAGAAAAACGGAAAGCATGTGTTGGTTAATTCCACGCTATTAATGCATCATGGTTGTGCCTGTAATTTTTTCATTAGTCGTTTTGATTATATACGTTCCTCACAAGCTTAATTCACATATTTCATCAAATTAAATTGATTCTGCTGCTTAACTCAATTTGATTAACTCACTCCTACTTCACAATGACGACTAAAGCTAGTGTTTGGCGTAGGCTAGTTACTTGCTTATCGTCCCTTAAGTTCTACTTGAACGTCTTGTGCCTCGTTGTTACTGTTTTTGTTCTTCTCCAAATCTTTTCATTTCATCATTCCCTTTCACTCCCTCCTGCACTCATGACGTATCTGAAACACCAACCTGAACAATTAATATCCGAGAACAAGACGGCTTACTTGGTTGAGAAGCTACGTGAATCGGTGACATTCCTTCCTCTCAAGGACTATCGTTTCTCGAACAAACCACTCGAAGGTCATACTTGGTTCATGAGCTCTCTCTATGATAACCAAACCAAAGGTGAGGCTCAGTATCAAGAATTTCCTTCAGATTCTTCCAAAGGAAGGCTTTTGTGCTTGAAAGGGGTTGATGAGCATGATGGGGCGTGGAACTATTACGCGCTGGCGTGGCCTGAAGCTCTTCCGAGTAATGCTGTTCTTCAGAAGGGCTTGACGTTTGTTTCTTATAACCAATACGATTACGGTAACTTGTGGCATGGACTAACGGCGGTTGTACCGTTTGTTGCTTGGAGCATAAGAAACCAGTGCGAAAACCCTCAAAGATGGGTTTTATACCACTGGGGAGAACTACGGTTTGGGATGGGGCATTGGTTGAGCGAGATCATCAAAGCCACGTACGGTCAAGAACCCGAGTACTTACGGTTTGTTGATGAGGACAAGCCGGTTTGCTTTGAGAAGGCGGTTGTTATGAGACACAATGAAGGTGGAATGTCAAGGGAGAGAAGAATGGAAGCTTTTGATCTCATTAGATGCAAAGCCAGGAACTACTGTAATATCAGCTCATCCGAGACATCAAAACCCAAAATCGGTATGACATTGCTATTGAGAACCGGAGCCAGATCTTTCAGAAATGAGTCTATGGTGATTGATGTCTTTAAGAGAGAGTGTGAGAGAGTAGATGGGTGTGAAATTAATGTTTCATATTCGAATAATCTAACATTTTGTGAGCAAGTTGAGCTGATGAAGAAGACCGATGTGTTAGTATCACCACACGGTGCACAACTCACCAACTTGTTTCTAATGGATAAAAATAGTAGTGTAATGGAGTTTTTCCCCAAAGGATGGCTTAAACTTGCAGGAGTTGGCCAGCTTGTGTTCCAATGGGGAGCTAATTGGTCAGGGATGAGACATGAAGGCTCTTGGCATGACCCGGTTGGCGAAATATGTCAATTCCCCGATACGGATAGGCGATGTATGTCGATATATAAGAACGCTATGATCGGATACGATGAGACTTATTTTGGCGAGTGGGCAAGAAGAGTTTTGGGTCAGTTTAGCATAAGAGATATGAAAGAGATTGGAGAGTGCAGCCACGGAAATAAATAGTTCATTAGATGTATGTTATTGATGTTGCTGAGAAACTTATATATATTGTTGGTAGCTATAGGATTGATGAGTATTGACTGTAACACTACTCAATTTTTTAATCTGTAACTATCTAGAATAAATGAATGAATGTAATCGATGAATGTACTATTGCAATGTCGATCAAATAAATCTGACCATATTCAAAGTTTCATACATTGCGTTCAATTATGTATGCGTTTAATCCACTACAATGGCAAAATTATTATATCTTAGAGAAAAACCAATCAATTCATTGCACAAATCCGGAGCCTAAACGAAATCACTGATGAAACAACTGGACAATAAAACAAACATTAGTACCTGAAGGGGTATCTCAAGTTTTAGCCTCAATAAGACAAAGTAAGAGAAAGACTTCAACACAAGTGGTAACAAACACATGATAATCACATGCAAAAGGGGTCTGATGTTTCTATGAATTATGAAAAAACTCTATGAAGATTGAGATATTTGCTAGTGCTCAGCACCAAACTGACCGGTCTTTAACAGCAATTCCACTGCCTTCCTTCTTACCTCTGCTTGCTCCATAATCGACCGTCCATTTCTCAAACGTACAATCAACAAAATTATAGTATCCACCATGGAGAGACAATGATCCATTCCGCACTTTCTCTTCTATCCACGGGTAACCAAGCAGCCTTTCTAATGAATTATTTATGGAGGCCTGCAGGTTTATAGTATATATATATGAGTTCACTGATCTATAGATGATATAATTCTCCTGATTTTCCCAAAAGACATCACCTTTTCACAATGTTGACACTGATGATCAAAATGGAGGTTTGAAGCAACAGCTTTAGTGCTTTCCTTTGCTTTCTTCCCCACAACTACCCAGTTTTGTATGAAACTTCTGTTAAAAGGGAGATGCAATATGGCAAAGATCAACAACTATGAATTTTTCAATAGACTGAAACAAGAACTAGTAAAAACCTGGAATCTACTTCGTCTTCCATTTTCATTAAAGCTTGAATTCCACCACAGCGGCTATGACCGATGACTAAGATGTTCTCCACCTACAAATTTAAGAAGGAGACAAGAATTTTAATGAACGTATTTACAAAAATGTAGCTACACATTGCCTTTATGCAGTTTATATTGCCTTAAAGTTTGAGCTTAAGTGAAAAGAACAAACTCTGTAGTAAAAGTTAATTTCTTAAAAGAAACAGAACCCTGAACAGTCTAAACAGTGGAAAATGCTCTACTTAAAACTTGAAACACTCTAAGAGATAAGATAGATACTTACATTAAGAGTATTCACAGAGAACTCGAGAGCAGCTTTGGTTTCAGTAGGTCCAGACTTCACGCACCAAGAAAATGCATCAATATCAAAAGATGAAGCAGGCTATATATAAAACAAAAATGGCAAATCTTCACTAAATTGTGTTACCTCAAATGAAGGTACTAAATTAGCAATGTTACGAACAGTGAATGCGTCACCCGGTTGAAATCCAAGGATGGCAGAAGGACAAACCCTAGAGTCTGCACAAGCAATCACCAGAAACTGTTGCTTAAACTGTTAGCAACAATTTCCTTTCTCCAGAAAACATTTTTAAACAGCATAGATATCTCATAAGCATATGTAAAAGTGTAAAAGCTACCTTTGGAGCTTGAGCATCTGCCAGATTTTTGTAGTGTTCTAAGTTATCCCTGCTCACGAGTATATATATCATCAGGGTGAGGTAACCATTGAAAAAGCAAAAGACTGAAAAGAATAGGTACTCTGCCACTTACATATACTTAAGCTTCTTGAAGGCAAGGAACCGCTGTTTCATGTCGTCAAATACATCAGTGTTATTTTCTCTGTCAATTGCAACCCCATTAGCTTCCTGAGTCAGTCCAGGTGTCTTTCCTGAAGCCATCATTCGCAAGTTGGCAGTTTTTATTATACTGCAAAACCACAAAGGTAATACTAAATCAGAACATTTGAATAATAGAAAACAACTCCACTGAGATTTGAAGCATAAGAAAAGAAAAACTTCTTTTGCAAATCTTATAAAAAGACACACATACACACTACTTATATAATATGATGTAAGGGTACCCAGAAAAGTACAATGGATCATTCAACATGTGAGTTCTTATTAAATTGTCAAAACTAAAGATGAAAAACTCAGGTAAGATCAGCAATCCCAAATCAAAAAGCCTAGAAATTATTAACCTGAAAGAAGCTGGAGGAATTCTCAACTGGGTTTCCTTTAAATTATGCTTGGAACCGAAGATCTGAATCATCAAAAATGCAATAGAGAAATTAAACAGTGCAGATATGAATGAAACAGTGTGAGGGGGGGGGGGAGGAGGGAGAGAATTGAAAACATACCGCCGCTTGAGTATGGAGATGAAGGAGAGACGTGGAAGAAGGAGAAGGATCACGAGAGAGAGACAAGTGTGTGGGAATGGCTGCCATGAAAGAAGTCTAGAGAGTAAAGTTGGGTATATCGAATCTGGATCAACAAAGCACAAAGCATCTGAAGAAGAAGAGCCTTCATCTGAAAAATAATATACAACAAAGAGGCCCTTCCAAAAATTAAATATTTGATTTACTAGTATTATTTATTTTCTTTTTGGGTAAGAAGTGGATGTGAATGCATTTCTCCAACAATGACGGAGAAACCAAAGTTTTTGTGTCGTGTCAGTTTTTGACCCCACGTCCCCACCCTCCCTAACCTAATGTAACTTACCATAATAAAGCTTTAACAAGGAATGTGAATTAAGCAAATGACAACAATAAAATATATATCAACAAGAGTTTAACATGTGATTTACTGTAATGCATATAAATTACCAAGATTTGCACGGAAACAAAACAGATCTATTTGATAAATTGAATGTCACAGATACCAAAAAATCCGAAACAAATTATTGACCTTAGTCAACTACAAAAAGGAAAGAAAAACTGACAGACCCAGAGACGTCATCTATGTTCCGTTCATCTTAAGTTCTTTAACTAACAGTTCTCTTAAAATCTAGTTTGTCTATCTGTCCGTGTGTCGTTTTCTCTATGAATAAACAGCCTGTAGTTTATTTACAGGAGAGAATAACAGCATGATTTGTAAGCCAGATAGTAATCCCCCAAATTTCAAACAGTATAAACCCTAATAATTTCTAAAATCAAACAGTTGATGGATTCGCTATAGACATATGCAATTCGACTCCGATCGATGACTCAATCTTCAATCATCTCGACTAGGATGCAAAAATTCTATTGTTATAAATCAAACCCAACTACAATCATAGCACCAGTCCAAACCATCAGTTCTACTAAACAGTCTAACAGCGATCCTACAACTAAACCGTAAAATTATACTCAAATTCATAACTCGTGAAACAAAATCTAACCTAAATCGGTAAAGATGAAGACTTCTCCTTGAAGAACGAGGACATATCTGGTGATTGGGTTCTCTCGTTGAGTCGTTGAACAAGAAGAAGACAAGAGTTGTCTGGGACAGAAGAGATTAACCGATAAAGATGAAGCTTCTTTTAATGAAACGCACCGTTTAACACTAAAAAAAACTGATTTAAAAGCTTATCCATTCACATAAGACACAGTAATCTGAGTTTAATTAAAATCCAGATGGTATAAACAAATACAATGAAACTTTGGTGTATATTTATACTTTTTATCAACATACATTAATCCCAAAAATCCAAAGCAGAGTAGAAGAAGCTGCATATCATCAACTCTCTTGTCTTGACTTTACAAAGAGTGGCTAGCTAGCAGCTCTGATTAACAAAATCGTATATCATTAGGGGGTTTGATTTTGAGTAGTCTTCCCCTAAGAAACTTACTTGATGGACTACTTGTCTTTTTTTTTAAATTCATATAGCAATGATGAAGATCTCTTATTGTAACTTATACTACTTTCCACTGTAAGAGATAGATCTCTTCAAGAAACTTGACCTCCCAACAACAATAGAAGATCCAGTATTGCCTCTCTTCAACTTCTCCTTTTCTCTACCGACAACAAGTTCACTTACCCTTGAACCCGATAACGAATCCAACGACACTGATCGTCTCACCCGCTGCTGCGACTGCGACTCACCGTGATGATGATCTCTACTAATAATATTACTAACAAACCCATCTCTTTCTTCCTCGATTTCTTCATCTATATTACCATCATCTCCACTTTCTTCTGGAATCATCGTCACACGGATCTCTTCTTGACTCTCACTTATACGATCATCAATCATCATCGTGTTGGCCACTACGATAGGAGCACGACAGAGCGGGCAGTTGGTGTGTGATCTAAGCCACGTATCAATACAAGAAAGATGAAAAGCGTGTTGACACTTTGGTAACAACCTAAGCGTCTCTCCTTCTTCGAATTCGCTTAAACATACAGAACAATCAGTTCCTTCCACAACACCATCTTTTTTACTATACTGACACACTTTGATCGAACTTATAACCGTTGGATTCAACCCGATGGTTCTGATATGCCATACCGGATGATCCACGATAACCGGTGACGGTCCATCAATATCCCAGTTCCTAGCTTCTTCCATGCTCCATCTTCTTGATATTGTCATTAGTCTTCTCCTGTAGTAAAACTTGAAGCAGAGGACAAGTAAAGTAAGGAGAAACAGAGTTGTGATGATAGATGAAGCCGAGATGATCAAGATCCTCTTTAGGTTATCGTCATGGTGGATCACTGCAGGTGGAGTAAGACCTGTTACTACGACGATCTCGCAGATGGAAGGACACTCGTCAAGACAATAGGATGAAAAGTATCCTATACTTTTCAACTCTTGGATGCAATTGTATTTACAGAGCGAGTCCGATAAGGTTTCGTTATCATCCAACAGAAATCTCATGATTCTTCTTGCTTTAAGATCATCAATCAACAAGCTCTAGAGAGAGAGAGAGAGATGAAGAGGAAGAGAAAAATCAGAAAAAGAGAAGATGTGAGAGTCGTCTTCATCTTTGTTATCTCTTTTGCTTTCTTTCTTTAGAATCAAGTTTGGTCAACAAAAGTAGGTTGACGCTATCTATCCTCTTAATTTCATCCACAATAATTGATTTTCTTAAATATATAAATGTTACAACAATATTTGAAACTACAATTTAATAGAAAAAGTAATATTTCAAACAAGTAACAGAAATTTCTTCATTTGATTAAATTTGAGACTAGAAATATCAGTGGGTAATTAAATATGTTTTGGTAAAAAGAAGAATATATACTGGTACTACTACTCTCCACTGCCTTTAGACGTTGTATATCCGATTTTCTGATGTGTATATGTATGGTCTAAACTTTTTGTTGAGTCAAGATTCTTCTTGGTATAGTTTAAACCAGCTTAAACATTCCGGTTCGTTTTGGTTATAGTCTGCTATATAACCGAACTCATGAGCCAGATTTATTTCAAAATTGATAAGAATTGTTTAAGCTAAATGTTAGAACGAGTACAACATATGGTGGACGGTGGACCTCCTAATGATGTGGGTATACAAAAGAAGGCATAGACGCACATTCTCATTTACGTACAACAAGTACATAGAGTGATCTAGAATCTAACGGTGGTGGGACCAAAGCAGCTAAGACCCATTGCTTTCTCAAAGGATTTCTCAAAGGGTGTGGTGGTCATGGGCTTGGATCTGATGACATCAGCCGAAGACGGAGAAGGAGAGGGACGAGATGGGACTGTGATGGTACGGACGCGAGCCATTGCTTCTTTGTGGAGTAAACGAAGAGGGTAGTTCCACCGAGCAACGCCTTGGTCTTTAAGCACTTCCACCGCCGCGATTGCCGTCGCCACCGCCCACGAAGCTTGCTTTCCGGCATTCATCTCTTATTTCTTCGTTTTAAGTCTCTTTAAAAGTGTATTTTTCTTTAATAAAAAAGTTTATTTTGATCTTTGGATTTAGCTATGTTTTTGGACTTCGTTGTTGCATGGAAGATTTGGTTTTATAAAGGTAGGTCGAGAAAAGTGATAGAGAACGAAAACAAGAGGCTGAAGCAGCCGCAAGTATTGTAATTTGGGGAGCGCTCGTGGTTTTGTTTTTTTCCGAGAAACAATGTACGTGGGTTCTTTTAATTTTCCCATTAGTTAATTTTTTTTGTTTTCTGTTTTTTAAAATTGATTAATTATAGTATTAGTTTCATTAAGATATTGTTCAAAAATAAAAATAACATTTTTTTGTTAAAGAATATTTAAGATATTGTAAAACAACGCCCACCGTAGGGTAGTTTTTTTTGTCACTTAAGTATCATATTAAATTTGACTTAATTTAACACTCTAATTCCACGCAAAAATAGTGAGAAATAAACTTCCTCACGTACACGAAAATTTTATACCGTTTGATGGAGGCGTCACGTTAGCTACACAAAAGCACGTCAAGACAAAATGTCTTTACACGGATATGAACATGCAAGTCGTCTATCTTGGTTCGAACACTTCCAAGTCGTTTAATGTGTTATGCTCTTTAATGTTGGTTCTTACAATTATGATGCTCCTCAAAAAACTCTGTACTGAGGAGTGAGGATCACTTTGCTAGTATGTTAAGCAAATTTTTAATAATGAAATGAAGTTGGAGTTTAAAAAACTTAAGCGTCATTAATCGGAATGGGCGTATAGAAAATGAGTTAGCTAGCTAGTTGGATTTTTTTTGTTTTTGTTTTTGTTTTTTGTTTTTTTCCAATTTTCGAATAGAAAACATTAATTAACACACTATCATTTGATTTTATTACTCGCAAACTATATATATTGCCGTCTCATTATTTTCCGATCCTCCATTTTGATTTATATAAATTTATTACAAGACCCAAATCTTGACATCATCATCATCATTATTCAGACACTATTACATCTTAATAATTTTTATAGCAAATTCAATTTCTGTTTGTCTCCCTCTTCAATAAGCCTTCGGAATGGTGTAACCTAGTAGATTCAAATCCAAATTAAGACATATTTTAACAAACACGAAAATAATAGTACAAAATATCAAGAAAAAAATAATAATACTTACTTCCACATTTGTAACCGGATGGAATCTTCTTGCCGCAAGAACGAGCGACATAAACAACTTTGTCCATATCAATATAGTTTGTAACATCCCTCGAAACGTAGCTGCAAGCACAAGGTACGTCGATTGGATGGATTAGAGCACAGCACGACCGAGATGGGGGAGGAGAATTTGGTCCGGCGCTGCTGACGTAGCGTTGACACTCATTCATCAGTCCCGACAAGTTAGCTCCACATACCTGAGCTGTTGCCACGTGGACATTGTCAGAACCTATCATGAAAAAGGCTACTGCTAAAATAACTGCTGTCCTTATCATTCTACCAGCTCCCATCTCTTCTCTCTTTGTCAACGGTTTTTAAGTTTTGTAATGAATTGAAATCTATGATGTGCATATTGTGGTCAGACGATAGATTTGTATATATATAGGCATGAAGTTAATGACATGCTTAGTTATAGTAACAATTTTTATTGTTGGTTGTTGTAGTGGGAATTAGCAACAAGGGGAGGGAGTGCTCAATAATATTTGTTATCTTTGTAGGTGGGGAATGTTTCGTGGCAGTTTTTGAGTGACGTTCCACTTATTAGTCTTATTTAGTGGAGTGGTTGAAAATAGTTTAGTGACTGAACTTCTTTATGTCTCTAAATGAGTGTCGATAGTTAAAAGATGTCACTTAAAAAATTGTTAAATTTGGTGACATTTGTTTTAGATCGCTAATCTACTGCTAAATTTGTGAAATGGGTTATCAGTGCATTTTCTTACGTTCCCGTGTGTGTGATGCTTTCTGATTATGTCTGCAATGGTACGAAAACAACTATGTTTTAAAACTTGTTTCCACTATCTATATATGAGAGAACACTTAATCAAGTATTTCTATCACTCGACCACCATGAGTTGGATGATGTGATAAAAAATTTCCGGAACCGGTTAAGCACTATCTTGGAGGATGGAAGCTCGAAGTATGAAAGTGGAATCCAAACTTGGTTTGCATCAAAATTGAATAGCAATTAGAATGTTAGGGGAACTTTATTTATATATTTTTTAAAACGTAGGCATTCATTGGTAACTAACATTGTTTTTTTTGAATATAATTTAACATTAAAAAATAAAAATTCTTACGAGAAAGGGAAATTTCAAAGTGGAATGGTCTGAGCCGACGAGAGATGTGAGGTTGATCTAATGCATCAATATTAAATATGGACAATTTTAGCTGAAATACAATAGTGTAACTAAACAGTTGTATTAAGAGTCTTGCTCAATGTTTTGCGGAATACACCCATGCTTGTTTCCTTCGTTTGTGGACATTAAGCTAAATGTTAGAACAATGGTTGTTCCGAGTACAACATATATGGTGGACCTCCTAATGATGTATGTGGGTATACAAAACAAGTCATAGACGCGCATTATGATTTACGTACAATACCGGATCCACCATATACAAGGGTGGTGCAGGTGCATTACATGGATTTTTTAAAATATATGTATATTATATGATTTTTATAGTATGCACCACATTCAAATGTAAAATTGCATCGGTGCATCAATTTCTGCATCCCAATAAATTTTTATGTTATAAGCTTTTAAATCCAATAGACATAACAAATTTTATACTCATTTAAGTTTTTCCTTTTCTTTTGGTCGAGGATAACAATAGGCAATTTTTTTATAAATCTAATTAAATCCCTCACACAAATATTTTTTCTCCATAATTTTCTAAACTACATAAACTGTATATTGAATTCCTTTCTAACAGTGACAGGGGATTAGAGAAAAAAAAACTCATAGGTTTGAGAAATTTATTTGACAAACAAATTGGTTATCTTATGCAAATTTCTTGTAATTTTAGTTATTTTAGTTGTTTTTAGTTTGGTTGATTCACTTTTTTTTGTCAACAAGTTGATTGGTCGTTTCCAATTGGTCAAGTATACATATGTTTGGTACTTTGGTTTATAAATTATGTTATTATGTTTATAGATGCTTTCATGATTAATAATTAAAAAAGAAATTAACGATTTTTTAAAAAATAATTAAATAATTTTTTGCACCCAGTGAAAATTGTTTATGGATCCGCCACCTGACAGTACACTCGAACCATGAGCTTGATGTGTGTCTGAACAGACCGAGGGATATGACTCATATCATATGAGGTTGAGCTAATGAAACAATTATTATAAATAAAAAATGGACAATTTTAGCTGAAATACAACAGTGTAATGAAACAGCTGTATTATAAATGACTAAACAAGCTTTTACAAACCTTTTACTCACGATCTTTGTTTCAGTTGAATAAGCGTCTAAGCGTTACAAATTACAATGTTACAAAGAATTACAATGGTTACAGAGAGAGACCATCCTAAGAGACATTCGGTCTGGTTTAGTTTGGTTTACCGGTTTAGAACCAGTATACCAAAGATTGTCTTAAGCTTTACCGGATTTGCTAAAAGAAACAATCTGTTTCTCTCTGTGCTTCTGAACAAGTGCTTCCAGATTCTTCGCCTTCTCTTCTCCATCTTTGAAATGTACTCTTCTTCCATGCCCTATATACAAAACCGCTATCAAAATCCAAAATCTTTATTTAAGTTAAGCAGATATATATAGACATATATGAAAAGTGCACTCACCCGGTAGTAGCCAATTGAAATCCAGGCTGATCAATTTTTCTACGTTCTCGAGCTGGAGAGGCACTGCCACAAACACAAAAACATTTAGATCAAACTTTATCCTTTCTATATTCTTGAATGAAATATCCAAAGACATTCAACAGATAATAAGTCTTTACCTGAACCGTGATTGTACTGCTCTAATATGCTTAATCCAGATTCTGACATTATCACATGGTCTCCAGTGAATAATGCCTTGAGGGGCTTATGGAACAGGCACACGGATCCCTGCAATATTGTACTAAGCTCTTATCCCGAGATCATAATGAAATTCTTTCTAACAAATATGTTCTTGCAGTTGGACAAACTTACTGCTGAATGACCGGGAGTGTGTATAAGCTCAACATCTTCATAGAGGCTCCATGGTCCACTTCCTTCTAGCTTTAACTCCACATCAGAGGTCGAAGGTTCAACCTAACAAAGTAACAATATCCCTTACTAACAGTCAACTAAAGCTGGATTTAGTAACAAAATTGTTTTCCTAGCCAGTTTGCTTTCTATTTTCTATAGAGCATACATATAGTCAGCCCAAGGTCCTTGTAACTCTGTAAGCAAGCTTTTTCTCACAAAATTCAGATGTTGAAAATCAATCAAAAATGTGCATAAAGCTAAGTGCCATAAGTTCAAGGACATACATCTTCTGAATGCAGAATTCTGGTAGACTTGAATCGATCTGCCCATTTCTTGTGATCCGCAACATCATCCCTGAACAATAAAGTAGCTTATCCTTATTATAGAGGTTACAAGAAGAAAACATGGAGTTTCTCCTTTTGCTGTTGTTAACTCTACCTGTGGGTCAAAAACATGTAGCGAACACCACCCATCATCTCAATCTTTCGAGCAAGTTTCTCCAAGTACCTAGGACTGCAGGAAACAACAAAACCTCGGTATATCAGTTGTGTCGAGTTAATGGCCATAGCGAAGATAATCATAAAAATATTGCAAGGAAGCATATACCTATCAACAAGTATATTTCCCTCACGATGAAGGATCAAGTATGAAGTTGCTCCGTAGGATTTCTTGGAATGAAACCCACAATGAAAAACGCCCTGAGAATAATACATATCTCACAATTGATTAGCCTCAGGGAAAACAGAAGACAGCATATAAGAGCAGGATAGCATGGAAGCATGAGTTCTTTGTAGAGCTTAATCAATTAAGAACTTAGGAATATTGTACCTACAGCTATTCAAAACCTGAAGACAAAATCTCAATACATTTTGAGGTATGCTTACAATTATCTAAGCAGAGTTTTAAATTGTTATAACCATCCTAAAAAATGAATGCTAAGGGATGAGAATCTACAGGAAGTGTGTCTTTGTCTACTGCAAGTGGAAAAGTCTCTTGGGCTTCCCCTATGTCAGCAGGTGGAGTTTCAGTGCGAATGGAGCCCGTCGGACAAGATAATAAGGCCTGAAAGAAACACGAAACTATGAATAATCAGAACAACCTCATAGAATCGTCTAAGAAGGGAAATATCAAATTTGTTATCATAAGGAAATTCTCAGTCTACGAAATTCTAGCAAGCATTTCCACAAAGAAGGGACCTAAAGGTACCCAAAAACGCTATAAAAAAATCAAAAACAAAAATAACTCAAAAACATCTCAATGTGTGTTTTAGAGATTAACGAAAAAGGAAAATCAAGGTTGCTACGGCACCTGAAGAGCATTGAGTCTTTCCTCCTTACACGTTGGTTGTTTAATAACCGCAGACATGTTGTCCTTTCGAGTGAATACTTCCTGTGAAGATAAAGCAGACAATACAGTATAAGAATTTGCTAAACAAATTCAAAGGTAATATAAACATCTCTCTAAAAGCTGCTTTAGCCTGCCTACAAACAACTATAACTTGAACATTCTAAATTTGTCTTCTAATGTAATGATTGTGAGAAGCCAATTAATGAAGCTGATCAAAATCAAGAGTTAGTATATCTTTCTTCGAGATCAAGCCTAAGACATTGACTTCCCATTAACCAAAACAAAACACCCACAACTACTTTACCTACCAATCAATAGATCCAAAAGCTTAAAACAATGGAACTGTTCATAGGACCACCAAAACGACCCACAAGACAAGAGAAAGATCAAAGAAATACAGAAGCTTTTACAGAGATAGGAGAAGGAAACCTTACCGGAACCATCCAACGACATGTATCACAATCAATACAAGTATTGTCTGCCAAAACAAAACAAAAAAAGCAAATCCATTGTTATTGATCTCTCTTTGTTTCTTCCACCAATCAGCAATAAAAAAAAAAAAAGGTAAACAGACTTCACTTACCAACGAAGATATCTCCTTCGACGTTCTGAGTACGTCGTCTAGGGTTCTCATGACTTGTCACTTGAGCTGCTTTAATAGATCCAAACACTCTCCTTTTCGTTAAACCCGTCGAGCAAAAAGAGGAAGCTTTTGATGTAAAGATCAGTTCTTTTGAACGGATTTGATACGAGAGCGACGAAATCGTAGAGGAAGAAGCTGAAGCCATGATTGGATGATCGATTCTCTCGTCTCGTTGTGACTTTTGATGAGCGTGCGTGTGTGTAGCACAGTCGCAGCTGCAGAGACGTACTCATCTTGAACTTCGCCCACTGTCAAAGACTAACTAGTTGACTATTAAAAAAACAGTATATATTTGACTAATCGAGGACCCGAATTAATCTAACGAGATCCGGTTTACTTTTGGTTAAGCTAATTTGTTTCTTCGGTTGAATTGATCAATACCGAGTCGACACGTGTAAGCATGTTTCTCAGTCGTGCCAGGTCCTTCATCTCTCTCTCTATCTCTCAATCTCAAATTCTCAAAAAACACCATTGTTTTTTCCTTGGATTGGATCAGAGAGAGAGAGATACGAATCTGAATCTAAATCTGAATCAGAATCACGAGATTTTCTTCATTGTGTGTTTTCCCGACTGTGATTCGATGTTTCACGTGGAAGAAGAAAGCAGTGGAGGCGATGGGTCTGAGATTGATGAGGAGATGGCCGGAGACGATTCCACGACGTCATTGTCACGATGGGTGTTTGATGAGAAGGATGACTATGAGGTTAACGAAGATTACGACGATGATGGATACGACGAGTATAATCACGCTGATTTGGATTCTGATGATGAGGATGACAATGTTGAGCAGCGTTTGATTCGAACTAGCCCTGCCGTTGACTCTTTCGACGTTGACGCTCTTGAGATTCCTGGAACTCAGAAAAACGATATCGAGGTTTTACAATTTACATGTTGTTTACTTTTTCGAATCTGATTAAGTTGAGGAACTTGCTAATTTGTTTTTTTGTTTGCAGGAGTCTGGCATAGGGAAGAAACTCATACTTGCTTTGCAGACTCTAGGGGTTGTATTTGGTGATATTGGTACGAGTCCGTTGTATACCTTCAGTGTCATGTTCAGAAGATCTCCAATTAACGACAAAGAAGATGTAATTGGAGCCTTGTCATTGGTTATATACACTTTGATATTGATCCCTCTTGTAAAGTATGTATATTTTGTTCTTTGGGCTAATGATGATGGTGAAGGTATCTCTTTTTCCCTTTCTATCTGGTGTAAGTTTTTAACTTCTTTTTTTAAGGTAAAATGCCTCCTTACTTTTTTTGGAAATGAACTGCAGGTGGTACTTTTGCTCTGTATTCGTTGATCTGCAGGAACGCAAATGTTAGCCTTATCCCAAATCAACTTCCATCAGATGCTCGCATATCAGGCTTTGGTTTGAAGGTTCCATCTCCAGAACTTGAAAGATCCTTGATTATTAAAGAAAGACTTGAGGCGTCAATGGCCTTGAAAAAGCTTCTTCTTATTTTAGTTCTTGCCGGCACTGCTATGGTGATTGCTGATGCCGTTGTTACGCCTGCAATGTCAGGTACTTCTATGCTGTCGGCTACTTTTTTTTTGTTCATATGTCACATAACAATTATAGGGAAAAAGGATTGTGAGCATTATTACTATTGCATGAATAATCTGCCCTCTGCAGTTAACTCTATACTCTTTTTTGGATACAGTAATGTCTGCTATCGGTGGTCTGAAGGTCGGAGTTGGTGTTATTGAACAAGGTAAATTTTAACCGTCCGTAGTTGATGTTCATTAGCGTATATATGGTCATGAGCATATGATTTCGTCTGACTTCCACAACTTGTAAAAGCTTCCTTGGATATATGTATTCCTTGGACCAGACAACTTTTTATGGGTTTATAAACTCTTCTGCCCCCTCAATAGTGGCTAATGATTCTACTAAGCTTTCAGCAAACATTATAATCTTATCTTTACGAGCGATTGGTGGCCTATTTTTTGTGAAAAGTTTCTGACTGTGGCTTCATTTGCAGATCAGGTGGTCGTGATATCAGTCAGCTTTCTTGTGATCTTGTTCAGTGTACAAAAATATGGAACCAGCAAACTGGGGCTTTTTTTGGGTCCTGCTATACTCCTGTGGTTTTTTTGTCTTGCTGGCATTGGAATTTACAACCTCATTAAATATGACAGCAGCGTTTTTAAAGCGTTCAATCCTGCATATATCTATTTCTTTTTCAAAAGAAACTCTATAAATGCATGGTATGCACTTGGGGGTTGCGTTCTATGTGCAACCGGTAAATTTCATATTCTGGAATATATATTTTAAAAAGCTTAAATATCTTGAATGATTTTTTGACCAAATTTCATTGCTTGTTTCTGTACATGTGGATGTCAGGATCGGAGGCCATGTTTGCAGATCTTAGTTATTTTTCCGTTCACTCCATCCAGGTGGTTTAAGGAGATAGATACTCATTTCTTGCTCTTTCTTTTCTGATAGTTCTTTCTCATCTGAACTTTTGATTCAGTGGTAGTGTTTATCTGCAGCTTACTTTTATCCTTCTGGTGCTACCTTGCCTATTGCTGGGTTATTTGGGTCAAGCCGCATACCTTTCTGAAAACTTCAGTGATGCTGGGGATGCTTTCTTTTCGTCAGTTCCAAGTAAGATCCATTAGCTTCCACAGTACGTCAAGATCGACAAGGGTATTCCTTCATTTGCTGGCTTGATTTTACCTCTCACTTCACGTTTCTAACTGTTTGTTACTCTCTTTATGTTTCAGGTTCTTTATTCTGGCCAGTCTTTGTCATTTCTAATATTGCTGCTTTAATTGCCAGTCGCGCAATGACAACAGCCACATTTACATGCATCAAACAATCAATAGCACTAGGCTGTTTCCCACGTCTTAAAATAATTCACACCTCAAAGAAATTCATTGGACAGATTTATATACCGGTTCTTAACTGGTCCCTTCTGGTGGTGTGTCTGATCGTTGTCTGCTCTACCTCAAACATCTTCGCGATTGGAAACGCATATGGTAATATTTTCTTCTCGTAGCATCTGGTTTGGGGAAATAGAGATATTTGGCTGAAACCCGTTATAGTTACTTTTAATTAGTTTTACCACACAAGTTATTGAACCTTAAGTTCTAGTACATGGTGTTTGATGTTTTTCTGTTATAAAGATGATGTAATTACTGTCGCTGTTCTTTACTTTCTAACTTCTCTATGCACTTTTTTTGTGTGGCTTGTCCGTTAAGCCTATACATATTCATGTTGAGATTTTTGATTTACATCTACAGGCATCGCAGAACTGGGAATTATGATGACCACGACAATTATGGTGACCCTTATCATGCTTCTTATCTGGCAGACGAACATCATAGTTGTGAGCTTGTTTGCGTTTGTTTTCCTGGCAGTCGAACTGATTTTCTTCTCATCAGTTTGTTCAAGTGTGGGTGATGGAAGTTGGATAATCCTGGTTTTTGCTACAATCATGTTTCTCATAATGTTCGTTTGGAACTACGGAAGTAAACTGAAGTATGAAACTGAAGTTCAGAAAAAGTTACCAATGGATCTACTACGAGAACTGGGCAGTAACCTTGGGACGATTAGAGCACCCGGTATTGGTCTGCTTTATAATGAGCTAGCAAAAGGAGTTCCAGCAATTTTTGGTCATTTTCTAACCACCCTTCCTGCGATCCATTCCATGGTTATCTTTGTGTGTATAAAGTATGTTCCTGTTCCAAGCGTGCCTCAGTCCGAGAGGTTTCTTTTCAGACGTGTCTGCCCAAGAAGCTATCATTTATTCCGCTGTGTTGCCAGGTAAACAAACAATCGGTTTTCAAATGGAAGACAGTTTAGTTATAATAAATATGTTTTCATATATAAAGTGCTGTCCGTTTAAAACAGGTATGGATACAAAGATGTGCGGAAGGAAAATCACCAGGCGTTTGAGCAAATACTGATTGAAAGTCTAGAAAATTTTATACGTAAGGAAGCGCAGGAGCGTGCACTTGAGAGTGACGGAGACCATAATGATACAGATTCCGAGGATGATGTCACTCTGTCCAGAGTTTTGATAGCACCCAATGGAAGTGTGTATTCACTTGGAGTGCCTCTCTTAGCTGAGCACACGGATTTTTCAAACAAGAAACCCGTGGAAAGAAGAAGGGGCAGCATTGATTTTGGGGCAGGTCCTTCAACGGCGTTGGATGTGGAGCAGAGTCTAGAAAAAGAATTGTCGTTTATTCACAAAGCAAAAGAGTCAGGGGTGGTGTATCTGCTGGGACATGGGGACATAAGGGCTACTAAGGATTCTTGGTTTCTGAAGAAGCTGGTAATAAATTACATGTATGCTTTCCTGAGGAAGAACTGCAGGAGAGGGATAACAAACCTAAGCGTTCCGCATTCGCATTTGATGCAAGTTGGAATGACTTATATGGTATGAACTGGACCGATCAAACTACTGGTTTTCATCTACGCGCAAGTTCTCCTGAATTTTCAAAGAACACGTAACACAAGCCAATTCAGGAGAGGTATTTTTTTCTACACATTGTTTCATAAGTGCGATTGGTTCTAAAGTATAGGAGAAATGATTTTTTTTTGTATCGAGAGTTGATATTTGATTCTGTGGTTGTTATATATTGATTGATTTGTATGGGCTCGTTCCAGACTGAGTATATTGTATTGGAATATAAAAAGGACTTGCTCTGGCAATGAGTTTTGCTATGTGACATGAATTTTGTATCTCTACTTCGTATGTGACATGATATAACTGAAATTCCGC
Organism: Camelina sativa; assembly: GCF_030686135.1. Classification (NCBI taxonomy): domain Eukaryota; kingdom Viridiplantae; phylum Streptophyta; class Magnoliopsida; order Brassicales; family Brassicaceae; genus Camelina; species Camelina sativa. The sequence goes on from NC_141889.1 coordinate 3,001,069, forward strand.
CGCTTTATTGCCTATAAATTTTTATACAAAATCAAATTACAGAGTATAAAATGCCAAAGCCAAGACAGAGTTTTGAATGTGTTATTGAGGCTATGTGCTACATTCTCCAACAATTGATACCCTAACAAACCCTCTCAAGAATGAGGAAGACCCGGAATTATTGCTAAGAATAAAAAGTAACAAACAAAACAGACTAATCTCTGCAAAAATCACGATATCGTGACTCAAATACGCCTCATTTAAGAGCTTTCCTTCCATCTTGTATTCTCATGTGGCTCTGCTTTGTTCCCTCTTTTGGTTTCCATTTGACATTTTTGTCTTTTCGGTTCGAGAAGAATCTGTACCTCAGAAGTAAAGAGTTAGTCATGACACCGAGAGAGCTTACACCCATGAGAGCCCCTGCCATTGATGGAGTCAACATGGTTCCAGTCAATGGAAGCAACACTCCCGCCGCAATTGGGATCCCTACCTACATAGTTTTTAGTTAAACAGAACATAAGACAATATTAACTCATTAGATATTCACAATTTACTCAGCAATGAAATTAAGACATGAAAAATGCAGAACAACTTACAATGTTGTATCCAAACGCCCACCAAAGATTTTGCTTCACAGTCTTCATGGTTTGCCGACTTAGCTCCATTGCATCAAGCAACTGCATGTAAATCATGTAAATACTTACTACATGTGTCCAAATTCACGTAGGCCAAAAGGAAACATCTAAAACCCTTGATTCAGTAAGAAATTGCAGTTTCCTATGACCAGCAATTTTACGCATCAATGAAAAATCTATACAACTAGATGAAGATGCATAATGACAAGTCTACAAGTCTTAAACATGTTCTAAGTTTCATCAAAAGTAAACTTCAGTTTGTAGTTGGATTACATCACTACTGTTAGATACACTAGTTTTTTTGTATCTTCCTGAAATTAAAATTAAATCAAGCTAAATTGATTTGCACTAATAGCATATATTGGATCAAAACGGCAGTGACTATCTAACTTAATGTAGTAATCAGTCGGAGCTCTCACTTTATAGCACAAATGAAAAAAGTACAAATGCTGTGGGGATAATATGAGAAACCTGTGTTAATCGATTGCCCATCAAGACAATGGGAGACACCTCACTGGCCGCTCCTGCACCACCACCCATGGCCACTCCAACATCAGATGATGCCAGAGCAGCAGCATCGTTTATTCCATCACCCACCATGGCAACAATCTTCTTATTTTTTTGAAGTTCATTGATAAAGTTCTTCTTCTCTGCTGGTTTAACTCCTGCTATAACCTGTATAACAAATTAGATCATGCATTTTGAAGGGAATGAGGAGATTGCAGGAACTTTATCTGAGTATCTGACTAATGAAAGTCAGTAGGACCAAATTTTAATTTGTTCAAAACGAGGGTTATGCCTATAGCTCAATCACTGATTTACGGAGATGACTTTCTAATCTTTGGTAAATTCTCGCCAAATACCACTTTTTAGCAAACCATGCATGCCAAAACTCCTAAACAAGTTTTTTCAATCCATGTAAGAATATAAGAACATACCCGTTCTTGATTAATTCCTACGACAGAAGCTACATAATTGGCAGCGTTCCTCTTGTCACCAGACAGCATGTACACATCAATTCCCTGGCGAGTCAAATTCTCAACAACTTGAGCAGCATCTTCCCTGATTTTATCTTCAAAACGGATGACTGCAGCAACTAAATTATCCACCCCAATGTACACAACAGACTGGTTGTTAAATTCATGCTCTTCTAATGCATGCAATGAGTTCCCAGTGGCTCCATGTCTGCATAGCGCAAGAGTAAATTAAAAAGAGAGCTTCTGTCTTTTTACAGTTCAAAAACCTGCAACTTCCCTATGTTTATCATGTATTATTTATTAACTGTTCAGCTTCACATGTCCCACAAATACTTATAGTTAGATAGGTATGTACAATCCTATGGAGGAAAAAAGAATATACGTGGAATCTTGATTTTTGGCCAGGCAGCATTAGTAGGTGAAAATTGTGACAGCAACGACCACATCATCAACAAAGAAAATGCATAAATGGCGATACTGATATAAATTATACTAACATGAAATATAAATGAGACTACAATGGTTACTTATCAGGAGCCAAATCACACCTAAATTAGATAATAAACCACTTAAACAAAGGATGAACATATAATACCTCTGAACCCATTCTAGGGTTCCAACTGTAACCCTCTTATTATTGACAATAGCAACAGCACCAGACCCTGGTTCTTCAGTAAATGTTCCCTCCTCTGCCTGCAGTGATGGAGTTCATTAGCTTCATCGAACTAGGGAAATGATTATTATTTACAGTCTTACCTTCATAGTTTGACAATTACGAGCCCGGGCTGCTTTTATAATCGCTTTCCCTACAGGGTGAGTAGTGTTTGATTCAACAGCAGCTGCTAACATCAAAACCTCAAATTCTGACCAAGTATCATTCAAATTGTCTCTGCATAAGAATATGAGGAGTCAGATGTTTTCACAAAACACAGAAGTATGTGGAAATTTCAAGTAACAAAAACTAATTTGAAACAGTACAAGGCATTAACAAGTATTATTTAAAACTATCGAAGAGTTGTGCCAAGAAGCATAAACAAATATCAACCCTGAAAAGCTTTTAGGCGCAAAATTGGGTATGCAAGAAGCTTCATATAAGAAAGGTAACAATATCTTGTCAGTGAGAGACTTCCTAATGCAACAAGGCGAATATTTGAACACTCTCCATGTTTTGCTAGCCTCTTTTGTTCCCATCCGATTTCCCTCTAAATTTAACCAACTTTCATATTCAAGTGAGCCTTAAGGTTTTTTACCTTGAAAGCCTAACATAGGTAAGCCACACACAACGGAAAGTCTCTAAGTATCAATATACCCTTGATGAACATGTAGATCACTGAATATTTTGAATCAGTAAAGAGCCTAACCTTGGATCTTCAGGAATAATGACTTCAGTCACAACAGGGTGTCCCGTCGTCAGTGTCCCAGTTTTGTCGAAGACAACAGTATCAACCGAGGAAAACTTTTCAAGAATATCACCACCACGAAGAAGTAATCCTCTTCTTGCTCCTAATGATGTACCAACCTATGGGATATATCAAGGTCTTCAACGTCTTACTCTGTCTGATTGATGCAGAAAAAACTCTTTATTCAGTAGAAAAATTACCAGCATTGCGGTTGGTGTAGCCAACCCAAGGGCGCAAGGACAAGCCACAACCTGGTCCAAATGAAAGTCTGTGAGACAGCATGATAAACAAAAGATGGAGAAACTCTTTTTAAGCCATCCTTGGTTTGATAAATCTAAATTATTAAGGTTCTAATACAGGCAGAAGTGAAATACATATCCACTCTAAATTTTTAACTGATATCATGGGCAGTAGTTCAGGTGGTTGTATTTGCTTTCAAAACTTTGTTTGCACATGCTTGATCTCATGAAAGTATTAACGTTTAAATCAAAAATAAATAAATTTAAAGCATACCAGAACGCTGCAAGATAGTTGAAGGGCCAAAGACATTGGGCTCCCGTTTTGCAATGCAGAAGGAAGAACATGAGCACCAAATAGATTCCAGAATGTAAATGTAGCCGCAGAGAGTGCCATCACTCCATACGTGAAGCGCCCTGCGACCTGTAAGTGCAAAAAAAAAATCATTTAGTCCTGGTTAAATCTAAATGTGCAAATTTGCAATTTCAACTCCACGCCATCCAACAAAAAATGTCTTCTCCTATATAAACTCAGTGCTAGTAGTTACCCAGCTACTAACACCGCTGTGGCTATTCAGCAATTCTAAGAGGATATAAGATGCTGAAAGTTACGATACTATATGGGCCAAACAGGAAAAGAAAGAAAGCAAACTATGGAAATTTCAATTTATTCATATTATTTCAAAATCAGAACACAGGTACAGTAGACTCCATAAATTTACAGTGATCGAGGAATAAGAAGACGTCTCAGTCCCATTAATTAGGAAACCCCCATAGAGACATGATTGTCATAAGAAAACTAGTATCTATTGTTGTCTCAACAATTTTCAACAGCATGTTAATGATATCTACAAAGGAAATCCACAAGATAGTATCTCGCTGAAAATACAATACAAATTGGTTTCTCAATCAAATATCTATCCAGTAACGGGAAACTCACTGACAGGTTTGTCAAATTGCCATGTCTATGGAAATACTTCAAATTTTTATATGCTCCACAACATTACACGGGAAATCAAGGTAAACCCAAATTGGTATTAAAAAAGCACTAGGAAAGAGAGGAAAGACCTTGTCAACCAACTGCTGTACTGGTGCTTCTCTACTCTGAGCCTCTTCAACCAGACGAATAATGTCCCCAACTGCAGTTTCACCTCCTGATCTATGCACTTCGACTGTGAGAGTTCCATTCAGGTTTATAGATCCTGCTGCGACTTGACTCTAGCCAAAAGATTTTTCCACAAAAAAAATTTGAGTTATTTCTACAAAATAAATTTCTAAAGTTGATGAAACTCATAATATGTTCAAAGGAGTGTCAACCCAAAAAGTCGTGATGACAATATCCTCACCTATCTCAGGCTACACTAGATAAAGATAGGGGTGGAATAGAAACTTACCCCTGGCTCTTTTGTCACCGGCAATGGTTCACCTGTGAAACTTGACTCATCAATGGCGCTTCTACCTGACTTGACAACACCATCTGCTGGAACTCGGTCCTGGGTAAACAAGGAGAACATAACCCACACGTCAATGAAAAGGACACACAAATAAGAGCATTAAAAAGAAAAATATTTATCCTCCTTATAACTGGCAAAAGAATGAATGAGAATATCCCTTCCAGTTAAATAATCTAAATGGGAAACAACAACATACTATGCATAAGCATGAAAATCTCTCTTCTTACTCCTGGTAGTATGACGACTAGATCACCGACAGAAAGACTATTACAAGGAACTTCAACAGTTGAATTTTGCTGATCCCCATCAAGCAGAAGGCGAGCTTTTGAAGGCAAAACACTCAGAAGGCCAGTCATATCACTGGTGGCTTTTATTTTAGCTTGTTGTTCAAGATTCCTTCCCAGCAATACAAAAGCTATTAACATAACTGGTTCCTCAAAAAACATCTTCCAACCCTGAATGTCAAAACAGTTTTACAGGTATATAATATCAGCCATCAATCGCAAGGACAAATACAGATATGGAGGTTCAAGAGTTTAAACACTCCTAGCTTACAGGGAAAACGTATAAGTTTAGATCAAAGTTGTTCAGCATTAAATAAAAAATTTCATTAGTGTTAACCCGTAAAGAAATTTCATTAATCACAACAAACCTTATTTAGAGGGTCTGAGGGGAAGGATAGTTTAATTACCAATTTTGGAATCATGGCTGCCAGTGAGCTAACAGAAAACGATGACAACGCCCCAAGACCAACTAGCGTGTTCATGTTAGGAGAACCCTTTAAAAGGCTCTTGACACCATCAAGTACTAGCTTGCGCCCAGGACCAAGCAACGTAATCAAACATAAAGACACATGGAATCCCGTTGAATGGATTGTATGAATCCAAGGAGCATTAACACCTAGAAAGTGAGTTAAATGGCCAACTAAGCATACAGCACATAGGGCCCATGAAACAGCAAGCTCGCGACCTGTAAAACAATCAAGTGATATACAAAATTCAGAAACAAAATATCAATTTCCTGTAACAGCAAATCAAATTGGGGAAATCATTACCACTCTCTTTCAAGCGAGCCTGCTTGTCTTTTGTCTTTGTTTCGAAAACTTTGAAGAAATTCTCTGTCACCAAATCTGGAACGAAGAGAGATACTAAGTGCTCATACCAAGAAAGACAACTGTAAAATACCCTGACCCAGAAAAGCATGGGCATCCAGAATCTTTCTGCTACTGATAAGCAAACATCCCTAAGAATTACATGTAAAGAACGAAACAATACTTTAAGATAGGATAGCTAAAGAGAATAATTACAGAAGAACAAAGACAAGAGTTCTTGACAAATTAATACATCCCCAAGTCAAGCTAAAATGATGTATCAAGTGGATAGAGTTACGAAATCCATTACTGAGTGAAGGTCTGCCATCAAAACATAAATCCAATGAGTAGTATAAAATTGACAATTATAGAACAAGGTCATCACTACAGAGCTATGCTGTCTGGTTCAGAGAAGGGATGTCATAAATGGAAAACATAAGATAAGTACACTGTCTTAGGACAATCAATTTATCACAAGGACTGACAACAAATTCTATATAATTGGAACCACTAGCGCCAGAAATTTATGTGTACAATCCATTCTCCATTAGCAGCTGCTCTTAATCATCTGTTAAAGGAGAAGTAATCAAGTTAGTACACTTAGAACTAGTCCACAACAAAATCAAAAATCAACAACTGAAAATTTTAAATTACATCAAACAAAGAACATACCATACGGATAATGATTGCTGCTGGAGAATTTTTTTGTACTATCAAGGTGCAAACTCTCCTGCAATATCTTCAGGAACATCCCCTACCCCACAATTATCCACCGGATTTGCAAAAAGATGATGAGTTTTTATATTTACTTCCAGTCAACTAGCATTACTGAAGCACTAAACTTAAGGCCCTATATTTTCTAACAACATACATCCAAGGTAACCTTTTAGCTACCTGTATTATCCCAATATAACCCTATTCCTAGACGCTAAACTATGAAAAAAATCAGAAAAGCTTTAAACACAAAATAAGATAGTATGCAGGGACTGTACGTCAAAGAAACAAACAAGATCTGCAAGACTGGGTCTACAAAAGCGATCTAAACAAGCTTATATGGAAAACGGAAAATAGTGATCATGATCCCCTCCACCTTTACAGAAAAAAAAAAAAAAAAAAGGATCACCAAAAAAGATATTAGGAGTCACACCTCGAGGAGTAGACTGAAACCCGCAATTGGTCAGATGGTTTGCAAGCGTCTCGCCTAAACTCTTTTGCCAGTCGGGTACACTTTTAGCTTCCGGTACAGGCCATACAATTGCTGTCTCAGTGGTGAGATTAACACTAGCAGAAGCAACTTGAGGCTATACATGAAAGAAAAGTAAACAAAACAAGAGAGTTTTTAATAAATTGGGCAACCATACTCTGTGAGAGAAGAACAGACCACCAATTTGGTCTGGCTGAGAGAAGCAAAACAGGAGAGGAAGAAGAGAAAGAAAAGTAAAAAACTTCGTACTTACTTGGCTTTCCAGTATCTTCTTCACACTTGCAGAACAACCTCCACATGTCATCCCCTTCAAATAGAGTGTAACATCGATGTCAGCAACACAATAACAGTATTGGATTGAATTCGAAATCATAGAGAAAAAAAGTGAGAGCACATACTCCAACATCGAGGATAATAATATCTGACGACGGAAAGGAGACACCATCACTTGCTGCAGCACCCAATTTCGACTTGGAATCACCACTCTCCGATCCTCCGCCACCTCCGCCGCCACTTCCACCATTATACCCACCGAACCCTGCACCGCCGCCGCCGCCACTCGAAATACTCCTGAAAGACGTCGAAGAGCTCGACAAACACTGCAAACGGCGTCGGATAACCGGCAAAACAGCAGCTCCCAAGCTTCTCAAAGCTGAATTAGACGAAGTAAGCCTACTACCATGAAACCCACCAAGACGGCGCACGGGGGGAGAACAACGAGCGAGCAATAGAGGATGGAGATGTCTGGCGCCGGATAAATGACGGTTAAGAGCTTTAGAAAGAGTGAGGAGAGGTAACGAAGGACCACCACTAGTTCTGGCCATCGTTGTGGCCGTGACGGTTGAGAGAGCTGAGAATGTAGACTCCATGGAAGTGGTGGTGGCTCCGTTATCTCAATCCCCCGAATCCCGTTTTATTCTCTCTATGTAAACGAGTGGTATCCACGTGTTAAATCGCTTTCAGAGTTTTCTAATCTTCTTCATCATACAACTTTTGGTTTGTCAAAAGGTTCGAAGTATGTCGAATGAGTCAAAAAAAAAATTACAGAACGAAAGGAACATACTTTTCGTGGTTACAGAGTCACAAAGTTTACACCTTTCGATTTTTTTCTTACAAACTGATTTAACGAGTTTATTAAGTCGAGACCACTCACGATATTTTAAACAAGTAAAGCGTAATAAAACAAACCATAGCCCCAAGATAAAACAAAGCATAGCCCCAAGTAAAGCGTAATAAAACAACTCGATTACTGAAAACTTAGCAACTTAGTATAGAGCCACTCTATACACACACATATCCCTGACTCGGACAAAGTATTGTCTTATCCTCTAGACTCCAATAGATGATAGGTGGTTTCCGGAACCGAGCCTTCTTTTTCGCAGACGCTCTGCAATGATGAACGCAAGCTCAAGAGACTGAGAAGCGTTGAGCCTTGGGTCACAGTGAGTGTGGTAACGCGAGCTTAGGTCGTTGTAAGTGATGGTGCGTGACCCTCCGACACATTCTGTCACGTTTTGTCCGGTCATTTCCAAATGAACCCCACCAGGGAAACTCCCTTCTTGATCATGCACGTCAAAGAACGCTCTCAGTTCCGCCTGAAACACACCATATAAATTCAATTCATTGTGGCAAATACATGAATTATCTACAAGATTATATCTAAAGTCAGAAGATGAAGTGAGTAGGAAATATTACCCTGATTGCATCGAAAGAACGAGTTTTTAGCCCACTTGGAGCCATGATTGTGTTTCCGTGCATTGGATCACTAACCCAAGTCACAATCTGACCAGCTCCACGTACTGCTCTGATCAAGTGAGGAAGCTTAACACGCATATTCTCAGCTCCCATTCTCACTATAACTGTAATCCTTCCAGGCTTGTTCTGAGGGTTTAGTATCTCTATCAGCTTAACCAGTTCACTAGGGACCATTTTATCACTCACCTACATCAAAGTACACCAATCACCATCTGACAATTTCTCATACAAAAATCCATTGTACTGAGGCAATTGATAATCCTAAAGAGCACAGTTCTAATGATCACGAACCTTGATTCCAAGAGGGTTAGCTATTCCCCTCAGAAACTCAACATGAGCACCATCAAGTTGGCGAGTTCGTTCTCCAACCCAAACCATGTGCGCAGAACAATCATAGTAAAGCCCGGATGTTGAATCTTCTCTAGTGAGCGCTTGCTCATAAGGCAACAGTAAGCACTCGTGGGATGTCCAAAACTCAGTAGTAGTCATGATTGGGTGAGCATTGGTAAGTCCAGCTGCACCCATGAATCCTAAAGCCTCATCAACTCTATTGGCCAATTCACGGTACCTGTTTTAGTCACAACAAGTAGTTGTAAGAAACTGTTTCTGACTTAAGAAAACCTCATCTCCAATTTGATTTAACATCATAACAAACAAGATTATACACAAAGAGAGAATGTTTACGAACCTGTCACCCTGTTCACTATGCTGGGTGAAATCAAGATTCCACTGGCTAACTCTCTGCATAGCTGCATAACCTCCAGTTGCAAATGCTCTCAATAGATTCAACGTAGCCACAGATTGAGTATACGCTCTAACCATCCTATGAGGATCAGGGATCCTCGATTTCTCATCAAAAGCATCACCGTTTATGTTATCACCTCTGTAACTCGGCAGCTTGACGCCATCTTTCTCCTCGAATGGATCTGATCTCGGCTTCGCAAACTGACCAGCCATTCTTCCCACCTAAAATATTTATGAAACCAACAAATTCATAAACTTTCCATAAACCAAACTCAAAACATATAGAAAAATTCGAGTCTTGAGCAAATAAAAAATCGACCTTGAAAACTGGCAACTGGCCACCGAACATGAGAACAACACCCATCTGAAGAAGAACCCTAAAGGTATCTCTAATGTTATTAGCGTTGAACTCCTTGAAACTCTCAGCACAATCACCACCTTGGAGCATAAAGGCCTGACCCATAGCCGCTAGTCCAAGCTTCTCCTCCAGTTTCCTCGCCTCACCAGCGAATACTATAGGAGGAAAAGACGAAAGCGTCTGTATAACCGATTCGAGATCCTTCTGATCTGGATACTCCGGCAATTGCAAAGCTTTCATCGATTTCCAACTGTCTAGACTCCATTTAGCCGAGGCAGAGGCTGATTGGTTGCTAGATTTCTTGGGGTCAGTCGAATGAACCGCGAAAACAGGGGAGAAAGAGATCGGACGGCGAGGAGCGTGTCGGTAAGGTAAGAACGACTTCGTCGTGAGAGGAGAAGACGCGTTTAGAGTCACCATCTCTGAACGAAACGACTTGCTGTGGGATTTGATTGACGACTGGTTCGGCCACAGGATAGAACAGAGCCAAAATAAAAGAGATGACTTTTATAGGCAAATTATTAAAAACAAACAATAGCCACATGTATGTGTGAATCGAACGAACACATCTGATTGAAACAGAGGGTTACCACCGGTTTTAACGTTACCCAATTATCATCTACAAGTGCTCTCCATCGTCTAAAACCACCTGTGACACTGTTTTAACGTTACCCAATTATCATCTACAAGTGCTCTCCATCGTCTAAAACCACCTGTGACACTGTTGTTGTTGTTGTTGTTGTTGTTACAGACAGACTTCAATGTTTTAAGTTATGGCCGATCACTTGATATTTTCTCTCCAAGCTCCTACTTTTCTGATTTTTCCTTCTTCTCTTCACCGTCCATGGGGTTTCTTCCGGAGACTTCCCGGTGGAGTTAAGTTCTCCGTTACGGAGTTCCGATTGTCCTCTCAACTACAGTTGGCTAAGTCCGTTTCACATTCACAGTCTTCAGCTTCCTCTTCTTCTCCATGCCCACCGGAGAAGTTCGATCTCCTGTCCAGCACTCGTAAGTCTTCGTGTCTTCTTTTGTTTTCCCTTCCTCCCTGAAACTAGTCTAGTCTCTTCGGCAAAGTTTTGTGCTTTACTTTTCTATCCTAACTTTTGAAGTGTCTGAAACCTCAATTACGAGATTATGACAAGTTTTACTTCGAATTTGAATATCAAACATAAGATCTTGCTTAGTTTTAAAATGTCTGATGATTGCTTCCGGTGCTAAGAATAAAAAAAGTTATGTACTTTGAAATCTGAGCTATGCTTTTGGATCTGCAGAGCTTAAGGATGGAAGTTATGTCTTCCGGTTTGGGGATGCAAGTGAAATTGAGAAATATCTAGAGGCTGAAGAAAAAGCGAGATGCGTAGAAGAAGTAGAGAAGAAGCAACATGCGAATATAGCAGAAGAAGCCAGTGAAGTTTCAAGGAAACAAGGGGTAAAAGATCTTGATCCTGTTCCTGTATTGAAGGAAAAATCTGATGCGAAGAAGAAACTGGTCAGTTCTAATATCGAAACAAATTCTGAGAAAGAGGAAAGTGCTGCTCCTTCCAACCTTAGTAGCAATGTCATCAAAATTAAGGATCGTAAAAGGGTTCGTGCTCCTACTAAGAAGAAAAAAGAAACTTTAACTTCGGTGAATGTATCACGGAGCCAAGAAGATAAAGTTGAAGCCAAACTTGCTAATGTATCCAATCTGAGCTCCATAGCTATTCCTACTAGCTCTACTGAAGAAAATGCAGTTGTTTCTGAGGAATCTGAGCCAGTTAATGAGAATGAAATCAAGGTGGAGTCATATAATGTGGAGCCTCTTTCTTCTAAAGTCATGGAGAATGTTTCAGTTAATAAAATAGGAGACCCTGAGACAAATGGTTATCAACAAATCACTGAGAATCGTATGGAGGTTCAAACAAGACCGAGATCATCTACTTCACAACATGGCTCACAGACCCATGGTATTGAGGAAGTTGTGACTGTATCCACCATCGAAATTGATGACAATTTGGCTGTGAGGGAAAAGCCTATGAAAACTATTGAAGCTGAGGAGAATCTTGTAGTTGAACCAACAGCTACAGCTGCTGTGTTTCCTGATGAACTCATATCAGCTCCAGAAGCAACACCTTGCAGCGTTGATGAGATCGCTCAAAAGCCTGTAATGGATACGTCTGAGGAAAACCCTATGAAAAATTTTGAAGCTGAAGAGAACATTTTAGTTGAACCTGGCTCACAGTCCCAAAATTTGGAGGAAGTTGCGCCTGTATCCACCATTGAAATTGATGAAAATTTGGCTGTGAGGGAAAATCCTGTGAAAGAAATTGAAGCTGAGGAGAATCTTGTAGTTGAACCAACAGCTCCAGCTGCTATGTTTCCTGATGAAGTCACTTCAACTTCAGAAGCAACACATTGTAGCGTTGATGAGATCGCTCAAAAGCCTGTAATTGATACGTCTGAGGAAAGCCCTATGAAAACTTTTGAACCTGAGGAGAATATTTTAGTTGAACCAGAAGCAACACATCCTAGCGTTGATGAGATCGCTGAAAACCCTGCAGTTGATACGTCTGAGATGGTGAGTCCTTACGCTAAACCATTAAGTAGTTTTAACAGTGTAGGGGGAGGAGACATCAGAGAGTGTTGTTGAACAGAATATAGTGCCACCACTCTAATTACTTATCATATATGAAGGAAAATGATGGAGAAAATGTGGCTTCAATCATAGAAGATGAAATAACTGTGAAGGGCGAAATAATTGATAATGGGAGCATATCTAAAACCGCCGATGAAACAGAAGGCGAAGATCTCCAAGTTCCTGCACCTGAAACGGCCACTCTTGAACCAATTGAAGTGACTTCTGACAGGTTAGTAAGTCATATATTTTACTCTTGTGTTAAACAAACTGGACTATTGTCTTGCATAGATACAGCTACATGTATCTATGTATATTTTTATACCGGGCTAGGAATCATACTGCATGCTTGTATTGTTTTGGTTGGATGTTTGACATCTAAACAGGGAAGAACTTGTGTCCAAAGAATTTTACTTGGACTCTGGTTTGGCTTCACTCCAAAGGCCCTATAAGGTACCTGTGATCCTTTTCTTTTTAGTATACTAAAAGTAGGGAGATTTGTTGAAATGCTGAGTTATTAACACTCCATTATATAGTATACTACAAGGGATATCTCAAGATCTTTCATATCTTAATCACATTCTCATTTCCCGCCACCTCAAAAACGTCATTTCTAACATTCTGACAATTTTTGAAATTTTAAGTCCTTATCTCTATGTTATGTGGATAATAATTTAGAAATAATGATGTCCAGGCTTTGGCAGGTCGGGAAGATGCTTATTTTACCATTCACCACAACTGGATAGGTATTGCTGATGGAGTCTCTGAGTGGTCATTTGAAGGTACATTAAAGTATTTTTCACATAGCTTTCCAAAGTTTTGCAGAAACTCACTCACGTGTATTATTTTCTTGTCGAATATATGTTTGGTTCATATTCAGGAATCAATAAGGGAATGTATTCTCAAGAACTCATGAGCAACTGTCAGAAGATTATTTCGGATGAAACTGCTAAAATGACTGACCCAGTTCAAGTTCTTCATACAAGTGTCAATGAGACTAAGTCCTCTGGATCATCGACAGCCTTAATTGCTCATCTTGACAATAATGTGAGACTTGGTCCCTAACAATATATGTTACATTGGAAATCCTTTTGAGATAGAGTCAGTCTGTGATCATGTAAAATTATTTTGTAGGAACTCCACATTGCCAATATCGGAGATACAGGATTCATGGTTATTAGGGACGGCACAGTATTGCAGAAGTCGTCTCCAATGTTTCATCATTTTTGTTTTCCCTTACATATTACGCAAGGCTGTGATGTCCTAAACCTTGCAGAGGTACGATGCTTTTACTACTTAAGCAATGAAATCTTTACAGTCTTGAGACTTGAATGGTTCATGTAAACCAGAATATGTGCTCTTGCTTTACGCAATGTCGCAATGTGCAGGTTTACAATGTGAAACTGGATGAGGGCGATGTTGTCATCGCAGCAACTGATGGACTCTTTGACAATTTGTACGAGAAAGAAATAGTTTCAATAGTTTGCGGGTCACTGGAGCAGAGTTTGGAACCTCAGGTGCTCAATGTCTTGAATTCTTACTCTATTTTGGTTGGCCTAGTAGTTTTGGGTCTTATTATCAAATTGGTTTTGAGAAACCTATCTATTCGTACATCAATGTTGGTGGATTTTTATTAACAGGAAATAGCAGAGTTAGTGGCTGCAAAGGCACAAGAGGTGGGAGGATCAGAAACAGAGAGAACACCGTTTGCAGACGCAGCTAAAGAAGAAGGATATGATGGACACAAAGGTGGTAAACTTGATGCTGTTACTGTCATCGTTTCATTCGTCAAAACTGTCTCCACTTAAATATACATCTTCGTCTGTGACTGTAAAATGTAAATAATGGAGAGAGAGATACACAGACAACATCATTCTAGTAGTGTTTCCAATATTTATTGAAACGATGTAAAATCTAAACCAATCATGTGAGCCGGATCAGTCTAGGATCCGACCCGATATCCAGTTTCCGACCCAAACCTAGTAAACAGAGTGATGCTGAACCCTGACTCGAGCCACTCAGACCAGAAAAAAGGATGAAGCTTTTTCTGAGGAATGCTTCTTCAATAACCTTAAACCCCAAGAGCAAACTAGCGAGTACGATTCTTCCTTCAATCCTGGTTAAAAACTTTTCTCAATCCACCACCATTCCCAAGAAACAGGATCGAGTTCGTGACCATGGCTACGACAATTACATGGAAGTCGAGAAAAAGATCCGTAAAGTCATCAAATTTCACAGCTTGATCCTCTCACAACCAAACAACACCATCGCAATCTCTCTCCTAGACACGCTAGCTCGTCGTCTAGGTCTCGGGTTCAAGCAACACGAGCCAGGCGCTTTCCTCCTCAAATTCCCACACGTTTTCGAGATATACGAGCACCCAGTTCAAAGAATCCTCTACTGTCGATTAACCCGAAAGGCTTTGGATCAAATCCGCGACGAGCACGAAGCTCTTCTCTCCCAAATACCCGACGCCGTGACCCGGTTGAGGAAACTCGTGATGATGTCGAATACGGGTCGGATCCGTCTTGAGCATGTCAGGATCGCTCGGGCTGAGTTCGGTCTCCCTGAAGATTTCGAGTACTCTGTGGTTCTGAAACATCCACAGTTCTTTAGGCTCATTGATGCTGAAGAGACTCGAGATAAGTACATTGAGATTGTGGAGAAAGATCCTAGTTTATCGATTTGTGCAATTGAGAGAGTTAGAGAGATTGAGTATAGAACTAAAGGTATTGATGCAGAGGATGTTAGATTCTCCTTCGTTGTGAATTTTCCTCCTGGTTTCAAGATTGGAAAGTATTTTCGAATTGCTGTTTGGAAATGGCAGAGACTTCCTTATTGGTCACCTTATGAGGATATATCGGGTTACGATTTGAGATCGATGGAAGCTCAGAACAGATTAGAGAAGAGAGCTGTTGCTTGTATCCATGAGTTGCTGTCTTTGACTGTGGAGAAGAAGATCACGCTTGAGAGAATTGCTCATTTTAGGAATGTTATGAATTTGCCTAAGAAGTTGAAAGAGTTTCTTCTGCAGCATCAGGGGATATTCTACATATCGACTCGTGGGAATTACGGGAAGCTTCATACGGTGTTTCTAAGAGAGGCCTATAAGAGAGGGGAATTGGTTGATCCAAATGATGTGTATTTAGCTAGGAGGAGATTAGCTGAGCTTGTTTTGATGAGTCCTAGAAAGGCTAAGGTTGATGCTGAGTTGGTTAGCTACAGAAACGGATTGGATGATGAAGATGATATCGAATGAACATACGAGTTTCTTGACTCTTGTTTTATCTACAGCTCTCATTCTCTGGGCATTTACTACTGTAAGATCTTTATTTAACTATAGCTTTCCTCTGGATGGGTTGATAGCCAAATGAAAATGTTGTTGAGCTTTGAAATTTATCATTTTCTTTTCTTCTAATAGCAGATTTGGACTGATGATGATGAATTGATGGTTGTGAAAAGATGCTTCTTCACTGATTGTGAAGCTCACTCATTGTTCTGTGACAATTTGAATCGAAGAAGAAAGATGCCAACAAGATTGCTTACTTCAGCTGCAAGATATACTTTGGCTCTACTCTTTCTCATCAGCATTATTCCTTATCTCGATTCTTGATTTTGGCAAGATACTGGTTCTGGAATATTTTTTGCCTCAAGTCCCCTGTGGTTTAAGCCAAGAATCCTTATTACCTGTCTACTTGTTGCAAACCAAATAAAAAAAAAAGGTTTCTTTGCTGATGCAAGTACCCCCCCCCCCCCCCCCCCCCCCATAAGCATCAACAAAAAGACAATTCTTTTGTAATAAATATCTTCAACCCGTAAATGTCTTGGCCTTTGTCGTTTTCCATTTTCATCATCACCATCACGTGATTGGCTAATACAATTAACTACTTTTCTATTTTATTATTTCGCCACAATCCGTGAAAGATGGAGAAAATGAATGTCCGTTTTATGATTGTGTTGATGGTTATGTCTTTGGTTCTGGGTTTTTCGTCGGCAGTTGATTTCAGATGGAGGAAAACAGCTGGATTCTCTGATAGATTTACCAGAGCTGTCTCTTCAGTAGTGTTCCCTGTTCATGGCAACGTTTATCCTCTTGGGTATATATATCTATATATATATTTCCAAACTCTTTCACAAAATTATTGCTTGCCTTTCTCAGTAATGCTCTAAATTTTGTTTTTTTTGTCCTATACTTTAATTTGGAACAGATATTACAATGTTACTATCCACATAGGACAACCACCACGACCTTATTATCTTGATCTTGATACTGGTAGTGATCTCACTTGGCTACAATGTGATGCTCCTTGTGTTCGTTGCTTGGAGGTAAGATAATAATTTTCATCTTCAATTCTTTATTTCTCTAGATCCATTGTCATAGTTTCATCTAGCGAATTCACAAACCGTTTCTGATCTCAGGCGCCTCATCCACTATACCAGCCTAGTGGCGATCTTACTCCTTGCAATGATCCACTGTGTAAGGCGTTGCACTTGAATGGTAACCAGAGATGTGAGGCTCCAGAGCAATGTGACTATGAGGTTGAGTATGCTGATGGAGGATCTTCTCTCGGTGTTCTTGTTAGAGATGTCTTCTCTTTGAACTATACAAAGGGTCTTCGGCTCACTCCCCGTCTTGCTCTAGGGTATATATCTATTTCTACATTCTTGGACCGACAATATTCAAATTGATTTAAGCAATTGTAGTTCCTAGCGAGTCCTTAATAGAGTTTTGCGTGCAACAGATGCGGATACGATCAAATCCCAGGGGCTTCGAGTCATCATCCTCTAGATGGAGTACTGGGACTTGGTAGGGGGAAAGTAAGCATTCTGTCACAGCTTCATAGCCAAGGTTATGTCAAGAATGTTATTGGTCATTGCCTAAGCAGTTTAGGCGGAGGAATCCTCTTTTTTGGCAACGATCTTTATGATTCTTCAAGAGTCTCTTGGACACCAATGTCGCGTGAATACTCGTAATTATATAGCTCTTGTCTTATTTTTTATCGTTTACGCCATCACTCTCTTGTCTCTTTTTGCTATAATATTTCAACTTTTTTTTCTCAGAAAACACTACTCTCCTGCAATGGGAGGGGAACTTCTATTCGGGGGAAGAACAACGGGACTGAAGAATCTATTAACAGTCTTTGACAGTGGAAGTTCTTACACATACTTCAATTCTAAGGCGTACCAAGCCGTAACATATTTGGTAAGGAACTTGCTGTAACCTTGGAAGATAAAGAGCGAAGAGACCAATTTTTCATCAAGTCTTGTTGTTATTTTTCGTAGCTAAAGAGAGAACTAAGCGGAAAACCGTTGAAAGAAGCACGTGATGATCACACGCTGCCTCTATGCTGGCAAGGAAGAAGACCGTTCATGAACATTGAAGAAGTCAAGAAGTATTTCAAGCCTCTAGCTCTTAGCTTCAAAACAAGCTGGAGATCCAAATCTCTATTTGAGATACCCCCAGAAGCTTATCTAATAATTTCTGTAAGCAATTTCTCTATCCTGTTTCCCATCCGTTTATCCACGATCTTGTGTTTTTTGTACAATGCTAAAACAAAGATTTATTAAAACGTTGCAGATGAAAGGGAATGTATGCTTGGGAATCTTGAATGGCACAGAAATTGGTCTACAGAACTTAAACCTCATCGGTGGTACGTACAGTCTTTAACACTACCATTGGCAATTTCCGGATCTTGAGGTTTCGAGTATAATAGACATATTAATTCCCTTTTACTCTTTTTGAATCGACAGATATATCAATGCAAGATCAGATGATAATCTACGATAACGAGAAACAATCAATCGGATGGATCCCAGCGGATTGCGATGAACTTGCTTCACTAAAAGCTGCTCAAGTATTTGAATATTGAGACATGTTTTACATAGTTGTAATTAGACTATGCTGATATATGCTCCGAGTCTGAGAACCTTGTTCTTTCACTATTGGTTTAACTGGTCGGTTCACATCTTATGATTTATTACAAAGTGACTTGAAATAAAAATAAAAATAAAAATAAAATAAAAATATGATTTTTGGTAATTACACTCTGTTTGATGCCTTACTTGAAAAAATCACAACTTTACGGTCAAAACTTACCACACATATCTCCGGCCGGCGAATTCACTTAGCTCACACTCTCTGAAGCAGCACCCAAGAGAAAGGTTCTCTCTTTCTTCTCTCTTCGATGGCTTTCTCATACTCGTTAACTTCTCCTTCACCAAATTCGACTCTCTCATGTTCCAATATCCATCAATTTCTCAACCCGTCTTCGTCGTTTCCCGTCTCGTTATCTGTCTCATCTCCGAAGAGCACCCGCCATCTTCGTCTCGTTATCATCTCCGCGGTGAATCCGCAAACGGGACAGCCGACGAAGAAGGCCTCAACGGGTACCGGTGGTGGCAATAGTAATAGTAGTACGAACAAGAAACGTAAGAAAAAGGGGAAAACTGCGAAACCTGTGGACGATTGGGAATTGAGAGATGCGGATGGTCTTGACGAAGACGATGATTCTGATTATTCTTCTTCTTCGAGGTCTCTAGCAACGTTTAACTCTCCTCCTACCATACCTAAACCACCTGCTGGGTTTGTGATTGATGAAACTGGTAGGGTTCTTATGGCCTCTAAGAAGCGAATCGCCACTGTGGTAAGTCAATAGTTTCACTTTGGTTTTGGACTTGGATAAGTATTTGGTGTTTGGGGGAAAGGAGAATCTAAAAAGGTTTTTGTTTTGAGACAGATTGATCCAACAAACAGTAGCCCTTTGGATTGTGTGATAAGAAGAGTATTTACTAGTAGTAAAGGAGAGGATTGTATGCTTCTTTGCCCTGTTGATACGTGAGTAATTGCTGTTTTTTCTATCTTTCTCTTATCAATTTAGCAACTTCTTCTTTACTGTTTGATTGACTCATTCGTTCCTTGTTTCAGGCCAGTTCAGATTTTGAAGAGCACAAATATTGATGGATGGTCAGCTGTAAGTTCTCTCTCTCCTCCATGAATCTTTCTCTCATTCGTTGCTTCAGGACTGCACATAGCCTAGTGTAGAGAAGCCTTTTGGGATGCATAAACACTATGCTTTTGTGAACTTTGATATTGATTCCACAATTCACCCTCTCTAGAATAGTCATTTTCTAGAAAATTGCTTATATTGGGGACCTTTGTATGCTAACCTGAATGGTTCTCTCTTTTAGGTCAGCGATGAAGAGGTTGAATCTCTTCTTCCTGCTGCTGCTTATGCTCTTGCAAAGATCCATATGCATCTAGTACACAGCGGGTATGACTGTGCCCTGTTTCAAGCATGACATTTTTAATATCCTAATGTCTCTTTGTGTCTGAAACAGTTTAATGGGTTATTATCACTATAAATCAGGTTCTGTTACACTGCAAGGGGAGGCTTTTGCTACACGGAAGATAATGTCTTCGATTTTCGCACAGGCAAACACCCTTTTTCTTCTAATATTTAATTTACACATGAAGAAAATTCTTCTGATTAATATTCTGGCGTCTCCTCTATATGAGCTCGCTATATGATTTTGGCTTCGTTAGTATACGGTGGATATAGGATACCAGGCTTTGTATTCATGTATCAAATATCAAAACGATGGTCACGTGAACTTGCATTTTAGTACATGTATGTTATTATCTGCATTCTTCCTCTGATGTTTTGTTCTCTCGAACTACTTCATTCTAACCATGAGATGATATTACGGGTCTGCTCATATACTAAATCTTTAAAGTTTCTGTGTCGTACTTTTTTCATATTATTAATTGTGTCGAGCAACAACTGTTTGCAGATGATGGCCAAGATGTTGAAGGCTTGCCAACTGAAGGGATTGAAATTACGTGTTTCCATCTGGTATACCCTTTCTTTTGGCCTTTTGCATATTGATATGTTTTGAGGTGCCTTTTAGAGTATTCTGTACATCTTTTGGAGATATCACTGATATAGCATATTGTGAAACACTCAAAGATGACATTCAATTTCTCAAAGTGTCTCTGAACCAAGTTTATATTTAGTGCTCCATTGTGGGTCCAAAGTTGACCGTTACACTCTGATTGTGCTATATATAGTTTGAATTCTCTAGAACATGAAACTAAGAGGTATGATGTACCCCTTTTTCGTTATCTTAATATAAATTATGATTCAGGATGGATCACACTATATGGTCTACACACCTTCAGATCCACTTCTCTTTGTTGCTGCTAAGGTAAGCTTGTTATTTTTGGTTGTTTATTGGTCAAAGTTATGACAAGCTATAGCTGAAGTGATCTAAATTTATGTTGTTATGTTCATAGAAAAAAGATATGTAATCGTTTGGAACTAAATGTAGAAAAACAGAGTGATAAATGGCAATTTCATCTATGCAGGATCAAGATGGGCTGCTGCAAATTGCTGATGATGTAAGTGAACCTCCATTGTGTACTTTTATCATATGCAACTTGGTTACCCATACCGGGTCTTTTGGGTTAATGAAAAGGTTTTATGCAAAAGCTGAAACCAGACGTTGACCAATCTGTGAATTCAGGAAACTAGAAACTGTTAGAATTGAATTAAGTAGTTATGTGGTATGCCATGACCAATATACAAAGTTATATTAATGATGTTCACTAGACAAATATAGAGTGAAGAGAAAGAGAACTTAGTGCTTGAATATTTTTGGTTCTCCGGATTTAGAAGAGGGAATTTCTTGTAAACCTAACAACAATGTTTTTGTGTAATCTTCAATATGAAGTAAGCTTACCATTCTATGCCAATGGGGTTTGCAGGAGCTCTTAGACGATCCAGCTGTGATCAGCGGCATAGACGAGGAAACCGAATTCAATGCCTTGGTGGTACGTAGAGAATAGAAACAAACATTAATAAATTTGAGGTTGTTTTGTTAAAGTGATGTTGAATGTGGTTATTGATGTTTGGCAGGAGGAAGAGGCGGCTCTCCTTGAATCACTTCTTGGGGAAAGAATTTAAAAGCTTTCATAGGGACTACTTAGCTTTCTTTTGTGTTACATAGTTGCTCCCCCTGTGTAATTTTTCAGTTCTCTTTACCATTTTGTGTTTTTTTTTATTATAAAAACTGATTTTGCCTTCATAATGGAATTTGATAATTGGGTTCAATCGTTTGTATGATCCATTACCTAAATCCAAAATAGAAGTCCAAATGACCAAGTGATCCTCGCAGCACCGGGATTAGAACTTCCAACATCACTGCTAATATATCAAATGAGTCTTTCTATTTTTAACATACCAAACATGTGTGTGTGTACTCGCTCTTGTGGAAGTAGGACCGTACAAAACCTATCCACTTAAGAAAATTAAATAGCTTTTGGTTTTCTTTTTAGTACTTTTGTGGTTGACTTCAGTAACCTCTGAGCTTGAGGGGTTCTCAGTCATGTCCATGGCGCTAATCGTCCGACCTCACTTTGTTCCTGGTAAAGTCTCTTCTTTCTTTGTTTGATGCCATCAAAATTTGTCCTTTTTTTTTGTAATCCATTAGATAGTTCTCAGAAGTAAGGGTTTATGAGAATTTTAGTTTTGTCTGCTCCTCTTTAAAAAAAAAAAAAATGGTCGTGAATGGTTTTACTTTACATTACTGTCAAAACATGTTCTCACTATTTTCTTTATATAATTGGAATTTTCATGAAGGAAGTGCTGAAATTTCGGGGAGTAGAAGAAGCATACGCAAGAAGAATCATCATTGGATTGGTTTCGATTTGGGAAATGGACTGAGTTCAGGGAGAAAACATCTTATGAAACCCAATACAGCTTTTATTTGTTGCTCATTTGGTACAGACAAGGATCCTCTCTTACCTTCTATCCAGCATTTAACCGATGCTCGTCTCATTTATAGTGTATCTGCAGCATTGGGTCATAACAAGGTTCTGACTTACAGTATTTGGTTGTTTTTGTCCCTCTTAAATCTCTTTTGCATAACAAGGTTTTGACGTCTAAGATTTGGTTGTTTTTTTCCCTCTCAATTCTCACAGAAATCACATCCAGAATGCAGTGCAAGAGTTCCTGCCATTGTTAATGCTCTTGAGAAGAATGAGCTCACTCCTAAGGCATGAAACAATCCATCTCTATCTTTTTCATGTGACATTCCATCTACTTTACGCACATATAGCTATGGAAGTTTCGTTAACCGTAATTTACAATATTGAGTCGATTCTTCAGAAAGTGGAGACCAAAATATCTCTCTGAACCATAATGCTTGTGGATAATTTTGTAGGATTGATCTTGCACTTGTCTGGTGAATTAGATTTGATATGATCAGCAGTCGTAAAGAATTGCACATATTCTCATATGAATTAAATGCTAAATATTTCCCAGTGGATTCTTTCCGAAAAATGTTAGATAGATGTAGTTGGTATGTTTTTGTTGTATGCACCAATCAGTGTCTTAGAGCCTCATTTTTCCATTGTTCGTCTCTTTTCTTCTTTTTGTTGGATACTTTGCTTTTTGTATGATGAAGATCTCTGTCACTCTTTTACCGAAAATGATCTCGGATCTATCAATGAGTGCTCATATGTGAATCCTTTTTCCTTGTGTATTTCAGTTCCGCGGCTCACAGATTCTTGAACTCGCAAATTTCAAGACTGCAAGTATAGAAGATATTGCAAATGTTCACGACAGGGCTTATGTCTTTGGCCTAGAGAAGGTTATTTGCTTTCCTCATTATTACTAGCTTTTTTACTGCACAACTTTTTATTACATAAGTAACCAATACATGACATATAACATAGCAATGTAAGTAGGATTGCAGATAAGAAATGTATGAGTTTATATTGACCATAACAAAGGCATTCTTAGTTTAGGCAATGGATGAGGCTTCAGATTCGGGACTAATTTTCATCGAAGGCTCTGGACCAACATATGCCACTTCTACGGTAACTGCTCTGTTCTCATCGGTTTACATCTCTAATGACACCATCTTTTCTGCTTAAAATCTCTTCCCCTCTGTGCCAGACATTCCAAGATTCACTTATCGCAGCAGGAGCCGGAATGGCTTTAGTTGATTCAGTGGTGATGTCTCGTTTCACCATGTTAGTCTTTTTTTTTATTGCTTCAGTTTCATTATGTTGGAACTGGTTATAGATTTCTTGGTAACTTTAGGAGTATTTGTTTCAGATCGCAGCATCCAGAAACAGCTCAGATCCTCCCACTGGTTTTGCATTGATAAGACCTCCAGGACACCACGCTGTACCAAAAGGTCCAATGGGGTTCTGCGTTTTTGGAAATGTGGCAATCTCAGCTCGTCACGCCCAACTCGCACATGGTCTGAAACGCGTCTTCATAATTGACTTTGATGTTCACCACGGGAATGGCACAAATGATGCATTTACTGAGGACCCTGATATATTCTTTTTGCCAACTCATCAGGTAAGCCTCTCTGACATTATTGCATAACATGTCTTTTTAGATCATCGATTGAATGACACAAAAATATGAGTAGATTGACACAAGTCATTTTATATTCTGAAAAATTCAGGATGGAAGCTATCCTGGAACAGGAAAAGTCAGTGACATAGGCAAAGGAAAAGGTGAAGGCACCACTCTAAATTTACCTCTACCTGGAGGGTCAGGTGATATTGCGATGAGAACTGCTTTTGAAGAAATCATAGTTCCATGTGTTCAACGGTTCAAGCCAGATCTCATTCTTGTCTCTGCTGGGTTAGTGAGTGTAAAACGTTTTTTTGTTTCTCTTTGAATTGTATCATCATCATTACTTACCAACTCCTCTGTTTCATTGCTTTATCTGCTTAAGGTATGATGCTCATGTCCTGGATCCACTAGCAAATTTACAGTTCACGACAGGAACATACTACTCACTGGCGAAAGATATAAAGCGGTTGGCGAAAGAAGTGTGCGGAGGACGTTGTGTGTTTTTCTTGGAAGGAGGATACAATCTTGAGTCACTTTCATCATCTGTGACAGACTCGTTTCGAGCATTGCTTGGAGAAGAAAGCTTGGCATCAGAGTTTGATAACCCAGCCTATTTGTATGAAGAACCAATGAGAAAGGTGCGAGATGCAATTGAGAGAGCCAAAAGTATCCATCGCTTATAAGGAAGATTAGCTTGTGAGGTTCTCCATGTTGCCTAGTATCAAACTGGATGGACTTATCTTTTCTTTTGTAAAGCTGTTGGGTCTATAAAGACTAACAATATATGGAAATGTAGAGTTTATATGCTTAACAGTTAACACTAAAACCAAATAAAAAGCATGACACTCTCCTCTATTCTCTTCATTCCCACCGTTCAATAACAAAAACGGTCAATTTATTGCCCCCTTTTTTCTCTAATTACAAAACATCTCCATAGGGATTATTGTAGAAAATGCTATTTTGTAACCTTAAGTCTTATGAATTTATTATTTTCTTGATGATTCTGTGGATTTGCCATTTTTGGCTACTTAAAATGATGTTTTGTCCTTGTAAATCTACGTATCTATGGATCTGGTTTTTGTCTAAACAATTTATTAATTTTTATCACCTTTTTATATTTTACTACATGACGAATAATATTGTCACTCTATAATTTTGACTTTAAAATCGTATTTATGAAATTCTAATACAAATAAATTCTAACAATACTAAATATAAAATATTATAAAATAATTATAAAACAATAATCAATTGTAAATACTAAGGGAACATGCAAACTAAGGAAAACGGTATACGAGACAAACCAATATCATTATTACATAGATTAACTAAGAATAAATTTGGATATTTATTTCAATATTCACTATAAGGATTGTATTTATTCAATTTTTAAAATTCACTAATATTCTTATTATTTTAGAGATACATGAAAAACTTATGTGCTTTTAATCTATATATTTTGAAAAAACTATACATATATTTTAACAAAACATATAATTTGGTGAAGAAAAAAAAAACATTGTTGAATGTAATTGATGTAGAAGAAAAAATTGTATATTTGCATCACTAAAAATGGCAAATTTAAAATATCAAAATCAAAATAGTAACCTCTAAACATCCATTGATGTGTGGTTTGCTAGATTAGTCACTTTTAAACCAATTGCAAAGAAAATAATTAACAATAATAGGCTCACATTTCAACGGTTGACATCTACATTTCTTACAACTTGTTTAAAACTAACTGATTTGAAAATTTACTAAAGTAAACTATCAAATTTCCAAACAAATTAAATATATCTTACCACAATTAAATTATCCTCCAAAATCATACATAAATTTAGTATAGTCGGATGTTTGTTAACAATAAATTATCCACTTTTCTCATATGCATAATTTTCTTCCTTCAAATATTCATATGATATTTGTTGCATAATTTACAATAATCCATGTTGAGCATAATCAAACTAGAAGATACGATTTTGTATTTTTTGTTAGGCATAAACTTATATGATTGTGTTATCTTTGTACAATTATTTTATCTACCATTAGTTTAACAAATGATTTTTGAAGGGAGATGTCTTGGAAGTTGGAAGACTTAAAATTATTTTTATCTACACAAAATAAATTTAACAAGCCTTAGTTGTATTTTTCCGTGAATAAGTTTTATAGTAATGAAATTCTCATTACAACTGTCAATTTGAAGCTTTACTAACGCTTGGAGTGGATTGCAGCCTGTTATTTTTATACTTATCACAGCTTCCAATCTCATGTTCAAATCATCTAGGGAACTCATGCTAACATTCTTCAGAAACAGACCAACCAATCGTGGAATCTCATCGATTCCTACTACAGTTGAAATTTGCATCCTTAATTACTGAAACATGACAATCATTAATGACAAATCAACGTATGTTAAAAATATTATGGTGATGTGGTTTTGTCTAACCTAAGTAAACGACTAGAACATAATGATCGTACTAGTAAAAGTTAGTAAACTTTTTGGTTAAATTATTATAGCTAGACCATTTTTCATCGTTTTAAACTTAATCATGTAAAAATATCATTTAAAATATATATATATATATATATATATATATCATTTTAATTTGTAAACATTATTGATTACGGTTAAGTTATGTGAATAGAAATATGATTCTGAGTATGATTATATAATATAATCGGGAGGTAGATATTTCTAGACACATTCACACCTAATCATGTCTTTGTAAATGACATAAACAAAACTTCCACGTACTTATTCTTTTGTCGTTATAAAAAGAAAAAGAAACGAAAATATCTCAACCCGCCGACCAACTCCAACAAAATAAATATAATTTATGATAGAAATTAACAATCGTGGAAAGAACCGAAGAAGTAAAAGAAGTCTCTCGTTACGTTATCTTCATGCAAATCGAATTCTTTTGACTCGTATACAAACCAATCCGCCACGTGCGTCGTCACCACCATCCTTCACGCGCCACGTGTTCCCAATCCACCGCCGTGATCCGCCCCACCACGCCACGTTACGTGAATCAGCATCTTCTTCTCTCTCTTTCTTACGTCCCCACATCGGACTTACAAAAACATGAGATATTTTTAAAAAGATTCATATGTACGCCCTGAACAAATCCACTCTTTTCTTCTATATATAATCAGATCAATCAAAGACTCAGAGAGATTCATCAAAAACTTGTTTTGTTTGTCTTCAAGCTAAATTCGAGAGATGGAAGTAAGCAAGAGAATGAATATATTAGAGAGGAGGCCTTCCATAGAGACAGAGCCCATGACGTTGCATCTCGATCAAATAGAAAATGCTCGAGAAGAAGCTATGTTTGTGATGAAAACGAAAACAATGGAGGAAGCTATGGATATCTTCACAAAGGTATTAATTATTTACTTGATTAATTCTCTAAGTTTCTTCAATTTCTCGTTTCTTTGTAACGTTATCTAATGGATGATATGTGGGGGAAAAAAAAACAGGAGACGCATGAGGGTTTAAGAGCTAGTGGAGAGAGAGGACGATGCATAAATTTGAAGGATGAAGATGATGATGAAGACGAAAGAATGACGTTTATGAGTCCTCATGGTTGGGACATTGCTACCGCTCCTTTCTAATTTCTTAACTCTTTTTTTTGTCTCTTTGTTTTTCACTTTCCGCTACTACTCCTTTAATCGCTTTTGTACATCCTTACGCATATATAGATGTTGTAGAAGGAAAAATCTTTATCAGTACGATCGAAATTTTTTTTACGAAATATCATCTTTAAATATCATTAAAACCTAGCTAGGATATATCAATAGTAATAATCAAAACCAGATAACTCTAAATTCAGCCAACCATGCATGGGAAACCAAAACATCCTATACGTATTAGTCGTAGAGTTTAAATATACATAGATAACTGTCAAAAAAAAGCCAAGGAAAATATCACGAAGACAAATAGACTATATTCTCAAAACAGAGAAGCAATTATCACGGGTTTGTCATGGGAGAGGAGGACTAATCATGTAGCTGCACCTCTGGCTCAATGTTTTGTAGAATACAGCCATGCACGTTACCTTTGTTTGTGGACATAAGCCATCGGGCGAAATCGTGAATCACTGCGTGCATTGTAACCCTCTCATCATCATCAAGACCGTCTTCTAAAAGACAAATGTCTTTCAAGCCTTGGACCAACACAAGGCCCTCGGTTTGGCAACCCTCGCAATCTTCTATGATTCCTTTTGACACCATAAGGCACACAAGCTCTTTGACCTCGATTACGCAACTCATGGGATACGAAGCACATAATAAAAAGCATGGTTTCATATTTTTGTCTTGCAAACAATCATATGTCAACTTTAGAGAAGCATATATGATTTCACGAGTAAACTTGATCGCACGGTCTGCCCTTTTTAGGTTTTGCAAAGCAAACTCCCAGTAGACGGCAGGGAATCTCGATGGTCCTAGTAGTTTCCCCACAGCAGTGATGGCAAAAGGATAACCTTGAAGTTTGTTACAAACTTGCCTTGCAATGGGTGCGATAGTGGCTGACGTAGCATTGTCTCCAACCACGGAGCAAAAATACTTCCAAGCATCATAAAAGCGTAGGAAGTCAAGTTTTAGGGTTTGATCAACTAGCAGCTTCCGGCACACACCGCGGTCCTAGTGGTGATAAGAATCTTCACTCTCACCCCATTGTCTCCTTGATAATTTCTCCATGGAATACCGAAACGATCTAGATCGATGGAACTCTGGGCGTCATCGAGAATGAAGAGACACGTTTTAAATTTCAGCAACTTGCGGAAGATTAAACCAGCTATTACAGCGTCGGGTGCATCCTCTGCGTAAAAAAGGGTCAACCTACGAGCGATTTGGTGTAGTTGCCTTCTGAAGTCAAACTTTTTACAACATTCAACCCAAATCACTAAATCAAACTATAGAGCACAAGTTGGATTCTCAATGTTGGTGTGCAAAGTGCTTGCAATGACCGTTTTTCCAGAACCTTCCAAGCCCCACAGAGCAACCCTATTAACCGCATCGTCCTCTAGCATGGCTGTAATTTTGGTTACAAAACCCCCCCAAATAACTCTCATGATCTGCCGTAGGACCACAAGTTGATTGCACAGGAACACTAACCCACGCCATGTTATTCATGATGTGAGCCTCGGCCTCCTCGTCCTATACCAATTTAGTTTCTTATCAATATCAAAAACTTCAGTGATATACAATATTTTGAGGGGAAAAGGTCCAAACTTACCAGATCGGACCATCCTTGTCTCCTCGAATCTTCATTTCGGCTTTTCTGTGGTGGGGAAAAACACAACCACCTCAACATCTCCATGCTTCGAAATCCCTAAGTCTTTACAGCGCGATCTTTTATCAGTTTTCCTCTACTACCCCCTTTAATCTTTCTTATAAATATTTGAATATTTAAGCGTATAATATGTAGATGTGTTAAATATCTCAAGTCATCATCAGTACTGTTAGAAAATATTTTTCGATAAAACATACATCATCTTAAGTATATCTAGAAGCGTAATTTATATTTGATCCTAGTCAAATATTTTTGATGCGAAAACTTTTTTTTTTTTTTGATCTCATGGGCTTAGGGCTTAATTTGAGTTACAAACCAACAATATGATATCAAAGTCTTGAATCTATATTAACATTTTTTAAGTATATTTTGTGTTATGCTTTTAAGTTTTGTTTATTTAAAAAGTTATTTACAACATTAACTCCTAAAAATTTTTCATAATTAACATTATTCCAGATTTTGTTTCCTAAATATTTTACATTTTCCATTCTAACTAAAAAATAACATTAATCAATATGGAAATGAAAACTATCATACATTTAACCACACATTCTGTTGTTGTGTTTTGAAAATATTTGAATCATTCCCAAACAAAAAAAAAACAATTTGATTTCCATTTTGTTTTCTAAAATCTGTGAGATTTGATTCTTAACCTAAGAAAAACTTCGATTGATATTTATTTAAATATCATAATTAACATATATAAACTTAATAAAAAATTTAATTATTATGAATATGTAAAATTAAAAAGTCTAAAATACTATATAATGTGGTTATATAGTAAGATGAGTTATAAAGAGGACATGTTGGAATTAATAAAATATTATTAAATTTGTGTTAACACGGGTTAAATCCTCACTTAATTATTTATCAATACTACTAATATTAGAATATTTGACATAAAATCAAATTGATTTAACTAATATTGTATAAAATAATTAAATCATTAGGAAAAATATGACTTAATCACAGCGTATAAATTATTGATTATATATTTAGATCCCTTAGTTTTTATTATAATAATTAAAAATCAAAATAGAATATCAAACACTAAACAAAACAAACTAAATATAACAAACAAATGGTCATAAAGTGTGTTACGGGTTAAAAACAATATAAATATTTAGCCGTACAACAATCGGAAAATTTATTTATTATTCTATTTACAAAAAATCCAATATTTAACAAATAGATACAATATAAAATATAAATTATAATAAAAATTATATGCCTACGATGTACCGCGGGTTAAAATCTAATCTTAATACGATATCTCAATCTAAAACCAAAATCGATACAGTGGCATCATTAGTAAAACAAGGTCTAATTAATTATGTTCTTTTGCTGTCACTTATCCACCACTCGTAGTATATTTTAACCACACAACAAAATAAATAGTTTCGATAAATTTGAGAAGAAAAACATAATTAAAGGGTGGAGCCAAGTCAACAAGATCGGCAGAAGAATCAGCTTCCAATTTTTAGAAAACATAATTCTTACTAAAATTTAATTTTTTTTTTGCGATTTTTCTTTTTGTTATATAAATGATTATTATGGTTGAACTTTTTGTGCGTCAAATCCCAATATTGATGTTTCGAAATAAAATTCATGATTATGTAATTTTGAAATCTAAACGTCTAGCTTCAATTACCGTAATCATAATTTCCACCATTTTGATGCAAAAATTATGATTTACTTGACACTTATTATTATGCGTCATAATTTTTTTTAAGCTATGATATTTTTGAAAAAATATCGGAACTTAACAAATTAATGTTTTTTTTTTTAATTGGCAGAATTGAAAAATCGTTTAACTTACTTTCTCAAGAAAAAAAATAATATAATTCTAGGCAAAAGTTAGACCGTATCAAAACCAAACCAAACCAAACCGAAATATATCGAACCGAAAACCAGATTAGCTGGGATTGAACAAGGCGAGAGAGCGTTCTCTACGCGAACCAGAAGAAGAAGAAGAAGAAGAAGAAAGCTGTAATTTTTATGGTGTTGCGAGGAAGAAGAAGAAGAAGAAAGCTGAAATTGCAAGTAACGAAAGGCGAATTCTTGAAAAATCCTTCAGAGAAATGAGTGGTCACTGTTTATTTGCAGCCTCTCCTCCTCGTCTCTTGCCTCTTCGCTCAATATCATCGACTGTTTCTTCTTCTTCTTCCGGTAGTTACAGAATCAAATTCTCCGATGATGCCGCCGTTGAGTGTCGGAATCTATGTTTCTCCGCTAGTACAAGACAAGGGATCTCTGTTCCTATTCTCCGAGATTGCTCCTTTCGAATTCCTTGTGGACAGTTGTGGATGATTCTTGGTCCTAATGGCTGTGGGAAATCTACTCTTTTGAAGGTATTTCTCCTTTCTCTCTCCCTCATCTCTTCCTACATCTCTTCTTTTCCTTGAATCATTGCATTTGCAGAGCAAAGGACTCAAGCTTTTTGTTAATGAACTCTCACTGTTCTTAAGTCTTCTTTGATCTTGTGTAGACTAGGTTGCTATATGTTACTCTTGTTACTCTCAGTGGGTTTAGCGATTATACTTTAAAGAGTCCTCTATATCATCATACAGTGTAGCATGAAACTCAGGGAGAAGTCAAATCTGTGGATGTTGGTTGTATGTGTAGCTAAGACTGATTTTAAACAAATGCCAGATACAGTGTTTAATCTTCATGAACTGCTTGGAACTCTACAGATTTTAGCCGGTGTAGTGAATCCGACCAGCGGTACTGTCTTTGTGAGAAGCCGAAGAATTTTGTATTTCAGAATCCCGATCATCAGGTTAGTTTTGTTGCTCTTGCAATGTGACTACTGTTTCGTTTAGATGGTAAACGATCATACTTTTATCTCCATCTTTGATTTGTATTTTTGTTTTATGGTTGAGTTGCCTTGTGGTTAAACTTCTTTTTTCCTTATTACATATAGCCTTCATCCAAACCTTTAATTTGTTTGATAAGAAAGCAATGTTTCTAGTTTTGTTAATAAACGTTGTATAAGAATCAATTTGTTGCCACTGCTGAGGCAGATTAGTTAGTAACAACTGGATTTGCTTGATAATGACGCTCATTCTGGCCACATTTGAAACCTTCTTTTTCATCTCAGGTAGTTATGCCTACAGTAGAAGCTGATGTGGCATTCGGTCTTGGCAAGTATCATGACATGGAGCAGGAAGAAGTTAAGTCTAGAGTGATTAAAGCTTTGGATGCAGTTGGTATGCGTGATTATATGCAGGTCGGCTTATGCAAATTTCATAACTGTAAGATATCTCTATGTGTGCTAGTTCCATTTAAGAAATATTTTTTATTCTGGTATTGTTTCCAGAGACCGATTCAAACTCTCAGTGGTGGTCAGAAACAAAGAGTTGCCATTGCTGGTGCTTTAGCTGAATCTTGCAAAGTGCTATTGTTGGATGAACTCACAACTTTCCTAGATGAGTCTGACCAGGTAAGACAAAATGCTTGTTAAAAACACTAGTAATATTGTTAGACTACCCTTCTGTAATTAGAATATTATAACATCAGCTAATTTGATCTTGTTGTATGGTAGACATTGGAAGTGAGTAACTTGTGTTGAGCTTCTCTGAATCGATGTGTATTGTTTTCTCGGGTTTTTTTGTTCTGTTCTGCAGATGGGTGTGATCAAAGCTGTGAAAGATCTGATAAATGCAAAGAAAGGAGATGTGACGGCATTATGGGTGACACATCGGTTAGAGGAGCTCGAGTATGCGGATGGAGCTGTGTATATGGAGAACGGGAGAGTGATCAGGCATGGTGATGCAGCCACCATCTCAGATTTCATTAAGTCCAAACAATCGTTGTACATTGATCAAATTGGTTCATAACTTCTTCTGTTACAGAATTTTTCTTTCTTAATCGAGAAAATGTGAAAGCATATATAGAGGCAATGAAAGAAGTCGAGATTTGCTAAGAATTTTGTAAACTATTGTGATCATAAGTTCTGTTATAGTTAAAGGCTCAATTTTGAATCTTCATTGAATCTGAATCTTCATTGAATCTTCATTGATTCTCAGGTTAGAGCGAAGACGATATGTTTAGACGTGAGTTGAAGAATACTAGTAAACTCTGTTTTCCGAAGGGAAAATAAAGAAAGTCCTCTATATTATGTGTGCCCCCTATTTTGACTATACTTCGTCAAAGTGAAATACGCACAACAAAATATGTCTTTAATCATGCTCCAAACCGGATGATATTAAAATAACACCATCTATGATCATGTTTTATCAGCCGCACCGATCAGTGTAACAGAAATATTATATTATGCTTATTTGCTTTAACTTGTAGAGGTATAGTAACATGTCTATTTACAGCAACCAAAGGTGATGGCTGCTATAAATATGTATGTCTATGTTTGTATATATACATATTCAACACTTGTCCTTTGTTTATTTTATAATCGATGTACATCTACTTGCATCTTCGAACAATTAGGTGGATGCATTGGAAAATAATAAGAATGATCGTCAAAATAAGTTGGTTGCAAACTAATGTAGCTAGTATGGATGTTTGAGTTCAGAATAATCAACATCACTAGCTTTTCTTGAAAACGGTTAATATCTTACCTCGTAAGATGCATATACATCGCGAAGTCTGTCTATAATATGTATTTAGAAGTTGCTTACCGGAGTTATATCTGACTATTCTCTACCCAAAAAAAAAAGAAAAAAAAAAAGAGAGAGAGAATAGTCTGATATATAAGCATGTATAGAGAACGTACATAAGTACGTAATTAGGCTCATGTTGGTAGTACGTACAAATCTATAGTGTAAGAACTAGTAAAACGAAGTAAATTTGGTATTTTAAAAGAGTTTTTGTTTGGATGAGTATAATAATTATATTACACATAAAAGATGAGGGTGTCTTGTAAAAGAAATAAAAGTGACTTATCATCCATAACCCTAGAGAAGAGAAGAGAAACCAAGACCAACCCTCTCTTTTTTATTCCTTTTTTTTCTTCTTCTTTGTATTATTTTTCATCCTTTTTATCATTTCACCTTAGACTATTTTATCTTATACCTCTTATCTTCAACAATTGCTTGGTTTGATATAGTGGAGATGAAGATAGCATCCATGGAAATTTCTAGAGGAAGCAACAGTTTTGACAATAAGAAGCCGAGTTGCCAGAGAGGTCACTGGAGACCTGTTGAAGACGACAATCTCCGGCAACTCGTCGAACAATATGGTCCCAAGAACTGGAATTTTATTGCTCAACATCTCTATGGAAGATCAGGTAATAATATATTCATATTTTGATATATTCCTCATATATACTTATATATATGTATCGTTTGTAGTAGATCTATGTGTTTTATATATAACTGAGTGATATGGATTCATAGGGAAAAGCTGTAGATTGAGATGGTACAACCAACTTGATCCAAACATCACCAAGAAACCTTTCACCGAGGAAGAAGAAGAGAGACTTCTTAAAGCTCATCGGATCCAGGGTAATCGTTGGCGTCCATAGCTCGACAGTTCCCTGGGAGGACCGACAACTCCGTCAAAAACCATTTTCATGTCATCATGGCTAGACGCAAACGCGAAAACTTATCTTCCACGGCTACTTCTACGTTCAGCCAAACTTGGCGTAATGTTTTGAGCCCTAGTTCTAGTGTTACAAGGCTTAATAGATCCCAGTTTGGGCTATGGAGGTGTCAAAAGGATAAGAGACGCGGTCTCTGGCCTTGCTCTTTTGTTCCAGCCCCTGGAAATGATCAATTTGGATCTTCAATCAGTCTCTAATGTTCGCCACGAAGTTTTTCTTGAGAGGAGAACGTCGAAAGAGTTGGTGGAGCATCACAATCACACATTTCACGAAGCAACACCAGATAATAACAAGACTTCAGGTGAAGATGGACCATCTATGGAAAATGATGTTGGGAAGAACAATGTTACTTTCATTGATTTTCTTGGTGTCGGATTAACTTCTTAGGTTGTTATATCACACCTTAGTGATTTTAAGGTTTATATCATTAGGGGTTAGCTATCATTTTCAGCCTTTTGCTTCCTTAAAGTCTCATGCTGATCTTCTATCAATTACAACTCTCGTTTTTCATCCATTCAAATCTATATCATATACTTAATTAGGTGTATATATGATAGATGTGTGTTTTTATATTGCATGGTTTGCTGTTTTTATACAGAATCATATAACAAATATGTATAGGCATAATGTAACAAATAGGTATATGGGCGATATATAGGGTGTAAATTACATACATGGGACTAATTAGCAAATCGCTATTATTGTATTGGAAGTGGTGAAACTTGAATTGTGTATCAGAATGCATATGTTATATAATATGAAATTTTTAGTGCGTTAGTTACATTAGACCGTCACAACACAAATAATAATAATTTGTTGTTTTTATTTTTTTTTATTAGACATGCTACACAAACATTTGCATGGTGTTGGGGAAAAGGATAAATCAATTTCTTGTCTGCTATTGTTTTACGGACGTGCTAAAAAACCAATTTATATATAGATATTCGCTGCGGTCATCTAGTTTTGTCGACTGCTAAATTAGTATAATAATATGTAGCCTATACAATTAGCATAAAAATATGGAAGTGACTACAAGAAAATAAGCCTTTTCCGATAGAAGAATTTATAGCAACTCCCTCGCAAATAGGCAAAAAACGATGGAATTGCGAGAAACACACTTCTCTCGCAAATCGCTTCTCGCAAATTGGTTAACGTCGCAAATCCCTCGCAAATTTTGCGAGGAAAAAATTGCCATCGCAAAATCAACGCAAATTGCAAGGGACAATATCAATAGCAGATTCCTCGCAATTTGGTTCAAGCTAATCCCTCACAAATTTGCGATGGATTTGCAACATTTATGTCCGTCGCAACAGCTGAGATTTGAATTAGGAATTATTCATTTTTGTAATTATGTTTATTTTTAAGTATGTAAATTAATTATGATTAATTTCTAATTAGGCAAACTAAAATTCATAATTAGCCAAAAAAAAAACTTTGAATTAAAACTGAAATTAAACTTGTAATACAAAATATTGTTAAAATTACATAAACACAATAACATAAGTTCAAAACATAAATCAAACACAAGTACAAGTTCTCAGATACAAACACATAAACATAAGCTGAAATTGAAGAACAAGAGATCCTAAGCTGGTCTCGTGATACCTCCTGCTTCAGTCTCAGGTCCGGTATCTCATGCTCTGGTCTCATTGGTGGCATCAGTCTCAGGTCGGGGAAATCTTGCAGCAAATTCAAGTGCCTCACCAGTCATCTCCGACTTAACAAAGATATGAAATAACAAAATATTAGGGTTTGCGGCTACGGGTGTTGGTTTGAGCTTCGCTCAAACTAGGTTTTTACTTATATAGGAAATTAATGGCGTTGCAATTCCAACGCAAAATTTGCGAGAGATTACTAGAGTCCTTCGCAAAAGCATCGCAAACAATAATTAATATAAATTTTCTTATTTAGAGTTTTTTGCGACCAAATTGCGACGGAACATAGCAAATCCCTCGCAAAATCTTTAGAGTTTAGGATTTGCAATTGTCATTAGTGCCCTATCTTATATTATAAATATTGAATTATATCATTTTAATAATTATTAGTAATGTAATTAGTCTTAAGGGTTAAGGTTCAAGGGTTTAGGGTTTTGATTTGCGAGGGAATTGCTATGTTTTGAGTATTTTGCGATAGATTTGCGACGAATTTGCTATGGGTCTAGCAAATCAGTCACAAATTTGTCGCAAACCTTGAATATCTAATTTGTAAAAACCATCAAAAGAATGTTAAAAAATTAATCAAATTAACTTTCAAGTACATTATAAGGTCCAATGGTGTCATCATACTCTTTTCTATCATCAAATTTTGCAAAATTGTCCAATTTTGCTTCTTACTCCAAACATGATGATGTTGTAAACTATATCACATATATGTTCATTACATTGAGACAAATATTTGCCAAATTTTCCAATTCTCCAAGAATTTTGTGTTGCACTGCTATCTTTGATTATAAGTCTTGGATTCATCTTTGTAAACATTAATAATAATGTAATTAGTCTTTAGGGTTTAGGGTTAAGGGTTAAGGGTTTAGGATTTGATTTGCGAGTGAATTGCTATGTTTTGTGTAACTAGCGATGGATTTGCGACGAATTTGCTATGGGTCTAGCAAATCAATCGCGATTATGTCGCAAACTTAGAATATCTAATTTGTAAAAACCATCAAAATATGTTAAAAGTTAGTAAATTCACCTTATGAACACATTCAAATGTATTTCAGAAATAATTATATTAAGTTTTGTAATATTTATAAAAAATCATTATCCTAACTTTGCAATGGATTTGCTATGACTTTCGCAATTCACTCGCAATTCCATAGCAAATTTGCTATGGAATATGTTTTCGCAAAATCGTCGCAATATTGCGATGATTTGCGAGGGATGGGACATTCCCAACGAATTTGTCGTAAATCTCTCCGCAAGTTTGCGATGGATTTGCGACGACTGAGTTCCTCACAAATTTGCGAGGGATGTACTATGGTTTTTGGTTTTCTCGTAAATCCCTCGCAAATCTACCACAAATTTGCGAGAGCTATCCTCGCAAAAGGCTTATTTTCTTGTAGTGAGTTAGCTATAATATCTGAGGGAGACATATACCTGGTTACATATCTTTTAAAGCTAATCTAGTCATGTATGTACTGTGAAATCAATTAAAACAATACATTTTTATAATTCTTGTGTTGGTTTCCGGTGTTAAGAAGCGTTTCTTTTCAAGTTTAACTAAGTGCATCACGATTAAGCCTGTGTCGTCTATCGAGCTAATATACCCTATTCCTCGACCAGGACGAATATATTTACTGAGTTATAACAGTTAACAAGCTGAATCTTAATTAGGCTGAGCTTTAAGGATATTGCCTTATTCTTTTCATTGTTACTCAGTACGGTTGTTCTTGGGCCACTCTGCAGTGTACGTTAGACTCGTTGAACTTGCGATTTTGTATTTCATTTTTATTCGATTTTTTTTTCAAATGTGATTTGCGAAAATAAAGAAAATACAATATGCATGGGGATTGGGAGACGTACGTATTTGCAGAAATGAGAAGTTTATCCTTAAGGTCTTCATATGTAACCTGTTACGATGGAAAATCACATGTAATGGACATATTATAATAAACAAAAAGAATTCATCTTGTTATAATTGGTGAAGTTAAATAATGCGACCGACAATTTTTGAACCAAATATGATGAACTGTAGCATGGGGATTATTGTCGACCGTCTAAATTATTTTAGATAATTACAAATTTATTTTCTCGCAAAATATATGTTTCTGTAACCCATAATGATTCATACGTTAGTGATGAATGATTATTATTTCATCAGTAACAACTTTTTCCTAAATCATATATATTTGGGATATATATATGGTTTGTAATCTCAACTGTTTTTTTTGTGTGCAGAAAGTCCATGTAATCGTTTCTACATCATTGTATTTATGAAATATATTGCCAATTGTAAAATGATTATATTAACTATATAGTCTATATTCATCCAAAGATCTGAACATTCTGCAAATGGTTAATTTATCAAATTTCCATAACAGAAAGAGAATTAATTTGACTGTTCTTAAACACACAAAAAAATGGCTTGAAATAATCATTCCAAGATTAACTCTTTACGTTATGTCGAAAAACAAACTCATTGACCAAGGACGACGCTTTCATGCACCTAAACGCAATTCTTTTTGTAGTGGGTGAAATACAAACGGTGCGTGGAAGACAATGACAATCACGGTAACAATAATGAATAAGCAAAAAATCTTTATGGAATAATTCCAATAATGAATAAGCAAAAAATCTTTATGGAATAATTCAAAGTATATTTCGTTACACAATGTGTATGTATAAAAAGAATCAAGATTCACAAACAAGAACCAAAAAATTTGTGTTAAAAAGAAAAACCAAGATGACATTTTTAAAGTGACCATGAATCTTCGCCCCCAAAAAAACATTGCTCAAACTCATGGCCACTTCTATCATCATCACATGGAAATTCTCAATAAATCTCAAAAACTCATCTATGAACACACTGAGGTATTGAACCTTTCTTCTGCAACAACTGTGGACATGACAGAGGAAATACGCCACTCGCGTAGCCTGAAACATCCTTGCATTTCCATTTCTCGGTCTGCGGTAACCCGAGAAGCGTAACATTTCTCAAACATATGTCTTGAAACGACGTGCCTTCAACACCTAGCAACATTGGGGCCTTTCTTGAATTTAGACTCACAACATTGCTAATATAAATCCCTTTCACTCGAGGAAGAGCTTTTGGATCCCATTTGTCGTCCGAGTGATCGTTTGAGCCACTGCTGAATCTGATTGGAACTTTCACTTTATCCAATAACACATTATTAAAGGTGATATTCGAAATGTACCCGCCTCTTCCTTTATCTGTTTTAATACGGAGCCCAGCCGCGGAATCCCAAACGTGTATATCTTCAACGGTTATGTTAAATATCCCACCAGACATCTCACTTCCTATTCCAACTCCTGAACAAGTGCGAGTAGTACCAGAGATCCTTCGGATTACAATGTTTGAACTTGGACGTGCCACAGCCATTCCATACTGGTCCCAACCGCTCTTTACAGCTACAAGGTCATCACCGCTTTCGATGTAACAGTCCTCAATGCAGACATTGGTGCTTGAGTCTGCAATATTATTCAGGAAATATAAGATATGGTACGTAACTTTAATGCAAAACAGAGATTGACATTTGATACAATCAAGGCCTAAACAAGGATGATGACAAAGATAAGAGGGTAATACAGAGTAGAGAATATGTACCTGGATCTATACCATCGGTGTTAGGAGCATTCATCGGAGCAAGGATGGTCATATTTCTAATAACAACATTACTGCAAAACAAAAGTTCCAGAGGTGTCAACGAACCATGCACACTTGTGTGACACAGCAGCATAAACGCATGAAAAATAGTTGGAAGTAACTAAGAACCTGCAATAAATAGGATGGACTGTCCAGAAAGGAGAATTGAGCAAAGTGAGGTTAGAGATGAGTATGTTATGAGAGTTCTTGAGTTCAATAAGATGGCCTCTTGTATGCACCAATGTTCTGTTCCACCATAACTCCCACCACATTTTCCCCTGTCCATCTATTGTTCCATTTTCTCCTGTAGATTTTTTCCAAAAGCCAAGAAGTAAATTCTAGAGAACTTCAAACTCTCCTAAACTATAAAACCCCAAAAACAGTGAGACCCAAAAAATCTCTGAAATCATCCTTATCTCAAACTGTCTCTGTTTCTACTTACTTATTGCTGATTCTTATCAGATTACCAACAATTTAGAAGCATAAAGCAAACACCAAATACTTGTAATTTGGATTGGTTACTAGAAAGTTTAATTCATGTCAAAGAATGAGAGACATTGAAGTTAATATTCTTAACAAAGCAAAGAAAGCAGGCCGCATTGTTCAATAAAACCCAACAGTCCACACAAGCTCCAGCTAGTGATAAACAAATTTAATAAGTGCACAGGCGACGTTGGAAAGAGCAAAACACATACCTGTAATGACAACATTAGTGAGATTGTCTCCATGAATGAGGCTAATGTGTCTACCACCAGGTCTCTCTCTCCCTCTTCCATAAGAAGGCAATGGCTCTATTATTGGCCATTCGTCTATGTCCTATCAAACCATAATCCCACACAAAAGCATATCAATATTGTGATACAACGTAGAATTAAGAATGAAAAAGAAGCAGAGAAAGTATCTGTATTAGTCCACATGAAAATGTGCTAATACACACTAGCAAACAAAATTTCAAACAAAATCAAAACTTGACAGCAAAAATCAGGAATAATATAAAATATAAATTAGGAGACAACACAAGTAATCTGATTAGATCTGATTCGGACATGAACATGCTTCAGACAAAAGTTGTCTATACATCTAAACTCTTGTTGGAATCTAGTTATATAAAAAAATGGTTCCTTTCACTTCTCCCCAGACTTAATTTATATTTACAGCTACTACTGATTGACATCATAAGATTTCCACTCCGAGTCATGCAAAACAGTGATTATTGATTTCAACTAGTCCCTCCATTTACAATCAAGAAGATTTCCACTCTAAGACTATTCCACTCAGAAAAATAACAGCTTTTGTTTGGTGTATCAAACAATGGTGGGTCCATTTAACCACTGCCCGTGATTAGTGCAATCAATAGTGTTTTGTTTAGTTGTTTACCAACAAAAACTACATTATGAACCAACGATTTAATCAAAAAGCAATCAAAAACCCCAGTTCTGGATTCTCACAGATCAATCATCAAATGCTCAACACAAACATTAACCAATTGAATACTCTTTTTAAGCTGTTCACAAACAAACAACAACAACAACAACAACAACAAAAACGAAATCTTTATAGAATTCCAAAAAAATATTAATTAAAAAAATGGTACCTTGGATCCCAAAATCACAGCGCCGCGTTCGAGAAAGAGCGTGAAATTGTTAGTAAGGTTGAAGCTTCCAGAGAGCCACGTGCCCTTTGGGACATTAAGCTGGACACCACCCTCCGCCGCAAAACCTGCAAGGTGCCCTACAGCGCGGCGGAAAACAGCCGTGTTCGACGTCTTCCCGTCTCCGACGCCGCCGAAATCGGTGATCGACATGACGACCCGGTTGGGAGACGGGTCGTGGTTAAAAAAATCGGAGCAGGAAACCGGGTCATATTGAGAAGTCGGGATCCAGAGAGGTAAGAAAGAATTGGAAGAGATTTGGAGAGAGAGAATGGCTAAGACGGTGAAAACAAGGAGAAGAAACGCCCACGAT
Organism: Camelina sativa; assembly: GCF_030686135.1. NCBI lineage: Eukaryota > Viridiplantae > Streptophyta > Magnoliopsida > Brassicales > Brassicaceae > Camelina > Camelina sativa. Next base: position 3,043,029 of record NC_141889.1, read on the forward strand.
GGTCTTGTAATGGCGCTCAATACCGTGGTGGGCTTCTTCTCCGATTCCATTGTGTTTTTTTTTTTTTTTTTTCAAAAACAGAGGAACTTAATAGCCCATTGAAGAAACAGAGAAGCTCTCGCAGATGATTACGAACAGAAGAACACTAAAGTATCACTTTTTGATGGTTGGCGAGAAGAATTTGCATGTGTGCACAATGATTAAATTAGATAATAGATAGATAGATACCTTACCTCTAAGATGTAATAAAAGGAAAAATAAAAAAAAGGAAAATGTATACACAGACACAAGATGTGTCGTGAAAAGGGCACTAATAGGTGTGTGTGCATGTGAAGGGCCAAAAGCCAAAGAAGGTAGGAAGGAGAAAAGTGAAAATCTTGAGAAATAATTTATATATATATGATGATGGATTCATCACGGATACGATTGTGAGGCGTTATTATTACACAATCTCTGTCAGATTTGGAGGTCTTTTAATCTATGGGCCTTTAATCGATTGATTCTGTAGTGTTGTGACTGGTTGTTTGTTTTGTTTTCTTATGACAAAACTAGGTAATGTGTCCGTATTTTTAATTGCTGGCAAACCACACACACTTTAATGTCCGTATGTGATTATTTCAACTTATTTTAAATTGTTTTTATTGGCCTATACTTTTCTTTATATGAAACAAGAATGTCATTTTTTTTTTTTTTTCATTTTGTAATTATACAATCATGTAATGAAGAAAGAAAAACCAATCGTTTCTAATTCTACCGTCATTTTTTTTCTTTTCCAAATACCAATGTTTTGAAACCCGACCCGGATTGTGAACCGGACTAGCTCCCGGGTCACTGGGTCATCAAGTCAACCGGGTTCGACCACAGGTCAACTGAATAAAATATGTTTAATGCATTTATATAAAATAAACATTTTTAAAAATATTGGAAAAAGAATATCATGTTTAACAAAGTATAAACATACGAAGTTTAATAATAATAATAAATAATTAAAACTTTTAAATTCAAATAAAAAAATAAAAAAAACGCTAATGAAACATCTCCAAAAACAATCAAATTATTTTTATGCAAAGCATGAGAGATGACAAAGAAGTTGAAGAAAAGAGGTGTGTGGTGAGTCATGTGTGTTGCCGTCTAAGCTATAAAGGAAGAAAAAGTTTTTAAAATAATTAGAATTGTGAATCCCTATATTTTTTAAAAAAAATCAAGTAGTTTTGTTTGAACCGCTAACTGGCCGGGTCAACCGGTTCACCGGGTCGCGGATTAATAGCGGGTTTTTCTGGGTATTACCGGTTTTATTACTACCGGTTATTAACACTATACTTAAACCGATAAAATTTCTGGGTCACGGGTTAATCGGTCGGACCGGCCGGTCCGGGCCGGGCGTGAAAACATTGCCAAATACTAATATTCAACAGATCCGTTTTTGTTTCATTTGTTTGAAATAAATGGACTAGGTTGATCAAATCCCAAAGAACAATATAGAAGCCCAGAAAGAAAGAAAGGAAAACTGAGATGGGCCGATGAGAATTAAGTGTCTGATGATGGTACATCACTATCATCATAACCATGGATGGATGATGATGGATACACGAAGGAAAGAACAATAACATAACAAACATGATTCCGAATGAAGTCGTGCGTCTTTGACTTTGACTAGCTTAAATAAGCTTTTGAAAATGCTCCACGTCATCATCACCTTGTCGTTTTCTCGTTTCTTACTTTTTCCTTTTAATTTTTCACTGTAGACCAAACTACTCAACTCAACCCCAGTAAAATAAGAAGAACCTTTGTTTTGTTTGTTGTCTTTAATCTTTTTCCTTTTCTTTTTTTTTTTTTCTATTCAACAAATTTTCGTCTTCCTTGCTCCTACCTCCTCCGATAACTTGGTTTCTCTTCTCTGTTATTTTTTTATAGTATTTTTCCAGGAAATATCTTTTTCTTCTTCTTCTTCCTCTTCCTCATCTTTCGTTTTCTCAAAACTGGGTTTTCCTCTCTCTTGAGTCAACGGTCAGCGATCTCGGCGTTTCAATATCGGAAAATCTAGCTTCCGTTTTATTTTGATTTCCTTCGATTTGGTTTTTTTTTTTTTTCTCTTCTTCAAATTAAGTCAACGGGTGAATACGCGTTGAGGGCTTTTCTCTTATTATTGGGGTTTCCTTTTCTGTGGTTAGTAGGCTTAATCGGGGATTTCAAGATCCTTTCTTTTCTTGGGGGTGTGTGTGTTTGTGTGAAAACAATGATGGATCTTTCTCTGATGCTTATAACGGTGAAGTAGTATTTTAGGGTTTTGTTTGTTAATCTGTGGAACAACTTGGATATAAATGGAACGACGATTGATTCCTGGCTTCTTTTGGCTTATTTTGGTTTTGGATTTGGTTCTCAGAGCTGCGGGCAACGCCGAAGGTTTCCCCTTTTTTTTTTTTTTTTTTTTTTTTTTCTCATTTGTCTTTTATATTTCATTCTTGTTGACTACTGCGGAATCGGCTGGTTCGATTAGTCATTACTCTAGTACCCACTACTTTTCCATTACTGGATCCTTATGATTACTTGTTCTCGCCTAAAGGAGGACACTTTAACTCTAAAGCTGCTTGTTTTGCTGCTCTTTGAGTTATAATGTTGATTTCTCTGTTTCGACTGATTTAGTGATGCTGTGTCCTTGATGTTTGCAAAGTTTGACAGTAATTTGATTTTTCTCTGTTTTTTCTTATTTGTGTTAATTGTAGGTGATGCTCTCAGTGCATTGAAAAACAGTTTAGCCGACCCTAACAAGGTGCTTCAAAGTTGGGATGCTACTCTTGTTACTCCATGTACTTGGTTTCATGTTACTTGCAATAGTGACAATAGTGTTACACGTGTGTAAGTTTCTTTCTCTATCTCGTTAGTAGCCCCATGATGTTTTCGTTTTTCGCATCTACTCAGAATTTCCTATGTTTTGCTCAGTGACCTTGGGAATGCGAATCTATCTGGACAGCTCGTCATGCAACTTGGTCAGCTTCCAAACTTGCAGTATTTGTAAGTCTTCTCTTCTTAAAAAAAACTCGGCTTTTAGCTTTTGGTGCATTGTGGTAAAAAAATTGTGAAAATGTTCCATATAACTGTATAATTTTGCATTATCATATATTATTGGTGAAGTAGTTATATATCTTTCCGGTGGAAATAAATATTTGAGACGTGTAATGACAGGGAGCTTTATAGCAATAACATTACTGGGACAATCCCTGAGCAGCTTGGAAGTTTGACGGAATTGGTGAGCTTGGATCTTTACTTGAACAATTTAAGCGGTCCTATCCCATCAACTCTCGGCCGGCTTAAGAAACTCCGTTTCTTGTATGCTCCCTTATTTTACTCTCTTCTTTTTAATACGTTCTTAATAAGCAGCCTAATTATTGTCTTCAGTTTCCTTGATCGAGTTTGTCTTCCTTAAAAAGCTATTCGTACAACGTGTTGTGACATTTACTGGCGTCAGAAAGTAGTGTGGCCACATAGATGCTAAGTTATTTTTACTAAATGAAAAGGTGTTGGTTCTCTAGGAGGTTAGGATGTTGTATCATATGGTCTATTTTAATGCTCTGGAGATCTTTTAAATGGAATCAGAACGTTATAGTTACGGATATCCGTGTACTCACTTAATTCCACCGGACCAGCAAGATGTTCCGAGTGACTGTCATCTGTAGTATTAAGAGGCTCATTAGGAAAATATACTTTTTTTTATTCAACTTCATATTTTGTCGGATGAGATTTTAGAACAACCTCTATTTTAATGTATAAAAGCTCTACGTTCGTCAGTATAAACTCATGACTGGTTAATGTCTATCCACCTATTCGTGACATGGTCGTTTGCTATTGGTGATTAGGCGTCTCAATAACAATAGCTTATCTGGAGAAATCCCAAGGTCTTTGACTGCTGTCTCGACGCTACAAGTTCTGTGAGTACAACTTTGTCTCTCTCAAATTCCTTTGTCATGTTTCTGATAATTGTTTGGCCAATCTTGGGCATTACGTCAGAAAATGATATCATCTTGAAATGCAGGGATCTTTCGAACAATCCTCTCACTGGAGATATTCCTGTTAATGGTTCCTTTTCACTTTTCACACCTATCAGGTTTTGCTTCTTTCTCCTATTTTAAATCTTGGTGGGCAGTTCAGAAAATAATGAATTAATTATTTGAAAGTTGTCTGCAGTTTTGCCAACACCAAGTTGAAACCCCTTCCTGCATCTCCGCCTCCTCCTATCTCCCCTACACCGCCATCACCTGCAGGTTTTTCATTTTGTATATTGTCTTTGTCTTTGAAATGGTACTTATAAAGCCGATCTGTTATGTACTAAGAAAAATATTCTTCGTATCATACTTGCAGGGAGTAATAGAATTACTGGAGCAATTGCGGGAGGAGTTGCTGCTGGTGCTGCACTTCTATTTGCTGTTCCGGCCATTGCACTTGCTTGGTGGCGAAGGAAGAAACCACAGGACCACTTCTTTGATGTACCAGGTTAGTGAAACTTGCTTTGCCTGTTTTCTTATGAGACATCCGTAGCTGATTTGTTTTTTTACCTGTCTTTTGCAGCTGAAGAGGACCCAGAGGTTCATTTAGGACAACTCAAGCGGTTTTCATTGCGTGAACTACAAGTTGCTTCAGATAATTTTAGCAACAAGAACATATTGGGTAGAGGTGGTTTTGGTAAAGTTTATAAAGGACGGCTAGCCGATGGTACTTTAGTGGCGGTTAAAAGGCTGAAAGAGGAGCGTACCCAAGGTGGCGAACTGCAGTTCCAAACTGAGGTTGAGATGATCAGTATGGCGGTTCATAGAAACTTGCTTCGGCTTCGTGGATTTTGCATGACTCCAACCGAAAGATTACTTGTTTATCCCTACATGGCAAATGGAAGTGTTGCCTCTTGTTTAAGAGGTATCTCTCATCTTGTACTCTTTTCTTTGTCTCCCAATTACTGCAATATATCTTTGCAATGTTGTTCTTTTAACCTACCCATCGTTAAGAATGCTCTATTCTTAGTTGGGCTTACCATAGTAGATATAGCTCTGCTAAGTTGACTGACAAGGGAAACTGGTTTTAAGTTGATCGTTAAATATGTAGTAATCTTATGTTTTATCTTCTCTGTAGAACGGCCTGAGTCCCAGCCACCACTTGATTGGCCAAAGAGACAGCGTATTGCGTTGGGATCAGCAAGGGGGCTTGCATATTTACATGATCATTGCGACCCAAAGATCATTCATCGAGATGTGAAAGCTGCAAATATATTGTTGGACGAAGAGTTTGAAGCAGTGGTTGGGGACTTTGGACTCGCAAAACTCATGGACTACAAAGACACACATGTGACAACTGCAGTGCGTGGTACAATTGGTCATATTGCCCCAGAGTACCTTTCTACAGGGAAATCATCAGAGAAAACAGATGTCTTCGGATATGGAGTCATGCTTCTTGAGCTCATCACTGGACAAAGGGCTTTTGATCTTGCTCGCCTTGCGAATGACGATGATGTCATGCTACTAGACTGGGTATATAACATGTGTTTCCCACTTGTATACTTTAATGATCTGTGTTGCTTCTCTGTTTGTGTTAATTAGGGGTGTTTTGTTTGGTACCAGGTGAAAGGGTTGTTAAAAGAGAAGAAGTTGGAAGCACTAGTAGATGTTGATCTTCAGGGTAATTACATAGACGAAGAAGTGGAGCAACTAATCCAAGTGGCTCTGCTCTGCACTCAGAGTTCACCAATGGAAAGACCCAAAATGTCTGAAGTTGTAAGAATGCTTGAAGGAGATGGTTTAGCTGAGAGATGGGAAGAATGGCAAAAGGAGGAAATGTTCAGACAAGATTTCAACTACCCAACGCATCATCCAGCCGTGTCTGGCTGGATCATTGGCGATTCCACTTCCCAGATCGAAAACGAATACCCCTCGGGTCCCAGATAGGATTCGACCACGGATGCTTTCTCTGTCTTTTTTCTTTTTTCTTTTTGGGTGTATTTATTGAGGGTTTTAGTTTCTCCTGCTGCATATTATTATTGGTTATTAAGTGAATACATGAGGATCAGATTGGGTTTGTAAGTGTTAAATGAAAAGGGATTTGAATGTTGTTGAAAGCTAAAACCCAAACATGTCATTAAAGTTACTTGACGATTGTTGTAACTTCTTGATTCACATTTGTATCTCATTAACTGTTCTTGACCCCCTGCTTCAGGTCTCGTCTTCTGTTTATTCGCTACATGAGTTTAACATATTACACATTTATATCAAATTTTAGACATTTTAAGGTCCCTTCTGTGTTATCTTGTAATTTATACATTCGGAGATTTGTTCAACCGAGATAAGAGACTTTGGTCTTGGATATGGTCCCATGTGAAATGTAGGTATGTATGAAGACTTTTAAGAGTTCAATAAAATCATTAAAAGTGAAGAAATGAAGGATTGTTAAAGATTGCTAGAGAGTTTTGTTGATTAGTTTTCTAAAATCTTTTAAATTCCTACAAACAATCCCTGTATTTTTATGATACTTTCCATGACTTTATTTTGTAAAGAAAGTGTCTAAAATCATGAACCAATAACATAATAATTAACAATCCTAGATTTTTTTTGTTTTAATTGAATAACACAAAACTTTTAATGACTTTATAAAAGTCTGAATCCAATAACCCAAATTTGTTAAGATTTTAAATGACTTTTTACATATCATAAACTAATAACACTAAACTTTAACAGAGTTTAATAAAATCATGATCTAATAACAACAGATTCTACATAACATTTGAAATCTTTAAAACTTTATTCAAATCTCAAACTAATAACCCCCACTTATTTTACTCTTCTGGACACTTTTATTACTCTTTTAGATACATATACAAACCATATTTTACTAATTCTCAATTTTTGTGAGATAAAAGCTCATAAACCTAAATTAAATACAAGATCACAAAGTATTATGCTTTGATGGATATCTGAAACCCACAATCCTTAAGTATACAACTGCATATTACGAAAGGTACACAAATTTTACATGGGAGGATATAGGAGCTTCATGATTCATATATATGATAGAGTCGATATAATTAAAAGTGGGAGCATGAATACATAAATCATAGTCATAGCTATATATATATATATATGGCCTAGGCTAGTTAATGCTCCGACAATTTTGACGGATTTCACCTTGAGAGCCAAGTTTAACATCAAGATTGCTCATTTTGCGCATGGCCTGTTGGAAATCAAAGAAGAACCTTGCTTGGTTGAAAGCATAGCCATTAACGATATTCCTGGTCCTTGGAGTGTTGAATAAGGTTTGGTCTGAAAATAGGACTCCTGATTTTCTCTGGAGTGCATTGAAGTAAGCATTGTCGAAATCGTTGCGGGTCGCATCAAAGGGTTGCTCTGCATTGTCACCCGCACTGCAAGTTTTGGAAAGACTGTTTGCGAACGTCGAGTCCATTGAAGAGTCTGGGACGGTAAGTCTAGCCTTGAAGGAGGAGCATCGTGCAACTCCTAGGGTATGTGCTCCTATATTATATTCCACAAGTTAAAACCAAAACAGATTCTAGAGCATTCATTGTCTTGAATTCTTTTATATGATGAACAAATTTATCCACAATTTAGTTGTATTTAAACAATAAGAATAACCAATAAAAAAAATAATATATATATATATATATATATATATAATATGAAACTAATAAAACAATAAAAAAATTTATTCTCGTTCTAAAAAAATTTTGAGCTAAAGTTCCACGTATTTTCCTTTATAGAGGTAAATACTAATTAATACCTAGTAGAAATATAAACACACACGCGTACGTATGGAATCCAAGAGTGATGTAAAAGAACTCACCAGAGAGAGCAACAACGTCTTGTGGAGTGAAGCCACGTTGGCCAAAAGTTTGAATGAGTTCGGAGGCATTGAGAAAAGGTGAAGGTAGATTTCTTGTAACTTCTATCTTCGATCTTTTACCATCAAATCTTCCTTTTGGTATGTCATAGTATGGACCACCAGCCTAATAATTCCAACTACTCATTAGATTAAGTACACAAATTAATCATATTTAATATATTTAATCAAGGGTTCAAAATCTTAATTCGCTTAATTACCCAAAAGACAGCATCTCTAGCAGCCATGGCAATAATATCTGCGCAAGATACAACTCCAGGACATCTATCCTCGATTTTTTCTTTTGCATCATCTATGATCTCGTAGCCACGTAGACTCAGATTCGCAGGCGAATCCTTTTCCGCGGTGTTATCTTTTGTTGAATCTAGCAGAATCGACGCGTCACATCCCTTAATAGGACAAAAGGAAACTTAAGTTCTCCAAAAAAAAAAATAACGTAAAACACACGATTAATGAGAATATGCATGGAGAGAGAGAGAACGTTACCTCAATGAAACAGTCGTGGAACAACATACGGATAAGACCTGCGGCTAATGTTGGATCGGCTCGAAGAGCATTGTTAACACTGTTCTTCACAATCTGTTCGGCGAAAGGGCAGTTCATCATGTAGTAAGTCATACTTAAGCCTCTCGCATGAAAAGGAAACCCAACAATGGCATGCATCAACAGAATCACGCTCACTATATTCGCCCTAATCATCTTATTGTCTATCTTACGTCTTGTTAGTATGATAATCAGTTTAATTAAGCAGCTTCACTCTGTATATCGCTTATATATATAGTACGAAGTCGCAATCAGAGACGCTTCATATTGGAGTGGTTGGAATATATATATACACACCTACATTTTAATTTGTGTATTGATTGGTCCCATGATGAGGTGGAAGCATATTAAAGTTTGGGATAGTGGTCTATTGTGCCTTCCCGTTTACTCTTATCATAGTGAAAACTATAGTTATTTTATTCCAAATGGCTGACCTAATTTGCATGTTATTGCATGAAAAGTGGCACGTAGTGTTGACACATACGACCATTTCTTTCCTTTACCGAAACTCGAATTCGCTTTGTCCACACAATTTTTATTTAATAGCACTATATATATATGTATTACCTCAATAAGTTTAAAATAAAATTAAAAACACTGGCTAATACCTCACGCTTGCTATAGCTGACCAAGTTTTTAGTTATGATCTAAACTTTGATTATTTTATATGAATGAAAATTTCATAAAAAATGAGAGAGTTTGAAATTAACTAATTAAAACAAAATGCTTAACCAAAAGAATTATAGTTGTTTTGTTGCCAAAAGGTTAAAAAACATGTGATATATAGTTATGAGAAGTCTCAAACCTAAATAAACGTCGTTAGATCCCATAAATTCTTCAGTTTTGTTTAAGATTGTGGAGCTTGATGATGTTCCGTTTTGTTCAGATGAAGTATATATTTGTTTGAACAAAGAATCCTTATACCTTTTTCAAAAAAAAAAAAAAGAATCCTTATGGAAATGTGGACGGTGTAGAGATGGTTCGACCAATCTAGAACTTGTCTACATTCTTGAAATCTAGACATTTTAGTGCTGAATAAGATAATGGCGGATTTGATCAGCGACTAATATGTGTGCAAAACTTATAGACGCATCTCGTTTTGAAGAGAAGAACTCAAGAAAACGAAAAAGTCAAGGAGAAAGCGAGATACATGTAGCTGGCTTCCATTAGCTAGCAATATTGTCCGTAGAAATGGACAAGACAGTTTGGTATTTTTAATGTAAATCGCATGTCAGTTTCACTTTAACACTGAGTGCTTCCGACGCGGAATTTTTTAGTGGTACATTCTTCCACTTCCTTATCCGGTGAAGACAAGAACAGTTGAACTTGTAAATGTTTCTTCCTTTTGTTACTTTTTGGCAAGTGTTATACGCTTCATGATACTACTGGTCTATCGAGGGTCTAATATATATATCTTCTACGTATTTCTTCACTACGTTTCTTAGACAATTGTTTTCAAATACGTTACAAGCACATGTATAGTGTTTTGTATATTTATATATATTTTGTTGGTATTATATGTTTAATTTAATTTTGTTTTTGTTGGTTTATTGTTAATTAATCTTAGTGGGTTTTAGTTTTATAGAGAAAAATGAAAAGTTCTAAGAATTTGAGTGGAAAATAAATTATACTAAATTTGTGTAATTGGTACACACTTAAACCTTGACATAATTTAAATATTAAGCTCAACATTAACACCTACTATTTTACCATCGGTATTAGTCTCTAATAATAAGAAAACTAGAAAAGGATCAACTTTTGAAGAAAGAACTTAATATTTTGGTTGTATGAAAGATATGTGTAACGCAAACAAATGAGGGGACATGAAGACAACAACATCTCTCTCTGGTCGACTATTTCCTTTGTTGTTTTGATTTTCTTTTTTTTTGTCAACTTAAGAATACAAGAACTCTTGATCTGATATCATTCCTACTAAACGTCTTTGTTTAATGTTTTTTATTTATTTAAGTTTAGGTTTCTGAATAATCTTTGATTGATATATAAACTCATATCTCTATTTCATGAGATTTCTCAGTGAGATTGGATGACGCAGGACCTTCCCACAGCTCCGCAAGATCATTTCTCCGCCAAGACATGAAGATCACCGGTCCTAATGTCGATGGTACCTGTATATACCCCACATCGAAAACAGATTAAACATCACACACTCACTTCACACTAAATGAGCTCATAAAAATATACAAAAATGACACTGGATTGGAACTAGAAAGGTACTATCAACAAACTTAGGACAAACATTGGATTGGAACTAGAAAGGTACTATCACCAAACTTTCGGTTGAATCAAGTGCTGATAATCTGTTGTGCACAGATACATGTAAAATATATACTTTTCATGCAACATCAACGGAACAAAGAAGTTCAAAAGATGGAGATATATTACCAGATAAAGTAGAGCTGGCTGAGGTGAATGGGTCAATACACCTGCTGCTAGAGCAGCCACCAAGCCAATGGCGTATCCGGGAAGTGCATACCATATGTATTTGTGCCCCTTGGAAGATTTTAGATCGAAAATATTCACCACGTCTCTAGTTTTTCGATGGTCAAAACAGAGGATCAAAGCCAAAAGCATTGCGGGGATAGCCTGGAACAATATAATAAATCAGTTAAAACTATAATCTGACGAAGAACATTTCTTACAGTTAGTAAACATATAAAGAAGGGTTTTAGTATGTACCATGTCACCAAGACCAAGCATCATGAAATCTGAGGCACTCACACCGGGCACTACACCTCCCAATAGGTTCCGAGGAAACACAATTTTCACTGGCAGTTCCAGTTTCTTAGTGATCAATTGCAGTCCAGGTAGATTCAAACTGTTAGCTACTGTGTGAACTGGGTTTGATGCTTGCTGGGTTGCCACAGTAACCATAACGTTAGCACCAAAGAATCTTTCAGAGAAGAAAACCCAGAATATGTCGTATACAAAGAGACACACGAGTAGCATAGCACATATTTTAATATTGGGCAGACGAACATGGCTGACAAACGCAATACAGATGGAGATCCCAAGCAAATTGTTCAGAACCCAATGGCCAGAGATGAGCCATGCCACAACTGTCACAGCACAAGCCACAAGTAGCAATCCTTGGATTCTTGTAAACGATTTGGAGCAGCAGCGTGAGACGAAGGGATCAGACAGACCAAGCTGCGTCTTAATATATACAGCATATGGTGATAACCAATAGAAGAGAGATGAAACAGAAGCAATGGCTGTAAACGCAGTCAGGAGCTGCGAGACAGAAGAGAACAAGTAGAACATGAGAAGCAAACTGCAAGAGCTCATTACTGGGATCATCAAGGCCTGGGAGCTATCTAGTGTAATGGAAGCTTCAGAGAAGTCACGATTTCTCTCCATCTCTTTGCCATAGTTAAGTGCACGGAAAGCGGATGCAAAAGTGACAGTGACAGCTGTGACAATGAGAGTGGCTGGTGCAGGTTCTAGGAGATACAAAAGAGTCCATAGAGTCTCCATGATAAGAGAAAAGTTCCTTCAGCTTATATATATGTCCCACCCACTAAGCCTTGTCGCATACAAGCGAATATTTGAAACGCATAAGAAGTTGCAATAACTTTCGAAAAGATGTGAACCTGCATCACACCAAAAAACTCATGTAAGCCACCTTAATATATATAAAAAAAAAGCTCAAGTCTTTACGAGCTTTACAGAACAAGGGTGATCACAGGACATGGTAACTGAACACTAATGTACATGTCTGTTGCAAATTAACACCTCAAAGAGTTAAAGTTGAGTTCTTTAAGAATGAAAAGGTTAATCTCAAATTGTTTATAAGCAGATTGACATTAAGGAAACTCAACTCTCCAAGTTACTACATTTTTTTTTATTAACAAACCCAGAAATAAGAAGACAAATTGCTATTTCAATGAATCAATATCGAGGAATTCAATATATAAATCAGAAATCAATTCACACAATTCTTCTTCTCAGCAACAAAAACAAATTTAATGTGGGAAACCAAACAATAAATCCATCTCAGTTGAAAGAGAAGAAATAAGATCGAGAGAGAGAGCAAGGAATAGACCTGAGAGAAACCCTAACAACGGAGGAGACAGTGAAGTGAAGAAACCGGAGATTATCGGGATCTAGGTCTCAGCGTTTCAGTCGCGTGGTTGGATCCTCTCTCCCAATTTCACTTCTCTCCGAGTAAATTAAAAAAAACTGTGCGTTAACGTATTACGATATCAACATCAAAAACGATAACGTATTGTACTCCGAGTACAACGGCAACGTTTTATACGCCTACAAATAATTTAGAGAAAAACATAACCGTACCACTAAAAAATCGGACCAGCAATTTTATTTTGAAATTTGAATTGAACCAAATCATTGAACTTGTTTTCAACTTGCTGTAGCCGGTATTTTAATAGTACAGTACTGTACTACTCTGCAGGGTACTTACTTACTGGCTATAGCCGGTTTGAGAAAACCCTAATTTTTCAAAATTCGAACTTGCGCTCTTCGTCTTGTCTTCTTCAGTTTCCCACCCTCTCGTTTCAATCTCATTGCCGTTGTTTTTTAGATTCTCTCTTCTCTCTCTAGCTCTTTTCATTTCCCACTAGGATTCTTTCGATATGGGAGCAGCTCACAGTCATGAAGATCTAGAGATCTGTTCCTCAGATGAGGAGGATGAGTATGAAGAGTACGAAGAAGGCAGAGAGGCCGAAGAAGAGGAAGACAAGTTCCAAGACTCCAGGGACGATACGTTATTCATTTCTTCCTCCGGTGGCTCCAAATCTCCTTCTTCATCACTAGACGACGTCGAGGCGAAACTCAAAGCCCTGAAGCTGAAATACCCATCGGCGCAGGCCCCTTCGTCTACCCAGAACTCAGCTCGCCTTTTCCGATACATCAATGGGAACACACCCAAAGCCAAATGGGTCACTGCTGAGAAGTTGACTGCTTACTGTTTCGTTAAGACCGACAAAAAAGGAGATGGAGATGATGAGGACGACGACGACGATGATGTGAACGGAGATGTGGATAACGAATGGTGGGTTTTGAAAGTCGGAAGCAAGATCCGTGAAAAAGTCTCTGATGAGATGCAATTGAAGGCTTATAAAGATCAACGCCGTGTTGATTTCGTTGCTAAAGCTGTCTGGGCTATAAAATTCGCAAGCGGCGAAGATTTCTCTGCTTTTGTGAGCAGTTTTAACAATTGCTTGTTTGAGAACAATCATGGCGTTGAGATGAATGAAGCCAATAAGGCAAAAATCTATGGGAAAGATTTCATTGGGTGGGCGAATCCTGAAGCTGCTGATGATTCAATGTGGGAAGATGCTGATGATATTTTGCTTCAGAGCCCAGGAGGATCTGCAACTCCTGCGAGAGATACACAGGATTTGACTGAGGCCTTTGAGGAAGCTACAAGTGAGGGTATACATAGCTTAGCTCTAGGTGCTTTGGATAATAGTTTTCTTGTTGGGGATTCTGGTATTCAGGTTTTTAAGAACATGAGGCAGGGGATTCAAGGGAAAGGTGTTTGTGTTAACTTTGAGCCTGGTTATGGTCGGGCTCACTCCTCTGCACCCAAGAAGGCTCTTCTCATGAGAGCTGAGACTAACATGCTGCTCATGAGTCCTATGAGTCAAACGCCTCATTCACGAGGAATCCATCAGCTTGACATTGAGACCGGGAAGGTTATTTCTGAGTGGAAGTTTGAGAAAGATGGTGTGGATATCTCTATGAGTGATATTACTAATGATGGTAAAGGTGCTCAATTGGACCCGTCTGCGTCAACGTTTCTTGGTCTGGATAACAATAGGCTTTGCAGGTGGGATATGCGTGACCGGTATGGAATGGTTCAGGATCTTGCTACTGCGAATACTCCTGTCTTGAATTGGGCTCAGGGGCATCAGTTTTCTAGAGGTACTAACTTCCAGTGCTTTGCGACTACTGGTGATGGCTCAATTGTTGTTGGCTCTCTTGATGGAAAGATTAGACTTTACTCTAGCAACACTATGAGGCAGGCAAAGACGGCTTTCCCTGGACTGGGTGCACCTGTTACTCATGTGGATGCTACATTCGATGGGAAATGGATAGTTGGTACAACTGACACATATTTGATTGTTATCTGTACCCTTTTCACGGATAAAAGTGGCAAAGCAAAGACCGGCTTCGAGGGCCGCATGGGAAATAAGATTGCCGCACCAAGGCTGCTTAAGTTGAGACCTCTTGATGCCCATTTAGCTGGAGCTGACAACAAGTTCCGCAATGCTCAGTTTTCTTGGGTAAGCAAAACTCTAGTTGCAGTTTATATTCATGCTGACAAAGTCACATTCTTGAAATTTTACATGTTTTGCTCATAGTATAGTGCATACAAACTCTAGATGCCTGAATGTTTCTTGCACCCCAAAACCAGAGTTTTCTATGCCATTTCTTTCTTTTTTTGAGTTGAAGAATACAATTAAAAATGTCTAGTCTGCTGCAGGACAAACTGTACTTTGTCTTTTTCAATATGGCACACTTTTCAATTTTTACAGTCAAAGTGTTCTTCAGTTGCCTTGTGTTTCAACCTTGATTTTTGATTAAAGAACTTTTACTAGTGTTGAATCATTCTTGTAGTGAAATGACTTTTTACTAATAGTTGATTCCTGACTCTTTTTATCTATCCTTTCTTGTTGAAAATTTTGATATATAGGTCACGGAAGATGGGAAACAGGAGCGTCATGTGGTTGCAACTGTTGGAAAGTTCAGTGTGATATGGAACTTTCAGCAAGTGAAGAATGGATCTCATGAATGCTACCATGAGCAGGAAGGGCTGAAGAAATGCTACTGCTACAAGATAGTCCTTCGAAATGAATCTATCGTGGACAGTCGCTTCATGAATGACAACTTTGCAATCTCTGGTTCACCTGAAGCGCCTTTGGTCATTGCAACTCCCATGAAGGTTAGCTCTTTCAGCTTATCCAGCAAGCGGTGACTGGTGAGACAGGCAAGTGATGGACCACAAGTTTACATAATCTGAATTCAAGTCTGTTTGTAACCATGTGAAATTTCAATGTTCTGGCTCTTAGTACGCTGTTAGATTCAGAGACAAGACATCTAATGATGTTGCTAAGTTTCATTGGCTTGACTTTTTAAGATCGTATTGTAAACGTTTCGGTTTTTCTTTTTCATTGAAAGATGTTGTAGAATGAAGAAAGCTTATCCAATTCACTCGAATTAACAGGACTATGAATGTTACTGGGGAAAAAATTGCTAGAAAGGTGCTCAACTTTTTTCCACGTTTCAATTGGCAACTGTGTATTATTTGATTCATTGGACTAACTCATATCACATAAACAAACCTTGGTCCTGTTGGGTTTCAGACATGTTTACACTGAGGAAGCTTTAAATCTTCTATTATAGTATAGATTTATACATTACAGAAGTCTTCACAATCAGTTACATCGAACTCACTTATGTGACTTCTTCTTCATCAAGAACATAAAAAATCTTGGGAAAAGTTTCTTCTTTTTCTTTCCAGGAGTAGCTTGTGGGACTGGATCTGTTTCTGTTCTGTTTGACTCATTAGTCTCAGCTTCTTTCTCCTTCGACCCTTCAATGCTTCTTTCGTGACTTTTTTCTATGTTCACTTCATTATCGCCAGTCTTTCTCTTTTTTTCATGTTCTTCCCTCCATTTTCTCAGCTCTTGTTCTACACCCAACTTCCCTTCTTTAGCCTTCTCAGCCTTGTCCATTGCTCCTGCAAGTGTTTCCTTTCTTTCAATCATCTCTTTGTTTACTTCTTCTAACTTCTCCAAGTTTCTCTTTTCTGTTTCTTTTGCTTCCTCCATCTCGGAAACCGCTGCTGCAACTCTTGCGTTGGCTTCTTCTTCAGCCTCATGAGCACGCTTGCTAAGCTCATAGTACTCCTCTATTGTCAGTGTTACGGTTCTCGGAGAATCAACAGCATTGTCCTTTGAACTAGATTCACTCTCTTGCAAGGCCTTGATAGCAGCTAATGCCAGCCTCTCTGAAGCTTTAATAGCCTCAATTTCTTTCTGCGCTGCAATTAATCTGCTCTCCATTGTACTGGCTCCAGCCTTTGCGTGCTCTGCTTCTTCTTGAGACTTTCTTAGTTCTTCACGAGCAAGTTCAGCGAATGATTTCGCTTCCTCAGCCTCTTGACTTGCTTGTAGCAGTTGCTTTGGTAGCTCCACCATTTCTTCTCTGGCTTCTTTTTCCTTCGACTCAACCAAAGCTATTTCGGACCTCGTTATGTCTATCTCAGCGTCTAGAGAAGCAACCGTTATTGATGCCATCCCTTCTCTTTGTTTGATTGAGTCAAGTGCTGATTTCTCTTTCTCAATTTCCAGTCTCAAGGAAGAGGATGCTACCTTTAAGCAGTTCACTTCAGAAGTTGCTTTCTCTACATTAGCATTCACTTCTTCGAGTTCCTTCTTTGCAGAAGCAACAGCCTTTTGTATATCTGTATTGGTTTTTTCCTGTAATGAAATCTCACTGTTTGCTACCAAGGAACCTGTTTCCTCCTTCGACTGGGATGATTCCATATGATCTGCCAATTCTTTCTTCAAATCAAGCAGCAAGGGTGAAGCAAATTCAAGTTTCACTTTTAGTTCCTTTGTAGAAACTATATGCTGCTTAAGTCTTTGGAGTTCCTCTTCTGCTTGCTTTAGCTCTTTCTCCCACCGATGAGTCTCCTGATCACGCAGCATGGCTGCTCCAAACTTGAGTTCTTCCGCCTCCAAATGAGAAGAATGCGCACATTCCAGTGATTCCTTTGTAGCTATCAACTCTATAGTGAGTTCTTCAACTTTCTTCTCAACTTCTTTAGAAGCAAGAACCGCTTCTTCGGCTTCCTTCACATCCAACTCTTTTTCTTTTACCAAAGCATCATACTCGTTTTGAATTTTTTGTAGCTCTTCCTTGACAGATTCTAATTCTGAAATTGCGGATGTATGTCTTGCCTTAGCCACTTCAAGCTGTGCTTTAGCTGCAACACTAGCTTCATCAGCAATTCCTTGTTCCATCTCTTCAACTCTCATCTTGGCAAGCTCAGAGTCCTGTTTTGCCTGTCGTTCTTCTGTTTCGGCTTTGTCAAGATTAAGCTTCAACTCTTCTATGAGTCTCTTTGTGCTCTCTAGCTCCTCAACCGCTAGCATTTTTGACTTCTCGACCATCTCTGATTTCTTTTTGTATTCAGGAATCTCGTCCTGGATCTTGTCGAGCTCTTGTTCCACAAACTTGCGTCGCTGCAACCAAAAACAGTGAGTACAACTCTAGGCAAATAAGTCAGATATGTATATACAGACACAAGTAAATATACCTCTAATACTTGCATTCTATGTGCTTTCCAATCAGTAATTCCGCCAAATTTTGAGACGGCTTCTTTAACAGATTCAAAAGGTAATGCTGTATCAATTGAGTCTCTATAAGAATCCATACTTCTTGGTGTTCCATTGCTCAGTGGTGATGTTGATCCTGCAAATCTCGGAGACAGGAGTGCTCTTGGAGATCCAATGCATCTTGGGGACAGAGATCTTGGAGACAATCCATTTCTTGTTGTGCGCTCTGCTCCATACTTGGTGTTTACGCGAGGCAGAACAATATCAACAGAGGGAGAAACAAGATCAGGAGTAGTTTGAAAATCTTGTGTTTCTTCTACTTGAGAGTTTGATAAAGTTGAGGGTAAAAAAGTGTCATCCAGATAAGTTTTCCCATTTTCTGTTGAATCTTCACATTGAGATGATTGTTGAATAGCTTCATTGTTTTCGAGTATTGTTGGTATTGCTTGAGGTTGCTGCAACTCATCAGGCCTTACAATTTCACCATTATCAATAACATTTGAGGTCCCAGTAGAATCTTCTGGAGGAGATACTGCTTCTATTGTCTTTAAATCCTCCATTGGAGGATGCCTAGAAAGCAAAACTTACAAGAGAAACGTTTGAACGAAGATGGTCACCAAGAGAAACAATCAATGAAAAGAGCTTACAAGAGGAAAAGGAAAAACCGAAGAAAGTAGAAGGGAATGTCATTGATTTTTGGATTAAGAAGTTTATTTTTAGACAAGAAAAGAGAGGTAACACACTGGATTAGATCAAAAGTCTGTAATTAGAATAAGCCAATGAAACAAAAGATGATGAACACCTCTCTTTTTCTCTTTTCCCTCCGTTTTTCTAGTTCCTATTTATTTTCATTCATTATTGAGTTTATAAATTGTAATGTCATGTTCTATAACATGATAGACTTTACAGACCACACAAGCATTTGACCCTAACTAAATCACAAGAAAGCTAACAAATATATTCTCTTAATAATCAAGTGGCTCTGTTTAGATTGTGTTGTATACAACCTGACTCTGATTTTTTTCCTCATCATAACTCTTTGTCAGAAACTGGAGACAGTCATTTGATCGATGTCTATAGATAGCTTTTCATCCACAATAAGAAAAATCGAACAAGCTTGGACAAAAAACATGATTTCTCAAACCATATTCAACTTGGACCATGTGTTTTTTTTGGTAAGCCACAAGTGTTTAAACACGATTAACAAAAAACAACAAAACATTCTATTCTCGTACGTATACATTTGGCCAAAGATGTTAGCATCTTTGGTACGTTACTCCCAAGTTCCAAGACTCTCAAAATGTTAACACAACTGAGAAAAAACCAAAACTAACTCCTATTTGTCCCATCAATCTGTCCACATGGGTTTTGCTCAAGCAGCCGTTACAACACCTGAAACCCATGGAACTATAGAAGGCGCTTTTGGGTGGTTGTTTCTGTATGTCTCAGAGTATCTGTCTTTAAAATTCTGTTTTGGCTTCTCTGCCTGCAATTTACATAGACATGATTTGTATCAGACAAGCTTTCAAACCAACTTGGACGAGTAATATCTCAAGGAAACTGAGAACTGGGTATATAGTAGTAAGTGAACGAGGTAAGCTCTTACGTATTTAAGCCAACATTCCTGATGTTTATGCTCATAAATATCTGGAGAGAAGCAACCAAACTCAGATGGGCAATAAACCCAAATGTTGCATCTCATTTCTCCAGGTTTCGCACGCCTTGCCTGGTCTAAGCAAGCCTGGCAACAATCAGCTGCACTCTCTTTATGATGTGTAAGTCCCCATCTCACTGCAGCACCACCATAATCTGTGTGAAGCTCTGCATTACATACAGCTGGCACTGGTCTGCCTGCTAATATCTCCTCTGAAAGGAAAAAATGTGCAACCTCATGAGTTTTGAATCTGCCAGTGTCAGCACACTTTTCCACCCAAATAACTGCAAAAAAAACAGAGATCACGAATGTAATTTTTTTTCTAAGAAATATTACCAGGCTCTTCCTCTCCTTCAGGTTTATCATCGTGTTCTTCATTGGTAACCTCAGCAGGTAACCAGAAACCGATCTCTTCAGACAGCACATCCCACTCCATCTCCAAAGCTCTTACAAGCATCCCTAGATATTTACAGAACAAAAGAATTTTCCCTCTAATTATACAAAACAATGATAGATTATCCGGAGGATCTCATAAAATGAATCTTTGCTCTCAAGTTGAGAAACTCAGTAATCTCTCTCAAGGAAAATACCTGCTTCCTCCAATACGAGGGTGGAGTTTACCCCATTTTGCTCTTGAATCAGCTCTTTAACTTCCTTCAGCTTCTCACTGCGCCACATTTCTACAGTTTCTGTTCGCCAAATGAAGATAATAAGGTATTAAGGTTCAATACAGGGATGACATGAATGTGCCAAAGGATAACTATGGTAATGAGATCAAAGGAACAAGTGTCTCAAAGCAACCGAGTGTCACAAAGTCTAGATTATTAGGAGTAAGGACTTTGTCACTTCTCTAACAAAACAAATTAACCCATTCCTACCTTCCACCTTATTCCTATTACTCTTGTAAATAACTATGAATTAACACATATGGCTCATTAGCCTTGTCAGTACATAAATAAATTGTAAGAATTATTCAAGTAAAGTGAATATAATGACAAATATAATTTCTTGACAAGGTGGATATCATGACAAAATAGAAAGGAATTAGAGAGGCGTATGAAAATGTTAAGTAAGCTAAATCTAAAGAACATAGAAAAGATTGAGCTATATTCCACTTCAACATAAATGCTTTTTACTAAACTGAGTTCTTGATATCGACCACATCTTTCACAGGTAATAAGACAAATTACAATCAAATTTTGGAAGAAGACAGATCCTTAGCAGATATTTAATCAGGAAAAGTCATAAATTGTAAGTTTGTGGCAGTTTGAAAATAAAAGACTTTTATATTTGACACTGATTCTGAAAGTACAGTAGCAAAAACAAAGACATCCCTTTGTTCTTATGTAGGGGAATAGCACAAACCTCTGAGCTGGGTAATATTCGACTTCTCCTCTGAGCTTTTCAAACGCTGCAGGATCTCATCAACTAGTTTGTGTTTAACATTAGGAGACAGTTCAGTATTTGATTGTGCAACGGCGACCTCATGTTTCAGCTTCTTCACCTATAAAATTAATGGTTTCGTAGAGCAATGGAAACATAATGAGAAATCAATCAAATTCATCTATCTGAGGAAAATAGAAACTTTTGCAGTAGTAGACTAACCAATTGAACAAGCTCGGTAGGTTCTTTTGATCTTCGAATCCGAATAGATTCCTCCATTTTCCTAATCTCATCTGCTGTGTACTTAACAACTGGATAAAAAGAACAAAACAAAAGAGCTCTGCATCAGATACTACTTCTAAAATCATCATGATGACGAATCAATCGGAGGAAGAAGATAATCAGAAAAAGGAAAAAAAAAAAAGGCGCACCATAGTCGTTATTGGAATAGATGTGGAGAGAAGAAGAATAGAGAAAGCGAAGAACAAAGAGAGCGATGAGAATGTTGAAAAAGCAAACGAGTAGAGTGATTCTTTTGAAAGAGAGAACTCCAGCTCCTCCTCCTCCTCCTCCTCCTCCTCCGGCGATCCATTCTCCTCCTCCCCTCGCCATCTCCACTCCGCCGTCATCCCACCATTCCCTCAAGATCTCAGCTTCGAATTACTCCCTACTACTACTAACAACACACTCTCCTCTGCTTCAAATCGGGCACACACACTTATAGAGAAGAAGATTCGATTTCGATTTCTTCCGCCGGAAAAAGCAAATCGTGGAAGATAAAGATAGAGAGAGAGAGAGACAGAGCTTTATTTAATTTCTTTTTATTTTTATTTTTTATGTGCTCATTTAATTATACAACCAAAACCTTCCTTTTTTATTTTTTACTATTTTTACTCATTACGTGTGGTGTTGGGTATAAAAGCGTCTTTTATAGATTTTTTATGTAAAATAAAACTTGAGTATTCCAAAAAGGTTAAAAAAAAAATGAAAATACTGGTCACCGGCTCTACTGGTTACTTAGGCGCACGACTCTGCCACGCTCTCCACCGTCGCGGCCACTCCGTACGCGCCTTAGTCCGTCGCACCAGTGACCTCTCTGATCTACCTCCAGAAATCGAGCTCGCTTACGGAGACGTTACGGACTACCGTTCACTAGCGGATGCTTGCTCCGGTTGCGATATCGTTTTCCACGCCGCGGCTTTAGTCGAGCCTTGGCTTCCTGATCCATCCCGATTCATCTCAGTAAGCTTGCTTTTGGTTACACGTTTTAAAGTCTATTACGACCAAAAATCGGAGAGATCATGAGTTCTGGTGGTGATTCTGAAGCTTAGGTCAACGTTGGTGGACTGAAGAACGTCTTGGAAGCAGTTAAGGAGACGAAGACCGTGCAGAAGGTTATGTACACTTCTTCCTTCTTCGCTCTTGGGTCTACTGATGGATCTGTTGCTGATGAGACTCAAGTATGTTTAACTCTAATTTCCTGATTTTGTTCCTTGTGTGTGTTTTATTTGATTTCGACTGCATTCTAATTTGATCTGGTCTTGTGATAAGGTTCATAGTGAGAAATTTTTCTGCACGGAGTATGAGAGATCTAAGGCTACTGCTGATAAGATTGCTTTGAATGCTGCTTCTGATGGTCTGCCTATAATTTTGCTGTATCCTGGTGTTATCTATGGTCCAGGCAAGCTTACTACAGGCAATATGGTTGCTAGATTGGTACAATTCCCTCTACGTTTATTCAATCTTTTCCTTTTTTGCTGATTAGAGTTGCATTGGTGGGATGGTGAAAGTGATGATACGTTTCAGAATTTGATTTCCTTTAATTACAACTCATAGGTAGACTAATCGAAATGTTGTTCTTCTAGTTAATCGAACGCTTTAACGGGAGATTACCTGGATATATTGGCTCTGGGAATGATAGATACTCCTTCAGCCATGTTGATGATGTTGTGGAGGGTCAGATTGCTGCAATGGAAAAAGGTAGGCTTGGTGAGAGATACTTACTCACTGGGGAAAATGCTTCTTTCAAGCTTGTCTTTGATATGGCTGCACTGATTACTGGAACCAAGAAGCCAAACTTTAGCATTCCATTATGGGCAATCAACGCATACGGATGGGTATCTGTTCTAATCTCTCGGGTTACAGGAAAGCTTCCACTTATCAGTCCTCCGGTGAGTTTCAATTGCATTCATTACTTGCCAACATATTATAGATTATCTTATTTGGTATAGAATAATCTTAAGTCGTAGTAATTTGTAATGAACAGACTGTGACAGTGCTGAGACATCAGTGGGCATACTCTTGTGACAAGGCTAAGCGAGAACTTGGTTATAACCCTCGAAGCCTTAAGGAAGGATTGGAGGAGATGCTCCCTTGGTTGAAGAGTTTGGGCGTCATTCGATACTGAAATTAAAATTTCCCATCTTTCAGGTATTTCCAAGAATAATAATTTCCCTTGTACCCTATGTTTGTTCAGTATGATGACTACAGTTTTACTTTTCACGTTTACAGTTTTAACCCAATCGATTAATTTCTTACTAGAAAACTGCTTTGGTTCAATCGTGTATGTCAAACAAATGTGGAAAACTTCATATGCAAATGCGGATAATAATATCTTAAGAACTCGAATTTCACAAAAGTCATTTATCATGGTTCTATTGCGTATCTTCGCACGGATTTTATAGTACGGTAAATTTCAGAAGCTTGTGGGAGCTGCATTTTAAGAGGCTGTGAGTGCAAAGAGGAAAATGTATATGTGGGAATATCACATTTTATGTGCCAAGAACTATATATATGATTTAAATCTAGAAAATATATGTTCAGAAGATAAAATATACTGAGTATCCGTGTAATCTGGTCATGGTGCTTTTGTTCTTTTAGTATATCCATTTTATTGTAGCTGCATGGCCGTTGGTAGTCACACTTCAGTTTATGCTGTTCACAGAACAAATAAAACAGAGGTCAATTAGATGATTATTTAGTTAGAAGCTCTCACAATTACACATGTCACCGTAATAGATCAATAGAAACTCCAATATGCCTACCTGTTACAGTCCACGGTCTTAGAGAAAGGAACTCCCAAATTAACACCACATTTAGCAGGGAGTTGTTTGGCATAATCATCATTAATACCAGGGATTGTATTAGCTACACTCTTCAAGCAATTGCAAGCTACTTGTCTATCGGATTTCGCAGGAGCAGCAGCTTTTAGACTATTAAGTCCGTTGCAGCACATTGCAGAAGGAGTTCCCCCAGCTTTTAGATAAGGCAAACATTGTGCTAAGTACATGTTTACCTGCGGACATGCTATGGCTTCTCCATGATACGCAGTCACCATTAAAATTGTAATAACAAGCAGTAACACTGTCCGGGTTGCAGTAGTAATGTTCCTCATCTTTTGGTTTTGTTGACTTATTGAGTTTTTAACAATTATGTTTTGATTTGTTTTCTCAATGAATTGTTTTCTCAATGAATTGTTTTCTTGATCTAGTGTATTTTATAAGGAGGGAGAAATCTGAAGAAATAAAATGTCATCTAACATGTGATTGAAGTGACAAAGCTTTTTGTAAGTCATGTATTTAGAGTGGGTGTGGAAGTTGAAAACTTGAAAAGATAAAATAGCTTTATGTGAGAGAAAATAGCTTTATGTTGTTTATGAAAATCCAAAACGATGCAAGACTTTTGGGGTCTCATATGTTCTAATATAATATACTGTGCTAAAGGCCACTAATTTCATTCAATAAGGTTTTGTTACTTTTAACCTTAAAATAATGTCGAAAGGCCGAATAAAAAGCCCAAATAAAACCCAGAAGGTGACTCTGAGCCCGTTCTTCACTCTCTCTTCTTCCTAAGTAAAGAGTGTTACTTCAACAGAGTTATTTTTTTGTTTTCAACTTGTTTCTGCGAATCGAAGAAGATGGAGTCATCAGTAAAACCCAATCCGTTTCTCTCCTTCTCCTCTTTCCTTCACCACCACTGTACGCGTCTCAGTTCCGACCTCTCCGCCCGAATCGAAGACACCAAACGATTCGCCGAAACCCTAGCTTCTCGACGTTTCTCTCTTCCTCCTCCCCCGCCACCGTTCGCCTCCGTCTCGCAATCCAAGTCTGGAACCCTTTCGACGACAACGACGACGTTGAATCCATCTCTCGTTGCGAAAGCTCTCGCTGGCACGTCGGTGTTTACTGTCAGTAACACCAACAACGAATTCGTTCTAATCTCGGATCCTACCGGCGACAAGTCTATTGGTTTGCTCTGTTTTAGACAAGAGGATGCTGAAGCTTTTCTTGCTCAGGTTCCCCCTCCCTCTTTCTTGCTTCTTTGTTCCTTTCCACATAATCGGAAAGTATCTGAGCTCTTAATTCTCTTATAAACCCTTTTTTTTTTTAATTATAGGCGCGACTTCGGAGAAGAGAATTGAAAACCAGTGCCAAGGTTGTTCCCATTACTCTTGACCAGGTAGTTCCTTTTTCCTTATGATCATCATTTTTGCTTTAGAACAATGTGGAAGCCATTCATTGATTCATCTAGTTTAGGGACATTATATTGGAACTTATGAAAACAATCAATATTTCTTGGGGGACTATTTCTCTATCTCTTACGAGATTATGTGATCCGGGAGGTTCAATCTAAGTTAACTTGTTCATGTATAGCCTCGTTTTAGTGGTTTATAATATGGTAATACTGTAGTTAATACTCAGAAAGGGCGTTTGAAAACATGAAGTCGAGATTGAGTTCTTAACATTTTTAAAAGTTATCTCTCTCAAGAAGTAGAGCATGAAAGGATGCAAAGAGTGGTTTGCATTATTATCATCGGTTCTAATATTTGGCTTGGAACTTAACTCTACATTAGGGTAAATTTGTATGTTATAGAATGATCCTCGTACCTACATTCATATCCATGAAGTTTAAAGAGAATGGACTTTTGACAGGTGTACTTGTTAAAAGTTGAAGGGATTTCATTTCGTTTCTTGCCAGATCCAATCCAAATAAAGAATGCATTGGAGGTTTGCTCATGCTAAAAAGTTTTTCAATCATACAGTAGTTCTCAAACACCTATTTTTCAGTTCAATCTTATCCTAAAGCTATATTTTTCTTGCGTCCCAGCTCAAATCCTCAGGTAATAAGAATGGGTTTGATGGAGTTCCGGTTTTCCAGGTAAATTGTTCAACATGTTTTCTGTGTTTCTATATACCAATAAAGATTCCTTATGTTTTGGTGTTTTTGTTTTGTTTTCTGTAATTGTGCATCTCTGCAGTCTGAGCTTCTTGTTGTGAGGAAAAAGAATAGACGTTACTGCCCTGTGTATTTCAGTAAGGTTGGTTAGTTTCTTCTTGCACATTAGAGAATACTAATACTAGATCTCTCAAAAGCCAAAACAGAGGAAGGTATTGCTTTTGCTAACAAATCAAGTTCTCCCGTGACCGCTTTCAGGAAGATATAGAGAGGGAACTTTCCAAATATACGAGAGCATCAAGAGGAGATCAACAAATTATGGTAATGATTCCTACTTACATTGTATTTTAAATAGGCCACTTAAGATAGAAACACCTTGATATAAAGACATGTGGTTTACTACTAGATACTAAAAAGTGGGAGTAGCTCGTAGTTGCATTGGCATCTTATGTAATTTCTATCATTTCTGTTGCTTCCCTGTTCTGCAATCCTATGCTTTCACACATCATGTTATCAGATGACGAGGGAAAAAGTAAAGTATTAGAAAACTGTAGAAAGAGCGGAATTCAGATTGTACACACCCCTTGATAAATCTATGAGTTAAAATGAATTCCAAGCTTTTGTCATTATCAAAGTTGCATATGATCTAACTTCGCTTACCTTCTTCAACATGGAACTAATCTTGTCTTTTTCAGGTTGGGAGTCTGGAAGATATATTGAGAAAGATGGAGGTACTCACTCATGTTCATTGTTTTAAGAATCCGAAAAGTATGAATGCGGAAAAACCAGCAGTAGTCTAATAAGAATCTGAAATGAATAATTGTACAGAGGAGCGAGAAGAATTCAGGTTGGGAAGATGTAATATTCATTCCGCCGGGAAGAAATTATGCACAACACATGCAGGAGGTGATCAAGGAGTAGTATTAATATGATGAGAGAAGACACAATGTGTGTATTTTTTTTAACTTGATAAGAACAGCTTCTTTTGAGTTTTTGCAATATTATCATTTACCCAAAGAGCTCCCTCCAAACCGTTCAAATAACTTGGTTTTTCTTTAACCACTTGACACATATAAACGTGTATATTCATGGATCTTTCATACCAAACCGTATAAAAATTAAGGTGTAATCCATCTTTCATTAGATTAAAAACAGCCTAATTTAAATCAAAGGAGGTTGAGGCACCTAAATGGTATGTTGGTTTCGGCTAATGATTCATTAAATTTGGTTGACATACGATGATTACTAAACTATGATGTCTTACCATTCCTTATTTTCATTTTCTTTTTTTTCTCATCATAATCGCTTTGTTGACATCTCAGCTTAAAATCTATGATAGTTTGATTGAGACGAACTAATTATTATTACTCATTCAGAAAGAAAAATAAAATAATAATAATTGAAGTAAGAAGAAGAAAAGGAGATGAGAGGTTGTTTGAAAAGCATTGATCCTTTCTGCAAGCGTAAGTAAGCGATGTTGACAGGAGAACTGATAAACATGTTGCTTGCTTGACTTCTTCCGTCGTATTTTTCATTCTGACGACTTTGCCTATCTCTCTTACACCTACTAATAAATTGTATTACGACTTGCGAGTTTTTTAAAATTCAAGTTTATTTAACTCTTACGTTTCCAAACAAACAAAAAACTAGGTTTAGGCCTATATTAGCAAGTCGATTCTGGATGTTCACGTCGTATACTTTTAAATAAATCGTGCTACGAAAGTTGAAGTCTAATCGATTAGTGTTAAATTTATATGATTTTTACATATTACCAAAACAATATACTAAACTGTAATACGATATTGTTTTTTCTTAATTTGATATTGAAATTTTACACAAAAAAAAAAAAAAAAGTTAGACCTACCAGTGTTTGCAATTTTTGAAATTTAAAAAGAAAACAAAAAAAAGAGAAGAAGATTATTTGGTGTTTTAATTTCCCCAATAACTATGCATGTTCCATCTTGGAACTTTTATCCCATAAAAGTTCTTAGAAGCATCATTATGATCTTTTGTACCAACTAGGTTTTGAAACCCACGCGTAATATATTTTGATGACGGTAGTAAAATATTATCTTATAAAAAATTTAAATTAGTATTAAGGAAAAAGTAAAATTTCAGATAAACAATTTTCTGAAATATAAAAATCATTTGTGTTATAAAATCAAATCTGATAAAAAAATCATGAATTTAACTCGTCATCCAGGCGAGGCGAATTAAACTGATGACCTCACACATCCTAAACCATTGCTTTGACCACCAGAAAAACAAAACAATTTTATCATCGTGAATTTAACTCGTTTTCATATTTAATTGATCGCTACCACCTATGTTTTCGTGTTTTTTATTCAATGTTTTCTTATTCTTCATATTCTTTCTTATCATTTCTATTGTCAAATTTTGTGGTAATCCTCATCATTACTTTTATCGTCTGCTTCTTCGCTATACTCTTTTTCTTCTTCATCCTCGTCAACTTCTTCACATTCTTCCACTAAAAAACTTTTTTTTACACTACCACACAACTTGTTAATCCATCAAACTCCAAGAACAAAATCATTTCTTTTCTCATAAAAATAAAAAAAAATAAGATAAAAAATAAAAAATTAATGAAAGAATATCAACTCATCTATAAAATCATACACAAAAATGTGTTTTACAACTCAAAAGAAATAAAAAGCACAAACGTAGATAAATAAGATAATTTATGTTTTACATAAATAATTATAATATTTTAAACTTTTAAAAGGTTTCGAAATATAAATTTTGAACCTTTTAAAAAGTTTCAATATTTATAATATTTTTAAACTTTTAAAATTTTAAAATTATAATATTTAAAAACTTTTTAAAAGCTAAGAACTTTTAAAAGTTTCAATATTTATAATCTTTAAACTTTTAAAAAGTTTCAATATTTATAATATTTTAAAATTTTAAAATTTTAAAATTATAATATTTAAAAGCTAAGAACTTTTAAAAGTTTCAATATTTATAATATTAAAACTTTTTAAATTTTTAAATATTATAATATTTTTTTTTGAAACTTTTTAGAGTTTGAATTTGATTAAATAAAAAACTGGATCAAACCGAATATACTTTTAAACTTGGACGCCTTATAAATCAAGCTTTCCTGCTAATTCGTTGTTGGAAGCATATTAATCTTATTTATACTGGTTTTGAATCATTGTCTAAAAATTTTCTAGCCGATGTGGGATTTTGTACATAGTTCTTTTATTTCCATAAATTTAAAATTTTCCTTTTTCTAAAAAATTCTGGAAATTTAAAAAATGTTAATGAATGACATGTCAAATCCTGATAGATTGTTTAAAATAATTCTTAATATAGAAAATTCAGGAATTTTTTAAAAAGTTAATTAGTAAAGTGTCTAATCCCTATTGGTGGTTTTAAATCCTAAGTGGACGCCTTTAAGAGCTTATAGCTTCTACTTTTTATCAGTATAGATTTTTTCAAAAGTTATAGTTGGTATAGGGTTTTGTGAACAAAATTATAACAGAATTTATTTCTAAACATATATTACATCGCATTTCAAAGCTCATGGAAATGTATATTTTATTATGTTCCTTCGATGAACATTTCCTTAATTTTATTTGTTAGTTCATTTAAAAATGTATACATATGTTAATTAGTTGTTGTAAACAGCTAGAGCGCATTCACGATTTGCCTCTACTAAGTGGTAACAACAATTCTATGTTCTGGACTGGAGCACCATACCATTAATAGTAGTATCTCCAAATGACGGTAGTGAAGCCCTTTTGGGTTGTGCATTGGATGAAATTAAGTGATATAATATCCATCCTTAAGGCATCCGTATGGCAAGGCAAACTCAAGTCAAGGGTGGTTTTCTATTATTAATAGTTCACTTTACATTGTAATTCTGGTCCCACATTTTGAAGTTGATCAAGGTGAGAGAGAGCAAATACGTAACTTAAGGCATACGTATGGCAAGGCAAACTCATATCATTATGTGTATCCCATCCACCAAAACTCGTTGGCGACATATCTTTGTTTATTAATAACCAATCAGGCTTGTGTTTGAGTAAAGAAAATCTTTTGACACACGTCCAATGAAACTCTTCTAGACGTCTTACTCAAAAACTCAACCTCTCCGTATATAAAGAATAAATCCTCCACACAATGTCCCTTAAAAACCTTTGAACATTTTGATTTAGGAGTATATATATATATATAGGAGATGAAAGAGAAATGTTTGTCTTTGAGAAACGAGAGGACGATAATGAAGATGGCACCATCCAAACCCGTACTGATACGCTTCAATCTAGTCTTGTTGGCTTTCTCTTTTCTTCTCTATACTGCCATTTTTGTCCACCCTTCTTCATCGGTCTACTTCAGCAGCGCAGCTTCCTTTGTTGGATGCTCCTTTCGTGATTGCACTCCCAAGGTAAGGTGAGTTTACTTTTTGCTTTGATATATATCGGGGTAAGTGTTATGCTCAAAGTCATACTAATTATATATTTATATTGCTATTTGATCAGGTGGAGAGAGGATTGAAGATGCAAGAACTCGTTGAAGAGAACCAAATAAACAGGAGAGATATGCTAACCGCTAGTAACCAAACCAAGCTGGAGGCCCCAGGCTTCATGGAAGAGATTTTAACAAGAGGGTTAGGGAAAACAAAGATAGGGATGGTGAACATGGAAGAATATGATCTGACTAATTGGAAACGTTATGGCGAAGCGGTTCACATACATTTTGAGCGTGTCTCTAAGCTATTCAGATGGCAAGACTTGTTCCCCGAGTGGATAGATGAAGAAGAAGAAACCGAGGTTCCCACATGTCCTGAGATACCGATGCCCGATTTCGAAAGCTTAGAGAAGTTGGATTTGGTTGTAGTGAAGTTGCCTTGTAATTACCCTGAAGAAGGGTGGAGAAGAGAGATTTTCAGGTTGCAAGTGAACCTAGTTGCGGCTAACTTGGCAGCCAAGAAAGGGAAGACGGATTGGAGATGGAAAAGCAAAGTCCTGTTTTGGAGCAAATGCCAACCGATGATTGAGATTTTCAGGTGTGATGATTTGGAGAAGAGGGAGTCAGATTGGTGGTTGTATCGGCCTGAGGTGGTTAGGTTACAACAGAAGCTTAGTTTGCCAATCGGATCTTGCAATCTTGCTCTTCCTTTGTGGGCATCACAAGGTAATCTTTATAAATTAAGCAAAAGTAACTAAACTATAAGTAAACCACGCAAAACTAAACAGAACATTAAGATGAACCGTATATACAAATAACTAAATTATGATGAAACTAAAGACTTTTTTGTCTTTATCTTATTTTAATATATTTAGACTATATTATTAGCAAATTATTCACTCGTTTGTTTTTGAATTTGGATATAAAATAAAATTCCGAGTCAAACTAACCAAACAGAACATATAAGTCGAACTGAACTTGAAATCGAATTAACCGAGTTTTGTGGCGAAAGCGTAAAAATGATCTATAGTCGACACTCGAAAGTGTGTCAGAAGAGCTATGAAGTGAATAAGACATTGTAACATAAAAGTACTTTGCTTCCGTGAAATTGATGTGAAAGGTACCAACTTTATTGTGTAATATAAAAGAACTCGATACGTTTGGTTACTTTGCTTATAAATGATTGGTGTGTGTTAATTAGATTTGTTAGTGGTTGTGTTTTAGGTATGTCTTTTAGCTAACCACCAAATACTATGAATTGTGACACAAGCTACCTTACATGTTTAATTTACGGAGATATTAGAATATCTTAATTAATCATCTTTTCAAAATAACACTATTCATTTGGTAGATTGAATTAGTTAGCTAAATGGCTTGTGGTCTAAGAAAACGAATGTCATCGAGCAAGGTTAGTGATAGTTTATATGCTCTTATATTAGAAAACTAGGATTAAACCCGCGGTATACCGCAGAATAATATTTTATAAATTATACTTTTTCTGTCTCGTCTCACATAGTTTGATGTTTTAGAGAATTTACTTTGTCTCTCAAAAGTTGATTTTCTGAATATTTTTAATACTAAAAATATGGGAAAGTGAAAAAGTGGAGGAAAGTCACTAAACTAAATCATTACACAGATATATGAATGACCACAAATAAAAACAAATAAATTATAAGAAAAGATAAATAATAAAATAATTACATTCTCTCTCTTAATATGTGTGAAAAGTCATAAACATCAAATTATGAGGGATAGATGGAGTATATATATATAAATTTATCTTATAATCATATTTATGTAAAATCTAACTGTTCCATCACATGGCCTACAATATTATGAAATTATGTAAACTTTAACCCGTTCAAATTTTAAACAGCAATCATAGTTTTAGTAGTGTTAAAATATTATATATATAAATGCAACTATACAATTACTTAAATCTTAATATATATAATTTGTTCTAGA
This sequence comes from Camelina sativa, assembly GCF_030686135.1. Lineage (NCBI taxonomy): Eukaryota > Viridiplantae > Streptophyta > Magnoliopsida > Brassicales > Brassicaceae > Camelina > Camelina sativa. The sequence goes on from NC_141889.1 coordinate 3,075,402, forward strand.
TTTATGATTTCTACTGATGTTAAGTAATTAAGATTTAGTATGTTAGATATGAATTCTTCATATCCCTAAAGGCCTAAACTCTCCAATAGAACTCAAAATAAAATCCGAAATTATTGCAGCATATGTGTAGCATTACATTTAGCCTTTGTGGATTTACAACATTAAATACTGACTATTATTTGGATTATTTAATTAGCTTTGTGCAAGTGATAAATTTCACAATATATTATAGTTACCATATACTAACTAACTCGTAATCACACGTTTAAACAGTTGGGTTCAACTATTTAACCCATTTACCCAAACAAAAACACGCGGATTCTATACTATTTGAATGGAATTAAATTCAATTTCTTACTTATTCCCTAATTGTCCTTTTTAATTTTAATTATTGTTTTCTAAATGCATAAATTGAATGGCAATTGATGTAAATAAAACCATAATTTTGGACATTCTTAATTTTGTACTCCTCTTTTAATAGTATTATTATTATTAAGATATTCAACTCTTTAATTTGTGTATTTGTTTGTTTATCAACTAATTACTACTTACTAGATACGGTTGTAAATACGATACTTCATTTTTCCAATCATAAAAATGCTATTTCGCCCTTACATCATGAGTTTGATATAACAATTTATCTTTTGCTGAAAAGAAAAAACAAAGATTTATGCACAGTATGATAGTAATTACTTAATACATTTTAATTTAAAAAAAAATGAAAAGCAGGTGTGGACAAAGTGTATGACCTAACAAAGATAGAAGCAGAGACAAAACGACCAAAACGTGAAGCTTACGTAACCGTCCTCCACTCTTCCGAGTCTTATGTATGTGGTGCCATAACTTTGGCTCAGAGCCTCTTTCAAACAAACACCAAACGCGATCTCATCCTTCTCCACGATGACTCCATCTCGATTACCAAACTTCGAGCTCTCGCAGCCGCAGGATGGAAGCTTCGACGGATCATCCGAATCAGAAACCCGCTTGCCGAGAAGGACTCTTACAATGAATATAACTACAGCAAGTTTCGACTGTGGCAGTTGACAGATTACGACAAAGTGGTCTTCATTGATGCTGACATAATCGTCCTACGTAGCCTTGATCTTCTCTTCCATTTCCCTCAAATGTCAGCCACCGGGAATGATGTATGGATATTTAACTCCGGCATCATGGTCATTGAGCCTTCTAATTGTACGTTTAGTACGATCATGAGCCAACGAAGCGACATCGTTTCATACAACGGTGGAGATCAAGGGTAAGTTTTTTTTTGAATTATAACTTTATATTAAACAAAAAAAAAAACATATATGTTTACATAAGTTGTGTTGTTACATATGTTTTCAGGTATCTAAACGAGATATTCGTGTGGTGGCACCGATTGCCTAGACGAGTAAACTTTCTAAAGAACTTCTGGTCGAACACAACCAACGAAAGAAACATCAAGAACAACCTGTTCTTCGCGGAGCCCCCTCAGCTCTACGCGGTCCACTACTTAGGTTGGAAACCATGGCTTTGCTATAGAGACTACGACTGCAACTACGACGTGGACGAGCAGTTGGTGTACGCCAGCGACGCGGCGCATGTTAGGTGGTGGAAAGTGCATGATGCCATGGACGAAGGGTTGCAAAAGTTTTGCAGGCTGACGAAGAAGAGGAGGACTGAGATCAATTGGGAGAGAAGGAAAGCAAGGCTTAGAGGTTCCACTGATTACCATTGGAAGATCAACGTTACTGATCCAAGACGACGTCGTTCTTATTTGATTGGTTAATTTTTTTCCCTATTTAGACACGATATTTAAAGATACCATTACTTTCCAATTTGTCCCTTCTTCCTATTGTCTATGAGAATATTACAATTCTTTTGAGCTAAATTTTCATCTTTATTTTAAAACTCGTGTTTTTAACTAAATTTTTATTTGGTCCTTTTTCATATCCACGACGAGACCATGTACGCATGTGTATTCGTGCTGTGAAAACCATCCCATGCGACCATACATGCCATAAGTGATCGAACTAGACATAACTATGTTGACATGTTAGAACTGAACTTTCGAATTTGCTAAGAGAGGTGGGCGCGTGAGTTCTACTCGCGGCTCTCTCCTCTCTCCTCCTTTCTCTTCTTCTGATCACAACTCCGTGCACCGAGTGAAGGTTCCTCCGGCGATTCCGGCGTTGAAGAGGAACTACTGGTCTATGGCGCTTCATCCGTAGTCCATTGCACCTACTGATGAGGTCACCAGATCGAAATCAAGGGAGTTTGTGGCGAGGAGAAGCTTCCGCAGGACAATTCCGGTAAGAGCTCTACCGGCGGCGTGGCTTTGCGGTTAGAAGAAGGTAGTTCTCGGCGAGGAATGAGAAAGATACGGCGGTTAGATCTGAACGGCTGGAGACGCAGGAGGTTTTGTCACGGCCGGTGGTTTGACGGGGGAGGTCTACCGCCGGAAAGGCAAGGCTAAGCCACCGTCGATGGCTGTTTAGATCTACTCCCTATTGCTCTATCTCTATCAGACTGAACCATGGCTTCCGGATTGTTAGATCGGTTTCTTCTTCCTTCTCTTCACAACTCTACGGTGGCGGGATGGTGATGGTCCTGTGTCACCTTCTCTGTTTGACTCCCGTCTTCCTGGCTCGCCGGTGGTCCTGGGCCGACGAGTATCCGCAACTTCGTGGGAAGGCGGCTGCACTAGGGTTCTCCTTTGCAGATTAGGGTTTCTGGCTTATATCGGTTAGCTACCGGTTTAGTTTGATATACCCAGGTTAATTTTGGTTTTTGTTATCTGGTTTGGTTTGTTGTAATCGAACTGGGCGCTAAGGAGATAATTGTATGGGCCTATTCCGGAAATAGCCCATTGGGCATATATGTTTATAAATTGAAAGTCTTTTAACAAAAAAAAAAAAAAAAAAACTATGTTGACATGTTGTAATAAGTTAGAAAAATCAATATCGAGTGTGTAATATACTGGTTAATATTTAAGAACGACTTTGTGGAATGGCGGACCTAGAAAATATTTTTAAGAGGGTCAAAAAATATATTTAAATATTATTATATATTTAATTATTTATTAAGATATATTAATTTATTTAATTAATATTACAAAAATTAATAGTTGAATATAATATTACAAAAATGGTATACTAAATAGTTTTAATTAATTCATGTAACATAAACATCACAAATTAAAGTCTCTTTATATGAATTTGTCTTGTTATTAAAACAAAGAAAATTTAACTACAAAAAGCCTCATGGTGTGATGGTGATAAGGAAAAAATAGCTTTAAAATAAAGATTTGAATTTAAAAACAGAAATTAATGATGAGAATTATTAAAAAAAAAAAGGAAAAAGCACCGTTTCTATGGGAAATAATAGGAATTATGAAAATTGAAAAAAAAAAAACATTAATGGAAACATAAAAAGGAAAAAAAAAAAAAGCCAAACGGGATGAACTCAAGAATAGAGTCAATGAGTTGTATTTTCAACCAAATAAGCTAAAGACCTTTAACGATTTATACAATACAAATTTTAGTTTTTATATTTTACCGGGGTCAATTGACCCCCTTCCTCTCACCGTGGGTCAGCTAAGTGCAAAATTATTTTTCATTACATAAGATAGAGTTCCATCCTCACCTACCATTTCTCCTAATAAGTCATTAGTGTTATAATGATGAGTTTTTGATTAGAGATCTTTTACTTAGTACTACAATGATGAGGACTGTTTGATATGAGTCTTGCTATATTATAGTGAGTTTACGTTTGATGACTCTCTCCCTACACTTGGATTATTCTAATCATGAGTTTATTTGGACTAATTGTTGCAATATTATAACATGTGTTACGAGTTTTGATAAAGTGTCAGTGAGTGAGATGTAAACTTTGTCACATATTTAGATCGATCTAAATAGGTGACTCCTCAGAAACGATGTCTAAAGAGGTCATCAATATTACTTCTCCGTGTAATGAGTTTACTAGATCTTTTACACGGGAAGTCATATTGATGACTTCTTTAGACATCGTTGTTGAGGAGTCCTATTTAGATCGATCTAAATATCTGACAAAGTTTACATCTCACTCACTGACACATAAGTAAATTCTCTCTCGCGTTATTTATATTTAGTATTGACTTGTGTTAAAACGAAGTTACAAGTATGGGTTAAATCCTTATATGTGTTAAAACCAAGTCAAATGTGTTAAGATATGTGTTAAATCCTGTATTTCTTAAATCTTGATATGTGTTAAAACCAAGTTACGGATCTGAACTTAATTAATATGTCCTTTAGGTACTTGTACTAATCTCTGTTGATTTGTGCGTTTATTTATTTTTGATCTTTTGATCTGAAATTAGACTCTTGCTTGATATGAACTTAATATGTCCTTTAGGTACTTGTACAAAAGAAGCAAACCGATGTGAAAGAGAACCAAATACAAAGCAATGAAAACAAAAGAAGCAAGCGGATGTGAAAGAGAAGCATACAAAAACAAAACAATGACAACAAAAGAAGCAAGAAGCAAGCGGAAGAGAAGCATACAAACAAACCTAATAAGAATGAAACTATGAAACTCTCCTTCTTATCCTCCGATACACTGTTTTACAAGACTAGAGCCACCGGCACATCACCGATTCATCAACTCTATCTCCCAAGCAACACATATGTCACTTCTACAATTCACAAATAATGCATAAAAGAATTACAATGACTGTTCTCTGTTTATATACCAATGTCTTCGGTCCTTTGCACGTGCTTCTCATGTGCTTATCAATACTCCCCCCTTTGAAAACAGCTTGTCCTCAAGCTATGGAAAAAAAAGAAACCTAATGAACTGTGTGTAGTATCATCATATCGCCCTTTCCCAGCTCTTTCTCCACAGCTTCTTGCTAAAAGATGTCAAAATATGTTGTCTTGCAAGGTTTTACTATAGGCAGATGTTTCCCTGTTCAAAACGTTTCGCTAGTTTGTATTTTGAACTTAAAACCACCATTTCTTGCAAAATTTTCTCCTCCATAATCCTGAATGGCCCTTTGAATCTGCTCCAATGCTCTTTGAATGATAGAATCATGCTTGATCATCATGTAGACGGGCTGCTGCGGATTTGTTGGGGTGATTGACAGAGTCAACAACATAGATGCAAAAGTTGCAGGTTGAATGACTTGCCCAATCTGAGACCACCACACATCAATCTGTTGTTCGATTTGGAACTTGTAAACAATGACGAGTCCATGCTCTTTGTTCTGTCCCTTGTCTCTCCAACGATGCCACAAAGAAAAATACCCTCTCTTGTCAACAGTTGCAGCAGAGCAGGTGCCATATGTAACATCACTTCCACGTGAATTCTTGTCAATTATCAAGATTGCTTGTAGTTCCTTAGATTTCCATTTGTGCTTTACATCGGTCTCACCAAAAATAAGCTGTGCTAATATACTTAGATTCACTTTGGCAAATGTACTATCCACACGTTGTTCCATTCTATAAAGCATCCCTGCAACCGCTATGGTTTCAATTCTCATCTTGTAGGTAATCTGCTGCAGCAACACAATATCACTAATAGATAGTCCCTGCAAGCCGTCTCTTGTTCCTTTCGCATCTGCAACTATATCTAGAAACAATAGTTGTTCTGGTGCTAAATTTTGTGCCTTCAAACTGTTCTTGAACTTGAACATCCATGACTTAGGAAACTTGCTCATCTTTAAGTTGTACCCTCTAAAAGATACTTGATCGAACACTTGGTAGCCATAAGGGTCCATCTCGCTACCATACACAATCTGAAACTGAGCCGCAACATTTCCATCAAAGAACAAGCTCAAATCCGTGTTTGTTAACCTCACCTCAACTTCTTGACTCTTTGGCGATTCTTCAGTAAAGATCCATGCTACTTCATTAAGAGCTTCAAAGATTGGATTCTCAACGTGCTTTTCCCCAAGTTTTCTATTTGCCAAAACTGAATCCATTCCAGAAAATCCTAACTGAAGAACACTACGGCTAGGTTCCAAGTCAGAGATCAATACCTGATGTTGCGTGTTGAATTGATTCTGGACCAACGATTCTTTGTGAAAAATTGCTTCTTCACTGTGAATTGTAACTTTTTCTGCAGCAGAAGTTGCTATTGATACACATTCATTGGAAACAGCCAAACCAAATGTTTCTTGAATGGCTTTCTTCTCATGACGCGAGCCTTCCTCACTGTGAATCATATCAGCCACCACAAATTCTGGTTCAACACTCCTGTCAGCCTCTAGATCGTCTCTTTGCTTCTTGATGAATTGTTGTATCTTACATTCGTTCTCAAGCATCATCCTCATTTTTTCAGGATCGTCTCTTTTTCCAAAACCCAGTACCAAAACATCTTTCAAGTCTTCCCAGCTTTGGAAAGGCATAAACGATTGTCGCCATTGAACATGAGCGTCGGCTTCACCTTCGAGAAGACTATGTGCAAGATTCAGTTTCTCATCCGCCGTGAAATTCTCTTGAACAAAGAAATCCTCCAGCCATGAATCCATGGTCGTAGTTCACCGGCAACACCATCAAAGATGGGAAATCCCTCAAGACACATTGTGACTAAAATCCCCAAATTTCTTGAAACCCTAACTTTCTTCAGCGTTTGATTCGATCCGTGTTCACAAGCGCACCATTTGATAAGAATGAAACTATGAAACTCTCCTTCTTATCCTCCGATACACTGTTTTACAAGACTAGAGCCACCGGCACATCACCGATTCATCAACTCTATCTCCCAAGCAACACATATGTCACTTCTACAATTCACAAACAATGCATAAAAGAACTACAATGATTGTTCTCTGTTTATATACCAATGTCTTCGGTCCTTTACACGTGCTTCTCATGTGCTTATCAAAACCTTGGCCTGGAAACTGAAGTTCTTCATTTCACTCCCATTTCGAAGACCCTGCAAGAGTCTTCCCTTAGCAAGGGTAGCGTTCGAAGTGAAATGCTTCACAACAACAGTAGCAACCGATTAGATACAGAAGAAGGAGACAGGAGAACTGAATCAGTCTAATGAACAAGCAAAAAAGGAGAACCAAGAAGATACCTTAGTGTATCCAAAAACAAAGCAATCCATTAGTGTATCCAAAACAAAGCAAGAAGCAAGAAGCAAGCGGATGTGAATGACAACAAAAGAAGTAAAAAGGGAGAACCAATATACCTTGGCCTGGGAAAATACGTTCTTTATTCCTCCTCCCTGCAAAAGTCTTCCCTCGGCAACCGCAGGGTTCGAGGTGAAGTATTTACAACAAAGCAAAGAACCGAATCAGTCCAGTCAAAACAATAAGGAAACAGATCAGTCCAATAAAAATTACGACGCAAGATCAGAAAGAGATCTACCTTTCTCTGCTGCAAGAGTCTTCTCCTAGAGAGAGCAGCGTCCGTTGTGAAATCCTAGCAAAAACAAGCAATCCATTAGAGTATCCAAAAACAAAACAAGCAAGAAGCAAGCGGATGTGAAAGAGAAGAACAAAGCAATGACAACGCAAAAAGGGAGAACCAAGAATATACCTTGGCGGCCTGGGAAAAGACGTTCATCATTCCTCCTTCCTGCAACAGTCTTCCCTCGGCAACCACATGGTTCGAGGTGAAGTCCTTACAACAAAGCAAAGAACCAAATCAGTCCAGTCAAAATAATAAGGAAACAGATCAGTCCAATGAACATTACGACGCAAGATCAGAAAGAAATCTACCTATATTAAAGTACTGTTCTATTGATTTATATATACACTTAATTACATATATATTTAATTTACCAATTAGAAAATACACAGTTACAAACTCACAATTTACTATAAAATAGAAATACATATATTACAGTTAAATTTATTTATTTACTATTTTTACTAACATTTTTCTGTTAAGATATATGTATACTATACAATAAAATGTGAATTAAATTTGTTAAAATTAAACTGAAAATAGAAAAATAAAAGAGAACTCAAAGACACTCATTTTTTTAAGAAAATTGAAAAAAAATAAAGAAAATGGGAAATAGAATGTAGAACCATCCATATATTCCAACTGGTTAATATTTAAGAAGTATGTGGAGTACATGCAAAATTATTTTTCATGACATTAGATATGTTTTGAAATATTACGTAAGGACATGCTATTTAGACAACGTACAACAAATTATCAAACAAAGTCAAACTACATAACACCTTCCTTAGACACGTAAGATAAATCACCTAAATATTATTATTAAATAATTGTTTAGGACTAAATTTTTTATTAGGATAAATCACTTAAATATCTCAAATTTTATTTTCGACCTATCAATATTATTAAATATAAATGATGTATATACTACTTTACATCAAGGAAATTAAAAATATATTACAAAGCAAAATATTTTCTATGATTTTTTATATATATAAATAAACGCTTTTTGATATTACATATCAAATAGTTTACGTGTAGGTATCTTATCTTGTAAATATAAAATCAACTACTATTAATAGAAAATTACAAATAGCGATCTATATTTTAATATGTAACTAGATTTTAATTCACAGTATACCATGGGGTAAATATTTCTTTTTAAAATTCATGTTTTTTTTTTAATTTACAAAAATTGTTGAAGTTTATTTAATAGTTTTTTTGTATAATACCAATTTTTATTAAATCAATTTGATTATGCATGTACTATATTGGTGTTGTTAATAAAATATTAGAATGAAGAGTTTATCCGTATTGAAATATGAGATTAATAATATTTTAATTTTTTTAGTAATATCGATTCGAATCCGTCCTGTCATACAATCCATCTCGCGAAGAAAGTTTGTTGACTTGTTGTTTTGTCCCATAGATCATGTGATCTAAAACGTAATTGTTTCTTGTATGCTCTAACGTAAATTTTGAACATGTTTTCAAATAAACTTGTAAAATATGTTTAGGAGATGGATGTTATATATTAGTGATAAACAATATTCTACCAAGGGTAAAATTACGGCACCCAATGAATTAATCAAACACCTTTAGGTAGGAGGATGCAATCATTGCATGATTGTTATAAACTCAAATGTGAAAACTGTAATCTTTGTTCAGTATCGATAACCTTAAATTGTGATATGGGGCTAATAGCCTATTAACGTCCTTTTTGTGACATATAACTTTTTTTGTATGGACTTGAATACACCCAAATTGATACTAATAGGCCACTATTGGACTATCTAGCTGTGAAAGCCTATATTATTAAGGAGTTTTATTAACAAAATTTGCTTAAAGTTTTGGTCCTTGTTTGATTTATTTATTAACTTCATCCCCTATATTCAAATCAACCGCTAATCATGTTAATGATCCCTATAGAAGAATACGTGTGTACATTATCGAAATAAATTAGTTAAATTATAACATTCGACCGAAGAAAGGATAATGACATTTGGAAGCGAAACATATATATTGCTCTAACTAAAAAAAGAGAGCGAAATATATTCCCGTGTTACGGAAGATTGTCACCGGTGGAGCAATAATATATAACCTACGCAATAAATGCGCTGGAATTTTTTATCTCAATATTGTATTGCTTTCTGTGGACTTGACTTCAAAACTTATATACTAAAAAAAAAAGAAAAAAGAATAGGCAGAAAATAATCAAATATTTATAGTGACGTCGTACACACCACTATAAATATGATCGATCTCGGTCTCATTTTTGTCTTATTCTTTGTGTCATCCACGATGTGTCTGAATGTGAACTATGAACACAACTTGTGTGGCTACAGCCAGTATATGAATTTCATTAAACAAAGATATCTTCCCAATAATTCACTTCCCATCTCCCCGTAGACTTTACAAAGTCTTCTAAAAAAATTACAAAAAAACTGTAACAATTTTCTAAAAATTTACAATATTCAATTACTATATATATTTTTTTTTGTACTAGTTATAAATTTTATAATTAGACAGTTCATTTGTCTTCGTCAACTTATTTGTATTCTTATTTGAGTGTCTGTCACTGTCACTTGCGAATTTGCTTGGAAATTTTCCTTCACAAAATTTGATTCTTTTTTAAAAATAAAAGCGAGTTTGTACACTTGTTTTAGTTGTTTACTCCTCTCTCTCTCTCTCTCTCTCTCTCGGTGGAGCTCCATCCATCGACTTCGTTTTTTCTAATGGCAGTCACCGATTTTTTCGCCGGTGAAATAGCGACGGAGCTACTGAAACAGCTCGTTATGATATCAGCAAAAGCATGGAGATACAAAAACACTGCAAAACAACTCCTAGAACTAATCGAGACCATTCAACCGACGATCAAGGAGATACAGTACAGCGGCGTCGAGCTGCCTCCTCACCGCCAGGCTCAGATTCGTATGCTCTTTGAATCTTTAGAGAAAGGCAAGAAACTCACTGACAAAGTCCTTGGCTCTCACCGCTGGAATCTGTATAGACAGCTAACCCTGGCGAGGAAGATGGAGAAGCTCGAGAAGACAATCTCTAATTTCCTCAAAGCTGGGATTCACACGCATATCCTCGCTGACGTTCATCTTCTCCGGGTTAACTCCGATGTGCGTTTTGATCGGGTTGACAAGAGCCTTGAGAGGATGATTGAGCAAGTTGGTTCTATGAAGATAGGTGGAGGTGGGTTGATTAGAGATGCGATGAAGAGAGCTGAGGCTACTATGGAGATTGAGACCAATGATGATTCTGAGAAATTTGGGGTTGGTTTGGAGTTGGGGAAGAGGAAGGTTAAGAAGATGATGTTTGAAGCTCAAGGTGGGGTTTTTGGGATTAGTGGTATGGGGGGAGTTGGCAAAACCACTCTTGCTAAAGAGCTTGAACGGGATGATCAAGTCAGATGTAAGTATTGTTTTGATGACTGAGTTGACTAGTTTAGAGATTGTTTTTGTGAGATGGTCAATTCACACTGCTGCTTTTACTTTAGGTCACTTCGAGAACCGGATTTTGTTTCTGACTGTTTCACAATCTCCAATGCTTGAGGAGCTCAGGACACATATCTGGGGGTTTTTCAATGGTTTTGAAACTCTAAATTCTGTTCCAAACTTGAATTTTGAGTTTGAGGGTGGGGTTAGAATGCGGAAGCTAGTGATTCTTGATGATGTTTGGATCAGGGAGGCGCTGGACCACTTGACGCTTAATATTGCTGGTTGCACTACACTTGTGGTCTCACGTTCAAAACTCACAGAGCCTAAATCCACTTATGATGTGGAAGTACTAAGTGAAGATGAAGCAATCTCTCTCTTCTGTCTCTGTGCATTCGGTCAGAAATCTGTCCCTTCTGGCTTCTGCAGCAATCTGGTTAAGCAGGTAGTTTCAGCTGACTGATACATGCAAAAAAGTATATCACAAGCTTTTCGATTCTCAGATTTTTTTTCTCTGTTTGACTCAGGTTGCTAATGAGTGTAAAGGTCTACCTTTGGCTCTCAAAGTTACAGGCGCTTCATTAAAAGACCGACCTGAAAAATATTGGGAGGGCGCATTGCAGAGGTTATCAAAAGGTGAACCTGCTGACGAAACTCACGAGACTAGATTGCTTCATCAAATGGAGGCTAGTCTAGAATATCTCGATCAGACAACCAAAGAGTGTTTCTTGGATCTTGGCGCATTCCCTGAAGATAGGAAGATTCCTCTTGATGTTCTCATCAACATGTGGATTGAACTACATGATATAGAGGAAGGAAATGCTTTTGCCATTCTTGTTGATTTGTCAGACAAGAATCTTCTTACTCTTGGGAAAGATCCACGGTAAGGGGGGGGATCACATGACTTGTAGTTGCTGTTCACTTCTTATAAGATTTTAAAAGTTTTTTGAATATTATTATTACTGTATATGAATTTGCAGGCTTGGCACTTTGTACGCAAGCCACTATGATATATTTGTGACACAGCATGATGTTCTGCGAGACTTAGCCCTTCATCTATGCAACCGAGGTAAAGTAAACCGAAGACAGCGGTTGCTGATGCCGAAAAGAGAGTCAGTGCTTCCAAGAGAATGGGAAAGGAACAGTGATGAGCGATACAATGCCCAAATTGTCTCTATTCATACTGGTAAGAGTTTTCTTTTTTTCTTACACTGCAATCTTTATATTACTCTGTTCTCTCATGTGATGATTACCAGAGATCGTAATAGTGGATTGGACCTTTTCATTTTGTTTTTGCAGGGGAGCTGAATGAAATGGATTGGTTTGACATGGAGTTCCCCAAGGCAGAGATTCTAATTCTGATTTTCTCTTCAGACAAGTATGTCCTTCCTCCTTTTATCACTAAGATGAGTCGGCTTAGGGTCCTAGTGATAATCAACAACGGCATGTCCCCTGCGGTTCTCCATGACTTTTCACTATTTGCCAATTTGTCGAAATTAAGGAGTCTCTGGCTCGAGAGGGTTCATGTCCCTGAACTCTCCAACACAACCATTCCCTTGAAGAATCTCCACAAGATGTCTCTGATTCTGTGCAAGATCAATAACAGTTTTGATCAAACCGGAGTTGACGTCTCCGATATCTTCCCAAACTTGGGTGATCTCACGATAGATCACTGTGACGATCTCGTGGCACTACCTTCAAGCATATGCGGCCTGACCTCTCTTAATTCCTTGAGCATAACAAATTGTCCACGCCTCAGTGAGTTGCCCAAAAACCTCAGTAGGCTACGAGATCTTGAACTTCTAAGGCTGTATGCTTGCCCCGAGTTAAAAGCATTGCCTGAAGAAATCTGTGAGCTTAGTCGGCTTAAGTACCTCGACATCTCACAATGCGTCAGCTTGAGTTGTCTTCCAGAGAAGATAGGAAAGCTAACGAGGCTTGAGAAGATCGACATGAGAGAATGTTGTTTCTCCGGTAGACCAAGCTCTGCTGTTTCACTGAAGTCTCTACGCCATGTAATATGCGATACAGACGTTGCATTTATGTGGGACGAAGTAAAGAAAGCCGTTCCAGGATTAAAGATTGAAGCTGCTGAGAAATGTTTCAGCCTAGATTGGCTCGATGAGTAGTAGGATCACCCTAAAAGCTGTTGTCAGAGTCGGTTACGTTAATCAACTTGTAGTCTTGTATATAAACCGTAAACCAAATTACTTGTTAATTTGCCCCCTCAATGTAATTAATTCCTGTAGTTTTGGTTGCTTAGACCAAAGATTATCTGGGCTTGGCGTGGGCTTTCAGAATCTAGTCGGACTTCTCTCTCACGGAATAAAATTAGTGATTTAAGAAATAAACTAACTAGGATTTAACCCGCCGTACACCATGGGACAATATTTTTAATTTAAAATTTTAAAATTTATATTGTATTTATTTGTTATTTTATTATAATTTTATTAGTTTTAAAAATATAAAATTTTACAGGTATTTGATATAAGTATTCAAAGTATAGATTTTTGTAGTGTTTTTAAGATTTTAACCCGTTTAGTATATGTATAGTCTAGTAATACATTTATCTCCTGGTACACATCTAAAAGTGTCATCAATCCCATCAATCTCATTCTTATTTAGGCTTTGAATGGCTGTAGATTTTAAAAGTGTTTTTGGTTTTAGATTTTTCAAAAATCTACTTTAAAGCCAATCAAGATTATGCAAAAATTGGATTTCCTAAAAATTAGGGAATCCAGATTTTGTTGGTTTTTGGTAATTTTCAAAGAAAAACCAAAATCTATGTTTTACTAGTTTTTCATTTTTAAGCGTGACTTAAATTCTTTTTTTTTTTTTTTTTAATAAATTTTTAACATAAAATCTAAAAACTACTTAAAAACTTGTAAACATTCATGGCCTTAACCCGCAATACATCGCAAGATAATATTTGGTTATTTAACCCGCAATACACTACACCGCGGGTTAAATTTGTTACTCAAATGATGTTGTGTCATTAAAACGGAATAGGTCCTACAGTCACCAAACATCTATTAAAATGGATTTTGAGATTTTTATGGAATTAATCATTTAATGCATAGAGTTGTTTTAGGAACAAACGGAATGTATATATATTTTCAACCTTTGTATGGCAATAAACGTTTAAAATTAGGTTGGTTTAAATAGATCCATTAATTGACTTTATATAAATATTATTTTAGGAAAATCTGTAGGGGTTAATAGATGTTGTGAAGATATTTATGACAATGAACGTATTAAATTACAGTAAAACCTCATTAAATTAATATTCTATAAATTAATAAACACTATAAATTAATAAATTTTGCTAGTCCCAAGTCGGGACAGTGTAAAAAATAACAAAATTCCATAAGATAATAAGATAATAATTTTTTTGAAATCTCCATGTAAAATATGGTCCCAATAATATCATAAATTAATAATCATGTAAATTTACATATATATATATATATATACACTGATATAGTAAAATATATTTCTCTTAAACATTATATCTATAAAACAATTATTATGTTGTATATTCAAATTATAATGATATAAAATATTCTATAATATTTCATAAAACAGCTAATTTTTTTTAAAGTTTTCAATTTCTAAATATGCATCATTTACATTTTGATAGTTTGATAGACTACTAAAATACGACAATTGATATTCTTATTCATAAATTTGAATATTTATGTCATGTGTATAAGTGAATTTGTCTATAATATTTGTAATTCATTGTCAATAATATTTTTTAATTATTTCAAATTCAATTCCAATACCATAAAATTTACAACATCCAAAATTCTAATCTTATTTTGTAAAAATGGTCTCAATTCATAATTTTTTAAAAATTAAACAATTAAAAATACCTATAAATTAATAATTATTAATTTACACTATAAAATAATTATTATTAATTTATAGATAAATTAATATCACTATAAATTAATAAAATATATTGGTTCCAACATTATTAATTTATAGAGGTTCTACTGTAGGTCGTTTTAAATAGTTCCATTAATTGAGTTTCTACAAAATATTATTTTGGGAAATTGATAGGGGTTAATATTGTAAATAAAACAAAGTAATTAAGAAAAACTAAAAGGCATAACACAAAATGTACTTCAAAAATATTAATATAGATGAAACTGTTATCTTCACTAATAAATTCTTTAAAGGTAAAGATATCTCTCGGCGGTGGCAACTGGCAAGAGAGAGAGGAAGAAGATGGAAGAGAATTGCGAGGACTGCATGCAATGGGAAGAAGAACTCTACTGGACTCATTTCCAGACCCTTCATTTCTCTCAGCTCCTCCTTCCTGGTTTCCATCATCGTCTCGTATGTTTCTATTACTTTCTCTATCCTTCTTCAGTTCCTCCTTTGATTTTATTTTTGTTTTGATGTGTTCACTTTCCTTAGAGTTTTGTCTATTTGAATCCAGAGATTGCCCTGTGTTAGAAACATATGAAGTATCAATTTCGTTTAATCTCGTTTTTGCAACTAATTTGCAGGTCATACCTCAAAAGTTTTCAATACATTGCAAAAGAAAGCTACCTCAGATTGTGACACTCAAAAGTCCAAGTGGCGCTATATACAATGTGAGAGTTGAGCAAGATGATGTTGAAAAGACACTGGCATTTCGTTGTGGGTGGGACAAGTTTGTGAAAGATCATTCGCTAAAGGGGAATGATCTATTGGTCTTCAAGTTCCATGGAGTGTCTGAGTTTGAAGTGTTGATTTTCGATGGACAGACCTTGTGTGAGAGACCCGCTTCTTATTTCGTCAGGAAATGTGGACATGCAGACAAGACCAAAGGTACTGATTTTACTGCTACCTCTTCGAGATCACCTGAGATACATTTTAACCCTGTTGATCTTGAAACTACACCAAACCAGCAACGTCTTATAACTCCTCCAGTAGTTGATAATGAGCTAGAAGACCTCATTGACATTGATGTTGAAATTGACACAATGCTAACTCCGCGTCTTGTAGTATCTCAGACCGGTTATGATCAAGAAGAACATTTTAACTCTGACATTGATACAGCATCAGCCCAGCTTCCTGTTATCTCTCCAACTAGTACCGGACGAGTCAGTAAAGAGAAGTATCCCCTTAGCGGTTTAAAGAAGATGCGAGGAGAAATAAGTAATGATAGTCTCGATCATAAACTTGGTATGAAAATCTTCTTACTTATTGATTACACATTGCACCAGTTTCTTGGTATTCATCTGATATGCCCTGTCCCTGGACCCTAGTCTCGATTTTGCATGCAACTGTTTAAATTAGAGTTTCAGGTTTTGAGAATGTTACTGTCATAACAACTTGGAGTAACTTAGTCCTGAGTCTTGGTTATTCTATGATTCTGGAGATTAGGTGTGGAGATTAAAAAATTCTCTAGCCTTTGATCATATGTCTTTTAATCTCATATAGTTATCAGTTTCTATCTCATTTAATATGCATCTAAAAATACTAATATAGTATACCTTAAGACATCGAGATGATTTCAGCTGGTCGCAAAAATAAAGCCTTATCTCTGGCTCAGAGAGTCATTTCGCCGGATGGTTTCATTGTGGTCATGAAACGCTCTCATGTGTCGAAGTGTTTTCTGGTAAAGACTTCTCATCGCTTTGTGTATCATCTTTGATTATTGGAAAGAAGAAAAAAAAGTAATGGTTTCTATTGAAAATAGACAATCCCATACAAATGGTGCCTGAAGAACAATCTTTTAGCACGTCAAGAAGTGGTGATGCAGGTTGATCAAAAGAAATGGGGCATGAAGTTTAACTTTTTCGGATCTCGTGGTCGTGGTGGGATATCAACCGGGTGGAAGAAGTTAGTACAAGACAACAACTTGCGGGAGAGTGATGTCTGTGTGTTTGAGCCAACAAATTCTGAAACAAAACCGCTTCACCTCCATGTCTATATTTTCCGTGCTGCAGAAGCGGAAAGTAGCAACAATGGTTGACTCGGTATATACCATAAGTGAAAAAAGTAAGCCAGGCAGAGGCAGGCAACAAATGGTTTTTTTCAACCGGTTGTGCTAGTAAGTAGTGTAGATGAAAACTTGTATATAAAGGTTAATGTAAGAATATGTGTAATGTAATCTATCATCTCTCACTATGCTCCCTCTAGTGAAGCCTCTACCATCTTCGTTTTTGGTTTTTGTGTTGCCTTTTCTTGTTGGGCATTTGGGGCTAAACCAACTCTTTTTGTCTCTTGGTGCAGTCTTGTTTTAGTGTTCGTCATAACTCGTATAAAGTCATATAACCAAGTGGTTTTGCTTTGGTTTGTAACATTTGAGATTTGTACAAAAGTTACAATTCTCTTATTTACATGCTCATTTAATTTATTTTGCTTATAAAAAAGTATACAAGTATTATTTATTAATATGAGATATAAAAATCTGATAAAATTAATGTATCTTTTGCTAAGAGTCTAAAACAATTGCTGATTTTATTCTACAAATAAAAAGATTGATAACGTCTCTTTCTCTCCAAAATAGAGCCGTTACAGACTTTCCCATTAAAAACCCTAAATTGAGAGACCCCGGTGCTATATAAAATCCCCAGATCTCTCTCTCACCACCGTCTCAATCATCTAATCTGCTCTCCCCTCTCTCAGCGACGAAACTCATCACTCCCTCCCTCTCTCTCTCTCTCGCGATCTCTGCTCTGATCTTGAATTTTACTTACGATTCCTTCTCTCTCTCTCCAAGCTTTTGTTGATTAGTCTTTGTCTGATCGAGTTCTTTTAATCCTTTGTTTTTCGTATAATCATCATAGCTATTGTGTTTTTTTCTGTTTATTTGGATTGTTTTTTGTTTGTTATCTTTGTTGTGTGTTTTGGTGCTAATATGGATGCAGGTATGAGCACTCCTTCTTACTTAAAGGCACAGGTTCGTTGCCCTCTTCAAGAACACTTCCTTCCCAGGAAAAGTTCCAAGGAAAACGTAAGTTTATGTTTTTTTCTTTACTGTCGTTTCAATTTAGGGTTTTTGATTCTTCAGTACCGATGCAATTTTACATGATTCCGTTCTGCCATTACGAATTAGGGTTTTGATTTGGAGGTTTTATGATTATTCTTCAGAACCGTTGCAATTTACTTGATCCCGTTCTGTTATTAAGAATTAGGGTCTCGATTTGGGGGGGGGGGGGGGGGGTTATGATTTTGTTCTGCTGAATTAGGGTTTCGATTTGTGAAAATTGTGATATTGATTGAATTGTACTGATTTGATTATGTTATTATCTTCCACCAGCTGGACAGGTTCATACCCAACAGATCAGCTATGGATTTCGATTATGCACACTACGCCCTTATGGAAGCGAGAAAAGGTAAGGATCAATCAGAAACGGTAAGTTCACCATCCAAGGAGGCCTACAGGAAGCAGTTGGCTGAGACCATGAACCTCAACCACACCCGGATCCTTGCCTTCAGAAACAAACCCCAAGCTCCTGTAGATCTTCGTCCCACGGATCACTCTGCTTCTCTTCACCAGCAGCCTAAATCTGTAAAGCCTCGCAGATACATTCCTCAGGTATGTTATGTTTTTGATTATTGAGTTTGAAAGAAAAGAACCCACTTACTTGTTGCTTTGGAGTTTGTATTGATCTGACTGTTGTTATTCTCTGTGTTGTAATTATAGACTTCTGAGAGAACCTTGGATGCACCTGACATTGTGGATGATTTCTACCTCAACTTGCTTGACTGGGGAAGTGCAAATGTCTTAGCCATAGCCTTGGACCACACTGTCTACTTATGGGATGCTTCCACTGGTTCTACTTCTGAGCTTGTCACCATTGATGAAGAGAAAGGACCTGTCACAAGTATCAATTGGGCACCTGACGGTCGTCATGTTGCAGTTGGACTCAACAACTCTGAAGTCCAGCTCTGGGATTCTGCTTCCAACCGTCAAGTAATTACTCAAATCCCTTTCTCTTCTGTTTAGATATCATAACCTTGTTGTCATGTTTTAACCCTTGACCTAATGTGTTTATCATATTTCTGCAGCTGAGAACATTGAATGGTTGCCACCAATCAAGAGTAGGATCATTGGCGTGGAACAATCACATCCTGACTACTGGAGGAATGGACGGGCAGATTGTCAACAACGATGTACGGATCAGATCACATATTGTGGAAACTTACCGAGGTCACACTCAAGAGGTTTGTGGTCTGAAGTGGTCAGGATCTGGACAGCAACTAGCGAGTGGTGGCAACGACAATGTGGTACACATTTGGGATCGTTCTGTCGCCTCCTCAAACTCAACTACGCAATGGCTGCACAGGCTCGAAGAACATACATCTGCCGTGAAAGCTCTTGCGTGGTGCCCTTTCCAAGCGAATTTGCTTGCAACTGGTGGTGGCGGTGGAGACAGGACCATCAAGTTCTGGAATACTCACACCGGGGCTTGCCTGAATTCAGTAGACACTGGTTCCCAAGTTTGTTCGTTGTTATGGAGCAAGAATGAAAGAGAGTTGCTTAGCTCACATGGATTTACTCAGAATCAGCTTACACTTTGGAAGTACCCATCCATGGTGAAAATGGCTGAGCTCACCGGTCATACATCAAGAGTCTTATATATGGCCCAGGTAAATAGAAATCAAATATTCTTAATCTTTAGCCGCTAAATAGCTTTGTGTTGTGACGTATTTGGTCCTAAAAGTTGTGTGGTTTTGTTGTATTTCTTACAGAGTCCGGATGGTTGTACCGTGGCTTCAGCAGCAGGTGACGAAACTCTGAGATTTTGGAATGTTTTTGGAGTACCAGAGACCACCAAAAAAGCTGCTCCAAAAACTGCTCCGGAGCCATTTTCTCATGTGAATCGTATTCGTTGAAATTGTGAAGACTAACAACGAAAAGGAAACCCATCGACAGTTGTTAATACAGAAGCAAAAACATCTTTTTTTTTTTCCGGATTCATTCTTCATGAACTGTATTGAGAAGAAAGGAGTAGTTTGTACAATTTTATATTTGTGAATTGTTGAGTCAAACTTAATTGCTTTGCAGAAAGCTGAATAGGAAGATTTTATTTTTCATGTGTCAGATGATACAAGAACTATGCACACATTATATGGTTAGAAAGCTTCATCAATCTTGAAACCACATTAATTTTTATCAGCTTTCGGCGGGTGGCAGATGGCTTTGCGAGACCTAGACTTCCCTCACCGTGCGAGTACGATTACTAGTGGAATCATATATGCTTCTCTAAAGTTGACATATGATTGCTTGCAAGACAAGAAGATGAAACAATGCTTTTTGTTATGTGCTTCGTATCCCGGGGGTTGCATAATCAAGGTAAAAGAAGTTGTGTGCCTTATGGTGGCTAAAGGAATTATTGAAGATTGCGAGGGTTGCCAACACGAGGGCCTTATGTTGGTTGAAGGCTTGAAAGACGTTTGTCTTCTAGAAGACGGTATTGACGATGAGACGGTTACAATGCACGAATTGATTCACGATTTCGCCCGATGGCTTATGTCCACAGACGAAGGAAACATTGAGCAAGAGGTGAAGCTAGATGATCAGTCCTCTCCCATGACAAATCCGTGATGTGATGATTGCTTCTTTGTATTAAACCATTGAGTGAGCTATTCGTTTTCATCCTTCCACTTGGATAAATTACAGCAGATTCTTTTACACTTGTCTTATAAGAGAGACAAGAGCACTACTGAATATGAATTTCCACATGTTGATATAAATTATCTTTGCAATATATATACTTTCTATTCATAATGGGGCTACGAAATTAGAGAACCAGACAAATAATGATAGCATTAGATTGTCGATATTCATCTTCATTACAAATATCAAGTTTTTGGCTTCTTAGCCATCACATTTGAACTTGTGACTAAGAAATTTTCTTTCTTGTCTGAGCTTCTCTCATCATCAGACAACACAAGAAGAATGTCACTATACCAAGAAGCAGCAGTTGAATCTCTACTCCTGTTCACTCCTTTTCCACACCACTTTCTTGAACTTCTTCCTAGTTTGGGAGAAAAAAAGTATAGAATAGCTATCAAAATTGGATAATTAGCAGTGGAATCCAAACAGAAGATATTAAGAAGGCAATCTTACCACTATAGGCGACATAAAGACCTTTCGGAGCTTAGAAGACTGAGGGTCATAAATCATAACCTCCTGTGCAAAAAGTTTCTTTGCTAAGAATCAGAACTGGCGAGCAAGTCTTTGTTTGGGAAATGTCTGTAACGCTTGATGATGAATCATCAAATGGTTTCCTCCAGTTACAGCTCTCAATCACATTCTTGCTTTCATTTGCTTGATCACTCTTGCTTGAAACTCCACAATGAGGCGGTTCACTTTTGGAATTAGCTGGAAGAATACTTGGATCATGACCTTTGTGGAGATTATAAAGCAATTCTAAGATGTATCTACGCTTAAGTGAAGCTTCTTTTGCAGGAAACCAATTCCTAGTTAGATGAATAGAAGCAGAAAATAAGTTAAACCATCCCATCCAAATCACTGTTTCTCGGTACGTATCACAAGAAAAATGAAGATCTTTGCACAAGTTGAATTATTTACACAAGTAAAAGCACCTACACTACAACTCAATAAAGAAAGACTCCATATTGAACGTAAATAAGATTCTAAAAGTTTGTATCAATTTTCTAAAATATTAATTCTTGAAAGAGGTAAAATAATTGCCAGAACTAAATACTGAACTTAATTAGATTCTCAAATGCATGTTTCAATAGTCACTCTTTAAAGTAGTACGCTAAAAAACGATCTGCTTAATATGGCACAGTAAATTTAGTATGTCAGATGCAACTTCATCATATCCAAGGAGATGGAAACAAGACTACTTACCAAATTTTCTGATCTTGTGATAAGGGATGGATTGAATTTAGCAGGAGCTTGAGCCACAAAAAGATCCACATATCTGCGGGAGCTGAAATTGTCAAATGAAGCAATAGCATCAGAAAAGCCACTGAAGAAATTCACAAAAAGTTCACAATGAAAATATCAGTTGATTCCACTAGAATAGTAACATGTTTTTTTCGAAGATAACCGAACAGCCAAAACTGATTTGATATGTTAGACACAAACAAGTCTACAGAACCCAGCTTCACCTATGACCTATTAAGCTCATCAAAATTTTCATCTATAGAACGCATACATGCAGGAGTACTATGTACACAAAGATTATCTAGAACCAAGGGTTTACAACATTAATTACAGAACTATATTTAGATGACCAAATAGACAAAAGATCAAGGAAATGGTGATCGCAGCATACAGCCACATAGCAACTAAAAATTAAACTACAAATTAAGTAATTTCTGATCTAACTCACACTAGCAACTAAAAATTTGAAACCCTACAGGGCACATAGCATAGAACAAATTGTCATCATTTGCAGTAGAGTAACTGTTCCCCAAGATGTAGTTTTTGGTAATTTTACCTTCAACATCAATAACTACGCAGTCCAGTTCTTTACTCTCACGCTCGCTCAGGGTGTTCTTCCCAACTGCAATCGAAAAAAACATCAAAAAAGAAGTGAATAACAAAATCGATACAAGAATTGAATGGGGAAGATTCGGAGAAGAAGACACTTACAGCATCGAAGGAAGTCATACTTATCGAATCGACTTCCTTTTTACTGCGGGATTGAACTGACCGGAGACTCATCGGCACCAGAATAATACTGAGTTCCGACGGCTAGAGAGGGTTCGAGGATGATGCATATCACCACGAGAGAATGAATTTGAATTTGGCTTTCGAATTCTCTTAGTAGTTTGTTTGACTTTTTTTTTGGTATGATTCGATTTTGAAATTTCAAATTGATTTTAAAATCGTACCGAACCGAACCGATCCGATACTCTGAGAAGGAAGACAGCTGTTCCCGGTTCGAGGGACATTGTCGGTTTGATGTTAAAACCGTATGTATACTAGTATTATGCTCAAAAAATGTTTTTGGAAACATTTATTCATATCCAAACCAGTTTTGTTAACTCTCTCTAATATTCTTATAACAAAACACAATTAAAATTTTTTAAATATTCATATATATAAGTTCTATAATTAATATAGATATTTAGAAGATTTCTTCCAGATTAAAAGAAAAAATATTCTTTTCTAATCTCTTTTTGATTTTAAAATTTAAATGTAGTGAATCATTATTATATAATACAGAATGTTAATAAACTGTATTTTTTCTGCATTTATTGTGATTTGTATTTTTTAAAACGAACAGATATTACTCAATTAATAGAAAAAGTGTGTGTTCAACATACATATATATAAAATTTACCGTATATAGTAAATTGTCAAATTTTAAGAAGTTTATAATTTATAACTCATATATCTAAACTTAATAAAAAAATTTAAAATTATGAATATTAAAACATATTAAATTTTCAAAATAATACAAAAGAGTTATATATTGCATACTCGACATGACATGATTGAATTGATAATACTCAAAAATAAAATATGATTAATATGATAACTTCAATATAGGTTAAATATTCCTTTTACTATTTTAACAACACCAATATAAAATATGTTGAATTAAACTGATTTAATTAAAATTGTATTAAATATGTCGAATGGAACTCGTATTGATGAGATTCCTATTTGGTTGAATATGATTAATAACCTAACGCATCTTTATCTGCGCGATACAAGTAACCTGGTGACTATTCCCAGTGGAATATTCACCACGTTTTTGAAACTAGAAACATTGGACATGACACGAAGTGGTTATCAGTGGAGAAGTAAGGA
This sequence comes from Camelina sativa, assembly GCF_030686135.1. Lineage (NCBI taxonomy): Eukaryota > Viridiplantae > Streptophyta > Magnoliopsida > Brassicales > Brassicaceae > Camelina > Camelina sativa. The sequence continues at coordinate 3,098,966 of NC_141889.1, forward strand.
ACAAGCCAGCAGCATGGGCCAAGCAGCTGTGGAAGAGTTATGGATACTTGAAAGCTTAAAAGCTGTTTTCATATGGGTTAAAGACGTTGAGTTTTTTACTGCTGATTGTGTGTCTCAGATAAAGAAGTAGCGGAATTTCAGGTTCCATATTGGTGGAGATGGAAAAGCTGAGAATTATCATCATAATGATAAGGCAGTAATCTTCGATCACCTTGATGTCTCAGCGTCATCTATTAGACCCTTGATAAAAGTTGTTAGATCTGCTCAGTTTATAAGCTGCAAGAATGTAGGTACTGCGTTGAACCAGTTGGCAACTGATAGTGAATACAAGGTTCAGGTAAAGACTTATTATCTGTTGAATGTCTTTGGATATTTCATTCAAGAACATAGAGAGAATAAAAATTGATCTAAGGTTTTTTGTGTCTCGGGCAGTGCCTCTCCAGCTCAGAACGTAGAAAAATTGGTCAACGTGGATTTCAATTGGCTTATACCGGATTATTGCACTTTTGCTACATATCTATTTATATCTCCGCTTAGCTACTTAAATAAAGATTTTGGATATTTCTCACAAATAGCATTAACATAAATTTTGTTTCTAAATTTAGCACCAAATATCGTATTAACAGGTAAAATTACGAAAAAATCTTGTCATATTAAAGATTTATAGAAGATTTAAATAAAGATTTAATTATATTACTATATAATCAAATTCTTACAATGAGATAATACTAAACCAAATAAATAAAAAATAATTAAAGATTTGGTAGAGGAAAATAAAAGAAACGAATATAAATTTTTAGGTAAATAAATTTAGAAAGTGAAACTAAAAATTAATGTATCACATTGATAGGTAATTAATAAAGATATATCTTGAATTTGTTGACAATGAAATATATAAAAAATGGGGAAAAATGCCACAAAATCCCAAAGTTTCAAAAATGGGACAAAATAATCTCCAACTTTGGAGATGTCATTTTAATCCCCAACTTTGGGTTGACTTATCCAGAAAATATGAAACTTTCTTTGACCTCGCCGTTTTAGGCACGCGGTTAAATTTCCGTTAGAAGCTAATAGACGGGGTTAATAAACCGTTAACGGCTACCGTTTAGCCAAAATGACGACGACTTATAAACGAAAAAATTCCCAAATTGAATCCAATTCTCGAATCGAAACCATAATCCCTAACCCTAAAAAAAATTCCCAATTCTCTCAAATTCTCTCGAGTTCTCTTCATGGCGAGGACCCGTGGAGGAAAGAACACTTTTGTTCCGCCGCGGCGGTCGTTGCGATTGACGATGAATACTCCAGAGAAAGACTCGATTCAAACAAGATCTGAAGCCGAGACGGTTAGGATTATGTCTGATACTGAGGCGGATCGAATCGAAGAGATGAGTGTGAAGGATGGACCTGAGGCTGATCGAATCGAAGAGTAGAATGAGAAGGATGGTCCTGATTGTCCTGAGGCTGAGCGATTCATAGAGGAGAAGAATGAGAACAATGGACTTGAGGCGGAACGAATCGAAGTGGAGACTGAGAAGGATGGTCCTGAGATGGATCGAATCGAAGTGGAGACTGCGAAGGATGGTCCGGCTGAGCGATCCCTAGAGGAGACAACCAAAGATCGAAACAGTAAGGCAGTTCCTAAACGTAAACAAAAAAGGAAGATTGTTGAAGATATCGAAGATGATCGTGGGGCAGTGAGTGGAGATGATTGTGAGGTTGTTGGTGATGAGGTTAGATATGCAGCAGAGGTAACCGTGAAGAAGATCTTGAAGATCAAAGATGGAGCATTGTAGCGGTTCCAGAACGATATTGCGAGCCAAATGTAGATACTATAGAAGAAAGAGACGACAGTAATATTGGTATAGAGGAACAGAATTGGGATGATTTTGAAGCTGAATTTGGGCCGGATGCGAGAGAGGACGATGGAGACGAGAGTGATGGAGATGATAGTGGAGATGATATATGGGATGAGGAGAGGATTCCTGATCCTCTTTAATTCAGTGACGATGATGAAGATTGCGACGAAGAATGTGCTGCTCCACAAGATGAAGACCCGGAAGAGATTCTGAGTTTGGGTAGAACTTTCAATGGTCCAGATGAGTTCAAGATTGTTGTGCTAAGGTATTCACTAAAGACTAGATACGATATTAAGTTGTATAGGTCACAGAGTATGAAAGTTGGTGCTAAGTGCTCGTCGACTGATGTTAAGTGTCCATGGAAATGCTATTGTTCTTATTCTAAGAAGAAACACAAGATGCAAGTGAAGATATACGATGGTGAGCATGCATGTGTGAGAACCGGATTCTCAAAGATGTTGAAGCGAGGGACAATTGCTTGGTTGTTTAGGGAGAGGTTGAGAAAAGATCTGAAAATTACCAAGCAACAGATGGTTGCAGAGATCAAGAGAGAGTACAACTTTGAACTCACAGAAGACCAATGCTCCAAGGTGAAGACAATAGTTATGAAAGAAAAAAAAGCGACTCATGAAGAACATTTTGCTCGAATATGGGATTATCAAGCTGAGATCTTCCGATCTAATCCGGAGACTGCCTTTGAGATTGAGACTATACCTGGAACAACTGTTGGCAGCCTACTGATGTGTCTGCATTTTGTAGGGTTTTAACTATAGTTTTTAGGTTTGTTTTGAGTCTTTTCCTAGGTCCAAGTGTGCTTTTAGAGTCCTTTTAGTCTTTTGTGAGTCTTTACAGGTCCTAGGTGACTTTGGAAGGAATCTGAGCGTTTTGAGGATGGAAACATGCATCTGGAGCCAATTGGTTGAAGACTGATCGAGCTAGAAGGCAGATGGAATGAAAGCAAGAATGAAAGAGAGTTGCTTAGTTCACATGGGTTTACACAGAATCAGCTTACACTTTGGAAGTACCCATCCATGGTGAAAATGGCTGAGCTCACCGGTCATACATCAGAGTTCTATATATGGCCTAGGTAATTTCATCAATTTCTTTTTAGGTGGTGAAAGTACTCTTAAGTCTTTCAGGTATTTTGTCCTAAAACTCGTGTTCTTTGTTATGTTTTCTACAGAGTCCAGATGGTTGTACTGTAGCTTCAGCAGCAGGAGACGAGACTCTGAGATTCTGGAATGTTTTTGGAGTACCAGAGACCGCCAAAAAAGCTGCTCCAAAAGCAGTTTCCGAGCCATTTTCTCACGTGAATCGTATTCGTTGAGACTAAACACAACAAGGAAACCCATTGATTGTTACATAAAGAAAGAAACTATTTTTTTATTACTAAAGGATTCATTCTTTGTGAACTGTATTGACAAATAGAGATTGATTTTGTATATAAAGATTACTTGTATATATTGAAATCTGAATAGAAAGATTTTGATTTTATACTCTCTAAGGATATCCACTTTTACCATTCCTTAATATGTTTTTAGTACCTTCTCACTTTTGCCTTCTTTCGAGGGTCTGATGGTTATGCCAACTCCAGACTTAATTCAACGAAAGAGTGATATTGTCATATGTTTATAAATTGACTCATCGCCAATACAGTGATAAGGATTTTCAAATGTTTCTTAAGTCGTTGATGTTTGAAATATGGACAAGATTGAGTATTATAGTCACTAGTACTCTAATTATCGTGCTACTCTAAATTATTTAAATCAGCTCAGTTTTTACTGAAGAGTCATGATGAGTAGTTCAAGGCACTAATTCTTCTATCACAGTACCTTGAGGTATGCAAACATCTGTACAATTTGGGAGCCGAAAAATTGTATATTGAATATTTAAATCACTTGTTTTACCTTTGCACATTGGGAGGTTCTGAAATGAAGCTGCCAAGAATCATCACATTCTCAAAGCTGTCCAGGTAACAAAGTTCTGGATTCATTGAGTCATTGAGCACCAAGTGATTCCCAACTTTTAGTGATGTTACTTGTTAGCATATCTCAAGATAGCTTTTAACATGGATAGTGGCCTGGCTTAGTGTTGGCATTGACAAAGTTGTAGGGTTCAATTTTAAACAATATAAATGCCTAAGGATTGTTCGATAAATAACTTTGACATTGGCTAAGGCAGAAAATATTATTTACCGAACATCCTTAGGCATTTATATTATTTAAAATTAAACCCTACAATTTTGTCAATTGCAACACTAAGCCCAGACGACAAAGCTTCGTCGTTTTACTCATAAACCCTAGATCCGTCTATCTCAGCCGCGAATTATCTCCTTTGCTGAACATCCAGTAAAAAAATCCAACCAAGAGACAGAAACGGAGAAAGAGAAGGAGAGGAGAGATGGGAAAAGAGATCGAGTCCCCGCAGGAACAGAGCTCATACACTGTTGAGCAGCTCGTCGCCGTCAATCCTTTCAACCCTGAAATCTTACCCGATCTCGAAAACCACGTTAACGAGCAGGTTCCTTTTATCAATCGATTATGAGCATCGCTGGATTCTGATTTAGGAGTACATTGGAATGTGTTCAGCTTTCTGTTGTTGAAATCTTCTTCCATTGATTGTTTCGTTATGATTTTGTTTTAGGTTACATCGCAAACGTATAGTCTGGAAGCAAATCTATGCTTGCTTCGTCTTTATCAGGTACTGTAGTTGTTCGTATGATCATCATCATAACCATACCTGTCCAAAGTTAGTGTCTCCGATCGTTTACTGGTATTATTTCTTCTTATATGCAGTTTGAGCCTGAGCGCATGAATACTCATATCGTGGCTCAAATCTTGGTCAAGGTATATCTGGCTGACCACTTTCTGATTACTACCATTGTTTCTTGGCTTATGCATTACTCTCCCTGATTTTTTTTTCTCTTTTGTGAAGGCTCTTATGGCTATGCCAACTCCAGACTTCAGCCTTTGCCTCTTCTTGATTCCTGAGAGAGTGGTACGTTTCTTTCCCTTTTACTTCCTAATGGTTCCCTTTCATAGGGTTTATGAGTTGAATCATCGCCCAATTCAGGGATAGAAGATTTCTCAAATGTTTTTTCAGTTATTGATGATTGACAACTAGATAGGAATAGTTCAATCACCAGTACTCAATAAATTGTGCTACTCGAAATTAGTGAGCTCAGTCTTTGTTCTGAGAATTGATATACGCACCTGTTTGAATTGTGTTTTCAGCAAATGGAGGAGCAATTCAAGGCACTAATTGTTCTATCACACTACCTTGAGGTACGCTAACATCAGTATAAGTTTGGACTTGGGAGCAAGAAAGGTGTAGAATGGGTATTTAAAACACTTGTTTTGATTTTGCAGACTGGGAGGTTCCAACAGTTCTGGGATGAAGCTGCCAAGAACCGTCACATTTTCGAGGCTGTTCCAGGTAAACAAAATTCTGGATAATAAATAAATCGCCTAGTATTAAGAAAGTTTGAAGATTGGGATTAGTTATTGAAGGATAGAAATCGTCTAGAAATGCCAGCCACGTAAAAATTATTGATTACTGCTTTATGGTACTACTACTATCTATTCATTTTATGATTGTATGTGGATGTCTAATATGCAAGAGAATAAATGCAGGTTTTGAGCAAGCTATCCAAGCATATGCAAGTCACCTTCTTAGCTTAAGCTACCAAAAGGTTCCAAGATCTGTGCTTGCTGAGGTATGATGTTTGGTTTATGATTATTGACAGACAGCCAGACTAATTAATAGCATGATTAGCTTTAATCAATGGTAGAGTTTTGGATGTGAATTCTCTCGCTTTTTGTATACAGTATTACTTTCTTCCACATCATAGTTTATTAGTTTTAGTAATCTATTTTGTTAAACTTTTATTGTCGATACATGCCTTTGCTCACTAGTTGTGAAACATTTTGCACAGGCTGTTAACATGGATGGTGCATCTCTAGAAAAGTTCATTGAGCAGCAAGTGACTAACAGTGGATGGATTGTTGAGAAAGAGGATGGAAGTATTGTCTTACCGCAGAATGAATTTAACCATCCGGAGCTTAAGAAAAATACTGGTGAGAATGTTCCCTTGGAACACATCGCCCGCATCTTCCCAATCCTTGGTTGAACCAATATTATGAGGACACCTGCAAGTTTTCCTTCTGTCTCCGATGTTCTTGTCTTGTAAACACATTAAGACACTGATGTGAATTTGGGCACTGGCCTTCCTCTTTTGAGATTTTCTTTAAAATCAAGTAGAACTCAAAACTGTTCTTGAATCAATCTTTAGACAACCGGGAAAACAAAAAGGGTCTCTTGGTTTATAGGAATGGGCACGGCAAATGCATATATATAAAGGGTCGTTTGAGTTACAAGTATCATCATCTATATACTCGTTTAGTTGGATTGTCGTCCTCTCTCTTACACAGATCACATCCGAAGATTGACAGCCATCCATTTTGGAAGCTCACGTGTTTGACACCAAATCATCGTCACGTGCTTCTTTTCCTCCTTTCCCATGCACACATTTTGACTGCCTCCACCCTTTTTTTTTTTTCTTTCTTAAAATTTTGACTGATTTAAAAAATTAAAACTATATAATTAGTTAGATCATCTCGTATCTAAGATGTGATTTGCCTAATTAAGACAATAAACTTTTGATTCTTTTACGTAAGATAATCAGTATGTAAGCCAGCCGTATACAGACTTTTTTGAATTGTAATAACTGAACTATATTAATATTGAACCTATATATAAATATATATATATATATATATATTTTTTAATATGGTCGACAACAATGAAGGAAGCTAATAAGTAATAAGTTTATTTTTCTTTGCCAATCATGAATCTATATAAAATTTTGTTGTAATTATATTTAGTCGACATAATGAAGAATAATGAAGATCTATACATGTGATATACAATTATATTATGTAATAAAAGTGTGTATTTTAATTATAGATAGATACGTGTAAGATATAATGATATGGGATATATTCATAATATACGTGAATAAAAAGTGAAATAGAAACAAGGCAACAAACAACAAAACAAACAAAGATCAGACAAACAAGTCGTGAACATAAAAACGGGAGAAAGAAACAACAAGAGAAGAAAAGAAAAAAAAAGGCAAAGGAGGAGCACAAAAAAGAAACTGCAAATCCAATCTTTGTTTATGTAATAATCCATTCAAACCTTCTTTTATCCTAATTTGTATCTGTTCAATTCTTAAGATTTTTTTTTTTTTTTTTTTTTTTTTTTTTTTTTTTGTGTTTGTTTTCTTCTCCTCTTTGAATCTCTGTCGGGTATCCGAGAATTTCGAGGAGGAAACAAAAAAAATCTGAGTTTTTGCCCGTTCCCATTATCTCAGCTTGGCACTATTCAATGGGATTATGGTTAATTTGGTTCCTTGAAATTGATTTCATATTCTTATCCATAAGATATCTTGTGCTTTCTGTTACCATTTTGGGGTTGGTTCTTAAATTAGTTCTTTTCTTCTCCTCGCGTAGTTTAGCATTCGGAGTTTCGTGACAGCGAGAGTTGCTGGTTTCGGGTGGGGGTTTTATCGGTTTCGTGGGATCAAGACAGAGAAGGATTCGAGTTTGTAGAAATTGGAAATGAGAGATCTAATGATCTTTGAATCATATCATCGGGCATAAATTCTGGATTTTGAAGTTTGAGAGTGACCCATTTGACTTGGTCCTCGGAGATATCTTTATTCCATCCAGGTAAATAAAGCTCTCTCTTTCATGTTCGTTCAGGTAACGTTTGTTGATTTGAGTGGTTATAACTAATTTCATCTTCAGGGGATCAAGGATTAGTAGTAGACTTAATGCGACTAAGCAAATGGGTTTATTATCATCACGATGACTCTCCTTGTTGCTTCTGGAGGAGATTCAGTAAATGGATTCACCTGATAACAACAAAGCAGCGCCTAGATTTGTTGACATAGTCAAATCTTGGATCCCTAGAAAGAGTGAGTCCTCAAATATGTCGAGGGATTTTTGGATGCCTGACCATAGCTGTCCTGTGTGTTACGAGTGTGATGCTCAGTTCACTGTTTTTAATCGAAGGCACCATTGCCGGCTTTGCGGTCGTGTGTTTTGTGCCAAATGCGCTGCTAATTCTATCCCATCTCCATCTGATGAAACTAAGGATACTCATGAGGAACCAGAAAAGATTAGGGTTTGTAATTACTGCTACAAACAGTGGGAACAAGGGATTGTTCCCCCTGATACTGGTGCTACTATTATTAGCCTTCATTTTAGTTCGTCCCCTTCTGCTAGAAGTGTGGCAAGTACTGCCTCCAACTGCACCTCTAATAGTAGCAACTGCACCCTTGATTCAACTGTTGGACCGTCCCCTAAACCTAAGATGAATCCCCCGTCTAGCCGTCGTGTCTCGGCAAACATGGATTCTGAGCAGCAGAATTCATCATTCCGTAGGAGCTCAGATGCTTATGGGCATGTGTTAGATTCTTCTGAAAATCAAGTTGAATTCTTTGTAAACAGGTAACTTTTTTTTTCTTTTCTTTTCACTATTTTGTCTCAGTTTGAATTTATCTGTTCAGTTGCTCATTTTTGCGAGGATTAGTAGTGGCAGGAGTGATGGTGAAGCTGATGAGGATGACGATTATCAATCTGATTTTGCACAATCTTACTCTCAAGGAAATGACTACTATGGTGCCATCAGTCTTGATGAAGTAGAACATATCTATGGGTCACATGAATCTCATGACGTTGGTGTAAATATAGATCCAAACATAGGTTGCTTTCCCCCTGATCAAGATCTTGACTCACTGGATACGGAGACGATAGATAAAACTAGACTACAAGGGAATGAATGGAACGATGTGAAGGAGGGAAGCCCTCCTTGTGAAGAGTCCTTTGAGCCCGAAGTAGTGGATTTTGAGAGCGATGGGCTCTTATGGTTACCGCCAGAGCCAGAGAACGAAGAAGATGAAAGAGAAGCTGTGCTATCTGATGATGACGGTGATGAAGGTGATAGAGGTGATTGGGGGTACCTTCGCCCATCGAATAGCTTTAACGATAAGGAGTTCCACTCTAGGGACAAGTCCAGTGGTGCTATGAAAAATGTTGTGGAAGGGCACTTTAGGGCTTTGGTAGCGCAACTTTTGGAGGTTGATAATCTACCTATGGTCAATGAAGGCGATAAAGAGGGTTGGCTTGATATAATTACATCATTGTCTTGGGAGGCGGCAACGCTTCTCAAGCCAGATACAAGTAAAGGTGGAGGAATGGATCCAGGAGGATATGTGAAGGTCAAATGCATCCCTTGTGGCTGTCGCAGTGAGAGGTGACTTTTTTGGACCCTTCATATGGGATGTTTTCTGTGCTTGATGTTTGTTCTAGATACAGTGACATATATGGATTTTTCAAGTACTACTCGTGCTTTTGAACTGTATGATTAATATTCTGCGCAATTACATAATGGTTGACAATTTCATCCATTCTCCTTTAGGATTAACTTTAATGACATTTATGTTGGATTTACGAGAGACTGTTCCTGGATTTGCATTCATCAATTATCATTATCTAAGTGCTCACAATTTCTATATGTAGGAAGAATATTTAAACACTTCTATTTCGTTATTGTCCGTTATTGATAGTTTCACTACGTAAATTCTAGTTGAAAGTATTGTGCTTTATATTAGCTTCATGTTATTGTCCGTTATTGTTCGTTATTGTCCGTTATTGTCCGTTATTGTGCTTTATATTTTAGCTTCATGTTTGTGCTGTGAATATTTTTGTGAGGATCTATTCTCTGTCAACTGACTCCTAAACTCTGCAGTACTAATTAAACTGGGATGGTATTTTTTTAGTATGGTCGTGAAAGGAGTTGTTTGTAAGAAAAATGTGGCTCATCGGCGAATGACTTCAAAGATCGAGAAGCCGCGTCTGCTAATCCTTGGAGGAGCTCTGGAGTATCAGCGCATTTCTAACCAGCTGTCTAGTTTTGACACTTTGTTGCAACAGGTCTGAATTTTTCTTCTTCTATATTTTTCACTGTAACTATGGACTTGAATCCTTTGACTGAAAGAAAAGGAAAAGCATAATTCTGTCGCTTTAGAGATGTAGGTGGTTAGAAATTTCTGCATTATTAAAGGCTATCTCTGGTGTTTCAGGAAATGGACCATTTGAAGATGGCTGTTGCCAAAATTGATTCTCACAATCCCGACATTCTATTGGTGGAGAAATCTGTCTCACGGTTTGCTCAGGATTATCTTCTTGCAAAGGACATATCTCTTGTGTTGAATATTAAAAGGTCCCTTCTAGAACGCATATCACGCTGTACTGGTGCGCAGATTGTCCCTTCGATTGACCAGCTCACATCACCAAAGCTGGGTTATTGTGACCTGTTCCATGTGGAAAAGTTTGTTGAGAAACATGTTAGTCCTTCTCAAGTTGCAAAGAAAATGGCCAAGACTTTAATGTTTTTTGATGGCTGCCCTAAGCCTTTGGGTTGTACGGTAAGTTCCCCAACATGTTTTTGGTGTTTTAAGACATGGGATCGTTAACCTGTTATAATGACTATGCATATATCTGATTTTTATAAAAAAAAGTTAAAGTATGGCTGCTTGATCTGGTTTTTTCAGATATTGCTCAAGGGGGCTCATGAAGATGAGCTAAAGAAGGTGAAACATGTGATTCAGTATGGAGTTTTTGCAGCATATCATTTGGCTCTTGAGACATCTTTCCTGGCAGATGAAGGTGCTTCCCTGCCAGAACTTCCTCTGCAGACCCCAATTACAGTGGCTTTACCTGATAAGCCATCAACAATTAACAGATCAATATCCACAATACCTGGTTTTTCTGTGTCAAGTGCTGAAAAGTCTCCAACTACTGAATTAAGGGATGGGCCACATAAAGCCAGTGTCGACCTTACTGGTAATTTCACTTCTAGTAAGACTGATTTACAAGGGAGATTGGATGGAAACGACAGGATTGACCCATCTGAAAATCTGCTTCACAACTTGGATACTGTTTACTGTAAGCCTCCAGAAATTATTACCTCTAAGGAAGATGGGTTAGTTCCTACTCCAGAACCCAGGCAGCTATCGTTTCACAAGGAAGAACCTTCTGTTCAAAAAGATGAGTGGTCTGTTTTACCCTGTGCCACAGAACAAGTAACCGATGGTGCTTACACGGATCAATCCACAGTAACAGGAGATCAGAATTGTGGTAGACAGGAACAGATGGACTCTTCAAAAGGAGACTTTCTTCCTTCAGCATCTGACCATCAAAGTATATTGGTTTCCTTATCAACAAGATGTGTGTGGAAAGGATCTGTGTGTGAACGGGCTCATCTACTTCGTATCAAATACTACGGGAGCTTTGACAAGCCTTTAGGACGGTTCTTAAGGGATAATCTCTTTGATCAGGTACCTGTCATTTTAAGTGTATTGTTTATCTCTTAGTTTTTAACACACCATGTTTCTTTTAGCCAATGGTGAGCAAATTGAACCAGGTGGACCAGCTAATCCAACTAAAGTCCTATGGACACTTGTTACCTTTTTATTTTTACGTGGATAATTTTGGAAGCAATTTAAATAGGTTCCAGATTCATAAAATCATAAAAGCAATCCATGAAATAGTAGGAGGGTAAGTTTAAGAGAGTGAAACTGGAGGGAAAAGCAGAAAATGACATTAATATGGTTCAAAGAATCCAGAATAATAAATGTGTACGACCAGAGGTTAATAAAACCTATCATGTTGGTATAAATTTCTGGTTATTAATAGCTGACGCTTGTCATAATCTCTTGTTCAGGATCAGTGCTGCCCATCATGTACGATGCCAGTGGAAGCACACATTCATTGTTATACTCATAGGCAAGGTAGTCTGACAATATCTGTTAAGAAATTACCTGAATTGCTACCTGGGCAACGTGAAGGGAAGATTTGGATGTGGCATCGATGTCTGAAATGTCCTCGGATCAGTGGCTTTCCTCCGGCCACACGCAGAATTGTGATGTCAGATGCGGCGTGGGGATTGTCTTTTGGCAAATTTTTGGAGCTGAGCTTTTCTAACCATGCAGCGGCTAGTCGTGTGGCCAACTGTGGTCATTCCCTTCACAGAGACTGTCTCCGGTTCTATGGGTATGTAGAAATGCTTCCTAATAAACACTTCCTCTGCAGACTGTTTCGCTTGTTGCATGTTACTTTTTTTTTTTACTTCCAATATATCTGATTCTCAAGTGCATTGCGTAATGCAGTCAAGCGTAACACTAATACACTTTACATCAGATATATAGTCTAGATAGGCTCCGCGTAAGTGGTTGTGTTGATCATTCACATCCTGAATCCATAAGTATCAGTCTATGTTTGAGGGTGGTGGCCTTGTATTAAACAAGCTTGAACATGTCAGTACTGAGTGTCGTATATATTTTCCTCACTACAGTTTTGGGAGAATGGTGGCTTGCTTCCGCTATGCGTCAATCAACATTTATGCAGTTTTTCTGCCACCATCAAAACTTGAGTTCAACTATCAGAACCAGGAATGGCTCCAAAAGGAATCTAAAGAGGTCACAAGTTTCCCGTCTATTTAGTCAAACATTTGTACATGATAAACAAAAGCAGGAGCTTTATATTACTTATTTGTCATGTTTGTATACTTTAGGTGATTCAAAAGGCAGAAGTCCTTTTTAATGAGGTTCAGGAGGCTCTTGGTCAGATTTCAGCGAAAACAATGGATGCAGGTTCCAAGGGCAGCACTCCCAACAAGATAAAGCTTTCTCTTGAAGAACTTGCAGGACTTCTTGAGCAACGTAAAAAGGAATATAAGGTAGCCTGTCATGCAACTTACACACCGTTAGACTTGAGAAAAAACAGAGTTGCATGTGCTTGGTGCATGTCATCACTCACTGTCACACTCGCACTCACCAACCACCCGCACACACACCTACATGTTTAAATGTGGACATTTTTGGTATATACATATTGATAGTTAATTATCAACACCCGAATACAGAAACGCATATCCACTTTTCATGTGTCAACTACTGTTACTGACACTGTGAATAGACTATTTCTTCATTACACTCCTAGTGCAGTACTTGGTTGTGCTCAAAAAGGGATCAAAAAGTTCCTGTCAATTGTAGAAGTCTGTTTCATGATCTGCTGGCCTTTGTAGGCACGCGTATTTTACTTAGTCTCTGCACCTGTAGTCCTTTCTACAGTGTAGGATGATTTTTCTGTTTCCTCTATATGCAATACTAATTGAGGCTGTTGTGGGTTTCAGGAATCATTACAGCAAATGTTAAGTGTGTTTAAGGATGGACAACCTACTATTGATATCCTTCTGATAAACAAACTTCGAAGACTGATACTTTTCGATTCATATGCTTGGGATGAATGCCTAGCAGGGGCTGCCAGTATGGTAAGATATAACTATTCTGAAGCTCCGAGAAATTCTGCCCCAAAAGTTATGGGTCGCAACGTTTCTTTAGAGAAGCTTGGTGATGAAAAAATTAGGTCGATACCAACCCATGTTGATTCGAGTGGCAAAATTGCTGCTATTCCTGAAGATGTAGGCTCAGACGTGCCCCAAGATTGTAGGATGGAGTTCGAGCCTAGTGAAGGTGGCAAAGATAATTTTGCGGAGCCTGCGCAGGATGTTAAAACAGTACTCTCTGAGAGCCAGTCTCAAGCAACAGATTTATATGATACTCTTGATGCAGCATGGATAGGTGAACAAACTATTTCAGATAATTGTATTGCCCGTCCGCCTAGCAGAGCTGCTTCAGCAAATGAAACTCAGATTCCTGATTTAAGGCTATTGGGTTCAGAAAGTGGGCTGAACATTAAAGGCGTCCCTAGCAGTGATGAACATACAACACAAGTTCAAATGCCTTCTCCTAGTTTCTACTATTCACTCAACAAAAATTATTCGCTTAATTCTCGCAAGCATATTATGGCTGAAGACCGGCCTGTCTATGTTTCTTCATATAGAGAGCTTGAATGGCGAAGTGGTGCTAGGCTGCTACTTCCTCTGGGAGTTAATGACTTGGTACTGCCAGTGTATGATGACGAGCCTACTAGTATCATAGCTTATGCCCTTACATCATCAGAATATAAAGCCCAGATGTCTGGATCAGATAAGTCAAGAGATCGCTTGGATAGTGGAGGTTCCTTTTCACTTTTTGATTCTGTTAATCTTCTCTCATTGAACTCTTTGAGCGATTTGTCAGTCGACATGAGTAGAAGTCTTAGCTCTGCTGATGAACAAGTCTCGCAGCTTTTACAGTCTTCACTTTATTTGAAAGATCTGCATGCTAGAGTTTCGTTTACAGATGAAGGTCCTCCTGGGAAAGTGAAGTACTCTGTGACATGTTATTATGCTAAGGAGTTCGAAGCCCTGAGGAAGATTTGTTGTCCTTCAGAAACAGATTTCATTAGATCTCTTGGTCGTTGTAGAAAATGGGGAGCCCAGGGTGGAAAGAGCAACGTTTTCTTTGCAAAAAGTTTGGATGACCGTTTCATCATCAAGCAAGTTACAAAGACAGAGCTTGAGTCCTTCATCAAGTTTGGGCCTGCGTACTTCAAATACCTGACCGAGTCCATCAGTACTAAAAGCCCTACAAGCCTTGCAAAGATCTTGGGCATCTATCAGGTACAAAATAGTTGACTAACAATCTCTCTGAACTACATGATATAATTGAGAATGCTTTTGTTCGACTCAAACCGTAGTTTTTCTTGTTCTTCACTTTTGTTGATATTTAGTGAGACTCATAGTTCTTTGCTAATTCTTTCAAGGTTTCATCCAAACACCTTAAAGGAGGAAAAGAGTTCAAAATGGACGTCTTGGTGATGGAGAATCTTCTGTTCAAGCGGAACTTCACTAGGCTTTATGACCTAAAAGGCTCCACACGTGCTCGTTACAATCCTGATACAAGTGGTAGCAATACAGTTTTGCTGGACCAGAATCTTGTTGAAGCGATGCCGACATCTCCAATATTTGTTGGGAGCAAGGCAAAGCGGCTTCTTGAAAGAGCCGTCTGGAACGATACATCCTTTCTTGCTGTAAGTTTCTGGTTGCTAATCGTTCTTTAATCCCTTTCGAAATACTGAACTTGTTTGTGGGCTTTACATAGTAATACTGATGCAAGACATGTCTTGGTTTGTTCTTTTGGCTCAAGTCGATTCACGTAATGGACTACTCCTTACTAGTCGGGGTAGATGAGGAACGAAACGAACTGGTTCTAGGAATTATCGATTTCATGAGGCAATATACCTGGGACAAACATCTGGAGACTTGGGTCAAGACTTCAGGGCTCCTTGGAGGACCAAAGAACTCATCTCCCACAGTGATATCGCCGCAGCAATACAAGAAAAGATTCAGGAAAGCAATGACGGCTTATTTTCTGATGGTCCCTGACCAATGGTCGCCTGCAACGGTAGTGCCAAGCAACAGTTCTTCAGCAGAGGTGAAGGAGGAAGAAGAGCGAGACAATCCTCAAGCAACAGTTGGTAACAAGTCCTGAAGCATTTTCTGCAAGATACATACAGAATCAATATTCAGTTAGCCAATATAGTTTTTTATTTTTTGGTTGGAATGGTCCTTGGGTAATTTGTGTTTATGTACTACCCTTGGCCTTAGGTGTGGCATATGCCTCTTCCATCGCCTTTTGCATCAGAATTAATAAAAGCAAGATGCAATTGTACATACACTGCTTCAATCTTTTAGTGTTGTTCAGTTACTTTTGTTTACTAACATTTTGCTCAGTAAGTAAGTGCGTCAACTGCCTATAATATTATTTTCATTTTTTATAACGCATGCATTTTTTTTAAAGATGGGATCTTCAAGAACTTGAAGGTCTTTAACATTTTAGAATTCATATTAGTAGCATTGTAAGATCAGATTGAGTTCCAAATTACTACTTGAACTCTATTTATACTCCATCCAAACGCATCAGATGTAGGGCATCAAACCACCAGCAGACGATTAGATTTAGAACTTGAAGTCCGTCTTTTGGAGAGGTTTCTCTACTTTATGATGTATTGGGGGACTTCTTTTTGACTTCTCACTTTTAAGTAGTCATACATTTTCTTGTTTCATATAGGAAAGCTAATATTAGAAAGCATGGTATTGGCTCATGAGAGAAACAATATACATCAATCAAAACAGAGGAAAATATAATAAACACAGGAAAAAAAAAATAGAAAGATCAATCTTCCAATTTACCCTCCCTGCCCTAGCTTGCTTCTAAGGCAGAGGAAAATTCATATTTTCTTCTCTCAAAGTAAAAAGACAGAGGAAAACGTTTAAAGCAAAAATGGCCTTTCAAGACTTCGACAAGATTCAAGAACGCGTAAATGCAGAGAGAAAACGTAAATTCAGGAAGAGAATCATCTTGGGAGTCGTATCTGCGCTTGTTGTTGTTGCTGCCATTATTGGAGGTGCTTTTGCTTATGTTACATATGGAAACAAAACTCATGAACAAGCGAAAACTACAAACAACAAAACTAAGGATACCCCCAAGAAAAGCGAGAGCCCGAGCCAGAAACCTCCATCATCCGCTGCACAAACTGTGAAACCTGGCCAGGTCGATAAGATTATCCAAACACTTTGCCATTCAACTCTTTACAAACCAGTTTGCGAGAAAACTCTTAAAAATGGGACAAAGAAAGATCCTCCTTTATCTGATCCTAGGAGACTTTTAGAATCTGCGATTGTAGCTGTCAATGAAGATCTAGACAGAGTATTCAAAAAGGTTTTGAGCCTGAAAACAGAGAACAAAGACGACAAAGACGCTATAGCGCAGTGCAAGTTGCTTGTGGATGAAGCTAAGGAAGAACTTGGCACCTCTGCGAAAAGAATCAACGACACTGAGGTTAATAACTTTGCGAAAGTAGCTCCCTATTTGGACAGTTGGCTAAGCGCAGTCATGTCTTATCAAGAGTCATGTGTCGATGGATTTGAAGAAGGGAAACTCAAAACCGAGATACGTAAGAATTTCAATTCTTCTCAAGTTTTGACAAGCAATTCACTCGCGATGATAAAATCTTTAGACGGATACCTTACCTCGGTTCCAAAGGTTAAAACGCGACATCTTCTTGAATCAAGATCTTCAGCTGTAAAAACAGATCATACTACGTCTTGGTTAAGCAAGAAGGAGAGACGAATGTTAAAAGCTGTTGATGTGAAAGCTTTGAAACCTAATGCTACAGTTGCTAAAGATGGCAGTGGCAATTTCACAACCATTAACGATGCACTTAAAGCCATGCCTGCTAAGTACCAAGGAAGGTACTAACCAGTCTCATATTAATGCTTCATATTTTATAAACAAAGCTTCCAGCTAGGCCTAGGCTTTATGCTTCATATGTTTTTGTAGGTACATCATCTATGTCAAACATGGAGTTTATGATGAATCTGTGATTGTTGACAAGAAGAAAGCTAATGTTACAATGATCGGTGATGGATCACAGAAAACGATCGTGACGGGAAACAAAAGCCACGCAAAGAAAATTCGAACGTTCCTCACAGCAACATTTGGTATAACCCTAATTTTGCTTAAAATATTTCAAAGAGACAACTGAGAGGAGCAATAACCTTATTTGTGCTTGGTTTACTTTATAGTGGCACAAGGAGAAGGATTCATGGCACAATCCCTGGGGTTTCGGAACACGGCTGGGCCTGAGGGACACCAAGCGGTCGCAATACGTGTCCAATCCGACCGTTCGGTTTTCCTAAACTGTCGATTTGAAGGCTACCAAGACACATTACACGCATATACTCACCGCCAATATTACAGAAGTTGTGTCATTGTCGGAACTGTTGATTTCATCTTCGGTGATGCGGCCGCCATATTCCAGAACTGTGACATCTTTATCCGAAAAGGTTCACCGGGTCAGAAGAACACTGTGACGGCTCAAGGAAGAGTGGATAAGTTTCAGACGACAGGCTTTGTGATTCACAATTGTACAATAGCTCCAAACGAAGATCTGAAACCCGCAAAGGCACAGTTCAAGAGCTACCTTGGCCGACCGTGGAAAAAACATTCTCGAACCGTCGTGATGGAATCAACAATCGAGGATGTGATCGATCCTGTTGGTTGGTTAAGATCGCAAGACACGGATTATGCTGTCGATACATTATTTTACGCGGAATACAATAACGACGGTCCAAGCGGAGCAACCGCTTCTAGGGTTAAGTGGCCTGGTTTTAGGGTTATAAAAAAGGAAGAGGCGATGAAATATACGGTAGGACCATTCTTACAAGGGGAATGGATCAATGCGATAGGGTCTCCGGTTAAGTTTGGCCTTTATGAAGCTTGATGCTTGCT
The DNA here is from genome assembly GCF_030686135.1 of Camelina sativa. Classification (NCBI taxonomy): domain Eukaryota; kingdom Viridiplantae; phylum Streptophyta; class Magnoliopsida; order Brassicales; family Brassicaceae; genus Camelina; species Camelina sativa. The sequence goes on from NC_141889.1 coordinate 3,117,131, forward strand.
ATAGACGTAAAGTGGTGACTTTTTTTGTTTTTCTTTTAATTGATGTGGGTAAAGATGATATTGCATCTTGGAGATACAAGATTATAGAACATAAACATAGTTGAGGTAAAACTGAATGATTTGTTCTAAACATAGATTTCTACTGAATTTTTTTTTGGCACGAACAAGTTCTAAGGCGCTTTGTGATGGAACGGTATTCTCATTTTAAAATAAAAATGGATGCAAATATAACATAACTTGTATTGGCGGTGATGAGATCAGTTCATCACTATTACACAGCAATTGATGCATAGCCACAACATTAGTACATAGTACATACAGAAAAAGTTTTCCGTGATCCCAAAAGATGATTGAAGAAATAGCTTAGTACAACACAAACATAAGCAAAAATAAACGTGTGTTGTCGGCTAGCCTGTAGTGTAGTCCAAACCAACAAGCTCATGGATCGTATAGCCGTCAGCCACAGCGGCACATATGGCGTGCGAGCATGGTATACCCAACAAATTATACTCCCGGCAAGTGCATGTCCTTTGCTTTAGATTGACATGGAATGAACGTCGTCTAGAATCGCCCCTCACATCGTACTCAAATGCATCAACACGCTGAGTTGTTAACCCCTCGGAGATCTTTAAGTTTTGGCAAATCCGTTCGCGAACCTTTGGAGGATATGAAGATATATCAGCCTTCACAGCCTTTAGCCTCACTGCGAACCATGTCAGCAAGGTTGTCCGGATAAACTCCAGCAGCGGTATTATGGGCAATTCTCTAGCTTCCTTTACGACGGAATTAACAGATTTGGCAACATCACACGTCATAATATTGAACCGGTTACCCATGAAATGTGACCGCGTCCAATGGCAAAAACCTATCCCCTCTAGATAGTTTGCACACTCTGGCTCAATCCTACCAATCTCGGCAAAGGCTGCATGAAAATCGTCTACACGATATGCACAAGCAGCTTCAGATACAAGGTCAGCAAGATCATGATTGTTGAAGATAGTGCAAACCTCACGGTGCAAGTGAACCACACACGCCCCATGCGAGGATTTAGGATATACCTAGCTACAACAAAACGAAAGACTCGTGGTTACTTTCGGCGGCTATACTCTCTTGAATCCACATAATGGACGCATTACATACGCTGAACAGTTATATATCATGGCTGGCTTATTAAATGATAGCATTATTAGAACAAATACTCCTGTTATCAAAAACATAATTCACTAATTTGTGCGACGGTCTAAATGACTTTGCAACTCAAACTAGCAACCAATATATTATAACAGTCTCTAACCAAATACTAAAAATATGTTTGACATAAATTAAACTCCATGTCATAATATATCTATAGTAACCTTTTGAAACCTTTTCTACAGTAACAGATGCATAAATTCGTTACGATAACTTACCCGGCGTATGCCAGCGCAAATTGAGGAATGCCACTCCGAAACAAATACCAAATCATCACTATCTGGTATGACCGTATTGAGCATGCGGAAAAACCAATCCCAAGCTTTGTCATTTTCTCCGTCAACAATCCCAAACGCCAATGGATATTCCTGAAAGTTAGGATCTTGGCAGCTTGCGATTAGGAGGCAACCCACGAATCTCCCACGTATAGGAGCTGCATCAAGGATGATGACACGACGCATGGATGCGAACCCACTCAACGAGAATGAGAATGCTAAGAAGAGGTATTTGAACCTATTAGTTTCCATATGGAGGTGCGTAATGGTTCTGAGATAAGCCTGACCCAGACAATAGAAGTAAGAAGGAAGTAATGCGAAACTGTTATCAGGTTCTTGTGATTCCCACGCTTTCCAGTAAGACACCATCGCCTTGTGATTGTCTAAAAGAAGCTTTTGAAGATCAGTCGCCTGAGCAAACTTTGATTTTTTTAAGCTCCTTAAGAAGTTGGTTTTCGCCTGTATACGGTATGCACTACGATCCTCCTCATCCTCAACGGAGCATATGTGTCTTAGGTTTGCACTCGTAATCTGGTAATTTTCAGAATCTTCTAGCTTGACAATATACACACGCCATGGACACGAATCAGATATGCAGGTCAACGTAGTCAGCTTCTTTCCCATACGATGGAATTGAAAACGCCTATTCATTGCGTATTCAGCAAGTTTGGCTAGGAAATCACGTTTGTTTGTGAAGACATGTCCAACAGATATATCATCGCCTTCGTACTCCACTGCAGTCTGCAAACCTCAATGTCATTGTATTAAAAAAAAATCAATCACGCTAATATTATAGTTCTGTCACAAAATATCATATCATTAATTAATATGCATATTAGTATATTAGTATATTACATACCTCAAGTGCAGATGATGTTCCATATACATCATCTCCATCACCATACTGTTGCCAATAGTTGAAGCCATAGTCATCATCTTCTTCCATCACTTTTTCCTCTAGGATTCATGACGCATTAGCATCAACTGACTGTTCAACGGACAGTTCGGAGAGATATAGTGGCACCTCGCTCGTCTCCTCATGCATAGCCAAGCATATTTCCATAGTCTCGTCGTTTGTCACTGTCACAAGGCAAGTCTGTTTCCATGCGGCGCTACCAACATCCATCCACTCTGGCCATTGAAACGTCAGGTACACGTCATGAGAGAGCCCAAACTCATCCATGATAATCTCTCGACTGCGTGTTAGCCCGTCCCCGTGACGAACTTTTAGTTTTTTCACAGTATCTCTTGAATTGATTATGAAAATCCAACCGCAATCGGAAGTTTGTGCCCATCTCCCGTTGACCACGCGAACTAGTCGATCCGCCATCTGTCCACATAAATTAAAAGCGAAATCATTTGGTATTACTGTATAATATTTATATCAAAGGTTAAAAAGCAGATGAAGACAGAGCACTTACTTTTTATCTGGAAGTTAGGTGTCTCTCTCCTTCAATTCAATTTTGGAATGTTAACAAGTGTAAACGGTGTTTATATAGTAGAGTAGGGGTTCGAAACATATACATGATTCATCTGTTTATAACTTAATATATATTTGACGCCATAATTTTACTCTCTTCTTCTTTAAAAGCAATCATTTCACTGAGTAGCCTTTGTTATCCTCTGTTGTATCAGTCATATTCGTAGGGTAGAAAAATGTCACGCCACTTTTCATTGGGTAGAGAGATATATCCGCGGCGCAGTATCTGTACCTGTCGTTGAGAGTTGAGACCCACTTTAGGGTTCCACCTGGCACTTACTTTCCCTAGGCATAAAAAAATCTCCTTCTTTGCCATCAGTTTTTTTTTTCTTTTTTTTTCCGGTATTCATGTGTTCACAACTTCACATTTCACAAATACGAAAATTAGAATTTTAAACCGGACGGTTTAAGCGGGTCAATATCTTGGTCCATCAAAACCGGGCCAAACTAACGGTCAGAAATGTAATCCTTTTACGCAACTATTGTAAGCTTTTACAACTTATTTTACTCGGCTGTGTAATCTACATCACTTCGTTATCATTTCACTACGTCTAATATAACTGGTTGCTTCAATTAACTCGTCCAAAACATCATTACTCCACACTTTAAATCCCTAGCTACCACAAACACAAAATAACGGCTACATCATCTATCACGTCAATCCTACTGAAGAGAAGATATCATATGAGATTTGCTATCCCTAATCGCAAGGTTCGAAATGCAACACGTAATCTGTTGAGCATTTCACCTGACAACCGGTATTATCTCCCTCTAACCCCCAAAACAACGGGTTTCTATTTTCCCGCCTGAAGTCACCAAAGATACTATACTAGTTACATACTAGTTACATTGTGGTCAAATATACAGTACTTACTAGTCAATTCCCTAGTTAAACCTGCAACTTTCATTCAATTTTATGTCTCGCATTAACGTTAATTATACACAAATTAAATTGACCCTATTTAGTTTTATATTCAATTATTCATACATAATTTATTTTTGTTGCTTGTATGCCTTAGCTTGATACAAGTTTGGTAGAATCCAATACCAATGTGAAATATTTTATAACGAAAAATAAATGTTTTTTTTGTTTTGTTTTATAACGTACAAAAATATATTCAACCATATCAGTAATAATGTAATATGATCGGTTCAACTTCAACCGATTGGCTTAATCACCCCATAAACTGTCCCCTTGTAGCAATATTTTTCCAAAACCAACTTAAAAGAACATTACAAGAAAACACAAAACAAAAATATAAAGGAACAAAAACAGAATCATTCACAATAGAAACACCGAGCCATTTTAGATATTCAAGCCATCACTAAACGTTACCCCTGTAGAAGGCAGCCAAAGATTTCCTTTAATGAACTGAGAAACTGTGAAGTTGTTAGCCTGGTCCGAGTTATTAAATACGTGGTAACCAGGCCATTTGACTCGGCTGTTAAGTCCTGAACCAGGCCCGTAGTTCATGAACTCTCCGTAGAAGAGTGTGTCCAATGCAAAGTCAGCGTTCCACTCGAGCCATCCTTCGGGTCTCACAACGTTGCTCATGTTGTTCCTAATGAAAACTGTTCTTGAATATAGCTTCCATGGCCTTCCTAAATACGTCCGTGTCGTATTTAGGTATGGGACCAAGTCTGCGTCTGCCGAGATATTGCTGAATTGAATTGAGAATCCTGAAGTTGAGCAAAATTTAAAAGGTTTCAAATTTTAAAACTCTGTGGCTTTCACCAATGGTTTAAGAAAATTGATCAGGACATAAGTTTGAAAGATTGAGGATGTCTACAAACATAAGAAAGAGACTCAAGAAGAGTGGCTAACTAAGCAAAGTACCTGAGGGTTGGTTCATATCTTTACGGCCTTGTGCAGTGATGGTGTTCTTTTGGTTAGGGAGTCCTCTCTTAGCCAAAATTTGACAGTTTTGAAACACAACAGTCCCATCCCCAAATATAAAATCTACAGTTCCCGTGATGGTACACTCACGGTAGAACTGACGCATGGTGTGCGTGTAGAGTGTATCTTGATAACCCCTCATCGCACATCTGTAGAAAACAGAGAGGTCAGAGTCTGACCTAAGTGCTACCGCTTGATGCTTCTCTGGCCCCGCTGTGTTCTGGAACGTTATATCTCTCGCTAAGAATCCTCTTCCGCTTACCGCTGAATTATTTGTGTCACACAATGTTTCAAATCCATCAGTATTATTAAAATAATTACTATTATGAAAACATGAATTAACAACAAAAGTAATCTTATATATTACCGAATGTAGCTGATCTGAAAGTGGTCCAACCGTCGATGAAGCTGCGGTTACCAGAAATAATTGTCACATCGATACCATCACCTAACATTACGATGTTCCACTTCTTCTTCTTGATCTCCACATTCTCTAAATATAAACCCTTTTTAATGTATATGACGATACGTGTCGAGCTATAATCAGGAACTTGCTCAATGGCGTCCATTATCTTTGTGAAGTTGCCTGTCCCATCCAGAGCTACACTAACGTCGTAACTCCTACCGTTTGATTCTAATAGTTTACGATCGTCCGATCTGACCCAGTCTGGGAATTGAAGGCTTTCGTCGTCGTCGGTGTCTCTGAGTGTGCGGCCCGGTGGGGCCTTTGGTCCTTTAGCAATTGGGCCAGGTTTAGAAATAGGCTTGGTGTGTTTCTCGTCAGTTTGAACAAGTGGTAACAATTCCCTAAGCATAGAATATAGTTGATCGAGACTGCCTGAAATCATACATTATAAACCAATCTGAATCAAACCGGACGTAATTAAAACTGAATGTGAGATTGATTAGTACAATAAAGAATGGAATAAGAAAATGATTAAATTACCAGCGATAAGGGATTTGACGAGACCAGAGGTACCGTCGAAGCCTTCCCTACAAGTGTCTTGGTTGGATAGTGCAGCACTTAACCATGTCCTTGTGTCCGATGCCACGTTCCCTGTTCCATTACCCTTACCTGGTCCCATTCAAAATCATCACACGCATTCTCAGTTCTCTTGATCACTTTGATATACTGTTCTTATATTTTAGCACTATCATTCGTTCCTAGTCATATATTCACACTTATATTTATTACGCTGAAATCTAAAATTTTGAATCCACGTTCTGTGTCCCTACTACCCACATGCCATTTACTATAATGATTGTAGAATTTGCTTTCGTTTCAGCAACGAAAATGCACAATGTTGATATAACATCATCACCTGATAAACACTCAAACTACGACCACATAATTTGTTTTTTACTGATATATACAGTCTTAGAAACAAAATTTTATTTAATAGATAGTGTTTGGTAATTATTTCACAGACTAAACCGTTCCTATTTTAATTATATAGCCTGCACACATATTAGATGTTTAAGCTCATAAAAAAAAAATTATTTACTTTGTCTAAGCTGAAATAACAAAGAGGATAAATTATACTCCCTCCGTTTCATAATATATGATATTTTAGGAATGTTTTTTTGTTTTATAATATAAGATGTTTTCAATTTTTTATGCAATTTTTAGATTATTTTAGTATTTTCTAAATATTTATATTATGCAGTCTTGTTTATGATTGGCTGAACTTTTTAAAAGTAAATTCATTTTAATATGCGTGCTTTTAGCTAGAACATCTTATATTTTGAAACGGATGGAGTATAATATACACATATAATTCAATAAATTTGGTAAAAATTGTAGCATTAGTTGGATATAATAGTATGTTGTCCAAAAAAAAAATTGGATATAATAGTATAATAGGATTATATCCGGTCAAAGAACCACCTAATAACCGTATCGCAATCAATTCGTTACGGCTTTCAAATTAAATGCAGCAAGTGCAATATAAAAATGTCAATGAGATGCCTTACTATAGAGACTATGGTAGCATTTAACACCATGATACATAAACGATAATATATTCTATGGTATCAAATCATCATTTATTAGAGTCGTGGAGAATCTAACTAGATAAAGTCCAAACCAGTCGAGTTGTACAGGTGTATATCATGTGTTGCAAAAATAGATTGTTACTGCTGTTTTATATGTATTTGTATGAAAAAGACTCAAATTCCATTAAGGTCTTATACGTCACATTAGTCTCTACCCTTTGGCCTTTACCTATATATTTGTTACTTTGTATGTCTGATGTGTAATGTGAAAAAGACTTTAACCGCTAATCAGATAGTAAGGTGTTATTTCCTTGTTCAAAAGCGTTAGTTTGAACCAAATATTATGTTGGCGTTTGATCAAAATCATGGCTCACTCTTTCTATTCATAGCTAGCAACCGGTTATCACAAACGTCATTTTTCCTAGTTTTCATTAACCGGTAAAAAGCATATCTATAAGTAGTATTATCTTGTTTCATTGTACTCCAATTTGATTATCATTTTTACAAATCTCACTTAAGCATGTATTGATTTTATCCAACCGTTTTTCAATCTGATAACAATAATTTCGGGACCTCATGATCAGAAAATTACATCCACAAGTGGAGTAAAAAAAGATCATGCATTCAAAGTTTCCAACAATAAATGGATGCGATAAAACTCGATAAATGTTGTAAACTATAGAGTTTAAGGTGAGTACCTTTTGGATTCTCAGAAGCAGAAGCAGACCAACTCAGCTCCTCTGAAGAAAAGTCAAGCAGATCAAGGCAATCGGAAACCGCATTCTGCAGCCGGCGATCTCCACTGAAATCCGCAAACTGAGACAAAATCGTACTCACTTGTCTTATCACTTCCACTATTGTGTTTATGGAGCCCACAAACTCGCTCGCCGGAACTTTCAAGTATTCGTATTGCATATTCTCTGATGACACACACAGACCCGACATGATCAAGAAGATTAAGAAATACTTCAAGAATGACATTTTTCTTCTCTCTGTCTCTCTCTCTCGTTTTTTTTTTAAAGCTACCTTAAGTTTGTAGCAATAATATAAATAAAATAACTAGAAAAAGAAAAAAAAAAGTTTGTGTGTTTTTTTATTTATGATATGAAGTTCTTGAGTCAGTGTCCTATAAAAAGAGGAGGTGTATTAAATTCCAACTACCTCTCTGTCTACTTCTAAACAGTTAGTCTACTAAAAATCTTTAATTGAGGGACTTAATTTCATGATCCCACCCAACGTTTGCGTTCCTTCATCGTTGATATTTTCAATAATATATTTATGATGTAATGTATCTTAATTATAACTCAACCGTCCCACACATTCAATGTTATTCTCAACTTCGGTCGTATCGGCACTAGCGCTCTCGGATGCAGCTGTTTCACACATTCACCGTCATATCAATTCTTAATTGTAACTCCACCTGTGTTATTATTATCTTACGTTTTTAGTTTTTTTTTTATTGAATGACGTATACTATTGATAGAATCGTAAACAAGTTCATAATTTAGCTAGCTGTCGACTAAGTTAACTCTCTTAAGATATTCCAGGAAAACTGAATGTTTCTAGGGCAAGAAAGAATCTAGATCAAGGAAATATTTGTTTAACCGATCTGCCATCCAATTACAGTATACGATAAGTTTACTACTAGTGCCTTGCTTATTTTGTTAACCATGGAAAAAAGTCAAGAGACGCTAATAAGGGAGTCAAAGAGTCACGTGACCTAGTCACAAAGAAGAAACGGCCATTGGGCCATAAGGAGACATTAAGCCCAATTTCAATATGGGTGTTTCGTTGGAAACTGAAGGAGATTAAATTGCACAATAAATATAATCATATTTATAAGGGTTTAAGATGGTACAAAATTGACAGCACTGTAGATTTTTTTTTACTGGGATAACTTTTCTTGATTACCAGATCTCCAAACTTTAAACAAGAAGACTCGACAAGTTTTCTTACTGTAACTGTATTAGTATTTACTTTTCATCCAGAAGATATAGGCTTTGAATGGTTGTCTAATCTGCTCCGGACCGGACTAAAGTCGGACCAATCTGCAGTAAATTCACCATTCACAATTTCAGCCAGTATGCACTACTCCATACTATAAAACTCCATACTGGTCTGCAATTGAAAAAGAAACTGCGTACTATGGAAATTGTACTATTGGTCCAATTTTTTCGGTTTACTCCTTAAAACCTCTATACCAATTCCATACCAAAAGTGAAAGTTGGATTAAAACATGATTCTTAACTAGTTGGATTCAAGTTTTTTGTTCTCATTGGTTAAATTTGTGTTTCTTTGTACTTTTGAAAAATGTGTATACATATGATCATTCATAAGTATTAAAAATCCACAAAATAAAATTCCCAAAAATAAAAACTAGAGCTACGAGAGAGAACTCTCTTCTCTTCAATCTTAAAAATTTAATTTTGTTTTGAATAAACTATTTATCTCCATAATCGAAATAATATTATTATGGGATAATCAAAATAATAGCTTTTGACTTATAATTCTTATCTTAGAAAGCTATTTTTTTTTTTGTTGAACTCTATGTTATGGGATAATTGAAATGATAAATTTTGATTTATAATTCTAAATATATCTTGTAATAATTATTATTAATTATGATAAAAATATTATTAAAATAATTTAAATCCTTTGTACATATCACTCCATACTATAGTCTGATTTTTACTATTCATAATAGTATGGTGTTGTGCATACTAATATTTACTTCATACTACAATCTATTCCACTCTATACTAAAATGTTAGTACGAACTATCTAGTACAGAGTGTAAGAAGCAACAATTCAAACCTTATTACTACAATATGGCTCGAGCTAACCCACTGACCGTCTTATGCTTACGCTCGTGCTCACGTGACGTGATTTCGTTTGACCAGGTGTATTTTGACTGAAACATACACATACACACCATTGTGTCTCTTAACTGATTTATCGTAGGAGGAACTTACTAAAACATCGTATTCAGAGTTTTCAGACAGAGTATCTACTTTACACACACAGTACACAGTTTACTTATTGTCACCAAAACGACACCGTTTCGAGATGGTCCTTCCTGAACAAAACAACGGTGAAGCAAGAACCAAAGACGAGCTGTGTTTCCCGATTAGTTTTGTCTTTTTGATTTCTCTTCATATCCCTTTCCGTTTTCGCCCCGATTTTTTTCCCTTCTTCTTCCGAATCGTCGGATTTGTATCCATCGACGACCACCTTTTTGTTTTTTGTTTTTAAAGACTAAAGAAAGCACACAATAAGCCTCCACTCTCTCTCTCTCCCTCGCAAGATCTGATCCGATTTTACCCTCTTTTTTTTTTCCATTTCTCTCAAACCCTAATCTTAAATTCAGATTAAGCGTTTTGATCTTTTCCTTTCTCATACTTTTCAATTTCAAGATTAGAGTCTCAATTCTGTCTTCTCTGAATTCGATCTGGGCCTTGTACAATTTTGTTACTTTTTCCCAAATTCTGGTTCTTTTTGGTGGCAAGGTTTTCAATTAATGTGGTAGATCGAGACCCAAGGGAGGAGGTGGGGTTGAGAGGTGCATGAGGATTTGGTGTTTCTCTTGCTTCACCGACGAAGAGGAAGACGTAAACAGCGGCAGAGTGAAGAAACAATCTTCTTTAGCAACGGCCATGGAGAACAACAATAACGGCGATGGCGATTTTGGTGAAAACGAGAGGGCAACAAGAGTCTCAAGCTGGAGGCTGTGTGCGGAGATGCTGGCGAGGGAGGAAGAAGGTGAAGCCGCTGAATTGGAACGCTTATGGACCTCTGAGATTCGACTACATCAGTTAGTTCAAGGAGAGAGTAGCAATGCTGCGCCTTCTGCTGCTGCTGCTGCTGCTGAGGATAGTACGATGGAGGAAGCTGATCATGATTCGCATCACAAGCGTGCCAAAGTGTACTCTGGGCTTCCGTGAGTTCTCTCTCTAACTCCTTTCTCTTGGCTTCGTTTTCCTTCGAAAGAAGATTTTTTTGTTTTTAAAAGTGGATCTTGATCAGTGACGGTTAAGTTCAATTACAGTGAGTGCAGGTCGGTTTCGAAGGTATCTTCAGATGCTGGGAATTCTGGTTCGTTAGTGGAGAGAACTGTTAGTTTTGGCATAGCCTCTTCTTCCCGGTCGGATACTGATATGTTCTGCCAGAATTTCATCTTGAATTATAGTCGGAAAGATGGGAGAAAAGATGATGGAGATGATAACGGTTCTTCAGACGCTGAAGATTTTGAAGTTCATATTGATTTGACTGATGACCTCTTGCATATGGTATGCGTTTTTTTGTTTGCATTTTTATATAAATACCTAGGTTTCCTTTTCTTTCTTACTAGTTTTTTTGTAAATTTCTTTTCTTGCAGGTATTCTCGTTCTTGAATCATGTCGACCTTTGTCGCTCTGCAATGGTATGTCGGCAGTGGAGAGTAGCTAGTGCGCATGAGGATTTCTGGAAGGTCTTGAACTTTGAAAATATCAGGATTTCTATCGAACAATGTAAGTTGTTTTGCATACATGATATGTTAAAGTTGTCTTTTTTGTTATTTGGCGTTTGAAGAAAATAAACTAGGTCCTTTGTTTAAAATTTCTTGTAAAACATGTTAAACAACTGGTGATTGTGGAAACCTTAAAATAATTTGAGATTTGGAGGACATTAATATACATTGGATAGAAAATATAACTTCCGGTTGCTTTATTTGCAGTTGAAAGCATGTGTGGTCGCTATCCCAATGCTACCGAAGTGAATGTTTATGGTGCTCCTGCTGTTAACGCTCTGGCTATGAAAGCCGCTACCTCTTTGAGGTATCTGTATTATTTAGCCTCAGATATGGTTTCTATAAAATTAAGTTACTATGTATCCATCGGAATGCTTTTGATATGTTTCAGGTATCTTGAGGTCTTAACTATAGGAAAGGGTCATATCAGTGAAAACTTTTTCCAGGCATTGGGAGAGTGTAATATGTTGAGGAGTGTGACTGTAAATGAGGCTCTTCTGGGAAATGGTGCTCAGGAAATACACCTGGTTCATGATAGGCTACGCAAACTCAAAATTACGAAATGCCGCGTTATGCGCTTGTCTATCAGGTGATTTTGTTTTTTAATCATATCGTTTTATTCTTAATCGTTTATGTGTGTTTCATTCTTAATTAATATTATTTTTTCTATCTTTTAGGTGTCCGCAGCTCAGGTCTTTATCATTAAAAAGAAGCAATATGTCACAGGCGATGCTTAACTGTCCACTCCTCCAACTTCTTGATATAGCCTCATGTCATAAGCTCTTGGATGCTGCTATCCGTTCAGCGGCCACTTCGTGTCCTCAGTTAGAGTCACTAGACGTTTCAAACTGTTCCTGTGTCAGTGATGAAACTTTGCGTGAAATAGCGCAGGCTTGTGCTAATCTGCATATTCTTAATGCTTCATACTGCCCCAATATATCTCTTGAGGTTGGTCTTATTATCTACCTGCTTCGCTCCCTCCCTTTCTGTTGTCTCTCATTCTCCTTTTTTTCTGACTCAGATTGCCCTTTTCTTCTTTATAGTCGGTACATCTTCCATTGTTGACTGTTCTCAAGCTGCATAGCTGTGAGGGTATAACATCCGCGTCTATGACTTGGATTGCTAATAGTCCTGCACTAGAGGTTCGTGTGCTACAACCTTTAACTATGTGTTTTTCCACCAACCTCTTTTTTTTTCCACACCCACATGCTTATTGTTCTACAACCTTTAAACGAAGACCAAAATTTCAGTTGGGTAAACCTAACCATATACTCTATTGCAGGTTTTGGAGCTTGACAATTGCAATCTGTTGACATCTGTATCTTTGCATCTCTCACGTTTGCAGAGTATAAGCCTAGTCCATTGCCGCAAGTATAGCTCTCATCTTTGGTTTGCTTTCAACCTACAAATTTTATTGTGATGCCTTTCTTTTTATCTTATGCTATTATTTCACTCATATATCCCTCTTTGCTGTGTTTAACAGATTTACAGATCTGAACTTGCACAGCACCATGCTTTCGTCAATCACTGTTTCAAACTGCCCAGCGCTTCGCCGTATCACAATCACTTCCAACTCCCTTCAAGTATGCACTTAATTAATTATGATTTTGTTACTCCTGGCATTTTAATTAGGATTTCTGATCTAAAAACCCGTGAATATTTCTTCATTTTGTTGCAGCGATTAGCTCTTCAGAAACAGGAGAATTTGACAACATTAGTTCTGCAATGCCATTCCTTGCAAGAAGTGGATCTCTCTGATTGTGAATCATTGTCCAATACTGTTTGTGAAATATTTAGTGATAATGGTGGATGCCCAATGCTGAAATCATTAATTCTGGACAACTGTGAGGTATGATACAGTTTCTTCCTTTTTTTTCTCTATAGCTATTGCCTGCATTGGATAGCAGAATGATATTTTTACTGGTTCCTAAACGTTTCTATTTTTTTTTTAACATTCTTGTAGAGCTTAACAGCAGTGCGGTTCTGCAATTCATCGTTATCAAGTCTTTCCCTTGTTGGCTGTCGTGCTGTTACTTCTCTTGAGTTGAAGTGCCCTCGCATAGAGCAGATCTGTTTAGATGGATGTGATCATCTCGAAACTGCATTATTCCAGCCTGTGAGTGTTGCTTTTTCTCATATCAAATAGCTAACTTATCTTAATTAATCGATTTCTTACTTCTCCCTTCTGGCTGTGAATAGGTCGCGCTCCGGTCTCTGAATTTAGGAATATGCCCAAAACTGAGTGTGCTCAATATTGAAGCACCTTATATGGTGTCTCTTGAACTGAAAGGTTGCGGTGTACTGTCTGACGCAATCATTATATGTCCTCTATTGACATCTTTAGATGCGTCTTTCTGCAGGTAAATATCTTTTTTTTTTTTTTTTAATTTCCATTTGTGTGACTGATATTATGGTGCTGATAATCAATTTACCTCATTACCTTTTCCAGTCAACTGAGGGATGACTGTCTGTCTGCAACCACTGCTTCCTGCCCACTAATTGAGTCACTGGTGCTAATGTCTTGCCCTTCTATTGGCCCCGATGGCTTGTCTTCCTTGAACGGGCTCCCAAATTTGACTGTTCTTGATTTATCATACACTTTCTTGATGAATTTGGAGCCTGTCTTTAAGTCCTGCATTCAGCTGAAGGTAATTAAGGCATTTTGACTTGTATGATGCTGAATGTTTTTCCTTTCTGTCAGCATTAGAGCATATATTTATCAACTGTCAATGAGAAAGTTGTGAGTTATTTTGGGTGCATTCTTTGTATATCATCATCCATTCATGTCTATTCCTATCATATTATCATATTACTTTTGGGATTTCTTTGACATTTTATTGTTTAGGTGCTAAAATTACAAGCCTGCAAATATCTCACTGACTCATCACTGGAGCCACTATACAAAGAAGGTGCTTTACCGGCACTTGAAGAGCTGGACCTGTCTTATGGAACTCTTTGTCAGACTGCGATAGATGATCTACTTGCATGCTGCACACACTTGACTCATTTGAGCTTGAACGGCTGTGTAAATATGCATGACCTCGATTGGGGTTCAACCAGTGTACAGCTATTTGATTATTTGGGGGTCTATAGTTGTAGTGAGAATACCCAGGAACCAGCTGAAACATCCAATCGGTTACTGCAAAACCTAAACTGTGTGGGTTGCCCCAATATCAGAAAAGTGTTAATACCACCTGCTGCTTGCTTTTACCATTTATCAACGCTGAACCTTTCGTTATCGGTCAATCTGAAGGAGGTTGATCTCGCCTGTTCCAACCTTGTTTTACTTAATCTAAGGTATGAGGCTTTTGCATTTATTATATAACTTATGTTCGTTATTCTATTGCTAATTCCATTTCAAATCGAAATGAATTGTCTAGCAACTGTTGCTCTCTGGAAGTATTGAAGCTTGGCTGTCCAAGATTGGCTAGTCTCTTTCTTCAGGTATATTTCTGCCCGATAACTGGTATCTGTTTATATTGTATTTGTCTCGGTTTTTCTTGAAGCTAGTTTAATAAACTCCGTATATGTGTTTATATGAGTTAAACATGGATATCTGTTCATAGACAGAATTACTTTTACATATGTTATCACTAAATAGTAAATACATTTTGGTACCTTTTTCTTTGGTAGTCTTGTAACATGGACGAAGCAGGAGTTGAAGCGGCAATATCAGGATGCAGCTCACTCGAGACATTGGATCTCCGTTTCTGTCCAAAGGTACTTACAATTAATGAGTGTTTACTTTGATATCAAAACTTAGGAACTAATTCATTTTGATGTAACAATTATAACCTTGTTTTGGTGATTAATAGATATCCTCGGTGAGCATGACAAAGTTTCGAACAGTGTGCCCTAGTTTGAAACGCGTCTTCAGCAGTCCGAATCTTTTGCAAGATTAGGGTTTTGCGCGGAATGTTATTATATACAATTTTTTCTGCAGATTATAGAAATAATGTAATGTGTTGTGTTGTGTTGTGTGGTATTTGGGATGTAAATGGGCCCAAGTCATGAGTTTCAGTAGTGCATATAGGCCTCTGGAGCTCATACTGTGGCCTCCTTAGTCT
Source organism: Camelina sativa (assembly GCF_030686135.1). Classification (NCBI taxonomy): domain Eukaryota; kingdom Viridiplantae; phylum Streptophyta; class Magnoliopsida; order Brassicales; family Brassicaceae; genus Camelina; species Camelina sativa. The sequence goes on from NC_141889.1 coordinate 3,132,543, forward strand.
GCTTGTGTGATGACACAAACCTAACAACATTAATATTTGGTGTTTGTGATTCATGATAATGTTGCTACTGTTATATGTAGTTCTTCTATTTGCCTTATCAATAGGCCTTGTAAGCATTGATCCATATGGACTTACTATCCCTATTAAGTTTCAATCAAGAATTGTTTGTCGAACTTGTACTTGGTACTAGTCTGAAGAGATGATTGGTTCAATTGCAATGCTTTCTTTACCTTTTTGATATCTCCGGCGTTTTTCTCTTCTAAAACGTAAAAATATATAGGGTCAAACTAAAGAGTGGGTAAGTTTGAGTCTTCTGTATACAGTCGAAGTGTCAAAATTGGTTTAAGTTGGTTCTAAGCTCAAAGTCTCAAACAGAGCTAAGAACCTAAAAGATAGATACTAAATGAGATTAAAGGACATCTTGATCGTGGAACTAGTAGTTGGAGAATTCGTTGTAACAATAATTATTTCTTAATGTATGCAGAGGCATGCATATAGCTAATGGCTTTAAGTTTCTCATAAAAGATCTCTTAATCCATAGAGTGAAGAGAAAACACCACATAACTACCGGTCTCCACTAGAGATCATAAAGGGGAGTGTGATTGATAAGTAGTTTAAAAAATAACGAAAACAAAATATTGAAGATTGTCCAATAGGAAAAATATCAAGAGAATATTATTTACGAACCAACAAATGGAAATACATCTTACAAATCCAGGAAGAAAATATACCAAATTGGAAATGCAAAAATTAATATAACTAGATTTTAATCTGCCGTACACCGCAGGACAATTTTTTTTTAAATAATAACATTTTAATTCTTTTATTTTTTACATTTAGTTTGTTTTATTTAATTAAATAATAATTTTGTTTGAATGTCAATTATTAGAACAATAATAGGGGAAATAAATACATAAATATGTAATTTATAAGCTATTGTCGGATTAAGTCACAATTTTATCAATGATTTAATTGTTTTATAAAATTTTAGTTAAATTACCCTGATTTAATATGTTTAATATCCTTATATTAGTGGTATTGACCAAATAATTAAATGAAGATTTAACCCATGTTTCAAAACCGAATTAATAATACTTTATATTTATACTAATGTTAATTCAAATCTTCATGTTAATAACATGTCTCGCTATATAACAACAAACTGTCATATTAGTGGATTAACCCGTGTTTCAAAACCGTCATATCAGTGGTTTTGGTTGTGTGTTGTGTTTCGTTTGTGAAGTTGATATTCATACATGGAAAATGCTTGATGAGCAAGGAGTTTACGATCCGTAGCAATAAAAGAGAGATTTTAGTGTTTTCCTATTTGAGTTGATAGCATTATCGCAGAATAATATTCAGTTTCTTAACACAGTATATACTATATTAAATGTTTTTCTTGATGCTAAAGTTAAATATACCCGATTATTGAGTTTCTAAAAGTTGGGTTCTCGTTTTTATGAACTTTATTAACGTTATAATAATTATTGCGATTGTAATCTTTTGTTACTCAAACTCGGTTGTGTCATTTAAATTTAAGAGATCATACAGTCTCTAAAGATCTACTAAAATAGGTTTGAAGATTTTTATGGAATTAAAAATTTAATGCGTAGAATTGTGTTTGGAAACATCAGAAAGTTTAGATGGTGTCAAGCTTATTATGGCAATAAGTGTAAATAAATTTGTTCGATTAATATAGTTCCATTAAATGAGTTTCCAAGAATTGTTATTTTAGGAAAATAGTTAGGGGTTAATGTTGTAAATAAAATAAATTAAATAACCAAAACTTCAAAAGGCATAACACAAAATAACACAAAATGTACTTCAAAAATAATAATATAGATATAATAATATAGATGCAGACATCTATCTAGTCAAAGAAAGACTGAAAAATCCAAGATTTAGATTCTACAAGTGTTAAAAGCCTGAATCTAATGATTGACATACGACTTTGTACCTACCAATTATATATATTTTTTTTACTACAATTCTCTTGGGTAAATTAACGAGTTTCATCTAATTTTTGTTTATGCTTATGCATTCCTAGCTCAAACCAGTTTAATGCATATATCGCTGTGTTAACCAGTTTAGCAGAAGAGTAAGAGCAAGTTCAATGGTGGAGTGTTAAAAAAGGATTTTAAGTACGTTTTTTAATTATAATAATTAGAAATAATGAAGTTAATTTTTTTTTTTAAACTGTAAAATTGTATGCTCCAATGGTAAGATCCTAATTTTGGGTTCTTAAATTATAAAAAAAAATAATTTGTAAATTAAAATATGTCAAGTACAATTTGGTTGGTTGAAATTTATAAGCAATTTTTAAAACATAAATTATTGCATTGCCATATATTAAAAAACGATTAATTATAATCTTGACTTGTGTCGAATTTTTGCCATATATTCTCAACCAAATCAGCTTTCAATCGTCGATGTCTTTTTCTATCACGAATATCATTTCGAGTGATCATCATATCGGTGAAGTTTGAAGGTTCCACAGAATATGTGGCATCCACTTGTGAAGTTCTGTCAGATTGTTCTTGTGCGAATTCTAACACATTAAACTCGGTGTATCCTGAGTATCCATCTCGTTCATCTTCTACTATCATATTGTGCAGTATGATACACGCTCTCATTATCTTTCCAATTTTTGCCTTATCCCAAAAAAGAGCAGGGTTTCTGACTATGGCAAATCGAGCTTGCAATACTCCAAAAGCACGTTCGACATCTTTTGTGGCATAAGAGAGACACCATTTCTGCTCATGGCGAAGCTCCCTCCAAGCATGCTCAAGAGTGAACTTCATCTTGTAATCGTTGGCGAATATTTGGTAAGCCATTTTCATGACATCATCTTCACTCTGGCCACTTGACCTCTCTTTTGTTGACGCATGATAGCTCCCAACAAACTTGCTAACATGATCGTTGATCTTCTGCCCCTTCCCTTATAGTGAAGGGGCTCTCTCTTATCTATACCGGCTAGCTTAGGACTCTTGGCATAATAATCTGCAATGCGATGCCAAAAGGTATTGCCTTTTTGCTGATTCGAAGTAACTGCATCCTTGCTAGTGTTCAGCCAAACACTGATGAGCACCACGTCTTCTGTGTGAGACCACTTCCTTCTTTCTCTACGCTCCTTAGGTCCACCTTCACCTAGGCTTGGATCCTCAGCATACAAATTGGTTTCAAGAGTGTTGTATGTGGTTTGACTAGTTAACAAGTATACAAAACCTGAATCTTGACTATATGGATCCATAATCAAGTTTCTGTTTTGAGTTTAATGGAGAAGGAAAACAATAAAGCAGAATCTCTGGTTTGTGTTTACAAGGAGAAGGAAGAGCAAAGAAGAATCTCTGGTTTGTGTTGAAAGCTTTGGGAGAGGAAAGAAGAATCGATGGTTTGTGTTTAAAGGAGAACGAAGAGTATCAAGAAGCATTTATGTTAATGTGTAACTTGTTAGGTTTAATTAGATTTTGTGTTTAAGTGTGACTTGACAAGCAATCAATGACAACTACCAAGCATAAGCACTAACTCGACAATAAATCTTTAACTGTTACAACTACCAAGCAATTTGTGTTTAACTGGGACAAAACAAGCAATCAATGTCAACTACCAAGCATTGAACTCAAACACTAACTCGAGAAAGAAGATGAATTAAACAAGATTCTGAGAAAGTGAAATGGAAAGGCAGCAAAAACATAATGCGTATGAGAGAAACTTACTTGTGTATGGGTCTGAAACTAACTTGGTGAGGTCATCTCCAAGACAGCAAAAAACAAAGACTAGTTAACAGGTCTATCAAACACACATTCACCTGCAAAAACAAAAAAACAGCTTAAGAAAACAGAAACTGGTTAAAGAAGAAGGCAAAGTGTGCAAAGCTCAAGCTATTTCTTATAACTTTGCCCGTATCAGTCGATCATGTGAAAGCAAGCTGCAAGAAAAAGATCACTGTAACAGAAGTTTAGTTTCTTATAGAAGTTAAGAGCAAGAAAACTGATATCTCTACCTTGTCTACTTCCATGTGACTCACGAGGGAAGCCCACTAGGAGGAAGACCCGCCTTTCATAAATTTCAAGATCCGACTCATAGCAACAATAATGGAAAATAGAAAATGAAAAGAGAATCTATCTCATGATCTTACTTCAAGTAATCTTTAACAACAAACAAAGGTGACATTTGCATAATGTAGTTCGAAAACACACAATAAAGGGATTTGGAAAGACTCATGAACCTGAAACTGCTTTTTATGAATGTATTTACAGCCATGACATATTTTGTTGAGCAATGCAGCAATCTCCTTGAGGAAATATGGATTAAGTATCGCCAAAACCAGATTCTTTACTATACCTTCGCAAACTTTTCGATCTTTGCTGCCACAGGTTCTGCAGATAGCATCCGGATTTGGTAGCCCTAGCCGAGAATCAGTCACTTGATTCGCTGATTCAACCGGTAAAACACACATCAAAGCTAAATTTCAACACTATAATTAAGAAGACACACATCAAAGCTAAATCATTGAACCATCAACTCATCAAATTCTCAAGCTGCTAACAACGGTAAACACTAATTTTCCTAACATCAATACCCAATTGAAAGAACCCTAATTTTACTAATCAATTACCAAATCAGAATACTCTATTTTTCTAATATCTATTCTTAATTCAGACGATATCAAAGATCTACACTTCAAATCAAAGATATGTGTACCCATAGGACAAGATTGGAACGTCCTTGAACCACACTCAGATATTTCAATAATTTTCAGGTTTGGTGTTTGAGTTTGAGGAACGAAATATCATTCGAAGTTGTCACCGACGTCGCTTGGATGGTGATAACGCCAGATTAGAAACCCATTTCCGACTCATCTTTTCTCTGAATTCAACAGACTCTCAATTCAATGGATTGAGGCTTGAGACAAAAATTCACCGATTATCGGCTCTAAAGAGATGAAAGAGAGAGGAGAAAAAAGGTTCGGTCGATTTTTTTTTCTTTTTCTTTTGTTAATTTCACCAACCAATGGCAGACCGACACATATGAGATTCTAAAGGATTCTAAAAATGCTTAACTTAGAATCGATTTTAACATTTATCATGTATTTTGATTTAATCTTAAGCATCTCTTAATTGAATTTGCTCTAAGTCATGTGTTCATGCTGTGAGGAAATGTATTACCATGAATATGATTAATAATTTTTATACAAAAAAAACGCAATTAAAAGAAACAGGTCTTCGCTTTGACCTGATCATATTATTATATACCTAATTTGACCATTGTTTACAATTAAAGAAATTATCAATTATAAAATTTGCTAAAAATAACATAATTTAGTGAGTTTACTAGTTGAATTTGAACTCAATCTCGCGTGTAGCGGAATACAATTTCAATGAAAGATAACAAACTTTGATTTTTCACCCAAACACAAAATTTACTCTGGAAATTGAAGAACTTTTGAAATTGTTTTTCAAAATTTTAATATCTGTATTTGTTTAATTATCTGCAGTATTAGAGGGCGGGAAGTATTTTTTTTATTATTTATTTTTTTTGGTCACGTTGTTTGCCTTTATTGCTCTTTCGGAACTTTTTTTTTTTTTTTTTTTTTTTTGGGGGTAAGCGGTTTAAATTGAACCATTAAAAAAAAAACTGAACAGTAGTAAAAGTTTCCCATCTCTTCTCTCTTTCTCTCTCTCTCTCTCTCCTTAGGGTTTCTCTCATTCTTCTTCGTTTTGAAATTTGAAAAATTCTCTGGCGCAACCAAACCTCACGCTCACGGACTCTCTTTCTCTCTCTATGACTCTTGCTTTGCCCAATTTAATTCTCTAGGGTTTTTTTTTTCTTTTCTACTCGAGCTCTCAATCACGAGAAATTGTCTTCCAATGGAGATGAATCTGCGCAAGGGCGACAAGGTTTGGGTGGAAGATAAAGATTTGGCTTGGATTGCTGCTGATGTGCTCGATTCTTTTGCTAACAAGGTCCATGTCGTGACTTCTACTGGGAAAAAGGTTTTTGATTAACCGTTTCTTCATTGGCTGATTTTGTTCTGTTTTGTCTTCTTCTTCTTCTTCCTCGCGCTTTATTCATGTTATTTCTTTGCTGGATTTTTGGGGTTTTAGGTTTTAGTTTCCCCTGAAAAGCTATTTCGGAGGGATCCCGACGATGAAGAGCATAATGGAGTTGATGATATGACCAAGCTGACATACTTGCACGAAGCTGGTGTTCTTTATAATCTACAGAGGAGATACGCTCTTAATGATATATATGTGAGTTCTTTTTCACTATTGTTTATGAAAGATGTCTTCTTCGTGACTATATCTTAGTATTTTATACTTCCTGGGCTCTACTTTATTGAGTCGGATTTCATTCCATATGGACTGTTTACTCTTCTTCCTGGTAAAATATCGTACTCTAGAACGAGAATTATGGTTGCTTTTGGAGTTTCTTGGGTATACATTTGTGGTGTAAGTCGTTTTTTTTCCATATGAAGTGCTAACCGCTACTATATTCCATTTTCGACAAGTGCCCTGTAGACTTAAGATTTAGCTGTGAAGTATGCATTTAAGTATCTTCTCTATGGAATTTCTTATGTAACAGTAAACTGACCCCCCCCCCCCCCCCCCCGAGTGCTTTAAGTACTTGAAAATGACCCATGTAATTGAGGTCTAGTGCGTTGTTTTTGAGAAAACATTTTTGATCAGCCTACCTTTTGTGATGAAAGATTACATTTTTAGGGAAAATCTCCCTCCGCTTGTTGTTTTTGTGCGTCTTTTTCATGGATGCCTCTAGATGTTGTATTATAATTGTGATCTGATATCTTATCTAATCGAAATATAGGTAGATATTGAAGTGAAGAAATTTATTGTGACTAAATGCATTTATCATTACAGGCATTCACTTGAAAAAACTTGCTTATTTGGTATCCACTTGCACGTAAAACATCTTCGTGATCCAACCCTAACTATTGCTTTTCCTATATAAGCACGACAATTGGCGGTATAATTAAGTTTGTATTTTCGTAACCACTTTTTTGTTAGTTTGTTCGACTGCCTTTGATTTATATATATAGGTTGAAAATTCCATCTAAAGTTATGGAAGGCTTCCTTTCCGTAATGAGTTGGTGAAAGTATAATGTTTCAGACGGTTTTATACACAGCTAGATTCCCTTGTAATGCTGGCTTGCCCTTTGTAAAAATTTTGGTTGCAGCTTGGTGTCTAATTGTTTATGTCCCTATTGAGATGATAATATTTAGTTGGAACTATTGGTGGAAATAATTCCAGTCTCATTCGTGTTGCCACTCATAACTGTCAGCATTTTCTTACGCAGTTCATTTAGTATATCATTCCTGACTGCATATCTTCTTAATAATACGCTCTTTTTATTTTTGCAGACATACACTGGAAGCATTCTGATCGCTGTTAATCCGTTTAAAAAGCTTCCACATCTCTACAATGGGCACATGATGGAGCAGTACAAGGGAGCACCATTTGGTGAGCTCAGTCCACATGTTTTTGCTGTTTCTGATGTTGCATACAGGTGGTCCATTCTTCTTTTCTTTAATGTTTCTGATATTTTTTTAACTCTTTTCTGTCAGTCATGTTAATCAATTAACCCTACTTATACTTTTTAACCCAGAGCGATGATTGAAGACAGTCGAAGTCAGTCGATACTCGTCAGCGGTGAGAGTGGAGCTGGAAAAACTGAGACAACAAAACTAATCATGCAGTATCTTACATTTGTTGGGGGACGTGCTGCTGAAGATGATAGAAGTGTTGAGCAGCAAGTCCTTGAAGTAAGATTTTGCTTAGATAATTTGTATCTTTTATCTTGGTCAATGAGAAAAAACAAAATTGGAAAGATGCCTTTGACTCTCCTCCCCTGGTATTTGTTTGCAGATAAATTTTTAGGGTTGTTTCTGGTTGACTTTCTTTACTTTTGGGTGATCTATTCTAATTTTAGTATTCTTGTTCTGCAGTCAAATCCTCTCTTGGAAGCATTTGGCAATGCGAAAACAGTTAGGAATGATAATTCCAGGTGGGTTACGGAATTTTGTTTTCCTCTGTTTATTTTTTTCAATGAAAACTAGGAGGTGTTTCTTTAAGTGCTCTTATGTCATTTCTCAACAATTTTTTTTATTACAGTATCGTTATAACTGATTAGTACACATACGAGTTTTTTGGATGCCTTTATGTTTATAATGAGTTATCTAGAGCTGTTTGAAACCAGTGGTAATGGCGGTTTATGATGTCGGTATCTCCTTAGGAAAGTTTTGAACTCTGGTGGTTCTACTTTAGATAATATGGTCTATTGACAACCTTTTTCATTAAGACTTTAAGACCCCTTGTATCAGTGTGAAATGCAGTATGAGGTCTGTTTGGTCTATTAAAATAGTCCCTGTACTTGAAGTTTGGTAACAAATTTACTGCTAATGGGAGGAATTACCCTTCTTTTTGTTCTCATTTCGTATGTGAAGAAGTAATTAGAGTTTATGATTCTAGAATCTCATTTTGCAAATTTTTAATGCATTATGGAATCTAGATGTTCTGTTACTGCAATAATTTTTTGTGTGGCCTAGCTTTTTCCAATTAAATTATACGATCTACTGACCAGTCTACTGATTTTTTGTTTGTTTAGCCGTTTTGGAAAGTTTGTCGAAATCCAGTTTGATGCAAGTGGTAGAATATCTGGTGCTGCAATCAGAACCTATCTTCTGGAGAGATCACGTGTAGTCCGGATAGCAGACCCCGAGAGGAATTATCATTGCTTTTATCAGTTGTGCGCTTCAGGGAATGTAATTCTTCTTCCTGCTCTGTATACATCTCATAAGATATTGGTTTCGGTTCTTATTATCTGATCGCCGCCACTGATTTGGTCAATTTACATATGCTGATTACTAATTCGTCAATGTTCTTACTTTGTGTAGGACGCTGAGAAATATAAACTAAGCAATCCTCGTCAATTTCATTATTTAAATCAAAGCAAGACTTATGAACTAGAAGGAGTCAGCAGTGCAGAAGAGTATAAGAATACAAGGAGGGCAATGGATATTGTGGGCATAAGTCATGACGAGCAGGTTTTTATTTTTTCACTTATAATTGAATTTCATATGTTTTTTTTTCTTCTGTTAGTTTCTGAAAGTCCTTCCTTGTTTCCTGCACAAATCATTTATCAGGAAGGAATATTCCGCACGCTTGCTGCGATTTTACATCTTGGAAATGTTGAGTTTTCCTCAGGGCGAGAGCACGACTCGTCGGTGGTAAAGGATCGGGAATCTAGACTTCATCTGCAGATGGCTGCTGATCTTTTCAAGTACAGAAGTTTTTTTGATAGTACTCATTTTAACCATGTGTACGAAGAATTAGCTTGTTTACTTTGTTGTATCCATGTAAAATTAATCAGGTGTGATGCAAATCTTTTGCTGGCTTCTCTCTGCACACGTTCAATTCTGACCCGTGAAGGCATCATTATCAAAGCACTTGACCCTAATGAAGCTGTTGCTAGCCGGGATACACTTGCGAAGACTGTTTACGCCCATCTGTTTGACTGGTTTGCATTTAATTTATTAATCCCTTCATTTAATGGGTATTTGTTGATGCGTTACACTTGTACTTAAACTATTCGTCTTATGCTTCTGTCAGGCTGGTTGATAAGATCAATAAGTCTGTTGGGCAAGATCCAGACTCCCGTTTTCAAATTGGAGTCCTGGACATTTACGGATTTGAATGCTTTAAGAATAACAGGTTAGCAATGATACGTGAAACTAATTAATAGATAGCTCTTTCCTTTCTCAACCCTAACTTTTTGTTAGTTTTACTTGGGGCACCATTTTTAGCTGTGAACTGTGTAAACTTTATCTGGGCTGTTTCATTCTGCAGTTTTGAACAATTTTGCATCAACTTTGCAAATGAAAAGCTGCAGCAACATTTCAATGAGGTAATATAGGTGACTCTTTTTCAAAAATTTTGCCAGAGAATATTGCTTCCTCTCCTTACGATCTCTGCTCTGTTTTCAGCATGTATTCAAGATGGAGCAGGATGAGTATAGAAAAGAAGAAATTAATTGGAGTTATATTGAGTTTATTGACAACCAGGATGTCTTGGACCTTATTGAGAAGGTACGTTTCTCTCTGTTTCAATCAGATTTAGATTTTAGAGCCTGTTCTGTTCTAGTTTCTTGCCCCATATCCTTTTGTTATCTCTGAAACTTGAAGCAGCCTAAGTTGTATCAGAATTTCAATATGGTTTGTTAATTTTGGTTTCAATCATGTCTGTATATTTGTATACAGTTACTTTACTTAGCTTGTCGGAAAAGAGTTTAAAACCCTTTTTTGGGTCAAAAGTTCAACACCATTTAAAGAGGGACTTGTTGAATCGTGCCAACTCTAAAAAATCGTGTGGTTCAATTCAATGTTATTCTTTCTCTTGCTTTTGACATTACTCAACGCCGTCAGCATAGTTTAGAAACAAATGGTATCACTATTGTTATATTGCATTGCATGTTGCATACGTTGGCCTGGTTAATGTAACCAATACATTTACCGGCAGGTCTAAATTATTTAAGATGCCATTGTTATTCCCATGATAGAAATGGACGATCACGGCTCCAGTCTATTAATGCAAGAATAATAGAATTCTGTGAAAGACACTTCTTTTTTGGTTAAATTTTTTAATTGCTTTTTGGTATGGTATATCTTCTTTTCAAATTTTGGTAGCAAAATTGATCGATCTTCCTCTAATTCTAATATTATTATTTTTTGCTGTCTGCAGAAGCCTATTGGAGTAATTGCACTCTTGGATGAAGCTTGGTACAATATCTTGTCTCATCTTGTGTCTCCACAATACTTATATTTTCTTTGCGCTGACATATCTTTGTTTGCCGTATATGCAGCATGTTTCCTAGATTAACTCATGAGTCATTTTCAATGAAGCTGTTCCAGAATTTTAAATGTCATCCTAGATTGGAGAAGGCAAAGTTTTCAGAGACGGATTTTACCCTCTCTCATTACGCTGGCAAGGCAAGTCTTGCTACAGAACATAGCTAAATGTTATTTTGTTCCGTTAAGATCTCAATGAGTTTGTGCCATACCAATTCTGCAGGTTACTTATCAAACTGAAGCATTTTTGGATAAAAACCGTGATTATACTATAGTGGAACATTGCAATCTGCTGTCTTCCTCCAAATGCCCTTTCGTTGCTGGACTTTTTCCCCCAGCTCCGGAAGATTCTGCCAGATCTTCTTACAAATTTTCTTCTGTGTCTTCCAGATTTAAGGTAGGGAAATTGTCCAGCTAATTTCTTTTTTTCATTGCAAGGTCGTCGGTCATTAAAGTTGCGTGTATCAAGAACTATTGATCGTAAAACCAATAATCGATTTGATCATTTAATTTTGAATTTAGCAACAACTTCAAGCCCTCATGGAAACTCTCAGCAAAACGGAGCCTCATTATGTTCGTTGTGTGAAGCCAAACTCACTCAACAAACCTCAAAAGTTCGAGAGTCTTAGTGTTTTACATCAACTTCGTTGTGGGGTTAGTGGATTACGTTATCTTACTCTATTTTCCATTTTCCTTTGTAATCATGGTCTACTTGTAATTAGAGAAAGCTTCAGCTTTTTTTTTTCGTTTTTGTTTGTAGCTAGTCTGGTATCTCAAATTCTCAATTGTTCTGTTCTTTGACGTAAATGAAGTGTGTCATGTTTTTCTATCATGATTATATTTTTTTCTTGTCACAGAATGCATATATTTTTTCCCAGCCATGATAGGCTATTAACTTCATATTTTTGCTCATTTATTATTTGGTCTTCATCATCTATTATAAATGTGAGTTCGTAAAGATCAAAATGCATTATTGACGTAATCTAAATGAACTTAGCCTTCTCTTCTTAAGGCTTTTGTGCTGTCTAATGTAGTACATGTTAAGCTACACCTGTTTTCTCAATGCCTGATTGTGTCCTTAAGTTGACCATTAAAGTGATCTGACTTACACTTCAGCTGGTTGTACTAGTCTTTTCATATACACGCTTTATCTTCGTTTCCTTTGTTTGGTTTATTAACTTTGATGATGTCTGGTATCTCACAATTGGATAGGGTGTACTAGAAGCTGTTCGAATTAGTCTAGCAGGGTACCCCACTCGAAGAAATTATTCAGACTTCGTGGATCGGTTTGGTCTGCTTGCTCCAGAATTCATGGATGAGAGGTGAGATGATTCTAAGATTAATTTCAGAGTGTTATTTATTCTATACATGCTTAAGTTATTTGACATGTTTCTGTGACCATTTGATTGAGGAAAACTAGATGGTGTGTATCTATAGAACTGAAACATTATACATAGCTTCTGGCCAGACAGGACAAATACCCTTGACCTTGATGTCATTTATGTGTCTTATTTCTTGTATCCTGCATTGAATAATCCTTATTGTCAACCACGAGTAACTTCTTAATATACTTTATCTGCAGCAATGATGAGCAGGCACTGACTGAGAAAATCTTGAGGAAATTAGGTCTTGGGAATAATCAGGTATGCTTCTTGGTGGGCTGAAAACCAAACGATTTTGCTACATGGCTCTTGCTAGATACTCTAATTGAATTGTTAATATTTGGAACATAATTTACAGCTAGGCCGGACAAAAGTGTTCCTTAGAGCTGGTCAAATTGGCATTTTGGACTCTAAGCGGGCTGAAGTTCTTGATGCTTCTGCAAGACTAATTCAGCGAAGACTGAGAACATTTGTTACGCACCAAAACTTCATCTCTGCGCGGGCTTCTGCAATTTCAATTCAGGCATACTGTAGAGGTTTCTTTCTCATTTACTATTTTTTTTTCTTCTTTCTTTGTGCAAGTGCTTTTCTCTTGCAGTCGAAATTTTGTAGTCTTTATCAAATCTTGCAGTCAAATGTGCTATTCTCTGAAAAATATTGTATTGATTTCTTTTGCTAAGCATGCTCACATGAATATTCCATGCAAATTGTCGTTACTAGTGAATGAATGCCTTGTATATGTTTTTTCCTCTATCTCTGTTTTATTTCTAAGCCTAATAATAATTTCTGTTGGCAAGGATGCCTGTCTCGAAATGTTTATGTCACGAAAAGGAATGAAGCAGCAGCTGTCTTGGTACAAAAGCATGTACGCAGGAGGCTGTCAAGATGTGCATTTGTAAAACTTGTATCAGCTGCCATTGCAATACAGTCTTGCATCCGCGCTAATTCAACTCGCTTAAAGTTTTCACATCAAAAAGAGACTAGAGCTGCCTCTATAATTCAGGTACTTACGATCTGGAAGTTTGTACGGTACATTTCTGTTACACTTTTGTGTTATTAATAGGGTAATCTAGAGTCGTCTAGTTTCCTGATGTATTTAACCTCACTCATGATTTCAGTCTCTAATTCATTTCTTGTGCTTGAATATTGTGTGTTATAAATCTTGTAGGCTCATTGGAGAATCCATAAGTTTCGTTCAGCATTCAGACACCGTCAATCATCTATTATTGCTATTCAGTGTCGTTGGCGGCAGAAGCTTGCAAAGAGAGAGTTTAGAAAACTTAAACAAGTATGTCTCAGTTATGATCTCAAGCAGGATTATTTCAATTCACTAAGCCGTTACTCAAATATCTTGCAGGCAGCTAATGAAACAGGTGCTTTGCGATTAGCTAAAACTAAACTTGAGAAGCGGTTAGAAGATCTTGAATGGCGATTGCAGCTTGAGAAACGATTGAGAGTATGTTGCCAATATTGTCATTTATATTGTATTGATCTCCTGAAACAGATTAAATAACCACAAAATGCTGTAAATACAGACAAGTGGTGAGGACGCCAAGTCAGGTGAAATATCTAAGCTTCAGAAAACATTGGAATCCTTCAGCCTCAAACTAGACGCAGCTAGGCTGGCTACCATTAATGAGTGCAATAAGAATGCAGTGCTTGAAAAGCAACTAGACATATCCATGAAAGAGAAGTCTGCTGTTGAAAGAGAGCTTAATGGGATGGTGGAACTAAAGAAAGATAACGCCTTGTTGAAGGTAATTTCCCTCTTTCTCTATTAAATATGTTAAAAAGCTTATTGTGTTAGATTTTGGGACTTGGACTACCTTTCTAAGGGCTCTTGTCTTCATCATTAGTTTCTCTTTGGCTGATGGGCAAAGACTTTGCAAAAAAATCTATAGAAATTTCAAATACATGATATTTGCATGTAGAAAAACATCCCTTGTTTTCACTTCAAATTGATGACCACTGACACTTGATTGATTGGGAGTGTACTAATAGCTTCTCAGCTTTCTTGGTCATAAGAGGCCATTTTGAGTCTCTTCCCCTAGGTCGACTGCAATCATGATTTAATTAATCTTGCTGGTTGGTCATGCTTTTTTACTCTTCGATAATTCTCAGTTGGTGCTGAAAGAGTGGTGGCTGCAATTTGAAGTATAGACACCTCTTTTTTTTTTGAGTGGTGGCTGCAATGTTGAATAACGTTTTTACAACTTGTGCAACATAGTTTGAGAAGTATAGACACCTCTTATTTCTGGCTATATAGAAATTTGCTATCGACTATTTTAGCATGATCCCGGTTCGGGAGAGTGTGAAATTCGATATACAGTATATTGTGAAAGGGTTAGTATGAGATTCTGAGCAATGGTCTCTAAAGTGATTACATCTTTGATCAGCATGTCTTATTCTTTTCTTTGTTCGCTGCTCTATCTGTTTTCAACATAGCATCATATTGGTTATTTTTTTGAAATGTTTTCTCTCTTTGCTTAGAGACCCAAATCTTGTTGTCTTGGCTGTTCATGGGTTTCTGCTAACACTTTTTTATTCACAGAACTCGATGAACTCCTTGGAAAAGAAGAATCTGGTTCTGGAGAAGGAGCTTGTCAATGCGAAAAATGATTGCAATAACACACTACAGAAGTTGAAGGAAGCTGAAAAAAGATGTTCTGAACTCCAGACGAATGTTCAAAGGTTTGTAGTTGCAGTTCGCTTCTCTAGTCACCCCTAGGTTTTTTTTATTTAACACACATTTTGTTTTATTTCTTAAAATTCTTTTTATTCAGCCTTGAGGAGAAACTCTCTCATCTGGAAAATGAGAACCATGTCTTGAGGCAAAAGAGGCTAATCACATCCCCAGAGAGAGCTGGACAGATACTTGGTGAAGTATGTAATTTTTGACTATTCTCTGCTGCACTTTCTGTTATATGCATGTGCGTACTGCAATGTGGGATTTCCTTAATATTTGAACCATGCGTTTCTCCACGTTGCTTGTTAATTGATTGAGGTTTTCCTGGTTTCCTTCAAGCATAGCTCCTGTAAAATAGATACATATCCTGAAACATGTGCTTTCATTTTCTCTGAGCACACACCCGTTTGTCGTCATCCTGATTTCTATGGTCTTCACCTTTTACTAACAGTTTCTTGTAACCTTCTCCCAACAGAAACATTCTAGTGCTGTTGTACCAGTTCAAAATGACAGGAGATCTATATTTGTAAGTAACTACACCTTCTAACTAATTTTATATGTTTCATTACATCTATCTTTCTTTATTTGTTTCATTTGCTCCATCTTTTCTTTTATTCCTAGTCTGTTAATGCTTGAAAATGAGTACTCTACTTAAGTCATAAATATATACAGGAGACACCAACACCTTCAAAGCACATCATGCCATTTTCACATAGCCTGTCAGAATCACGTCGATCCAAATTCACTGCAGAAAGAAACCTGGTACAAATTCACTGCCATTTTTGTTAAGCTGTCAATTTTTTTTTTACTACTTTTTCAAAAAATACTGTTTGACTATGATGGAAGGAACTTGTTTTCCTGAAGTGATAATAACATAATGCTTGTTTGTTGTTGGCTAAAGTGGATCTAATGTTGATGTAAGTTACCACTATATTGCAGGAGAACTACGAATTGCTCTCCAGGTGTATAAAGGAAAATTTGGGATTCAATGATGATAAGCCACTGGCTGCTTGTGTGATATATAAATGTCTTCTTCACTGGCATGCCTTTGAATCTGAGAGCACAGCCATATTTAACATCATTATCGAGGGAATCAATGAAGCCCTGAAGGTGATTCTTGTGTTGTTACATATATTACCGATCTCCTTGTTGAAGGGATTTTGTAACTACTTTCTTCCAAGTTGGATTACCAGCAACAAATTGATAGGGACTCTTTCATGTAATGATTGTCGTCTGTTTTTTATATGTTTATTTCAGGGTAAAGATGAGAATAGTGTATTACCATATTGGCTCTCAAACGCTTCAGCACTTCTATGTCTCTTGCAGAGGAATCTGCGGTCGAATAGTTTTCTAAATGCTAATGCTCAACGTTCTGGGAGGGCTACATATGTGAGTTCAATTGATATCTCCACTTAAGCATTGAGAGTAGTTTGCGTGTTTCATTTCTATGGAATTGGATTACTATGGAGATTCAGTAGTAGGGTAATAAACTTGTTATTAAATGTTTAGTTAGTAAACTTATATTCTGTTTCTTGCGTACCAGGGAGTAAGGTCTCCTTTTAAACTTCATGGACCTGACGATGGTGCTTCGCATATAGAAGCAAGATATCCAGCATTATTATTTAAACAGCAGCTGACAGCATGTGTGGAGAAGATCTATGGTTTAATTCGTGATAATTTGAAAAAGGAATTGTCACCGCTTCTGGGATCATGCATTCAGGTAAGAATCCGAAAGTAGATACATATTCGGCACCTTTGACGTTGCTTGTCTAGATTATTGATTGGATGTCAATGTTTTTAGTTCATCAAAATACTCAGTTGCAGGGACTTTATATGACATTTGGTGGAAGATAAAATTGAGAAATTACGGTTTCTTATTTGAAGTACATAGTATCAAGTTGTATACAGCATTATATGTTTTTTATGTGACAGAAGATCTGACTGATTGTTGGTGCCTTTAATTCATCAGAAAACAACAACTTAGTGAAGCTAGTGCTAGATATTTTGTATTCTACTGCATTGTGGTGGACATTCATCATCTCTTTAGTTTCTATATACAAGAATTTTTTGTGGAAATATGTGATGATTTTTCACGAATTTCTTTAATGATTCTCAAGGCACCCAAAGCTTCACGAGGAATTGCTGGAAAATCTAGATCACCAGGTGGTGTGCCGCAGCAATCACCAAGTAGTCAATGGGAAAGTATACTCAAATTCTTGGATTCTCTTATGTCCCGCCTACGCGAAAATCATGTATGCATATCTCATAGTTTCAATTATAATGTCTGTTTTTACCGACATTGTTTCATATGCAGTTTTTTTTTGTATTGCTCTAAATTAATGTCTTAGGCATAGTACTTTGTTCCTTTCCTGTTTCTCCACATATGACTGCTCATGTACCATGGTTCTTTGTGCTTTAAGAATATCTGCATTGCTTTTTTAAAAATCTTTTCTAACCTGACTATTGTATTGGTAGGTACCCTCGTTCTTCATTCGCAAACTTGTGACTCAGGTTTTCTCATTTATCAACCTATCACTTTTCAACAGGTATATGTGATCTTAATTTCAGTTCTTTGTTGTATTGTATAGCCTACTGCAGATTACCTTTGTTTCTGCATATCTAATCTGAACTCTTCTTCAGTCTTCTTCTTCGTCGTGAATGTTGCACATTTTCAAATGGAGAATATGTGAAATCTGGGATTTCAGAATTGGAGAAGTGGATAGCCAATGTAAAGGAGGAGGTACACCATGTTATACACCCGTTGGTTGCTTCATAGATGGATGCTATCTGTGTTCTAAAATTTTGTGAATGCAGTTTGCAGGAACATCTTGGCATGAGTTAAATTACATAAGACAAGCTGTTGGATTCTTGGTAAAACTCATCTTCTTCTCTGATAAAAAAAGCGTGGTTTCTTTTTTATAGGGGAACTTGCATTTAACTGGTTTTTATTTTATGCATTCTTTAATTCATCCTAGGTTATACACCAAAAAAGAAAGAAATCATTGGATGAAATCAGGCAGGATCTGTGCCCGGTACGTTGATATTTTCTTTTGGCTTCCGGTTTTGTTCATTTTAATTCCAGGCAATTAAGCAGTTTTGCAATCTCATGAAAACTCGGCACTATTTTATTCTGTTATAGGCATTGACAATAAGGCAAATATATCGAATAAGTACGATGTATTGGGACGATAAATATGGAACTCAAAGTGTCTCAAGTGAGGTGAGTTAATGTCTAAACTCTCAATCCTGGAGGTTTGATTGGGTTGAATGTCTATTAAACACATTTACACATGTCTTTGCGCTGTAGGTGGTTTCCCAAATGAGAGTACTTGTGGACAAGGATAACCAAAAACTAAGTTCGAATTCGTTCTTGCTGGATGATGATATGAGGTATTACTATTCTCTTCCGTTTTTTTTTTCTGTGTCATTTGAATGAAATATCTTAACAGTTATTTGGCTCTCAAGTTTTTAGTTATACGTAGATAGAAGAATATGGTAGTGACAAAAATATTTTATCTCTAGTTCTGAGAATCCTTGTAGATTGGCATTTCTAGGGTTTGGTTGGGCATTTGGTTGAGAGTTAAGAGTAAGAGTCTCTTTAATCATGTTTATCTAGAATAACTCAGATGTAGTTTAAGTTGTCTACATTATATTAATCTTACTCTTTTGCTTTTGTGTGTGTGCAGCATTCCTTTCTCTGCAGAAGATATAGACAAGGCTATTCCTGTATTAGACCCATCTGAAATAGAACCACCAAAATTCGTATCAGAATATACTTGTGCACAGTCCCTTGTGAAGAAACCCTCCACAGCTTCAGCCTCAAAGCAGATCATTTGATGCATATGAGCGTGATTATGCATCAATTAGTAATTTGGCAATGCAAATTTCTCATTAAGAGAATGAACAATGGAAGCTTAGACTTTGTAACTGTAGAATTATATACTAAATGATAATGGCCAAATGTTTGTAGTTGTCCGACTTTGTCAGTTTTTTTCTCTTGTTTGGACTGTAAATGGTAGAACATCTTTGTAAATATATTAAGTAGTGAATGAATCCTCATAATTCTTTTGAGATTCATAATTGTTTCCAATGCTTTCTGAGATTTTTATTCAAACGTTAATGGAGCAAACTTGCTGACAACTACATATGTTTCTTATATCAATGTGAGCATTGCCGTGAGGGATTCGGCAACGAGGATGATTTTGTTCAAACGTTAATGGGGCAAACTTGCTGACTACTACATACGTTTATTATAACAATGTGAGCATTGACGCGAGGGATTCGGTAACGATGATATACGTGGCCAGAAAAATTTTGACT
The DNA here is from genome assembly GCF_030686135.1 of Camelina sativa. NCBI lineage: Eukaryota > Viridiplantae > Streptophyta > Magnoliopsida > Brassicales > Brassicaceae > Camelina > Camelina sativa. The sequence goes on from NC_141889.1 coordinate 3,151,793, forward strand.
TTTGAGAAGAAAGTGATTGATAGTTTTGGCAGTTTCGGAAACCACCAACTTTGAACTACTTAATTTTGTCATTGTATTGGTGGCCAAATCAATGACTCTGTTCACACCAATTCATACCCAATATTCATATCAAAGAAGAATATATAAACTACAAGGAAGTATATGCGTATATATAATGGTAAAAACAATATGGCAAGTAAAAGGGAAAATTACATGAAAAATGAGAAAGCATGGCAAGAAAAGTAGCAAGATTACGTAACGAATAGTAGCTTAACACTAAACAAGCGGAAGAATCTGTATACAAAATTACAGCTCTTAAGAACCCTTCAAAAATCTCAAAACGATATTGTTAAACTCTTGTGCACATTCGATCTGAGGAACGTGCGAGGTGTTGTCGATAATTTCTAGTTTCGTTTTGTCTCCAAGAACCCTACACAGATATACCAACCATTATATAGCTAACAATTAAATAATATGCTTAAGAATGTTGACATATAAAAACAATTCATCTAGTATAATTTTCTACGTCAAAACTTGAACAATATATGACTTACTCTTTTAATTCGTAAGCCATCTTCACAGGAAATATCTGATCTTTGTCTCCCCATACTATTAGGACCTCCTAGGAGTTTAAATATAAATGCCCAACTTTAGTAAGATGAATTGGATTTAAGTGTATACTCATATCAACTCTGAAGTAATAAATATCACGTACATACCTGAGAAAGAGGATCGATGTTTAAATTCTCGTTCCGGCCAAAAGTCACCCCCTTCAATAATTCAATCTTCTCTGTTCTATTCTTTGTATATAAATTCTACATTATAAAGTCCGGATTAGTTACAAATTTTGCTAGAAAAGAAAACGTCAATAAACCTTTGATGCATGGTCATTTACGATGTCAGCAGAATTGTTCTTTTCCCCCAAATGCAAAAGAAGCAAAAGAAGAAGACAGTACTTGGGCTACTTACACTAATAACGTCGTTCCAGAAAGCATTGGGAAACATACTAAGTATCCGCGAAGAAGATGCCAAAGCCATAAGTGTGCGAAGCTCAGCTGCAGTGGATGGTAACATAACTTTCTCGATGACCTCACAGTTGGATCGTTGCAATAAACTTTCACTGTCACACTTTCGCATGTTGACACCAGAGCTTGCAATCACTACTTTCTCCACTTTTTCCGGACACAATTTTGCCAAATGGTATGCCACAAAACCGCCGTAGCTTGTTCCAACCACACTATACTTGCCTATTCCTAATTTCTCCATTAGCTTTGCCATACATTCCGCCTATATTAAAACCATATGTGTTGATATATTATATTTAAAAGATCGTTCAAACATTTTTCTATCTGAGCACTATACATCAAGTATTGATCCCAATATGATCACAAATTTTGAGATATAGATATTAAATTAAAAATAAAATATGAAGTAGGAAAGAAATAAAAGAATATACTAAACAGAACAAACAAATTTCTGAAATATTTTTGCTATTTGGTTTTTTAGCTAACATTTTCTGACAAGCTAGTGGGAAATTTATAGAATAAAAACATAATATAATATATATAATAGAGAGAGAGAGGTTTATGTAAACCTGGAAGACTTCGGTGCGGTTGGTGGAGGAAGTGGTAGAGTCACCGAAGAAGACAAGATCGGGAGAATAGAGCCTGAAAACAGAGGGAGAGAAGGCTTGAATCTGTCGCCGCCACTGCCACATAGAGGATGGACCGAAGCCGTGGAGGAGAAGCATAACAGGTCTGTCGTCGTCATCATCGCTCCGGTGTGGTGGTCCCCAGAAGTGGATGGTTGTTTCAGAGTCTATGGAAAGCGTCTGCGACGTCAATCCTGCCGCCGTGAGGCAACGGCGGAGGTAGCCTTCTAGAAAGCGCGTCGGGCTTAGGTAAGACGACAGCGACATATCTCTACTACCTCTTCTTGTCCGAGAGAGAGAGAGAGAGAGTATAAAGAAACGGTGACGAATGATAGAAAAAAAGATTAGTAGATGAGGCAAGTTAACTTTTTTATTCAATGTGTAGTGTAGGGACGTTAAAGGAATAGTATTGTATCTCAATAATTTTAAGTTTTCTTTTAAAACTTTTTAAAATATGTTTGTTGTAATGTAATTGTCGCACATATTGGTGTAACGGACCTCTAAGAATTAATTTGTTGTCTTGAAAAAAAATGATAAATTCTCTCTCTTTTTTGGTTATTTGAGTCCGTTTTTAAACAGAGTAGTTTGTTCAAAAATCAAACAAATTTTGAATGTCTCAAAGAGTATAGGTGGGCAATCTTAAAAACATGAAGTTTAGGTCCTTTTTGTACAAGACCTAAAACCAAATCCAAAAACTTCTTTAAAAAAAGAGAGCACTTACTTTGGTTTTGGTTAGTTTTTCTTAGTTAATTGTAATTAATGTGTTTCTAGTTACTACTACACTTACTAAGATGTATTTGCAGATTTAAATAAAAAGCACTGTTCTGTTCTGTTTTTTTTTTTTTTTGGACAACTGTTCTGTTCTGTTCTGTTAAGTGTTAATGGTTAAGTTAAATTATGAGTTGCTTGATTTGCAAGATTACAACAACACCTCTCAACTTTTAAAGGTTACATTTTTAACCCGATCATGCGAGCAACCTCCAAGGCCATCATCCCTTTCTCTTTTGACAGATCTCCCAAAGTTCAATGTCACCTCTTTCTTTCTTCTCTCCCTCCTCCTCCTCTGCGTCTCACGTCTGCTTCTTCGCCGGTCTCATCATCTTCGTCGCAATGGTTCGGCTTTCTTCGGGATGCGATCTCCACGTCGGACTTGACGCTCGGAAAATGTACCCACGCACGTATCTTAGCCTCCGAGGATAACCCAGAACGGTTCCTGGTTAACAATCTCATCTCCATGTACTCCAAGTGTGGTTCACTCACTTACGCCCGCCGAGTGTTCGACTTAATGCCTGAAAGAGATCTTGTTTCCTGGAACTCGGTTTTAGCTGCCTATGCACAGTTTTCCGAAGGTGCTGCTGCTGTCGAGAACATCGAAGAAGCTTTTCTTCTCTTCCGGATTTTACGGCTGGACGTTGTGTATACCAGTCGAATGACTCTGGCTCCAATATTGAAACTGTGTTTGAATTCTGGATATGTGTGGGCTTCAGAGTCATTTCATGGGTATGCTTGCAAGATTGGTTTGGACGGTGATGAATTTGTTGCCGGAGCTCTCGTTAATATCTATTTGAAGTTTGGTAAGGTTAAGGAAGGTAAAGTTTTGTTCGAGGAGATGTCTTATAGAGATGTGGTGTTATGGAACTTGATGTTGAAGGCTTAAATGGAAATGGGTTTTAAGGAAGAAGCCATAGACCTTTCTTCTGAGTTTCTTAAATGTGGCTTACATCCCAATGAAATCACTTCTCGTTTACTCGCTAGAATCTCTGGTGATGATTCTGAAGCAGGACAAGTGAAATCTTTTGCAAATGGTAACGATGTGTCTGCTGTTTCAGAGATTATATCAAAGAACAAAAGATTGAGTGGATATCTCCATGCAGGCCAGTACTCAGCTCTTCTCAAGTGTTTTGGCGATATGGTTGAGTGCGAGTTGGAATGTGATCAAGTCACATTTATTTTAGTGTTAGCTACCGCTGTTAGGTTAGATAGTTTAGCGTTAGGACAGCAAGTTCATTGTATGGCATTGAAGTTAGGACTTGATGTGATGCTCACTGTTGCAAATAGTCTAATAAACATGTACTGTAAACTGAGAAAAATTGGTTTCGCTAGGAAAGTATTTCATAATATGAGTGAAAGAGATTTGGTTTCGTGGAATTCAGTTATCACCGGGTTTGTTCAAAGTGGCCTAGAGATGGAAGCAGTGTGTTTGTTTATGCAGCTTTTACGTTGTGGCCTTACACCAGACCAGTATACTATGACGAGTGTTCTAAAGGCTGCTTCTTCTCTTCCTGATAGCTTGTCGTTGAACAAACAAGTTCATGTTCATGCAATTAAAATCAACAATGTTGCTGACAGTTTTGTCTCTACTGCTCTGATTGATGCCTACTCTCGGAACAGATGTATGACAGAGGCAGAGGTTTTGTTTGAGAGGAGTAAGTTTGATCTCGTCGCTTGGAATGCAATGATGTCTGGTTATACGCAAAGCCATAACGGTCTTAAGACTCTGAAGCTTTTTGCTTTGATGCATAAACAGGGAGAGAGATCTGATGATTTCACGCTCGCAACAGTGCTTAAAACATGTGGTTCCTTGTTTGCAATAAATCAAGGAATGCAAGTCCATGCCTATGCAATCAAATCTGGATATCACTTAGATCTATGGGTCAGCAGTGGGATTTTGGATATGTATGTAAAATGTGGTGATATGAGTGCAGCACAGCTTGCTTTCAATACTATTCCTGTGCCTGACGATGTTGCTTGGACGACTATGATATCAGGATGCATAGAAAATGGAGAAGAAGAACGAGCTTATCATGTTTATAGCCAGATGAGGCTCATGGGAGTGTTGCCTGATGAATTTACAATAGCCACACTTGCGAAAGCAAGCTCCTGTTTGACGGCATTAGAACAGGGGCGCCAAATTCATGCAAATGCCCTCAAGTTGAATTGCACGGGTGACCCGTTCGTTGGAACTTCGCTTGTGGACATGTATGCTAAGTGCGGATGCATAGACGATGCATATTCTTTGTTTAAAAGAATACAGATGAGGAACATTGCTGCCTGGAATGCTATGTTAGTGGGATTAGCTCAACACGGGGAAGGGAAAGAAGCTCTCCAGATTTTCAAACAGATGAAATCTCTGGGTGTAAAACCTGATAAGGTCACGTTTATCGGCGTTCTGTCTGCTTGCAGTCACTCAGGTTTCGTATCAGAGGCATACAAGCATATTGGATCAATGCATCGTGACTATGGCATTAAACCTGAAATAGAACACTACTCTTGTTTGGCTGATACACTTGGCCGTGCTGGATTTGTCAAAGAGGCTGAAAATTTGATCGAGTCAATGTCCATGGAAGCTTCAGCATCGATGTACAGAACTCTGCTTGCAGCTTGCCGAGTTAAAGGGGACACAGAGACAGGGAAGAGAGTGGCAACTAAGCTTTTGGAGCTAGAGCCTTTGGACTCATCAGCCTATGTGCTTTTATCCAACATGTATGCTGCTGCTTCCAAATGGGATGAGATGAAACTTGTCAGGACGATGATGAAAGGGCAGAAAGTGAAGAAAGACCCGGGTTTCAGTTGGATAGAGGTGAAAAACAAGATCCATGTATTTGTTGTTGATGATAGGTCCAACCCGCAAACCGAGTTGATATACAGGAAAGTAAAAGATGTGATAAGAGACATCAAACAAGAAGGGTATGTCCCTGAGACAGATTTCACACTCGTAGATGTTGAAGAAGAGGAGAAAAAGCGTGCCCTGTACTACCACAGCGAAAAGCTGGCGGTTGCTTTTGGACTTATGAGCACTCCTCCATCCACACCGATCCGTGTGATTAAGAATCTTCGTGTCTGTGGAGATTGTCACAACGCGATGAAATATATAGCAAAGGTGTATGATAGAGAGATTGTACTTAGAGATGCAAACCGGTTTCACCGGTTCAAGGATGGTATTTGCTCATGTGGTGATTATTGGTAGTTGGAATTTGGAAAGTAAAGCTAAATTTCAGCAAAGCATTGATAGTTTTTGGTAAGAACAGAGCATTCCTGTTCTAACCAATGTTAATAGAGATTACAAATCAAGTTACACTGCATTCTCTGTAAGAGAAAGAATACTACATAAAACCTTACAAATCATATAACCTAATAGAGAAGCTAATGATTTTCAAACTGTAGCCTCAATCCTAGGTTGGAAGGAAAGAGCGGAAACGAAATCCACAGCTTCTCCATCCTTGAAGCATCTTGGCAACTGGCTCCACTCTTCTTCAACTAAATCATACACAAAGTATCTACAACACACCTCTGGAAGACTCGCATTGAAGCACACAAGTATCTTGTTTCCAACTCCACCAACGCAGTTTACGTCACCTTTTTTACCGTATAACTCATGAGACAAAGCAGGAGGCAACATCCCGACTTGAACCCATTCTCGGTTACTGTCAAGTCTCCAGATCCTTAAACTCGCGCTTTCAAAGAACTCAGAGAGGAGAATCACATACATTGTTCCATTACATTCCACCAAGTCGATGGAATACTCCAAGAAAGGAGGAAGAAGCTTCGGCAGCTCTGTGAAGCATCGTTTCGTGAGATCACAAGCTACAATTGTTCCGTAAGAGCTGAGAAAATAGACTGTTTCGGCATCGTCTGTAACGGTGATAACGGAAGAGTATTGCTTCGATGGACTTCTCTGGAGATTGTTACTAGCCACAACAACGTTTCCTGTTTTGCTAAGGAAATAGACTGTGCCATTGCCAATGTCAGTATCAGACTCATCCTCATGTGGTGATGACTCGTTGTTCTTGGCTGACTCCAAGTCTTGGTCTTTGCTCCATGAATCTGAGCTTGAATCATAGATCTTGAAACTGAGATTTGGGATTTCACCGGAGATTGTAACGAGCTTGTAACTGGAAGTAGTAGCAGTAGTGGTCATGGCTACAGCTTGGAGAGAGTTGTTGTTGTCATCTTGAGAGATTGGAGAAGGAAGGTCACGGGAAAATCCAGTGAGGGGGTTACGGAGGAGGAAGTCGCCGGAGAAGGAGCAGCGGAAACAGAGCAAACCACCGGAGGAAGCGACGGGGATGAAATCGCGGCGGGGGTGGAAGAGGGTATCACGGCGGTTGAGATTTTTCCAGGTGTTCTCAGTGGAATCGAAAACGAAGGAGGAAGAAGAAGTGGAATCGTGATCGTCGATCATGAAGAACCAAGGATCTCGAGAAGGGATAAGAGAGCAAGCAAGCTTGAAGCTTTTAGAGGTTTGGCTAGATCTCCATCTCTTGCAAACAGAGCTCATACGGAAGAAGCAAGAAGTTGGCAGCCACGAGAGGACTCTCTCAAGCACATCGTCGTTGAGGTCGTCCATTGGGAATTCAGAAGCTAATAAGCTTATTCTACCTTCTTCTTCTTCTTCTTCTTCTTCTTGGTCTCGTGATTTTCTTTTCCCAGTTGAGAATTCCATGTTGTTTCTTGGCTTAAATCTGGGCAGATTCAAGGGTTCTTGTCTTCTTGAGCTTTGGCTGGTGGAAAGAGATAGAATTGTTGAGAGTGGTGAAGAAGCAGACAGAGAGAGAGAGAGAATTGTGAAAGATGGGATTTTAAAGAGAGGAGGAGATATGTAATGTATGTATTGTAGTAGTCTAGAGAAGAGAGAGAAGAGAAGCTTCTTTGGCTCCTCTTTTTGAAGAGCGTTGACAATCCCCTACAAAGATACACATTGCTCTTGTGGGATTAGATATATATAGAGAGAGAAAGACAAGTAAAAGGTAAAGTTTGTGTTGTAACTTCTTCTTCACTACCCTCCCCCTGAAACCTAACTAAGCTGTGAACATAAATGTTGACTTTTTCTTAACTTGGTTTTATTGTCTGATTGGAATATAATTGTCGGTACAGGTTACAACTTACTACAATATCTGAACTCATTACATTACAATAGTCAATTAAAAAACAATGGAATTTTTATTTAGTGATCACATTTTTTCGGACCAACACTTGTAGTAGTATTAGTTTGTATTACATGATATTTTTGTGTTGTGATTGGGACTCAGAATTATTTTTGTGTGTATGAGTGATAGACTTATGTTTATACTAATTGTTTAGCTCGAAAATAAACGCAAACAAAATTTAGAAAAAAACTGTGGATTGAGACCAAAAAAAAATAATAATAATAACATCCCCAAGTCAGAGTGGTTCAAATAGTGAATCACACTTTTAAAATAACAAAAGAAAAATTAGGCCAACTAACTTTTTTTTTATAAGTTAGTTGAAAAAACATTTACGCAGCTACTTTTCTTTTAGTTGGCGCAAATTTTTCTCACTAGCGTTACCAGTTTCTTGGGTAAGGATACAAAAAGAAATTTCAAGATTATATTTTCTAGTAATAAGTATAAGATAATATCCAGATGATGCAGAACACTCTATTAATCTTTTAAACTAGAGATATACTTGTAGTTGTTACAAAAATTATCTAAACAAAAGTAGAAATACATTGCATTAATTTAAGTAAAAGAGAGAAAGGATGGAAGAACAAAAAGAGAAAGACCAAGATTAACGCACGGAGACAGTGGTTAGTTAGTAAGCCCACGGCCACGGGTGCGTGTGAGAGTTAAAGGCGGAGGAGACAAAAGCAAAAGAGAAAGCTAGGGAGCTGCCCTCTTCTCTTCTCTTCTCTCCTCCTATTTCCATCAAAAGTGGCGATTCGTGTGTCTTTGTGTGTGTGTGGGTTGTCTTCTTCCTTTTTCTTTTTCACATTTTTTTTTTTCAAACAGTTTTACCTTTCGAATAAGAAAATTAAAGGTTAATACTTTTTCTTTTGCTTGTGTTTTCTATCTACGAAAATAAAATTTACATAAACAAATTAATCTCTTTTGTCTTTTTTTTTTCCTTTTTTTTTGGGCATCAAATCACATTTTGTCTTTTATCATTTTGTCAAACTTGAGGTTGAATTCTACATCCAAAAATACAAGCTTTTGTGTTCATGCATGCTATTGACTATTGTGTTCTTTTTTTTTCTACCGGAAAAGTAAAACTATAATACTTTTAGCTCGTTCTACACCTTATTTTACCAGTTTATGAAAAAATCAGAGAGAAAGGGATTTGTTGAAACTTGAAAATGAATGCTTATAAATCCAAAATTATTGTTTCTGAATGAACATTTCCCTCAAAATGGCAAAGGTTTATTCAACCAATTAGATCATGATGCTTAATTTATCACCACAAAGAAAGAAAAAAATCATTAGTAAATGTAATAGTTTGATTTTACCGAAAAATTTCATATTGTGCAGATTTACACATGCACAATATGTAGTATGCAACCTATAAAAAAAATGCAGAAAAAAAGTTGTTTATGTGTGAGAAAAAAAAGAAAAGGATATAGGTGTGAAAAAGCAAATTAAAGAATAGGACCACTGTTACGTTGTAGCCTCGTTGAGGAATCTCGTCTCCGCATCGACTTTTGTGCCATTGCAAAGTCAATGCCCCAGAACTTGTTCCCAGGCCATCCCTTCAGTTTTAATACTAATACTTCAATAACACTTTTAAAAGAGGAACTAAAAAAATAAAAACCTAATAAAAATAAATTAGAAAAGCCGTCAACGAAATCTAATGGGTCGCTAGCTGCATAGAGACGTATCGATGATACCAAAACAATGTTCAAGTTTCGATTTCTTTTTTTTTTTTCTTTTGAGATGTTTATGACTTGGGCAATGCCCATGCATAGAGATGATCGATCTTCATGTCACAAGAAGAACATTTTTCTTAGGTTAGATAAAATTAAAACTGAGTTGTATGTATGAAAAGTAGAGAGACTTTTTAATTCAAAAAAGTCGTTTACCTTCTATATAATACAATGCTTTGAACAAATATGTCTAATGAGAAACTTATGAGGGGATTAGCTTCTTGACTAGAGGTATAATACGTTTTGGATAATTTCGCATTTTCCCCTTGATTCCTAAACTAAAGAAGAGGCTTGGCATTTGTAGTAATTGTAACCCAAAGAAGAATATATGACTGGGACTAATTCTTCTTTTTGCATATATATTCTTCTCAAGGAAACACACCACAAACATCTCTAGATGTAAAAACGGCAAATGGATTTGGCCCATATTAAGTAGAACAACAAGGCAAGCCCAACATCTGCAAATATGGTTTTGACTAAATAAGAGCCAAACCCAATTTTCAAAAACAACCACAACTCATTATCATACTCACATGATTGAATTAATTAGTAGTACTCGTAAACAATCGCTTGGGAGTCCACAATTCAGAGATTTGCTTGATTTTTTCTTTTTAAGAGATTACTTGATTTGCTCGATAAACAGTTTTGATCTATATTTCAGTAAAACAATATCGTTTCACCCGATCTCTTTCTGTCTGTCATGAGTTTTATCCATATTTGCATACCATAATGTTATTAATCCTAATGTATCTATTAAGAGTTAATTATGTAAATAAAACTGAGAAAAGAAAGACGTAGAGAACACGGAAAGTGGTAAGCGTCGTCATCTAGGAGGATTAGGAGATAGCAGCTAAGTGAGTAACGTCTTCATTCTTCTCTGTCACTATCTCTATCTCTTTTTAGATACACGTAATACATCCTCCTAAATAGGCTCAACATTTGGATGGATCCTCCCTTTGGTCCTATCTAGAGTAACCTACCACGTTGTTCCTTTGTTAGTTTTTCCTCTCTTTTAATAGTAAAATAATTATCTTTTCTCTACGTTAAGTTTTTCATTATTATTGTCTCTATCGCAATATATATATATATATATATATATATTTAACGATGACTTACCTAGCTTTTTGAAAATCAAAGTTCAGATTAGTTTTACAATATTGGCTGGCTCACGTTATCCTCGTGTGTAAGCATTTGATTTTAAAAAGACTAAGAAAATGACTTAATGAAATACATATTCTTGGGTTTACGATATGATGACTCTATAACTCTATTTTTCCATTTACATAACAAGAAGTCGATGTGAAAGCTGTATTTTTAAAAGTTAAAAGAGATGGTACCTCTCCTATCAAAAAATGAAGTTAGAATTAATAAAACTCAAATTAGTTTCGAATGTCCAAGTTTATCAATAAAATGGTTACCGTCTTCATTCTAAAAAAATAAATAATGTCGCATTCTTTTAGATTAATTCTCTAACAATGATTTCTTGTCACATCATAAATTAAAATTTTAATTATTTTACTAATCTAATCTAATCCCAATCATCAACGTAATTTGTAGCTTATAAAAAGGACCGGAAAAAAAAAAAAAAAGAAAAACCAAATTTCTTACTAAACTAAAAGGTAGAAAAGATTGCTATTTTTTTTTTCACCAGAGCAGCTGAGCTCACAGGCATTGCATGATCCATTCAAACTCATCAGCGGGTACGTTTTGACTTCTTCTTCTTCCATAATTTTTTTTCCTTCTCGTGAATGAACGAACATGGAGAGCTTTTACCTCAAATCTCTTTTGCTTTGGAAATAATGGTTTTATTATCTGCGTTTCTCTGTTCGTCTCTGCTCTGCTCTGATCTTGTCCTGTTCAGTTCTCATTTGAGCTATCAATTTAACTACCCAAGATTTCAATTTTATGGTTCAAATTTGCTCAGTATCGTACGACTTTTAACCACAGACCTGACCTCGAGAAAATCGAACTTACAAATCGTTAAAGTTTGGGTTTTTTTTTTGGATGTTTGCTTGATCGAACTCGAAATATGAAATAGAGATGGTTTTTTTTTTTTTAATAATCTGCAGAGATTGTAAGAGATTTACATGAAAGATGAATTCAAGTGGCGGTGAGGAGGTGAAGTTGGGGAATGGAGTTGTTGGGATTTTAGCTGAAACAGTGAACAAATGGGAGAGACGAACGCCTCTGACGCCGTCTCATTGCGCTCGCCTCTTACATGGTGGTAAAGACAGAACCGGCGTTTCCCGCATTGTGGTTCAGCCATCTGCTAAGCGTATCCATCATGATGCCTTGTATGAAGATGTCGGATGTGAAGTTTCTGATGATTTGTCTGATTGTGGGCTTATACTCGGAATCAAACAACCTGAGGTATGGGAGATTCATTAGAAAAAAAAAAAGAATCCTTTTTGTATCTCAGTTAATGAGATTTGGCTTTGTGGGTTGATTCTGTTTACAGCTAAAGATGATTCTTCCTGAAAGAGCATATGCTTTCTTTTCCCACACTCACAAGGCTCAGAAAGAAAACATGCCTTTGTTGGATAAAGTAAGACACTTTTATGATTCATCCTTGTTTTTAGTCCTTCTTGAAGAGATCTTGAGGAATTTTGAAAAATGCAGATTCTTTCTGAGGGTGTGACGTTGTGTGACTATGAGCTCATCGTTGGGGATCATGGGAGAAGATTATTGGCATTTGGTAAATATGCAGGCAGAGCTGGTCTTGTTGATTTCTTACACGGGCTGGGGCAGCGTAAGCTCTTCTTACTATTTTGATGCTTAGTTATATGTTTCTGTGCAGATCAAAATGAACTGGATTCTAAAGCAACAAGCTTATTCTTGGATTTATGAATGTACTTTTCCATGTTTGATGCAGGATATCTAAGTCTGGGATACTCAACTCCTTTCCTCTCGCTCGGGTCATCCTATATGTATTCCTCATTGGCTGCTGCAAAAGCTGCTGTGATTTCTGTAGGTGAAGAAATTGCAAGCCAGGGACTGCCATTAGGAATCTGCCCTCTTGTTTTTGTCTTCACTGGAACAGGAAATGGTAACTTCGTTAATTCTTCTGCAAGTTCTTCATTTCCTATGGCACTCCTCTCCGCCTGCAGATGTATTATCTTTTTAAATTTACTCATCCGCAGTTTCTCTGGGTGCACAAGAAATTTTCAAGCTTCTTCCTCACACTTTTGTTGAACCAAGCAAACTTCCTGAACTATTTGTAAAAGTAAGTCAAGCTTTGCTTTTTATTTGTTTTCAGGGTTTTGAAGATTCTGAGAGTCTGTTTATATGTTTTTGTAAGAAATTTCTACTGATGCAATGTATATTTTTGCACAGGACAAAGGAATTAGCCAAAATGGGAAATCAACTAAGCGAGTCTATCAAGTATATGGTTGTATCATTACTAGCCAAGACATGGTTGAACACAAAGATCCATCAAAGTCGTTCGACAAAGTAACACCCCCGTGGCTGCGAGTTTTGTTTCACTACATTTAAGTAGAGCAGCTTTAAACCCTTTACGCTTCTGATGTTCAGGCAGACTACTATGCACACCCAGAACACTACAATCCAGTTTTCCACGAAAAGATATCCCCTTATACATCTGTTCTTGGTATATCCTGATCTTTGTTTTATCTTTAAAGTTCAAGAGCTCACATATAAGCAATTCAACTGTCCACTAGTTACTTCACCATGGCTGTGACCATCTCATTTTGGTTAGTTCCAGTGTGTAACTATAACTTTCTGTGCAGTAAACTGTATGTACTGGGAGAAGAGGTTTCCCTGTCTTCTGAGCACCAAACAGCTTCAAGATTTGACCACAAAAGGATGCCCGCTAGTGGGAATATGTGATATAACTTGTGACATCGGTGGCTCAATTGAATTTGTTAACCGAGCTACTTTAATCGATTCCCCTTTCTTTAGGTAAAATATACTTAGATAAAAGTTTTCTTTTCAGTCTTATATGTTTACTATTTGATGAAACTTGTCGAGCTAATAACTATCTTTAGGTTTAATCCTTCGGACAATTCATACGATGATGACATGGATGGGGATGGCGTACTATGCATGGCCGTCGACATTTTACCCACAGAATTTGCAAAAGAGGTAAGAAGATTCAGATTTAGTACTTGGACTGGTTCTATAGTTGATAACCTTGTATTAATTGGGAGTTCTTGTGTCATGAAAAAGGCATCCCAGCATTTTGGAGATATTCTTTCAGAATTTGTGGGTAGTTTGGCTTCAATGACTGAAATTGCAGATCTACCAGGTCATCTAAAGAGGGCTTGCATAAGCTATAAAGGAGAGTTGACATCTTTGTATGAGTATATTCCACGTATGAGGAAGTCAAATCCAGAGTACGTTCTCAGCTGCTTCAACCATTATTTCTTATACATTATCTGAAATGATTAGGCCTCTTCAACCATTAGGTCTTTCTCCGCTGCTTAAACCATGTTTTTATCTTTACTCACATGTAACTGCAGAGAGGCACAGGAGAATATTGCCAACGGGGTTTCCAGCCAGAGAACATACAACATATTGGTGAGTTTTGATGGAGAAAGTAAATATGACTAGTCTGAATAATACAAATTTCAAGACCTATGCTTCGGAAGATATTCATATCTCTATTAAGTTTCTTGACCAAAGATTGCTACATTTTCGAGATCTGTCTCAGCGCTTCTTGTAGTGATTTTGACTGAGACAATACTTTGTAGGTATCTCTAAGCGGACACCTATTTGATAAATTTCTAATAAACGAAGCTCTCGATATGATTGAAGCGGCCGGTGGCTCATTTCATTTGGCTAAATGTGAACTGGGGCAGAGTGCCGATGCTGAGTCATACTCAGAACTTGAAGTAAGTTGTTCTTGATAATTATAGATATCTTACAGGTGTCAAGAGATTTGATTGTCATTTTTAGGTTCTATGTCTTTTTCAATAAGTCTCGTAAGTGGTTAGAACAAGTAAACAAACTATACGCCAAAAGAATGTGGTCCCATTTGTAACCTATTCCCACTTGTCTTTCCATTATCTTTGGGTAGGTTGGTGCGGATGATAAGAGAGTTTTGGATCAAATAATTGATTCATTAACTCGATTAGCTAATCCAGATGAAGATTATATATCTCCACCTAGAGAAGCAAATAAGATTTCACTGAAGATTGGCAAAGTCCAGCAAGAAAAGGAGGTTAAAGAGAAACCTGAAATGACGAAGAAATCAGGTGTTTTGATTATTGGTGCTGGACGTGTGTGTCGCCCGGCTGCTGAGTTCCTTGCCTCAGTCAGAACCATTTCGTCTCAGCAATGGTACAAAACTTATTTTGGAGCAGAGTCTGAAGAACAAAGAGATGTTCGTGTGATTGTTGCATCTATGTATCTTAAGGATGCCAAAAAGGTATTCGAAGCTTTTGAGCCTCATCTGTTGAAGTTCAACAGTTTAATATGAGATGAACCATCAATCTTTTCAAATCTAGTTCTGTTTTACCGATGTGATAAATCATGTGGCAGACGATTGAAGGCATTCCAGACGTAGAAGCAGTTCAGCTAGATGTGTCAGACAGTGAGAACCTCCTTAAGTATGTTTCTGAGGTATTCTCCTAACTTCTCTGTTCTTAGATTACCTTTACTTTAAACTTTACTGCTCAAATCCATTATCTTATATTTGTTTCATTGCCCGCAGGTTGATGTTGTCCTAAGTTTGTTACCTGCAAGCTGTCATGCTGTTGTAGCAAAGACATGCATTGAGGTACACTCCTACCCTCAAAACATTAGTCTAACATAAAAAAGTCAGAAAAAACGATGAGTTTCAAGAGGGAAATTATGAAATTTGTGAATGTTATTCAATATATTTCAGTAGTTTCCGGATACTAAATGCCGCTGTTTCTTCTTTGTGATTCACTCAGATGAAGAAGCATCTTGTCACTGCTAGCTATGTTGATGATGAAACGTCCATGTTACATGAGAAGGCTAAGACCTCTGGAATTACAATTCTTGGCGAAATGGGACTGGACCCTGGAATTGGTATGACATTTCACAACACAGCTTTATTTTTTACAATTTTTGGTATTCAGTCGATTTACCTTTAGTGCATTTAGCTTCAGAGTATTTCCTGGATAATTGAGAAGGTGATCCTATAATGTGTCTTGCAGATCATATGATGGCGATGAAAATGATCAATGAGGCTCATATCAGAAAGGGGAAAGTGAAGTCTTTCACCTCTTACTGTGGAGGGCTTCCCTCTCCCGCTGCAGCAAATAATCCATTAGCATATAAGTTTAGGTACTCTTTTCATATACGCCATTTAACATTTTTTCCTGTGTTTCCTCATCAATACATCATTAGAATCTCGCTTACTCAACGACAATTCTTTATTTCAGCTGGAGCCCTGCTGGAGCAATTCGAGCTGGCCGTAACCCTGCCAAATACAAAAGCAACGGCGACGTAGTAAACGTTGATGGTATGACAGAAAAACAATGTCCATATGCAGGGGATGTTAAAGTTGTTTAACCTCACTACATGTATTATTTCTGTTTAATCGAGCAATAATGTACTGGCAGGGGAGAATTTGTATGATTCAGCCACAAGTTTCCGAGTACCTAATCTTCCAGCTTTTGCATTAGAGTGTCTTCCTAATCGGAACTCTTTGGTTTATGGGGAATTTTATGGCATTGAGAGCGAAGCAACAACAATATTTCGTGGAACCCTCAGATATGAAGGTGCAAATTCTATATTCACAAGTCACATCTTGACATCCGAAGGCTTACCAGTTTTTTTACTTATGGCTTGTACAGGATTTAGTATGATAATGGCAACACTTTCAAAACTCGGATTCTTTGACAATGAAGCCAATCAAGTACTCTCCACTGGAAAGAAGATTACTTTTGGTGCTCTTTTAAGTAACATTCTAAAAAAGGATGCAGACAATGATTCAGAGCCTCTAGCTGGAGAAGAAGAGATCAGCAAGAGAATTATCAAACTTGGACATACCAAGGAGACTGCAACCAAAGCTGCCAAAACAATTGTGTAAGCTTCTCCATGAAGATAAATCTTAATGTTATTTTTGTGATACCAAATCTTCTGCAAAACACCTTAGCCTGATTCTTTTGAGGTGTCTTTAGATTCTTGGGGTTCAACGAAGAGAGGGAGATTCCATCATTGTGTAAAAGCGTATTTGATGCAACTTGCTACCTAATGGAAGAAAAACTAGCCTATTCCGGAGATGAGCAGGTCTCTGATTTATGTGAAAGCACTAGTTCTCTCTTTTTGCACTCGATTTTACTTGCTGACGTAACATTTGGACAATCTTTTGCATTATGTTATCAGGACATGGTGCTTCTACATCACGAAGTAGAAGTGGAATTCCCTGAAAGCAAACGTGTTGAAAAGCACAGTGCGACTCTTTTGGAATTCGGGGACAACAAGAACGGACAAACAACTACCGCTATGGCCAAGACTGTTGGGATCCCTGCAGCCATTGGAGCTCTGGTCCTTACTCAGACACTGATTACCACTTTTTCCTGTCTATATTTCGCTAAACTTAAAAAATTTAAGCGTACGTATCTGATGTTGTGTGTTGCAGCTGTTAATTGAAGACAAGATCAAGACAAGAGGAGTCTTAAGGCCTCTCGAACCAGAGGTCTATTTGCCAGGTAACTTTGAATTCCGCATCAAAACTAGTGATGTGTTTGCAGATGAATATATAGGATGGCATTGATTTGTTGTCTTTGGGGTTTGTGGTGGTACGCACAGCGTTAGATATATTGCAAGCGTATGGTATAAAGTTGATTGAGAAGACAGAATGAACATCTGTGGATTGGCTAAGGACTCTGTGTATATAACTTGGAGACGAACGAAGGTGAAGAAGTAGCAAAGATAATACACCCTAAAAAAAAAAAAGGAAAAAAGAAGAAGATAGAGAGATGAGCCTCAAATCCTTGGATTGCAATGCAAGAGGAACCCTGTTGTAATTATATGTAAATATGTATGTGTACAGAAGAACTCGTGTCCACAAATCTCAATGGTTGTATAGTAAGTAAATCATATGTATGTGCATACAAACTTTTAAAACAAGTGTAACTTGAACTGAATAAATAAAATGATGTAAAAAATAAAAATGTACCCCCTTCCATATTTTATTTTTTAGGAATATTAAAGAATCACTTCTTTGTTTCTTTTGATTTCATATATTACTATTGTCCCATCGCATTATACAGTATAACCTCACATTAAGCGTTATTCCAAGTATGTTTCCAAGACAGTCACTTGCCCTTTTCCAGTTCAATTTCCCTTGCAATTTACTAAAATTGCTTTTCACGATATTGATATTTACTACAATGGTGATAATCTTGGAAAGTGCTAATTTGACTCATTTAATTTGAACAACAAAATCTCATCTATAAATTGTTCCCACCTCTCCATCAATTTTCTTCACACTACCAAACTAAAAATCTCATCTTACATTCATACTAAATTATTTCACATCTTCTCAAGAGTAAACAAAAATGGACAAGGAAGACGTTAGCGCAAAAGCTGGTTCGGTAGCTCAGAGCAGCGGTTTAAGCAGTGGCACTGCTCCTGGTCCAGGGAATATGGTTGCGCCCGGTTTGGGTGGTTCCGCTCACATCCCTAGAGATGCTTTTGAAGCGAATCCGAAAGCTTATTTTGACAATCTCCACGCCAAGGAGAAGGCAAATAAGTGAAAGATAAAGTGTTCTAATAGTTCTTAAAACATAAACACTTGTTTGTTTATGCCCCCTACTAAGAAACATTATCTATAAATAAATGAGAATTATCTCTCTTTTATGATTCATGTTCTGCCTTTTTTTGCTTCTTTTACGCTTATATCATTGACATGCGTTGAGTTACATTACATGCCTCTTTGACTATTTCTATTAAGCAAACCATTAAACTCTCTTGGTCACTTGCCTAGTAAATTATACGACTTCATTTGATGATTTGAATATCTAAAAATGTTATATAGTTCTAGAGATAATAATTATAATCAATTGAAATTTGTAGGTGACAAATTCTAATTCAGCTACAGTTTAAGTGACCAATTTTTAATGGAACTAACGTAACCAAAAAAATATGAAAACAATGAAGAAAGAAACAGAGTGAATAGAAAGATTGATTCTTTTTGTTATTAATTCGCTTAAACGGCATTACAATATTTTGTTCCTTTATATATGAGGATACAAGGGATACTTGAGCTTTAACCTAGATTCTAGGTTCTTCCAATTACTCTTTACGTGGCATCACTATCATCGCACGATTCAAGGGCTGCAAATCGGTTCTTTGTTAGCATTGCCGTACTGTCGTGTGTTGATGGCGACCTTGTCTCTTTGTCGTGTATTGCAGGTTGTCGTTGAGAAGCTGTGGGCTTTTGGAGAGTATTGGGCTGTGGTCCTAGCAGGCATTTTTGCAAAGATACATTGACTTGGGCATTGTTCTTCACACTCCCCCGCAAACTTGGAGTCGGTGGCACACTGACGCCAAGTTTGAATCGCAGGATCTCAAATGGCCGTTGAGGGAGAGACTTGGTGAAGATATCCGCGAGCTGATAGTCAGCAGATATGTGGTTCACAATGATGTTCCCAAAGGCAACCTGTTCACGGACATAGTGATAATGTGTTGCAAAATGTTTGGTGCGGGCGTGGAAGCTGGGATTGGCTGTGAGATAAACCGCAGATAGATTATCACAGAACAGTTCTGGTGTTGCGGATAGCTTTACTCCCAAGTCGTGAAGAAGATTGACGAACCAGGTGATTTCAGAGGTAGCTTCAGACATTGCCCTATACTCAGCTTCAGTGGAGCTTTTAGAGACTGTATCTTGCTTCTTTGAAGACCAAGAAATCAGATTTCGACCAAGGAATGTGCAGAAGCCACCAGTTGAGCGACTGGACTTCTCGCAGCCAGCATAATCGCTGTCACTGAAAGCTGTAAGTTTGGAGTCTGAGGACCTAGCAAAGGAGATCCCCATAGTAGTTGTCCCCTTGATATATCGAAGAATGCGTTTGAGAAGGTTGAAGTCAGCGATTGAGGGTTCATGCATCTTCTGACAGACGTAATTTACAGAGAACTGGAGATCTGGTCTGTTAAGGTCAAGTACTGTAGACGTCCAGCTAGGCTGCGAAAGTATTTTGGATTAGTGAATGGTTGAGCATTAGCAGGTTGACCAGACTTTTTTACTTTGCGAGTGATTTTATGAGGAAGAGGTGTTGCCACAGAAGCACAAGATGACATTCCAGCAACTGCTAACAAATCTTCTGCATATTTCTGTTGCGACAAGAACATTACACCTTCATGATATTGAATTTGAATTCCCAGAAAGTAATGGAGCTTACCTAGATCCTTCATTCGAAACTGTGTGTTAAGCTGTTTGAGAAGGTCGGTAAGTAGTTCTGAGGAATTTCCTGTGATGGCCATATCGTCAACATAAAGCAACAATATGATGACATTGGTACCTTTGAAACAGACATAAAGGGAAGGATCCCTTAGGCTGCAAGTGAAACCAAAGTCAAGCAAAAAGTTGCTAAACTTATCAAACCAAGCTCTTGGTGATTGTTTGAGACCATAGAGTGATTTGTGTAGAAGACAAACATGATCAGGATAGTTCTCATCAACAAATCCTGCTGGTTGCTTCATGTAAACAGTCTCAGTGAGATCTCCATGGAGGAAGACATTTTTTACATCCATTTGCTTGACTTCCCAGTTCATTGTCGTAGCAAAATGTAAAACTGCTCTGACTGTTGCAGTTCGAACAAAAGCGCTGTAAGTCTCAAGGTAGTCTATGCCTTCTTCTTGGTTAAACCCTTGAGCAACTAATCGAGCTTTAAATTTGTCTAAGGAGCCATCTGCGTTGAGTTTGACCTTAAAGACCACTTTGGAGCCAAAGACATGCATGTCAGGAGTATGAGGAACTAAAGAAAAGGTGTTTGCTTCTTTGCAATTTCCCATTTCCTCATTCATAGCACCTGTCCAATATGGATCTTTTAAAGCGGCTGTCACTGTTTCTGGTTTCGGATAGGAAACCTTTTGTGTAAGTAGGGCATATCTTGGGTTTGGTTTAGAGATTCCTGCTTTGGAACAAGTTTTCATCGGATGAGTTGAGGTTGAAGGAAGAGTTGTAGTTTGATCTGCATTTTCTGTTTGAATCACGACTGAGTTTTGCACACTAGGAGCTGCTGGCTGAGAGTTGTTGCCTATAGGAACAAGTTTTGAGCTTGCCGTACACTCAGGACTCTCATCAGCAGGCATGTGTGAAGACTCAGCAAAAGAAGACTCAACAGAAGCTTCGGTGACAATTGTCGCTGCTGCAGTACTCTCCTCTGGAGTGGAAACAGGGGATAAGACTTCGGGTTGAATATTTATGACAGGTTCAGAAGTGGAACAGACAACTTGATCACAAGATACGGAGTTAAGAGGAAGCTGCTTGAGCAAAGCAGTATACAGAGGGGTAGGAGCTGATCGTTGAAGATGTCGGTATGAGTTTGCAAAAGGGAAGCTTGTTTCATCAAAAATGACGTGACGCCTAATATATATGCGTCCAGTCGGAGGATAGAAACAACGGTAGCCTTTAAATTTCTCAGTATAGCCCCCAGGAAAACACACCTAAGAGAACGAGGATCGAACTTATTTTGAGCATACGATCGCAGTGTAGGAAAGCATGCGCAACCAAAAGTTTTCAAGGCAGAATATTCTGGTGGTTTACCGAAGAGTGCTTCATATGGACTGATGTTGCTGGTGAGAGTGCTTGTAGGCAGAAGATTGGAGAGAAAATTTGAGGTAAAGAAAGCCTCTACCCAGTAGCTTTGTGGAGTGGCACTCTGAAACATCAAGGTAAGAGCCATTTCTGTCAATTGTCTATGTTTTCTCTCAGCTATGCCATTTTGCTGAGGTGTATGAGGACATTAGACAAAATGTTGTATACCAGCATCTTGCAAGTGGGATAGAAATCTATGACTTATAACTCTCCACCCCCATCTGATTGGAATGTACCAATTTTTGTTTGCAGCAAATTCTCAACCAAATATTGATACTTGATGAAGACAAAGCAAAAATCAGATTTTCTCTTTAAAGGATAAAACCAACAATATCTTGAATAATTGTTAATAAACACTGCATAAAATCTGAGTCCTTGAATAGAAGAGACAGGAGAAGGACCCCAGAGATCACAATGCACTCTCTCTAAAGGTCTTGAAGCAACAAAAGAAGAAGAACTAAATGGCAATCTTGAACTCTTCCCAATCTGACATGATTCACACACCTTATTGGTACTTTTATTGACTTGAATTGCCTTATTTGCAGAGAGAAGCTGAAGAACTTGTGGATTAGGATGTCCCAATCTCTGATGCCAAACCTCATCACTTGTTTTGATTTGTCTTGTAGAGTAAAGAACCTGAAACTTCGGATCATCCAATTTGTAAAGTCCATCATTTTCCTTTCCCTTTGTCAGAACCTTGAGAGTTGCCTTGTCCTTAATTATAACATCAAGATCATCAAATGTGATAGCACATGGGTAATCTTTGGTTAATTTAGAGACTGACAGTAACGACTTTGCTATTTCAGGACATACCAAGACATCTTTAAGAGGGAGGTTACCTGATGTCAAAGGGAGATTAGCCGATCCAACGTGAGTGATAGGGAGAAAGTTTCCATCACTCGCCATTACCACATCACTTCCATGACATGGTTGTGATTGTTGTAACCGTTGAGTCGAGCTTGTGATGTGTGCTGTTACGGCTGAATCAGGATACCAACTGTTGTCTTCAGTGACGTCTGTGATATGGAGAGCTGAGAAAGCTGTAGCACTTATCGCAGGTTGAGCTGGTTGTTGGTATTCTTCATCAAACTTGTACCAACACTCAAAAGCGTTGTGACCTCTTTTGCTACAGATTTGACAAACTGGTTTCTCACTCGTGTTGACAAGTGTTCTGGTTGGACCAACGGAAGAAAAGTGCTGATGAAAGCCACAACCACGAGTAGAGAAGGATCCCCTGCCTCTGCCTCTGTTGCCATGACCACGAAAGCTGGAAGATCTTGAGGTGTGAAAGGCAAGATGTGGCGAGACTTCAGTTGAGATAGAGTAACTTTGGATTCTATCATCATAACCAGTTAGACGAGATATCACATTGTTGTAGGTAAGTGCAGGTAAACGATCCATATAGTCCTCAATAACAGTGATAATAGGCTGATACTCACGACTTAAACCTCTTAGAGCAGCAAAAATTTTCATTTTCTCACTAACCGGATCTCCTATAGAAGCTAGCTGATCACAAATATCTTTGATTCCTCTAAGATAATCAGACATGCTCTTGTCTAACTTTTCAGCATTTTGAAGGCGTCTTTGAAGCTCAAATAGCCTAGAGGAAGATATTCGGTTGAAGTGAGAGATTAGAGTTTCCCATACCCCTCGAGCTGTTGTAGAACCGATGACTAGTCGGAGAACATTCTCTGTCATGGAGCCAAGTAGCCACGCCTTGAAAACTTGGTCGGATCTGGACCAGCTATCAAAGTCTGGGTTGAGTATGTCTTCGACTTTTCCATTATTGTTGTTGCGTATGGGAATCTTCTCATCTGGAGGTTTAACAGCACCATTGACGAACCCTAGAAGAGCTTGAGTGCGGAGAAAGGACTCGAACTGTGACTTCCAAATGATGTAGTTTTGCTCAGTAAGTTTGATAGTGACACAGTTTGAGATATGAAGAGAAGGTGAAGAGTAGGGTTCCATGGTTCCATCCATGGCTCTGATACCATGAAGAAAGAAACAGAGAAACAGAGTGAAGAGAAAGATTGATTCTTTTTGTTATTAATTCGCTTAAATGGCATTACAACATCTTGTTCCTTTATATATGAGGATACAAGGGATACTTGAGCTTTAACCTAGATTCTAGATTCTTCCAATTACTCTTTATGTGGCATCACCATCATCGTACAAGGGCTGCAAATCGGTTCTTTGTTAGCATTGCCGTACTGTCGTGTGTTGATGGCGACCTTGTCTCTTTGTCGTGTATTGCAGGTTGTCGTTGAGAAGCTGTGGGCTTTTGGAGAGTATTGGGCTGTGGTCCGAGCAGGCCTTTTTGCAAAGATACATTGACTTGGGCATTGTTCTTCACAAACAATCGAGTTTTTTTTGTTTTTTTTTTCACTAATGAAAATAGCTTATTTGAGAAGCACAATGGAAGATTTGAAATTATACTTTATTTAATTAATGTACATCAGACAAAATATATATTTGAAATATTGAAACCGAACTAAATTAGAAAAAGACATTAAATTAATGCTACAAAGGGACAGTTATTCCATGTCTGTTTGATACTTATTTCCCCATCAAGCTTTATATATGGATTTGTTCAGAATCAGCTGTCTTTCCTGTTTATACAATACAATATCATTTGAAACGTTAATACTAATTTTTGGCACTGGCAAAAAAACATGTGTTGTTGCAGAAATGATTTCAACACTTTGATACTAAGGGCCGAAAAGTGTAATACTAATAGTTTAGAAGCATAAGCACCTTTCGTTGTTTATACTACTATGTTTTGATTCTCCTATATAAGATGATCATAATTTAAATAAACGAGAAGTATATTTCTCTTGTTCTATAATTTATGTACGAACTCGTATTCAAACGTCATAATATCTGTAATTAAATGAACATATATGATCTTAATGTAACTATTCGTATGCAACCGTGTACAAAAGTTCTTTCAATGATTCGAAGAAATTGGATAACGAGTCGAACAGTTAAAATTTATACGAATTAAGTATTTCTTATACTATGGGGTTATGAAAAAAGGAGAAAAGTGGAAAGAAAAGAAAAAGAAAAAAAAAACGTGTCGAAAAATAAGTTAATTCAGAATCTTTAAAATAAAATCCACATTATTCAAAGTAGGTTTCCAAGACAGTCACTTACCCTTTTCCAATTCAATTTCCATTGCAATTAACTAGAATGGCTATTCACGATATTGGTATTTACTACAATTAGAGCTGTCAAATGGTCTGGACCATTTGGGCGAGTCCATCTGGACATTCTTTTGTATGGGCCAAAGTTGGACAGTCCCAAATGGACAATGGTTCACAAAGTGTCCATGCCCATTAAGACCATTTCCAAATGATCATGACCATAGACAGCCCATTTTTTTTTTATTGTCATTCACTTATAAAATCTAAATTTTATTTTTGTTATTTTTTTTTGCTATTCACTTATAAAATCTGAGTTTTATTTTTGTTATTTTCTTTTATAAAATCTGAATTTATTTTTGTTGTTATTCACTTATAAAATCTGAGTATTATTTTTGTTATTTTCTTTTATAAAATCTGAATTTTATTTTGTTGTTTCTTTGATAAAATCTAATTTTTTTTTGTTATTTCTCTTCTAAAATTATGAGTTTGGTGGAAAATTACGTAATTACAGTTTCTCCTCAAAACCAAAATTAGAGAATCCACATTTTTTGCCAAAACCGTAAAACTGTGTTTTCCCGCCAAAACCGTAAAATTACGTTTTCTCGCCAAAACCGTAAAATTATGTTTTTCCGCCAAAACCGTAAAATTACGTTTTTCCGCCAAAACTGTAAAATTGCG
The DNA here is from genome assembly GCF_030686135.1 of Camelina sativa. Taxonomy (NCBI): domain Eukaryota; kingdom Viridiplantae; phylum Streptophyta; class Magnoliopsida; order Brassicales; family Brassicaceae; genus Camelina; species Camelina sativa. Next base: position 3,176,674 of record NC_141889.1, read on the forward strand.
TTTTTCCGCCAAAACCGTAAAACTGTGTTTTCCCGCCAAAACCGTAAAATTACGTTTTCCCGCCAAAATCGTAAAATTGTGTTTTCCCGCCAAAAACGTAAAAATTGTGTTTTCCCGCCAAAACCGTAAAATTACGTTTTTCCGCCAAAACCGAAAAATTATGTTTTTCCGCCAAAACCGTAAAACTGTGTTTTCCCGCCAAAATCGTAAAATCACTTTTCCTGCCAAAATCGTAAAATTGTGTTTTCCCGCCAAAATCGTAAAATTGTGTTTCCCGCCAAAACCGTAAAATTACGTTTTCCCGCCAAAATCGTAAAACTGTGTTTTCCCGCCAAAACCGTAAAACTGTGTTTTCCCGCCAAAACCGTAAAATTACATTTTCCTGCCAAAACCGTAAAACTGTGTTTTCTCGCTAAAATCGTAAAATCACTTTTCCGCAAATACAATAATTTATCTGTTTTATGAAAAAAAACTATAAATGTATTTATGAAAATAAAAATTTATAAATGTAAAATATAATAATTTAAAATTATTTAGTTGTAATTGGAATTTCTCATTTTGGTAAGTGGGCAATCCATTGTCCATTTGGTTAAGCCCATATGGTCAATGGACAAAAATGGTCAAATGCCCAAATAGACCATTTATTTTTTGGTCTGACTATGGTCAGCCCATATGTATATGGACATGGGCATGTCCATGGGCGGCCCGCCCAATTGACAGCTATAACTACAATGGTGATAATCTTGGAAAGTGCTAATTTGACTCATTTCATTTGAACAAAAAAATCTCATCATCTATAAATTGTTCCCACCTCTCCATCACTTTTCTTCACACTACCAAACTAAAAATATCGTCTTACACTCATACCTAAATAAGTTCAAAATCTTCTCAAGAGTTAGAAACAAATATGGACAAGAAAGACGTTAGCGCAAAAGCTGGTTTGGTAGCTCAGAGCAGCACTTCAAGAAGTGGCACTCCTCCTGGTCCAGGGAATATGGTTGCGCCCGGTTTGGGTGGTTCTGCTCACATCCCTAGAGAGGCTTTTGAGGCCAATCCCAAGGCTTATTTTGACAATCTCCATGCCAAGGAGAAGGCAAATAACTAGTGAAAGATAAATAGTACTTAAAAACATAAACACTTGTTTGTTTATGCTCCTACTAATAAGAATCATTATCTTCAAATAAATGAGATCTATCCCTCTTTTATGATTTATGTTCTGCCTTTTTTTTTTATTGCTTCTTTGATGCTTATCACTGCATGCGTTAAGTTACTTCATCATTACCTTTACTTTATCCCTCTTAACTATTTCTATTAAGCACCCACTAAACCGTCTTGGTCACTTTCCTAGTAAATTATATGATTTCATTTTACTCTCTAATAGATTTTATATATTTCTAGATATAACTATATTCGAAATTGAATTTTGTAAGTGAGAAATTCTAATAGTTTATAAGTGACAAATTTTTAATGGATCCAAAGTAAAACAAAAAAATATATGAAAACAACTGAATTTTTTCCATATGAAAATAACTTATTTGAAAAACAAAATGAATTATTCGAAGTGTACTTTGTTTAATTTATATACATCTGATTAAATTATATATACTTGAAAAATTGAAACAAAACTAAGTTAGAAAAAAAAAAGACATTAAGATAATGCTAAAAAGGGGCAGTTAAAGCTAATTCCATTGCCATCTCTGTTTGCTACTTATTTCCCCATCAAGCTTTTTGGGTTTGTTCAGCTTTCTTTCATGTTTACACTATCATTTCTCAAACATTAAGACTATAATTTTTTCACTGGCAAAAGAACATTTGTTGTTGCAGAAATGATTTCAACACTTTGATACTACCAACGAGAGAATCTGCTGCTCCACTTCTTCCCAATTATGGACTCTAGTTACCAAAGGATGCCTATCCACAGACTCCGTCTTAGACCAAGGGTATGAATTTTCATAGTCAAAGAGGAGAACCTTCATTCCGATGTTAGCGCATTCCTCTGCATATCTCGGGTTATCGTCAATCAATATCTCTGCTCCAAATGATCTGCAGTTCAAATTCTTGGATTAGCCCATCAAATCATATGAAACTGATGTTTTTTTTTTTTAGCTTTCGACTAGAATCTTGGGTAAAGTATCAGATTCATGAGTTGATTTTGTATGCACCTGCAGATTTCAGATTTTGGTCTTGACTCTCCATGAAGAGCAAAATGGTTTCCAAAATGAATCTGTCGGAAGAGTCCCGGGAAATGTATCTCGATCCACTCAAGCGTGTGCTCCTTTATCGCATTCTGCCGGGACCTATCCAATAATTATGAGAAACCACTCAGAGACTGATTTGTAGAATTAACTGGTTACTCGAAACGTTCAACAAAGAAAATATCACACTACATGCCACTTACGTCACAACTGACATGTCGCAATATTTTGATAGCTTGTGAAGAGTCTTATGGGCACCTGGAAGAGGATAGATCCCTTTCTTGAAATATGGTGTCTTAAAGAATTCATGAACACGTACGTCGGCTGCACAACAAGAAAGTTTAAACATGGCACATTACGTCTCAACTTACCCACCAAAATTGCCAACACACAGAAAGTCCTAAGAGCAATTAGCTGGACCGTAAATTAATGCATAGTTGCAAGTACGCCAAGGATATACCTTCCTTGCGAGAGCAGTTCCATATCTGCCAAAAAATTAAGACACAAGTATAAGATAAAAATCATAAACAAGATATCTGTGATGGGAAGCCAGCTACGTTAGATCTGTATGGTATAAGGCAACGCAAAACCCTGATTGCAAGATGAGCTCTTGAGTTTAAAATGCTTTGGGTGATAATCCGGAAAAACATCAGTGTGGCAAAATCTTCATGGCAATGTGCAATGGGGTTTCAAATTTCTGTCACATATAAGGTAACAAGTGCCAGGCAGAGTAATGTGCTAATATAAGTGAAGCAGAGAACAGTTTTCCTTGTCATAAGCCAGTGATAGCAACTCAAAACTGTAAACCTTGTATACAAACTCATCCTTATAGGGCTAGTTCCAATCATTTATCCTAGCATACTAGTTCTCAAAGTGGAAAACAAACCAATCCAGCAGCTTAAGGCAAGAGGGTATTCGTAAGCTCGAGAAGAAGCTATGACTTCGTACCTTGAAGAACTCGTAGACATGATACTCTGAGACTGAATGGTTCGACAAATAGCGGTCCGCAATGAACCTGTTAAGGGCCGAGACAAAGTTTCCAAGAACTGCTTACATAAAAAGACAACAAAATGAAACATAGCTTAAATTAATAACTCAATGAAGACAGACACAAGATGATCTCAATAGATATAAGGAAGCAAAAGAATAGATATACGTAGGCAAACAAATATCATGCATTAGCTACTTAAGCAAAACAACTTACGTTGTTGGACAACAGAATCAAAACTATTCAACACAAATCAGATGAACAGTTCAACATAGTTCCCCGTCCAAAATTAGCAATCCATTTGAATGGTTTTGAGATTCGAATCAGTAGACATATTATACTTAAACCAACAAAGATGATGAATCAGGGATATTCCCAATTACACAAAAAGCACTCCAGATTCTATTAGAAAACATCTAGAACATTTTATATATGCTTACTCAGGTTATGTATAATTATATAACTAATTGGCTCCAAGCTTTTCTAGAACCCAGTTAAACAAGTCAACATACAATTAAAAACAATTTCTCTCCTCCCAGACATTTCAAACCCCAAACCTGCATGTAAACATCACAAGTTCATAAGAACAAAGGGAACATACCCTCATCAATGTCAACAGCCACAACAATCTTCTTATCATTCCCTTGGAAACTCGTACGCAGATATGCACCACGGCCATCCGCTATCTCCGTTGCTCCTCCGCCGCCGCCGCGGTCTTCACTAGGCCCAGATCCCAAACCATGGAGAAGGCGTCGATGCTGAGTTAAAGCTCGAGCCTTTTGATCGGCTTTCTTATGAGAATCAAAACAACTTCTCAAGGTAAACCCATTGGGCTTTCCTCCTTCACCTTTAGCCTTGAAAAGACCATTACAAGAGCCACTCTTGTTGTAAATTCGAATGGGCTTGATCCTATTAACGAAATCTCCACCGAATCTGTTCGCGATTGATCGAGTGTGAAGCGATCGCAGGAAAAGGGGATCGGTGTAAGAAGACATTAGGGTATTATGTGAATCGAAGCTAGCGATTCTGTAGAAGAGAATGGCGTTGGACTGCCTCTTTAACATAACGAAACCTTCTCTCACATTTACACCATCCAACAACAATATTGAAAAAGAGCAAAAAATCAAACCCTAACCAAAAAAAAAAAAAAAAGATGAAAACTTTTGGAAGCTGAGAGACAGAAAAAAGAATTAAAAATTTGGAGAAAGCAAATCTAGAGAAGAAGAAGAAGAAGAAGAAGAGGCTCCAACGTAATAATCATGCATTGGAGCACTTTGGTCGCATTGGTAGGGACTTTGAACCCCCAAAACAAAAAACAAAAAAAATCTAACCTTTAAAAAAAATATTAAATAAAAAAGGGAAATTTTTAATTACTATAGATTATAGAATAATAAGATCTTCTCCTTCCTATGTTTACGCCGTGGCCTCTATCAATTGAACGGCGAACATAAAGAGACACACACGTCTCTTTAAGTCGGTTTCACTAAAGGATGGGCATTTCTGTTTAAGTTCGGATTTGGTTTGGATTCGGTTCGATTATTCGGTTTTGGTAAAACTCTAACCAAATTTAACGGAAGTTAGTGAGAGTCTACAACATCAAGTCTAAGACAAAAGTGTTTTGGGCTCCGGCCTACACATGAGAAGCCCACTACCAAAACAGAGTCCGACAGTTCAACAACTCTGTCCTTCTCTGCAACAAGGCGACAAAGGGAAAAAGCAGAGGCAGGTGACAAAGACATTACCTGAACAAGATGGTGACATCGTACTATCGAGCCGTTAGGATTCTCTTCGGTCATTAGAGGAGGTGTAGATGTTCACCACTTGTCATGAGATTAGGTGTGTGGTCAAAGAATCTAGAATGTTCCTCAAAGTTGTATAAATAAGAACTCACTCTGTAAATGTAAGTTAAGGAGAATAATACAGTAAAATTCAGTTTTTCAAAACCAGTTCTTGTTTATTCTCATGGTATCAGAGCTTTCTTAAAACCCTAACAGGTTGCTGTCATGGCAGAAAGACTCGATCCTTATCCTTTTCCTTCTAATATTCATGTTGCGAGTTCTGTTACTATCAAACTGAGTGACACCAACTATCTCTTGTGGAAAACTCAGTTCGAATCTCTGCTTCGCTCCCAGAAGCTGCTCGGTTTCGTCAATGGTGAAATTCCCAGGCCTGCAGCTACTCGAGTGACCACTGTCAACAATCAACAAGTCACCGACCCTAATCCAGCCTATGAAGCCTGGATCTGTACTGACGAACTCATCAAGTCATGGCTGTTTGGAACTCTCTCTGAAGAAGTTCTTGGTCTCGTCCATGCTCTGTCAACGTCTCAAGAGGTATGGATGTCCCTTGCCTCCAGTTTTAATCGAAGCTCTGTGTCCAGAGAGTGTGAGTTGCTTCGTCGTCTTAATCTTTTGAACATGAAAGATAAGACTTTTTCTGTGTACTGTCGAGAGTTTCGCGCTGTCTGTGATAATCTGAGTGCGATAGGCAAGCACGTTAATGAGTCTATGAAGGTTGTTCTGTTTCTGAATGGACTAGCTAGGGAATATGACCCTATTGCTACTGTTATCCAGAGTTCTCTGTCTCGTTTACCGGCCCCTACATTTAACGATGTGGTTCTTGAGGTCTCTGGTTTCGACTCGAAGTTGCAGTCGTATGAATCTGCTTCAGATGTCTCGCCAAATCTAGCTTTTCAAGCTCAAAGGGGTGGTTTCTCTGGCTATCGTGGTCGAGGATCGAACTCTCGTGGTCGAGGAGGTCGCAACTTCTCTACTCGTAGTCGTGGTTTCTCTCAACAGGTCAACAACTCTGGTTGGAATCAGTCTCAGTCTGGAGGTTCTAACAACATTCGTCCTGTGTGTCAAATTTGTGGAAGAGTTGGTCATGTTGCTCTTAAGTGCTGGAACAGGTTTGATAACACTTATCAGAGTGATGACGTACCACAGGCTCTTGCTGCTCTTCAGGTCTCAGATAGTTGTGGTCGAGAGTGGGTTACAGATTCCGGTTCCTCTGCACATGTTACGTCTACACCAAATCAGTTGTCTGCAGTTACACCCTACAATGGCCCAGAGACTGTAATGGTTGGTGATGGGGCTCATCTTCCCATTACTCATGTTGGTTCCACGACACTCACCACGAATGCAGGTAGTTTACCACTCTTAGATGTACTTGTTTGTCCGTCTATGAAACAATCTTTACTGTCGGTTTCTAAACTTTGTGATGACTATCCCTGCGGTGTGTTTTTTGATGCTAATGTTGTGTATGTGATTGATCTGAGAACTCAGAAAGTGGTGACCAAAGGACCTCGTCGTAAGACTTTGTATATGTTGGAGAACAAGGAGTTTGTGGCCCTCTTCTCAAATAGACAGTGTGCGGCAAGCGACATGGTGTGGCACCAACGTTTAGGACATGCAAACTTTCAAGTTCTTCAGCATTTAAGGAACAGCAAGGCGATAACAATTAATAAGAGCAGCACTTCTCCTGTTTGTGGACCTTGCCAAATGGGAAAGAGTAGTCAATTACCGTTTTTTAATTCTGAGTCTCATTCAAAAGAACCCATTGATCGAATTCATTGTGATCTTTTGGGACCCTCTCCAGTTGTATCAGTTCAAGGCTTCAAATATTATGCAGTTTTTGTTGACAATTTCTCTCGTTACTCTTGGCTAATTCCATTAAAGAGGAAGTCTGATTTCTATGATGTGTTTCTGGTCTTTCAAAAACAAGTTGAAACTCAGTTTGCCAAGAAAATAAAGGTTTTTCAGAGTGATGGAGGAGGAGAGTTCATGAGTACACGGTTCAGGAAGCATTTACAAGATCATGGTATTAAGCACCTACTGTCTTGTCCGTCTACTCCGCAACAAAACGGTATTGCAGAGCGGAAACACAGACATCTCACTGAATTGGGGCTATCAATGTTGTTTCAAAGTAAGACTCCACTTCGCTACTGGGTTGAGGCCTTTTATTCTGCAAATTTTATCAGTAATATGATTCCCTCCTCCACTTTAGCTCAGAAAAGTCCAGCAGAGGTGTTGTATAACGGGTCACAAGACTATTCTTTTCTCAGGATATTTGGTTCTGCCTGTTATCCTTGCTTAACACCTTACACACAACACAAATTTGAGCCACGGTCCCTGCAATGTGTCTTTCTTGGATATCATCCGCAGTATAAAGGTTATCGATGTCTTTATCCTCCGACCGGTCGAGTTTATATCTCTCGCCATGTGATATTTGATGAGCAATGTTTTCCCTTTGAGCATCAATACAAGCATTTAGCTACACAACACAAAAGTGGTTTGCTTCAAGCGTGGCAACAGGGTGAGGTTTCCTCTGCAATTCCTCATTTGCTTCCATCCATTCCTTCTGAGGTGGTTGAATATCCTGACACAACTCAGATGTAGTCCGGAGTAGGGTCTGCTGTGTCACAACAACAAGAGACTGCAGAAGTAGAGTTCGTTGTGTCACAACAACTCTGTCCTATAATTCACTCTGCTCCAAATACACCAGAAATTGAAGATGTTGGTGCCTCCGAGATTCCTGTTGTTGAGTCAGGAGGTCATTTGATGACTACTCGGTCTCAACATGGGATTCGAAAACCTAATCCTTGATATGCTTTGGTTGCAAGCAAGACCATACCGTCGTTACCAACAACAATAACTGAGGCCTTGGCTCATCCGGGTTGGCGACAAGCTATGCTTGAGGAGCTCGATTCTATTTACAAGAATAACACTTGGATCTTGACTCCTGCGACTGCTGAGATGAATATCCTTGGATGCAGATGGGTGTTCACTGTCAAGTTAAACGCTGATGGTTCTCTAACCAAACTTAAAGCGAGGCTGGTGGCCAAGGGATACGATCAAGAAGCGGGTGTGGACTTTACAGAGACATATAGTCCCGTGGTTCGAACATCTACCATTCGTATCGTTCTAGCAGTTGCTACTTCCAAGAACTGGAGCATTACTCAGTTAGATGTAAAAAATGCTTTTTTGCATGGTGATTTACAGGAGGAAGTCTTCATGATTCAACCTCCAGGATTTGAGGATGTTGCAAAGCCAAATCATGTGTGTTCTTTGAAGAAAGCCCTCTATGGACTGAAACAAGCTCCTAGGGCTTGGTTTGATAAGTTCAGTAACTTTCTCATTGAATATGGCTTTGTGTGCAGCAAAGCAGACCCCTCTCTCTTTGTTTATCATCATCATGGTGATACTATGGTCATCTTGCTGTATGTGGATGATATCTTGCTAACCGGTTCCAACTCTGCTCTTTTCAAGTCTCTAATTGCAGAGCTGAATACAAAATTCACCATGAAGGACCTTGGAGATATTCATTATTTCTTAGGCATTCAAGCTCAGTCGTTCTCCAACGGCTTGTTTCTTAGTCAATCCAAGTATGCAGAGGAGATTCTGCATCATGCTAGTATGTCCAAATGCAATCCTGTCCATACACCGCTGCCTCAACGACTGGATCAAGTGTTTAAGGATACGCGTCTCTTCTCTGAGCCAAGCTACTTTCGCAGTCTTGCAGGTAAGCTTCAATATCTGACAATCACGAGACCGGATATACAGTTTGCAGTCAATTTTATCTACCAGCGGATGCATGCTCCAACCGAATCAGATTTTCATCTCTTAAAGCGCATCTTGCGATATATAAGAGGGACTACAAAGATGGGCTTACATATGCATCGGAACAGTGACTTGTCGTTGGTATCTTACAGTGATGACTTACCATTGGTTTCATACAGCGACAGTGACTATGCCGGGTGTCAAGACACACGATGGTCTACGACAGGTTTTTGCTCATTGCTTGGTTCAACTCTGATTTCCTGGTCTGCAAAACGCCAACCTACAGTTTCGAGATCATCAACCGAGGCTGAATACAGAGCCCTTGCAGCAGCTGCATCAGAGTTAACTTGGATATCTTTTGTGCTTCGTGACTTGGGCATTGTTCAAACTAGGCCGGCAATTCTCCGTTGTGATAATCTCTCGGCTGTTTATCTCTCTGCTAATCCAGTTTTCCACAATCGCTCCAAGCATATCGAAGTTGACTATCATTATGTTCGTGAGAGAGTTGCTCTTGGTCTTCTTGAGGTCCAACATGTTTCGGCTGTGTTACAACTTGCGGACATCTTTACGAAGTCTCTTCCCCGACAAGCTTTCCAACGTCTTCGTTACAAACTGAATGTTGCGATGCCTCCCACCATCAGTTTGCGGGGGGATGAGAGTCTACAACATCAAGTCCAAGACAAAAGTGTTTTGGGCTCCGGCCTACACATGAGAAGCCCACTACCAAAACAGAGTCCGACAGTTCAACAACTCTGTCCTTCTCTGCAACAAGGCGACAAAGGGAAAAAGCAGAGGCAGGTGACAAAGACATTACCTGAACAAGATGGTGACATTGTACTATCGAGCTGTTATGATTCTCTTCGGTCATTAGAGGAGGTGTAGATGTTCACCACTTGTCATGAGATTAGGTGTGTGGTCAAAGAACCTAGAATGTTCCTCAAAGTTGTATAAATAAGAACTCACTCTGTAATTGTAAGTTAAGGAGAATAATACAGTAAAGTTCAGTTTTTTAAAACCAGTTCTTGTTTATTCTCAGTTAGTTTGGTTTGGTGTGTGTTGGAGTCAGTTTTTGTTTGGTTTGATTCAGTTTGGTTTGGTTTCAGTTTGGTTCAGTTTTAATTTAGTTTAAAAATCAAATAATGTAACAAAATAAAATTGGTTATGGTTTTATAATAGTTAATTAATCAAATCAATTAGAAAAGCTAGAACAAATCAAAATTGATACCTACGATTAAATATAACTAGATCTATATTTATGGTTAGTTAGTTTTATTAGAAAAATTATTGGTTCTGTTTGGTTTAAAACCTCTTGATTCATCTTGATAATTATACTAGAGATAAAAAAAAATTGGCGGCCAATATACGCACCAGATTCAGCAGGCCCATCAAGCCCAATAAGTATATATATGAAACGCTAATTTATAAAGGTTGCCTATGATCGGGCGTCGTCTCTAATATTCAGAAAGCTCTCGGCATCTCTAATTTTTCAGAAACTTTTCAATGGATAGCAGCACCAGTGAATTCCAATGTAAGATTGAAGTTGTTCGTTTATATTGTCTCTATTCATTCAACATATATGTATATGTATATAGTCAGTGATAGATCTGATTTTTTGGTTTTCAAAAAAAAATTTGATAATAATTTATTTCGTGATCCGTTTTGGCAGGGGGACAGAAGATGGTGTTCTGGGACGTTGAGGATTGGTCAATCCTTGAGAAACTAAATCCTGGATTGGTTAAAGAGAATATCAAATCCGATCTATATGAAAACGGATATCTAGGTCCTGAGATGTTAATCACCTGCTTCGTTGATGATGATGCCCCGGATAAGTTGACATATGTCTTTGGGCATGCGCGAATGCTTTTTGTTCGCGTACCCAAAGGTACGTAGCTTTCTTTAATATCACTCTTTCTTTTCTTTTCTTTTTTACTTAACATTTCATGTGATGATGAGATGTCCCTCCGTCCAGGAAACAAACATGCGAGAGTTCACTTTATTACAAAGAAACTCCTTCTCTGGGCACTGTACGGTCCTAGTCGGCCAGCGAGTTTGTTTATAATCTCAGAAAGCATCAAAGAAGAGCAGCAGGTCGTCCCAACTCCTATGGATAGGAACCGTTTCAATCTTGTCTTTTTAGAGCCTGGGAGCGTACTAGTTAATTGTCAGGGTTCTCCTTTAGAATGTCTGCAATGCGGAGTCCCCATAGAGGGGCTGAATGAGAATAATGTTTTTGAGCGAGGCCGCCGTTTATATGGTGAAGCTGTCCTTGAAATTGATTCACTACCTATACCATACGAAGTGAAACCAGTTGTGTCCGATGCTTGGGCTGATTTAAACTGTGGTAAGATCTCGCTAGCTATACCTCTCGAAGAGTCTATATATATATATATATATATTTGATTAGATTTCATCTGATTTCAAACTATGCATTGATATTTCTTTCGTTGTGGCAGAGGGTAACACAGGCGTGTTCTGGGACTTGGTTGATTTCCCAATCCACGTTCTACATTCTCCTGCTTTGACTTCTGACCTGATCAAATCAGGTCTTCGTCGACAGGGTTGCTGTAATGGTTCTGTGTCAATCCGGTTGTACGACGTCGAAGATGAGAAAACCAAAACCACGAAACAAGATCTGATAGATGAATATGAGGCTACCGGAGTCAGTTTCAATCTCGTACCCGAAGGTAGTGTGAAATAATTCCTCCTTTACCTAATTATCCCTCGTCCTCCTCTTACTATGTAAATCTAAAATCTAGATACCTGTTGATGATATATGTGTATAGTTGCTGAGGCGCATGGATATGCTAGAGATCATAAGATGTTAGTGGACATTCTTCGGTGGGCAGTGGACAATCCTCCAAACTCCAAGTTGATCGTGCTCTCTAAACACTTGGATGAAAGTTCTCTCTCTTGTATTCAAGGTTTGCAGGATACAGGTTACAGCTATGTTGTCTTAGTAGACACACCTGCGCGCTCAGCATGGCTTTCGTGCGGCTAATGTATTGCTGATGTTTTATGTTAATAGTGGGTGTACTTTGTTTCTGACCAGATTTTCTTTCTCACTCTTGCTAGAATAGTGAAGTTAAACATCGTCGATTTGATTGGCGCAAGTCTCTCCATTTTCCAGCAAATATTTTCATCTCGTAAATTCTCTAATAAGTAGAAGGATATTATAGTATATATCCAACTACACGAGTTAACTCATTATAAAATACAAGGTTGTCACTCTTCACAAATCTAGAGATACAAAGTTGTCTCTCTGATTTTCTCTAGCTGCTCACTAGCTCACCGCTAGAAATATATATATAGCTCTATCTGCTCCTCTCACCAAACTATCGGATCTCGATTGACAAATTAGTTGTGTGAGACGAAGCGAAGAAGAAACTTATCTATCGATTTCATTTCAGTTGCTTGACCAAACTGTCTCATAGCTCTATCTATCTTTAATTGTCTTGGTTTGGTCTTCTTTGTCCGACAGCGAAGAAAACAGCTTTCTCTCCGTTGACTTTAAACCAGCCGGTTAGCTTTCTTTTAACGCTATATTTATTGAATATCTAAGATAAAATTTTGGTTTAGTATGCGATTATTACTAATCATCGAAAATATCCATAGCCAAAATTTGGGACGTATATATGGTTCACTCGTTTGATAATGTTGTACTGTTTGGAATCTTTCATATGTTGTTATCAGGTCTTTTTTTGGAATCCGATTCATAAAAAAAAAAAAAAAAAAGTAAATCCAGTCCACACTGAGTGTATGTGTGTGTATGTATATCTCTGCGTCATCACTTTTATAGATGTGTACCGTACACATCAAACACTAAAATACAGGAAGCATCTCAGTATTTTTACATGGATCTGCTTAAAACTAAGTTTTATTAATTTACCTAAATTAATTTATTATTATCAAAATAAAACTGCAAAACAGAAAATAATAAAATGAAAACCAATAATTTGAAACCGAAATTTCCACTCTTTTTTTTTGTTAAATAAAATAAAGATACCGTGTAAATGTTTGACTAGCCCAAAAAGAGAGAGAGAGAGAGAGAGAGAGGGATGAATGAGTAGCAACGAGTCAAATTGTCTGAGACAAGAATAAATTCTCTTGTTTTCCCTTTTTCAGCTTTTTTCTAATTATAGTTTTCATTTTTTTTGTAATGAATATTCAATCTTTTGGTCACAAAATAATAAAAGCGACAGACCAAAAAAAAAGGGAAAGAGAGTGAAGTAGTGTGAGCAGGTGAGAACCCAACCAAACTCCTCTGTCAATCAATAAAACCTCTCAAAGTTGGAACCTTTCAAAGCTTTTGTCTTCTCCTTCACAGTCACCGCTCCTTGACTTGACCAACAACGATGCTCTGTATCAAAGCCGAAGCTCTTCATGAAGAAGATCATCACACCCCTGCTGCTTCCTCTTCTTCTTCTTCTCCTACCACCGATCGTAGCACCGCCAATGCCACTTTTCGTCTTCCTATCAATTGGTTTCTCTCTCTCTCTCTCCTCTCTCTATTCTAAATCTACTTCTGCTTCTTCTTCAACAATGCTCGCGATTTGTTTTTTTTGGTTTGCTGATGTGTTCCGTTACAGGGGAAGCTCGATCCGGAGGTATTTGAAGAAGTCTGGTACATTTTCAAGAAGATCTTACTCCTCTGGAGATGGCTCTTTGTATTTTCCTGATCTCGATGTAATGTTGCCTCTTTCTCTCTTTATATACACCTTTCACTTTTATCTTTTTTTCTTGGTTAGTATGCTCTAAATCTAGGGTTTCAAGGGGTTTAAGGTCACACCAAATGTTTGAATTTGCTTTCTTTCATGTTTTTTGGCAGCAGGAAAGCAAGATGCTTGATCAAACTAGTAGTAGATTTGAAGGAAAGAGCAAGTTATGGTACAAATGTGAGCTTGAACAAGATGTAAGTGAGTCAGATCCCACACCACACACTATCTTGTGAAGTCATCTGCTAGCTTTTTGTTTGTCACTTCTTAGAAGTTTTCTCATCTATACAGCTACGATTACATTTAAAGAAACCATAGGAAAAGATTGATATTCTTATGTTTCATCCTTGATGTACTACTGGTACTAGATTGTTAATGATATTTGGGATTGGTACAGGTCAAGAGACTGCAGCAGCAGTTACAAGAGGAGATCAACTTACGGTTAGCTCTAACAAGCGCAGTTGAGCATTCTAGTTCTCCGTTCATGGATTCGCCTTGTGAACTTCCAGATAAGGTCAATCCTTTCTCCATTCTATGTTGTTTTCCCTATTGAATTTCTTACATAACATTATAAGAAATTTACAGGCACAAGAGCTTTTGGACAGCTTAGCAATACTGGAAATCACGGTGTCGAAGCTTGAGCAAGAATCGGTTTCCTTGAGATATCTACTTAGGCAAGAGAAAAACGAGCGGCGTCTCACTGAGATTCTACAAAAGAAGTCTCATTATTCTGCACCCTCAAAGTTCACTGGTGCCCAAAGTTTCCCTAACAAGTTGGTATGACTCTGTTTTAAGTTTTGACCATTTGTTTTGGTTATAGTGTCTAAACAGACTATTCCTTCTGATACCACAGGTGACAAGGAAAAAAGAGTATAAACAAGTGGTTTCTGTGGATAGTACTGAAGCTTTACAAGTAGAATGAAGAAGGAAAGAGTGATTAATTTGATCTTAGGCATAGCCATATTGGCTGATCAACTCCATGAGCTAAAAATCTTTCTTCTCTGAGTCAAAGAGATTTGTAAGTGTCTTCTGGCTTCTGGTGCTAGAATCGCCTTTCAGACTCACCCGAGCTGGTCCTTGAACATCTCTCCATCAAGAACTCTTAAATCTAAGGAAGGATTCACAGATCTTTTTACTCGGTGCTTAGCAAATGTGGCAAAATTAGATAAGGTAATGTGGGGTAAGGTTGATAGGACAGTTTATGCCCCTGCAGGAGCAGCAATTAGGAGCTTGTATTCTGTTTTTAAACATAATGCATTGTGTGGTAGGGTTTATAACCACTAAGGGGATTATTGGTTGTATAAGTCGTCCCCCTTTGATTTATAGTAGAGTAGATAAGTCTTCACCCCTCTGGCCTCTGGTGCAAGAATCGCCTTTCAGACTCACCGAGCTGGTCCCTGATCCAGTGTAATCATATGAGTTTATCATAGTTGATTAGTTGTAACAAAACAACCATATTAATATCAAAACCAAAGAGCATACACATAAAAAAGGCCACAAAAACATAACACAAAACAAATCTTGAAGGCCCATCAAAATCGTAAACCGGCCCTGCTCTGTTTTTTCGACTTAGCAAAAAAATGGTGGTGAGTGATATCCGATTTTAAGCACGGACTACTGCAAAACGATAAGATAAGAAGAAGATAAGGTTTTGACGTTTTGTTATTAAAAATGTTAAAGAAATCTTAAAGATTTGTTCCCATCGTTATATAAGGGGTAGTAATAATTATACACGTAATTAACAGTGCTTAGTAGTAAGTTGATACGCCATGCCTACTTTTTCAGGTTATTTTTACATCCTTGTCTCTATTTATATGTTTGAAGGTTACACTTGGGAAAAAAAAAAAAAAAAAAAACTCAAGAGACAGATAAAGGAGGCGAGAGAAAAGAGATGGAGAAGATTATGGACGTAGCGTATGGCGCATCAGTGAAGGCGGCTTTGACGTTGTTGGAGATGAATCTGTTGCCTGATCTTGTCATTAGGCGGCTGACGCGGCTACTTCTGGCCGGTCGACTCCGTTCCGGTTACAAACCCACGGCTGAGTTGCAACTCTCCGATCTCCTCCGTTTTATTGACTGTAAGTGAAACTATATAATCGCTCACTCTTTTTTTTTTTTTTTTTTTTGGCATTTAACATCTAGATTTTAGTTATTATTAGACTAGAGTCTACAAAACTATTTCGCATTGTGTTTATTTGAGTGATTATGGCGATTTTTTTAAACAACATAGTGTCGGTGGTGTGTTGCAAGTTGTTTGTTCCACCGTACTTTGGTTGTGGGGTTTTAGACCCTTCATCATATGTGCTTTGAACTTTTTGAGTCAAAGATAAAATATTGTTTTAGTTTAGATATTGTTGTTGAGAGATCCGCGAACACTATTTTTATATTAGCTTAGTTCTATTTAGTAGTTTAGATATTAAAGTTTTATTTTGTTAATTGGATCTCCGTGCTCTAAGCATGTAAGACTAATTCATGGTCTTCATCATTAGATTTGTTCGTGATAGATTTTTGCTTCTTATCTTATAAAATGAAACCATCCATACATTGTTCCAGACTCTCAAGTTTTTTGTGTTTGCGTTTACATGTATTTTAATAAATAAATATAACATGTTTCATTTGGCAAAATCAGAACACATTTCATTTGTTTAATCTCATAATATATAATTGTAAATTGTGAAAGAAAAGTTTAAAAATCTGTTGTGAATGATGCATGTATGTATGTATACCTCAGCTATAAAGAAGATGCCTATAGCGATCAATACCGAGAAGCCAAAGACTCAACACTATGAATTACCAACTGCTTTCTTCCAACTTGTTCTTGGAAGAAACATGAAGTACAGCTCTTGTTACTTCCCAAAAGATGCAAGTAGCTTAGAAGATGCAGAGGAAGCAATATTGGCTCTATACTGTGAAAGAGCTAAAGTGGAGGATGGACACAGTGTTCTTGATGTCGGATGTGGCTGGGGTTCTTTGTCTTTGTACATTGCCCGCAAGTTTAGCAAATGCAAGTTAACTGGTATCTGCAACTCAACAACACAGAAAGCTTTTATCGATGACCAATGCCGGTAATTATGTTTTCTCATTATTACATATATCTTATGCTTCAAGTTCTAGCTGCTAGCTAAAATGGTTTCTTTTACATGTCATGTTTGAAGGAAACTCGGACTTCAGAACATTGAAATAATTGTTGCGGATATTAGCACTTTTGAGCATGATGGGACATACGATCGAGTATTCTCCATCGAAATGTTTGAGGTTTGGATTGTTTTCTAAAGTAGTTCATTATATGTTATGATTTTCAAACATCAGAGGTTTTCCTTAATTAGCTTTGGTTTTTCTATTTGGGATTGTGATCAGCATATGAAAAATTATGGAGAGCTTCTGAAGAAAATAGGAAAATGGATGAAGGAGGATAGTCTTCTGTTTGTTCACTATTTCTGCCATAAGACCTTTGCTTACCACTTTGAGGTATGGATCAATATTCTCTAATGTGATAGCTTCTTGTTTAATCAGTTTATTTCAACAACATATTATCATGGCAAAAACGCAATTCTTGAGATTGTGCTGATTCTTTATAGGATGTGAATGACGATGACTGGATCACAAGACACTTCTTCAGCGGAGGAACAATGCCATCGGCGAATCTTCTCCTCTATTTCCAAGTAATTTACATTAGTAACTTGCCATGTATGTTTCAGTTGAATTATATCAATTTGATGTGTTGATTTGTTTAGGAAGATGTTTCGATTGTGGATCATTGGCTCGTAAACGGGAAGCATTATTCAAAAACAAGGTAAGACTCCAAAAATTGTTGTTACAAGAACGAAGAAGATAATAATTAGCTTCTGATGTTTTGCAGTGAAGAGTGGCTCAAAAGAATGGATAAAGAGATAGTTGCAATTAAAGAGATAATGGAAATGACTTATGGGAAAGAAAATGCAGTGAAGTGGATGGTTTATTGGAGAACCTTCTTCATAGCGGTTGCTGAGCTGTTCGGATACAACAATGGAGAAGAGTGGATGGTTGCACACTTCCTCTTCAAGAAGAAATGATTGATTTCTTTATTTTCTTCCATTTTTTTTTTGAATAAAGAATACAACAATCTCATTCTACTTTGATTACCCCTCTCCTACTACTTAAATAATATGAATTTTATGGTTTGAAAGTGACAATGTTATTTGAGAAACATATGAGGATCAAGTATCATCCATCAATTGGATTCTTTAGAATCAGCTTGCTTTGTTGGATTCAGCTCACCATCTACCTCCAAAATGCGAGTGAGAAGCTTACCATCCAAATTCTCCTGTTTGAATACATGAAAACCGAAAACAAAAGCCAGAAAGAGAAGCTTATTATTTTGATTTAAGATCACAGAGGAAGCACGAATAGAGAGAGAGAGAGAGAGAGCTGAAGAAGTGAAGCAGAGTGAATGGATAATTACCGAGAGACAGTCTCTGTACTTTTTCCACTCGGCAACACACTCTTCTTTATCCCATTGCCCTTTAACAAACTTGTCCGAGTACCATCTGCAGAAACCAAGAAAAAGAAATACAACAATGCCATCATATTATATAAGTGGGAATACCGAATGGTCCAAAACCTTAAAAAGATGAAAAGACCAGAAATCCCACCAAAGCTAAACCTTTAAACACAGCAAACTGAAGGAGAAAAGAAACTCACTTGTTGAAGCAATTGTGGTAAGCGTTTCGCAAATCAGCGCAGGGAGAAGTAGAGGAGCGAGCTGAAGTTGAATCTTTTTTCTTCAATAATCCCATCTTCCCCAATCACACTAATTAGTCACTCAGTCTGTCAGCTTAGCAACTCTGAAAACCCATCTATAATAATTCAGAAACCAAAAAAAGAAAGAAAGAAATAGTATCACTCTTAAGAAAAGGATAAAAAGACAATAATACGAATCCTAACACAAGCTTTACTACAACTCATCACAAACAAACATAGAAATATATAGAATCGAACATAATTACTCATCAAAGTAGTTGACCACAAAAACAAAAAAAAAAAAAGCATGGTCCTTTCACATTTGACTCGAGAGTCTTTGTCAAATATTATGTACAGCAGATACCTTGTTGAATTGCCTCATTTTAGACAATGATTTGTTGTCTCTCTACAAACAATGGTGTTTATTCATTCAAACCAAAATCAAAACATAAAAACAGAGGATGGAGGGACAAATTCAAGATTTGCCTAAAAGAGAAACATGGATCAAACGAATTGACGAAAATAAGAAAACGAAGAGAGGATCAAATATAAATAAATCAAAAAAAATGAAACTCAAAACGATATATAAAAAAAAAAAAAAAAAAAAAAAGATTCAAAGTAGGAAGCTTGAAGGATAAAAGAAACGACATTTTACCCTGATTTGATCCAAACCAAAGCCCGGACGGTAATCAAAAGAAATAAGATCTTCAAGTTTCACCTTTCGTTAAACCCGTAAAACCTCAGATCACTCGGTCGGTCTCTCGTTCAACTCTTAACTCTCTCAGACTCAGAAAGAACACAAACCTAGTCGACGACGACGACGAAGCTTTCGGAAGAAACTCGTCGAGTAAACCAACCAACCAAACAGAGGAGAGAGTGGGAAATTGAAAAACGACGTCGTCTAACCAGACGAAAGCCCTAGGCCAAAAGTCAAACATATCCCAAGAAAACGAAATTTAATAATTCTTTTTAAAGGTAAGTTAACAAAAATAACAAAAAAAAAAAAAAAAAAGATATATTATTTGAGATGGTACAGTAATCAAAAATAAAATTAGGTTTACAGTAATCACTAATCCAATCTCATAAAATTTGATAGTGATATTATTTATTTTATAATTATAAACTATCACATCAAAAACTAGAAATTCCAATGTTTCGTAAATGTTGTTAAGTCACTTGCGTGCCGTAGTAACATAAAAAACACTTATATATTACTTCCTTCCTTTCCTATATAAAGAGAGATCCAAAGAGGAAGAAAATATAAAAAAACAATCAAAGAGGGTTTAGAAAATGGATCAGTTCAAAGGTCAGCCTCGTCTACCAAAGTTCGCCGTCCCCAAGCGCTACGATCTCCGCCTCAATCCCGATCCCATCGCCTGCACCTTCGCCGGAACTGTAGCCATCGACCTTGACATAGTTGCCGATACTCGTTTCATCGTTCTCAACGCAGCTGATCTCTCCGTCAACGATGCCTCCGTTTCCTTCACTCCTCCTACCTCCTCTAAGGTATATATTTTTTTTTACCTATTCTCTCTATCGCGTTTCTTTGTGTTGATATGAAATTAGGGTTTCAGTAGTAATGCGATTGGAGTTATGGTTTTTTTTTTTTTATATGCTATTGGTCGTTGAGCAATTAGCGCCACCATAGAGATGGTTTATATTTTCATGATTTTGAGTATTGTTTGGGTATGATTTTTGATTTTGATTCCAATAGGTAAAATTAACTTCAGATACAATCAAGTAGGAATCAGCAACCAATTTAGCTTGTTGCTTTTATGCTTCTTATGTTTTGTAATTGTTAAGCAGGCGCTTGCAGCTCCAAAAGTTGTCCTGTTTGAGGAGGATGAGATTCTAGTGCTTGAGTTTACTGATATTCTTCCCCATGGAGTCGGAGTACTGGAGCTGGGCTTCAATGGAGTACTTAATGACAAAATGAAGGGATTCTACAGAAGGTCAAAACCATAGCTGTTTCCTTTTTTTTTATTCTTTTTTCTTACAAGTATAAATGTACATTGCTTGAGATTAGTTGTAGACCAATCTTGTATCTTCTTGCTGGCAGTACCTATGAACATAACGGTGAGAAGAAGAATATGGCAGTTACCCAGTTTGAACCAGCTGATGCTAGGAGATGTTTTCCATGCTGGGATGAACCTGCTTGCAAGGTTTCCACTTGTTCCCTCCTCTTTTTTATCAGCATGAGTTTTTTTTTTCTTCGTCTATATCTCTATCCATATTGACACATTTTGTGAAACAGGCTACCTTCAAGATTACATTAGAGGTACCAGCTGATTTGGTGGCTCTCTCCAATATGCCCGTCATGGAGGAGAAACTTAATGGCATTGTGAAGATTGTCTCCTATCAAGAGTCACCTATTATGTCTACATATTTGGTAGCAATTGTTGTTGGTTTGTTTGACTACGTTGAAGATCATACATCCGATGGTAAATTCATTTTTATCCATCATTATCTTGCGTCTAGTCATTTCTAGAAGCTCTAAATCAAGTGTCTTCTTTTTGCTCAGGGGTTAAAGTCAGAGTGTACTGTCAAGTGGGCAAAGCCGACCAAGGGAGATTTGCACTGCATGTTGGTGCCAAGACATTAGATCTGTTCAAAGAGTATGTCCTCGTCGACATTTGAAACATTCTGTGCATGCATTATTCTGGACTTCTCTTGCTGCTTGTATGTATCATACTCGTTGCATAATTCCAATGATTCATGTAGATACTTTGCTGTGCCATATCCCCTTCCCAAAATGGATATGATTGCAATACCAGATTTTGCTGCTGGAGCTATGGAGAATTATGGTTTAGTTACTTACCGTGAAACAGCTCTTCTCTATGATGAGCAACATTCAGCAGCTTCTAACAAACAGAGGGTACTGCAAACTTTTTCTTTTTTTTTTAAGAGCAAATTGTTTTGTGTGCTTTTGTGCAATCATCTAAAGCTGTTAAGTTTCTGCTGCTAGGTTGCCACTGTAGTTGCTCATGAACTGGCTCACCAGTGGTTTGGCAATCTTGTCACTATGGAGTGGTGGACTCATCTATGGCTGAATGAGGGTTTTGCTACTTGGGTAAATTGCAAACTTAGATCTTTGTATCAACAATGATTTTGAGTTCTGTTGTGAATGTGTTGTTACTTGTTATCTGTTTCAGGTCAGCTACTTGGCTACTGATAGTTTGTTCCCTGAATGGAAAATCTGGACCCAGTTTCTAGATGAATCTACTGAGGGTCTAAGGCTTGATGGACTTGAGGAGTCTCACCCGATAGAGGTAACCCAAATAAGTATCTATGTTATTAAGTGGGCACAATTCTGAAAAATGCTGTCAATATATCATCTGTCATGAAAGCTTAGTGTCTTCTTTCCTTATATTC
This sequence comes from Camelina sativa, assembly GCF_030686135.1. NCBI lineage: Eukaryota > Viridiplantae > Streptophyta > Magnoliopsida > Brassicales > Brassicaceae > Camelina > Camelina sativa. The sequence goes on from NC_141889.1 coordinate 3,198,218, forward strand.
ACTGTCAATCCCTGAGATACCATATTACCTATTTATCTTAAGTCCCAAAAATTTCTCAGGTGGAAGTTAATCATGCTGCTGAAATTGACGAAATATTTGATGCAATAAGCTACAGAAAGGGTGCATCTGTCATCCGCATGCTACAAAGCTATCTTGGTGCTGAAGTTTTTCAGGTTCTGCTCATACTCATTTCCTTCTGTTACAAAATAATTGCAGCTTTTATCTTCTTATCTGGCTTCTATTTTCAATTTCCCTAATGTCTCCAAAACTTCTTACCCTACTTGTATCGCTTTGTTGAGCAGAAGTCGCTTGCTGCATACATTAAAAATCATGCTTACTCAAACGCGAAGACAGAAGACTTATGGTCTGCTTTGGAAGCGGGATCAGGAGAACCTGTGAACAAGCTTATGCATTCTTGGACAAAGCAAATGGGATATCCTGTTGTCTCAGCCAAAATTAAAGATGGAAAATTGGAACTTGAGCAGGTTCTTAGACTTATTTCCCTTGCTGGATATCCTACTTATATCCCCTTTTAGATGCCACTAAGGTTGAACCTTCATTATGATATCTTATGCATGATCCACTAACTAAATTCATTTTTAATATTACAGTCGCGTTTCTTGTCAAGCGGTTCTCCTGGCGAAGGACAATGGATTGTGCCAGTAACCTTGTGTTGTGGTTCATATGACGTGCGCAAAAACTTCTTATTAGAATCCAAATCTGAAGCGTATGATCTAAAGGAATTATTGGGCTGTTCCATTGCCGATGGTAGCGGCAAAAACAATGGGGCATGCTCTTGGATAAAAATTAATGTCGATCAGGCTGGATTCTATAAGGTGAAATATGATGACAGCCTTGCGGCTGGACTCAGAAATGCAACAGAGAGCAAAAGCTTGACTTCAATTGATAGATATGGTAATTTAACCTTGCAGAATTTTTGTTTTTTCTGGTTGACGTAATGAAATTTCTTTGGAGATGAATATCCTACTTTCTCTTTTACAGGTATTTTGGATGATTCTTTTGCACTTTCAATGGCTCGTCAGCAATCTCTAGCCTCTTTACTTACTTTGATCAGTGCTTACAAGGAGGAACTTGAGTATACCGTGCTGTCAAACCTTATTGCTGTAAGGATCTGCATTTTTTGTCTATTAATTTCCCTCGGTCGATAATTATGCGTTCGCTTCTGGTTCTTACTCTTCATCCGTACAGATAAGCTACAAAGTTGTGAAGATTGGAGCAGATGCAAATCAGGAACTGATGTCTGGGATCAAACATTTCTTCATCGGCGTTTTCCAGTTTGCTGCTGGGTAAGCTGTTTTACCCATCTACGGAAATTACACTTATCATTATGTTCTCTGTACCAAACGGTAGGTAAAAAAAGAGTCAATGTCTTTACAATATTCATTGTTCGTACAGGAAACTTGGTTGGGACCCTAAACAAGGCGAGAGCCATCTAGATGCTATGCTGAGAGGGGAAGTCTTAACTGCACTTGCTGCGTTTGGGCATGATGAGACACTAAAGGAAGCAGTTCGGAGATTTGATGCATATTTGGCTGATAGGAACACTTCGCTTCTGCCTCCTGACATTAGAAGGGTTTGTTTCGTATTATAGAAACCAATGATGGTTTGAAATCAGAACATTTTAATTAAATTCTGTATGGGCTTTCCACTTGCAGGCTGCTTATGTTGCTGTAATGCAGAGAGCCAATAAGTCAGACAAATCTGGTTATGAGTCTCTTCTGAGAGTTTATAGGGAAACAGACCTTAGCCAAGAGAAAACGCGAATCTTAGGTAACTTGACTGTAAACTTTCGTCTGATACATTAGATTAAATAAATAGAAATTTGAGTTTCAACTACTAATGTTTACTTTATGGGTTTGCAGGTTCTTTAGCATCTTGTCCAGACCCCGTTATAGTTCAAGATGTTCTTAACTTCGTATTGTCTGATGAGGTATATATGGATTTCTTGCAACTTTATAAAGTAGTGAATAATCATATCGTTAGGCTTGACATAGTTGATGTGATATATTGGGGTTCTTATTCATCCAGGTCCGTAATCAAGATGCAGTTTATGGACTTTCCGGTGTAAGTTGGGAAGGACGTGAAGTAGCTTGGAAATGGCTACGGGAGAAGTGGGAGTATATAGAAAACACATGGGGATCCGGATTTCTCTTAACACGTTTCATAAGTGCAGTTGTATCGCCGGTTTGTTCCTCCTCCCCTTTATGCATATCCATAAAAAAAAAACTATTAATCATCTTTGCTAGCCTTAATTCATTTCTGTTTATGTTGATTGTCTCAGTTTGCGTCGTTTGAGAAAGCCAAAGAAGTGGAAGAGTTTTTTGCAACAAGAACAAAGCCGTCGATGGCAAGAACCTTGAAGCAGAGTATGGAAAGGGTACATATTAACACCAATTGGGTGGAGAGTATCAAGAAGGAAGATAATCTCACACAGCTCGTTGCTCAGCTCTCTTCAAACTAAAAGTTTTAACTCACCTATCTCAAGAATTAGCTAAACTAAACCATCTGTGACTACGATGCTCATGTTTATTTCTATATGCGACCCTTTTGTTTTTTTCTTCTTCTCAGCAACGAATCTGAAAAGCACTTTTTAAACTTTTGATTTGCCATCAATAAAGTTTGCCTTTCAAGGTTCGTTCCGACTCGAGGACTACCGTGGGATTTTTTCACTCTGTATCAATAAAGGTATAAAACATAACTGTAGTTAGTTAAAAAGCTATCCGTGGTAAACGTAAATTGCAAACGTTATGTAACATTAATTTACTTTGTAAATACAATTTGGTGAACAAACACGTAATTTATTTAGGAAAAAGTTATTTTTTTTTAACGACCTTAAACCATATCAACCAAGAGACGAGAATAGAAGGAAATGAGGATACATTGGATGTCTTGATGAAAGAAGATAAAATTGAAGAAAGAAATATCAAGAATATAGGGCAAAACCTAAACCACAAACAAAGGTTTTGCTTCTTAGCTTCTCAAAACAGAATACCGCCGGGATAAAGAAGTTTGTCTTCAATACGTATAGCAGCTCGGGCATTTGATACTCCAAGGTAAATTAAATCCTTGGTGGGATTATTACTGCAATCCCAAAGATCTGAGATACACTGAGTTGGTGGCACATGCATACTCCTAACCACATAATTCACAGTATTACTCGTTGCACTGTCCCACACGGAGGACGGGCTAGCCTCCAGGGTGTTCTTGCACACAAATCCGTACTCCTTCCAAAGCCTAGCCATTGCATCTTTTATTCCAAAACCCACAAAGGTAAAACCTGGTAAGCTGAGGAAGTTGTAGAGAGATTCTGGTATTGTATGGTAAGAAGTTAGCCTGACTACAAGGCACTGGCTTTCATCACAGAGGTGGAGGACTACGATTGATGATTTTCCTGATGCTTTTCGAATTGATATCGTCGTATCCAGGCCAATCAACCTTGTAATGTTCCTGGAGTTTGACATCAGGGCTTGTATGCCTTCATCAACCTGTGTTTGGTCTGTAGCTATTATTATACCTTTGCGCACATTGATTGACATTTCTGATTTAGTATATGAAAGGATTTGGTGAAGGTGAAAATGTGGCGTGAATATAGCTTAACGTGCACGTATATATGTATCAACAGAGGCTGAGCGTTCCGAAGTCCGTGGGAAGTGCAAAAGTCATATTTTGGAAAACGAGCAAACATTATTATCTAGGGAATGTACTATGAACTAAGTATCAGACCAATTCGAAACTGTAATCAGTGAACTTTTGAACGATGCAGTGTAGAATTTGATGAATTTTGTGCAGTCTATAAACGATGCATTAAATCTTATGAATAAAGGACTCCATTGTCAAAATTTGTTTTTACTCGTCGAAAGAGGTTTGTACTGTGTAGTATCAAAATTTTTACATAAATAGGTCTCTAATTTTCACTTTAACTCCCTTACCAATATAAAGTCTTAAAATCAACTAGCAAAATGGTCTTTTTAATTATTTTTTTTTCCTATTGTGTAGCCCAAAGTCTACCATTACTAACAAAGAAAAACTCATTTATCCAAGTTTGGTTATAAATTGACTCCCAACAAGACTCAAATAAATACATTCTAAGTCCTCACTCCTCGGTGGGTCTTCAAATTTAGAAATAAAAGTTGTTAATATGATACACACAGACACAAAGGTGAAAATGTTGCAATAAAACTGCCACTAGAGAAGGCAACATTACTACGGCCAACCTGGGCAGCTTTTATATAACACAAAGACTTACTCAATTCCCGCTAATCTCTTTCCCCCTTCTCTTTCTTCTTCTTCTAATACACAGAATAATCAGGAAAGGCTAACGTTGTTAATCTCCCACCCCACCTTCTCATTTTCACACTCTTTTCTACCCAAACCAAACCATTCTGATCTTCTTCTCTTTAACTTCTTGGCTTGCTGTACAGTTATTTTCTTATAGAAGGCTTAAGATCCCAAACTTGAGGAAGACTATCACTATCTTGTTTGGTTATTTCAAATTACCATCGGATCATCCATCGATGATACCATCTGTGCCTCTGCTGCTTCCCCGCTTATCCGCTCCACAGGCATCGCCTCAGCTACATACAGTTTTGATTATATCAAGAAGTGATATAAGGTCGTTTACATAGACTATACACCACATGAACTTAATTCAATGTCAGGGTGTATATATTTCTCTGAAAGAAGCTTATGGATCTGAACATGCAAGAAAGGCAACGAAACGAGTTACAATTATAAACACACAAATACCTGGTGATCGATCTAGAGACATTGTTCTTGCCATCTCTACAGAGTTGGAAAAGAAAGGGTCAGATTCTTCCTAATGTCTGATCAACAATGCATTCTTTGCATCTCGTTTACTTGAAACATATTACTAGGTACTTCTAATCGACTAGAATATGCAGGAGCCAAGGTCTGAGGTTGAAAATGATATAAATAATAGTAGGATCATGTGCATGTACCAAGTGAATGACGCAATCCTTTTACAGCGTCAAAGTTCTTGTAGGTGTAGCCAACAAAACTTAAATCCTTGGGAGCAAGAAGCATCTGCACAAAATGGAAACAAATGTGTCACTCAAAACCGAACTGTATAAAGAAAAATAGGTTTCATTTCAGATAATAATATTTATTGACCAACACCATTTGCACCATTTGCTGATGGTTTTTTAAATATATCACTTTGGAGCAACATAACTACAATTTGGAGTATCAACACTATTCACTTCTCCTTGCAAATAAACCCGCTGGATGATGTATATACCAACAAATAATAATCACAAACCTTCCTGGAGAGGCCCGATCTAGTTCTTTCAGGTGCAGGAGAATTCACCTGAGATGAAATCAAGACGTCAGTAAGCCTCCTATATAGTACACAAATTTGGATGAATGAGTGTGACCTTTATCAAAATGAATTTTCTGCAAAATATTGACAAACAAATTCCTAGGTAATAAATCAATTCAAAATTTAAAGGGAAATACTCCCTTAAACCAGAATATATCATTCCTTGATAAGGCAGTATCATGAAGGTATCTATCACCATCATCACAAATGGCACATTAGAAACTAAGGAATATTATCTGCGGGATAACTAGTAAAATTCACAGCAAGATATGAACGAGACACATTCAACTGAACTTAGGAAAATCTAATATCTGTCGAGCCTTTATACTGGTATATAAATCTTAAAATAATATAAGGGACATAATGCATAATAAATAAAAAGGAAGCATACTTCATCAAACTTCATAAAATTTTGGGTATCGAGCTCGTCGTTCACTTCTGGTTTGTACGCAGCCTCCATTTCATAGAGCTTTTCCCACAAAACCTCCTTGAACCAAGGATGATCCTGATGCAAAATTAAGGTACAAGTTAGCAAAGAAAAATGACAAAGCTTATCTTAAGTACTACTAAATCTTCTCACGCAACATCCTTACCTTGATTTGCTGGGCTCCTCCTCCAGTGCCAAGCCTATGGTCAACGTTACACAGCAACCTGCAGACAAGATCTTTTGCCTCCGATGACAACTTCACATCCTCGGGAAATTTCAAATGATTTCTCCAATGGACGATCTAGAAGAAGGAATTAAGACTTCATGAACATGATCTGTGAATCTTAAACAAAATCTTTAGTTTTCTTATATGTAGAGCACAAAAAACAAATAGAAATGGAATTGACGATGGGAATTTTACCCACAAATCAAAGCATAGTTGTCAAATATATATCTGAAAAGACTGAACACAATATTTTAACATTTTTGCTAACTCGGACGAACATAAACTGGCAAAATTGTGGCCTTTCATAAAACTTGACACCCTTATCATCCAAAATATGGTCACAGAATTGAACAATCTCCTGCTTGGGTTCATAGATAGAAGACTTCTCAGTCATTTGGTTTATAGATCAAATTGTTACAAACACAACACCTAAGCCATTCACCAAAAAAAAACAAAGATAATATATCCTGTTGGAGTATACCTAGTTCATGGAAATTGGCAAGAAAAGGAAGCTTTTGCACTAACACTTTGTAATCAAACAGCCTTATTCAGGGAAATAGGATGCCAATCAAATTCTTTATGCTCAACTGTTTGCTACTTTTACCCAGAGCAAACTCGCTGGGATAGTGAGATAACAGCAAGAGTTAATACCTTTCTGCAGGTTGATATAGGGTCATCAGCATAAAAAGGAGGATACCCAACAAGCATTTCGTACATAATTGCACCTAATGACCACCTGAGAGACAAAGAAAAAAAAGATTTCCAAGGCAAATAAACAGCAGCTCAGGAGGCTATGGAACAACTCTGAAATGATAAATGACTTTTTCAACCTGTATAAATGGTTGCTAGCACAGAGAAATTTAAACAGTACCATGCAACATAGTTATAGTTCATTCTGAAAATGATAACTATCAAGCAAAAGACTAACCAATCACATTCCATGCCATATCCTTTCTTCAGCAAAACTTCAGGAGCAATATAGTCGGGTGTTCCCACAGTTGAAAATGCCTTTCAAAAAGGGAGAAAACAATCAGAGAACACTATCATTAGTTGTTGCCAACTTGCCACACAAATTAATAAACAGAAAGTACAGGTAATGAAAGTTTGAAAAGTGTTCTCCTACAAATATAAACAGAATCATATTTGGTTATCATTATTCCCCATTTTGATTTGTGTATCTACATGCTGAGGTCACATTTAATATAAACAAGAATCAGAGAAATAGAGATAAAGCTACAAAAGAGGAGATGAGACTTTTGAAAAGATTAACATACTAGTTTTCTGCGATTCATCTGCCAATGCTGAAGTTGTTCCTGGGGACTACGCCAGCTTCTCTTGTTATCAGTGTCAGGAAAACATCTATCAACATCCATAGGTTCTGTCATAGTTTCATCGTCGGTGGCCCTATTCTCCTGAATTGAAGGTAAATTTCTACAATCAAGAGGTTTACAGAGTCCAAAATCCGAGAGTTTCATGTGGCCATCTTTATCCAGAAGAAGGTTGTCAGGTTTGATATCCCTGCAAAAAGTGAAAAGACAAAAGATCAATCAAAATGTATGTAAATATCACAGTTTAGAGCAGAAGCATGCAAGTTAGGTAACTTCCAAAAGCCACCTATGAATATAGTTGTATTTGTGTATGGATTCAATCGCCAGGACACTTTGAGCAATATAAAATTTGGCGACATCTTCCCGTAGTGTATCTTCTCTCATGAGCAAGGTCATCATATCACCACCGGGGAGATATTCCATAATCAGATATAGATACTCGGCATCCTGAAATGAATAGTAGAGCTTCACAATATAATGGCTTGCTACCTCAGCCAGCAGGTTTCTCTCTGCTCTAACATGCTCAACCTGCAAAATGCACATATTAATCTAGTCAGATACTAAAAAGACAGGTAGGTAAACTCAGAGACGAGATCATAAACATATCAAGTGTGGTATATTATGCCAATTGTTTACGAATTTGTACCTGTCCTCTCATGACCATTTCAGATTTCTTTAACTTCTTCATGGCATAAATATTTCCAGACTTTTTCTCCCGACATAAGCGAACCTGTAAGTTAGATTAAGTTATTATTTAAGATCAGAAAGGACCCAGAAAAAAACTATCTCGGTTTAAGTTGGTTACGCTCAAGCGGTAAGAAAAAAAAAAAAAAGAAAAAAGAAGAGGCAGTAATCTGTTGTACAAACCTCACCAAAAGCACCCCTTCCAATGATAGTCAAAAGCTCAAAATCATCAACACTTATCTTGTTCCTTTTAAGCCTCATAAACTCAGTCTCTTTCCTCTCAAGATCTTTAATCATGTTGATTTGCTCCTCTTTTGGCACTCCAGAAGAAGCTAACTTCCTTTCTAAGATCCATCGTCTATAAGAAATCAAACAATGTTGGTTACACAACACGCAGCTTTAATGGTGCTGAAAGTGTAATACAGATGAGACATGGATGTATTATTATTCTTAACAAATCAAAGCATTTTGGCAAAAAAAACGAATCCTCAGAAGAAAGAAGTCAGCAGCCACAAAAGTTAGAGTTGAGCACTAGTAAAAGAACGCAAATACTCAACAACAATGATAACGAGTGAGTATCATTACACAATGTATGAAGATGGTAAGATATCGGATCCCCAAAAGTTTCCTTTTGACTTGGGTATCAATCATGGTAGTGAATACAAACCACCTAACAATTCACGAACTACTACTAGTAGTAGATACAGATATTATTAGAGGTTGCTTCACACACCGCATAGAGGTAAAAACAGAAGTGAGCAGGAGTAGTTCTCTTCCACAGATGAATAAAACGTTAGTAGCACAACCCAGTACAAGGCAGCTCAAACAACTAATTTTTGCCCTAAAAGGAATGTCTCGAGAAATCAAAACAAATTTTCCAAATCTCAAAATCTCTCCTAGTGAAAAAGACACGAAGACGGAATTAGGGAGAGAGAGAGAGAGAGAGAGAGACGATTTTGGTACCTCTCCTTCCTCTCCTGAATGTTCTTGTTCTGAGCTCTGTAGTGATTCTCGATGTACTGCTTGGCTGCAGCCACTTTCTCCATGGTCAAGCTCGATCCCAGAACCTCCTCGTCCGTACCGCTCTCTTCCTCCTGTATATCCTCCATCCTCTTCTCTCTCCACAGTCCTCTTCTTCTACTTCTCTCTTCCTTTTTTTTTTGTGATATAAACAGGTCTCTCGACGAGAACGTCTATGGAAAAAAAGCACCCTCTCTCTCTCTCTCTCTCTCTCTCTCTCTCTTTCCCACTCTCTCTCTCTTTCTGGAATTTGCTTAAAGAGAGAGATGATGAAGGAGACTACGATTTTACTATTTTACCCTCTGACGACGAACCTCTAAAGGACACGTGTCGATTTCTCGTTGAAAATGGCACTCTGTATTCTGTGTAAATGTATAACTCTGGGGAAAAAATATTCAGAAAAATTGTTATCTAATAAAATAAAATCTAATAATAATGTTTTTTTTTATTTATTTTGCTTTTTATTTGATAAGTAGAAAAAAGTTGTAACGATTTATTGTCAGGGAGGGAGTGTGTGTAGCATGAGAAGAAAAAAGACACGCGCTTATGAATGCGCGTGGCTAAAATTTTCAGATACCTGAGAGTGTGTGTGAGCTGTCAAAGGGGTATAATTGGGAATATGAAGGCTTCGTGTTCATTAAATTATTTAATTATACAACGAAGCCTGAAGATTTTAGCTTCGTGATTGGATCGTGCTTTCACTCGCGCATAGGATTCGTTGGTTGTCGTTTTTAATTTTAATAATAAGTTTGTTTTTTTATTATTTTCCACCTTATTATACAATCAGTACGCCTTCTTCTGTTTTTGTAATTGGATATTATATTTAACAGAAAATTATCCTTTTTCAAATTTGATCTTAAATTCCTTAACTACAGTATCAAAGATTTTCTACTATTCCCACACTTTTATACGTATTGAAAGCTATCTCATACCAAAAAAAAAAAACCAAAAAATAGTGCACAAATTTGGTATAAATATAGGATCATTAGAGGAGTTTTAGTGTACCATTTAAAGTCTCAAAGTAACAAGATGGTGTGTATAATAAAGTTCAAAACTACATTGTTATGTTCATTTTCTTATATATATATATATATATGCATTCTCAACATTGATAAATTCATATGCATTGGTATATTTCAGTTTTCATATACCAACTCAATAAATCATATAATGTTAAAATTCAACAGTTAGTCGGTTTGACCAATCATAACTAGGCTAGACTTTTTAAAATCTAGTATATTGCATTTCAAGTCATTTATTAGGAATATAAATTAGGTAGAGACGTTTTTTTTATGTTTTTCTTTTTTGGGGTATATGAATGATTTGAGAGGATATAGTAGTGTGTAAATCTAAAAAAAAAAATGAAAATCGAAAAATTATGCTCTGATAGAAAAGGTGGGTGGTGATGGTCTAGCTGTAAGAGGGAGCAACCCCGTCAGTCGTCAGAATGCTGCGTTGTAATCATAATTAGAGACAATGAAATTCACAAACATCAAAAACAGGTTAAAAAATGTGTTTTGTCTAGTTTCTACGATTCACACGTGGCGTCACGTCAATGGCTGTATTTTTCAGAAAATTACTAGTATTTGTTAAACGCAAATGTTTTTTATTTTTCTGGAGTTTAGTTCATAAAAAAATCGAGGGTCGATCGAAGGAGATAAATTTGTTTAAAAAAGAAAGAAGGCAAGTGGCCTTTTGTACTTTTGTTGCGGAATTGAATTTGTTTACACATGCGAAGCGCAGAAGATTCAGTATTCATATGTATGATATGTACACTCATGTGTAAAAAAAAAACACAACTAACGTTATTATTATTTTGCAGGAAATAACTCGTTGGTTCATTCTCTGTTTAAAATCAAATAATAAACAAAACAACTATGAAACACATTTAATATGAGAAACCAGAGTTTATATCAGATATTTTGAAAATCTATTAAACATTTATATCAGATATTAGGGTTGCATCTGTACTCGAATGCAACATTTAACAATAGAGAATCATATTAAAATAGGCGGCACGTTTCATAACATATTTATATGTAAACACAAAATATGTGGATTTCCAATCATTGAAGACTAAGCACAAAGGCAAAACGTACCCATATCACATAAATCCAACATTGGGAGAGGATGGACAAGTTTTTGGAGTTTGCAGTGTGTACCAACACTTGTGAGTTGTGATAACAACAACTATACAAGAGTGTCCTTTTGTTCTTCGCACTTACAATCGGTGCCGAGAGAGTTAGTTAATCTAGCTAGATAGCATCATTGCACACAAAGTGATTGCATAAATATCTAAGCTGCTGACCCCACATCAAACTTTTTCAAACAAAATTTTTGAGAATTCAATTAAGTTGAAACGAAGTCCACGAGTATATAATTATGCAAGCAAATAATAACAAAAATCAAGAAGCATAAAGCAAAACGATAATATGAATGCGTCATGTGGGTTCCAACGTGCTGCATACTAATAAAAAAAAATGAGTCTTATATCTAATCTAGCTAACACATTCGTAATATATATTAGTGTTGTTATCGTTCGCACCATCTAATCGATTGCGTGTTATCAGTTGTAATGTAAGAGATACATTTTTTTTGACAATAAGGAATGTAAAACAAGAAGACCTCATTGAGAACAATACAAAATGAGCTCGAGCACAGAAGAAGAAGGAGAAATAATTTGCTTTGGTGTTTTCCTGTTGTTGTCTTTTCCGTGACAAAGGCCAGCTCAATAATTTTCTTTTATTGGTAGTTTATTAGGAAAGAGCCATTGTCGACACCAGCCGTGAAGTATGAAACATCACTTTTAATAGCTAGGCATGCCAACCTTTTCCTATGGATGGGATTTTTAAGGATTGTAACAGTAATTGGACCCTTAGAATTTATAAACTTGTATTAACAGTAATTGGACCCTTAGATCTATGGATGACATAGATGGATCTGTCTTCCATTGTATAATATGAGTTGTTTTCTTATTCAGAGATTGAAAATGTATCACTGGGAAGAAGCCTGCGTGATTGCATAAGAATATAAAATATACATACAAAAACGCACTTTGTACCAATAAATCTATGTCAAAGTCGATATATCTAATATTGAAATTTATTAAACCATTTCACTAGGGCCAAATGGCCCAATGTCCAACCAAAGACTGTAGCCTGAAAGCTAGAATGCAGGGGGCTTTTGAAACAGAACAATTAATTTTGACGCACTTTTATTGTGTTGCAAGCTACTTCTTTAGTATTATATATTGATTCTCGTAACGTGTTCAACTCTGTACTTGTAACATTGAAATATTCTGTCCAAAAGAAATCTAGTCGTCGTAGAATTGGATACGCTAACGTTACGAGTCACCATTAGGGCCATATACGAAATACTAGGACACGCATGAAGTGATGAAAGCTAGGTCACTTGTCACCACTGCAGCATATTTAAGGTAAACTTGATACCCAAGTATGTAGGAAATTGTATATGTATATATATTTACTTCTTCTTTCCTTTTTTCATAACAAGCAATCCTGTTAACACAAGACTCTGGACCAGAACCACAACCTTGAAGAGTTGCAGGGCAAACTTGGAGAAACAAACAGTTGATGGAGGAAGCAAAGGTTACATATGGCAATAATTAATAAATCTGTTTATAAAATGGAGACTATACTCTGGAAATAACAAACAGGATATCCAATGGATTCAGCCGAGAAAGCAACATCAGCTAATTTGGTTTCGGGGTCATATGTAAACAGTTTTTTTGGTAGCTCACGACCACAAAACAGCAACTTCTTTTTCTTCGGCTTCTTCTTCCCATCCAGAAGTGCTAGTGGCATGAACGCGCAATATACTGGGACATCATGCCAAAAATGAATTAACTCCAGATCAATGGAAAACATTTTGTCCCATTTCTTGGTGTGTGAATTGAAGGACCAAATCACTTGGTTGGGCCACTTCTTCTCGGATACGCACAAGCGGTTGTTGAGGTTGCACATGACGATCTCGTGAGGATTGGTATAGACAAACGGAGCTTTAGAGATGACTTGAAAAGCTTCGGTGTGAAGATCGAAAGATACAACTTTGGTTTCTTGGCAGTCGGTGAACCAATGAAGCGACCTATCAACAAAGACAGGATCGGGGCAACCAAGAACACGATAAGGAGAAGCGGGAGTGACATACCTCCAAGCGTTGGTGCTAAAGTCTAAAACTTCGCAAGTGGTAGCGTTTTCAAGGCCTATTTCTGAAGATTTGTAAAGCCAAACAGGCTTATACGTCGTCCCGGCGAATATGTCTTTACCGAATCCAACCTTAAAGAGTGGGTGTCCAAGCTTGAAGTTACTTTCTCCTAAGCGGATCATGAGTTGTTGAAATTCACAGAGAGGAAGAGGCCGATACCATCTAGTGGTGGGGTTGACCACAAAACCGGATTTGTGGGGATTATAGATACAAACCAGACCCTCACAGCTACTAGAGGAAACTGGGTACTCTGTGTTGTCCTTCTCCCAAGGAGTAGGGATCTTGAGCGATGATGATGAACCCAACACCAGTGTTTTTAGGGATTCTATGGATGGGGGGTCAGTAAATACGGACACCATGAGAACGTCTGGATCTCCTCCTCCTGATTGCTTCAATACTCTATATTGGAAGTATCGGGATTCCATAGTTGATTTCCATTGCTTTGATACAGCCTTGAATCTCATCAAAGAATTCACCGGAAGTTTCTCCAGTATTCGCTCTACGACATCGTGGTGCAGCAGCGATTCCATCCTCAAGCAACGTCTCTTCGACATCCTGGTCTTCGACATATTAATTGGTCTTCTCGTCGTCTCAACTAATTTGTTTGTACCTATTGATAAAGAAGAAGAGAGGATAAAACAGAGGATTTATAGTAATCGTCTGACAAATAGATTACGAAATCCCTCCGAGGAAATGGAATTCTCAACACTTTTCCTTTTTTTTTTTTTTTTTTTTTTTTCTTACATGTAAAAATGTCAATAATATAGAGAAACTCTTAATGCATGATACCAACAAAAAAAACTCGTAATTAACCTATAAGATTTGAATTAAAAGGTCAGACAAATTGATGAGAGTACGTAATACATTTTTTTTTTTTTGGTCAACAATACGTAATACATTCTTTCTTTAGAACATCTTTGTGTTTTTACTTTTATCAATCAATCACAGCACACAAGTTCTCACCTCTTAATACTGATCAACATATAAGAAGATTTTTTAAAAAAAAAAAAAATCGTTTCATTATTTGTTTCGTCACGTAGAACACTCAACAGAAACGGGGTATAAAAAACAACCAACCAAATGAAACACTTGGTAATAGTTACCAGTAACTCTAGTAAAGGCAGTTCAATTATTTTGACGTATGTTTTTGGCTTTTTGTTGCCTATATCGACGTTCTTTAAAACCACGATCCTAGTGGTTTGGGGATATATAATAATTATTATCACGGTTGCCACCATAAAAAGTAGTTGAGGAGAGAAACCAAAGTTGGAAAGGAGATTACCGGCGACTCCGTTGGTGTGTGAAACAAACAATGAGACGGATTAGAATGACGGTGTCCCCTTCATGTTTGGATGTTAATTAGGTCGCCTTATAATATTTTAAGTTATTAATGTTGCTCGAAAGTGATTAATGTGTCCCCTAAGATAAGTATATGATTTCATTTAGAAGATACAGTATTGTGCATTGTTTACTATAGATTAACAAGCTTTTGGGTATCAGTATTTTAACCTCAATCCTCAAAACTGGGATAGAAATGACTTTAATTTTAATCTATAAAAATTGCTTTTTATATAAAAGTGATCATATATAGTCAAATAAATATCGCATAGATTTAATTATGTAAAACTTCATTATGACATGTAGTTGCTTGTTGTTTAGGAAATAGTAATATTAAAAATACAAAAAAGATATACGTACAGCTATTTCCCTTGAAACAATATATATATATATATATATATATATATATTATGTGAACTTAATCATGTTATTATCGTTACATCACATGTATTCTTGAAATTTACGCTGAAGAAAAAAAAACAAAATTCTTGAAAGTTAAACAAGGATTTGATCTACGTGTATCTCTGGTATGATTAGTAACATTAGTATAACCAAAGCGATTAAGTGGATTAAAATATTGGAGATATTTCTTAGTTAACTAAAACAAAATATGATACTATAAGAAGCAAAAATCCTCGTGGCTCTCACGAGGAGAGAATGGTCCGAATGTTGTTCCTTTTTAAAATTAGAGTTTGCTGACCAAATCCCAAATGGCATCACGTCTCTCTCTTCTCGTTGACGCCTTTGACACGTTGTATCTTGGTTAACTTAAAAAAAAATTACACCTAAACTTACTTTATTAAAAACTTAAAATTAAATAATGAAGCCAAAAAAAAAACTGAGTATAACAATTATTTTAGCAGGTTAAAAAAACTAAACTTGGAAAATTAAATATCTGACGTAGTGAACGGGAGATATAATTGTAACTTTGTTGCCACGTATAATTTAATTTTACAAGAAAAAAAAAATACCGTGATTAAGAAGTAGAGAATCACAAAAGTATTTATGTTTAAATTTGGAAAACTTGAGATATTTTGTTGACTAACACTAAAACATTTAATGCATTTTTACTACACCGACATAAAGCGGCACACGTATACCCCCACAATTAACAAAAATTAAAATGAATGTAATCACGAAAATAACAATTAATTAGTATCTCTTAATTAAGATACTTAACTATTTGCTTTTTCCACAAGAAAACACAAAAACCACTAGTGAAAGAAACCACCCCTTGTATTTCTCCTAGTCTTCTCTTATATAAAAACCTCTCCATCTGCTCTCTCTCTCTCTCACTCATTACTTCACACTTTTCATAAAATCATTTCTCAGTTTTCCCCAATGGACACCAAAATCGGATCATCCATCGACGAGTGCAAACCGACGAACGGCGACGTCGGTAGTCCACCAAACGTAACCGTCAAAACAATCCACGACTCTGTTGTTCCTTCCTCCGCCATCTCCGTCAACTCATGCGACGCGACTCTCGGCCGTCACTTGGCTCGCCGTCTCGTCCAATCCGGCGTCACCGATATCTTCTCCGTTCCCGGCGATTTCAACCTCACGTTGCTTGATCACCTAATGGCGGAACCGGAACTTAACCTGATCGGTTGCTGTAACGAGCTAAACGCCGGTTACGCTGCCGACGGTTACGCTAGATCTCGTGGAGTCGGCGCTTGCGTTGTGACTTTCACCGTTGGTGGACTCAGCGTTTTGAACGCCATCGCTGGTGCTTACAGCGAGAATCTTCCGGTTATATGTATCGTCGGAGGTCCTAACTCTAACGATTATGGTACTAACCGTATTCTTCATCACACCATCGGGTTACCTGATTTTAGCCAAGAGCTTAGGTGTTTTCAAACCGTCACTTGTTATCAGGTAACTCTCAGAATCAGATCTGATCATAATAAGATTAGCGTCGGATTGTGATTTGATTTAGGGTTTTTTTTTGTTCTGTTTCTCAGGCGGTGGTGAACAATTTGGAGGATGCTCATGAACACATTGATAAAGCAATATCAACAGCTTTGAAAGAGAGCAAGCCTGTGTATATTAGCGTAAGCTGTAACTTAGCTGCGACTCCTCATCATACATTTACTCGTGATCCAGTTCCCTTTTCGCTAGCTCCTAGGTATGTTTCTTATACTTTAAACTCTGATCAATTAATGAATCCTCTGTTTTCTCAGAGAATCAAAAACTCACAAAATGCTTTTTAATTATTAGATTGAGTAACACAATGGGTTTAGAAGCTGCGGTGGAAGCAACGTTGGAGTTTTTGAACAAGGCTGTGAAGCCAGTTATGGTTGGTGGTCCTAAGTTGCGTGTTGCTAAAGCTTGTGATGCGTTTGTGGAGCTAGCTGATGCTTCTGGCTATGCTATGGCGGTGATGCCTTCTGCTAAAGGATTTGTACCAGAGCACCATCCTCATTTCATTGGCACTTACTGGGGAGCAGTAAGCACTCCTTTCTGCTCTGAGATTGTCGAATCTGCGGATGCTTACGTTTTTGCAGGTCCAATCTTCAATGACTACAGCTCAGTGGGTTACTCGCTTCTCCTCAAGAAAGAGAAAGCCATCGTTGTGCAACCTGATCGTGTCACTGTGGCTAATGGTCCTACGTTTGGTTGCGTTCTGATGAGTGATTTCTTCAGGGAATTGGCTAAGAGGGTGAAACGTAACGAGACTGCTTATGAGAACTACCATAGGATCTTTGTACCTGAAGGTAAGCCACTGAAATGCAAACCAAGAGAGCCATTGAGAGTTAATACAATGTTTCAACACATTCAGAAGATGCTCTCTAGTGATACTGCTGTGATTGCTGAAACCGGTGATTCTTGGTTCAATTGCCAGAAACTGAAGCTGCCCAAAGGATGTGGGTACGTATCTCGGAACAAGACTCAAAATCTTTTTTACATTTAATATAGTGATGATATAAGCCTAAGATTTTAATTCTTCTTGTCTAAATTTGTAGGTACGAGTTTCAGATGCAGTATGGATCGATAGGTTGGTCTGTTGGTGCGACTCTGGGATACGCACAGGCAGTCCCAGAGAAGCGAGTGTTGGCATTCATAGGAGACGGGAGTTTCCAAGTGACGGTTCAGGACATATCGACAATGCTGCGTAATGGTCAGAAGACGATCATCTTCTTGATTAACAACGGTGGCTACACCATCGAAGTGGAGATTCATGACGGTCCTTATAATGTGATTAAGAACTGGAACTACACTGGTCTCGTTGACGCCATTCATAACGGTGAAGGCAATTGCTGGACATCAAAGGTAATCAAAACGATTGATGAGTGATGATGACATGACAATGCGGAAACTAAACCAAATCTTGGTTCCAAACTAACATATGAATTTGTGTGTTTTGACAGGTGAGATACGAGGAGGAGTTAGTTGAGGCGATTAAGACAGCGACCACGGAGAAGAAAGATTGTCTATGCTTCATCGAAGTGATTCTTCACAAGGATGATACTAGCAAAGAGCTGCTTGAGTGGGGCTCACGCGTCTCTGCTGCCAATAGCCGTCCTCCCAATCCTCAGTAGAAGAAAGCAACACAGAGAGTGACTGCTGCCTCTTACCAATTTAATGACATTGTTTTCCTATTGGTTTTGGCTTTTTCTACTTTGGAACTTTATTAGTAGTAGTAGTACCGGTTTAATCGTGGAATAAAGTAAAGTTCCTTTTCCAACATTGTGCTCTTTTTCATCAACACTCAAGTTCGAATAAATACTAATGGTTCAATCAGAAGAATTAGACACAAATATATAAATTCGGAATTATTTGATTTTTTCCAAAACTAATGGATTTCTTTTGCTAGAAACAGAATCCGAGTGAGAGCCAAAACCATCTAAACTTGTAACAATTTCGAACGATTGAAGTGTCCATTGAGTTAAAGGGATTAAAAATTAAAATCTAAGTTTCCTAGAAGTAAACATTAGTTCTGTATCATGATGGAAGCTAGTGACCCTCTTGTTTTAAGATGCTCATGTCTGTATGTGTCTAAGTTTGAACAGGAGGACTTTTGACAGTGAACAGGCATCTTAACTCTTAAGAATCAACAAGACAACGTAAGCAAAAAAAATCGAATGCTTAAGATTCCCAAACTCAGTCAAGAGATCTTCCTGACCATTCTCGCTCCCTTCGTTTTTGTTTGGCTTGCATTCTGTTGAACTTTTCTTTTCCTTTTTCAAGAAGAGGGTCGACCACAACGTACGCATTTGGATCATCCCTGCGCGACATTTTATCCTGCAGGATAGTTTCACATTTTCAGGTTCTTCCACAAGACACGATAAACAACATATTTTCAGGTTCTTCCACAGGACACGATAAACAAATACATAGGTCAACCTTCTGATGAAGTTATTTGTGATTAGCATTGACTACTACCTAAGAAATACTGGATTTTTCTATTTTAATGTTTTTAGAGAAATATAACGAAGTAGCACTACATCCATTAGATCCTCACTCAGAAAAAAATATGGAGCCTTAGAGATTTACCTTGCCAGGAGCAAACTTGAGCTTTACATTCTTCCAATCAGACAGATCTTCTTCTATATTGTCTACTGGTTCACTACTTGAGGTCAAAGCTCCTGGTTCACTTATTGGGGTCAACGCTACTGGTTTACTAGTCGAGGTAAACGGTTTTGCAGAAATGGACTGCTTAAACTTCTCGAGTTTTGCTAACACCTGAAGAAAGCGCAGGAGGGAAACGATGATCAGTTATAAAGAACACAACTGAAAGAAAATAAATAATAGATGAGTAAACCCCACCCAGAATCTAAGAAGAAGTATGCCACAATAAAGCAAGGATAAGGTTTGGTAAATGAACAAAGGGGAACAAAGAATCAATCAGATAACAAATTCAAAATTAAGCCACAACTCTGGTAAACAACTTACAGCATCCTCATTTCCTTGTAGTCGGCGCTTTTTCAACTTACGCAACTGTCGGGCGCGTTCAGAAGCGTTGTAAAGCTGTAAATCAGTGTCTCCTTTCTCCATATGTTCGGCTTTGGCTTCTGAGCCTATTCCTTTTTTCTTCAAAGACAACTTTTCCATCCTTGGTTTCTCGTCTTCACTACTTACAGCATCAGACCTGTAAATAGCAAAGCAAAACTAATGAGTCAATAACTTACATCACTGGTTACACCATCATGCATAAAAGCAAAATATATTCAGGCATTCATTCAGAAAAAGCAAGCAGATTCGTCTGAAAGGTTCTATTACTAAATAAAGGATGAATTCTTGGGCATAGATGAGAGCATTTGTCATATATTTGTTAGCCCAGCTTCGAACACACAAAGTTTGAGCTTGCCTAGCACTGAGATATTGCTAGAATAGATAAACAGTATTCTAAGGAACAATAAACTAGAAATATGGACTAAGCCATAAAACCTGGAAGACAAATGATACAGAGACGATAGCGAGTAAGTCTGTGGGTGTCATTACCTTTGCCTAGACTCTTCACGGCTTTTCAGACTAGAGCTCTCTGTTAAGAAAACAACCACAAGTATATTATAATTAGAACCTACAGAAATAACTAGCGTTAATAAACTGCATGAGGAGCAGAGAGAGCTGTATATTATTTTCTGGCAATGCTTGGTACTTGGTACCAAACCTAAAAGCATACAATCTTGTTAATAAACAGATAACATCCCTAAGCATAGACGTGATTATGCAAATCAAGAATTGCCATTAGGTTAATAATTCAGGACGTCAGAATATAGAGAGATATAAAAAAGTTATTACTTTTCTGAGTTGGTATTGAAGGCGTATCCCCCATCTCTTTCCTTCTGCTGAGCACTTGATTTCTCATCTTTGCATCAAATTTAGTCTCATCTTCATCATCATCGTCATCATCACTACGTCCAACTGAATCAGATGCAGAGAAGCTGTTATCTTTTTGAGCCGCTTCTTTCTTACTACTCAGAGCTTCTCGCACAGACAGTACCTCCTTCGACTCAGATGCATTCTGAAATGTAAAAGAACATCAGTAAGTCAAGAATGACAACCATAAACAAAGACCTCCACTAGTTCATGATAGACTGCTAGGCAAAGTTATAGAACTGTATGCATCATTACATATAGCAACCATGAGGAAATGTCCACTAGTTCTCCACAATATGGGAGATATAATAAGTCGCCTTAGTTTTTATTATACAGATTAGCCTACACTTTCACACACAAAAAAAGGGGAAATAAAGATAAGAAAAATAAATGCCACAAACAAGAGAAGTTGTATTATTACCCGTTCTCTATCTGTAGATTCTGCCTTCAAAAGTCGAGGATCATTCAATACGTCATGACTGCTCTTAATCTTTTGCTTTACAACAGCCAGTTCCTTCTCTTCTTCCTCAGCTTCTTCTCCAAAAGAAAGTAAATTCAATTTCCTGATTATCACAAAGACAACCAAAAGAAAGTCTCAAAAGAACAGCCAAAGCAAAATTACAGCTAAAATTCTCGACTGAAAATGGGTACTTACTTCACGGGCTTTTTAGGGGGTTCCTCGACTTCAGCAACAGATTCTTGTGATGTGTTTGCTAACACTCTAGGAACAATATCTTCGAAAGGGTTCCACAAAACCTGTCAAAGAAATATACAGATTTTTTAGAAAAACCAAGTATCACAAGACTGACACACCAAAGAATGAGTATTATTAATCAGAGAACATCCTTAAAAAAGAGGATATCAACATCGTCGTTTAACAGCATGGAACACTATAATAATTCAGCATTTATACGATCCTTACCTCAACAGATAATATTTTCGGGGCAGGATCCAGGGGACGATCATCCTTACCGGTGTCAACCTCTCCTAGTCTTAAAAGATTGAAGATTGAATCGCCCGTCACCTAAAAGAATAGAAACAAGTTGCAGCTAAACATGATCAAGAACTAGAAAAAAAAACTAAAATTGGACGAAGCAGAAGAAACAAAACAAAAGAAGCAAAGCAATTTGTTTTTTACCTTGCCAAAGATAGTATGCTTCTTGTCAAGCCAATCAGACTTATCCAAAGTAAAAAAGAACTGACTTCCATTAGAATTGGGTGAGCTCGCATTAGCCATGGCTACAATCCCTCGGTGGTTAAACCTCAGTCTTGAATGAAACTCATCCGCAAAGACACCTCCATATATACTATCTCCACCTGTTTACACACATCACTCACACAACAACAATTAACCTAATCCAGCGAGCAAGCAGAAGAAAATTGATAAAAACTAAGAGATCTTAAACCCCTAAGATGTAATCAGAGGGGCGTAGGAAATTACCGGTGCCGGAGCCGGTGGGATCGCCGCCTTGAACGAGAAATCCGGGAATAACACGGTGGAAGATGGTGTTGTCGAAGTAACCCTCGAGGCATAGTTGAACAAAGTTCCGTACGGATTTAGGGGCTTCCTTAGGCCATAGCTCGACGTCGATAGGGCCATGAGTTGTATTCACAATGACCTTTCCTTTTGTCGGCGGCTCTAGCACGTACACCGTCGACATCTCCTCCGCTCACGCTCTTCCTCTTCTTCTTCTCCGAGACTAACCTTGCGCTCTTCTGATTTCCCGTTTTGTAGATGGGCTTGACGAGCGAGAGACGCTGGTTCCTTTTGCTCGGTTTCAAAAATATAGGCAAACCAAACCATAAGGCCCAGCCCAACCATCAAACTGAGCCCATTATTAAACGAAGAAAATAATTCCACCATAACCAGAAAGACATGTTATAAAAGGCTGAACATAAATAACTTTAATATGTGGACGGTTCGTTGATTACCCTATCCAATTCGGTTCAACAATGGAGCAAGGGAGAGAGACTTGGCGAATTAATTTTAATGTTAATCTAGGTATGAAATCTTTTATGGAGAAAGAAATAACTTAACTTTACTTATGGTAGATAAGATAAACGGACGACTACCCACACTACAATCAATACATCATTAAAGTCATCAACTGATTTATTTTTGTGTCCTAAACAAAGTTGTTGTCTTCATTTTGGTTGAAAAAAGGATCAAAATTTCTTTAAATTTGGTAGAACCGCAAAAAAAGAATTTCCTAGAAATTAGAGAAAGGCTTCGATCGAGCTAGAGTTGAGTGGTACTCTAATGTTTGGACTTTATATATCTTTCAAAGTCTCCAATTTCAAAACTAGGATCGGATAGTTTCGACTTTCAAGGAAAGTCAATGGTACCACCAAACTAAGATATACATACAATACAAACGTGCATGACCCGCCTGCCTCACCTTAATTAATGTGTATGTATAACATTTATAGTACATCTATCTTATTAACTACTGTATTAATATCGCTGGTTATGAATTTGAGTCGTGACATAAGGAAAAAAAAAAAAAAAGAGAGTACTATATAATTATATATTATCAAATGACAAGCTTAATTCTAGCAAACTAACAAATTATATGTCCAAAGATCCCTAAAAATCCAATTTATTTTTTAATCATTAGACGGTTTACTTATGAAAAAAACATCCAATTTTTTATTTTTTAAAGTTTCATTTTCTGTAATTCTTCAAGTTTTGGACGTACGACATATCCATGTAAAATTAAACGAGTTGAACATGTTCGTATCGATGAGAAAAAAACCCACAAGTAATCCTTATCACGTTTTTAATTACAAAGTCAATCTTTTACTATTGTGTGAACTTGCATGATTTTAATTAGCTATCTAAATATAAATTATAAGTAGAAAATTTAAAGATATTAGAAATTTAAAGATTTTACTTGCATGATTATATAACTCGAGTCGTATAGTAGAAATTTTTTTACAATTTAAAACTAATATGTTATGTTTGACCATAAACAAAATAAGGTAGTATTTATTCAATAGTCTCAAAAACTCTGCATCTGATATATTAATTTCTATGGTAGACAGGTTTTTGACACAAAAGAATAGGACATTTAATTGATTACAGTATTTCTAAGATAGTCTAGAATAGACATGTTTATTACTAATACACAACGTGACTTCTTTCTTTCGTCCGCTTGACTTTTTGATGAAGTATGCGCGCCATAAATGTAATGTAATCAATTAAATCCTAGTTTAATTCTTCTTCTTTTGATATAGACGTTGTGTAGTATTGTGTAGAGAGACTTAATTAATAGAGGCTTGTTGTAACAAACCGTTTGGGTAACTCTGAAACAAACATATAATTTTATTGCTACCTTACATCTATCCCCATGGCATCTATCTATGTCTACATGCCGAAGATTTGTTCATCACACAAAGTTCTCAAATGTAAAACTTTTTTTTTTTTTTTGTAAACCCTTTAAATTATCATCTTGTGTATCTAATTAAAATGGAAGGACGAAGAAAAAGTGTTGAAATAGATTATGTGTATTGTCCTAATCTCTCAATAACTTCTATGAACTTACCTTCGTCAGCCTCCATCTCTTATGGGGATCCCCACGTCCTCTGTTTTCTAGCTAGCCTCCTCTCACTGTTTTTGTCTCTTTTTGTAATACTAATATTCAACATTATTCAGACACGCCAACTTTGAATATTCAGTAATATTTTTCCATATTCAA
Source organism: Camelina sativa (assembly GCF_030686135.1). NCBI lineage: Eukaryota > Viridiplantae > Streptophyta > Magnoliopsida > Brassicales > Brassicaceae > Camelina > Camelina sativa. The sequence continues at coordinate 3,222,345 of NC_141889.1, forward strand.
CGATATGTTAAAACGAAGACTTCTTACTCTCGTAATAGTCTTCATGCTCCCCCACACTACTCTACATATATATAGAAGACCACTTCAACCTGTGTTGGTCACATTCATATCCCTCTTTAGATTTTTATTTTTCTTTCTCCAAAGAATTTAATCATTCTTTTATTCTTTATTCTTTCAAGCTCTCCTCTGTTTCTTGGTGCCATTTTATTGTATCTTCTGGTGAAAACAAAGAGCCATACTTGATCATTTAAAGCCTAAGGAAGACTTGTTGTGTTTTATGCCCACAAGGTATTTATTTGTTGAAATGTTTAATTTTCACCAATAATTGGTTGGTATAGAGCTATATTAATGATACTACAGTTTGTTTATTTAAGGCTGATATGATCTGGATTGATGTGTGCAGGGGATTTCTATATTAAAACTCTTTTGGAATTATCCTTTCATTATATTTGTGTGACCATGGGTCTTGACGTTGGGTCCTTAAGCTTCAAACTTAAAGATGGAGGCTTGACATCAAGAACCAACAGTTTCAAGAGAGACAGCACTACTATAACGCAGCAGAATTCTCCTAAGAAGATTACTATGGAACGGTCTTTGAGTTTCAACAGCTGGGAGATTCCTAAAGTGACCAAGACTGATTCAGATTTTGAGGTCTTGGAGACAAAGAAGTCAACTCCTAACACTTTGAATGGAAGAAACTGTGAGAGAATCCAAATAAAGAAACCCACAGTTACTCCACCTGAGCCTTTTGTGTTCATCTCCCCTAGACCGGTCACCGAGCTCGATGCAGCTGCAACTACCCTACAAAAGGTGTATAAGAGTTACCGGACAAGAAGGAACCTAGCAGATTGTGCAGTCGTTGTTGAGGAGCTCTGGTGAGTCTCTTGATTGGTCTTCTCTTCTTTTTTTATGTCTTTTAGGGATGCTTACGCTAACCCTTGGTATTGCTTGAAATATATTAGGTGGAGGACTCTAGATGGTGCAGCTCTGGATTTGAGCTCTGTGTCTTTCTTTGAAGAAGAGAAACATGAGAGCGCTGTTTCCAAATGGGCTCGAGCTAGAAAACGAGCTGCTAAGGTCTTACATCATTCTATCTCTGTTTACTTATACGTCAAGGTGTTATTACTAGATCTATATATCTCTTTTATATTATGAAATACAAATGAGGGTCTCCTTTTTTAGGTTGGGAAAGGCTTATCAAAAGATGAAAAGGCTCAGAAATTAGCTCTGCAGCATTGGCTTGAAGCTGTAAGTCCTCATTACCTATATGGCTATATCTTTGCTAGTTTTAATCAAAGACTAGTATCATATGGTTTGTGAAAAACCAAATCTATGAGTTTAGGTGCAAAACACAAGATCAAAAGTTATCAGTTCCGTTTTTGATGATTTTGTGAATCATATGCTAACTGGTCTCCCTCTTGGATTTACAGATTGACCCACGTCATCGTTATGGCCACAACTTGCATTTCTATTACGAAGTCTGGTCAGAGAGCAAGAGCTCACAGCCATTCTTTTACTGGTAAGGACTCAGATCCAAATTCCATTTATAGGTCTTCCTCTGTTTTGATCTGTTCTCAACTCTGTTTTCACCTATTTGAAACTAAAGGTTGGATATAGGAGACGGCAAAGATGTAAATCTTGAGAAACACCCGAGAAGTGTTCTTCAAAAACAATGCATCAGATACTTAGGGCCGGTGAGTTTTTTACCCTATCGACTTTACCATACTAATTACCCAGCTCTCGAGTACTCATCAGCGTCTATGTTTTTTTCTTTGAAACCTTCAGACGGAGAGAGAAGCATATGAAGTGATAGTGGAAGATGGGAGACTAATGTATAAACAGGGCATGACTCTGATCAATTCAACAGAGGAATCCAAGTCGATTTTTGTACTTAGCACGACAAGAACCTTATACGTAGGGATTAAAAAGAAAGGCGTTTTCCAGCACTCAAGTTTCTTATCTGGAGGCGCCACTACAGCTGCAGGAAGATTGGTCGCCCACGATGGGATCCTTGAGGTACTTAGATTGCCTCTCTTGCTTGCTTCTCCCTCGTAAATGAATCTCTTAATATGTGTTATATGTAAACTAAAATGTTATTTGTTTTCTCAGGCTATATGGCCATACAGTGGACACTATCTTCCAACAGAAGACAACTTCAAGGAGTTCATAAGTTTCTTAGAGGAGCACAATGTTGATCTCACCAATGTTAAGGTAAGGAAAATAAATATACTATGCAACAAAGTCAAACATTATAGTGCATCCATAAAATTTTGTACTCATAAGGCTAAATTTGATTTACAGAGATGTTCTGTGAATGAGGAATATTCGTCATTCAAATCCACTGCGGACGAAGAAGAAGGACCAAAAGAAATCTCAGAAGAAATTGAGATGCCTACAGAGAAAGAAGAGAGAGCGAGACCGGTGTTTGATCCTGTAAAGAGACTGTCTTGTAAATGGACAAGTGGATATGGCCCAAGAATTGGGTGTGTTAGAGATTACCCAATGGAGCTACAAACACAAGCACTGGAGCAAGTCAGTCTCTCTCCTCGGGCTTCGCCAGCTAATTCTTACGGACCAATTCCATCTCCAAGGCCGAGTCCTAAAATAAGGGTCTCTCCACGCCTAGCATACATGGGGATCCCAAGTCCTAGGGCTGTTAAGTGTTAAAACCTAACCACACATTTTTTTAACTTAAGCACCAAGAAAGGGTGAGGTTAGAAGAGAAGAGACACTAAAGCTCTGTTTTTCAATCTCCTTTTGCATATTTTTCGAATTTGCAACATTTTGTTGCTTCGAATACTTCTCTTGTTAGATCAAGACTTGCTTGACTTGATTATGCTAGAGATAGAAAACAGTCGACTTGTGGCCCGTTTAGATCATCTGGTTCAGATTGATCGTTAATTTGATATTTATTTTGTAAAGTTGCAAACGTTAATTTATTTTAATTAATTGGCGATGATTAAAACAATAAAAAAACAAAAAGTAAGTGCAAATTGGTCTTAAACCGATAAAACTTCTAAAAATATATAAAACTAATTTTACTCTCCTTTGTGTAATAAAATTTTACGTGTTAGGGAAACTCTTTTAGCCCATTATAAAAAAATTCAGTTATATACAATATGTACCAGTAGTATCCCTGTACTCTAGTCTATCGTATCTATTCATTCTCTCCCCTTATTGGTCGACGTCTTTACTTTTTGTTAACACGTACGTGTTAGGATTAATTATAGCATATGTAACACCTAAACTTTCATTTCATCTAATGATATTTACCTGCTTAGCAAAAAAAAATATATATATATAATATAGCATGTATAGTTTCTTTCAATAATTACGTTATTAAGACAATGTCACTTTCCTTAACGTTCCCTTATATATTTTACGGTTCTCGTATATACAAACGAAAAGATGAGGTTGGGAGAGTAACTAGCTATGAGGTTGAACGCAGGCATATGGAATTACCGTTTGATGTAGAAATCGAGATCTTGCTAAGACTTCCAGTGAAACCTCTACGTCGATTAGAATTGGATTTGAAAAAAAGTCTCATAAGATCTCGAGATTTTCATGGAAGGGTACTTGGCTCATCAGAAACTCAATCACCGTTTCACGATCCTTGCTAACGGTAACTTCATGGATCCGTTCGCTCCAAAACTTTGCCCTGATCGTGATGATGAATCGGATATCAATGATCGAATAAAATCGTCTTCTCCGCATATATAATTCCTAGTTTTATTTTCACTATTCCCCATTCATGAAAATTTTATCTTTCTAAAACAACCCTAAATTTATTATTTCTGTAAAGTTTATGTACCCCATTCATCTATATATATATCGACTGATCGACATGAGTGTAAGAATTCTTCCCAACTCGAACTCTCGCCATTTTGTTATACCACTATTCACTAAACTTATTTTCAAAACTCGAGTACTTTTTAAAAAAAATTATATAGTTTGATTTTAATTTGTTTATAGTTTTAATAGTTTTAAGGTATTGTTACTTTCTGTATTTATTTTAACTTTAACAAAAAGTACTTGCATATATACTATCATATTTTTTGGACGGATCGGATCCGGATCCAAATTAATGTCTGATTTTCTAAATGTATATCATTGTCCCTATGATATCCTGGTTTGAAATTTCCTCTACCTAAGCTTTTCTTAATGCAAATCAAATCTGACACATGTAAATTTCTAAACTTGAGACTTGGAAAAGTATTAGAAACATATATGTAATTACACTGACGTCTTATAACACTGGCATATTTATTGAGTCAGTTAGGGAGAACTCTGTGGGTAGGTGTAAAATGCAGCTAACTAGCCAAGTATATATGTGCAATCTTTCTAAAACGCACTAAAATATTTTTCGAATCATTGACAAAGATTCGTTTTAAAATTTTTATAGGAATATGGATGGAAATGGAATCTTACATATAGAATCTTAGGACATAATGTTTTAGGTGAGACCAATATAAAAAAGAATACGTCATGATCCGATCCTGGTGGACATTAAAAAAAAAAAGACTCGAAGAGATCACAACAAAAGAAAATGGATCCACCCAAGGAAAAAGAAGAAGAAGAAAAACTTATATAAACTATAGTAAATAATACTTTTCCATTATAATTAAATAAATAAAGATGGGCTTACGTGAGCACATGTGGCAGACACGAAGTTGAAGACAACACCATCGACGGTACTCCTACAACCACATCTCTTCTAAAGTCCGTTTCTAATTGGGCTCCATTTTCATCTATTTCCACACCATTCATGCTTTTGCCCTTTCTCTATTTTGAAGAAGTATTAATTTACTTAATTCATTTCTCCCAAAAATTGCATACCTTCATAATTACATCATATTTTTAATACTTCTTCTTGATTTATATGATTACTTTGTATACTTTTTTTTGGGCATACAAATTATTACTCTGTATAAAACTCGAATGTTAAGTTACTTTCTAATTTTATAATACGAACATATACTTAATAGTACTATTATACTATGTTATTTAGCGTGGTGCAGATATAATATCTTTCATATTTCAACCAACATTTTTCTATAATTTCAAGTGATTAAAGCAAAACAAAGGTTCCAAAAAAACACATTTGTTTAGTAAAAGTAACTTGTTCAGATTTGTTTGAGCCTTTTCAAAAACATAATAATAAACCACAAGTTAAATACGGTATAGATTTTGTTTTTTTTTGTCTAATACCGTCTATCTTACTTTTTATTTATTTAGTTATTATTAGTTTATGAAATTGCTCACAAGAGGGAACACTTTATATACGTATATTGTTGAATGGGAAACACATCTGCTAACCTAAAAAAATTACTGGAACAAGCGGACAAAACCACTCTTCCCACACCAATAAGATAAACTTTTTCTATTCAACTCATTTAGTTTATTCAATTTGGATGATAAAACGGATTCGTAACTCTTTGTAATTATTGTTCACTCGTCGTGTATTGAAGAGAATTTATAATTAGAACTCAAATGGTGTAATTCCACTTGAAGCAAAAGTGGATTTAACGCATTATATTCTTTTAAGTTTAACGTTTGATATCCTAAATTTGCGAGTTTTTTGGAGACAGCCAACGTATATATAGTCTCAAGCAGCTAAGTCTAACATATATAGTCAACAAGAGAATCTCAATCTAAGAAGCCTTGGGATTGGTCCGATTAATTTTTTAATTTGTTCATAACATGAGAAGATAAATTAATGCTTAATGCTTTGTCATAATAGCAAAAGTGTAAGCTAAAAGAATATGCAACAATCTTTTTTGTATTACACTTACAAAATTTAATCACAAACATAGTTTAAAAATCCAAGAAAACAATATAAATATATTTTAAAACACAATCAATTGAAGACAACTAGAAAATAAACATCATTTTATAAATAAATAAAAGATTCTCGCTTTTTTTTTTGTCATTCAGATATAAGTTTAGAAGGATAGCCAATCAGTTTTTGTTTTCGATTTAGAGATTTTTATCTGCTTTACCTCATTGGGTAATGGCATAAAAAACAACAACTCTCATGTACGTAAAGCAAAATAACAAAATTGCAGCTCGCTATCATATTTACAACTTGATTAACCAATCTTGTACGATAAAATTTATAAAGATTTAAATCTCTTAATAAACACCTTTTCAATTTTTTGTTTTGTTTTTCTATGACAAGTTGTGAAATGATCATCCCAATAAATTGATCTGCTTTAACGTTCTTAATTGCAAAGCGTAATTAGCGTTGCCCTTAATTTATATACACGTGATCCTTAATTTTCATCTAGTTGAGTAGTTACACTTCTTCATGACACATTGGCAATGTGGATCATAAGGCTAATAACTTGGTTCGCCATAACGCTTATTTGACTCCGCATCAGACGATCAAAATAAAAAGGCATGTTTATAACACTGAAAAGTTTTATGGTGCTTCAAATATGATTAATTTTTAGTTTTAATTTTAAACGATCAAATTTTAATTTTAATTCTATGGCGCTTTTAATAAGGCCTTTACCCTACTTTTACCATTTCCATTATCTCTACGGGCTCACACATTTATTGCTAATTTGCCAAGTGCAATATGTTTTTAGTAGACTCAGTTTCAGTATGCATATAGTATGTTACTAGCTACATCACTAGACCAGATGTATTTCTACAATCTACAGTATATCTTAATAACAATATAAATAAGTAAAAAAATAACTCTGTTATATGGATGATATAACTAGAATGACTCTGTTATAGATGACCATGACCCATATATGATATATGTATTTACAAAATATATATATTTTAGTTTTTGATTGTGAATTTCAAAGTAAATAAAATTTGTATCCAAATACATCAATGGTAATATTCTTAGATAAAAATGTATATCCTCCAGACATGATGCGAGTAAGACGTCGTCCTAACTCCTAACACTATTATGAAATGTACATATGTCTCCAAATTGTGAATTCTCTACCTCTTTTTTTCTTTCTCCCAATCTCCTTTACTTACTTTACCTATAGAAAAGGTCAACATCGGCAATAAAATCTAGCGCGTGGGTTTTGGAACTCCCATGCATTTAACTCATCAGAACCAAATTTTCTAAAAAATACAAAAAAAAAAAATTAATAATTATGATGAAATAATAATACTACAAAAAAAAAAAAAAAAGCAAAAGAAACACATCACGAGACAGTACTTTGTGATGTAAGCAACCACATACACCACTCCCTTCTTCTCCTCCTCCTCCCCATTATTTGTCCTTTTCTTTTCCTTTCCTCAATAATTCTCTTCTTCTATTCTTTTATTAAATTTTCCCCTAAATTTTATTATGATTCCTTTTTTTTTTGTTTTTGTTTTTAAAAACTTACTTACTTTTTGATTCTTTCTATATATACAAATACAAAATCTCCTCTTCTTCTTGAAAAAGCTCTTTACGTTTTCTCTCTTTCTCTCTAGTTTTTTTGCTATGATGCAAGAATTAGGCTTAGAACGCTTCTCAAACGACGACGTCCTTCGCTTAGACCTCACACCTCCTTCTCAAACCTCGTCTACCTCTCTCTCCATCGACGAAGAGGAATCAACTGAAGCCAAGATCCGACGGCTGATATCTGAGCATCCTGTGATCATCTTCAGTAGATCTTCATGTTGCATGTGCCACGTCATGAAAAGACTCTTGGCAACGATCGGCGTCGTCCCCACCGTCATCGAGCTTGATGATCACGAGGTTTCCTCTCTTCATACGGCTCTTGAAGAAGAATATTCCGGCGGTGGATCCGTCGTTGCTCCTCCGCCGGCGGTTTTTATTGGCCGTGAGTGCATCGGAGGTCTCGAGTCCCTTGTTGCCCTCCACCTAAGTGGTCATCTTGTTCCTAAGCTTGTCCAAGTTGGAGCTCTTTGGGTATGATTGTAATATTTTCATCTTCTTATTACTTGTCCTAATTTGAATAGGCTTTTGCAGTATCAAAAAGTCAAAAAAGAAAATTAGGGTTTCTCTTCAATTGCTCATGAAAAGCCTAATTCTGATTATCATCAGATGATCAAAATTAAATACCCATGTAGAAAATGAATTATGAATAATATTAAAGATGTGTAAGTAGTGAGTTTTATATAATTTGCTTCTTCGTTTTCTCTCTCTCTCTTTTGATAATAAAGTATGAATCCATCAACCTCATTAATTATGGATCGGATTTGATTAGGACTTTACTAAACTGTGGTCTAGTTGTATATCTAATGATTGAACCTTATTAATTCGTTCCTTTTTGCAATATTTGACTGAGATATCCCAATCATAAGTTTATTGGTAAAGTGATCATCTACCATATGGTAATTAATTTTTCTTCTTCTTCTTATATATGATCGATAGGATTTGGATAGTTCTTGTGAGTAGAGTATTGCATGTCTTTGGTAAAGATATGTTTTGTAATCAAATCTGTGATGATATGAAATATAATTCAATTCTATGATTATATGAATTCGTTTGTATCGATTTCAAAGTTAATTTGAAGCTATCTTTATTTATTCTAAAAATAAAGTAGAGAAATGAGGGAAGAAGATTCTACTATTATTTGTAAGGTCTCCGAGCTCTCGGCATCACGTTAATTTCCTATTCAAGGAAATATTCTCTCTTTAAGAAGAAAAAGAAAAAAAAAAACATGAAATAGTATTGCAAAATATATATAAAAGTCGGCATAGTACGTTAAAGAAACCCTCAAGCTAAACATCTCTAAAAAAATACTATGGAGATCACTATCATTAAGCCATACAATTTCGTGATTGTGTCTTGATCCCGTCTAGGAACGTAGTCGGTAGAGTTTAAGTAGTAAGTTGTTGAAGTTATAATGAAATTGTCATGTCTTAATCTTTCCCTTTAAACAAACATGTCTTGTTAGAGTAAAAGGTACCTTGTGGAATTGTATAATACATTTTTTCGAATTAAATTCATATGGTTTTGGAAATTATGAATTAATAAAGAAGTGGGAAAATTGGAGACCCACTTACAATAATTGAGGGGGGTTTTGACAGCGACGCTGGGCTTAAGTGGCATCTCCAAAAACAAACCGTCTTTTTTTCCCCTCCCCACAATTATTGATTTTCTTTTTCAAAGATTCAGAAAAGACCAAAGAACTTCTCTTTGCTTTTTTCTTCTTCTAATCTTCTTTCTTTGTAGTTGGGTAATATTTGGAATAGAATGCTATAAGCCTCTTTTATACGGGTCAATTTTTTTTTGTAGTAGGAATAGAGAAATAAGGTCAAAAGTCCAAGTTCCACATGTCAAGGGTCAATATTGACCTATGTCAAATAAATGGTAGATGCTGATCTCACACTACACACTACACACTGGCACACTGCTATTTTACCAAGAGATCAGGTTCAGATGATTTGGTTGCAACCAATTATTTCTGTGCAATGCTTAAATGATAGATAGCATTTTTATTTATCTACCGGTAAACTACATACTATGGTCACATTTTCTCCTCAAGTATTCCAAATATATAACACACATGATAGAACACTAGAGTCTTGGTTGTCTAAGGTTTTGTTTTGCGATTTATCATGACCACGAAAAAAATTATTACTCAACCATATGTTATTTACAATAGTTCTTATTTGATTTATCATGAACAATAAAAAAAATTATTAGGAATTCAAGAAGAACAAAGTATAAACTCACTTTATTAACTTAAACTTTTTATAACTCGGTTATGATTAGGATAGCTTCCAACTCGAGTTATCTGATCAAGCTTATGTCAGTATTTACTAAGGTTTGATTTCCACAGATAAATATTTGAATTTCAAATTCCAAAACCATGTTGTAAAGTGTAAGCAAACAAGTTTATACATCCAAAACTCTTTTTAAAGAAAAAAAAATGAAAAAGAATTGCCGACCTATACAATTTGGTAGTTGTGGAATTAAGATTTTTGTGTGAGATCATGTGACATGTCTTCAAAATTAAGGTTATGCTTTTTGTATATATGTTTTTAATTCGCTAGTTGATGAATACTGATGGCGAGGATGACCTCATCAATCATAACCAACAATTTCTCCAACAAATGTTTCATGAAATAATGATACTTTTTAAAAAAAAAATTGGACGAATACATAATGACATTAATATATGCAATAAAATACAGAGAAAACTCAGTGCCTCTACACCAAAAGCTCCCACGCTTTTAATACTGTTTTCAGTTAAATTGAATAGTGTTTTAACTAGGGAGAATTATTTGTTCGATTATTTTGATTATTGTCGTATTAGTTACATTGATTTATTTAACTTATCCATAATTATTTTTTCTTTTTCTTTCTCAATACTATTTATATTTATCGTAAAAGTACGTTTTGGACAGGCATTCATTTTTTCTTCTTTGGTGTTATTTTCGGATATGCTCCATACATAACAGGTAGCAAAGTCGTAGATACAAATGTGTTAAGAGGCGCACAACATTATGCTTTAAAAAATTCCCAACAGTGAAGTTTCTTTCGTGTAACTCTGAAATATGGTGGCAACTCAGCCACTAAAGGATTTGTAGTTGTTTTTAAAAGAAACATTTAAGTTGAATAACATCGATCCTTAATTTAAAGGTTATCTCACAATGTAAAATCGATCTATTACAAAATTTGGTTATGAGGTTTTTTGTCAAACAAATTAGATGGGGTTTGTGAAAATATGTCGAAGTAGTTTTTTAAACATTAAACATAAAATGTAGTGGAATCGTTTATTGTTTCATAAGAAGAAAAAAAAAGTATACGAAAAGGGAGAGAAGGAATTTTGAAGAGGGAAATAATTAGGGCTAAAAAATTATAATTATACAAAAAAAAAAAAGAACCACTTGATTCCTTCGAATTTGACCCCACAAGTTTCCTTCGCATTTGGAAAAGACATTCACATTAGAAAAATGCTAACGATGATGACCCACCCCAACACACCACTCTCCAATTTTTAAATACACCAAAAAGTATAACTTACTTTAATCTTAAACCGGGTGATTAATCCAAAGCAGACGCCACATAAAAATTATATATTTCAACAACTAATTCCAATTTTATTCCAGTAAGTAAAAAATGGTTTTATGTTAGTTAACATCTTTTATTACAAAACAATTTCTTTGATTCTTGATTTTCTATATCTTTTTCAAACATTTTCATCGATATTAAGATCTAACAGAACATTAAGAAGTGAAAAAACTGCACAATGTTTTGGGACAAGAACCTCTTAAGCTATCAAGTCTTTTGCACAAATGAAGTTTGGAGATAACAAACAACACACCTCTCCCATTATCTAATAATCTCTCTTAAGTGTAATGTTGATCTGCACTTTTAACTTGTCATGGACTTGGTCTTGACGCCAATCTTCTTCCAAGAAACACTAGGCATGATTTGTTTCGTGTCCACACGATCTTTAAACTGAACAGCAAAGTTGAGCAACGAATCAAGAAGTGACTCTGACATATAGTGAGGCTCAAGTCCAAGTTCCATCAGCTTTGTGTGCTTTGCATTGTAGTAATGTTCTTCCGCCTCAACTCTCGGGTTAGGCACAGTCATCTTTTTCACATCGAGCCCGAGCTTTAAACCCGCTTTAGTGACGAGTGAAGCCAGCTCATTGACTGAAAACTGTTCTGTGAATTGGTTGAAGACTCGGAACTCACCAGCCTTTGCCGGGTTCGCTATAGCTATCTCAACACATTGAACCGTGTCTCTTATATCGAGGTAGCCTCTTGTCTGCAATGAGAAGAGAAAAAACTGAATACAAACCTCACTTTTTCGATATAAAAACTATCTTTGAAAACAGCTAAAAGAGTCATTTACCTGACCACCTTTACCATAAACAGTAAGTGGGTGACCAACAGCAGCTTGCACACAGAACCGGTTAAGTGCTGTACCGAACACAGCATCGTAATCTAAACGGTTACGGAGTTCCTCATGCATCTCTGTCTCATCAGTCTTGACTCCATAAACAACTCCTTGGTTGAGATCAGTGGCTCTAATACCCCAAGCCTTGCAAGTAAAAGCAATGTTGTGCGAGTCGTGAACTTTGCTCAGATGATAAAAGGAGCTAGCTTGCTTGGGGTATGGCAAAGTGTCGGTTCTACCATTGTGAGTTATCGTTATAAAACCTTCCTCGATATCGATATTTGGAGTACCGTACTCACCCATGGTCCCAAGTTTCACAAGATGACACTCTTCTCCAAACTCTTTAATAGCAAAGAGAACATTGAGAGTCCCAATGACATTGTTGTGCTGTGTAAACACGGCTCTAGACCGGTCTATCATCGAGTAAGGCGCAGATCTCTGTTCCCCAAAGTGGACAACTGAATCAGGCTCAAAAGACTTGAAAGACTCAGCCAAGAATTCAAAATCACAGATATCCCCAACGTATAGCTCAATTGATTTCCCTGTCAAAGCTTTCCATCTACTGATACGGTCATGAATCGAGGCTATAGGAGTCAGTGACTCAAGTCCAAGCTGGTGGTCGAAAAGCCGCCTTACAAGGTTGTCAACGATGCAAACTTCGTAATTCTTCTTGGACAAGTGAAGGGCAGTAGCCCAACCGCAGTAACCATCTCCACCAATGACCATAACACGTTTTGGTTTAGACGATGAGTCATTGGTTGATGTTTCAGGTGGTGCTTGTTGGCTTAGGGGCACAGCAGCAGTAGCTCTGAAAACGGAACTTGTTCTTCTCGGTTTCTTCTCTTGGAAGAGGAGTCCTTTGAGAGAAGATCTTGAAAGACACTGAGGATTGAAGAAGGTTTGCCCTAAACCAAACGGCTTAACGGAACTCTTGCTGCTGCTGCTGTTAAGTGAGATAACTGAAGGGCATGAAGCTGAAAGTAGATGCGCCATTTTTTAAAGGTTTGTTCTTGATTCTATCAAACACACATTCACCTGCAAAAACAATACAAAAGCAGGTTAAGATTTATGACAGTTTGGTTTCTGCAAAAGAGGACATATCCAGGAGACAATGTCAATTTCTATTCTTTTTTTTTTTGTTTTCTTTCTTCAAATTTCAAAAACTTAACCAATAAAAATCGAAACTTTATCCTCATACACACACACAGCCACTAAACCAAGACTAAATCAGCTCTTCGCAAGACTGAACATTTGATCAAGTAAAGTAGATTCTGTAAAACAATATGCTTTGCGATAAACAGTAAGAAAAGAAGCACATTGATGGAGACTAAAAACATGAAATTTAGACACAACCCAAACTGAAACTCTGTGAAATTTTTTGATTTCCAACAATTTTCAGAGTTTCTTCAAAACGAAACTACTGAAGCTGCAAAACGGAGAAATCAGATTTGAAAAGAAGAGAGGATTACTTACCCTTTAAATTTTGAGAGTTTGTCGAAGAAGAAGGAAGCTTCAAGACTTTGATTTGAAGTGAGGGGGGATTTTTCTCTTTCGCTTCTCCCGGAAACGATGAGAGGAGTCAGATAAATAAAAATCATCAGATATATGCCCAAAGCATATTCTTATTTATTCCCCTTCCCAAATTCTTTGGCCCTAAATCTAATACTGTAATTAGTACTTAAGTGATACGGATTAATCAAATTAAGTATTAACCATAGATCGCCTAAATCGCTTTTTAACAACTTTGGGTTTTTAGGGCCGATTTCACTGTCGCTAATGTGGTCAAGAGATACTCTTCCCTTGCTGGGCCGCTTGGCCCAAATATATATTTCTGTAATTATTCTTTGGCTATTTTGAGTAAAACAAAGAATTATGAATTAGAATTATTACTTCACAACTTCACACCAATGAAATTTATTCGAACTCAAATCAAAATACTATTTTGTAGTTCTAATAGCAATTTTTTTGAGAATATTCTCAGATCTGTCATATACAGTGACAAACATTATCACCAATGCCACTTTTTCTTCGCTCTTTTCTCGCCTGCCACACAACTATTATCAAATAACTATTATATTCTTTGTCTTTTTTATTCAATATTATTAATTGTTTGTTTTTCTCAGACATAAAAGAACAAAGCTCTCTCTCCTCATGACTCTCAACTTTTTTTCTTTCCATCGACTTTTCATCTTCTTCTTCTTCAATATTAAACTGCCATCTGAATCTCTCACTTCTTTGAGTTCTCTTGCAGTCATGCAGTCAATTCTACTACGGTTGAATCCTCCGACTGATCCGCCTTTGTCCGTCGTGGCCGGCTAAACATCTGTGACGAGTTCTGAAATCCTTCGTCCTCCGTAGTAGGCAAAACCGCTTGGTCCAGTTCCAGAGTTCTTATACTCGACAATATACAAGCAAAATCGTAGGTCTGCAGATCGCCAGATCTGGTGGACCAGATCTAGCCGGCTAGGTTTTTGTCCATCCCTATTATGTATTGCGTTCTCTTGAGTGGACTTTATCTGTTTGGTCATGTGTTTTATGTCTATTGATAACAATAAAACTTGTCCACACTACATGTCTGCAGATCCCGTGTCTGGTGGACCAGATCCATCCGACCATGTTTTTGTCTACCAATATTAAATTTGTCCACACAGCAGGATCCGGTGTCTGGTGGACCAGATCCAGTTTACCAGGTTTTTGTCCACCACTATCATGTCCTTTGTTCTATTGAGTTTGCGTGTTGGACCATATCCGTTTGGTCATGCGTTTTGTGTCCATTGCTAACAAAAAACGTGTCCACATTGTAGGTTTACAAATCCAGTGGACCACATTCATCAGCCAAAGTTTTTGTCTACCACTATTATGTCCTTCGTCTCTTGAGTCCATCACACTATTATGTCCTTCCTAGTGGACCACTTTTTTGTTTAGAACATTAAGTCCATCACACTAACATGTATGTTGTCTATCTCACAAGTCTGAAGACGTTCATATTGACATTAGTAAACTCTCGGAAGACAACAATGTTACTACACATTGAATGTATGCCTCTATGGACCAGTTTTATCTTTGTTTTGTCCACTAGATTTTTATTTATGGACCACTTACTTTTTTTATCTATCCAACCATGTTGTCTGTTAAGTTCTTGATGGACCAATTTTTATTCTAAAATCTTAAGTTCATCGAACTCACATGTGTTTTGTCCATCGCGCAGGTCCGAAGATGTTCAGCCTAACATTGGTGAACTCTCGGAAGATAACAATGATACAGAGAAGGTATGTCTCTGTTGGTGGACCACAATAGACTTACTTTTGTCTTTCCAAACCATCTTGTCTATTAACTTCTAGATGGACCAATTTATTTTAAAAAAATATTAAGTCCATCAAACTAACATGTTTGTTGTCTATCTCGCAGACTTAAAATTGATGAATTCTCCGAGGACAACCATATTACTGATCTGGAGAACTCCACCAATTTCAATTTCTTTTATATCTAGATGTGTATAAACAATGATAATTAAAAAAGAATCAGTCACATCATCACTATTTTGTCAGTCTTAAAATCCTTGCCTAAAAATTAATGATTTTTTTTTTAATTTTCTTTCATTCATGATTTTAAAGGATATTATAGTATTTTGATCATATGCCATAAAAACAGCAAATGACATAATTGAGAAGGAAAGAATGAAAATGGCATTTATCAAAACTTTAATTCTGAAAATGGCGCTTCCAACAAAATTCCAAATTTTTTTCTGCAAGTTGACCAAAAATAAGAGTCATACTTCTACTGTAAATTATATATTAGACTAACAAAGACAACAACAAAAATGAAAAAAAAAAAAAAAAAAAAAAAAGAAAACATTCTCCTAATTCTTTGTGAAAGTAGGTGGTAAAAATGACGACATTGTATAGTCATTTGATCCCCGTGAACCACTTGATAGCTTGTAAAAACGTACGTGCACGCACACACAAAAACACTCGCACTGATTGGCATTCTCCCAAAGTTTCTTTATAAAACAGATAACTGATCCATAATAACTAGTCCTAATAGCTGGTTCCTTGACACTAATAATACAATTTACAAGTTTAATCATCTAAGCGGATGTCTCTGTTACAGGTCTGAAAACTTCTTCCACACATCATTCATTTCAAAGTTGTTGGCTTCTTCAATCTTGTTTTCCTTCACATTTTGCCTCGAATGTTTTCAGGATTTCTGGCAGCTCCTTCGACCACTATCCTCTGGATTGACAAGTAATCTCACTTCACTTTGCTACTCTCTTATGTCATCTGATCACATATTAAAATCGAAACCCACTTCATCTCATAGAATTACTTCATTTTGCTCTTAATCCCTTATAAAATGGTTATTAGTTAACTTTTTTTTTCTTTCTTTCTAAAAACTACAAAACAGAGTCGTTCATAACCAGTTGTGACTCTGGCGAGTCAGACCCGTGTCGGGATGACGCGGCTGCTCTCACCCTCAAGTTCGCAGCTATGGCTTCGATCCTTGTCGCTGGATCCGCCGGGGTCTCAATCCCTCTTGTAGGAGGAACCCTCCTCCCGTTCAACGGTGGATTAATGAGGGGAGCGAAAGCGTTTGCAGCAGGAGTGATCCTCGCAACAGGGTTCGTTCACATGCTCTCCGGCGGCTCCGAAGCTTTGTCCGACCCGTGTCTGCCGGAGTTTCCATGGAAAGTGTTTCCTTTCCCAGAGTTCTTCGCCATGGTCGCGGCGCTTCTCACTTTGCTCGCTGATTTCATGATCACGGGGTATTACGAGAGGAAGCAGGAGAAGATGATGAACCTCTCCTTCGAGTCGCTTGGTCAGCACCGTTCCATTATTTCGGATCCGGGTCTTGAATCGGGTTTACTGAGGGACGAAGATGGAGGAGCGTTGCATATCGTGGGGATGCGTGCTCGCGCGGACCATCACCGCCATAGCCTCTCCATGGGTGCTGAAGGTTTTGAGGCTCTCTCAAAGAGAAGCGTTGTTTCCGGTCATGGACACGGCCACGGCCACGGGGACGTTGGCTTGGACAGTGGTGTAAGGCACGTTGTTGTTTCTCAGGTTAAGACTTTTTTTTTTCCTTTTCATTTCATAATTTCCGACTTTGACTCTATTTTTAGTAAGCTCTGACTTTATTTTGATTTCTTGTTCACATTATTATTAATTTTTAAGAAAAAAACAAATATTTGACTTTATTATACACAATATAGCTAAGTCAGTGTCTCTTTTAAATACACTGTACATGACTTTCATGGAAACTACAGCTGGAACTACATAGAGCTAACTTTGTTTTAATGAAATTACAGCCCCGTTTTTGATCTGTAGTATTTAATCGATTGAAATTTTCTTGTACCATAATTAAGTCCATTAGAATGTGAGTGCAACGAGTGATACTATTTCCTATTTAAAATGTCACATTACATTAACGTAACAATTTTATTTATTTCTTGTTTTCGAAAAGTATTGTTTATTGTCATTTTGATCATTAGTTACAAAATAAATGATAATATAAGTCATAAGTGTTCATTTTATACTAAAACTATTTTTGGAAACAAGGTTTTTTTGTTGGTGGTGTATTTTGACGTGTTCATTGAGTCATATGTGACCTAGTCAAACGATTCCGTTTATAAAATCTCTTCTTCTTTTTTTCTTTTTTTTTTTTATAAAATTAGTGATACGATCTGATGTTTTTTTTTTTTTTTTGTCAAACATTTTTTTTTTGGTCAAACACGATCTGATGTTTTTATATTTCAGATACTTGAAATGGGAATAGTATCACATTCAATAATTATTGGAATATCACTTGGAGTATCACATAGCCCATGCACCATACGTCCCCTCCTTGTCGCTCTTTCCTTCCACCAATTCTTCGAAGGTTTCGCCCTCGGTGGTTGCGTTGCAGAGGCAAGACTAACCCCGCGCGGATCAGCCATGATGGCTTTCTTCTTCGCCATCACTACTCCCATCGGTGTGGCCGTGGGAACGGCCATTGCCTCATCTTACAATTCCTACAGTGTTGCGGCATTGGTGGCTGAAGGAGTGCTCGATTCTCTCTCTGCGGGAATATTAGTTTACATGGCGCTTGTTGATTTGATCGCTGCGGATTTCTTGAGCAAGAAGATGAGTGTTGATTTCAAACTTCAAATTGTTTCTTATTGCTTTTTGTTTCTTGGAGCTGGGATGATGTCCGCTCTTGCTATTTGGGCTTGATCATCAGTTTTAACTTTTTTTTTGGTCAGTTAATAAAGCTATTTGATTTTCTTTTCTGAATTTGTGTGTATGGAACTAAATCCTTTTGATTTTATGTTGTTTGTTGTCATTTGTAGTTTAAGGAAGTAGTAATTTGACTGATCAACATGTGTATTACTCGATCTATTTGATTTAATAAAAACTATATATGGCGTTTTGAAAATGTTCACTCGGTAGCAAATTTTCACTTGTCCAGTCTTTCTTTAGCCTTTTAATTAGCTGGTAACGAAAAAATTAGCTTATATATGCAACTGGTGAATCCGAAGGCTGAACCAAAAAACAAAAGAAAGATTTGAAATACCCAGCCCTAGGCCTTTGTAAATTATAAGTGACCATATAGATTTCCAAGAGGAAACAATAAGCTTTTTCGTTTTGGTACCAAATTGAGGGAGTTGGAATGGTCGTGACAATATAGGAATATATCGCAGGAAAAAGTCCATCTCTTACAGGACAAGAATAAGAAGTGGATTATTACGTGGAGATCTTTCATCAACAATACTATGTATCTATAGTAGTTCTATGGTATTTTGTACTATCTATATATCTAGCTAGTATATGTTCAAAGTTGATGAAGTACCTAAGTTAAAAGAGCATGCTAAATCATTTCTCTCTACTAGTTTAGAAAAAACATTGTATAATCCATGAATCATAGATTTGTATGTTCCTTTGGTTATAAATTTAGTTATAACTTTGACAACAAAAGAAAGTACTGTTTGAAAGACAATATGAGTTAACTTTTTCCAAAAGGTAAGGAGAATTCTTATTAAGATCATTTATATTTCATGGAAGCTAGGTCAAAAACGAGAATATTTCATTATCTGTTGAATAAATAGGATTATGGAGGACGATGGTTCCCAAGTATGATGAAGAAAAAGACGAACCCTATAAATTGTTTTTTAATCTAAAAAATTCTCTATTGAGGAGATAAACTGTCTGTGAAACAAATTCCGCCACCTAATTTCTCTAAGATTTTCATGTGAACCAAAATAATTATACCATCTTCACCATATATATTACTTTAATTTGTTGCCACCTTTATGATATTTTTTTCGATAAAGGTGACAAACAATTTTGTCCACTGATACCCAATCTCTTCCACTTCAGTTCTCTTCCTTTCAAATTTTATCTCTGAGATTTTTTTTTTTTAACAGCATTTTCCACAATTTTGTAGTGCTTCCTATATATCAAAGATTTGCTGGTATATATTATTAGATAATATTACTTTAAGCCAAACTTAATTATATAAATTATAGTTTTACGTTTATTTTGTTGTTGTTTGGGAATAACTAAAAAAAAAATAATCATAATTAAAAAAAAAAAAGATTATCAGAATATTGTAACTCCTGATTAGATGCAAATACACGTGGAATCTGTACTATGCTTTTCACCAACCACATCTGGAGCTTCACCAAATTTATTAACCACAGAGAGCCACGCTATTTTCTGTTTTATTTCCTTTTTTAAAATATTACAAAAAAGAATATCCAAAAAAAAATTCGACTATATAAATAAACACACTATGTCAAGTAGGGGACGTCGTGATATACATATATACATATAAATACATTCACATTTTATTTTATTTTACAACGGTCCGTGTGAGTGAGTAGTGGTGTGTTTATATCACATCCTTTGTAGCTCTCTCTTCCTCCATGGCGATAAACTAAAAAAGCAAGGATAGATACACCACCCTACATCTCATCTTCCTCCAACCTCAATCTCAACCTCCTTCCTCATACATCTCTAATCTACTACTCCTCTCTTTAACCTTCCCCAATGGAGCGCGCAAGGAGACTTGCTTACAGAGGCATCGTCAAGCGTCTCGTTAACGACGCTAAACGACACCGTAACCCCGATACTCCACACGTCGTCGTTCCCCACGCTCCGGCGAGGTACGTCTCTTCTCTTTCCCCTTTCGTCTCCACTCACCGATCCGTCAATCCCAACGCGGCAGCCGCCTTCGCGAGGCACCACCACCACCAACAGCATCAGACGCGTTCGATCTCTGTCGATGCACTTAAGCCCGGCGATACTTTCCCGCGTCGTCATAACTCGGCGACCCCAGATGAACAGAGCTTTATGGCCAAGTTCTGTGGTTACGACCACATCGATTCGCTCGTCGATGCCACGGTGCCCAAATCTATCCGATTAGGTTCGATGAAGTTCTCCAAATTCGACGATGGCTTAACCGAGAGCCAGATGATTCAACACATGGTTGATCTGGCTTCCAAGAACAAGGTCTTCAAATCTTTTATCGGGATGGGTTACTACAACACCCACGTCCCTACTGTGATCATCCGTAACATCTTGGAGAATCCAGCTTGGTACACTCAGTACACTCCTTACCAAGCTGAGATCTCTCAGGGTCGTCTCGAGTCGCTCCTCAATTTCCAGACGGTTATCACCGATCTCACGGGGCTTCCCATGTCGAACGCTTCGCTCCTCGATGAAGGGACTGCTGCTGCGGAGGCTATGGCCATGTGTAACAACATTCAAAAGGGTAAAAAGAAGACCTTTGTCATTGCTAGTAACTGCCACCCTCAGACTATTGATATTTGTAAGACTAGAGCTGGTGGGTTTGAGTTGAATCTTGTCACGGCTGATCTCAAGGATGTAGATTACAGCTCTGGTGATGTTTGTGGGGTTCTTGTTCAGTACCCTGGTACTGAAGGTGAGGTCTTGGATTATGCTGAGTTTGTCAAGAATGCTCATGCTCATGGTGTTAAGGTTGTCATGGCTACGGATTTGCTCGCTTTGACTATGTTGAAACCCCCTGGTGAACTTGGTGCCGATATTGTTGTTGGTTCCGCTCAAAGGTTTGGTGTTCCCATGGGTTATGGTGGTCCTCATGCCGCCTTCTTGGCTACTTCACAGGAGTATAAGAGAATGATGCCTGGGAGGATTATTGGTGTTAGTGTTGATTCTTCTGGAAAGCAAGCTCTTCGTATGGCTATGCAGACTAGAGAACAGCATATTAGGAGGGACAAAGCCACTAGCAACATCTGTACTGCTCAAGTAATCCCTCCTTACTATACTCACTTTTCATTTGTTACTATTAGTTCCCGCAGATAATTAGATGATATATTGATTCATCCTGATGAGAACTTCATCTTTTTCCTTTTGTATTGCCATTTTGTATAATGTTTTTTTTTTTTCCTTTTTCTTGCAGGCGCTGCTTGCCAACATGGCTGCCATGTATGCTGTTTACCATGGACCTGCTGGTCTAAAATCTATTGCCCAGCGTGTTCATGGTCTTGCTGGCGCATTTTCTTTAGGGTTGAAGAAGCTTGGGGTTGCAGAAGTCCAAGAACTTCCCTTCTTTGACACTGTAAAAATTAAGTGCTCGGATGCACATGCTATTGCTGATGCAGCTACCAAAAGTGAAATTAATCTGCGTGTTGTTGACTCAAACACTGTGAGTCTCTCCTTTGCTTTGGTCTTTAAGGGTTCTTACTTGTATAACAGCATACAGATCTCTGAATATTTGGATATGATTACTTAATTCAGATTACTGCTTCCTTTGACGAAACAACCACCTTGGATGATGTCGATAAACTTTTCAAAGTTTTTGCTTCTGGCAAGCCTGTAAGTGTTTGCTTATTCCTCCTTTTGTTGTTTACTTATCAGTTCTGTGCACCTTGAATAAAATTTGATTATCTCCAATCCGCTTCAGGTTCCATTCACAGCTGAATCTCTAGCACCCGAAGTTCAGAATGCCATTCCTTCCAGCTTAACAAGAGAGACCCCTTATCTTACCCACCCAATCTTCAACATGTACTATTCTTTCTTTCTTTTTTGATCTTGAGTGGTTTATTGCTTGCGGATTATCAGTTTCTCATCTTTATTTTTATTTTTAACTATGTGATTAGGTACCACACAGAGCATGAGTTGCTTAGGTACATTCACAAGTTACAGAATAAGGATCTATCACTGTGCCACAGCATGATTCCGTTGGGATCTTGTACGATGAAACTAAATGCGACAACTGAAATGATGCCAGTTTCATGGCCAAGTTTCACCGACATTCACCCTTTTGCTCCTGTTGAACAAGCACAAGGTTATCAGGTTAGTCACTTTCTTGATTCATCTGAGGTTTGATCTATGAAATTGAAATATGAACTGATTTCGTTTCTACATTTATGTAGGAAATGTTCCAAAATTTGGGTGATCTCTTATGTACAGTCACTGGGTTTGACTCTATCTCATTTCAACCTAATGCTGGCGCTTCTGGTGAGTATGCCGGGCTTATGGTTATCCGTGCATATCACATGGTAAAAGCTTACATCCTAAGTTTGAATCTAACTGTTCACCTTCAATTTATTTTAATTGTATAAACTGAAAAGTGAATGAATGAATGCATTGTCCAGTCAAGAGGAGATCATCATCGTAATGTGTGTATCATACCTGTCTCTGCACACGGTACAAACCCTGCAAGTGCTGCTATGTGCGGTATGAAAATTATTACGGTTGGAACTGATGCTAAGGGAAACATCAATGTTGAGGAGGTGAAAAAAGCTGCAGAAGACAACAAAGACAAGTTAGCCGCTCTTATGGTTACCTACCCTTCAACTCATGGAGTCTATGAAGAGGGTATCGACGAGATTTGCAACATAATACACGAAAATGGAGGTCAAGTGTACATGGATGGTGCCAACATGAATGCACAGGTGAAAGATCTTAATCTGCAAACAGATATCTCAAGGTTTTGGTCTTATTTGTAAGAGCATGGTGTTGGGTTTGTGTAGGTCGGTTTGACAAGCCCCGGTTTTATTGGAGCCGATGTGTGCCATCTCAATCTCCACAAGACCTTCTGTATTCCTCATGGAGGTGGTGGTCCTGGTATGGGTCCCATTGGTGTGAAGAAACATTTGGCACCATTTCTTCCTTCTCACCCCGTGGTTAGTCTTTGATCCTTCATCACTGTTATACATCTTGGTTAATGATCATTAGATTCCTTATTTTTTGGTTTCCTCCATTGCCATGTATAAAGATATCTACTGGTGGTATCCCACAACCCGAGAATACAGAACCGATGGGTACAATAGCCGCTGCACCATGGGGATCTGCGCTTATCTTGCCAATATCTTATTCTTACATTGCCATGATGGGATCTGGTGGACTCACTGATGCCTCCAAGATTGCAATTTTGAATGCCAATTACATGGCAAAGCGTCTAGAGGTAGTAGAACATCTTTGTCTCCTCTTTGTCTATTCATCGTTTGAGAATGAAGAAAGTCTAATTTTCCTCTTGATTTGTTTATACAGAAACACTACCCAGTTCTTTTCCGTGGTGCTAATGGAACAGTAGCACACGAATTCATCATAGACTTGAGAGGCTTCAAGGTATTACAGTGTTGTGAACTGAATGAAACTAAAGTATATGTTTTGGGAATGCATATCACTAACTGCTTCAAATATGGCTTTGTAGAACACTGCTGGATTAGAAGCAGAGGATGTGGCGAAACGGTTAATGGACTATGGATTCCACGCACCCACAATGTCTTTTCCTGTCTCTGGAACTCTTATGATTGAGCCAACCGAGAGTGAAAGCAAGGTATATACTAATATGCAAATTTTTCACTGACTCTTTCTTCTCTCAATGTATCAACTTGATGGAGCTAATAATATATGTTTGCAGGCGGAGTTAGACAGGTTCTGTGATGCTCTCATTTCAATTAGGGAAGAAATTGCACAGATTGAAAAAGGAAATGCGGATGTCCAGAACAATGTTCTCAAGGTAATTAAGAAAGCAAAGACTCATCTTATTATTGGAGAAGTTGAGATAAAGACTTGGTTGTTTTATGTTCTCAGGGAGCCCCACATCCTCCATCGATGTTAATGTCAGACACATGGAAAAAGCCGTATTCTCGAGAGTACGCTGCTTTCCCTGCCCCATGGCTCCGCTCGGCGAAGTTCTGGCCCAGTACAAGTAAGTATAAGACCATCCAAGATCGATTACACACATGGTTTTTTTTTTGTTTAGCTTACTTTGATTTCTGACAAATGATTAAAACGTGGAACAGGTCGAGTGGACAATGTGTATGGAGACAGGAAACTGGTGTGCACTCTCCTCCCGGAGGAAGAACAGGTCGCAGCTGCAGTATCTGCTTGATTACAGCTCTCCCCGGATGCATAAACTTGTGTTGTGTGTCCTCCAATTTCTCACATCATTCTCTCTTCTCTTTCACATTCTGTCCATAGTGTTATCATTATACGCTTTCTGTCTCTCTTACTCTCTTAATCTAATTCGAATACATCTATATATTTTTCACAAATCACCGAAACAAACGT
This sequence comes from Camelina sativa, assembly GCF_030686135.1. Taxonomy (NCBI): domain Eukaryota; kingdom Viridiplantae; phylum Streptophyta; class Magnoliopsida; order Brassicales; family Brassicaceae; genus Camelina; species Camelina sativa. Next base: position 3,246,723 of record NC_141889.1, read on the forward strand.
AGATTACTGACAAAAAGTTGCAGAAGTATAAACCAAAAAATATTTATTGTTAACTATGAAACTGAACTCAACCTTGGTTGTCCCATGCCTTTCAAGTATTTACAATTTTAGTTGGGTCTAAGAATGTTCGGAAATTTGTATATATCCCATCCAGCAACGAATCATGTGTAGGATCAAATCCTGTTTCATGAACCGGTCACACTGCTGGTTCGGTACGGCTGTAATGTAAACGTTTGTTTTCTTGCAGTTTACTCATAACTCTTAAAGTGACTGGTAGACATAAATGGTTCCACGAAAAAAAAAAACAAACTTTGGTAGATCAAGACTTAAGTGAGCAATATGGGGGAAAACGAGCTATTTTCCCCTAAAAACTACCATATCTAGCTAGATAGAGCCCGAACTATAACCCTAATCTATATGTCCCTAAAAAGAAAGTTTGAAATTTATTTCTCCCCAAATCAAAAAGTTTGAAATCAAAATCTCCATATATCTGGGTTACATTGGTTTAAGCTTTAACCCCGGAACCAAACCATCCAAACCGATAGTAACCCAAATAAACAAAAATAAACTATTTTTCTGGGTTTTAAAAACAAAATTGAAATCAAAGGGGTTTTTAGCCTGATTTTATTTCAAGAACTTTGACGACATTGATCTGCTGTAGCTTCCTCGAAGCAGCACCATCAGCAGCAGCCGGATCAGAAACGTAGTCAAGCTTATTCTTCTTCATCTTTGTCTTCCTCCGTTGCGGATCCCGACGATGCCGCGGCAGCAGAATTTGTAGGTGACGATCCGCTTGCTCCTTCTAATGGACAGGTGATTGTTGGTGTTGAGAGCAATTTTCGTGTGGTGTTACTGTCGTAGACCAATGTGTTTGAGAGTATTCATATTGTGTTTGAGAGTATTCATATTGTGAATCAAGCTGTTAGTGTTATTGTTACTGCTTGTTGTGGGGTTGAAGTACTCCGGAGAAGCTTGGACGGAAGTATGGGGAGGTTTACATGGCGCTTGATATTGTTTTGTGTGGTGATAGTAATATCAGACAGAGGACAAATAACTAAACAGAGGATTCAAACGAAGAAGATGATATCTTTCATCTTCACTTCTTTCTTCAGCTCCTTCACAACGGCTTCATACAGCGCCACCGCTTCTCAGTATTTTTTTTACCGGAGTCGCTGAATCAGATATGAGAAGTTACCTTGTTCACCATTTTTCTTACTGCAAAAAAGTCAAATACCAGAACTTTTGAAGTATAAACAACTCAAACCTTCGAAACAAATGGACAAAAGCTTTACCTGCGGGAATGGTGGTGGGTTAATAGATCAAAATCTGGGTTTTAATTGAGATTATGTTGCTTTGCCAAAAAAAAAAAAAAGATTGGGATTGTATTCTAAATCTGGGTTTTAATTGGGTTTGTGCTTTAACCAGATCAAAATCTGGTTTTTTCTGGTTTATAATGGTTAATAATCGGTTAAATAAATTTCAAATTGATGGAACTCATGGAAGTGGGTAGATAGATATTGAACTATTAATTTGAGGAGATTTTGATTTCAAACTTTTGATTTGGGAAGAAATAAATTTCAAATTTTGTTTTCAGGTACATATAGATCGGGGTTATAGTTCGAGCTCTATCTAGCTAGATATCGTAGTTCTTAGGGGGAAATAGCTCGTTTTCCCACAATATGGCCATTACTTTCAATGCAACAGTTTACACTGCAATCTTCAAAACAAATCAAAATCCTTCACAATTTTACTTAGAGCTAATAATCACCAACTAATTTGGGTTAAATACAATACGGAAACCGGGTTTAGTACGTAATTAACCAAGGAGAAAAAAAAAGATAACCGGTGTTCCATGGACATTGTTCTGCCTCAGTCTTCAACCTCAGTGTTGAAAATAAAACTTGGGAATGCTGTCGTCACATCCCTTCAAATTGAAATAGATATTGTTGATAAAAAAGTAAAGGCAATCTTAAATGGACGAAGAGAGAGTCAATCTAGCAAAGAGAGAGGATTTGGTACTTTAGGTAAGGAAGAGTCATATTCTTCAACAAGCTGGGATGTTTAAGCACATACACCTTCCATTCATCCTTGCTAATCTTACCATCTTTGTCATAATCTGCATCAGCAAATGTCTAGCAAAAACAAAGACGAGATACCAAAAAAAAAACAATCTGCTAACTGGAATTTACCAAAATGTATGATTCATTACTAATAGAGAGAAGGATTCCAAAAACTCACTTTATCAATAATCAAGGTCAGAAGTTCATCGGATAGAATCATATCAGATTCCATCAAAATAGCAGCCACCATTTGTTGCACCTAACATATTATAACAACTTCAACTTGTTATGAAGCTCAGAAGACAATTACAACTTGCAATGGCGGCAGATTTACCTCTTCTCGCTCAATAAATCCGGTTTGTCTTAGATCATAGAGCCTAAATGCAACTGCCACAGATAAGAAACATATGCTTGAGATTCATTCATAAGAGTTATTATTAGTAGGACACTGGACATTGATACTTACAGTCGATCTTCTCCTCGATTGGTGCATAGGGATGAAAGACACTGAGTGCATGGATGAATTCCTCAAACTCAATAACCCCATTCTTCTTTTCATCGAACAAATCAAAAACCTGCAATAAAATGATCAAATATATAACCATAACTCTCATCTCAGCAAGTTCATACGTCTCCATAAACAAAACACTCACCCTATCAAGAAAGAGGTTCTCACCATATGGAGCTTGAAACAGCGCCAGTCGAAGCTCTTCCTAAAAACCAGTAACATTAATATGTATACAATCATGTCATCGGATCAGGTAAAAGAGCAAACTTTATGCATGAAAGCAATCACACACACATATGAGATGACCATCAAGCTATGGCAAATTCATTAACTATACATCTGAGAGACTTTCACAAGAAGAAAAAAAACAGACCTTGTGAATCAAGCCGTCATCAATAATAGAACAGCTGAGTTTCTTGAAGAGCTCATACAAAGCTTCAACTTCATTGACTGAAACTGCAAAGAAAACAAACAAAGGAACAAACTTTCAAACTAATCAACTCCAAAACAGAGCAATTCGAACACCCATTGATCCCAAAAATTGTATGCAATGCAATGTAGTAAACACATTGGACATGGAATGAAAGAGAAGAAAACCCACATCGAGATTCACAGGCAAGACGATTCAGATCCGCGTGCTGACGTGTCCGAGGCGATGAGCCCCGGCCACGGCAATCGAAGCATTGTCCGACGGAGGAAGCGAGGATATCAATAATGGCGAAGAAAGGTATGAAGACAGCGCAGATTTGCTCCCCAACAGTCAGAGAGCTTGATCTCTGTATTAACCAAAACAAGAAACATCATACAACATTACCAAACTAATCAGACAACAAAGGAGAATTCAATAGAGTCTGATTACAGAAGAAACTGTAGGCATGTCCATGACTCTCTTTCTCTCAATTCATTTAAAACCAAGCCCTCATCATCGATGGAGGTTTATATATATATATATATGTGAGAAAACTGGAGTTGATCACATCACAATATTCCCAACAGAGATTATAAAAGTGACACTTCGAATCCTGAGTCAATCAGTTTTGTGAGTTTAATCCATTTTTTTTTTTTTAGTTTATTAAGATTATTATTACGCTAATCCATCATTTTCACATTCTCGAATCAAATGTACTGTCCCTGCTCCTCCCACGTGAACCTTTTTTTTTTTTGGTTTTATTATCTACTAATACGTTTTTAAGATAACATATATTGCTGGTGTTATTATATCATGATTACGTCAAATATGATCAAATATTTTCTAATAATGATGTAATACACACACACAAAAAAAGTCTAATTAGATAAGAATTTTTGGAATGAATAATTATGTAGATCATTATCTTGAAATGAATATTTAATTAGAAGAAATTCGGTTGATAAGAAATAAAAGAGTCACTAAAAAATGATTTGATTAATTAAAAATAGGTAAATAAGTTATCTTGTTGGCAAAAAAGGAAAGAATAATATAATAATAAAGATTTTTTTTGGGGTCAAATATAATAATAAAGATATTATTTGTAGATACTCGATTGATTAAATATCCACCACAAAACAAAAACCATCTATTATCCATGGTAAACCAAATACTATTTAATACATTCAAAAATTACATATTATATATTTGCCTGGAGCTGCTAACATACTCTTGAATTAGTACATGGATAATTTTGCTATAGCAGCCAAGCAGGAGTTGTGGAACTTGTGGTGAATTAGTACAAGACACGGCACGTTGACAGTGACATCAGTCGATATTGATTTCAAACTTATCACAACGCTGTTATGTAATGTAATGTTATTGTATAGTGCTACGAAATTTCTGACGAAAATAAGAAATATTGTTCCTCCGCATCACAGAATATAGTATCTTGGTCTTGTAATTGTGGTCGTTGGGTTTACGTTACTAAATTTTTCCTTTTAGTAGTTGGTTTTTAAAGAACTTGCGAACCGACGTTTAAGAGATTTTATTCAATTCTTATTTGGGGAAAACTCAAATTAAAAACAAATGTATTTACTAAGAAGAAAAAATATAAAAATAAAAATTAAAAGAACCTATCATAGCGGGTTTACGTTTTTATGTTTTTTAAGAGTAATTGAGTCGACACTGATATCTGAGCTTAAGGTAATTATGAGAATTCTGATAATAACGATGGCAATATTACATCCATGACAATGTTATTTCTCTAGGAAAATGTCATAGGATTGTTCAAATTCCTTACAAGCTATATAATCTGGGAAACTAGTGGCCGACCAATAACGTTAGTCGACGATCAATTCTTATCTCTATAGTTTAAGTGCTAATTGATTAAGATTCAGCAAATTAAGGAATTTCAACATTTTCAGTCTCTCAGAAACGAATTGGATATACACAAGATGAAAAGACCAAAACAATCAAGGATCTTTTTAGAATAATAAAAATGCCTAAGGATGGTTTGGTAAATAATTTTTTCTGCCTAAAAAACGAATATTGAGCAGAGCACAATAACGTCCAAGCATGAATTGGTTCAAGTTCAACCAATGATGGGAAGGTGTGGGGCTGCGGGCGATGTATTCCAAGGGAACATTCTCACCTGTACTTTTCTTAACCTCTGGATGGTTAAATTCATTTTCCGGTAAGGCAATTCTTCCATGATGGAAAGTATAGTTCTATCCTATCTCAACAATGTATCCAACCCGTTGGAGATGCCCTGATGTTTGCATACCTTAAGGTAGTGTGATAGAAGAATTAGTGCCTTGAACTACACGAGCTTCATCATGACTCCTCAGTGTAAAAGACTGAGCTGATTTGAATGATTTAGAGTAGCACAATTATTTGAGTACTAGTGATTAAAGTACTCAATCTAGTCCATCTTTCAAACATCAACGACTGAAAAAACATTTGAAAAATCTATAATCATGTATTGGCGATGAACTCATAAACCTACGACAGTACCACTCTTCCGGAAACTAAGTCTGGAGTTGGCATAACCATTGAAAGAAGGCAAACGTGAGAATGTACAAGGTACTAAAACATATTGAGGAATAGTAAAAGTGGATTTCCTTAGAGAGTATAAAACCATAATCTTTATATTCAAATTTCAATATATACAAGTAATCTTTATATACTCAATCTCAATTTGTCAAATACAGTTCACGAAGAATGAATCCTTTAGTAATAAAAAAATAGTTTCTTTCCGTAATAATCAATGGGTTTCCTTGTTGTTTTAGTCACAGCTTCAACGAATACGATTCACGTGAGAAAATGGCTCGGAAACTGCTTTTGGAGCAGCTTTTTTGGCGGTCTCTAGTACTCCAAAAACATTCCAGAATCTCAGAGTCTCGTCTCCTGCTGCTGAAGCTACGGTACAACCATCTGGACTCTGTAGAAAACATAACAAAGAACACAAGTGTTAGGACTAATGACCTGAAAGACTTAAGAGTACTTTCACCACCTAAAAAGAAATTGATGAAATTACCTGGGCCATATATAGAACTCTTGATGTATGACCGGTGAGCTCAGCCATTTTCACCATGGACTCTTGATGAAGTGTTCTTGAAGTGGGCACCGATTCAATCCTGTATCCATTATTATCAACAAACAAACAAACAAACAAACACAAAAGACAAATAGAAAACACACACAAAAGCGATTGGGGATTATACGAAACGAAACGGATTAGAAGATCTAAGTTGAAAGATTAAACGAGCGATTAGATAAAAGATGAATCAAACTGAATCCTGCTGAGATGGGAAGCGTTAGTAAATTCGAGCAGAGAGAGAGAGAGAGCCGAGCGCAAGAGAGAGAGAGAGAGAATTGTTGTTCTTCGCAGATTGAAGTGATTGAGAGAAAGTTAGAAATTTGGGGTTATTTATATAAAAAAAAAGGCAGTGGAGGAAGGAATCTCTCAATTTAGGGTTTTTGACGGACTCTGATTTCTGTAATCGGTAAGTCGGCAACGGCTATATTTGTCTGAGAGAAAGAGAGAGAGAGAGAGCCGTTGAGAGAATTATGTTGACAGCTATTGTTAAAGCAACGAGAGTAATAAATCAATTTTTTTTTGGTCAAATCCATTTTTTTTTTTAAAATTTGGTCAAACCCACACATCGTGGTCAACTTTTTTTAGTGCACAATGGTACAAACGCAAAAAACACTCGCTTTCCTCTCTATGTGATTCGATCTGATTTGATTCTATTGACATATTTGTTACTCTTCTTGTAGGATTTTAAGGTATGAACTGGTGTGACCTCTATTACCCAACACGGAAGAGATCCCTCAAGGGGGGCATTACACCACAAATGCTCGACAAAAATTAATGGTCCATGGCTGAGGTTTGGTGACGAGTTTGTGACCGACATAGAGACAAAAGCATTGTTGGATGGCCAATCTTATATCCTTTTCTACTAGCAAGTCGCGGATAGCTTTGACCAACTGGGTGAGGAGATGGAAGATGTTGTACTACCCGATGATGAGTTTTTTTACAGACGTTATGGCAATATTGGATAAGACCAAAACAATCAACGATCTTTTTTTGCGGTTTGCACGATGCAAAGACTCACTTGTCACAAATCTTGTGAGGTTGCAAAACCAAAACTATGCAACAAGAGATATCATAAGGTTTGCTTTTAGCTTTTTAATGCAAATAATCAAAGATCAACAAAACTTAAAGCTTTCTTCTTGGTTAAAAAGAGATATATATCCCTTAAAAGCTTTCTACTAGCTTCATCTCTGTCGATACTAAAACCTAAAGCAAAGCCTAAACTAAGAAAACACTCCTAGTTTAACCATGAAACAGAAACTCTTAACAAAATTAGAAACCTAACACTAACAAAACAACTGCATAACCCTGCCTACTATAGTCATGGCTCCGATACAAGCTTCCAAATCTTAACCGTTTGATCGTCGCTGGCCGAGGCAAGCAACCGGCTTTCCTTCTGCATTGGTTTTCAATAAACAGTCTCCAGTCAGTACAATGCAAATATCGAAATCAGAGTCTATAGCAAGCAAAGACATGGTTCAGTTCAGGTACACGCGCATTAAGAAGGAAAGCAACTTACATCAGGTGCCCATTGGACTGAATTTATATCCGTAGTATGTGCCTTCTCCTTCTTAAGCAAAAGTTTGTATGCAGGTTCAACAACCTGGCACATTAATGATGATCACCATTTCAATTTGGCTGTAGCACAAGGTACGTAAAAATTCATAGAGAACACACACGTGCTTTGGTTTCTAGTGCTATGATACAACGGTGACAGAAACGAATGCCAAGAGGATAAACCAGACAAGATATGGTTGAAGATATGTCAACATGATCATAAAAGAGGGCTTTAGGTAAGTAAAAGGGAGAAGTGCATACAGAGTCACTGTCGCTGTCCACAAATAACTGTATAGTATCATCCCCTGCTCCACTAGCAATAATACCATCCCTGTTATCATCAGATCTCATCAAAAAAACTTATATCTATTTATCCACAAGTGTCTCTGAAAATAAGCTTAGCACAATCATATGGAGGCAATAGAATTTAGTTGGACTGGTTTTACCCAAGGGATTTTTTAAACTGTTTCTTTCAAATGCCTCAAAAGAAACCAAAGTGAGAAGATCTATACCTTGACCAATGAACTGAGTATATGGCACGATCGTGAAAACCAGAGAGTGTACAAAGATGGGTCCTGCAAAAAAATTCCAAACAGGGTAGATGTTCAATTAGCTACAAGTTGGAACATGAGTTCTCTTGCATATTCAACTGCATCTGCATGCATCTTATCTCAAACTTATATCCTCACCAGGGTACATATCCTTCACCAGATTGCATCCTTTTAATATCTGTCCCCCATATTTTTACTGTTCGATCATCACTGCAGAAGTTCACACAATCCTAATGTTGTCAGAACAGGTAACAGAGATGAAAATATATCCTATGAGAAACTATATATGAGGAGAAGATTCACCAACCTACAAGTGACCATCCGGTCCCCAGCAGCATTAAAGGAGATAACCCATACTGTAGAGGAATGGCCACTGTGTGACGATTAAAGGCAAACAATATGTTAGAAATAGAAAAAGTTTTTGAACATGTTAGAAAGACGAAGAGGCATATAGAGGGGATTTACTTGTTAGATTCACTTAAGGTTTGGACACAATCATAATCACCATATTCATCCTCACACCACCAAACCTGTTCAATCAAAACACAAGCATTGCCCTTAAATGCAACAGTGGATATGAACGTTTTAAAAGCTCCAATGTTCTGTTTACCTTAATAATAGTGTTATCATAACTGCAAGAGAACAAAAGATCCATAGTGGGATGCCACTGGACCATCTTAACATCTTCTGAATGACCTAATAACATTGCGACACAATAACATTCATCCTCCGGTTGTATCTCCCAAATCGAGACAGACTTGTCTCTACCACATGTTGCAAGCAACGAACCAGATGCATTCCATGACACACTTTTGACTTCACTTTCATGTACCTGCACTCCGGAAGCTCAAGAAATCAAGATTAAGGAATGAAATCCCCTAAGGCAATATACTATATGTCAAAAGCTAATTGATTTCATAACTTGTCATGCAAGCATTTACTCTTCTTCATGCCCTAGTTAATTATAAGTAACCAAACGTGCTATATATTTCACAACCTAATAACCAACAATAAACACTTTGAAGAAAAAATAGGTTGAGTAGTAGTAAACAAGGAGGTACCTGTAAAACGGATACACACTCGGAGTCGGTAGCAAAGTTTTCCCAAACGCAAGTTTTGCCATCAAAACTTGCAGTGGCCAATAACTTCCCAGACGGTGACCAAGCGCACGATTTCACAGTTCTTGTGTGCGTGCCTTCCAAAACTGCCTGGACCAATCACCAAGCTTCATTATCATTAGTGACCTTTTTTTATCTAACTTGCAAACAAATACACATGATCAAATTCGAAAGAAAAAAAAAAGAAGAACCTTGCAGGACCAAGAACGAGAGAGCGAGCTCTGTTCCCAGATTCGTACGGTCTTATCGGCGCTGCAGGAGGCAAGAACACCGGCGGCGGCGGGATTCCAGGCGACGTTCCAAACACGAGCAGAGTGACCTTCAAGCTTCTGAACCTCCACTAAATCCAATTTCATCTCTGAACTCGATAGCTTGATCAAGGAAGCCTAATCAATTTCGTCAAGAATCTAATATATATCAATTTCGTCGATACGGATCACAAAAAAACCTTTTTACAACGTATGTAACCTGAAGCTAAAACGTATGTAACCTGAAGTTGTTTGTTACCTTTCTTTCGGTCATGCTATTTCGAGTTTTACCCGATGAAAACGAACATATGTGATATTTAGATTTTGTTGATAGATTGATCCGGCCCATAACAAAATTCAAAGAAAAAGAAAAAAAAACATCTTTTGATGGTTTTGGATCTACTTCAGCTTCTGAGTGAGAGAGCTATAGGTCATGTGTATCCCGTCGTCGTGAGTGCTTAAGATTGGTTAGTGTCGAAATAAGGTGTCTCTTAGTCTCGAATCACTCTAATTATACACACTTTTTGTCGTAAGATTTGATTTATAGTAGTATTAGTAAAAGTTGATTAACGCCCTCGTGTTCCATATTTTTCAAGTCCCAAAACATAATCATTATTATTATTTTTTTGTCGTTACATATCATTATACTTAGTCGATGAACTTGTATTACTATAAGGAAAGCATAAGGTTAAACAAGAATATAGGATAATTTGAAACATACAAATAGTTAAGCTAGATGACTTAGAAAAGTATATGACTTCAGATTAAAACTGTTAAGTCTCTATAATAGATATGGTAGATTAGTCATGTGCTGGTGCTTGAGTCAATGTACAAAGCCTTACAAGTTCTTGTTTGGACTATTAGACAAAAAAAAGTAACTTTTTATTTCGCCTAGCTAGGACCCAAAAGTTATGAGCACGGGTCTAATAGTCTAACATTAGTATGTGTTTATTGATTAAGATCGTAGCCATCACACAAAGCATTCCAGCACCAGTAGTTAGTAGGACAGTTCCTAGTGTTGTTGATATTATTCTGCGATTAAATTTTCATCTCTTGATTATTATAGAATCATAATTCATAAACAACCAATAATAATTAGATGAATATATATCATCAGATAATTAATTATCGATTTAAAAAAAAAAAATGTAAACGAACCCGTATATAATTATTTGTCCTTAACGAACCACAATAACTGTGTCTCCAAATCAATATCCCATTTTGGTTGGAGTGGGCATACAAGATACTTGTCCTTTACCTTGTTCTGTCTCATTATTAAAGGCAAGTACACACCATTAACAAATAGTCAAATACCCGTTTTTAACAAACTTAAGTAAACATATTCGATCTAATAAGATGGGTTAAATAGAAAACCTATCTAGAAATTATTCGTTTTTGCCTTAAGCCCACCCTAGTACTTTAATTATCTTTGTTATTTACCATCTCATCGGGGGACATGCTAGCTGGAACATCTCTGCCAGAGCTTTATCCTCAAGTTAAAACATTAGATTTTGGGTCTTCTCCTTTTGGTTGTAAATGTAGCCATCTTTTTTTAAAAAAAATAAGGAGAGCATAATTTCTCAGATATGCATATCTATTATAGTCTACGAGTAAATAGAGTTCAGTTCATCATCATTAGCCATGATAATAAGACGTAACATATAACGACACATTGAACCAAAAGAGAGAGAAGAAGAAAAAAAAAAGATTTGATAAGAAAGGAACAATCAAAGAAGAGGCCAAACAAATTGATTGATATTTTTTTGTAAAGCTTACGTAAAACTTTATATATATATATATATATATATATATATATATAAAAAACGTAAATGGATATAAGATTTGATGGCACAACACAAAGACACGAGTGGTGAGAAAAGAAAGAAGAAAAAGAAAGAACCCAAATGGATCACACATCTCATCAATTCTCCTTAAATGGCTAAAAAAAGATCTCAACCCTTCTTTACTTTTTTTCCCTCTTTCAGATTTGTGATAATTGAAACCAGCACAAGAAGACAACCCTATTTTCTTATCATAATAAAAATTTAAAAAATCAAATAGAAAGGATGTACTTTTTATTTTATTTATTTTTGTCTATGCACATATACATGCATATATATAGAGACATGTAAATAGTAAAATGTAGGGTCTCTTCCCAAATTTAAAGCCTGCAACAGAAATGAGTGCACTTCTCTGTAGTAAACAGTAACACATCGGTCTTCTTCATGTCTTTGGATTTCTTTTTTGGATTTGGATTCGGTTTCAGCCATATATTTTTTTTCTTTTTATTTCGTGAGATAAAAAATACATGAGCTTCATCTCTTTCTTTATGAACAACATTTTAAATAAATGGAATTCTAAGAATACAAGTTATAGTATAAGATTTCTTTCTTTTTTTTTTGGGTCGGAAGATCTAAAAGATATGAAAATGGATTCGTGTCATAAACAGAGGGAGCTCCGTACGTGATTTGGCCCTCCTTCTTTTCAACTTCTTTCTTGATTTTCTTAAATTTATTTATTTATTTATTTTTGTTTAGTAATAAAATGTTGCCTATATGTTTGGTCTAGTGCTCTGAGTCTTTTAGTGAGGCAGATGATGATGAAGATTCTGGGTTTCTTCTTCTTCTTCTTCTTCATGAAACTGTAATAAAAGTAAGTAAGATGAAATTCAAAAGTTTTTTTTGTATTATTTGCGTTCTCATGCAAAAGAGATTAATCAGAGACCCACTTTTCTCTTTTTCAGTTTTGGTTGCATCATTTGTTTTTTTTTACCTTTTAACTTATATATATATATATATTTTGTTGATTTTTTCTCCTTTTTGGTTCTCTTTAGGAACATATAGAGAAGCTGCGGAATGAAAGAAAGTACACTGTTCTTTCACTGAGAAAGAAGAGAAATAAAACACTTTCTTCTTCCTCAGTTTTTAACACACATTTTGGAAATTTTGATGTAATAACAATTCTGTTTGGAACGTTTTGTTGTCTGAGATCTTCCCAAGGGTTCTATCAGAGGAAGAAGGATAAAGGCAAGTTCAACACTTTTATGTTCTTTGGACATTTGTAGTAATCTAAAGCTTTCTTTTTTACCTTATTACTACTACTAGTTCACTGTTTTTCACAGGTATTCTATTATTATTGGTCTGTGTATCATTGAGGCCTAGTTTACTGCTTTCATTAACTCATGCTTCCGTTTCACATTATTATTAACCTATTAGATATTTTTTTTAATGAATTATTTAATGACATAGTAATGTTCTCTGTCTCTTGCAGCATTTTTACATTTAGTACTATTTCTCTCCAAAGATTTGGTTTCTCAGATCTTCTGAAAACACTTTTGTCTGAGTCTTTATTAAATATACTTGTCTTTTTGTTAATGCAGTTTCATTGAAACCCAAATGGACAACGACAACGCTTTTAGTTCTCTGAATAATGTCATGGCCAACCAAAACCCTCTTCTCATGGATTTTATACCTTCAAGAGAAGATTCAACTTCATTTTCATCAATGCTTCCTTGGAACTCCATCAGATCAGATCCTCTACAAATGGGTGGCTTTGATATCTTCAATTCTATGCTGACTAACAAATACTTATCATCATCTTCTTCACGATCTTTTGATGTTCAAGAAAACCGCAATGTCGAAAGCTTTGAGGTCATGGCACCTCCTCCTCCTCCTCATCCTCAACTTCATCATTTGGATCATTTAAGACCTTATGATGATGCCTCAAACAACATGTGGGGTTTTGAAGGCAATAGCGAGTTTCAGACATACTCAGGTGTTGTTGGTCCAAGTGAACCAATGATGTCTACATTTGGTGAAGATGATTTCCCGTTTCTGATTTCTAATAAAAGAAACAGTGAGCTTTCGTTGAGTCTTGCCACTGATGTTTCTGATGAATGCTCGGAGATAAGCCTCTGTGCTGCTACTAGATTAGCCTCAGAGCAAGCTTCTTGCAGCAGCAAAGACATCTCTAATAACGTTGTCACTCAAAGTTTCTCTCAACTTATATTTGGTTCAAAGTACCTTCACTCTGTTCAAGAAATACTATCTCACTTCGCCACATACTCGCTCGATTATTCATCTCGAGGAGCCGAGTCAGGAGCTGCTAATTCAGCCTTTACCTCACGTTTTGAGAATCTAACTGAGTTTCTTGATGATGATTCTAATAACTCGGAGGCAGGTTTGGGATCTACATTGCAAAGAAGAGCATTAGAAGCACAGAAGACACATCTCCTTGATCTTCTATAAATGGTATGGTATTATATATTCACATTTGTACGTTACTTAAGAAATGGTTTTGATTTGAGTTGATGTGTTCTTCTTCAGGTGGATGATAGATATAGCCATTGCGTAGACGAGATTCATACGGTTGTATCAGCGTTCCACGCTGCAACCGAGTTAGATCCGCAATTACACACCCGGTTTGCCCTCCAAACCATCTCTTTCCTATACAAGAACCTGAGAGAGAGAATATGCAAGAAGATACTCGCCATGGGATCTGTATTGGAGAGAGGCAAAGACAAGTCTCAAGAAAACTCTATCTTCCACCAGCATTGCCTTCTTCAGCAGCTGAAACGAAAAAACCATCAGATTTGGAGACCGCAGCGAGGTTTGCCTGAGAAATCAGTATCGGTTCTAAGGACTTGGATGTTCCAAAACTTCCTTCACCCGTAACAATCCTTTCTCTTACTTAACCCTACTTCTTATGTAGACATTGTGTTTAACTCGACTTTTATAAGCAAAGTTATGTTTTATTTGATTGCAGTTACCCAAAAGATTCGGAGAAACATCTTCTAGCTATACGAAGTGGCTTGACAAGAAGTCAGGTAATGTCTCATCTTTGTTTCTTATGCAATGGACTTCCTGATAATATCTTTGCTCACATTGTGATAGTAACTTTGGTATTCAAATGAGTCATATCTTGACTTGCTAGTGTCTAAAAACCCGGTATAGGTTGAGAGTAGGGCTAGGGAAATACCAAGCTTGTCTCTTGAACTTCAAATGAGACTAGACTATTTATTCTTGAATTCATAATAATGTTACTAAACTGCTAGGATTATGTTTTGTTACTCAAGTCAAAGCGGGCAAAGGATAAAAGTCTTTTTTTTTTGTGTGTGTGTGTGATTGAAGGTATCAAACTGGTTTATAAATGCGCGGGTTAGGCTATGGAAGCCGATGATAGAAGAGATGTATGCTGAAATGAACAAGAGGAAGCTCGATAACAGTCACCTTCAACCAAACGGAGCAACTCTTCGAATGCCAAAGTCTGTTATGATGAGCCAAGCAATGCACAAATAAGTCAACAATTGTGTTAGGCAATTTGCTACTACTATATGATTGCCCAAAATCTAAAGCACTTACTACTATCATTACTTATGTTATAGTTGTATATACAACTTTTATTATGTGGTGTTTTAAACTTTTAATCAATAACTCATCCACCATTTTTCCTTTTTGAATTAATCGTTATCATCCTCTTATGAAAAAAGAACTATGCAACCGATGGAGATATATTCATATTATGTAACTTTTTTTTTTCTATAAAGTATTCATAAAAACTGCAAACACAACAAACATTAAATAAAAAATTGAAAAATTAAGTAAAACTTTTTTTTAGAAACTGTAATATCATCATTTGAAAAATAGGCATACACATTTTACATATGGAAACAAACAAATGGAGTGAAATAGAGAGACTAATAACAATATCACGTAGCAAACAGCGTCGTATTCTAGTTTGACTGGTGTCGTCCTTGGTCAACAAACAAAAACGCAGCGTTTTCATCTCGTACGGGACACACACCTTCCAATTAGAAAGTATAGTAGAAATTAGAAAAGCAAAACACTTTGCCACACTGAAGGAAGAAAGTGTAAAGACGGAACCTTTGACGACGGCGAATGGAGGACGACGGAGCGGCCATGACCGGAGGTATAGCGTCTCGAGACGCAGCGAAATCTAGCGAGGACATACTCATCTGCGTCGATGTTAATACGGAATCGACGGTGGAGATGAAGACCACAGATGCTAACGGTAGGCCTCTGAACAGGCTAGAGTGCGTCAAGCTAGCCATTACTCGCTTCATTCACGACAAGCTCGACACGAATCCCAATCATCGTTTTGCTTTCGCTACCCTCTCCAAGTCAGCCGCTTGGGTAATACTTTCTCCCCCGAGCTCTCTTTTATGTTAGGTTGCTTTTGCTTTTGAGTATGCATGGTCCTTAGATGACAAATTTGGTGGAATTCGTGATGTTCATTGGAAAGGTGTTTCCTTTATGTTGAGAGAATCATACAGCTTCACTAGTGACTGCTAAAGTTGAGGTTTTTTAATATGTTTCAGGTTATAAAGGAATTCACTAGTGATGCTGAATCTGCTGCTGCTTCCCTAAGAGAAATGTCAGCTACTAAAGCCTCTGGTCCAGCGGATCTCACTCTTCTGTTCCAGGAAGCTGCTCAGCAAGCCAAAACTTCCAGAGCACAGAACCAAAGTTTGAGAGTGGTAAGTTTTGTTTTGTGCAATAACCATCTACTTTAGCCACAGCTTGGGGAAAAATAAGTTGTTTTACTGATTGATTGATTACGTGTATGTATTGCTCTTCAGATTCTCATATACTGCAGGTCATCCGTGATACCAACATATGATTGGCCCGTAAACCAGAAGCTTTTCACATTGGATGTTTTGTACCTACACGACAGGCAGGGTCCTGATAACTCTCCTCACGATGTGTATGACTCTCTTGTTGATGCTATAAAGCGTGTTTCAAAGCATGAAGGTTACATCTTTGGGAGCGGGCATGGGCTTGCGCAGACTGTTTTCAAGCGTATGTCAACGCTGTTATCACATCCTTCTCAAAGATGTGCTCAAGCTGATCTCCTCAAGCCCCCTGCAAAGAAGGTAACTGCGGTTAAGGTGTCAAATGCTTATGTGACTTTCCTCTTCTTGTGCTGTTACAGATATTCTTTAATTTTGTTTCAGCCAGCTGTTCCCTGTGATAAGCCAGCCTCGGATTCAAACAAAGCAGCGAAGGAACCGTTAAAAAAACTACTACTACAAACACAAAGAGAATACACAGCCTAGGCAAAGAGAAAGTATGTTTTTGTTCTTTTAACGTATTATAACTGTTGCTCATATCATAGACTAGGAAACACCATGGTTTACCAATTGCGAATTGCAGTAATAACTATTCATGGTTTTTGAGCTTCTTATTATCTTCATATCGGAGATATAATTTTCTTGAACATCTATTGTTTTATCTTTTATCAAAACTAGTTTCATTTTCTCTGGACGAGTTAAACAAAAAATATTGTAGACTCATGCTTAATCACTTCCTTGACAGGCATCTGATCTCAAAAACTATGGTGAAAATTTAGTTGGGTCGAGGGTCAAAATCTGGTGGCCTTTGGATAACGCGTAAGCACTTTTATTTTCTTCTTTAATATACTGCTTTGATTTATTTATTCTTTCTGTGCTGTGTATGATCCTTTAATAGCTGAATCTGGACTAGCACCTCGGATGTTTGCATTTCTGTCGACTACGCCTGTAAATGAGTATTGGATGTTTACCACAGGTATTATGAAGCTGTGGTCAGTACATATTATTCTGCTAAAGGGATACATCGGGTAAAGCCAATTATATTAGTTTTCTACGTAACTATGTCGTTGGTTGTTGGTGAATCATTAGCCTACTCTTAAGTGATACACTTTTGTTTAATTTGATCTAGGTCATTAATATTTGTTATAACTGCTGCTGCTATGTTTGTTTTCAGGTTCGTTATGTTGATGGAGATGAAGAAAGCTTGAATATGAGAACTGAAAAGTGGTATTTTGTGAATAAATCAAAATTTTTAAAGGTGGGGAATTTATAATCTCTCATCTCTGGGTTTTCTGTTTTGTTTCATTCTCCAGATTGTTTTAAGCTTCCACATTTTCTGTCAGCAGGATAAAGAAGCTAACGAAACGAGATGTAATGAAGAAGCCTCCACAATGTAAGCATTACTTCTCCAGTTCCGGTGTTTTTGTGTCGGTGGAATCTAGATATGAACTGTTGTTATGAGATTAACTCGCTGTTCTTGTGATGATGCTGGAATAGTTAATGTTTCTTCATGCAGGCCCCAGAAGAAGAAAGCTAAGACAAGCAAGGAACAGTCAACTAATCAGCAA
Organism: Camelina sativa; assembly: GCF_030686135.1. Taxonomy (NCBI): domain Eukaryota; kingdom Viridiplantae; phylum Streptophyta; class Magnoliopsida; order Brassicales; family Brassicaceae; genus Camelina; species Camelina sativa. The sequence continues at coordinate 3,264,428 of NC_141889.1, forward strand.
TCGAAGATGCTTTCACCGTTTCCACCTATTGTTAAAAAGGATGATAAGGTCATACATGGATAGGTTACCATTTTTATTCAGCAACCAAGCAACCAATCTCTTTTGTTTAAGTCTTTCCACTTATTGTCTTCAGGTTCCCCAAATATCACAGAGGCAGGCAAAACAAGTTCTCAGTAGCTGTGCTGGCCAGCTCAAAAAGTATCTGACAGAAGCGGTGAAATCGTCGAGCGTCTCCTTGGATAAGCACAGTGATATAGTGGATTCAATGTGTGAAGGGGCACTTGATGCTTTGAAGCAAAAAGAAGTTGTTTCTAATATAAAAGAAGTAAGCTCTCTCACCTGTACTGTATCAAACTATCTAGTCTTGTTTGTAGAAATTATACTTGCGTCATGTGACTCACACGAGTGAAGGTGATTTTTGAGTACCTATGCTTCCTGAAATCAGCATTATAACACTGAATTCGTCATGTGTAAAAGAAGATGAATGTCTTCCTCGCTTATGTTGGAAGTAGATTGTTAACTGTAAACTTATTTTCACCTATAAGCAGGAACAACAGAAAGCAGCAGAAGTTTCTACCCACGAGTTAAATTGTGTACCTGAGAGGAACCTGGAGCATTCATTGAGTTTTTGTGCTCATGATTCATCTGTCAATGCTGCTATTTCTTCTATGAATGAGAATGGACATAAGGCTGGGTCCCCGCGACGTGAAACAGTGGCTATTGAAGGAGTAACGACTCAAGAAAGGGAAATCCTTAGGATGGTTCAACAACCAGTGACTGTAGAAGAGGTTCTTGCAGATACTGAGACTCAGACACACAAGCGAGCTCGAGTTGAAAGCTCCAGCCTTCATAAAGCTGTTGGGGAGATGGATAAGAAAGCTGCAGAAGGAGAACCCTCTTGCCGTTCTCACAAATCTAGTGCTGAGCGTGCAGAAGTGCATCCCAAGAAAATCACTCAATCTTGCTGCGTCACACAACAGCTGGCTAAGGTGAAACAGAGCATTAAAGACACTATAGCCAGTGTAAGACAGTTTCGCTCCGAGCTGGAGACAAAGGAACAGAGCATTGTAGACACACTAAGCATTGTACGACAGTTCCGTTCTGAGATGGAGAAAAAGGAAGACGATCTTGAAGATTCACTCCTGGAAATTGACGTGTTAGGTTTGTGATCTGAACGCACGCTAGTTCTTTTTAGTGTGTATTATTTTGATTCTAGGTCTCTGATAATGTGATGTTGTGGTAACAAATAGGGGAGAAGATATTGGAAATCAACAAAATCCTTAGCTGAAGATCATCATCATGAAGTGGACCTCAAACTATCCTTTTTTGTTTTGGTGTCCTAAACGATGATGGAGTTAAGTAGTTGACCAGAGAGAAGTCTTTTTTTTTGTATAGCGTTATCTCTCATCCTCCAAGTCTAAAAACAGTTGATTTTGGGATTGTTAAGGCAAAAGAAGAAAGTAGGGCTGGGCAAAATAACCGATAACTAAATAACCGCTCGAACCGAAATTTCTCAAATAGCCAAACGGTTAGTAAAAAATTATATCCAAACTAACCGAAATCAATCTGAACTGACAATTAAATGGTTAACTAAAATATCCGAAAACGTAGAAGATACCAAAAATTATATACTTAATATTATGCAAAACTATACAATAAACTTAAAATATTAATTATTTCTAGATTCAAAACAATTAAATACTTTAAATAATCAATATATTTAAATGTTATTATTTTGAATTTTACAAAGTTAAATATTATTTTGTAAATCAAATCAATATTTTTCCCCCTTTTCATATTTTTATTATTGTATTCTTGGTTAATTTCGGTTATATTCAGTTACTTTTGGTTATATAAGGTTTATTTGGTTAATTTCAATATAATTTATGTTAGTGATGGTTACCTATTCAACTAAGCGAACTGAAACCGAACCGAACCCCGCGTTCATATGAAGGCAAAAACCAATAAATAAATTGATAATAATTTAAGTATAAATAATGATTATTTATAAATTTTAATGATTTTTTAAAAACATGTTTGAAATTTACTATATCTATTTTTAATACAATTTAACAATTTGTACCATCATAATAAATCATATTTTAAATTTTAAATACTTTATCTTAAATGGATTTTAGCTACAAAATTATATTAAACACAATCTATGCATCTTAGTCTATATCATAATAAGAATTGAAATATTTGATAATAAACAAAAAGTAATTGTTAAACAAAAGGAAAACCACTAAATTTTTAGGAAAACCAACATTTGCTAAGATATTTTTATATATATGGTTGTCCTAAGTAATAATTTAGCTCATGTCAAAAAAATTAAAAAAATAGATATGCATAATACGTTAACATATGCGTTGAATTACGTAAATATATATATATATATATTATATGGATTAGCTTGGTCTCATAATAAATTTTTGAAAATATGAGATCTTTTATATGGATTAACTTGGAGTACAATTTTTGTGTAGTTTTACATTATTATATTATGAAATATCATCTTAAAAATAATATAACCTCATAAGATATTTTTCTTTCTTATAAAAAATAACAGCTTTACCAATATAAGGAAGTTGAAGAAATTACATTATTAAGTGAAAAAATATTAGATAGTTTAGTTGTTAGATAGAGATGAGTTTTTATAATTTTTTTTCTGACATTTTCTTATAAATATTTTTATATTTTTTAAGAATTGGTTAAACTAAGTTTTTCTTTTCTATATAGCAAATATATATAATCGTGAAATTGACACATGTCACAATCGTTATCAGTTACTAAATTAGAAAACCTATATAAAGATATTGGTAGATAACTAGATATTAAGAAAACAAAATCCATAATTAAGAACCATAATACGACGTCGGATATTAGTTTGACTCTATTGCCGAAACGCATCGTTTTAACATCACGGACGACGAACAAAAAAAACGACAAGGAGAGAAGAAATTCAAAGAAGATCGACGACGGCGAAGCGAAGGGGATGGAGGAAGACAGAGTGGGCGTGACCGGAGGTGTAGCGAGTCGATACGCGCTGAAACAGGGGCGTATAAAAAACGAAGACATACTGATATGTATAGACGTAGATGCGGAATCGATGGCGGAGATGAAGACCACGGGAACAAATGGTAGGCCTTTGATTAGGATGGAGTGCGTCAAGCAAGCCGTTATCCTCTTCATCCACAATAAGCTCTTCATCAATCCTGATCATCGCTTTGCTTTCGCTACTCTCTCCAAATCAGCCGCTTGGGTATATATTACTTTCTCCCTCTCCGATTCTATTTGTATGTGAGATTGATTCTGATGTCGTCGCCTCTTCAATCAATTTTTGGGGGTTCTCTCCTGTAAGTTTTGATTTTTTTTTTTAGCTGATAAAATTGGAATTTATGATGTTTATTGCAGAGAAAATTTCAAATTAGTAGATGTTAAGTTGAATAAGGCTTATATAGTTAGTTGTGTTTCTTGGAGAATTTGCATTTGCTTGTGAGTTTCTCTCTTCTTCTTCTTCTTAGAGGGAGTAACTGAAATTGTTTGGTCTGCTTCCTTTGTTGCTTTTGTTGGTCTCTCAATAGTTATACGAAGCCTTCGTTTTCTCAGAAGTAGATTGTAATTTTGCGATAGTTGCAACTTTTATTTGAGTAGTAAAACATCATATGATTCTTTTTTTTTTGTTCATATCCTAGAATCCTTAATCTTTTACTTGATTTTTTCACCTTTATAATGGTGTTCTTTGTACTGTTTGTAGCCTTTAAATGATGTTGAAAGAATCACATTTTGATGCTTAGCGTAAGCTCCACTAGTGAATGTTGTTATGTGTGAAAACAAGTCAATGTGGGTTCATCATAACTTTTGTTTAAATCCTCTCTTTCTGCTGACCGTTTGAGGTCTTTAATGTTTCAGCTTTTAAAGGATTTCACTAGCAATGCTGAATCTGCTGTTGCTTCCTTAAGAGGATTGTCAGCTAATAAAACCTCTAGTCGAGCGGATCTCACACTTCTCTTCCGGGCTGCGGCTCAGGAAGCCAAAATTTCCAGAGCACAAAATCGAATTTTCAGGGTGGTAAGTTTTTATGTTTTTTTTGCAAAATGCAATCTTTCGTCTAGCCACAGACTGAAATAAACACCTATTTTACTGACTCTGTTACGTTCTTCTGCAGATTCTCATATACTGCAGGTCATCCATGAGACCAACCCATGGTTGGCCCTTAAACCAGAAGCTCTTCACGTTGGATGTTATGTATCTGCATGACAAGCCAAGTCCTGATAATTGTCCTCAAGATGTGTATGACTCTCTAGTCGATGCTGTAGAACATGTTTCAGAGTATGAAGGTTACATATTTGAGAGTGGTCAAGGGCTTGCACGGTCTGTTTTCAAGCCCATGTCGATGCTGTTATCTCATCCTCAACAAAGATGTGCTCAAGATGATCTTGACATCCCCAGGTCTCTTGCTAAGAAGGTGCCTGTGACTGAGGCGACAAATGCTTTAGATCATCACAATGGGAACAATATTCAGATCATAAACAACTGAAAACACTTTTTTTTTTTTCTTGTATCTTTTGGTTATGATATGGTTGTAAGTTTCGCATGTGAAAAATAATTACTCAAAAACTAGTGACAACTTGTTTTAGATCCATCAAGTAAGAAACTCAAATGTCCAAATGAATATAAATGATTTTTCTTATTTTTGATTAGGGCTCTAATCAAATGAGTTGCAAGCTATCTTATTATAAAATAATATAAATATACACCAGGGTGATGAATTATATGTCTAATAGCTTCTAAATAATCGAATTATGTACACCAACTCTTATCTTTTTATCTCGATAAGCATATCAGCAAACTCTTCATATGAATAAAATACATAGATGATACACAAAGTACAACACGTCATTTTGTGCCAAATCGGCCGACTAAATAATTATTTTCATACGATTTATTTTGTCGCAGTTAATTGTTTCATACATGATTGTACATATATATGGAATATCTTAGTTTATGGGAATGTGTGGCTGTGAGAACGAGAAGCTAAGAAAATTTATAAATCGTATTGAATATTGCAAAGTCAACACATTAATCAAGTTGTTTGAAAACAAATGTTTTTATAACAACAATATTATTGTTAATTTTGCCATCTCCTGTCAGTAGACAGTATGAATGACATATAATTTAAAATTTGATTAGGGAGTATAACAGCCGTAAATTAATGTGTGTGATCTAGGGTTGGCCAAAAACACATTTATGTGCGAATGATATGGTTGCCACTTGCCACCGAATTTAAGTAAGTGGCTGACATATTTTCCATAGACCATAGGCATGATTATCACTTATCACTGCTGATGTTTGTATTAGTGTGTATATATACTTCGATGTTGAGCTTTTAATCATTTTCATTTTTAATGTTTAGATCGTATAATTTGATAATCAGTGTTTTTTTATTTGTCGTCACTCGTCAAGTAAAAATATCATGAGAGATATTTGATTTAATTCTATTATGATGAATTGATGATATTTAGTGTTTTAAATGTGATATTTTTAATTATTAGATAGATGTTTATATTGAAGAGATCGTGTTTTCAAGGTTTTGAAAAAAAAAAAAAAAAAAAAAACTCTTCATGATTGACGTTATACCAAATTATGAAAACAAATACATGCAACAATTTTGCCTTCTCTTGAGTTTATCCTTATATCTAAAGCGATAATCATGTTCGTAAATTTTATTCTCTGTATTATTAGTTAACGGACCATGTCACCATGGCTTTAGAATAATCTATAAATATATGCTTTAAAACATTAAAAAAAAAAAAATGTTATCATGCATGTGACTTGTGGGTTTAAGATGACGATGGCTCAGACGGTTTGTCCTATTTGTAGGCCTCTGGGTAGTCAAATTTACTGTTTCATTATTATGTGATGCATACAAAGAAGAGTCCAAGGCTCGTTCAACTTGAAGATAATCTAACAAGTGTATCTACCGAAATGGTATATGAGGCCAAGGCAGAAGCAAAAGCTGGAATATATATGTGATGCAATTTGGAGTAACTTTATTGCTAGCTTTGAGAAGCTACATGCAAAGGTGTACTCACGCATCACGTTTAAGTAAGTGGATGTTGACATATCAATAATTCAATACGATATCGATATGCCACCGAAATTTAATTAAGTAACTGCTGAAAATTAAAGTTTCCCATAGGCTTCTTGTTAATGATATGTAGATTAGAATTCTAATCAATTTTTGTTTTTGTTTTTTATATTAAGATATCAACGTCCAATTTGATATTTTTTTATAAAGGGTGGTTTCCAAAAATAATTTGACATTTAGTGTTTTGAAATGTGATATATCTAATTATTGGATGGACGTTTATATTGATGAGACCGTGATTGCCTGATCTTCAATGTTTCTTTGGGAATTTGAATAACTATAATATCAAACGACGGATATATAATATATTTCTTTAACAAAAAAAGGATATATAATTTATTTCATAAAAAATACATTCCCTTATCCAAACGAAAACTCTTCACGTTGCACGTTACGAAATTATGTCAACAAATGCATTTAGTGAGTGGATCCTTACAGCCCCAAAAGCAACATTTTTGTTGGCATCCTATATATGTCTTCCGTCTTACAGTATTAGGCTAATGAACCATGTCATGTTCAGGACTTTGAGATAACCTAAAAATATATCAAAACATAAAAATATAAATCAAAGAATGTTGCCATGCATATGGCTTGACGTGGGTTTACCAGCGCTCTTTTGTACGGCCTAACTTTAATAGAATATGAAAAACAACGAATTTTAATAACGTTTGACTAAATTATTAAATTAGGAATCCATTTTATGGAAGATTGGAATCCTACAAGATGACACATCATGTGCCTTTCTAATTGAGTAGCGGGGTAGTCTTTTGAGAATAAAACAAAATTTAAAACTAATGTCAATTCGTTTGTATATTTGACTTTAAATCTCACGAACATATATAAAAATTTACTAGACGTCGTTATACTGTATTAATCTTACCAAAAAAAATCCAAAGTTACATAATAAATAGTTGGTATATTTGTTCACAGTCTAATTTAAACTTAAAATATCAGTAAATTGCTTTCAAAATAACGTATATATAGTGACAATTTATAAATGTTGTATTTCTATTAGAGACCAACTAGGTCATTAATGTATAAAAGAAGTATTTTGATAAAAAGGATGTGAGAGTTGACCCGGTTGTATCGTTTGATATGTCCAAAAGGTCAGGAGAAGCTGGCTTAATTAGCAATTTACAAAGTACACACGTCACTTTTGTTTCTTTAATACTCTTTTCGTTTACATAAGTTCAAAATTTAAATATTAATGTAATTCATTATTTTTATATTTGTAAAACTATAATAATGCATCACAAGATTCTCAACGACAATATTGGAAAGAAAATTAACCATATCACCCATATATCTTTACTACGTTGTAAGTTTGTAACAACAATTAAAACAAAATCATTGGTAAGACACTATCATGTCGTATCGTCGTCGCAAATAATCTCCATCAGTTATGAATTTAACAACACTTACAAGAAACGTTGGAGCGCGTATACAGTATAATAACTATGTCAATTCGGCAGTATCTCTTGTAAAATAAAGTTGAATTGTATACATAAAAAAACAAAAGAGTTGTCTAAATTAAAGTACTTATCTTATATCTATGATGAAAAGCCAATCTCTAATTTTCAGATCATACCATGTATTGTTCAATAAGTAAGCATACTTATAGATTGAGGTTTTAATTGGTCTAATGTAGTTAGTTATACTCCAATTCTCTATATGTATATATATTTTTTTGTCAATATATGTATTTTCTTCTTTCTTATGTACATAGTTAATTAGCAAGCTTTTGGCATTATGTGGATACATGAATTTCCCTTTAATTAATTAAATATTTGACAACTGAAAATTAATAGGAATTAAATATTGGATGCGTCTAAACTTGTAGGCAATGACACAGCCGAACAAGAATCCCCGTCGGTAAATTTTTATTGATAACTTGAAACTCTTGTTACCATTCTCGAATAAATCAAATTAGTAGTTTAATCAAGATACTAATCACACCACGTCATGTGCCCTTTCATTTGAATATTGGGATAGTTCCATAGGTTTTTTTCAACTTTATTGATTAATTGTAAATTGTTATACATTGTCACTGACACCAGGAGCCACATAATTGCCTAACAATTACACAAGCTATATTAAATTCTTAATTACTAGAGTATGTCAAATAATTCGGTTTCTCATTTAGTGACACATATATTACCTATTCTTTAATTCTAATTGGCGGCAATGATTCATTTTAATATTCTTTACTTTGGCAGGTAATCAAATATATATGATTAACAAAAAGATTCAAATTCTTTTTAAACGTTATCAATGATATAGTATAGATCGACCGCCTCGGAATTGAATCATTCTTCCTAAAATGCCTAAAGATACAAGTCATCGGAATTAATATATATTTAACCATGTGAAATACAAAACTATATATATATGTATTTATATATTCCTAAATAAGATTCACAAAAGGCTATAAAACTGGGGGTATATGCAATAAGCAAAGTCGTGTATCAAACTCTTTCATTTGTTTTATCATCTCTCCTCTTACATAACAAATCCCAAAAAAAAAAAAAAAAGATAAAAGAAAAATGGGATTTTGTTCGTGTATATCCTCAGGAGGATCAACTGATCGTAATCAGATTTATGAGATAACTGATTATGGACAAGAGAATGCAGTTTTATACTCTGACCACCATGATGTTCCTCAAGACTTTGGCTCTGTCTCTTCTTTAGCTGGAGGAAAGGGCTTGAACCAAGATGCTGCCATTCTCCACCTGGTACTCAAACTTTCTAATTCTTACCAAATAAAATCATTTTCGTCGTATTTATTAATAAATATATGTTTGTGATCACAACAAGTAGTAATTTGTTTTTGATGAAATGAAATGATAAAATTGTAGGGATATGGAACAGAAGAAGGAGCGTTATGTGGAGTGTTTGATGGGCATGGAGAGAAAGGTGAATTCGTAAGCAAGATCGTAAGGAACCAGTTGCCATCTATACTCTTAGGTCATATGAATAATCATTCAGTGACTCGAGACTGGAAACTCATTTGCGAAACTACGTGTTTGGAGATGGACAAAAGAATTCTTAAAGTTAAAAAGATTCATGATTGCTCTTCTTCTGGAACCACTGCTGTTCTCGCTGTTAAACATGTAAGTTAATCATATCTTCAATGCTTCAATAATTCATTTTTTTCGAAATTTTGTATTAATAAGAACAATATATATTTGAACAGGGAAATCAAGTGATGGTGGCAAATCTTGGAGACTCGAGGGCTGTGATGATTGGAACAAGTGAAAATGGAGAAACCAAGGTGGTTCAGTTGACCAATGACTTGAAGCCAAGTGTGCCAAGTAAGTTATGGATAAAAAAAAAGTGATGTTGTAAACAATGATACGTACCGGTTTCATTATTGTTAAAACATTTTTGGATTGATATTGCAGGCGAAGCGGATAGGATAAGGAAACGAAACGGAAGGGTGTTGGCTTTGGAGTCGGAACCTCACATTCTAAGAGTTTGGCTTCCAACTGAAAACCGGCCAGGCTTAGCCATGTCGCGGGCTTTTGGTGATTTCCTCCTTAAAAGCTACGGTGTCATTGCGACTCCACAAGTCTCTACGCATCAAATCACTCCCCGCGACCAGTTTCTACTCCTTGCTTCAGACGGGGTACGTTAATCTAAACCTAAACTAAAAATCGTGGCAAACAAGTTTATAAGTAGTGTATGTTTAATTTTGGTTACTGCGATTAATTAAAAACAGAACCAAAATCCATGTTCTGTTGTGGCCCAACCATTTAAGGCTTTTGTTAATTAATTTATTAATCAAATTAGACCCAAACAATAGGCCAGATCCAAAATAAAGCCCACGTTTAAAATAATATATTATGAATTGGATGATCCAATATTCCAAGACAATAATGAAATTTCTTGTTTGTCTTGTGTGTGTAATAATAGGTGTGGGATGTACTTAGTAACGAAGAAGTAGCTACGGTGGTGATGAAGTCGGGAAGTGAGGCAGGAGCGGCCAACGCGGTGGCAGAGGCGGCTACGAATGCGTGGATCCAGAAATATCCAACGGCTAATATTGATGATATCTCTGTCGTGTGCCTCCCTCTCAACACGAAGCATTGTCCTTAGCCACAATTATGAATTTAATTTAAGAAAATCCACTTGGTGAAAGAGGAAGCAAAGAATAATGACACGACAGCTCACTCAATACTTTTATGTTTCGTAAGAGTGATCGTGACTGTGTGTATATATAAATCTATGTATACCGTTGTAAGTAAAGTCGTGTGATTATTAGGAAAAAAAAAGAAAGAAGAAAAAAAAAAAGATTTTAATTAGGAATGGTGTGTGTCGGCGTGTCGTGGGATAAAAGCAACAGAGACTAGAGACATTTTGGACACACGTCGCGGGAATCTTAATGTATACAGCATAATTTATTGGACTGGCTCGGACTAGTTCAAGTTGATTCTGTTCTGTAATAGCAGCTATATGAATTTGATAATAACATATACCAAAATGATATTGATTTTGACCAATGGTTTTTTTTTTTTTGTCAAAACACCATTAATAGTTTATAACCACCAAATTATCTAGCGACTCAATAATAGTATGACGAATCAAGTTCGTGGAAGAAAACTAATAAGAGGCAGAATCAGAAAGAAACAAAAGTCATATTGCCGAAGTATCCAAAACAAAGTACTTTTCGTTTAAGGAACCTTTGCTAACAGATAGACTTGAAAGGAAAAGATTCCATATCTTGTTGCCACACAAAATTTGGCATTTTTATCTCTAACATAATATATCCATTTTTTTTTTTAAAACTAAGCCATATTTTGAAAAATCTGAACATTATTAATAACTCATTCATCTTGATATTGTTTCGAGGTTTATTATACACGTTTGACATGATCACCTATTTTTCTCCTTTTATTATACACGTTTTACATGATCGCCTATTTTTCTCCTTTTGCATGATTTCATTTCTATTCGATTATTCTCCTCTTTTACTCATGAAATTTGTGAATTACAATGAAACAATTCAAAAATATGCCAATAACTGAATACATGTCCATATATAACAAGATAATACATATATATATATTCTAAATAATTCGCGAGCCAATGTTAGAAAAGGAAGAGTTCAGCACGCAATAGAAATTTTCAAAATAAGGGTAAATGTGCAAATATATCAATTTATAAAACTAAATAAGTAAATATCGTAAAAAAATTTAGGCTTGCGTGTTTAATTATATAAACCAACCAACGTATAGTGTTCTCCAATCAGATACAAGATTCAACTCTTTAACTGAAAAAAAAAAAAAAACAAGATTCCTATCAACATCACTCTCGTCATTCGCCGACTGATATCCAAAAACCCCGGGACACAAAGATGACACGTGTCGCCGTCGGCGTTCCTCTTCTCCTTCTCTTCCTTGCGCTGATCGCCGTCTCCGCCGCAAGAAACGGTCCTGAAAATGTTATCAAACTCCCGTCGCAAGCTTCTCGGTTCTTCCGTCCTGCTCAAGACAACGACGATGATTCTAACGCCGGTACTAGGTGGGCTGTTTTAGTCGCCGGATCGAGCGGTTATGATAATTACAGGCATCAGGTACGTACTGTCTCTCGGATTTCTATGTTTTTCTTTTTTTATAAGCCTTGTTCTGTATTTTTGCAAGTAGTTTAGTTAAGTTTGGCAGCTGATGATGAACTTATGATAGTAGGAGATTATTGTTTCAGATAGATAGTTATTATAGTGTTTTCACTAAAATTTCAGGCTGATGTATGCCATGCTTATCAACTTTTGAGGAAAGGTGGGTTAAAAGATGAGAATATTGTGGTATTCATGTATGATGATATTGCATACCATCACGCGAATCCAAGGCCTGGAACCATTATCAACAGCCCTCATGGCAAAGATGTTTATCAAGGAGTTCCCAAGGTCTTTTTTCATTTCTTACTCTCTTTTCGAGTTTTTAGTTATCTTGTTGCTGTGAGTTTACTTGATTTGGTTGTTGGTACTTTTTCGTACCGCAGGATTACACTGGAGATGATGTTACTGTTGATAATCTATTTGCTGTCATCCTTGGAGACAAAACTGCCGTCAAAGGGGGAAGTGGCAAGGTTGTGGATAGTGGTCCAAATGATCATATCTTTATATTCTACACTGACCATGGTGGTCCTGGAATTCTAGGTGAGTTCAGTAAAACCCAGAGACTGGATGGGATATGGTTTAGACCAAAGTTACTGATGGTTCTTTGTCTTTTATTTGCAGGCATGCCGACTTATCCTTACATATATGCAAATGATCTCAACGATGTTCTGAAGAAGAAACATGCTTTAGGAACCTATAAAAGCTTGGTTAGTCGCCAAAGTTCCTCTGATATACTTTTGTTGTTCATGTGACTTGTGAGTAATAATACTAAAAGGCAAACCTGTAGGTGTTTTATCTTGAAGCTTGTGAATCTGGAAGTATCTTTGAAGGGCTTCTTCCTGAGGGTTTGAACATCTATGCCACAACTGCATCAAACGCAGAAGAAAGCAGTTGGGGTACCTATTGCCCTGGAGATGAACCTAGTCCTCCACCCGAGTATGACACTTGTTTAGGTGACTTGTACAGTGTTGCTTGGATGGAAGATAGGTAAGCTAAAGAATCCCAACACACTAACAATAGTAGCAGTGTTCTGTTTCTCATGTTTTATGAATCTCTATGGATGTCTCATATATTGATTCTGATTTGCCTAAAATGCAACAGTGGTGTGCACAATTTACAGACTGAGACTCTGCAGCAGCAATATGAACTTGTAAGCTTCTATGGAAAGTCTGTAATGATGTAGATTAAAACTTTCTCAGCTGTAAATTAGATTGTTAGCAAATAAGTGTGTCTCTGTTTCAGGTGAAAAAGAGGACTGCACCTACTGAGTACTCTTATGGTTCTCATGTCATGCAATATGGCGATGTTGGACTTAGCAAGGATCTGCTCGACCTTTATATGGGAACAAACCCTGCCAATGAAAATTTCACCTTTGTGGACGCGAATTCACTGAAGCCACCACCTTCAAGAGTTACAAATCAGCGTGATGCAGATCTTGTCCATTTTTGGGAAAAGGTTATTTGTCCATTCTTGTTTGCATCTTTTGGATACTCAGTGGTTCCTTGGATTGCTAATTACAAGTTCTTTTGCATGTTATTGTTTTCATGAAGTACCGAAAAGCACCAGAAGGTTCCGCTAGAAAAACAGAAGCTCATAAGCAACTACTTGAAGTCATGTCTCACAGACTTCATGTTGACAATAGCGTGATGCTCGTTGGAAAAATCTTGTTTGGTATTTCGGATGGTCCTATAGTGCTAAACAAAGTACGTTCTGCTGGGCAACCGCTAGTTGATGACTGGAACTGCCTCAAAAATATGGTAAATAAATACGTCACTTTCCCCTTAAGACTTTGTTGCGTCAATCTTCTCATCAGCCCTTATGGTTAGTATTGGAAAACGTATTGGTATAGTCATGGGATCACATCGATCATTATGTACCATGGAAAAAATCTCATAGAGGTTGGTTGTGGAGCCCAGCACTCTATATAATTAGCCACTTGCGTTGCTAATCACTTCACAAATCTGGGCCATACTGATTGTGACTCTCTGTTTACTCTTATCCTATGTTTATGAAAAGAGTTATCAAATTACAAACTCATTGACTTAATGTTTCATATAGAGAAGAACTGCATAATCTTCATTGTGTTGTTTAGGTGAGAGCTTTTGAGAGGCACTGTGGATCGCTGTCTCAGTACGGTATGAAGCACATGAGGTCTTTTGCAAACATCTGCAACGCAGGGATCCAAATGGAGCAAATGGAGGAGGCAGCTTCACAGGCTTGTACCACAATCCCACCTGGTCCTTGGAGCTCGCTTCGCCGCGGATTCAGTGCATAAAACCCTACACCCTCTTCGCATTTGTTTATACCACCAATCGTCATAGCCAAAATATTCTTATTTCGATTAGTTGTATACTGCTTCAATCCATTATCCTCTCTGTAAATCTCACTATCATTTCCCTCTTCAGTGTATGATTATTTCAAATTATCCATGTACCATGTACAAATGCTTGTAGAACTAAAGTTAATGTATAGATTTATACTATAGAAGGTTTGTTTATTATAATGTTCTTGCAAAATTCTCAAACTAATGGATGATTTACTTATTGTAGCAGAAACAGCCGAGGAAAATAGAAAAAGAGAAATTTATTAGAACTTGAGTCATTATCATTTCATGGTTTTTACATACACCAAGTGTGCAGTGAATCAGAAAATAGACAATAGACTTATATACTTTACTTGGTGACGCTGAAGCTTGCACGGAAGTTCGAAATCATTACGGGGCACTCGCCCTTCTCATCATACTCTGTGAATTCCTCACCACTCGACAAATCAATCTCATCATATTTGGTCCCAGATTCCTGGTAAGGCCAAAAAAGAATTCATTTCATGAGAACTTAAAGTAGTATCGAGCATCAAAGATTACTGGAAACAAAGCATGGAGTTCTTTGTCCAGACAACTTGTTGTAGGAAATCAGAAAAAACTAAGTGAGAGAGTTACAACTTACAGCTTCAGCTTTCCAATATCCACCAAATCCAAAATCCACAGGTTCATAGCCACGACAGTCAAAGACCATAAGAGGGACATGTTCTCCAGCCTCAGAATCTTGGAGAGTTAAAGGTCGACCTTTCCCAGGAATCATAGTCACATTCCCTTCCCTTCCACAGAACTTACACTAGAATAACTCATGGAGACAAAACCATCAAATTATCAGTATTAAAAACATTGTGCAACAGAACGAGATAAGAAAGAAACGTTTCGTTTGAGCAGAGAAACAGATCCCAGTAATAATGCCAGAGGTCATCCAAAATGCAACTTAGCCAAAACCAGAAGTTGTATAAGTCCGTTGGATATGCTACGATACAGCTCTAATCCCAAAGGCCAAAACTACAGCCAATATTTGCTTTCTGGAATCTTGACATTAACTTCTATTCGAAAGCACAGAAGAATGATCTCTCAAACATACTAAGAAGAGATCAAGAAAGAGGCAGGATCGAAATTACCTTCTGAACAAGATGGCAAGTACCCCTACCTCCCGGAGGAGTAAATGTCTCATTCAAAGTCACACATGTTTCTTTGGGAGTCACCTCTCCACATCTTTCACATTTCAACTAATATACAAGAAAAAGAAAAAAAAAACATTATGTTAATATAACCGAGTATACAAAAAGATTACTTGCTTTCGCATACACAACAAACAAAGCAAAGACCAAGCAGGAGCAGTATTCATCCTTTCATGTACCAAGTGTTAACATGCTCATCCTACTATTTGATCTTAAACACTTCAAAGAAACAAAATCCCTAAGAAATTTTACCCTGAAAGACTCAATTTCATTGGAA
Organism: Camelina sativa; assembly: GCF_030686135.1. Taxonomy (NCBI): domain Eukaryota; kingdom Viridiplantae; phylum Streptophyta; class Magnoliopsida; order Brassicales; family Brassicaceae; genus Camelina; species Camelina sativa. Next base: position 3,279,971 of record NC_141889.1, read on the forward strand.
TCTGTGATTCAAAAGGCGAAATCAAAACCCTAAGAGGCTCGACTAGTTCAATCCAATCATAGACCCCAAACTAAAACGAGGGAAATCGAAGCAATAAAAAAAGTGGTGCGAAGAGACCTTGAAGAGGTAAGGGAAGTTGGAATCGTCGCAGCCACCGGAAGGCTGGAGATTAGTGAGATTCTCGAGATCAACCCTGATTTTAAGCACATAGTTCACCATTCTATATTTCTCTTCCTCCTTAATTTTTTTTTTGCTTTCTTTTTGTTTGTTTCGTCGTCGTCACTTTGTTCAGGGAAAGTAGAAAAATTATTGAAGACGGCCTTCTTCTTTTTCTTATTTATCAAACTGGCCCCCCCAAAGAAAAAAAAAGGTTCGATACCAAGTCACACATTTAAAGAAACAACAATTCAAGTTTTTAATATGAATTCTAAAGCTAAAGAGCCCCAATTTGCAATTTGTTTTTTTTCTTCTTTCCCAAATTAGAAATTTCATCTAAAACACATTGAAATCACAAGTTCACAACAATAATAATGTCTACAAAGAAATGCATCAAAATCAAATATTGTAATGTATAAAGCAAAATCATAGCACTAAACACAACATTACTAAAAAAAACAAAAAGAACATCATCAGCAAACTGCAAACCTAGTAAGTGACAATCAAGAGAATTCAAACCATGATTAGTCAAGATTTATTCCTATGTCCAACCAAGATAAGGGAAAAAAAAATCCAAAAATACCAATGGAGAAAATCAGAAAATTCGATTAGATAAATTGCTTTTACGATATAGAAAAAAGCACACGTTAAACATATATCCCCTTATGGAATATATGTATAGGAAAAGATTTCTCCAATGCTACGCTTTGTTCATTATTGTTGACACAAAGTGACACGAAAACAAGAAAGAAATGAAAATAAATGTAAAGCTCGTGTGCTTGTAGTGGGAACGCACCAACACGCAACCTCTTGGAGGGATCGTCAACAACCAAACACGTTGAACAAAAGTCAATCTAGTGTCTTGCCATTTGGCTTGATGTCGGTTTCGCGACACTGAGGGAAAGCCACACGTACATCTACGTTAGCTTCATCCTCAATCAATCCCAAACTCATATATTCTTGTCAAGTCCGTCATTTCTTCCGCATTATTGTCGTCATTATGCCTTTTTTGTTTTTGTAATCAGTATTTTATCATTAAACGTGATGACAAGTACTATCTTTTTCATTCTCCAACACATAATATAAAGTTCGAAAACAAAATAATTATAAATAAAAAAATAGTAATCTTGGTCCCACTATGATTAACCGTTAAACTATCACTTTCACAATTCACTTCTTGTGTTTACTTTGACAAATTTCATGTAATAAACTATATTTTTTTTTCTTCTTGTGAGATTTTAGTCCTATATATATATATATATATATATATATATATATGTACGATACGTGAAGCCACTCGAAATATAAGCTACGTTGAAAATTAATTGTGAACCTTTGACTTGTGAATATGGTTTATTGTTTATAGTGAAACTTTGGCTCATTATTTTCTACGGTCAACAAACAACAAGTTGATGCTTTATAAGTATATTTTTCTTTTGAAAGATTAATTAAAGTGAAGAATTTTATTTGTCTCGTGAAGGTTCTCTTTATGTATCAGATTATCCAAATTTCGCAACTCTGTCTAATTAAAAAAAAATATAAGTACAATTTCACTTTACCGTTAACATTGTAATTTACTGTGATGATGTAACTTAAAATCTGCATGAATTTGGATTAACTTAAAACGAAATTATTGAAAGTTGCATGTCGTTTTGCAATCATAAAAAGACATACATGTGGCAACACGAAAACGAGCTCAAGCGTTGGAAAGATTGGAGAAACTCTTGGAAGTCAGTGAGGTTTGCGTTTGGGAGATGTGTGGATTGGAATTTGACTCCGGATAAGGGTTTAGGATCTTCAAAATAAATGTGTACGTGAAGATCAATAAGTAAACATATTCGATAAACTCTACGTTTTTCTGCGGACACAACTGATTTTTACCAAATTGTTCAAAGTTCCTTGTGTACGTGAAGATCAATAAGTAAACATATTCGATAAACTCTACGTTTTTCTGCGGACACAACTGATTTTTACCAAATTGTTCAAAGTTCCTTGGCGATTATATTAGTATTCGATATGAACCATATATGTTATATTTCAGCATATATATCTTGTTCGATCTTTCTCACGTTTAGGAAAGATGCTCTCATGTAAGCATAAAATCGCATCTCAATAAGACGTGATAAATGTAACAAAACACAAGACGATAGACATTAATCTCAAGTTAATTAACTTAACCATAATGATGAAGTTGAGGAGATGCTGATGCTCTTTTTTTTTTTTTTTTTTTTTTTTTTTTTTTTTTTTTTTAAACACATTAATTGAAACCGTTAAAATGTTATGGATTTTAGGAAAATGGCAAGATACATCAAGATCAAACTATCCTTGTCTAAGAGACCACCTAGCTAGCTTAATCAGGAACCCTAAAGGAAACAAAATGAAAAGGAAAAAAGACAAAAATCCGTGCTTCGAAACAATGAAGATGATAACATATGTTATCATGCGTGCTTCAAAACTATATATGTAGTAAACTATGAAAACAATATATGTCATCCTCTTTCTTTATAATATCGGAACCAAACTCATAAACAAGAACAAAAAACATAACCAAGATTGAACTCAAAAGGCCAAATCTTGGTCTCTAGTATACACAAAACCCTAAAATCTCCTTTTGCACATAATCAGGATATGTTGAGTCTCATATCAAAAATTAACTTGTCAAAATGACGCTATCTCGAATCCTATTATTTTCATATACAATACAAAAATGTGAACTTTTAATGTCTTATTACAAAATAGAGATTTATTTTGCAAAAAATAGATAATTCGTAGATATTTATTAGCATTTCCCTTTTTGTTGTTGTTGTTGTTGTTGTTCAAGTGAAGTTTTCAACGTAAATTAAAGTGCAGATCCCTTGAATTAACACTAATAACAATCAAAGTAATTAATTAAAAGTCTAAAAAAGACTCTAGTTAATTCTAATTCAGTTTGGTGGTTTTAGAAGTAGCACGTGTCGGCAACTGATTCGCTAACAAAAAAAAAGAAAGTCTCACGTGTAACGCGAAAGCCTTTCTAAAAAAATAAAATAAAATAAAAAAATGTCACCACCATTTTTACCAAACTAAAGCGCGCCTCTCGCTTCCTTCTTCTTCTTTGCTCCCTCTCTCTCTCTACAAACCCCCCAACGCTATCTTCTCTCTCTCTCTCTCTCTCTTCTTCATCCTCCGCTCTGTTATACAATTACACACAGAGCACCACACCATGTTCTGAGTTCTGTTTTCTTCAATCTGTTTCTTTCTAATTTTTGAAAATTTTCGTAGAGAGACGTAACGGTTATATATATATATATATACGAATCCAATGTCTTCGTTGTTTTTTCTGTTGAACAACAACGGATTCTCTCATCTTTAGAAGAAGGTGATTACGAATTCGATTCCAATGGTGAGATTCTTCTGTCTCTGTTTCGCCTTCTTCATCCTCGTTTCTTCAAATCCGAAATTTGTCTTTTCGTGGGACGAGGCTGCGATTGGATTCGACCCGCCGACACCTTCTCCCTCTCCGGAGCCTTCACTATCGCCGGATTCTTCACCATCGCCGGCGCCTTCACCGGATGATGATGATGTATCCACGGTTTCATGTGTGGATGACCTAGGAGGTGTTGGCTCTTTAGATTCCACGTGTAAGCTCGTCGCTGATTTGAATCTCACGCGTGACCTAAACATCACCGGTAAAGGTAATCTCCACGTTTTGCCCGGCGTTAGATTGGTTTGTCGGTTTCCGGGATGTTCGATTACGATCAATATCTCTGGGAATTTCTCATTGGCTGAGAATTCGTCGGTTATCGCCGGAACTTTCCGTCTCGCGGCGGATAACGCTGATTTTGGGGAAGGTTCGGCAGTGGATACCACTGGATTGGCTGGAGAACCTCCGCCGGGGACTAGCGGTACGCCGGAAGGTGTTGAAGGTGCCGGTGGTGGATACGGTGGGAGAGGTGCGTGTTGTTTGTCGGATACTACTACGAAGATTCCCGAAGATGTGTTCGGCGGTGATGTTTACGGTTGGGCGTCACTGGAGAAGCCGGAGATTTATGGTAGCAGAGGTGGTTCCACGAGTAATGAGGTTGATTACGGTGGAGGTGGCGGCGGAACGGTGGCGATTGAGATTTTAGGGCATATTAGTTTAAACGGCAGCGTTTTAGCTGATGGGGCCAGTGGTGGTGTTAAAGGTGGTGGTGGGTCCGGCGGCAGCATCTTCGTCTTGGCACATAAAATGTAGATTTTATTTATTTTTTTCTTTCTCTTTTTGTCTTTTTCACTCTTTCCTTTGTTCTTTAATTAAATCATCTAATTGTTTCTGATCGTAAAAAAAAAAAAAATCATCTAATTGTTTCTTTCTTTTATATGACTTGAGTTTTGGTATCTTAAGGCTCTCTGCATTGGTTTTGTTACGTTTAGAGAAAATATTAAATAAGAGTTTGACTCTTTTTGGTTCCACATTTGGTGGTTGGTTGTAAATTGATGCAAAGTTCTTAGATTGTTTAACTATGTTGAATTGTGTGGCCCATGAATGAATTCTTAATTATTGCATTTGGCATCTACCTTTTTGATGCCATCGTATGTTTACAGTTTGCTTTGCCAAATCACAAAAAGAAAAGTTTTTTTTTTTTTTTTAGCTCTTCTTGGTTTCTGAAACTATTGTTTTGGGTCATGCTACAGGGCAGGAAATGGTCGTTTAAGTGCATCTGGGGGTGATGGTTATGCTGGTGGAGGTGCTGGACGGGTATCAGTTCATATATACAGCCGCCATTCTGACCCAAAAATCTTTTTCCATGGTTAGCTTCAGTTTGTTCTTTCAGCAACTCATCTTGATGGTCCCCTCTTTTGTTTAAGTATTTGTGATTGTGACAGTCCAGTTGAAATTTACTTTTTGTAGGAGGTAGTAGTTTTGGTTGTCCAGAAAATGCTGGAGCTGCTGGAACTCTGTATGATGTTATTTCGGAGAGCTTAACTATCGACAACCACAATAAGACAACATTTACAGACACTCTTCTCCTGGAGTTCCCTAATCATCGCCTTTTCACCAATTTGTATATCCGAAATCGTACAAAGGTTGCTGTTCCCTTGCGCTGGAGCCGTGTCCAGGTTTGTGAAAGTAGATATAGGGTTCTTGATACTGTAAGCATCATCTTTTTGGTCACTGAAGCCAAGTAACAATTTCTAGAAACAAGTTTCATCCAGCGATACAAACCTTTTGTTTTTATGTAGAAGTTATGTTTGTGTTGATGTTCATATTCAATGAGTCTTGATCTCTCTTCTATATTAATCAATTGACATCTTATTTTCTCTGGCAGAAATATATGAAATGATGAGGTTCTATTACTAAATTTTTTTTTAAACCTTTAAGAATATTGTTGTAGGTCCTGAAGAAGTTTATACAATTTCCCGGTTTTACAGGTTCAAGGACTGATAAGTTTGTCAAATGGTGGAGAGTTGAACTTTGGTCTTCCACGTTATGCTTCTTCTGAATTTGAATTACTTGCTGAAGAACTCTTGATGAGTAATTCTGCTATCAAGGTATCCGATTAAATTTGGAAAGATATATTTTTCTTACTTCTACATACTATGTTAACCTCTATGATATGTATCAGGTTTACGGGGCTTTACGGATGACAGTAAAGGTGTTTTTGATGTTGAAGTCAAGAATGTTTATAGATGGCGGTGGTGTGACAATACTGGGGACTTCAATGCTCGAAATTAGTAATCTGTTGGTGCTTAAGGTATTCTAATCAAATATTTTATAATTGATTTCTTTGTCGCGTCGCTGAATTATAGACAAATTTGATGTCCTATTCTATGCTCGTTTCTTTATTTAGGATTCCTCCGTGATCCAATCCAGTGGAAACCTCGGAGTACATGGGCAGGGTCTGTTGACTCTAACAGGCAGAGGAGATACAATTGAAGCACAGCGTCTGATTTTGTCTCTGTTTTATAGCATCCAGGTAAGAGAAATGAACTACATCATGCTTTTGTGACCTTTTTTTTTGCCTTATATGGGCTGTTTGATGTGGAGGTTCAGAAAGTTGTGGTTCTACTTGGTATGACTTGGTACAGGGCTGAAAGTTTCATTTATGTCGGATTAAGTGTTTTGCTTTCCCCACTATCTTTAAGAGGGAAGAAATAGAGCTCTTTTCTATATTCAGGACATTTGAATTCAGACATAAGTGAGAACCAGTAGGAAGACAAAAGGTATTCCTGACTAACAGTTATATCTTTAATTCGTGAAGGTTGGAGTTGGAGCGGTTTTGCGTGGTCCTTTGCAGAATGCATCAACTGGTGGCCTGTAAGTTCTGAAGGTTCGAGCGATCCTTCCACAAATATATTTATCCTTATTATTCTGTTTTGTAGTACTGAGCCTCTAAAATTTTATGGTTGGTTTTTTCAAAGTACCCCAAAGCTTTACTGTCAACGCCAAGATTGCCCTGTTGAACTACTCCACCCGCCGGAGGATTGCAATGTCAATTCATCCCTTCCATTCACTCTTCAGGTACTTGTTTACGGAGATAATATATCACAAAAGAAGGTGTTTGTCTGTTCTAACTGGTCTCTGTGGCAGATCTGCCGAGTTGAGGATATTACTGTTGAAGGTCTCATCAAAGGATCTGTAATCCAATTCCATCTGGCAAGAACGGTAATCGTTCGCTCTTCTGGAACAATATCCGCAGAAGGGATGGGTAAGCCACATACTTATTTAAGATGATTCTCCTGATTAGTCTTTACTTTCTGTCTTTCATATATCTATTGTAAACCAGCTTTTGAGCATTTGATTATGCACACAGGCTGCAAAGGTGGAGTTGGGGCAGGTAGGTTTCTGAGAAGCGGTATTGGGAGTGGTGGTGGACATGGTGGTAAAGGCGGAAACGGGTGTTACAATCATACTTGCATCGAGGGTGGAGATTCTTATGGAAATGCAGACCTACCATGTGAACTTGGCAGTGGAAGTGGAAATGAAGAGTCAACAGATTCAGTTGCTGGTGGAGGAATCATTGGTAAGACATGTTGATCATTTGGTAATTGATATTTTCAACTTTCAGATAGTATCAACTTAATCCTCGTTCTAACATGAATAATTTTGAAACTTCAAAATGATAAAAGTGAAGTAATTCATTGACCTAATGTAAAGCTTACTGTTTCTCATCTGGTTTCACCACTTGCTCACTATCTCTATTGTGAAGTGACTGGTTTACCCGAACTGTTGCCAATGGTCGAAACTTTTCTTCGACCTTTTTCCTACCAATATACTAACTGTTTCTGAAATGTATCACTTCCCAATAATCATTTTCTACAAATTTGTGTAGTGTTTAGTTCACTTCGACCTGTTTCCTGCAATATATCAACTGTCTCTAAAATGTAACTCTTCCTAATAATTTGTTTTATACCAATTTGTGAAGTGATTGGTTCACTTGAGCACCCACTTTCAAGCTTGTCACTGGAAGGCTCGATAACAACTGATGGTGAAAGTCCCAGGAAGACGCTGAAAGGCCTAAGTAATTCAAGTCTAGGACCTGGTGGTGGTTCAGGTGGAACCGTACTTTTATTCTTGCGCACACTTGAGATAGGGAGGTCTGCGATTCTCTCTAGTGTTGGAGGAAATGGAAGCCTAAAGGGAGGTGGTGGGGGAAGTGGTGGAAGGATTCATTTTCACTGGTCAGACATTCCCACTGGTGATGTCTATCATCCCGTTGCCATAGTAAAGGGAAGAATTTATGTAAGGTTTGTTATAAGAAGTCCATACGCAACGACCTTTTATAATATATTATGATAACGCATTTGCGATTGCCATCTTGGAGAAACAATTAATTCTTTATTTAGTTTATGTAAGCACTCGAGTTACTCTTCTTAATGTATTTCTAGAACTTAACATGTGATTCCAATAATGGTTTACAGCGGAGGGATGGGTATCATTGAAGATAACGTTGGAGGGAATGGAACTTTGACTGGCAAAGCTTGTCCAGAAGGTCTCTACGGTTTATTTTGCGAGGTAGTGTTGAACTTCTGTATATGTTATTGTTTTTCTGCATCAAAACATGTTTGGATGGATTAGAGTTTTAATTTTCCTGTACTCTCTACTAGGTTTTAATCAAATGGTTTCAGGTAACGTTACATTCTCTATCGTAACCAAACAATAGCAAGTATTTCAAACACATAATTCAGACCTGCTTAGGCCAGGGATGTTTTGTGTCCTTTTTATTATCTGTTGATAAATGTATTTCATTATCTATTACATTTATGTAGTTCATCCTTCTTACGAGCTGTCGCTCTCCAACTTTATTAGTTTAACACAGATTCAACTGTCGACCAAAAATTAAAAAGCATACTTCAACTATCTACATGTTTAAATATTCTACAGGAATGTCCATCTGGCACTTATAAGAATGTTACTGGATCTGATAAAGCTCTTTGTCATCTTTGTCCGGCTAATGATCTTCCCCATCGTGCTGCATATGTCACTGTTCGAGGTACTTTTTTTATTTGGAACATTGATCAGTTTATAGAGAAACAATGATTTTAGCTGCAATGTGTTTTCCCTCTTTATTTATATTATCCTTAGTGTATCTGATACACAAAATTTGTTGTGTTTACTTGTTTCTTGACAGGCGGTGTTGCAGAAACGCCTTGTCCATATAAATGCATTTCGGATAGATACCACATGCCACACTGTTATACTACGCTTGAAGAGCTTGTATACACATTTGGTGGACCCTGGTTGTTTGGTGTTCTTTTAGTAATCGTGCTCCTCCTACTAGCACTTGTTTTCAGTGTCGCCCGGATGAAATTTGTTAGCGGTGACGATTTACATGGGTCTGCCCCGACCCATCATGGCTCTCAAATTGATCACTCATTTCCATTCCTCGAGTCCTTGAACGAGGTTTGCTTAATCTTTATCTTAAGGGAGATGTCATGTGAATGGAACACAACAATAGAATTCAGGGTTTTGTTGTTGCTATTAGATGGTCCTCCTATTGACAGATATCTCGCTGGAACTTATAGAAAGAAAGAAATTTTTTGAAATAGGTTACAAAAACATGATTATAAACCTGTGTTTGCTATCTTAATTGAGTAGATTATATACAATTGTTGAAGTGCTCCTTTTATAGTTAATGTCTTCTAACATTTATATTGTGTTTAATTTTATCAGGTGATGGAGACGAGCAGGGTGGAGGAATCACAGGGCCACATGCATAGGATCTATTTCTTAGGTCCTAATACTTTCAGTGAACCTTGGCATCTTTCCCATACACCCCCAGAGGAAATAAAAGAGATTGTGTAAGTTAGTTATTAGCTGTTAATTTTTACCTTTTTGTAATAATATGTTTATAGTTTTTCAAATTCTTAGTTTTAGCCTCTCCTAATTTGAATTTTCTCTAGGTATGAGGCTGCGTTTAATGGGTTTGTTGATGAGGTCAATGCTATAGCTGCATACCAGTGGTGGGAGGGTGCGATTTACATTATGCTTTCAGTTCTTGTCTATCCTCTTGCATGGTCATGGCAGCAATCACGCCGAAGGCTGAAATTTCAGAAACTCCGTGACTTTGTTCGATCAGAATATGACCATTCTTGTCTACGCTCTTGTCGTTCTAGAGCATTATATGAAGGGCTAAAGGTACATATTTCATCTATTGAGCATTGAGCAATGCAGTCTGCTAACATTGTAAATATTAGCAAGACAGAGAAAAGGCCAATCATAGTTTCTGAAATTGGTGAGCAGTCATCATAGTTGTAATAGGATCTAAATTAAGAGGTTTGAGGTTATATGTTTTTTCTAAAAATGTTCCATTTCGTTGTTAAAAGATGGCAAGGATTGAGGTTCACGAAAATTTGTGGTGTGCAGGTAGCTGCTACTCCTGATTTGATGTTAGGTCATCTAGATTTCTTCCTTGGTGGTGATGAAAAGAGAAGCGATCTTCCTCCTCCAGTTCATCGAAGACTTCCAATGCCTTTAATATTTGGAGGAGACGGAAGTTACATGGCCTATTACTCACTCCAAAGTGACGATATTCTGACCAGTCTTCTGAGCCAGGTCCGTTTTTTTTTGTTTCATATAGACTGATCTATGTGGCGTGGTCTTTTACTTGCTTCACCTATATGGATTACTGTCATTGACTGCACTATCGTAATGAATTTATCCCCTTTTTTATAGTTGGTCCCACCAACCACATGGTATCGCTTTGTTGCTGGTCTGAACGCTCAGCTGCGTCTAGTTCAGCAAGGGAAATTGAGGTCCACGTTTCGCTCTGTTCTGAGATGGATTGAAACTCATGGAAACCCTGCTTTGAAAAGACATGGTGTACGTGTCGACCTAGCTAGGTTTCAGGCATTGTCTTCGTCGTCTTGCCAGTATGGAATCCTTGTTCACACCATTGTAGATGACGTGCCATCAGCAAGAAGCAGTCTTGATGAAACAGAACAGCAGCATCCATGGTAGAAATTTCACTTTGATTCTCTCTGCTGTTTATATGCCAAGCACAGTACTGCGAAAGATCCAGACGTTCTTTAATTTTTTAATATGCAGGGGGACACAAATTGAGAACTCCCCTGATGATTTTAGGGAGAATTTGCATAGTATTCAACCCCTAAGAAGCGCAATCAACCACGTGAGGCATCGAGAGTGTGGAGAAATCATAGACATTGGAAGCTTACAATTTCTCAAAGAAGAAAAAGATGTCCTTTCCCTCATCTCCTTCTTGATTCATAACACAAAACCTGTTGGCCATCAGGTAAAGCATCCCTGTGACTTCGTCTTTTCTTCAAGCATGTTTGCCTTTTTTATCCCTCTTTACTAGTGAGTATTTTGAAATCTGTAATTTTCCTTGGTGTTCATAGGATCTGGTTGGTCTGGTTATCTCGGTTCTACTCCTAGGAGATCTAACTCTAATGTTACTCACGCTGCTCCAACTCTACTCGATATCTTTGCTGGATGTTTTTCTCGCTATGTTTATTTTACCTCTCAGCATCATTTTCACATTCCCTGCCGGGGTCAGCGCTTTGTTTAGCCACGGACCAAGGCGCTCTGCTGGTCGCACACGCGTTTATGCATTGTGGAACGTCACATCCTTGGTCAATGTCGTAAGTATTTATCTTGATATGCAAATGCTACATCTTTAAAGTCGCCTTCTCTAGTTTCTGCAACTTCCTCTTACATGAGTACAAATCCTTTTGGGCCTGGTGGGGTTTTTGCAGGTTGTTGCCTTTGTGTGTGGATATGTTCACTATCATGGCTCATCCTCTGGGAAAAAAATCCCGTACCTCCAGCCATGGAACATTAGCGTGTGAGAGAAGAAAACAAACTTCACTTTAAGTTCAAACCAAACAACACATTCCTTCTTGCATCAGCAACTAATTTCTATTTCTTGTGCAGGGATGAGAACGAATGGTGGATATTCCCAGTCGCTTTGTTTCTGTGCAAAGTCTTGCAATCCCAACTTGTAAGCTGGCACGTTGCAAACCTCGAGATACAAGATTACTCCTTGTACAGTGATGATTCCGAGCTGTTCTGGCAGTCGTGAGACACAAACCAAACCATAATTTATACAAAACAAGGTGGAGGGAGCTCGTTTTTTTAAAAGGCGTCTTCTGGTTTGTGCACAAGCTGATTCAAAGATTCTTTCAGGTGAATATAGCTAACTCTTAGAAAAGTAGGAAGAGAAAAGAATAATCCTGAAAACATGCTTTTATTTTGTTCCCACGCCAAGATCCATCTTGTGTTCTTTTTGGTAACATTGATGGATCTCTCGGATGATCCGCACTGGGATGTTGTTTTGCGGTTTAAAATGATGAATGTCTTTACTACGAAGATTCACTTTTATTGTGTTGGTGCACTCTCGTTGTCTCTCTTCTTCCTACGTTAGTCCACATTATACTTAACACAAGGTCTGAGATAGGTATGTCATGAACTTGGATAATTACACAAACCAATGTACAAGATGAACTCAGAAAATGCTGCCAGTTGTTTGTTTTGCCGTTTTAAATGATGTTATATTGGTTTGATGATTTTGTTTATGCACTCTTTGTTGTCTCTCTTCTTCTACATCCACATAATACAAAACGCTTTTGAAAGTAGGAAACGAACATGAATGTTGTAGAGCAATAGTTCAGTTCGATTTCATAACCGATCGGGCACAAAACGCACAGGATTCAAAATAGCCCGGGATCAAAAAGAAAAATTGATTTGAGTTTAGTTCTACATGGCATATAAGTTGTGGTGAGTCGTGAACAAAATGTTGTAGAGCAATAGCCTTACGTGCCTTAACAATTGTGAAGCCATTTTGTTCTCAACAAGAACTGGATCTGACAATGGATCTCTCCAGCCAAACAACTCCAAGAAGAAGCTGCACATGAAAGACATACACCACAAAGAAAATCAATGCACAATCTTCTTTCCACTAACGAGATTTTATCTTAACAAATAAGCTAAGATCATCAGAAGGTAACAATGATACCTCCGAAATGAGAGTAGAGCACCTGAAATGTCACTCTTTGTTAAGTATTTTAGGGACTTTTAAATAAGCTTCCTCAAAGCTTGGAATGGAAGCTCTTATACTGTCCCTGTTTTGAGGAATATCAAAACACTCAAGAGTTAAGTACAGATGGCTTTCATCTAAAAACTGGAATCATTCTATCATTACCAGATGGGAGAAAAGTGTAAAGAGCAAACCTGTTCTCAAATGTTTCAGGAGAATCATCTCGCAAATTTCCACCATCCATATCTAGCGGATATTGAAATAGGCAGATTATTTTCCGAATAGCCAAAAGGAACAATATTGATAACTAGACATCTTACTACAGCAAAACCATATATAAACCAAGAGAATGCGTAAAAACTACAAAGACTTGCACCTAATACCAATCAGCTTTAGCTTGAAAAGATCTGTTACATGAGTCTACTTGAACCGAAAACAGACTCATGATTTGCCGCCATTTGCGAGATGGACTCAACAAATCTTACTTACAACTAAATTTGCCATTGAAACTCAGAAAATGATTCTTCTTCTTGTTCTTTTTTCAAAGGTTCCACTCTTTACATTAATGTTTCATAGACGCAGACCAACAAAACCACAATAAAGGTTCAATACAAGAAAATAAAAAGAAGAAAGTAGAGTAAAAGTATGATTCTGACCGGCTCTGATCGCTGGTTCCACACTGTTAACATCAACTTGTTGAAGCTGGCCGAACCTGCATTTTTCACCAATCAACAACATACATAATCGTGGAAGGCAACGATAGAAGAGGGTTTAGGGTTTGGTTCATAAATACTTACCAGTCGATGACTCGACGAATTTTAGTTTCACATTCCTCTATCTGAACAAAACAATAGAAAGAGGAACAATGTGAGAGGACTCAATTCGACTAGAAGGAGAGAGAGAGAGTAATAAAATGGTACCTCGCCCGGAGTTAGAGAGATTCGAGCTGTCTCTGCTAGTCGGGAGACGTCCGGCGGCGGAAGAACGGAGGACTCCTTGTCAGACGAGTAACTTCCAGCTGTTCTATGGATTTTTCTACTGTGTCTTTGGAAATTGAGTCTTGAAAAAGAAGAAAGCGAAGATTGGATTCTGATACTGCTCGATGAGATGAAGCGGCGATTCGGAGACGCAGATATAACGGCGAGCAAAGCTCTGGTTGCCATGGCTAAACCTTTCTCTCTTGTCTATCTCCTCAACTCCGCTGGGCTTCGGATAGAAGAAGATGAACAAAATATATTTGCTAAAGCTGTGTCGTTTCAAAGGACTAACTAAACCGGTTTTAACCGGTCCAGTTACAAAATTGATTTATGTTTTTTTCAGATTTCAGTCTATTACTTCATCAAGATGACATTACGTGGATTTGTTATAATACGAACTGAAATTTTTTTTGGGTTAAAACTGTATTAATCGAAGTAAAATATAAAAAAAGTGACGATCGAAAATACAGAGTTAATGTCGTCGTACAAACCCAGACAGAAGAATACATATTGAGCTCATAATTTATTCAACCTCAAACCGGCGCTAACATTCTTCAAGAAAAGCACGTCCAAGATTGGTTGCTAGAGCAACTCTCACAGAACCCACAGCTTGAGATGAAAAATCAGTTTCTATGAAGCCTGGTCTTAATCTTGCAATTGATATCTCTTGTAATTTGTTCAACATCAGGTTCGTCTGTGTTACATTCAGCAGCGACCGTTCTGGCCAATTCAACAGCTTCAACTGCACAAACAAAATCTCTGTTAGTTGCGCATTTTCTCGTAGTTGGAAAATCAAAAAAAAACAAGATTTGGTTTCTTTACTGAATCATGCAGAAGAGGAAGCCAGAATCGTTGAGGAGTAGACGGGCTCTTCATTAGCTGCAGTCATTCAATTCAAATGGCATTTATTTTCAATAACTCAGAGGTAGAATAAAATGAGTAAGAGAGATGTTCTACTACACACCGATACAAGTCTCTCTACGGCTTCATGAGCTGCATCTATACTTTTTCCATCATGGACTAGCTTCAGTGACCTCTTGAAATCTCTGTACCTGGAATGTATGGAAATTAATAATGGCAGAGTTTTACCAACAAAAACAAGTCATTTGCAAAGAGAGCGAGAGATGATTATTACTTGTGAAGAAAATCGAGACCACCAGAGATCTTTGATTCCGAGCCCAGCAACTCGATCAGGCCTTCCCATTGCTGCATGTATGAAATGTAACAATGTCATCTAGTGCATAGATAGAACCGACAGTGATGTTATAAACTGAATTTGCTTTGTGTACGGCTTATAGAAATAATACCTTGAGACTTTCATCAGACAATGACTTTCCAACAGAATCAAACAGCTGTTGAGCAATCACGCTGAGACAATGTTCGTCCTGGGCTTGTTGGAGCCAAAATATACCAGACCCTTTCCTCCCATGTTTCCAGTGATGCACTCCAGAAATCTGAACACCGTACCTTACTTCAGAAGATATCCTTTTTTGAGACTAGAGAACACGTGTGTAGAAAAGTGCCTAATTTATCAATACCTTCATAAGTTTAGAGCTGACATTATTGAGTTCATATAGACGGCAAATTTCTAGGCTCTGCAACGAGAAAACATAAGTGCCAGATGAAGGCTTCTGACAAGATCATAGAATTTTAAACGACTAAAGAGAATTAGAAATTGATGTACAGATGCAATAAACAAAACCTTAATAAGCAACAGATTGTCTTGAACAGGCTGCCTGTAGAATAACAACTCTAATAAGGCTAATCCCTGTTTCTCGCACGATGCTAGATAAATAGGAGCTATCTGCAAAATTTCAAACAGAAACAGAAAGAGTTTAATATAACAATAAGTGTAATAAGAAAGGTACCGATTCGATTACAGGAAAGGTACTTCATAAGTCATAAAAGATATGTACCTGCCAAGTCAAAGCATGAGAAGAAAGAACTTGA
Source organism: Camelina sativa (assembly GCF_030686135.1). Taxonomy (NCBI): domain Eukaryota; kingdom Viridiplantae; phylum Streptophyta; class Magnoliopsida; order Brassicales; family Brassicaceae; genus Camelina; species Camelina sativa. The sequence goes on from NC_141889.1 coordinate 3,295,512, forward strand.
GCATAAACGAGTCTATGGAGCTCTTCCATATTGATTCCACCCAACTTTCGCTGCTCCTCATGTACAAGAACTTCACCTTCATCGCTTCCAGCTGTCAATAATTCCATGGCATGTGCAACCATCCTAACAACAACAATGAATAGTCTCGTCCTCATTCTTATAGATAACATTCTCAATAAAGTTACTAACACTAAACAAAGACCGCCTGCCTACCAGGAGCCAAACTCTTTGGAACACTCTGCCAGAACAACCTGCATTATTTAAATACACCATGCTGGATTAGAAAGTGGCGAAGAGCTGAAACAGTTGCACCTCTGACTGGGTTTAAGATGTACAACTGACCTCAGTATTTTCTCCGAGAATTCCAATAAGCAGTCTTAGAAGCTTATGGGAAGTGTTAACTGGCTTTGACTGAATACATTTCACAGCTAGGTTATGCATGCCATCTAATCCCTGCAATGCAAAATGGTATTGATTGAATTTTCAAGTTTCCCATTTAATAATAGAGATCGAATAAAAAATACACAGCTCAAATTAAAATAGACAAACAGCAGGTAAAGCAATTCACCTTTGTGAATGGCCTGAGATATAGAAGATGTGAAACAAAAAGCTCCACCCAATTACACGTCGCAGCTGTGAGGCAATCAGTATTTCCTATCATAATCTTCAACATATTTCTCAAGCCCTCACGGGTCTTATGGTGAGCACATTGAACCCAGAAGGCACTGCACTCTAATTTAGTTATCTGGGACTGCCATCTCTCTCGTGTCTGGCAAAAATGGCAAGATGAGTCTAGACACATCATAATATACACAAAAAAGAGTTAAGATAATACACCTTCCTAACATACCTTCATAAAGTCAGGCTTTGCTGCAAAGCATTCACCAAACTTCCCATCTTCTAGGTTTGGACGCATTCGTGGCATTTTTGAAACGAGAACAGCAACGGCTTCTACCAGTCCATTTTCTGTCTACTTCATCAAGTTTGTATTACATTATGAATAGCACGTAGATAGTCACTCCATATGACATAAATCTCAAACATGATCTTCATTCTAACCTCACGATTTCCCAGCTGGTCTAGTTGATAAGAACCATGTAAGTGTAACAACTTCACCTGAATATAAGTATAGGTAGAACATTTCTCATATTGCAAAACTTTAAAGATCAAATTACAAAGAACCTCCAATCCCAAAAAAAAAAAATGTACTAACCACTATTTCTAGCCAGCCAACTGATAGCGCAGATGACATCACTTCCCAGTATCTTGGATCATCCTCGATGACCTGCAAAGGGACATGAGCATATTTAGAAATTCATTTCTTCAATCACTTCTTTTCTGAGAAAACTACCAGATCTTCTATTGACTTCTCAGAGAGGACCAAACCTGTAGGCCAACAAGTTCCTTCTGGAAATCCTGGAGTTTCGAGTAGACTGTCGGATGTGAGCTTGAAAGGAGTATATCGTAGTCCTGCCATGATATTAATGATAGGTTAAAAAAAACTCTAGAAGTTCAAATTAAAGATAGGTTAATAAGTATTGGGGGAAGAAACTAATTACAGATAGCCAATCAACGAGCCGTTCTGGCAACCAAGACAGACATGTCTTATCTGCATAAAATAATTCCATCAACTCCCACGCAGCCTTTAAAGAAGTTGGTTCCTCAGCATCCTGCATATGTATGTTAATGGGAAAATCTATTAACAAAGCTTTCACACTCAAAGCTATAACTCACTCGTGGAAGATTTCAATTGTTATAAGAAAGAAAAACTTAATTACAATGCCAAACCAGAAAGACCTACATACCTTTATAACTGATTTTGGGTCTTCAATCAGAGGAGAAGGGGAAGATATTGTATTACTAAGGAGAGATTTAATATCCTTGCTGTATTCCATTACGTATTCCCACCTGATAACCATGATGACAAATCCAGTATGCTCAAACAAACGTTACAAGTCTAATCATAAGAGTGAAATTTCAATTGACAAAGCTATGATGATAGTGAAATCATTCAGCTGCAACGATAAGCCTTGGATGAGCAAAATCTGATATATGAGAATTAAGAATTCTGATAGTCCTCACCACGCAGTCTGGTGGTACAGAGAAGGACTCATATCCATCTTAGACAAACTTGAAATTGAGTTTCTCCTGCTCTGCAAAAGCGCAAACGGTGAAACCGATCCATAAGCGATCCTTCGTCGCTGTGCGTCACTGATTTCGCCATCCTCGCCGTTAAGACTCACGTTTACGACCTTACCACCAGCTTCTCCGTCATCATCGCGTAACTCCGGATTCGTTAAAACCGTGACGCGTAGGTTGTTTCCGCAGCCCCAGGAGATGGAAAGCCTATGAACCGGAGACTTGAGGCCGTAGCTTAGAGGATACAATACCGGAGCTTTTTCTTTCGTTGTAAACGGAACCAATTCTCCGCCGCCGGATTCCGAAGTCATACCCGGCATTGTGGAGCTCCGATTGTAGAAATGGCCGTTAGGGTTTTAGATTGGGGTTTTCACCTTTCAGGAGGGAGAAGAAGGACTAACTGTACTGAACTGACCAGAAAAAAAAAAAAAAGAGGGACGACGGTAAAACGCACCGTGTTGTAGGGTACATAGCTTTGTAGTAATTACATTAGTAGATATATACTTTTAAAAGTTTTCTGATTTGACCATATATGTAGTAATTATATGGGTCCCTAATTATATTTAGGTACCCAAATAACTGCGTCGTTTTATAACTAGAAAAGTGAACACCCTGCCGTTTATGGGTTACAAAAGCTGCTCTTATCTCTCTTCTTCATCATGGTCATGGTCTTAGAATTTTTAAGGCCTTGATAGCTTTGTTTCTCTGTCGCCGAGGGAGAATCTCCAGAAGCGTACGATGTGGCCTTCGTCTCGAAACTCTTCGCAGCCTCAAGCTATGGTATTGATTTCGTCTTATTCAGACTTTTTTGTTGGTTATTAATTCTTTTTTTTTTTCCTGTCAAATTTCATCTCTGGCTGAGAAATTGAAACAGTTTGATAGAATGAAATCCGTTGGTAAATGTAATGATTTAGAAAAAATGAAACTAAAAATAATAACAAGTTCTGGACTATAATATTCTTTTGAGCTCTTTCTTCTTCTTTTTAATCAGATGATAAGTTCAGTTAAGCTCAAAGAGTGAAAGGCTGGTTCTTTTTAGATACTATTTTACTTTGCTATAAGTGCATAAGTGTTTGGCTTCGTAGTGTAAAAGTGATTAAAGGTCTTATCTGTATGTCCATGATTGATTGGCAAATAAAGTAGTGAGATTTGTGATGTAACTGTGAATGGTTGCTGCTCTTGAAGTAGTTTTGTAGCTGTTAAACCAGTTTTCTTGTTGGATATTTGGAAATGTATTTTCATGGGTTTTTTTTCTGGTGAATATGATCAGAGACAAGAGAAGAAGTCGATAACTGGGAGTTTCAGGGCAGAGAATCTCATACCAGGGGTTGTGATCGGATTCATCATAGGTATGATATTGGATTTGTCACAACAAGTGAGATCCCCAGTGAAAAGGAGCAGGCTTTTATCCAGCAAGGTCCAGAAGCAGAGTTCTGTACCAGGCAATGGCAGTGACAAAGAGCTTAAAATGGTTTGTCTATCATCTATTGTAGCCATAGTCTCTTGTCTTTGGCCCTAGAATTTATTGGTTTGGACTTTCGAGCAAATTATCATCACTTAAGTCCTTAGATACAAAACCTAGTGATCATACAAGCTTACTTTTAATTGAAACCCATCAAATGAAAGACATTTGAGCTTCATAAAGGAGACTTGCATAATTTATACAAGGATGGTGATAAGATAATGATGCCGGATTTCTAGATTATTAGAATTTAAAAATCAGAACATTTTTGCTCTGATAATGCAAGCTTACTTTTAATTGAAACCCATCAAATGAAAGACATTTGAGCTTCATAAAGGAGACTTGCATAATTTATACAAGGATGGTGATAAGATAATGATGCCAGATTTCTAGTTTATTAGAAGTTAAAAATCAGAACATTTTTGTAACTAATTTGAGCTTTCTGATCACAGGTTTTGGTAGTTAGGCAAGACTTAAAGATGAGAACAGGAAAAATTGCATCACAGTGCGCCCGTAAGTGTCCTATAAAATGAATTTGAAGTTTGAACACTGAGATTTTTGTTTTGTCCTGAAAGTAAAATGACTTCCTTTCTAATTTTTGCAGATGCTGCCACCGGCATGTATGCAGAGTTGATGCAGAGGTATTTTTTTTTTGTATTGAGTTGTTTACTTGGTAAAGAGTTTATCATTCCAAAGTTTATGTTTTTCAATTATATACTTAATCCTTTCAGTGACCGATACCTACTGAGGCGATGGGAGGAAAATGGGCAACCAAAGATAGTCGTCAGTTGTAAGAACCAGCAAGAAATGTAAGCAGGTGAAATTCTTGGGGGAAACAGACAAAATGCAGATCAAGAAATATGATTACTTTACTTATGTTAATAAGTTGTCTTGTATAGATTTGAAAGCTACTTTATTTTCTTGTGCTCTCAGGAATAAGATCACAGAGGCGGCTGAGAGCGTTGGCCTCCCGACTTTTGTTGTAGCTGATGCTGGAAGAACAGAGGTAAGTATAAGAATCTAAGTTTTCTTACCTCTGTATTTGATTAGTTATTGAGAGCATAGTCCAAGCGTAAAGTTTCTACAAATCAACACGCGAAGAGTGTTCGGAAGAATGTTCTTGAGTTGGAACTTTTGTTGGAATTTCTCTCGGTAGTGAGAAGCTAACAAGTTTTACTAGAAACTAAAACTTGGATTTTTACAGGTTGCGGCTGGATCAAGAACGGTTCTTGCAGTTGGACCGGGTAGAGACAATATTTTCTTTAAAATTCTATATCTAGCTAGAGAAGAACAACAGATGGTGTTCCTCAGCATGTTCATTACTTTTGCTTGTGCAGGACCAAAGGAATTGGTTGATTCCATAACCGGTAGGCTGGCTTTACTCTGATTCCGAGCTTTTTGTTGGCGTACTTCCTTTTGGGGTTTTTATTTCTCCAGGATTGAAGTTAATTCAGGCAAGGCAGTGTTGTTGTGTAATGATTAAACAAGGTACATGTTTGATTTGTTGTTGGTTAATTTAGTTGTAGTAGTTCTTCTACCGGATACAGTATTTGGAGTTGAATTCATGTAAATTTCTTAGTTACGTTCACTTAACAAGTTTTTACCCTTTGTAATATAGGGTATTGTCTTCCAAAACCAAGGTTACAAAGTTGTGTAACTTACAACCAGAATTTGTTAGTCAAAATTAGGGAAACAATTTTTATGACCATTAAAGGAAACATTCACATATATTACTCTTCTTTTTGAAAGCTAAAATATCGTCATTTCATTTATTTTCTACTTTATTCATGTTGTTCTTCTATCGTCATTTCAAACATATATCTAATATTTTCCTTGTACAATGATTTTAAAGAGAATCTAACCCTGTATCAACATGTTCTGACTTCTGAGTCTTCTGACTCTCATCATTTTAAAAGCTTCCGGACACTAGTAGAAACGTACTGTGACACTTTCTCACGTCGTACTACCATAATCAATTTCTACTACGTACATGTCTGAGTGTTTTGCTAGAAATGATTCTAATTACTAATTAGTGTTTTTACTTAATTTTATTTCATTTGTGTGTGTGTAGCGTATATATAGTCTTTCTCGTGTTCTAAGTTTTCTATTCTTTCTTTTCTCCATTTTGTTCTTCTTTAATATTAGTATACATTATACATACTGATGACTTTGGAGTGGATTTGCTTTTGATACTTTCTTTTCTTAGTTTCTTTGAGTGACGTTGAAGTCTTCCCCAAAGTACAGAACGCTACGTTGGACCGTTATGATTCCACATTATTTATATAAATATCTATATGCACCACATGGCATACAGTATACGCAACATACTCACATGACTCCATATTTTAGATATATGTGAGTGTGCTTTTACGTATTCTTTTCTTCCCTTTATGGATACACTATTAAACAACATAAAGAACACGTATAATACTAATACACAAATAACCAAATGCTATGTATCAAACAGTTATGTTTGGATCCTAGTTAACAAATAATTAAGAGAGTGAGAGAAATTTCGAAAGAGTTTCGGTATTAGATCATGTTACTTACAGTGGAATGCATATATAGGCTTTTGACCTTTTGTAAATGAGTTTAAGCTTACCATTTGGTAAATTTGCAGATCAAAGTGTAAAGTTCAATTGAGTGATAAGAATTTGTTTGCGGATAGATAAAAGTAAAACTGATGAGAATGTTGGCTAAAACAACACAAAATTATATACATTTGGACATTAGATACTAGTATACTACAAGTACAGTCCGTGGACCTTTACCTCTATCTATCAAAGATAAAAATATTTAATTTCATGTTAGTTAGGAAGAGGACCATTTATGGATATAATACTCCATACATCATAAATCTCGCCCACTTGCGGGTTAGGTTTGCATGAGAATGCATGTGACGAGCTCCTCAATCTATGCTCCATTTTCCTTTTATTTAATTCTAAATTAATAACTTATATATGACTTTTGTGCTGTGCAAATTTGTATTGTCCCGTTGTTATACTAAATATATTTTCTTTATTTTTTTGGTAAAATAATATGTTTCAGAGTAATATTAAAGCATCAGATTTTCTCGAATATTGTCAGAATGTAAAACGTGAAAGAAGTTAAAAAATCGGTGAATAGTTAATTTAATAAACTACAATAACTCATCTGTCAAAATGAACGAGCATCCACCTTGGATCCCGGTGTTTTGGGTGAATACGAATACTATTTAAATTTAGACACAATACAAAGTACACACTAATCCTGTCTAGATATTGATATTCAATTAACCCGATACTAAGTTTTGGAAAATAGTACGTTTTTTTATTTCACTAATATCATGTAAGTTCCTCGGAATTTTGATTTTAATATGATCGCAACCAACCAACTTAATCTCTCTCACACACACTCGACACTTTATATTCATTTTGAATTATAGTTGGTTCAATTATTATACAGACTGATACTTACTACATCATGATTAATAAACTCGTATCTACCCCTATATGCAGTTATTTAATAACCTTTCTAATTTAAATTTCAAGTAGTAGAAGAAGACCAACACAAAAGCTATCAAATATATCAGTAGTAGTAGTCTGCAGAAAAAGGAAAAGAAAAAAAAAACAATTAAGATGTTAAAAGGAAATTATAAAAAATGCTAAAAGACGAAAAAGAACAAATTATTGCGAAACTATCCACGTGGAAATAGGAAAGTTAAATTAAGTGTCTAAAATCAGAAGCCACGTGGTTATGGATTAAGAAATCTTCACCGTTGGATCTGATATCCATCATTAGATTCTCACACCTAAGCTGACTCAGCATATGCTCGTCTCTCATCTCCTTCTGTCGCCGGAGCTCCATCACTTTCCGGTGAGAGTTCGAGTGCCTAGCCATCACGAACGTAGGGCTCGAAGCCGGTCTGTACTCCGGGACGAGCCTCCCTGACTTGTACCTTACTCCGCACGCGTTGCAAAGCGTCTTGGGACCCATCGGTCCCGTCCTCCACTGCGGCGTCTTCTCCGTCGCGCAGTGCAGACACCTTCGACCTCCTCCGCAGTCTACGTCCATTTCTACTGCCATTTCTTGCTCATTCACTCTCCGCTGTTTCTTCTTGGGGTTTGATTCGTCGGAGTCGGCTAAGGATAAAAGGCGGGAAGCCCACGTGGAAGCTGCAGAGCGTGATCTCTTGCTCCTCGCTTTGGCAGGAACCGCGACGTTTGACTCATCAGTGTCGATGAACTGGTCGAAATCGGGTTCTGGTTCGGGTTTGATTGGATGGGTCTGGGTTGACCCGATGGTTTGAGGGTTTTTTAAACCGGACAGTAAGTGAAGCTTGTCTTGGTCTTCTTCTGAGAATGTTTCTTCCACAATATTGGATAACCATTCTAGCTCAGCTAAATCTTCACTCTGATTAAGTAATAATTAAAGAAGAAGAAGCCAACAAATGTTATTAGTTGAGAAATATATGTGCATATATATAATCACACCAAATATATATTACTTGTTCATATTATATAAAGATGAGATTTTTTATTGGGGTGAATTGGTAAAAAAATAGTACCGGAATATAGAGGTCGTGGGAAAAGCCAGTACTGTCGGTGAAAACGGAGGAGGAGGAGTTGGAGCTGTCGGCGAGAGTGAAGGTGGAGACGGAAGAAGAATCAGGAAGAAGGGTGTCAAACCCGTCATCAGTTTGGCCGTCGTCATTAGAAAAGTCAAGGAGGTCGTCGACGACGAAAGAGTCAGGGTTACCGGCGACGAGGAAGAGCTCCGAGGCTAGCCTTTCCATCTGGGGCAAGAACAGAGGAGGTTAAAGCTGTAAAATAAATGCAAAGAGGGAAGAGAGTTTTGGGGGGTGGTGTGTGAGCGAAGAATGAAGCGGAGAGAGAGAAGGAAGGGTCTATTTTTGGGGTTGTGTAAAGGAGAGTGATGTTAGAGAAAGTTATGGTTCATGTGAGAGATGAGAACGAGACAGAGGACTGCTAAAACAGAGGAACTTTGACTATTAAGAAGAGTTACTCTTTTTTTTTTTTCTTTTTGTTTTTATTAAATGATTTACTAAAATTACACAACCGACGATATATATCTTGAGCGACATTTGCTTAAAAACAAGGGGAGGTGAATCCCTATATTACTAACTATTTTCACTTCTTTTTTGGTCAAGCTCTTGAATTCTGTATACAATATTTTTTATCTTGAATTTAGAAAAAACTTGTAATCTTTTTTTTTTTTTTAATTTAACTTGTAATCTTGTTGAGTCTATGGTCTTTACGTAAAAGCAAAGAAAAGAAAAATTAGCTTATGTACAACTTCGATACTATGAATCTAATACGACTCTGATCAATGGCTTGTTGAATTTCGGATACAATTTGTAGTTACGTAAACAAAGAAATAGTGAATATATGGAAGATGATGAATACAAAAGAATTATAATCAGCTTGTCAGGAATCCTCATATATTGGAATTTAAGTATAATACACATAATTACAACTTTTTAGTCAATTGATCATAAGTTCATAACTCCCAATTTTTTTGAATGTAGTGGTGGTACGTAACATCAACATCACAACTTTCCTGTTTCTAACAAGTTCATATGGAGATGCAATATTATACATAAACACATATCTTACTTGTACTGTTTTCAAAATTATAGCCCAATGGACCTATTCATATTACTCGAAAATAGAAAATATAGTCTTACATCAAAGCCCGAGTCATTTAATAACAACAAATTAAGACAGAAGCCCATTCCAAAGTAGAGAAGTTAAAAAAACACTTGCAACTGATTTGATAGTAATATAAATTTTTTTAACCAATTTTGTTTGTTTCAAGTGGTTCAGATTTCAGACCAACAGCTTTGTGCAAAATTGTGTTATAAGTTTAATGTTTCTGTCATCAATTTTTGAACTAGTAAAAATGATACATATCTATAGAGACAATAATGTAACCATTTTCTATTTTTAATCATCTTTTAATTGTTTATTTATTTTGCTGTAAACGAAAAATTAAAGATCTTAGAAATGAACAAATTATTTGTAATTTTTCTATTGGTTCATTTGCTAAGTAAAAATATATAAATAAGTGTGCAAAATACAGATATTGCCTTTTAAGCAAAATCTGCTAAAAAAATACTACTACATTACTGTATTAAAGAAAGAAATCCCCACCCCACCCCACTTTGGTAAAGAAGAGATTTGGTTAGGCGTAAAAGTGCGGCCGCCGAATATTCTCCACAAAAACTTTCTTAAATTATCGATTAAACAAATAAAAGAAATACGGAATTACACCGCACTAATCAGTAATCACATCTCATACAAAATAAAGAAATAAGAATGTAGTACTGGGCCGTGGTGGCCCGTTTAGCCTCGAACGGAGCTTCAAAAAAGAAGAGGTCCCACCCACCACTAAATTGTCGGCCCACGCTCTCTATTTCTTTGTGCGCCCTTTTTTTTTTTTTTTTTTTTTCTCCTTTGGCGTGGTTTGTTCACTTTCTTTTACAAAAACTTTCTGTTTCTGTTATTTGTTTTTGCCACACTTATTTTACTTGACTACTAGTACTAATATTTTTTTTTCAGAAAAAAAATTATTTCTTATCTTAAGTTTCACGGCTTCTAGTATATTTTTAAAGAAATAAAACCATTGTGTTTGTGTTTATATTCAGTGTGTGTGATCTGGACTCAAGACATTTTACTACTTTAACTAATGAGAGGATAAGTAAAGGTTGAAGGATAACAATACAATTGTAGTGCATAACAAGTAGATTATTAGTTAGAATAAGCAAAACAAATCAGCTTAGTACATCGGTGGGACGAACGAAATAAATAATGTAGATTACACAGAGAACACTAATAAAAATGGTATATAGTCATAGTTTTATCAAGTTTAGCTAATTGTTTCAAATACGAAAACCATATATAAAATAGATATCTGATCGAGAGATCCAACGAACGAGTATGAGAATTTGTCGATCAACTTTAACTTACCTCATAGTATAGAATATGAAAATTGAATAATCCCGTTACGGTGACGGTGAGCAAACGGACGGCACGATTGTCGAAAGGAATATTGTCTGGACTCTGGAGCCAGTTTTTTTATTTCTGTTTTATTAACACCTTATTAACGCCGAAATAAGAGACACGTGTACTGTTCTCACGCGCTCGTGTTCTTCCTGAAGGTAACATACATTCCTCGTTTTTACATTTGGATTTGATCTTTTTTTATTATCTTATCTTTCATTAGAAACGAGGACATGTATTTTTCAATCTCGTATTTTATTCAATAATACGACACTTTTTAAGTTTTTTTTTTTTTGTTTCTCATAAACTGTCAATCCAAGGATATGTTTATTCCAAAAAAAAAAAAAAAAGATGTAAACGATATGCAAAACATATGTTAATAACAATTTCGAATGAATGTGGAAAAGTAATATAACACGTGAAAAAAAAAAAGAAGTAGAAATTGAAAATCATACAATTAACTAGTCTTGATATATAAGTAATTCACTTTTATCTAACCTTGGATTCGTTAAAGCAAAAACCCACCATACATGGTCTGCCATTATTACCGTCTTTATCAAGTTTATTTACTTTCTTTTTTCCCGTCAACTATCGAAACAACATGGTTTTATTTTTATTTTTAATTAAAAAGAAAACCAAATATTTCTTACGAAAAATTAAGAACATTACAAATAAAAAGTGAAAGTATTATGGTAGTTGTGAGGTGACTTAGCATTGACCTGACAAAAATCAAATCAGGTGGGAGGAGGCATTGACTCTTTGCCTTAATGTTGAAAACAAAATGATACCAACAAAACAAAAGTTGATTTCCTTTTTTTTTTTTGTGTGTGTGGGGTTAATCCTTTCAATTTACTCATCCTTTCGATAAATTTTGTTTTAATCTTCCCCCACCCAAAAAAGTTACATTCTGTTTACTTATCATTCTTATTTTCACCTTTTTTAACTTACTCCTCCTTTTAAAATTTATTTTATTTTAATGTTCCCAATCCAAAAACTTGTCTACAGCAAGTGATTTTCTAGATCAATCAGAGAGGGATTTCACATTTGGTAGTACGCTCTTCTACAGCGAAGTTTTATTCAACTGAACATTTGAGTTTACGTAAATCAAAAATAGTTAAAGCTGAGAATTTGCTTTCTCGAACGTATCTTTCCCATTTATTATTTTGATCTCTATTTCTTTATAAATTATAACGATGTCCATGAAACCTATGGCAGGCGAAGGAGTAGTTATTATAATGGATGAGACAAGGGTAGCTAGACTTTAGATCATTCGTATGTTACGATGTTGAAGTAGATTTTAGGTTGACGTGTAGGTGTAAAACTCCTTCGGCTGCCATAGGTTTCATGGACATCGTTATAATTTATAAAGAAATAGAGATCAAAATAATAAATGGGAAAAATACGTCCACTGAATTAGTGGAAGCTTTGGACTTTGCTTGCTTTATACTCTTATGCATACACTTCATTATCAGAGGGTCCACTATTATTTTTTTTCTATAAGCTTTACAGAAAGGTGTTTTCTGAAATTATACAATCTTAGTTATACTAATTGCTTAGAAATTATATATATTGAGACACATGTATATATATGCCCGTTGTGCTTTATAGAAAGCTAACGGTCCTTTGGCACCGTTGACATATAATCACATGCCAATTCGAAGATTTTAAAAAGTCCCTTATTAGAGAAATTATGATGAGTGACAACTAAGTTATGTGCTTTATTCCAATATTTGATGCACAGCTCATACTAATACTTAAGGAGATCTAGAAATGAAAAGTATTAGTGTTTCAAACTAATTATATCAAATCATAAAATTAACTGATTATATAAGAAACCATTATTTTCACATATATATAGTTTTGCCTATATTTTAACTGAAAACATACATGAACTGCAGCTGAACATTTGTTGATACAGTGAATAGTAGAAAATACTATCATATATAAGATCTCTTACATTTTTGTGTATGTCAACTATTATATTTTGAGTTCTCTACTGTTATATCAGATAACAGTATATATCCACAAAATTTGAAATCGGATTTGGAACCGAAGATGTGAATAATGAGTAATGTATGGAAATCGTGCATGGGCTTGAATATAGTGTGCTTATCACAGGGGACAATGTAAATTTTTTTTGCATGCATGTCTCGTCTGGTTCTAAATATTTCATTATATATATATCACGACTATGACAATGATCATAGTATGTAAAATTTCTAAGTTTATATCAGGAATGATGATTGACGATAATGATGATGGCTACATGGGATTTTATCTGCGTTACAAGAAATCAAGGACGCATGCAACTTTTTCATCATTCTGTCCTTTCTTCAACTACCATTTGAATTTTCATTTATTATAAGGTATTTTTTTTTCAATTATTTATCCTCCTTGTCCCGAAATTATTTCAAGAAATGGAATCGGATCTTGTACTTCTTAAATATATATGCTTATATGTTATTTTTATATTACATTGGGGCGAAACAAATGTGTTAATTAATCGTAAAATGGCCTACAACTATATGGAATTGTAAATCGATTTTGCAATGTTATAGATTAGTATATCATGTTTATGTATATTGGCTATTGTGGATAGTAAGATTTGTTTTTTTGGATCGATAAATTGTTTCTTGTATGATGTATTCAATGTTTGGAATTTCGTTAGTCATCCTTAGACATTTAGGAAATCTTCTAAGTCTAAGTCATCTAATTGTCGATTAGTTGTGGGACATGCGTTTATATACTGGTTAAAACGATATTTAGGCAACTGATTAAAGCTAGTTAATTAAGCCTATTAACCAGTTGAATTTTCATCTACCAATCGATTTTATTGATTCATTAAAAATAACAACGTTGTGATGATTTCAGTCATGTAGATGAATAACCATTCTATGTTTTGATTTTTGATGCTTGGTAAAAGTTGGTAAAACTTTTTTAATAGATGTGTTAATATATAAAGACCCTAATATATATAGGTTTAAAAGTAAGAAAAAGTTAAACCTAAATTAGAAGCTGTGGACAGAGTATAGATGTACATAAACTAAATATTATCCAACTCTGTATAATAAAGATGCTGGGGCGGCGCCTCCTGCCACATACACGTTGGACTCGAAGAGCACAAGAAGTTCTAAATTTGTTATGGCCATGATAATTATGAATTTACCATACTGAAAATAATGGGAATAAGGTTTGGAATTCGATACTTGTTTTGTGTATATGATGTTGATGTGACGTATTTGAAAGGGAGGCCAAACGAAATGGCAGTAAAAGGAACAGAAACACTTCAAAATAGAGAAATGAAAAAGAAAAAAAAGAAAAAAAAAAAAGGATTAAGTGAGAAGTGGTGGTTGTCTGGTATTAAGGGTACTCACTTCTCTCTTTTTCAACACAGCCCGACACACATGTCTTCTTTTATTTTCCATACACACATTTCTATTTAATTAGTTTCCTAAAACAAAAATTTATAAAAAAAAAGCACACCCACCAATAAACTAAAGATTTTCTCTCTCTCTTCCCACTACAAATTCTTATATACAAGTTTCACAAATATTGAAACTTCACGTTGTGGATCTATATAGAGAGATAAGTAAGAGAGAAGAAAGAGTAAGGAAGAAAGTGGATGAACTGTAGCAGAGTCTGAGGTTTGAATCTTTGTATCGTTCCCATTGAAGCATGCTTCACCGTTTTTTCCGAAGGAAGTTACTCATCCACTGAGAGAAATTAAAGAGGGACTTGGAACTTTGAGGGAGAGAGAAAGAAATTTCTCACATGAGTTTGTGAGTATCTTTACAGCAAGAACAAGAAACTTCTATACCTTTCTTTGCTTCCAGAGATCATCAGCTTGATCAGAGTCAAATATTCTACGGTATCTAATAATTCTCTTCCTCCTCCTTTATCCCTGTCTCTCTTTTTTTTAAAGAAAATATAGTTAGGATCTTTCTTAGGTTCCAATGGAATATGCAGAAGAAAGTTACAATTTTTACCTTCGTTGAAACTTTTTTAGTGTCTATTATTACTTCGCTCATACAAGATGATAAATAAGCTCTTAATCTGCTTCACTTTCTATTTGGTCGTTAGTCTCACGCAAGATCTATCTTTGATCTTTGAGATCTTTCAAGATTTTTTTTTTTGGTATGAAGATCTTTTTAAGATTTGATCAAGTGTAACGTTCATTAACTAATTACATTTAATTTTACTGCGGAAGATAAAAACACGGATCTTTTTGAGAATATTAAGAAAGCTAAGTTCTTTGAAATATACCAAAAGAAATCAATACTTCAAGAATTAATATTTTGGATTGTATTAAAAAAATATATTTTCTTTTGTAATAAAGGAACAAATAGAGAGATCAAAGATGGGAGGCGGAAGCAATAATAGTCACAATATGGACAACGGGAAGTACGTTAGGTACACTCCTGAACAAGTGGAAGCTTTAGAGAGACTCTACAATGACTGTCCTAAACCGAGCTCTATGCGCCGCCAACAACTAATCCGCGAATGTCCTATCCTTTCAAACATCGAACCTAAACAGATCAAAGTCTGGTTCCAGAACCGCAGGTTCATATATCTTCTTAATTCTCATCATTGCTTGACATCCAAGAAACTCTCTAGCTAGTTTCCTGACTCTTTGGTGTTGCGAGTTTATATAGGTGTAGAGAGAAACAGCGGAAAGAGGCGTCGCGACTTCAAGCCGTGAATCGGAAGCTAACTGCAATGAACAAGCTTTTGATGGAAGAGAATGACCGCTTGCAAAAGCAAGTGTCTCACTTGGTTTACGAAAACAGCTATTTTCGCCAACATCCTCAGAACGTACACATATTAATTTATCTTTGATTCATTCACATGAATTACGTGACACATAAGTTAAGGAATTTGATCGTCTCTCTTGGTTTCTTTTGTAATCGTGCAATAGCAGGGGAACTTGGCCACCACTGATACGAGCTGTGAGTCAGTGGTGACGAGTGGTCAGCACCACTTGACCCCTCAACATCAGCCCCGGGATGCTAGCCCTGCTGGGTAAGTTAGAATCAATCACCTTTGGCTTTGAAATAATCCACTGCATTCTACACCACTCTATATATGATTAGTCAGTAATCATGTTTAAATCAACGAATCTCTTGTTTATTTCTTCAGACTATTATCCATTGCGGATGAAACTTTAACAGAGTTCATTTCAAAGGCCACTGGAACCGCCGTGGAGTGGGTCCAAATGCCTGGGATGAAGGTAATTCCCAAAAAGCCTAGCTAGTCTCGTTAGTTACTTCTCCACCTTCATTTGTTTACTGACTAGTGTTTTCATCGGCAGCCTGGTCCGGATTCCATAGGAATCGTTGCTATTTCTCACGGATGCACGGGAATCGCAGCCCGTGCTTGCGGCCTTGTGGGTCTTGATCCTACAAGAGTAAGTATTTTCACTTCTTTCACATATTTACATCCACATATAACCAAGAACATCTAATTACAATTCTGTTTTTTGGTTTGTCCTGCAGGTCGCTGAGATCCTAAAGGATAAGCCTTGTTGGTCGCGTGATTGCAGATCACTAGATATAGTTAACGTCCTCTCCACTGCAAATGGTGGAACCCTCGAACTAATCTACATGCAGGTATTGTGATCAAGAACCCTAAAGATGATTCCATATTCAGCACAAACCAAAATAATCTAATCACAAAAAAAAACTAAGTTTTCCTCTTTTTCTTTCTTATGAAAGCTTTATGCGCCAACAACATTGGCACCCGCTCGTGACTTCTGGATGCTACGTTACACATCTGTAATGGAAGACGGGAGCCTTGTGGTAATTATTCTGATAACATAGATATTTTGTTTCTCTTTCGATCAATCCGTAATACTAAATAAATTAAAAATTGGTGTAGATATGCGAAAGGTCGTTGAACAATACACAAAACGGGCCTAGTATGCCTCCATCTCCTCATTTCGTTAGAGCAGAGATTTTACCTAGTGGTTACCTTATTAGACCTTGCGAAGGAGGTGGATCCATTCTTCACATTGTCGATCATTTCGATCTTGAGGTACAAAGCTTTTAACAATTTATCAGATTTCTTTCTTCTTACACAAGGAAACCTAGTTCTTGGTCTTAGTTTAGTGTTTCCTTTGTTTCCACATTTCATTCTTCATTTTTGGTTATTATTAGTAATATTCAATAAACTTGGTTGAAATATTTTGTAGCCATGGAGTGTACCAGAAGTTCTTCGTTCTCTCTATGAGTCCTCCACGTTACTCGCCCAAAGAACTACCATGGCCGTAAGATCCTAATTAAGACAGATTGTTTTTCCGTGTCTTTGGAAAAAACAGTGTGTAAATTAAATATGTTATTGTGTTTGCAGGCTCTTCGCTATTTGAGGCAAATATCTCAAGAGATTTCACAACCTAACGTGACCGGATGGGGAAGAAGGCCAGCGGCTCTTAGAGCACTTAGCCAAAGACTCAGCAAGTAATTAAAAGCTTCTCATACTTCAAAAACACTTCAAACCATTTATAAAAATCATGTCTTCTAAAACCTAAAATTGTTTGTTATAATGTCAGAGGATTCAACGAGGCAGTTAACGGGTTCAGCGATGAAGGATGGTCGATGCTAGAGAGCGATGGCATAGATGATGTCACTCTTCTTGTGAACTCCTCTCCCACAAAGATGATGCTGACATCAAGTCTCCCCTTTTCCAATGGCTTCACTTCTATGCCTAGCGCGGTTCTATGTGCCAAAGCTTCAATGTTATTACAAGTAATTAAGCTCATCAAATCTCAAAGTTGAGATTCTCAATTTCCTCCGTTTCATCCGTCACTGAAAGTATTTTTGTGTGTGTAGAATGTTCCACCCTCGATTCTTCTGCGGTTCTTGAGGGAACATAGGCAAGAATGGGCAGACAATAGCATTGATGCTTATTCGGCTGCAGCCATCAAAGCAGGCCCTTGTAGCTTACCAATCCCTCGTCCAGGGAGCTTTGGCGGTCAAGTCATTCTTCCTCTAGCTCACACTATAGAGAATGAAGAGGTAAGAGATCCTCAAGATCATCACAACTTTTTTTACTTGGTGAAAAAAAAAACTTGAATTTATGCCGTTTTTCTCTGTTTTTTTTTTTTTTAGTTTATGGAAGTGATTAAGCTTGAAAGCTTGGGGCATTACCAAGAAGACATGATGATGCCTGCTGATATCTTCCTTCTACAAGTAAGACCTGATTTGTTACAAACTTGAATTAATTATGAGTTTTCGTTTGTGACTAAACAAAATTTCACATCTTAAAAAAGATAGAATATTTTTTATTCAAATTCTTCATATATAAAGAAGCGCTAGAAATTTGTTTACATTTAAAGATGTACATTCAAAATTAACAAGCAAAATAAATGATATCTAGCTCTCTCTTATCAGTTTTTCATCTTGTTGCAATTAATTAATTATATGGTTTGGTTATATAGATGTGTAGTGGGGTGGACGAGAACGCAGTTGAATCATGCGCAGAGCTAATCTTTGCACCGATCGACGCCTCTTTCTCTGATGATGCCCCGATCATTCCTTCCGGATTCCGCATCATTCCTCTAGATTCCAAATCAGTAAGTTTAGTTGATGTATATAACAATCTACTACAATCAATAACCTCTCAATCAAATCGAATAGTACTAATTATCGATCCGATTCTATATAGGAGGGTTTGAGTCCTAACCGAACCCTAGACTTAGCGTCGGCTCTAGACGTAGGGAGCAGAACAGCTGGTGATTCATGTGGAAGCAGAGGAAACACAAAGTCAGTGATGACCATAGCATTTCAGCTAGCTTTTGAGATGCATATGCAAGAGAACGTAGCCTCAATGGCTAGACAATATGTGAGAAGTGTGATCGCGTCGGTCCAACGTGTCGCACTTGCTCTCTCCCCTTCTTCTCATCAGCTAAGCGGCCTGCGTCCTCCACCAGCATCACCCGAAGCTCACACGCTTGCTCGCTGGATATCTCACTCCTATAGATGTTACCTTGGCGTTGATCTCCTTAAACCTCATGGAACTGACATTCTCAAGTCTCTTTGGCACCATCCTGACGCTGTCATGTGTTGTTCACTCAAGGTCACTTTCCTGCACTGTCTTCTTATTCGCATCGATCTCTCACTCACATACATAATATCATATAGGTTTATGTTACATAATATCTAAACAAGGACTTGTTTGATAATTACAGGCCTTACCGCCGGTGTTCACGTTTGCGAACCAAGCTGGTTTAGACATGCTGGAGACGACGTTGGTGGCACTTCAGGATATCACTCTGGAGAAGATATTCGACAACAACAACGGGAAGAAGACGATGTGCTCAGACTTCCCTCAGATTATGCAACAGGTATGTTAAAAGGAGGTTTTGCATAATATATCATTAGCTCGAATTTGAAACGGTATTCCCTAAATATGGTGTCGTAACTAATAATCATAAACTTTCAGGGGTTTATGTGTATGGATGGAGGAGTGTGCATGTCGAGCATGGGAAGAGCAGTAACGTACGAGAAGGCTGTTGCATGGAAAGTGCTGAACGACGACGAAGAACCTCATTGTATCTGCTTCATGTTCCTCAACTGGTCTTTTATATGAATTTTATCTTCCAAGTTTTTCCTTAATTATCAAAATTACACAGAGACCTTTTTCCAGAGATATATTTATATATATACTCTTAACTCTTAGTTTAATTTGTATTTAGTTATCAATTTATCATCTCTAATTTTGAAAGAATTTTATTTAATTTTCTGGACTTAATTTGCAATATTTTGTATTAGCCTATTGGTTCCGTTTTTCTGGTTTGGAAAAGTCAATACTTTTTTCTTCTAAAATTGGAATATTTGAATCAAATCAGATCTTCGTGTACAAAAGAAAAAAAAAACATTATCGATATATTAGCAATAACAATGTATTTATTCTTCATTAATTTGACTCTCATTTGTAGACAAGTATTAAAAAAAAAAAAAAAATTAGAAAAATTCGAAAACATGTTCTTACAAATCTTCACGTAATCCTCTAAACACATTAATTGTTCATTTTCTTTAGTGGTCAATCCCTGGAATTAAAATTGTTACTAAAAAAAGATAGATGGCCAAAAGTCAAATAGTGTCCAAATAAGCGGGTGAGATGCTGTCAAACAAAAGAAGAGCAAAATCCAAATAAGCCCAACAAGGAAGAACACTGACGTATCGGCGATTCCCGCCACGTTACCGAAGAAGAATCCATTCCCGAGAGACTCATAAATTCTTAAAGCTAGTATTTTGATTCGTATAACGCTTATAGTTAATGCTCTCTGTTATTTCCAACAACTATTATAATTTTCATAAGAGAACAATTCTTTGTGGTTCATATCTTTTTAGAATATTTTTGTGGTTAATATTCTTTAGGAATACTTTTTTTTTTTGTTAATTTTTTTTTGGCCATTAAAGCTGATTTGCAAGCAAGAAAAGGATATTTAAGCTAAAATGTAATGGAATAGTATATACCAACACAAAAACGTAATGGACAATATTCTTTTACTCAGGTAGGTAGATAGACATTTTCTCTATTTAATGGAAAATGCTCAAATTCAGAAAAATGAAGTTGGATAGAATCATACGATATGGACCAAGCAACATGTAATTTTATTCAAGTTTCCTAACACGAAACCCACGCCATCTAGACTTACACGATGGGAAAACAAACGAATAATAAAAAGAAGATCAGATGTTACAGACTGAGTTCCATTTTCTTGGCCATATGTTGAAGGCAAAAGTCAACGTAAGATTCAAGATCTTCCTTCTTCCAACCATCAACAGGATCGGCCACAAACGACCACTCGATTCGAGACACTTGATCGTCACCGTCCTCGGGCATTACTCTGACCGTCGACACGTAAGATTTGAACCCCACGTTGTTCTCGAGAATCTCATAGCTTAAACACCTCCCGATGAGATCGATCTTGACCAGCCGCTCTTTAGCCCACTTTGTTGTTTCCTCGTCCTTTATTTTGGTGGACGCGCAGTATCGGACCAGACCAGGCTCACCATCGGTTCCTTGGACTCGGTAACACGTGTCCAGTGCTGGGAACCACTCGTGGATGTTACAAAAGTCTGAGAAAACCGACCAGACCTTCTCAGCTGTAACGCCGTTGACTTGAGCTACGTGCTTCCCTTCCCACTTACACGACGCCGTTTCCGCTTCCGTTCCCATTTGACCAACGAGCTTTTGCTTTCGGTGTTATCGAAGTTTTGCTAATGGGAAGATACCTATTTATACGCTCAAAGCAAGCAGGTGTGTATTTGAGCGTTATTACAATTCTACCCTCGGTCCTCTCACAACACAACTCGCATCTTTGAGTTCTTGACAGTTGTTGACGTGTAAGTTCAACTGATATATCTTTATCGCATTTATGGACAAAAGCAAATCTGTTCCGTTTATCTTTCTCCAAATATAGGATTGTCTATTTTTGTTATTATGACCAAAATTCATACTTCCTCTAAAATATTGGAAATAAACTTCTTTTTAGATATATTTCTCAATAATGGATAAGAGAATCATATTATGTACTAATTTTAATATGTTAACATATCAATTGTTTTGACTTTTTACTTATTCAAAACATCACATTTGTTATGAAATGGTAACATATATTGTAATTCTCTATTTACTATTTAGCTTTCCATAATATCTTATGTTAATAGCTAAAATTAATCTTTAGTATATTTGTTAAGTAATGCCTCAATACTATATACTATTTAAGAACTTAATTAAATTTATTTATTTTATGCCCCCCCCCCCCTAAAATTTACATATGGACCTCCCCATGCCACTAGCTAGATTGATACTAGATTGCTTCTCCTCCCATTTTTTATCAATGCCATTTTATTTGTATACCAAAAAAGCTCTCTGATAAAACAAAATCGAGTCAAGAACTTGAATTGTTCTTGCTATCATGATCGCTTTTTTTTTGTTTTTTGCATGGGCATATGTATATACGCAATAAAAAAATGTTGGGGCTGTCTTTAACCTACAAGAACAGAGAAGTCTAAGAAACTGGCTTAGCAAAACTTTGTATTACAAGCAGGCCTGCGAGTTCGGGTATACGGGTTGGGTCGGGTCGGGTCGGGTCGGTTTTTTCGGTTATTCAGGTATTCGGGTTTTCAAAAATTCCACCGAATATAACCGAAGAAAAAATCGGTTCGGGTCGGGTCGGATTTCGGGTCGAGTTGAATGAGAATTGGTCTTGGGTTTGTCCGGTTTAAATCTTAAAATCGATTGAAATCGGTATAAATCCGGTTTAAACCGGTTAAATTACGGTATATTTTGGTATAATTTTATTTTTATTAAAAAATAATATAAAAATTGGGTTTTGGGTCGGGTCGGTTCGGATCCGGGTACCGAACTTGATTTTCAATCTTTCCGAATTAAACCGAACCCTAAATTTAGTTGAACCGAAACCCGAAAATTTCGGATCGGGTCCGGTCGGGTAAAAGTAGCAGGCTGAATTAGAAGTTTGGAACTACCGCAATCGATCCCATACTTGAAAGAAATAATCAATTCAAATATATATTTAACAAAAAAAGATTAAAAATAGAATCAATCCAAATATGGACCAAACGGATAAATCAAATCCAATGGATCAAAAATATAACCAACATTTAGAAATCAACAAACTACAACCCAATACATACAAGCCCAAAGACAAAGCATGGTTCAAGTTCTTTTTCAAACCCAGAACGCAACCCAATTAAATGAAAAGTCAATATTGCCTTTCTCTATCTCTTATGAAAGTCAATATAATTTTTATGAATCCCTCGCATATTCTCTACATATAAGATGATGACCCTAGAAATGCAAGTGCACGTAAACTATGGATATCAATTTTTTCGGAAAGGATCGGATCAATATATCAAATATTGTTTTGCCCCTACTATAAACCTGAAGTTTCCAACAATTTTGGGTTCTTGTATTTTTTTTTTTGGGTGATTATTGGTTAGGGTGATTATTGGTTACATACTTACATATAACTGATAAGGAACTAATTGTCTCAACAACTGAACGTTACAGTCAGTAATTCATGTCTATAGTCTTTTTTTTTTCATGCGAGCGATAAGAAAAAAACTATTTTAGTTTGTTGCACACCACTAAATTAAAAGTAAACTGTGTATATTATATTGTGATTTGTATTTCTTTCCAAACCAAAACTTTTCAAACCCACTATCCGACACTGGCAAAGATACTCCACTAAAATAGAAATTAACGAGCCATTTAAATTATACTAGTAGCAAAGTAGGGATCCTATATCGTTTTAGTCATCATTAGCTAACCCAGAGTCTACAGCAACCGTACGAATATATAAACACAAAGTGAAATTGTAACCAATCTTTTTGTTAGTTAAAATATGAAAGGATAGTGTTGGCCACGGGATGTGCTTCTGGAATCTGGATCATTCGATTCAATAAATTTGCGTATTATCCGGTGTGCATTTGTACTCACCAACCGCTGATTATGTGTTTACTTGAATTATTTAACCTTTTTTTGTATTGTTTTTTGTTTTTTCTTTGGGTTATATATATGCGTAGTAATTAAATCGATCGATGATCATGAGAAATAGAATTATGAGGTTCACGGGAGAAAAAGTAAACTGATGGAAATGGAATCAACCAAACTAAAAGGGGCTGTGACATTATAAAATAGTATTAGAAGCAAGCACAGTCCGAGGATCTCGAATCCTAATTTACAGGCTTGCTAAAAATGAATTCAACACCGCCACCACTATTTTATATGACCTTTTTCAAACACCACCAAACATGCCGACCCCTTATTTAATCCATATATTTGGTGAAAGTAATGTAAATAGAGACATTACCATTGAAATATCTAGACCTATATACCAAACTTCTCAAGACTAGATTGATAATCTTTAAGCATAATTCCTAAAACATCTTGAGGCTATATTGGTTAATGGTTATGGCTTTCAGAGCACATATATCGAACTCTCCTAAAAAAATACAACAATTTTCCTTCTTTTTAATTTTGTTTCAACCAAACCACAACGACACTAGCTATGAGGTGGAGAACTTAAAATCGTATACAAAAGCTAGTTGCAAGTAGATATTATATAGCAAGGTAAAATATCATTCATCTATATAAGATATTGTTAATTAAGGCTTGCTTGAGAAGGTGTCAAATTGGAAAATGTAAAAAGTTTCTCTTAATCACTTTGTGTTTTTTTTCCATTACCGTAGGACCCATTTTCTTTCCTTTGCATATATCCATCATTGTCCTCAAACCCTATCAAATTGCATAAACCTTAAAAATACATTATTTTATATAGAAAAGAAGGAGAAATTGTAATATCTAATCATGACAATTTTTTGTGCAAATTATTAAGCACTCATTGCTCAACACAATGACTGAATATTTACAATATCTAGGCCTAATTTTAGGTCGGATAATGCGAAATTTTATTGTATCTCCAGCTCATTGACACTTCTTCTAGGTGTAATGATTATCTCGTTATTATATCGAAAATGATGATAGGTTAACACTGCTCCGAACTAGTAATTTCATGGGAAAGTGAAAAGAAGCCAAAAAGTTACATTATTAACTTTACGTGAGGGTTTATTGGCAAGTAACAAAGAGTCAATCAAATGACACTTTTACATAACTAACAAATCCAGTCAGGTAAAAATGTCAATATTTATTATTCATCTGTTAAATGGAGAATTACATGTAAATTTCCACACATTTGTTTTTGGAAAAAATGAACCACACGAAGGAAGTAAAACTACATTTTTCCCTATCTTTTATAAACCCAACATTTATTAAATTATAATTAATTAATTCTATTATGGTTATTGTTTTTTGTAAAATTTTTGAAACTCTTTTCTTACTGGATTTTAAAATTACAGTACAATACTGAAATTATTTGTTATATTATCCACAATGACTAAAATTATTTGTTATAAGTCACCTAAATTTTTCATTAATTAAAATTTTCAAATTCTCGTATGAAAATATCCCAAAATTTATGTTATTATAAGCCAGCGTCGACCGTCGAATGTATCTATACGATACTTGGGAGGCCGAGACATCCAAGTTTGGAAGAAAACAGTTCATGATTTTCTTTTCCATAAAGAATATTAATTAAATTAATGTCGATAAGATTTTAACTCTTTCGATAAAGCAATCAAAATCAACTTTTCTGATTAAAAACTAAACAATATATGGCCAATGGATCCCTACCCGTATTACACTTTTTTGCATATGCGAACAACTTAGAGAGAGTAATACAATTACATAACCATTTAAAAAAAAAATTAGTTTAATATTTCTCTCCTTTCTTTTCTTTATTTTTTTCTACCTGACAAAGAAATGTAAATAAAGTAAAAGACATCGAAAAAGAAAAGGTGTCCAAATATTAAAATCCATAAAAGACAGACACGGTTCAAATAAAATTTGTACTATAATGCAGCTGTTATCATTACACTATTTAAATATTGTTTAACTTTAAAATGTAAATTTTTTTCCCCTACTAATCTAGTCGCTTTTGTTGATGGTTAGATCAATTTTCAGTATACGATATATTTGCTACAATGTTCCAACACGTGATTTACGAGGGATTAATAATTATACTACTGTATATATGAATTCGTATAACTAAACCACAGGCGAAAAACATACTTGTATATTTCTTATTTACAATTTTGCATAGCATATATTTTGCCAAATTTAATTTTATTAAATGCCATCTAGCAAAGAAGCTCTATCATCAACGCTATCAAACTGTAGTTACTTGAAAATTTTATAACGACAACCTAAAACGAAAGAATACATGGACTTATATCTATCTTTAATTAAATAGTTTGAAACTACGATCAGATCATGAATATTGACTTAATGGGGAGACTAAAACTAGAGTCTCTTTAATAAAATGTTGAGAATGTTTTTTTAACGGTTGAGATAACCTTTTGGACCCATCGACTTCTTTTTTCCTACTAATTTTACCATTACTCTCATAGCGGAATAAATATAATGTTTCCGTTATATAAAGACTAGCTATCATCAGTTTCTTCATTAATCCCACTTTATTCTCTTTAAATCCCATCTCTCTCCAACCCCTAAGCCAAACCCTCTCTCACACAAACGCACATATGCAAACACACGACACGATGGAGGTTTGTTCGACAGTCACGACGAAGAAGCTCTCGAGCCTGGCGAAGCTAATCCACTTCACCATCCAGAAGGTTTCAGACGCCTCACGTCACAAACTCCTAACCACCCTCGATCCACAGCTACTCGCGAAACGTGGCAAGATCCTACGCAAATCCTTAAACAACGCTGTTTCAACCTCCCACTCCCGTATCACTTGCCGTCAAGACGTCCGATCATCGTACATCTCCCCTGTCCCGATCCAGCTTGACTACGAGTTCAGCTGCAGCAGCACCCCGCCGAGACGTTCTTACGCCACCACCGTCACCAAAGGACGACGTAGCAACGGGTCTCACAACAAACCGCTCATCAACAAGCGCCAACGCCAAGCGTATATACGGTACAACACACTCCCCAAAGTTCGTGACTCCATCTGGGACCGACACGTGACGTCGGCCGTGTTTCCGGACGTAGCTAGCAGCACAGGTACGATGGAAAGCTGCCACGTGGACAGAGCTGCGGAGGAGTTTATACAGAGGTTCTATAGACAGCTGAGGTTGCAGAAGTGGATGATGGCTCAGGAGGTTTAATTCATCAGAGCGTTACTTTCCGTTTTACAAAATATCAAAAAATCATAGTATAATTAATTATTAATAGGTAACTTTCGTAGTCATGTTTTGATTTCTAATTTTTCCTTGGAGTAGTAGTATATATAAATTTCCTAGTTTTCAAGGTTTTTATTTTTCCTTTTGTGTAATCCATGATCATGTTTCGGATCTGCTTGGATAAATTTGTAGGATAATCAATCGTCAATATGAGTGAGGGGTGTATATTATATATATATACATATCTGTTTTATCATATGTTAATCATGAAAAAAATAGAAGTATATATGCAAGATTACTTGCCTCTAAGGCTCTAGAGCTCTAACTAATTAATTTATGACTATTAACTTTAGAAAAGTGACTGTCAAAAATTAATTAAAATTACTGGCTCAAAACACATGACCTAAATTGATTGACTTGACCCTGTTTTGGCAATCTAACGTATACGTGCGTGCGTTTGTATTCATATTATGTATATATATGCGTTGTTGTTGTTGTATATATACTAATAATATTATCTTTGTCGTTTAATATGCTCTGGCTGTTTATGAAACGACAAAATCTGAACGCCTATAATGCCTAATGTGTTTGAAACACATAACATAACCATAGTTATAATCTACTTATCAAATAAATTATACTTCGATTGCATTGGAAATACGGCAAAGATGGGATATAACATTTATTATATCTGGTAAGACCAATTGTAACTAGCTAGCTAGATTGGTAGTCGAACAAGTCAAAAGTTTCCGTAAAAGCTTTAATATATCCAGATATGTAGGCAAAGACGACGAAGTATAGTATCTCTCCACCAAATCCCACTACAAATTTAGAGGGTTTGGAACTTAGAACTCTAGCTTTTTGTCCTCTCATTAGAAGACACAAAGAAAGAAATTAAAATTAAGATAAAAAAAATAAAGACGTTGATGCGATTATTTAAGAATGAATTAATGATTCTTTTTTGTTTGTTAGTTAAATTACCTTATGATGCGATTATTTAAGAATAAATTTATGCATGCAGTATAGTATATATTTGGAATATCCAATAAAAATAATATTTTCTCTTTTGCACATCATGAGGCTTTCACAAGATTCTAACATATCAAAGGACGATGTAGCAACGTGAAGAATACTGTAATGATAGCACACCGTCACCAAAGGACGACGTAGCAACGTGAAGAATGACAGTATACTAACATATCATTGATATCAATGAGCTATCAACTATCATTGTTATGTATACACAAATCTGACAAAAGTAATGTGTGTAGTGATTTACTATGGAGAAGTTTCAATACAGAGCTAAATCCATGCGAGTGGTTTTACAGTTTTACTCTTATAATCTTTGGGCAAATGGTATTCTAGATAAGTCCACAAAACAAGACTTATCTCTCCACCATAAAAGTGTTTTGTCTTAAAAAAAACTCGAACCATTCGTGTGCCATCTAAGAGGTTGAAATTCCACAGAGCTAAATCCATGTAAGAGATTGAAATTCCATTGATCTGCAGATCAGACACATTTAAAGCTTCGATAGTTTCTTCTCTTGGTTCAACAACCAATTATTCCAATACAGCGATTGATTTTCTATCACGTATTTTATCTTTTAAATAAACCTTGTCTTGAGGCAACATTTAGCAATGGCCAATTCCACCAAAAAACATAGAGAACTATACGAGTCTTCTTCAGACGCAGATTACACGTTAGCCATTTCGTATTAGGTCAGAATCCTCTAATTTAAACGCCTTTCACTGTAAATTACTCACTTAATTGACAGCAGAACTTCAAAAAGAGAGACACGGAGGCATAGATCTTATATACATAAACCACAAAATAAAATAGAAAACACAACGATTCAAGTCAAAGTCCTCAAGAGGACCAGAGTCTGAAGCAGCCGAGTACAATTAAGAGAGAAAAAAAAAAGAGAAAAAATTTCCCCATCCCCACATTATATAAGTCACTTCCTTACTTCTAGTTGAGTGATGATCCCACCTCATGACGCATATTGGCCGTCCAAGCTCTCACTCAAAATACCACGACCAAACCAAAAACCATCCTTCTGCTTGTACCTTCTCTTCTCTCTTGATTTCTTTTTTACTAATATCTTTTCTTTTTTTTTTTGCTTTTTTTTCATATTTCTTTTAAACTTTTTTTGTTCTTTTTTTTCTTTTTCTTATTTCATATTAAATTCACTTACCAATAGGTTTCTGACTGTCGTCTGTCCACCGCTACAACTTGAGTTTATATTCCCGTTTCTTGATGAGTCTGGTTATCACGTCAATAGCCTAGAGGACGTTCACACAGTGGACTTTAAGCTTAACCTGCTTGTGCTCTAACAGTACCAATGAAACCAAAAAAAAAAACAACAACAATAGCATAAAGAAATCATGACTTTGCATAGCACACATGCCTTATCTGTGACTTCTGCAGAGATTCTGACCTAGCTCTGTCTTCTGGCTTCTCCATCCCGCTGACCAAAGAGTTTGACTAAGACAAAACAAGATTACGAGCAACAACATAAGTTAGTTGTATTTCTTACAAAACACAAGGAAAGAAAGAAAAGTCTATTCAATAAGTTTCAACCGGAGTTGCTTTGCAGTGCAGGACCTGCCAACCAATATATATACAGTAGTTAGGCGGTATGCAGCAGAAACCACACAAGGCAAGTGAAAACACAGCAGGAATATTGACCTCAGAGGTAGTACTGCTTTGGATATATGGACTACCATCTAAATTTCAAACTTAGCTCCATCCTATGTTTCTTGACACTATGGAACCAGTATGAGATTCAATGTAGTGTGCAGTTGATTTTTTTAACCACCTAGACGATTTTTTCAAAAGAAAAAAACTTATGCCAGCAACTGTAAAGTAGTAGCTTAATAACCTGAAGGTCTTCTGACATGCCACTTTGAGGGTACAGACTATCCTTTCCAACAAAAGGATCTGAATTCGCAGCAGGAAACCCGAAACCCTGTAAAAACCCATTATCAATATCGACATGATGAAGAAATTATTGCCAATTTTTTTAACAACTCACCAGAACCGACATACATTAAAAAAAACACTCACCTCATAATCATGGTTCTGCCCGCAGGATCTGCTCTGCTGAACACTATCAGCAATTTGTCCAGTTGTACTCGTCCCACTAAATATCTTTGATTCTCTCTCAACTTCATCGGCTACACCTCTCTTCCTATCAAGAAGACTTGGAAGAAGTTGAGAGTTGGTACCACTGATTGATACAGACTTCAACTCACTATCTAAATTTTCTTCCTGTACGCTTCCAAGTGCTACCATATCACTAGAGTCAGGTGTCACGCACTTTCCCAAAGGCTCAGCTGGATCAGAGCATTCTTGAACTAGAGCCGCACTATGTAGTTCCAAAACTTGCCCGCTGCCAGAGATGCACTCATTTCGGGCAAAGTTAGTTAGTTCAGTACTCTCAGTGTTCAAATTTTCAGCCTCTATTTCCTCACCAGGGGGCCTTCTAAGGTTGCAAATAGGAGGAGTACAACCAGTAGTGATAGCACTACTTTCAGGTGAGACTATGTCTAGACTCTGTGGACTAAGCGATGCACGCTTCTCAGGTTTCTCTGGCCTCGTATCCATCATTTCATTATCATTCTTTCTCTTAGCATTCCTCTCTACCACAGAGCCGGTATGAGAAACGGTGCCATCTTCACCAGATTTTCCACCCTGTTGATTTTGGTGCCTGGACTGCCGAGGCCTTCGATATCCATTTGGGAAAACAAAAGGTGGAAGCTGTCGTCTACGAACATGAGAAACGAACACATCCATCCCAGGTTTCCAGAACACATACATGTTTACTTCTTGTCTGAACTCATCGACGGTACCACGTATATCAAACTGTTGACATTCTTGACCACCAACTCCCTCTGCCCTCTGCAAACCCATGAAAAAGGCACAATGCAGAAACTGCCTAGACGTGTCTACATACTCATTTGGTTGGGGATGGCACATTAACATCCCATTAGTGTCTCTTTCTATCTGCATTATTGAATGAACAGAAACGAAATTGAAAACCATTTAATATGTTCTTTTATTTTCAACAAAAAGAAATATAAATAAAACACTGAAGAGACACCAGGTTTATTGCTGTAAAATCAAATAAACAGAGGAGGCTATAAACCTTTAAGGTCAGCTGTCTGAACCGCGATTCCACCCAACCCTTCCAAGCCAACAAATCTTCTGCCTCTGCAGCCACTATATCAACCTGAAGGTAGTTTTTATATGCCTCGAAAAACATATATTGTTCAAATAGAGAGCTCCAATGCTGTTTATTTAATTCGATCTCCTGCTTTAAAAGTCATGATTAAGTACAGGATCCTGAATGTATGGTTGAGAAAACAAGACAATTTTTTTGCTTTCTTACCTGCAAGATTGTGTTACCAAACTGGAACTGCTCGGTCATAACGCGAAGAGTGCTCTGAGAGACATTGTAACTAGAATTCATGCATGGGTAAGCTGGAGTTATTATTGGCATAAGGTGATAGCGGTCTCGATGATTTTTTCGAGGGTCCCAGACAGGAAATCCAAGCTCATCCTCTTCTATTGCACAAAGCATGACTGGGTTCGGCCACCGCCATTGAGTATATACTCTGAAAAAACGAGAAACTAGCATACTAGGAATTGCATTTGGATAGAGCTGGCACACACGAGCAACCAAAAGTGCCCAGTTTACACCGCCAAGAAATCCAGTCACCTGCCCAATATGAGAAACATGAAAAGAGCTCTGACATGGAAAATTTTCAATAACTACAATATGTGGGAAGTTAAGATCTTACATTTGAATATACGCCACGCTTTTTAGCCCAGTACTTCAGGCATCTTAATGTTGTCCGGAAGTGCTACAATTGCACAAATGATAAGAGAATGCAACCAAAGTTCATTAATAAGTTAACATAATGACTGGCCTACTGCAAGTGTACCTCAAAATTTGGAACGAGTTTAAGAATCTGATCAGCAACTCTACAACCATTAAGACTTCGAACGGTTGGCTCATCAACATCACACAGGACAGTCGAGCTGGAGATATCCAGATCCTGTTGATAAATCAAATCCACGAAAAACAAGAGTTTCGATTCAGCAAGAAATGGTAAACTACCATGGCCGCTCATGTGAGTAAACCAAAAATAGGCCACAAACGTATCAGCTCTATCTCAAGCCAGAAAAAAGTAAAACAAATTTCTCGATATATAAGTCATGGAGGAATAGTAGTCCACTATCTGCTGCCATCAACATGCAAACAAGCCCAACAATGTAATATATAGTGAACAAGATATTATAAAGTTATGATTCACACCCCTACAGCAGAGCAAAAACAGAAAAACATAGATTAAATTTACAGATAAATTACCTGTGGCACAACTAAAAGTGATATGCTAGCATAGAGTAGATCAATCGGTATTCCTTGAAACTTAAATTTCATGACTGGAACGTGGGCGTCAGGAACAGGATGAAGCTCAGTCACTTCTTCCATCTCAGCCAATATGTCATGCAAGATGATGAAGAAATCCTCCTGTAAAAGTGAGCGTTAAGAACTAAGAAAAACAAAAAAAAAATTTGAATCAATAAAGGTAAATAGCAAGAGTCACCTCCCGATTAACATAAGATGGCCCAACGCACAGAGTATCAATGTCCGCCCCGGGCCCATGTACCTGCAAGTGAACAAATTGTAGTTTGTTCAGCCTCACAGACTAGGATTGCATTCAGAGACCAAAAACAGAATCAAGAGTAAACCATAATTACAGATCCAAAAGTACTATAGCATCTTAGCTTGAAGATAAAAGCAAGGCATGTAGCACTTACGCCAAGCCGGTAGGATCCAAAGGTGAAAATAACAGCATTTGCATCCTCTACCATCTGGTCTGTATATCCTCTTTGCTGCGTTAACTGTTTCACCCAGTGCTTTACAATCTAAAAACAAGTGTGAGTAGAAAAATGTGAGAGGAAGGAACAAAAAGCATAATGAACAGCATGTGAATAAAACTTAAAAGTTAAAAACAATCTAAGACCAAGCTTATTTCATATTGAACTATGAAGTAACCTAACCCCAATACCCACAACCAGATCATACACGAGTAGGGCGCAATACAGTGAAGCCAAAACGACAATTTCTTTTTTAAAAAAAAACAAAATTTTCAATAGACAATTGTTGTTTATTACATATTGAACTATGAAGTAAGCTAACCCCAATACCCACAACCAGATCATACACGAGTAAGACGCAATACAGTGAAGCCGAAACGACAATTTCTTTAAGAAAAAACAAATTTTCAATAGACAATTGTTGTTAATGTCGAAAACCCAACTAGTACAACTATGAAAGAAGAAGGCTTTCATATGTAAATACAGAGCAAACAATCAACACGAGAAAGAGAGTAAGTAACCTGATCAATGCGCGCCAGAACTTCCTCTCTACGCATGGTATCCTCCTCGCTCTCATAGAGTCCCTCGTCAACCAAGTACTATTAGGTAGCCAGAAACGTAAACATGGAATCCTTAAAAACAGTCGAATAATATCAACGGTGAAAGAAAAAGAAAAAAAACAAAGCTTTTACCTTCTCCAGCTCGACATTACGCTTGATATCCGTAGAGGAAGGCCCAGCAAGCGAGAGCGGTTTCGTAATTCCATAGCTTTTAGGAGAATTAAGAGGCGGCAACGAACCACCTAAACTTTGAGTACCCACCATCATACCACGATTGACAAATCCTAGGCGATCCAAGCCAAAGAGCAGCACGAATACATCTCGCTTCACACGCTATAATTCGATGGAGATCGGATCAGACGCCTCTCCTCGGTGAAGATGAAATCGAAACCTAACCAGGGAAGAAGAGCGAGTAGATTACGGGGAAATTGCAGAAGGAGAAGGAAACCAATAAAAAAAAAAAAAAAGAGGAAATCGGAAACCCTAAATCGATGGAAGGGGAAAGGAGACTACGGGTGTCAAAAAAAAGTCAAAGAAGAAGAAGAATCTGAAAGCGGGTTATATAAATCGATGGACTAGGGAACAGAGAGAAGGAAAAAAGAGAGAGAGAGAGAGAGAGAGAGAGAGAGAGAGATGGATCGAGAAGAAGAAGGGGAGCATGAGGGAGGAAGATGAAGAGAGAGAGAGACAAAGGTTGGGGAAGATATATAAATTAGTAGCTACAATACAAATACAAGGCGATTCCATTTATAAATAATTTTAATTTTTAAAAAATATATTGAGATTATTAGTGGAGAGGTTTCTCGCTAATTAATGTTTGTATGATTATTTTACGGAGGAAGCCGAGAAATCAGTCTCCGTTCAAAATCAATAGTAGTACATCATTTGGAAAAAAAAAAAAGGCTTTACTAATGTTAATTTAGATTTTTTAAGGTTAGAGATTTTTATGGGGTTAGTGGAGTTATTATTGTTTAGTACTGTAGTTCTTGATTTTTTTTGAAAAATTCAAAAAACAGAAAAAAAAAATCATGCGTAATTAGATAACTGATTATAAAATTAAATTTCACAAATTCCGAAGTGATTTTTTCAAAATAAATTATGTTTATACTTTGAGTGAAAACTTTGGTAGTTTGAATATAAATTAATGAAATTCATGAAAATTTCTATTTTTTCACTTAAAATAATTTATAAATCTATATAAAACGAGTCTCAAAAGTTATTATAATTATATTTTAATAATTTGTTGGAAGCCAACAATTAACACATTAATGTAAATTAAGAGAAACGTAATGTCAAATTTGCTTTTTACCATTCGGTGTAAATGTAAAGCATGCAAAACGTAATGCCAAATTTGCTTTCCAACATTCAATGTAAATGTAAAAAACATGCAAAACGTAACGCCAATTTTGCTTTACAACAATCAGTATAAATGTAAAAACATGCAATACGTAACGCCAATTTTACTTTCCAACAATCGATGTAAATGTAAAGCATGCAAGATGTAACGTCAATTTTGTGTGTTCAATCAAATCGATATATCCGTTATTTTAACTTATTTGTTATTAGATTAACCTTTTATATAGTGATTGTTCAATTCAAAACTTCTACTTATATGAGTTTGATTAAATTTATGAGTAGAAGTTAGATATGTTTTTTTTAATATATATGAGATATAATATTTGAATAATTCTCATTGTGACATATAGTTTTGTTTTTAAACTAGTGATGTGATTGAATGTCAATTCCATATCGGTTCAACATTTTGGTGCCCATCTATTTATTTTATTAGTTGAGAATCTTGAGATTTATATATCCAAACCCAAAATCATAACATTCATTAGCTTAATAAGTTATATACTTATATGGGTTACCAATATATAAATTAAATAAAATATTTTCTTTTTAAAATGTAACATAAAATTATAAAGCCAACTCAAATTTTCATAGTAATAAATTAAAAAATAAAATACATGTGTATTAAAATAGAAAAAGCAACCTACAATCCTAAAACCATTAAAAATATAGTTTAAAAAGCTCTTAACTCTTCTTTATATGCATTTCTTTGACTTTGTTTTCCATTTTATTGTTTACAAATGATGATTTGAAAAAAAATATTAACAATATTATACTAAATAACAATAATAACTAGCATTAAAAAATACTAAT
The DNA here is from genome assembly GCF_030686135.1 of Camelina sativa. Classification (NCBI taxonomy): domain Eukaryota; kingdom Viridiplantae; phylum Streptophyta; class Magnoliopsida; order Brassicales; family Brassicaceae; genus Camelina; species Camelina sativa. Next base: position 3,330,455 of record NC_141889.1, read on the forward strand.
ATATAGTAGTACATAAAACAGAAAATAATCATAACATATATTTCAGATATCTTACATATTTGTAATTTTATACTATTTATTGATTAATCTATGGATAATCCTATAATCTTAGTGGGTTAACCTATTAAACCCACAATTCGTCAAATCCAATGTACTATCTCACCAAAACCCATTTTAAAAACACAATCCAAACCCGGTAAAATCTTGGACAAACTGAGTATTTATTTACCCATTTTGACAATCCTGCAATACATTAGCTTACCATTTTTTTAACAAAATAATTGGTAAATGCTAATATTTCAACATACATGATCTTTCTCTTTGCCATGTACAATATATTACTCTGATTTTTAGATATACTTAGTATAGAAAAATATATAAATATATGTGATCTTTCTCCTTTGCCTTGTAGATTTCTTTTATTTTTTGAAACTGGATAATTACAAACTTTAATAAAAATAAAATAATTTACATCTGAAAACCAGAAAGTGACAATTGGAAAAAACCAGCCGTCGTTTTCCGCTGGTATTGCGGTAATGTCCGATAAAAGATTGGAACGACGTCGCTTTCTAGTTTCTTAGAAAAAAACCCCTTTTGTTCTCTTCTAACTTCTATACCACTCTGACCTCTGAGAATTAAAAAAAAATACACACATTGCAATACGCTTCAAATTCACATTCGCTTTACCTCACCGCGGAAAAAGAAAAACAGAAGAAGAAGAAGAAGGTCTTCGATGGCTTCCAATGGCGTCGATGAGCAGATTAAGTTGGTGGAAGGACCTGCTGGTTATGTGCTCGAAGATGTTCCTCACTTGAGCGATTACATTCACGATCTCCCGGTATTACTACTTCCTTTCTCTATCTCGATACGATTCCACTGATTTTTTTCTTTTCTTTTCAATTCGTCATCTTCCTGGATCGTTTGTTATACCCGACTTAAGAATTTGGTATTGTCTCGCCGATTTGGTCCGTGTATATAGGCATATAGCAAATGCAAAATGTTGTTAGTTTTGTGGAATTGAATCTTTATCCCTATTTTTTTAGTAGTCTCCGGTTGTTTCGGGTTATTGTAATTTGGGATTTAGATGAGATCCGGTCGCTATCATGGAGATTTACATATGAATATTTATTTATATTCTCACAGTGCAATACAAATGTTAAATCAATGTGAACGTGGTTATGGATTGGTGCACATGTGATATGCCTACTCGTAGTTGAATATGTTTGACTAGATCTATTGATACACTATCTGTAGTGAAACCTAAGGATACATCATTTATATATAGAATAATGGAACGACTGAGAATTAGAATTATGATTGTATAATTAGTCCATTTCATATTCTGTTTTATTTTTCATTTCTTTGTAAATCACTTTTGCTCATTTCTTTTTTTATGTTCTTGGTGGTTTTACAGACGTATCCAAACCCGTTGCAATCGAATCCTGCTTATTCAGTAGTTAGGTGAGTTGAGCTGATTGTACTTGTGAACTTGATTGATTGTTAGAGATGATGATGGTCAGTTAATTGGGTTCATCTTCTGTGATTTTTTTTCAGGCAGTATTTTGTTGATGAGGATGATACAGTCCAGGAAAAGGTGAAAACTCACCGCTGCGTTTTGGCCTTTTGTTCTCTGTGTAAGTGATTTATGTGATATGTTGTTAGCAGCATGTTGCTAATTTTTTTCTTTTTCGTGTCATTTATAGATTGTTGTTCACAAGGATTCTCCTAGAGGGACACACTTTAGACGTGCAGGACCTCGCCAAAAGGTATTTTCCCCTCGTCCATGAGTTTCCTGTGCTATGCAGCTTCCTCATCTTACGATGTAAAAACTGGTAATGTATGGTTTTAATATTGTGTTTAGGTGTATTTCAAGCCAGCTGATGTGCGTGCCTGTATTGTTACATGTGGTGGCCTATGCCCCGGGCTTAATACAGTAATCAGGGAGATCGTGTGTGGTCTTCATTTTATGTATGGTGTTACAGAAGTGATTGGTGTGGATGTGAGTTCAATTTCTGCTTTTCGACGGTATTTTCTGGGGATGAGAATCTCATTGTGTCACAAACTTGTAGACCGAATACTTTGTTCTGTAACTGCTATTGCATAGTGTAATAGATAGAGCTATGTCAGTTTTAATTTACATATGTAGACTATATAACCTCTAGTAACTGGTGCACATCAAAACGGAAAGCAAATTATAGTTTGGCTATTATTGGTTGAGTAGAATTTTTTTTTGGCTCATCTGGTTTTCGATACTGCAGTGCGGGTTTCGTGGGTTCTATTCCAAAAATACTGTTGCACTAACACCGAAGACAGTGAGTGACATCCACAAGCGCGGGGGAACCATACTAGGAACATCCCGAGGGGGACATGATACATCAAAGATTGTCGACAACATACAAGATCGTGAAATAAATCAGGTATTCGACAATAATTTTGTTTAGTTATTTCAGTTTGTTTGTGTGCTATGGAGAGCAGTTCTAGTAATAACAGTGAGTTGCTTTATTTGTGATATATAGGTTTACATTATTGGAGGTGATGGAACCCAAAAAGGAGCAAGTGCAATATATAAGGTTAGTGAAATGTTGTGTATTATTGTTGGATAGTACCTTTGTAAATCATTTTATGAAGAGAACTGTCTAATTAAATTCCATGGAAGACATTCTACCCTCATTAAAATGAATGTTTGTCTGCTAGAAAACATAAAGAGGCTTCCTAATAACTGGACTGATAAAGCAGTGATGTTCGTGTACCTATTAACATCGAAATGACTTTTAAGTTGGGTGAAGCAGTTGTTTTTGACTGATTCTGCAGGAAATTAGGCGTCGTGGACTTAAAGTTGCAGTTGCAGGAATACCAAAAACCATTGATAACGACATTCCAGTAAGTCCAAGATTTTCATAATTGTAGTTTGCACTCTCAACCTTTAACCTCTTCTCCCATTCTGGCTAGTTCGCAAGTAGCTTGATTTGATAGTATCTCTGATTCAGGTCATTGACAAATCCTTTGGATTTGATAGTGCGGTTGAGGAGGCTCAACGTGCTATTAATGCAGCGCATGTTGAAGCGACCAGTGTGGAAAATGGTATCGGACTTGTCAAGCTAATGGGTCGCTACAGTGGTAAGTTCACAGAAGAGGTATACTAAAAGTAGACCACAAAAGTGTTTTTCCCAACTCTTTTATCTAATCTATGGCTTCTACACTGCAGGGTTCATTGCAATGTATGCTACTCTGGCTAGTCGAGATGTCGACTGCTGTCTGATTCCCGAGTCACCTTTTTATCTTGAAGGCAAAGGAGGGCTTTATGAGTTCATTGCAAAACGGCTCAGAGAAAATGGCCACATGGTTATAGTGGTTGCTGAAGGTGCAGGGCAGGATCTTGTTGCAGAGAGCGTTGAACAGCAAGATGCTTCAGGAAACAAGCTCCTTAAAGATGTAGGACTATGGATGAGTCTTAAAATCAAGGTATCTATATTGAAATTTCAGTCTTATATTCATCTAGAAGACGCGAAAATTCTGTGGGTTTATTACCCTTATTTTCCTTTTCTGCCTTTTTGTAACAGGAGCACTTTGCGAAGCAGAGTGTGTTGGACATTACTCTCAAATACATTGGTACGTTCGCCTCTTCAAATTCAACTCAAGCTACTATATTAGTTCATGAAATACGAATAATAATTCAAACCATTTTTCAGATCCGACGTATATGATCCGAGCTATTCCAGCCAATGCTTCCGACAACGTCTACTCAACTCTCCTCGCCCAAAGCGCAGTCCATGGTGCAATGGCTGGCTATACCGGCTTTGTCTCTGGTCTTGTTAATGGAAGGCATACATACATTCCCTTTAACGTTAGTTTCTCTTTGCCTAAATATCTATCCATGTCATTAGATCACCAACTTCTCATTTTTTTTAATCCTTGATTATTTTCTTTTCTCTGGGCAGCGAATAACGGAGAAGCAAAACAAAGTTGTGATTACAGACAGAATGTGGGCGCGGATGCTGTCGTCGACGAACCAGCCTAGCTTCATGAACCCTCCTAAAGGAACCACCGTGGTGTCTAACTAATGTTTGTCGAAACTTCATTTCTTCATTTGTAATTTTGACCCCAGCGAGGTTTGGATCATATATGTAAGACGGTATTATTTCTCGTGAACTTTTTTTTTCGTTGAAGATACAAAGTTGTTGTGAAGTTATGCTATTGAGAAGAGAGAAACCGAGAGTTTATGTTTGTCGTTACTACCCTTTTCATAAAACTAGACCAACAACAACTACATTCATGCTTCACTTTTCCTTTCTATATAAAAACACAAGATGGAATCGGTTGATTCAATAAACTACTAGTTATATAAGACACTTTTTAATATAAATATAAATAAGATACTTCACAAAAATATTATTTAAGTTTTGATATTATCGTTTATTAATATTTGTTTATTTATAAAAAAAAACTCTAAAAGTATCTCCAAATGAGTCAATATATGATATAAAAATTTCCAATTTTTCTTTTATATTAGAGATTAGTTTTACATCAATGTATTTCTCTATTTTTTCCTATAAAAAATATTCCAAATAGATACTCCGACTTTCTCATACTGTCTTGTCAAGTTCGTCACCTATAAAAACAAAAACAAAAAAAAACATATAAACACAAAAACAAAAAAAACAGTTCTTAACTTTTTAAATCTGACTTTTGTGAGGGTTTATGATTCTCAGTGTTCAAACTTAAGAACCCGCACTCACAAGTGAATGATTGCTTCCACAAAAAGGAATTTCAGGGATTAAATGCAACACATACTCGTTCTTGTGTGGCTTCTTGTGTATCACAAACCACTCTGGGTCAAGGAAAGAGATAGAACGTAGTATACAGACGTATATCACATGCCCCTAGTGATAGATACACAGACCTTGCTTTGTAGATTTTTCTCGATTTGATGTAAGTATGAAGATGTTTAGATAATCTTGGGGCTATAGGATGATTGGATGCAAAACTCCACGATTTCTTGTGGAAGATTCTTTCTCTCTTCTTGAGATCAAAACTCAAACTCATTGTTGTGAGTTTGAATGCAAAGAATAAAGCAAAGAAAAGGAACTCGAAATGAGATTTGAGTGATTGATCGAGAGATGAAGGACGATGATGAGTCGTGATAGAGAGATGAAGGAAATGACAATGATGATGACTGAGAATGGAATTATAAGATTGATTTATCTATTTCCGATTTATAATTCCCGCTTCTGGGTTAAATTGATCGTGTTCATGATTTGTACACTATTCATGAGGGCAATATCTCATCTATAAATAATAATACTATATTTATAAATAAAATATGGTAGGATGGAAACTATATATTAAGAACTCACGTTATACTAGTAGGTACAAGGCATTCCATTTATAAATTATTAAAATTTTAAAATATTGAGATTATTATTACTACTATCAGATTAGTGGAGAGGTTTTTCGCTAATTAATGTTCGTATGATTATTTCACGGAGGAAGCCGAGAAGTCAGTCTCCGTTCAAAATTAATAGTATTTAATCATTTGGGGGCAAAAAGCTTAATTAATTTTTATTCAGATATTTTAGGTTAGAGATTTTAATGGGCTTAGTGGAGTTATTATTGGTTAGTACTGTAGTTCTTAATCTTTTTGAAAATTCAACAAACAAAAAAATCATGTGTTTATTCTAAAATAAATAATGTTTAAACTTTGAGTGAAAATTTTGGTAGTTTGAATTTGAATCTCAAAAAAACTAATGAAGATTTTCTAAATCATAGATTAATTCATGAAAATTTCTGTTTTTTTTTACTAAAACTTATTTAAAATTTATGAATCAATAAAAAGTAAATTTCAAAAATTATTATAATTATATTTAATGATTTGTTGAAGCCGAAAGTATAATATGTCTTCATAGATTCTACGCATACATTCTCCATCTACCTTTATGCAGCTCGTAAAGCCCATATGTCTTCATAGATTCTACGCATACATTCCCATCGTAACGTCAAATTTGCTTTCTAACATTCGGTGTAAATGTAAACCATGCAAAGCGCCACGCTAAATTTGTTTTTCAACAATCGGTATAAAGGATGCAACGTAATGCCAATTTTGCTTTCCAAGAATCAAAATCATGCAAAATGTAACGTCCAAATTTGTTTGCTTAGTCTAATCGTTACTTTGACTTATTTGTTATTAGAATAATAATTTTTACATATTGATTGTTCATTTCAAAACTTATACTCATATGAGTTTTCTTAAATATATACATATATTTGATTATTTGACATGTTTTACTGTTTTTTTTCTAGTTGACAATGTTTTAATTTTACACTTTCTAGTTTAATTTTTAAATTAATAAGTGGTTTTGGAAGAGATGCCGCTCTTTCCTTACTTCAGCGGAGCTTTACCAACCCCGAAACCTCTTATGCCGCACAGAGAATATTCTCTACGTGTGCTTACGATTCTTTAACGTTTCTAACCACCCACTACATATGTTTACTCTTTGCCGGGGACCAAAGAGCTCGAGGAACGTTTTGGTCCCAATTTTATCTACCGATTCTCTTCCCGAGCACTTGCCAGATGTTGCACTGGTTGGTTCTAATATTTATGTCATTGTCGGCTCAAAAAAGAACAATGCATCTTCTAGCGTTATGGTCATGGACTGTCGCTCTCACACATGGCGTGAGGCTGTGAGGCTGTAAGCATGCGTGCTGTCGTGCTGAACGTGTGGACCCATCTGCTTGCGTTCTTGATGGAAAAATATATGTAGCAGGAGGCTGCACAGATCTTGATGCAACTATCTGGATGGAGGTATTCGATCCAAAGACTCAAACTTGGGAGTTTGTGTCTAGTACTGGCGAGGAAGTATGTAGGGAATTTTCTAGTTGCGAAAGTATAGGTTATGATGGGAATGTATGGGTAGAATCTATGAAGACATATGGGCTTTACGAGCTGCATAAAGGTAGATGGAGAAAAAGGACAATCATCGATGACTAACCTATACTTTGGTATGACTATCATCTCAATGTGTGATCGACAATATTCTTTATCGTTCTAGGAGCTGGATAATCCAATAGATTAACGTTCAAATTTGTTTGCTTAGTCTAATCGTTACATCTGTTACTTTGACTTATTTGTTATTAATAATTTTCATATATTGATTGTTCATTTCAAAACTTCTACTCATATGAGTTTTCTTAAATATATACATATATTTGGCATTCTTAGTTATTGTGTTACTACTACTAAATGCGTAAATTATGGTGGAAAAATTGCTGTTTTCTGGCGGGAGAAGTTGTACGTTAACCAGCGTTATCAGAAAACAAATATTTGGTGTGCGGAGATTACGATTGAAAGACGCGAAAAAGGAGAGATTTGGGGGACTCCTGAGTGGTTTGACGTTGTGTTTACAACCAATGAGGAACGTGTTAATTTAACGCATGTTTTTGCTGCTACTCTTTGATTGATCATCGTTTTATTTTCTTTATTTGTAATGGATTGTTTATTTTGCTATATCACAAAGCTTGCTTGAGATTAGACAAGTAAGAAAACACTTTGTAGAGTTTCCTGCTCCCGTTAATGACATAGAACATACTACATAATACAGAACTACAGATACTTGAGATTTTTCTTGGGATACAATTTATTCAAAACATGAATGAGCAAAAAGATAAAAATAATAAAGAAGATTCATACACCTACACAATGGTGTTCTTGTCTTTCTAGATAACAGTTTGGCTGGAGACTGCCAAGAACAGTTAGAACTGAAAGCGTTTTGTTTTTTTTAACCTCTGTAGATACCAGAAGGATCAGCGTTTTGCACAATCCATGGATGCTCCAGAAGCTTGTGCAATGGCAGACGTTGTGAAGACTCCTTGACAAGCATCTATATATATTATACAATAAGGAAATACGTGAGACTTGAGATTCAATAACTACTACTACTTCCACCAAAGTGTATGTGTTAGGTTGAAGGTATTAGAAAAACCTGGCTAATTAGATCCTTTGCAGATCCAGAGACAATTGGTTTGGGAGGGAACTTGAGATCCACTTGCACAATCCTGTTAGAGAGTATATGTATCATCAGACAAACCCACAAGAAACAGACTAGTAATTGTAGATTTCATATGCAGCTAATTTATTTTTTGAACCTTCTGTATGTGTCTGAGTGCTCCATGGCTTCGAAAGGAGGCACACCATAAAGAAACTCGTAACAGAGAATCCCAAGGCTCCAGATATCTACGCTAGCATCATGTTCTACGCTTTCGACTGTAAGAAAACCAAAAGATCACTGTTAATAAAAAAGAATTTAGATGAGCACACCAGAACTAACTTTCATTCATTTCAAGTGTTCCAACTTTACCCATCTCAGGAGGAAGGTAATCTAGCGTGCCACACATTGTCCTTCTGCGGTTAAATGTGTGTACTGACCAACCAAAGTCTGCAATCTTGAGCTCACCCTGATAGTTAAATAATCCATGAATGTTAATACTAGCTTAGTTTCACAATCAAATGGATAGGTGTTACTTACTACAAGGAAAAAAGGTTAAAAGCTTATATCACCTGTGCACCAATTAACAGATTTTCAGGTTTAATATCTCTGTGTATCACATGCTTGCCATGGCAGTAGATGAGGGCTCTCGCCAATGACGCAACATACTGACACAATGAACACATAAGGATATCAGTTTTTCAACAACAAATTAGTTCGAGAGGTAAAAACAAAAAAAAAGGTAGAAGGAAGGACTAACAGTTGCAGCACGTCTCTCGCTAAAGAATTTGCATCTCTGGAGTTCTTTGTAGAGCTCACCCCTAGCAGCGTACTCAAGTATCAAGTAAACTCGTTTCTGCAACAATTGAAGAAGTTTGATAAAAAATCATTGAATAGAAAAGGAGAAAACAAAACATTTGTGACATACTTGATCATAGAAGTAACCGTAGAGCCTGAGTATATTGGGGTGGCGAAGATGAGACTGAATCTCGACTTCTCTTCTGAGCTGATGTTCAACTTGAGATTGTTGAAGCTGGCTCTTGAAAAGAACCTTAAGAGCCACAATGTGATTGCTCTGTTTCATATATATAAAAGCATATATTATATGATATATACATCAGAAAGAACATAAAACCACAGATTATATAATAGATTGTTTTGTTTTGTTTATATATATACTGACCCGTTTTTCTCTGGCGAGATAGACGTGACCGAACTTTCCACGACCAAGAGGTTTACCGATGTCGAAATCGCTTAAATCCCATCTCTTTTGTGAAGCAGCAGCATCTGAAGCCTCCTGATAAAACAAATTGAATTCAGAAAACCAATTGAAGAAATTCACGGAATTCTCAAAAACCCTAATCGTGCGTGCAACACAGAAGAGGAGGAATAAACATTTATCGCTCAATTAATCAAACCTAAACCCAAAGACGAATCGAATGAAACGGAACAAATATTTTGATTGAGAAACCCCCAAAAAAAAAGGATTAGCTTCCAAAATCCCTAAAAAAAAACACTTGACGAAGGAAGCATCAGGTAATTGAATCGCGAAAGTACCTTCTCTTGCTGTTGTTGTTGTGTCTCCGAAGGGATCGCCATTGGAAGAAGAGATCAATCCCTAGAGAGAGGGAAAGAGAGAGAGAGAGAGAGGCCAAACAAATCAGAGACAGTTTTCAAATACAATTTGTTCCAGAGAATATCCAAATCGAATTGAAAAAAATAAGGTGGAGCGGGGGGGGCTTTAAATTAATTAAATAAACTAAAGAGGCAGTTTTCAAATACTATATAAAAAATAAAAAAAAAAAGGAAGAAAAAAGTAATAACGGTCGAATTTTTATTTGGTGTTTGCCACTTGCTACTTTGCCAGGGTGTCTCTGTGGATCGGACCAATCATAAATTAAATTTTACCTTAACCGTGTATGCTTTACTTTGTTTGGATGTCTGTACATTGCATCAAACACATACGGTGAAAATAACAAGATTTACAATTGTAATGAACAAAATATTTATGATATGCCCTTTGCTCACAATTAATATTAATAACGTTTTTTGTTTTGTTTTGGGGTAAAAGCTGGTGTCCAGCCCAATTAGTATCTTTGAGTCTTACAAAATTGGACAGATAACTTAAAAAAACCACAGTACATATGTAGTTTAATTAATGGATAGGGGTCCAATAAAGTTCATTGCATATTGAAATAGAAATAGGCCCATTAAAAAGTAGCGGCCTAAGAAAACAGTTGAAGTTATGTGATGAGAGATTAACCAAATTTGTTAAAAGATGAATTGTGTTTTTTACTAATCATCGTATTCTAATCTGATCGTCGATACGTATGTGTTGAAGAAACTTGACAGATGAACCCCAAAAAAAAAATAGCGTTATAATAACTCCGTTAATTTTGATATATGACTTTATTTTTGCAAAATTTCCATTTTTGTTTTTTGGGGTCATCAAAAAATTTCCATTATCCAGAGCATATATATCGGGAAGGATAAAAAAAAAAACCCTTTATGTTAGACAGTTTGGCTAACGGAAGAGGAGAGTTGCAAAATAAGCCAAAACAAAACACAGTGGAAGAAGAAGAATAGAGACACAACACAAAGAATGGGATATATATATACATTGGAATCTAAAACCCTAATCAGAATCTGTATGATAAACCCTAGCTAGAAGATAGATTGATTGACGAATTTGAATCACGGTGTACCTCTCTGCAGCTTCGACTATCAATCAAAGATGGTAATTGATAACTTCCGGCAAGTTTCAATTTTGATCCTTTTAATTAATTTAGGGTTTGGTTTTTGATCTCTTCCTCCAACGTTTTTTTTTTTTTTTTTTGTTTTCTTTCAGTTTTCGATTGTAGCAATCAATGATACGGAATCCAAAGAGAAGTGGGAACCTTTAGCTCCTAGCAAAGAAGCTCAGGTATTCTCTTTTATATTGTTGAAATCTGAAGCGAGATCTGCTCCTTGTTTGAAATCGAAATTGAACTGTTTTTTTTTTTATTGATCTGCCCTCTTCAGGAGTTTCATCTGTCACAAACATATCATGATGGTCTTCTCAAGCTGCAAGCTAAAGACTACAATAAGGCTCGGGAGCTTCTTGAATCTATCCTTAAGGATCCTATAATAGCTAACTCCAAAGTAAACAAAACTTGTTCTGTTTATTCTAATGCTTTCTCTGAATCATCACCTGTTTTTTTTTTTTTTTTGTTACAAGACATTGAGTCATTTCTTTTCAGGTGGAGACTATTGCAAACGATAATCATCTCCATCATCTCAGGTCAGGCTCCATGTTTTAATTCATCTGGTTACATGTCTAGTAATTCATGTTATGTTTTGTTTCTTAGTACTGTGGTCGCCCATACATAATTTTCTTTTGTTTGCAGATTTTTGGCTCTGAAGAACCTTGCCACTGTATTTCTTGAGCTAGGTTCCAGTCATTACGAGAATGCTTTAAACTGTTATCTTCAAGCTATAGACATAGATGCAAAAGATTCTGTTCTGTGGAACCATCTTGGAACCCTATCATGTTCTATGGGACTACTGAGTATATCACGATGGGCATTTGAACAAGGGCTTCTCTGCAGCCCTAATAATTGTACGTTCTGTTTTTCATTCTTCTGTCTTCTCCCTATATATAATACACATGGAATTCCTAGTTTGTCATGGTTTGAATAGAGAAATATCTACTACTCGTTTATATTTTACTGGTATGTTTCTACATGATTTATAGCTTTTGCAATAGATGTTGAATCTATGATTGCTCGCTGTTCGTCGGTTCACGTTGGTCATATGTGTGGTATTAACTGTTGCATATATGCTTCCCTCTTTCCCTAACCCCTAAAAATTGAATTTGCTTTTGTGCAGGGAACTGCATGGAGAAACTTCTGGAAGTTCTCATTGCCATAGGTGATGAAGTTTCCTGTCTTTCAGTTGCAAATCTGATTTTAAGGCATTGGCCATCACATTCTCGTGCTTTGCATGTTAAACATTGTATTGAGGAAACGGATCCAGCCCCTTTTGCGCCCAAGGGTATAGATAAACTTGAACCTCACCACGTTCGGCTCAAATTTCTTGGCAAGAGAAAGGTGTCTGACATGAATCAGGACTTGAATGCTGCATCCAAGAAGTTGAAAAAAAGTTTGCAAGTTAAACTTACTGAAGCTACATGGGTGGCACTGATAAATATTCTTATTGGGATAATGCAGCCTTCGCGTGAAACTGTGGGCATATCCGCTGATATACCATTAACCATTGAATTAGCTCTTAGCACAGAGGCTGTAATGCAATGTCTGGAAAAGAAGGATAATTTTGTGGATTCTGATTCAAGTATTGTGTCTGTTAAGGATTGCAACTTTGAAAGAGAAAGTGGTGGTGCTGTAAAAGAAAAAGAACCTGTGTTTTCTGAAGAACACCCCCAAGAGAGGCGGAGTACTCGTCTTGAACGGCTTCGGAACCAGAAACCTGAGAAGGATGAGTTAGAATGTGATAATAGCAAGGATCCTAGCAGTGACATCCTTCAATATCTTGAGAAGTTTTTCATTGAAAGGGGATGCAACAGAGTATCTGCTGGTTCTTTCTGCCTTGAGGAATCTGATCCAATTTCTGAACACGCTGTCGTTTCTAATTTTGTGAAGGAAAATTCAGGGAATTATGGTGCGTATCATATGGGTCACTTGCTTCTAGAATATATTGCTAGTAAATGTGAACATCTTTTGACTCGTGATACTGGCTTAAAAATTTTGGAACTAGAAAAGCTCACAAGACACTGGGGCCGAGATCGGAAACCTGAATGCAGTCTTTTTCTCGCCGAGCTGTCCTTTGACCTTGACTCTAAACGGTCAGACAGTCCTGATGGCCCATCATGCATGGTAGAAGCAACATATCATCTCTCTAAGATAATTGAATTTGTTTCCCTTGATTATGCTATCGACTCTACGCCTATTTCTTGGGAAAAAAGTTTTTCTGACTCCGCCTTTAGGAGTTTTCAAGGTGATGAGACTGCTAAGGAGGTGTTAGATTATAATAAAAGATCTTTCTGGGTTCGATATTTCTGGTTGAGTGCACGGTTATCAATTTTGGAGGACAAAAAAGCTAAAGCACTTGAAGAACTTTTCAAGTGTGTGTCATTGTTGGACAAGGAAGGTATTGGAGAAGCTCCTGTCTTAATTCAGCTGCCTCACTGCAGAAGAACTCCAGAGCTGAACATCGACACAATCATTCATGAAATAAATCTGCTTAAGATTGATTTGTTGTTGGAAAATACTATACCTGAGATGATGGAGAAAGAAGTTTATTCGGAGTGTGTAAATTTACTTTCACCTCTTTTATTTTCAAATAAAGACATCTTGCCTGCATACGCTTTGAAAACGGAAGAAGGGCTCTCCTCTGTTGAGTTATCAGCACTTGACGTTTTAATAAAAGCATGCCAGAAGAGTAAGCCTATAGATGTTGAGGTTTATATGAATTGTCATAGAAGAAAGTTGCAAGTTCTCCTGGAATCAACTGGTACGGGAGGATCTGTTGTGACACCTAAAACCCCGTCTAAAGATTCAAGTGAGAGTTGGGATCACTTGGTGGCGGAGGAAGTCAAGGCAATTCTTCTCTGTATCTCTCAAGTGAAGAACTTCCTTGACCAGTCAGGAAACACTGTAAGTCTGAAATTTGTTTTGAAATATACGGTATGGTTTTCAAAAGCTAATAATTTTTGTTTGCTATGGATATGTGATTTCGATCATGCTGGTACAAGCTAACAAGCGTATGAGTTAAAATATACAGATGGTCATCGAGTTTATTTGAATCATTTAACTGCGTCATCTGCTTGTTCCTTGCCTGATATGCTAACTCAAATTACGAAAATCTTCAGGCTCTTGTACTACAGACTACTGAAAGAGCATAAAGTTTTAAATAAATTTTCATGTGTAAATACTAGGCAGAAAATGTACAAGAGATCAATATTGTAACAAATTTATTGTCCTAAGAAAACAAAAAAATGTGGCCGCGTGTATTGATGTGTTGTTTTATGTGCAGAATGGCATGGTTACCCCAAGAGATTGTGTAGCTGGTATACAAGCTTTGCTTTTGACAGTCATGTCATATATCGTGAGGCATTTTCTTTCTAAGAGATATTCAGATTCTCAAAATGCTGATGGGATTGAAGAAGAGAAGAAGTCTTGCTTTCTCGATGCAGTTATTGGATTCTGTAAACTTCAACACCTTGATTCTACCATATCTACTAAGCATCAAGTAAGACATGGTTTACTACCGTTTTTTGCTTTCTTTCATTTTTTTAGTGATATGTGATGAATTTGGGGCTCTCAGTTTGGTGAGACAAATGGACTCTCTCAATTTTCTTTTTAGGTTGAGTTGATCATAGGTCTCCATAATTTGCTTGCTGAATATGGGCTTTGCTGTGCTGGTATAAATTGTGCGGGGGAGGAAGGAGCTTTTCTTAGATTTGCGATTAAGCATTTATTGGCTGTGGACATGAAAGTCAAATCCAGTATTAACTCCCCAGATGGTCTTGATATGGCATTGCCTGACAAATTCTGCAGAAATGAAATAAAATCATTTCTCGCAGAGGTGCATGTTGAGAAAAACGGAAACAATAAAACAGATTCCAAGAATGATGGTTGTGAAGGACAAGTTGATAAAAGGGAAAAAGAACAGTCAGAAGAAGAAAGCAAACCGATTCCGGAACACACTGAAGAAGTTGCTGAAGAAGAAAAAGATGAACTTGAGTTGTCGATCAACAACGCTTTAGATCAATGTTTTTTTTGCCTGTATGGTCTGAATCTTAGAGTTGATGGTTCCTACGAAGATGAGCTTGCTGTGCACAAAAACACTAGCCGGGGAGACTATCAGACAAAGGAACAATGTGTTGATGTCTTCCAGTACATACTACCCTATGCCAAGGCTTCATCTGTGAGTGATCTTTCCTTAACTTTTGTAGGTGCATTTTCATGTGTGTGATAAGTGCGTGCCAAAGTTTATTTTCTTGTACTTGGTGCTAATTTTTTCTGTGAGTAGATGAAATCATATTGCAATCTACCAAAACATCTATTTACTTCTGTAGCTAGGCTCACATGTCAACTGGTGTTTACCAAATAATGTATATAGATTTAAGCATGCATCATGGCACACACAAATTATAAGGTGTTGCAAGTTGTGTTCAGTACATGAGTTGTACCAATAGTAACTCATGCAGCTTATAATTGCAAAATATTTAGTTTTTGACAAATAAGTTATAAGAATGCATCCACATGATATAATACAGAATGTGTTGCTAGCAGTATTCAATACACGTACTGTGTTTTTAAGATAGACTCTGGTAATCTTATAACTGTCCTTCCTTGTTTCAGAGAACTGGTCTAATTAAACTCCGAAGAGTCTTGAGAGCAATAAAAAAGCATTTTTCACGACCACCAGATGATCTCCTAGTTGGCAATGTGATAGATAAATTTTTAGATGACCCTGATTTATGTGAAGACAAACTCTCATACGAGGCTGGTTCTGAAGGATTCCTCGAAACCATAATTAAATGTATAATTCCCAGCAGAACTCTCAGTGAGTACAAGGTATCACTGCTTCACAGGTATAACCAAGCATATTTTTGTTATGAATTCCTCTTGCCAAAAATCACATCCATAGTCTGAAATCGTTTTAGCGGATTCTTTGCATAATCAATAATAATACTGTTGAACAGAGGTAACCATGCAGGATGATCTGAATGTTTATGTATATTCTCTACCCTAAATATCTCTATGAATTTCACATGTCTGATTTTTGTGACAAGCAGACAATGATGAATAAGAATAAGTTTCCTAGAATTTTGTTCTTGTTCTCGTTGAAAATGATGAACCACGAAAGAGAATTTCTGCCACTGCCCAAATACAATTATTTGATTTTTAGATATATATGTAATGTTGGAATACGTAAGAATGTTGTATTAACTTGCTTGCAGTTCCGACCCATATTTGGACGTCTACCGCAACTTGTATTATTTCCTAGCTCAGTCTGAGGAAGTTAGTGCTAGTGATAAGTGGCCCGGCTTTGTTCTCACGAAGGAAGGAGAAGAGTTTGTACAGCAAAATGCAAATCTATTCAAATATGATCTGCTATACAATCCTCTGCGCTTTGAGAGTTGGGAAAAACTTGGCAATATATACGACGAGGCAAGTTCTTTCAGTCATTCTTGTTGTTACTGTCATTATATGTCAACTTCTAGAATATTTCGAATTTGTACCTTTAAATAGGTAAGGAGTAATGAAAAGGATTTACAGAGGGTGGCTTTGTGTCTTTCGGTAATGGGTCTTTATTCATGTTTTGGTAATTAATTGCATATCCCATTTGGTTTCACTTAAATCAGGAAGTAGATTTGTTGCTAAATGATGGGAGTAAGCACATAAACGTTGTTGGATGGCGGAAGAATTCCGCTCTTTCACAAAGAGTTGAGACAAGCAGAAGAAGAAGCAGACGTTGCCTGCTTATGAGTTTGGCATTGGCAAGGTCACCAGATCAACAGGTTATATTTGCCACCTTCATCCATGCTTTATTACTAAGCAGATGACTGAAAATAGATGTTGTTGTTTAGTTTTTTTGGTCAAACCGATTTTTTAATTCAAACCTTAGAAGGTAGCTGTTACAACTGAAAATAGATCTTGCTGTGTCGTATGTCCCCAATTACCATGCTTATAGGTAGTGCCACTTAAGGGAATATGATATCGACTTGAAAATCAACATTAAATATAAATTGAAAGGGAAAAAACTTAATTGACGATTACTTTGATGATATTACTAATAGGCGAGAATGATAATGTGATGTAGTATTCTCCATTTTTCAGCTGTGGTTAGAAATAGTTGACCATAGATGTAAAGATTAGGTTGAAAGAGGTTATGATCAAGCTTTTAGCCATACACAAGCTAGAGACGCTTTTGAACCTATCGGAGCCTACCTATTCTTTCCCCTAAATATTTTATACTCTTATAATGTTATTATTGCTAACTTGAACTACCTACCAGATTTCTGGTGGAAGCTTTTAGTAAGTTTTAGTAAAATGTGAATTTTCGTTAAACCAAAAGAAATCTTACTTTCTATAGAGAGAATAAGTTATAAGCTTGATGATATAATTTTGAGGATACAACATTGAGTAAAACGTGCAGGAATAACCAAGTACATCTTGTATTTTCATGGAGAATTGGGTTTTTGGAGAGTTGTCAGTTTTATTCATGTAGTATATTAGAACTACCTGCTGATGTGTTGATGATGTTTATGGATTGATCCTCTATTGTAGTCCGAGATACATGAGCTTTTGGCGCTGGTATACTATGACAACCTTCAGAGTGTTGTGCCGTCTTATGATCAGCGGTCTGTGCTACCCTCCAAGGATGCGACGTGGACTAGATTTTGTGAGAACTCAATGAAGCATTTCAACAAAGCTTTTGCACATCGGTATAGTTTACTTGTTATTAAAACTGTGTTCACTTTGGTCGATTGCTTAAGAGGCTGAGAATTCTTTTTATTAACCCATCCTGTACAGACAAGACTGGTCTCATGCATTCTACATGGGAAAACTCAGTGAGAAGCTTGGGCTGTCGTATGAAATTGCTTTATCCTATTATGAGCAAGCCATGAAATTGAATCCGTCAGCCGTTGATCCTGTGTATAGAATGCATGCTTCTCGTCTGAAGCTGCTAAATGCGTGTGGGAAACAGAACTTAGAAGCCTTAAAGGTTTGTAATTGACGCTCTATATTTTCAATTTGTAACTACAGCATCGCGGTTTCCAGAGAGTTATGTGTAAATTCAGTCTCAGTTTAAGAAGTCCACTATTAGTTCACGTTTTTTCTTTTGAGGTCCTTAATAGTTTCCTGTCAACTTTCAGGTCCTCGCCTTGTATTGCTTTGATGAATCTATAAAGGATACTGCTATGACAATCATCGGTACAACGACTTTTGGATCCTCCCGTACACTAGAAGAAGGTCGTGATGGAAACTTGGAAGCAAGTTATGCTAAAACTGGAGAAGGATCAATTCAGATGGAAGGGGTATGGCATATGCTTTACAACGACAGCCTTTCTGCACTGGGAATATGTGTAGAAGGAGATCTTAAACACTTTCATAAGGCGAGATACATGCTTGCCCAAGGGCTGTATAGAAGGGGTGGGAGCAGTGATCTGCAAAGAGCAAAAGAAGAACTCTCTTTTTGTTTCAAATCATCCAGGTCAAGTTTTACGATCAATATGTGGGAGATTGATGGCATGGTTAAAAAGGGAAGGTGCAGATACATTCTTACCTTGCCCTTAAATTTTTGACGTAATCTTTGCTCTATAAGAGGTTGTGTAACACTGATGATTAGAATCAGCTTCTGAGAAACAATATGATAAAATGGATGTCTAACTGTTTATGATTATGGGAATCTCATGTAAAACTTTCTCTGTTTCTATTTAGGCGGAAAACTCCAGGTTTGGCTGGTAACAAGAAGGCTCTTGAAGTTAATCTGCCAGAAAGCTCACGGAAATTCATTACTTGCATCCGTAAATACTTACTGTTCTATTTGAGACTATTGGAGGAAACTGGAGATATCAACACACTAGAACGAGCATTTAATTCTCTTCGGTCAGATAAGAGGGTAAGGACGTGATCATTTTTATAAAAGACTTTGCTAGTGGTACCTTTAGTACCCCTTTTTAACACATGACATGAAATTTGATCATCATCAGGTTATCATAAGCTTAATATTGTTTGCTAAATGCTCTACAAATTTTGAATGCAGTTCTCTCTATGCATTGAAGACCTTGTACCAGTTGCAATAGGAAGATATGTAAATGCACTGGTTTCCTCGATGAGTAGGGTTGAGTCTCCAGAAGCAAAAATCAACCCTGATAGTAACTTAGAGAAAATATTTTCCCTCTTTATTGAACAAGGAAGCATATGGCCAGACATATGCAATTTTCCTGAAACAAGAGGTCCAGAAACCTCAGAAAACAGCTTATACAGGTAATCAATTTTGCATGAGGCATAAATATATCCCTGCTTGGGCATTGGATTTTTGCTATCTGATATTGATTTTCCCTTTTGCAGATATCTACATCAATACATCGTATCTCTTGAACTAGACAACAAGGTTGAGACCTTGGAAACCATAAATGAAAAGATTCGAAAGCGTTTCAAGAATCCAAAGTTGTCTAATAGTTTTTCGGCTAAAGTTGGAAGACATGCTTCTCTTGCTTGGTGCCGAGCTCTGATAATAAGCTTGGCATTGATTACCCCCTTGCAGCAAGTATCCTCAGCGGAATGTAAAGCAATAACTCCACCATTTAGTATACTGGAAAACAAACGGGTGCTTTGTGTTGATCTTCAGTCAGAATTCTGGAGTTCTTCATTCGAGGATCCCTCAGAATCTCAAATGCTTGAGGCAAAATGGCGCCCTGTTCTGTCCAAGATCAAGAATGTACTGATTACCAATAAAGTTGTGGAGGAGAATCTGGAGATCGCTTACTCCCTACTTAAAAGTTGCTACAATTTCTTCCGAGAAACTGCTTCAGTGACACTCCCTTCTGATATCAACCTCTATTTCGCACTGCCTCAACTATCAACAGCTGGAGAACTTCTTCCAGGCAGTGAAGGAGTTGAAGTCATTGATGTAAGCATCCCAAGGAAGCTTCTTTTGTGGGCTTACACGCTTTTTCATGGACATTGCGGTAGCATCTCTCAGGTCGTGAAATATATGGAAGAAAATACCAAGGTATCCAGTCTGCTCATTATTTTAGTCTTCTTTTTTCTTGATATAAAAGTCTTTAGTGTTTTAACTTGCAAAACCTACTCACCTAGGTCACGGTTTCTGGACTACAACAGTCATATTCATTTGCATACTTGTGTTTTTAGACTTTTTGCTAGATATTGAAGTTTGGTAAGAGTCATTTATTTAGAAACTGTTTGTGATATCGCAGCCAAAAATGAAGAGAGGAGCCTCAACTTCATCAGTGGTTCCTTCGGTTCAATCAGGTTAGTTACTCGACATGTTTCGTAATGTAAATCCAATTTGAACCACGAAAACCTTGATAGAAAATTCTTGTGATTCACTGGCTTCCACTGTATAATGCTCTCAAGAGATAGGGCCATGTTCCTGCATGATGAACACTCCTTAGATCGCTCTAAGCATGGGGATTCGTTTAGATAGCTACAATTGATTTAATTTATATGTTTGTGTCCTGCGGTTTCTTGTTGTTGATTGTCAAAGAGAGAGAATGCTTTCACTTTATCTCTTACCCCAAAGATCTTAAATAAATCATCCCCATGAAACTGAAGTCATATTTGTTAATGGATAGGTGGAAACAATGAACTGGACGCTGCTCCTAAGCCTGTGCAGGTGATAGTACCCGACACTGCTCCTAAGCCTGTGCAGGTGATATCCGATTCGTTGGGTGGGGATAGTTCTGGCTCCACACCTGCACCATTGTAACAGAGCTTTTCTAATTTCTTCTTTTCATATTGTTGTAACATGTTTTCAGCTAAGGGGAAAAAGGAAAATAGAGTAAATTGTCATATAGCGTTTCTCAATTGGGTGTATATTAATGTATTGTAGGATGATGTAATTGAATTGAATAGCAAGAATGGTCAATCTATTGCAATTTTGATAACTGTATCCACCACAATCCGTTCCTTTTATTTGGGGTTTGTACATTACAGATATATGATTAACTATATGAAACAAAAAGCATATACAAGTGGCAACAATTTACAAAACCTGCAACATGTATTAATTATACAGATGTGTATGAATAAATATTACATATGTTGTGTTTTGTATAATGAAGGTATCTTTGTTGAGATTGTAATCAATGTTTGGGGATCCAACAACCATGTAAACCATAAGGAAGACCATAAGGAAACGTGGCTCTTGCTATTTCTTCAAAGGAGCTTCCATCGAGCAAGATTGCAAAGCTTCCTCCATTTTCCTCACTTATTATCGATATCACCACTCCTTCACGTACCGAGGAATAATATGAAAACTCATATGGAAGAAATCCTGATAAAGCTATATATATGTGTTTTAAACTAACCATCATCCTCATGGATTGCACCGGGTCGAGGCACAAAGAATGGTTCAGATGGTATCATTCCGTGTTCATGCCAGTTCTTCACTTTTTTCTCCACGATATCAACCTGTCTCGTACAATTTATAACAACATGAAATTTTTACTATATACTGTACATACAATTAATATGTACTTATTCAAGGTAAAAGACCTTCTTAAGTTCAAATTCACAAATTTTGGTATGTACGTATAGCATGCAGTAACCATAGGGAAAAAAAATACTTAGTGTGTACAACTTACCTTAGAGAGAGCATTGGGGAAATTACAAGGCCGTTTAGCACCGCATGCATAAACGTAACGGTATTTTTGACCCAAATGCAAAGGATTAATGCTGCACATATCCATCGCTCTCCCATGCTTCTCTGCCTCCACGGCGGTCTCTAGTCTTCCGTATTTGCTCCCGTCCAACGGTATCCTAAATCTCCCGATCCTAACATAAGATCATTTACATTATATATGTAATCAAGATTGAAAATATTATGTAAGTTAGGTAATTATAAACCCTTAAATAATATAATATTACCTAGCATCGGGTAAAACGTCCTGACCATGGGAGGAACGTAAGGTATGGAGACGGAGCATATCGAGTATCCGAGTATCTGCGTTATGTTCGCAACAATCTGCAATGATGACGGTAGCACCATTCTCATCAGCATCTTCATACGCGTTTATGAAGTGAAACGTAACGTATGCTGGAACCTCCACACTCGCCACCTTAACACATATATAAACGTTTATGTTTTACGTAATGCATATAAATTCAAATTTTAGTTAACTAAAGAAACACTCATCCCATAAATATATGATATCTATAAAGTCTATAACCAATAAAAATCCTTAAAATAAATGAATAAAATAAGGCCATTATTGACTCTTACGACTACTCCGGTGAGTTTGGACATGACATGAAGGAAAGCTCCGTCTTGGGGACACCACTCGAACTTGTAAAGTGGCGTCGGCTCAGCTCTAAGTAGATTCTTCACCGAGTACCTCAGGGGCATTTCTGGTACCACAACATAATTTTCCGTCACCGCAAACGAGTGAACCCACCCGGGTCCCCACGACCCGCTCCTACACTTGACTCGCCCCACAACTTCTCTTCTATTCGAACCGGCCTCCATCCTCACGACCCGATAACCCGGTTTAACCAAATCCGGGATTAACGTCCACATCTCCGTCTCCGTCACGATCGGATGCGCTGACTGGATCATATGATCGGACAACCCGTCGTCGTATTCGAATTTACCGATCGTTTCCAGCGTCTCATGGTCGACCAGAATCGATCCTTTTTGAGTCTCCGTGAGACACATGACCCGCCCGTCACCGAGTCGGATCACCCCGGTGTTGGCGTTATCCGTTAAAGACTCACCGGAGAAAAGCCTCAAGATTTCTCCGATCCCGGAGAAAGGGTTCTTGAAGCTGTTTCTGATCGCCGGTTTAGGAGTCTCGGAGAACTCACGGTAACAAAGCCGATTGTGTTTCTTGGCCGCTTTATAGGCGTCGGATTCAAGTAGACGGTGTCCGGCGAATACACGACCACCTTCGAATTGGAGCTTGACGAGTGTGGAGTAGCCGTCGAAGAGGTGACGGAAATCGTGGCCGCCAATGTTCCATAGGCCGGGACCGTTTCTTAGGTACGTACCATTCTGCATGTCATCTTTATCTCATTAATTTTACTGTCCCATTTTTTACATTTCATGTTGTAAAATTTATATATAGAACATATAACCTTAGACTAGACTAATTATATGTGGAAATTAGCAAAAAATAATTAATCCGAATCTTTCTTCTGTAAACCGAACATGGCGTAATTAATGATCTCTTTAGACTTTTAGCTAGTAATGAAACCATGTATAAGAAAAAAAAAGTTTGAATACAAAATAGAAAAATATAGACGCAACTCGCAAGCATCGATATTTGTATAAAAGTTGTTTTGTCCGGTATTGTATATAGATATGCATGTGCCAGTGTGAGTGTGTTTTGTGTGCACGATACATATTTGTGTGAAATTCCACGAATATAAGCTAAAACTATATATACTCCCAGCAAATATAGAAAAATGGTAAGAAGACAAACCAGCCAAGTGGGTATCTTTCCTTGGACAGTAAGCTCACCCTCCCACTTCTCTTGTTGTACACTTGCCCACGCAACATGACATCGTCTCTCGCCTTCCAACTTCTCTATCTCCGGTACCGAAGGCGGCATCGGTGAATTGATTACGGCTCTGGCTGCACCGGAGATCCTCCGAGCAAATAACCGGTGAGAGACTTGGTATTTTGTTTTTATTTGTTGATCGTTGATGGAATTGTCGGAATAAAGATTAGTGAGTCTACTTGACGACAAAACATGATGATGACTCATCATTTCTTTGGTTGTGATCAAAGAAGCCATCTTGGCAGAGATTTTATTAAATAAATATTTGTAGTGAATTTTAGTGTACTGAAAAGAGGGCACAATATGAATTCAAGAAAGGAAATGAATTTTTAGTGAATGTTTGGTGCAACACATGTGATGTATTTATAGGGTCTCGCTAAAGGGCTCTTGTTACAAATAATGGATAGATGCTTATTCAAGTTGATATTATATATTAATTACTGATGGGGTTTGTAGGATATATACTACTTTAATAATAATATATGATACAATATTTTTGGTCATGTTCGTTTTGGAATTAGTGGTGGCATAGTGACCAAAAACATCTTGTTTGCTGAAATTGTAGTGTTAGAATCTCTATGATTAATTGATATATGAACTATTCAACTATTTCTCGTATGCCTACAGATTTCAGGGACGATAGAGACATTCAAGTCAGTCTAACGAGAGGCATCCTCAAAACGTTCGGCTAATTAACACGTACAATATACGTTCTCTTAAAATTGGTAAGTGTGTCATCGAAATCATTTTATGTGTGAGTAAGAATTTCTATTTTGTCAACGCGTAAATATGAATATATATATGATTGATTTATATGGGTGTATTTTATATTTGACTATTCTGTCCGTCCGATGCATTGGTGAATGTAATTTTAAGGTTAATCAACATGTGTGATGATAAGTTATATTGTACGTTTACACTGTTTATATGGGCCATGCAAAGTGGGTGTATATTTAAACATTTTGGGAAATCGTATGATTATTTCCTGAATTAACGCATAAATTAGATAATCAACAAAACAAGGAAAGAAATAGTACTATATTAACACCTTACAAATGATAAAAATATCTCTTTTATCTCTAAAATTGTTGGTACTTTGTTTTAGTTTACTTTCATTTCCCATATTTCAAATAATTTGGAACGAGAAAGACCGCTATGATTGGTGGAGTATAGCTGAATAGTGTGACTGACAGGGAATGCTTCGAAGTGAACATAATACGCCGCTGAAAACGATTGTCGATCAATATATAGTTTACGAAAAAAAAAAACCAGCATAGACCACTTCGTGTCAAGAGTTTGATTCAAGTGGGTTTCTTATATATGGTCAGGTACCTTTTTCGGAAGAAACAAATAATTAGGCTGACAGAGAAACCACATTATTTGACTTTTCTTGTATTTTTGTGTGAGATTTAGAAGTTCAAACAAAAGAATCACCTTTGATTCAGCTATTTGAAGGATCGATGTGACAGTTATTCTAAACGTTTTTTGGTACACGCAACAGTTTACATATACAACCGTAAATACGATAATCGAATATAATGATTTTATGAAACATGTCATTTATCAAAACATGTCATATATAGCAGTCTGTACATATGTTTGTAGTATAACAATATGAAATGTCTTGCACTTTCATCAGTATGTCGGATTATTAATCTAAAGAATATATGCACTTTTGTTTGACATAAAAAAACAGAACATTAATTTATCTTGGTTGCTATATATTTCTACTTTTCTATTGCTGGCTTGTGTACATAGCCTTCTATTATTTTACCTAGTCCATATACCTAATTGGGAAAATTCAAAGAAGTTCAAAATAGAATATGAAGATAATCCAATTTCATATCATATTAATTTACCATATTAGAATTTTAAATTATATAGTACAAAGTCCATGACCACTAATAAGAGAATATTCCTTTTATATAAAAAATATATTAAAACTGCTATTTAATTGGGTCCATATGTTTGCCACATTTGTTTGTTTCATCTGTTATGTGTCTCTAGTCTTGAGAATAATCACTTCTTTTAATCATTATCGGTTATTTCTCTTCTTCGTTAAAATGCTAGTGAATTCCATTTCTTGTATTAAGTTTCTAGGTGAAAACATGTTCAGATGATATATGTCAACTCAGCACCTTAAGCAGTTTTATTATTAACTTCTTTCACCAAAATTTTTTTTATTATACTTCAATAATATTGAATTGAAGATACTTCTAATTCTATATGTAGTATATAGAGATGTACTCATTTTGTCACTAATTTTTTTTAAAAAACATTTAAATACATATACATATTTTTTTTATTTGCAGTTCGCAGATATCATGTGAGAGCGGAAGAAACAAGCTAAACAAGAATTAACTAAGTAATATTTGATTTACTAATTTGGCACAAACAATACTTAATTCTCGTGGTTTTAGTTATTAAATTAACATTGTGCGTCACTCTTAGTGGGATTTTTTGATACAATGTTAGTCGGATTAATCCAGCACATAGATTGACAGATATTTCATTGTCAAGTTTTAATGTTTACATTGCTGATGCAATGTGATAGAACCCATGAGTCATGTCAATATTATCGAATGTATTTAGTCATCTCTACGAAGATAACAAAGAATTAGGAAATGCATCTTCTCTTTAATTTTAGTGGGAAATCTCTGGATTTTCAAATTCAGCTCTTAAATATTTTTTTCTCTTTTGGTCCAATGCTACCTTTAATGATTGAAAATCTAGAAAACATCTGAAAAACAAAAATTTTCCATGAGCCACTAAACCCTAAAAATGCCATCACTAAAGCGTCACGGTGCATGAGATGAGTTGCATTTTAGAACTCGTTAATTGTATATATGTATTCAACGCCCTTATTTTAATTGCTTAATGTCTCTTCATGCCCCAATTGATTCCTACAAAGTATCAAAATCAAACAACATTTTTTTATTGATTTTGCTCACTTGTGGCGGACAAAATCAGGGTTTCCCCACAAAGAAAGCTCCATATATAATTATTTTTATAGTTATTGTTGCCCTCTTCTTAAAGTAAATTATATTAATGTAAATTTGGGGATTGGGGAAACGTTGTCATTAGTTTAAATTTCGCGATTTAACCCAAAAACATCAGCATATCAGTGTCATAGATTAATCAAGAATTTGACTTACAAACCTACGTTATTAATAAAAACAATAACTGCAAAGTTTCAAAAATAAGTAGTGTTTTGACGGGGGGGGGGGGGGGGGAATATTAATAGTGTTTGTATATCTTGTTTGACAAAAATAAAGTGTTTGTTTTTATTCTTGAAATATATGTGTGTATATTTTATAATCCGAACCAACAGAATTTACGTGTTTTGTGGTCCATAATGCTCAAAGACCTAGCTAAAAGGAGATTGATAGAGAAATCAAAAGATACAGCTCTAGGTAATTAAGGTCGGGAAAATATTCATGACAATTAAGGTCGAGGATTAAAAAGTCTAAATAGCAATTCCGTTTAGGAAATCCTGAAATATCTATTCTAATTTATTGTACAATGCTTTTTTTTTTGTCGTCATTTGTTGTACAGAGTTAAACACACTCATTCCCACATATTAGTATTGTTCAACAAATAACAAAGATGACTTTATTAGTGGGCAATTTTGTTTTTTTATTTTAGTTTTAACAAATTTGTCGGTACGTGAAACTAGAACAGTAAAAGGTCAAAAAGACAGCACTAACTTTATCAGCTAGGGTTTCCCTTTCATTATTTTATGGAATACTACTATAACTCTATAATAATCATACATGGAAAAAAAACAGGTTGATTCAAAATATTTTAAACTTTTTATTATATATATGTATTGTTAAACTTGGGGTTAGGTGAATGTCGTAGCCTCGTAGGAAGTTGCATCTTTGCTGGAAGTTCTTTAATTATCACTCGTAAGACTCCAATAAATGGTTCAACATGGTGCGTCTTAGCCCTTAGGGATATTTGTTCAAGATAATATCTAAATTGATTAATTTTATATGTTGTTTCATTGGTCAACTCTCGATCGTATTTCAAATTAGCATAATTGTTCTCCATAGGAAAGAACTCCATCTCAAAAGATAAATAGATAATCCCTTGCAAAAACCTAACAACTCTAGCTAGCTAAACAAAATCTTAGTCTCCAAAACTCGTAAAACAGAGTCAACCAATATATACGTTTGTCCACTACAAAAATAACGGATGAGAAAGTCATTTCACCAAACGATAGATGCGTGACGGAGCATGTTATGACTTATGAAATGAATGGATTTAACATTATTTTTTCAAAAAAATGAATGAAGTGATTAAAATTGCGGTCAGGTTACGAATTGCCAAAATTCCACTTAAGAGGTAAACCAAAAAGGAAAGGTAGATGCCCAAGCCCATCATCAGTGACAAACTTGTACACTGGACGCTTGAGCAGTTGCTCTTTAATTTTATTAAAAACAGAGCCCACCGAAGCAGAGAACGCATTGTGTTCTCCAATTTATTAATTCCTTTTCTCTTTTATTCTTCTATTCCTCTTGCAGCGAAAGTGTTGTCGAGAGAAAAAGAGAGGTCTGAGAACGGTTGTTATCTCCAACTTGCATAGTGGATGATGATGCAGAAGGAGTTTTGTCTAATTAAAATGTATTCACACGCAAGTAAGGAACTCGTAAATAAAAAGATTAGGCTTGAGTTGAACCATCATCTTGATGGTTTAGGTTTAAAACTCTAAAAACCTCCATAACAAGAGAGGTTTCTCTTTGTTCCCGATCAGTTTTTTTTTTCGAGCAATTCCAAACTCGTTGTTGGTCCACTTGGTTCAAGGATCTATATACATAAGCTATAGGACGAGAGCGTAATGATCAAGATACAGGCAAGCCTATCGATCTCAACATCGTTTATATAAGACAGATCAACAAAAACGTCAGGAATAAATTATCTTCATAGACTAATTCGAACACCAAATTAAATCTACTAATTCTCTTCTGTCATGTGGATGTGGTTCACTTTTCACGACATCAACTAGACAAGTAACTACTCCATTGTTTAAGCTAAACAACGTCTCTCTTTTTTTTTCTTTTTTTTTCAAATCTCTACTAAATCTACACACAAAAAAAAGATGTGAATAACGTTGTCCACTTTAATTATAAACCCTTTATGAAAAAGGTTACTATATTTATTCACCTAATGTTTGTTGATTAAATTTATTTTTTTTAATAACGTTGACAACATTATTTACTCAACAAACAAAATAAAAATTGTGGACTAATGGGGTTGATATATTGCAATAAGCAAATATTAAACGTATACAGGAGTGCAACTAGGACTAGGAGAGATTCTAGTCGAAGGAACATCGCGGTCAATTTGCTTTAAAAGACATTTTTTTATACTATATACCATAGATGCGTGGATCATTTCAACTTAACAACAAAAATATGGATTATTTTGCACTCTTTTGATACTGCGGGAGTCTGGGACACTAGTCATTTTGCGATGTAACATCGTCTTGTATATAAGAATTCACCAAGCTATATAATACCATATAAACAAGCCAAAATAACAATAATAATAACACCGACACAACAGTTGAAATATGGCAAAACTCACTAAATACACATGGAGCCACTCTTGTTAGGATTTCGCTATCAATAATGAATAGGAACATAAAGTAAATGGGATTTTACTTAAAAAGTGTTGCTGGAAAGCAAAATGCAATAATTCATGCGAAGGGATTTTATGGGTCGATGGTAACCCAATACGAAAACCCACTTGTGAATTATATGGATTCTAAATTCAAATATAATGTGTGTGCTCCACTCCAGCACTTGATTCACAACTTGTGATTTGTGATAAAGACTTGTAACTTTGTAAGTAAGCTCTTCTTCTTTTCACCTTTCACATATACTCGTCCATTTGTCAATAGACAAGACGTGCATGTATACAAGGGACCGTTTTGATTTTTTGGACGGTGCATGATACTTAAGTTTCTGTACATTACAAGAGAACGGTCTATTACAAATGACATATTCTCTATAGTGTCATATTAATCTGACCATGACTCATATTCCAAATTGACTTGTTAAATCCTCTGGTAAACATGTATTAGAGTGCTTATTTTAAAATTTAGGAAGAAAAGAACTGCCTTTTACCGCCGGGGTTTTTAAGGAGATAATCTCTTCAGTTGCACCAAGTAACAAATGTAGTTGGGATCCAACATATTTTGTAGTATATGAATCCGTCAATATCTTACAGGCACACTTAAAAATGTTAAATCTACTTAGACGGTGGGTTTTATAAGGTCCTATCTGCTATCTTGATCAGTACTATCATCGGCCAATGATTCGTCCTTGCTTCTTTTTTGAAGGACAAAATAAAATTGAGATGCAGTTGGGAACACGACAATGAGACTAGAGAGAGTAACTGGACCAATTAAATTTGACTTCACTTCTGTCCATATCTTCTTTTTCTTTTTGTTTTACAAACTGAATAGTAGTAACTTTTTATTTCCCATGGAGACAAATTGAAAGCAGACTTTATTGGCTTCCACACAAAAATAATAAATACACGTGGACGTTACCCTTCACAATTTCATGGGGGAAAAAAACTCTCTGATAACGTATTTTTCCTTTATAGATATTTAGATTCACTGTAAGTTTACAGTTTACAGTATTATATAATCTCTGCAAAGTAAACCATACGAAACCAATTTATTAATCAAATAGCTCTCTAAATAAAACATTTTAGAGATCATAGGCATGTTGTATTAAAGAATAAAACTAGGACTACGAGATTGACAATTATTACATACTACTGATTAACTACCTTATATTTATATATAATTTGTAAAAAATAATGCATATGGCCAAAAAAAAAGTTACATAAAAATTGTAAAAAATCGATTGTAGACTAGTTTAATATATGGTCATAAAACCTGTCACAAATTTGTAAAGCAAAAAAAAAAAAAAGTCATGCTTACAAAATTTGTCTCAAATTGTTGATGAGAATTACATATCTACTGTTTGACATTTTTTTTACTTACTTAATACTATTAAATTGTGATACTTGGTAGTAGTATTTAACTAAGCTCATAGTACTAAAGTAGTTATTTTTTTTTTTTTTTGTGTGGAAACTTTAGATAATGTGAAAATTTGAACTGCTACGAAGAAATGGGGTATGTCAAACATCGAAATAAATGTTGTCCAAGCTTTGAGACCATATGCCTATTTTTCATTTTTTCAAACAATCCACACAGAGTAATCTCTTGAATTCAGATTGTGACTCATCGTGGACATTAATACAAACCAGACAACATGTTTTGGTGTAAATTGAGAATCTAACCATCTTGCAAAATTGAAAACTACATGGTTACTGTCACATTATTTCCGGCTAAACCCATAGCAAAATATACACAGTTACATTCCCATAACCGGACTACGAGTACGAAGAGAAGGAGAAGAACATCAAAAAAAAGTTATCTAATTCCACAAACATCATCATCATCTTAATTAAAGAGATATCTCAGGCAACGCAAAAACACAGAGACTCCCATCAAAAAACTAAACCCCCACAAAAAAAAAAAAAAAAAAACAGAGAAGATATTACTTTTTCAGGGAAAGTGTTTCCAAGATTCGAAAACTGATGAGTTCAACGAAGAAGAAGAAGCATTGTTATACGTAAAGTCATCTGTATCCGTACCGCTTAACCAAGGAGGCATGTACACTAACTCTTCCAACGAGTCAAAAACCACGAACTCGTTTGACTCGTTTAAACTCGTGGTGCCTAGACTCGGTAACTCAACGATCTCGTCAAGGTCGTCCGAGACTGCACTCTCCTCAATGCTCGTCACAGAGAACGAAGACGAAGAGAACGACACCGTTTCGCTGCTCACACTACTACTACTACTCTCTGACCTCTTATTCGACGTCGTTTCCCCAGTCTCCGACCTTTTGTTCGACGTCGTGGTTTCGCTAGTCTCGGAACGAAGCGGCGTCGTATCGAAGTCCATGAAAGCGGCTTTGGTCGCCGCAGCTCTGACGTCACGAGGGTTGAGCGAAACGGGTCGTGGCAATAAATCAGAGAGCTCTGGGAAATTGAGAATGGCTGAGGTTCCTTTGATGCTCATAGCCGCAACGTCGTGAGCGCGCATAGCCATCTCAGCCGTCGGAAAAGTACCGAGCCAGATTCTCGATTTCTTCCTCGGCTCACGAATCTCCGATACCCATTTGCCCCAGCTCCTCATACGGACTCCACGATACACCGGCTGCATACTACTCTCTTTCTTCTCCTTGTCGGAAGACGAATCCGCCATTGCTAATCTCAAAGGTTGAACCTTTTTTTTTTCTTTTTTTTGTTATGCCGTCCAAGTGTTCGACAAAATGTCAAAGAGACTGATTTCTTCTTTTTTTTTTTTTGCTATTTTAGTGCGAATTTGTATTTAGATTTGGGTTGTTGTAAAAAAGAAAGAATTTAAGGCAAAAAAGAGTGAGACATTTTATTTTTGGGGTGGAATAAGAGTTTTTATAAAAGGATACTTCTTGTTTGTATCATTTGGTGAACAAAAATTTCGAGTTCTAGTTTTTGGAATGTTTCCAAACTCTCTCTCTCAAATGATCTTAAATCAAATGAAGAAATATTAAGTTTTAACTTACAATTTTTATATAAGGGCATACTCTCGTCCTCGTATACGTGGTGGAATGAAGAGGGACCATAGGTTACCTACGAGGTTGGTGTTGTATAAAATTGTTATTTACGATTTTTTTTTTATTTAAAAAGTATATATATATTTTTTTTTTTGTCAACAAAAAGTATCTTTTCTTTTCATTATAACGCGAAAGACGATATATGTTTTTTTTAATCTTTTGCTTTTTTTGTGATGTGACGATTTATACGAGTTCGTAGATTTTATTTTCTTTGCATTTAATTTGTTTTTTTCTTATTTACTTGTTCAGAAGGACTCTCTGATCATCTTTATTAAAGTTGTAAGATGCAGCAGGGCTGGAAGGAACCTACGGTATAGTACGTAGTAGTCGTTTACCAGTTGTGTTGGATTTTATTGAACTCATTAGTAGAAAGAATTTGCTTTTAATATTTTCGTTATTACTCTTAAAATAATGTCCTGTTTTTCAAGAAACATAATTAAAAAAAAAAAAATTGGTCAAGTCGGCAACCCACGGACTAGGATGTACTAACTTCTAGCTATATATATCAAGTACGTACTTTATAAGAAGCATTAAATCGTGCCTTCTTGAACCGCTCAATTCGTTCCAAAAACCTTTAAATAACGGAGACTCTTTTAAACTTCATTAACATTACCATAAGACCTACAGTAATCATAAATATGATAACACGAACAATCTAAAGTCTCATAGTGTAAGTTAGATTAGAAAACCGTACTCCTGGAGTATATTTTTATCATAAATTTCTTTTTACATAACAATAAAACGAAAAACATTATATTAAATCGGGATATTACATTGCAAGCCACTTACCTCCAAGACCAAAAGAAATGGTGATATATACATATCGCATCATGAGATCCTGGAGAGACTATGTCAATGACAATCAAACTAGACTAATGCGTCTAGTTTCCTTTGTAGTCTCATTTTTTAATGACTATGTAAACGCAAGTATAATAGAAAATTTAGAGAATGATAGTATGAAAAGAATTACATACTTTGTGTCGGCTAGAGACGGATGATTCATACTATTTTAATTCTGTTAACTAAAATCACCCAAAGTGAGTGTTTTTGTCATGCAAAATATTTTACCATCATTGCAATGGATCTAATCAAACATTATATATATTACTATCATTTATGAAGAAGTCGTTTTCTATATTTCCTTCGGTGGTAGGGTTCGAAAAAGCCTTCATATTAAAAAGTTGTCCCATTATTACATCATCAATAATGTCGACAATATTAACTAGTGATAACGCGGACTTTTCAAGTTTTTTTTTGCTTTTATCGCCAACAAAATATTTGAATCCACTCCATCTATCTGTATTTGCAGGACTGTTTGTTTTTTTCAGGATGTAAGAAACTAATAAGATCGGATAAAGGCTGAAGCCGTATTTATCCATGAATATGCACTGTAGCTTATCAAATCAATTAAAAGCTCTGAACAAAGTTTTATGTACTATGAATCAATTAATATGCACGATAGCTTATACATCATGCACGTCGTGCATATCATATGGCTCTGAGGACTTCACTTAGTTCTTAAAGCTTCTTTTAGCCAAT
Organism: Camelina sativa; assembly: GCF_030686135.1. Lineage (NCBI taxonomy): Eukaryota > Viridiplantae > Streptophyta > Magnoliopsida > Brassicales > Brassicaceae > Camelina > Camelina sativa. Next base: position 3,363,907 of record NC_141889.1, read on the forward strand.
TAATAGTCAATCTTGTGTGTGTGTGCGTGCGTGTGATATACTACTATATGTTACGAACTTACAGCCAAGGCATTTATTTGTATTTTTGTTTGATCCTTTTGTTATTTACTGAGTTTTTGTTTCTTTTTGCTACCAGATAACTTAGGTTTCAGAATCTTTGTAAAAAATCGTTTGTAGCTAAAGAATACTATAAAATCAAAGAACACTTTTATTTATTACAACAATGATAAGGTTAAAAATTCTGGATAACATGACTGGTTAATAACTTAATATTTGACAACCTTTTTTTTTAAGCAAGAGTAACAAAAGTATGTTTTTAAAGAAAACAAGAAGCAAGAAACTTTGAATATATCCTAAGACAAAAATGAAACTATTGTATATATATCAAACTGAAATCGTCGTAACCAAGGACGGAACAACCAATTGTACATCTTTGTTCCGTATGCACAATTCGTTCATCGTCATCCTCCAAAGACGTCCTCCACAACACAACCCGCACAATTTTTGTCATCATAATTTTACTATTTGTCGGCGTCACCTTTTTTTTTTAAAAAATTTGTTTAGTTTGTTTCTTCTCCACCCACTAATAGTTTGATGAGCTGGAATCAGATATCAACAGCCCAAAATATTGAATGGAATTTATTTAAGGAAAAAAGATTGTGAGTTATCTGAAGTAACGCAGAATGTATGGCCACACATACCAAACTATGATAAAGAATACTCAACTACATCAACTATATGTATTACATGGTTACATATATGAAGTATATGTTGTTATGTGGTCAATATCATACAAATAAAATCTTGGTTTACGGGATCATTTACGCCGATGTTGACCTACTGTTGACTCGTCGGAACCGAAAAGAAGACCCGATCGGATTTGTTTACCCGAACCCGAAACCTGACTCGGTTCAGATATTTGTTGGGTTCAGTTAATGGGCCGAAATTAAATTAAAATTTTGGCCCATTAATTAACTAAATCCTAAAATCGATTCCATCAAAACATCATCGATTCCATCGTTTTAACTTGTCACTTTTGTCCATTTGCGGCCAAGAACAAGATCTCCTTTTCACCTAGGTTTTACTCGACAAAAGAATCGAATCTGTAAAAGAATTTGGTGTTTTGGTTGAAATCGAGAAAAAGTCAGAGTGAGGATTTGCTTCTCGTTCAGATGAGGTAACTATCTCAATTTCCTTTTTTATTTGGTAACATAGGGAACAAGATCGATTCCATCAAAACATCATCGATTCCATCGTTTTAACTTGTCACTTTTGTCCATTTGCGGCCAAGAACAAGATCTCCTTTTCACCTAGGTTTTACTCGACAAAAGAATCGAATCTGCAAAAGAATTTGGTGTTTTGGTTGAAATCGAGAAAAAGTCAGAGTGAGGATTTGCTTCTCGTTCAGATGTTACCAAATAAAAAGAAAATCCGATCGGGTCTTCTTTTCGGTTCCGACGAATTAATGATAGGTCAACGTCGGTGTAAATGTTCCGGTAAACCGAGATTCTATGTGTATGATGTTGATCACATAACAACATATACTTCATATATATGATCATGCAATACATATAATTGATATAGTTGAGTATCCTTTTATCATAGTTGGCTCCATGCATTCTACCATACTTCACCTAATTCACAATCTTTTTTAAATGAATGCCACGATTTAATTCCGAATTGAAAAATAATTAATACAAATGAGACTATGAGAGAGAGAGACTGAAGAAGTCGACAAAATGTGGAAGAAGAACAAAAAAAAAAAAGTCGTACGGAAAAGATAAGTCCAGCTGTCTAGCTAAGTCTACACACTGTTGGTGTTTCTCGACAGCTTTGGACCCTCTCTTTCCTTGACTACGGTTCACGCACCGCGTAACACGCGTCCAAACCGTGACCAATCAAGGCCTCACGTGATTCAATTATTACACCCCCTGCCACCATATTATAAGGTATTATATTAATTGTCACTCAGAGTAAAAAGTACTATATGAGCTAGTATATGAGTATGATTAGTCGACAAAAATGAAGAAAATAACAAAATATCAGTAAAAATAGAAACTTAAAAAATGTGAGATGATGGATAACAAAAGATTACCGAAGGGGATGAAAACGAATATGTCTCGTCAAACGAAGGAGACCCAAAAAAAACAAAAAATCTCCAGAAGCATGAAAAGCTATGTCTCACACTATAGAAAGGCTTGTTTTTGTTGGGGTAAAACTCATCATTATCTAAAGTAAAAATTGTATATGAGTTTGTTTGTCAGATTAGTTACCATTTAGATTTATAGACAAGCCATCTAGCAACCAAAGTCACCATCTATTTAGATTTTTTTTTTTTTAAATCTACTATTAGGGATATAAATATGTCTAATAGACAAATTAGGGTAGTTACTATTTTTGAATGTAATAAACCACAGTATATATGTGGATATGAAAACTGTATTAGACAATGTAAATACGGTAGCAAGACATTTGTATTTCAAAACAGAAAAATATTATTTATACATTAAAATAGGGTGAGAACTGAGAACCTTTTTTTTTCTCTTTGGACGAAAATAGAATGAGTACTTTATCAAACAAATATGTTCGTAAAGTTGATACCGATATTCAATAATTATTCAAAAGTAGACAACTGAATTTAAAAGTAACTATATTATATGTTTAAACTAGATTAAATTACACATTTGTGGCCCCAGAATTTGAATAAGACCTTAAGCATGGGCTTTCACCAGCATGAGCCTGCATATACAGAGTGCTAACTAAAGAAAGTCATTATTAGGACGAGCTTATTTTGAAGACTTCTCCTTTACCTTTGCGCTCGGAGAGAGATTTAGGCCCGAAATTATTTACCAAATTTAGGAACACATTTTAAGGGCCGCCTGCAGGGACTTGTTTTTACCATTACTAGAGGATTTGATGAACAAATGTTTTCATTTTTTGTTTGTTCTCAATCTCTCATCTCTACATCCTACCTGTCTTGGTGGTGATCTTACAATTGGATGTTTTAATTAGGAAAAAAAAAACATATTCAAGTACACACATATAACTCACGTTATATATGTGGTCCTCTTTAGAAATAAGTTGTGCAAGATGATGGTTACAAGCAATACCTATCTGGTCCAAATAGGCTGCTGGCTTTAACGTAGGACACGATATACAAAAAAAGAAATTCCCTTTTAGATCAAGACGAAAAAGAAATATTCCATGTAAAACATGCATGACCAATCAAATGAACTACATAAGTCATACATATACTGAAAAGTATCCCCATCATTTTATGTTTTGTCCTACAAATGTTTGTCGTCGACTATCCACAAGTCAATTATGTAAACGTTCTTTTAGAAAAGATGAATCAAAATCGAAGATCCTTCATTGCTCATATCGCTGTTTTGGGACCAATGATTGAACCTTTTCAACCGGCAACATGAAGTTGATGATTATATGTTTGTTTGCCATTCATGATGAAGATCTTCTGAAAAGGTTATTTCACTGAAGTGGAGCATAACAAATTTGATTCAGACGTGTTTGTTGTTTTGAGAACACTGAAAAAACGTGGTTGAAGTAGTGAAAAGTGTTGCAAGTTAAGTCTTAATTTTTAACTATAGACATTGTTGGAGATATTCTCAAGAAGATCAAGGCTCTCTCAAGTTATATATCTAATTTAATTGTAAGAGCATATACGAGCTCTTATAGTGTGCTGCATCGCTTAGCCATATTTGAACCTTTGAACTGTGTGAAAGAAGTAAGAAGCGTGTCTTAATGTAGGCGATGTAAAGTGAATGATGACGAGCTAAAAAGGTGTCTTAATACTGCGTTTAGGCAACGCGTTTGTGTAAGATTGCTCAAGTAGTTTATACTTTTTTAGTGACATATTATGATTAGAGAAATTGGGCGTTTTGCAACCCCCCTTTTGCTATATTAACGAATGAATCTCTGTTAATTACTTTGAATCTGCAGTCCCAAACCTACTCTGTGGTTTCAGCTTTGAAAAACTCTGTTGTACCAAATGGAATTAAGTATCATATGAAATATGTCAAATCTCTCAGGTTTAGAATGCCAAAGGAAATGCTTCTGCACCATCTTGACCCTTTTATGCATCTCTCTATACCTTTCCTCAGTTATGGACAGTAATATGTTCTTCAAATCAGGAATATCTTTCTCCAACACAAATACCGCAAAAGACTCCCAATTTAGAACTTCGAAGAAGGGAGGCACGAAGTTATCGGATATAATAACCGGGACACACTCATAGAACAATGCTTCCACGACCCGAGGGCTATTGACTTCATGCCCTTTTGGACAGATGCAATACTTTGTGCTCTTCATGTACTCCATGTAACTCTTTTTACCTTTAGATTTAGGTATCTCACTAAATATTTTCATGTCTGGATCTCTGTTACCTCCCCAGCTTTGTAATAGGAGAGGTCTAAGGTAACCGTGCATTCCGCCTGCAAAGAAGGCAAGTATTTGCCTCTGTGAAACAGGTTTGCCTCCAAGAGCTCCAAGTGGTCTCCTAGGAACAAGAATAGTTGTCTCAGGAAGAGCTACATCTTTACCAAGCACAAAACCTTCTGAAACATCAGAATTGCATAGTGCTCTGATGCACTTGGCCATGTACTGCCTCGTCTCAGAAGGAGCCTGAAAGCATGGATTTACAAACGAAGAAGAAACAGATCAAATGGTGTTCACCGAGATCACAAAACAGTGAGATAGTACATAAAGTAGGAATTAGAAAAGAATACCCAGTCATGACAAGCAACAAGAAAATGATCAGATCCTCCAGTTTTGTTCCAGAAATTATATTTGGAGGAAATCATATCCAAGTAGTTCTTCAAAAACTCAATGAGATTCTTATCACTGTGAGAACCAGGGACATAGAGAGTTTCTTCCAACATTTTGGAGCTGAAAGGAAGATAAAATAGGTGAGCTTTCCGGGGGTTCTTTGTGACAAATGTTTTGCTGGACTTGAGCTGTTTCATAAACCATCCTTCAGAAGCATATATGCCTTTCAGCACCGGCTTATGTAGTACGGGTCTTTTGCCTTCCCTGTAGACATATACTTTTAGCTTTTTCTCCATTAGCTCATAGCTCCTGCATTGTGAAAAAGAAAATAGAAGAAGAGACGTATATATCCAGCTAGACACACAACTCATAGCCATTTGACCAAAACAACATCACGTATACAAAATCTTCACAACTGAGAATACTAAACAGGAAATCAAAGATCCAAAGAAAGACAACTGAAACACTTTAGGAATACTGTAGTTTCTCTAAACAAGAAAATTTGAAATAAGAAAAAGTGCAGGGTTGTGGTAATATATAGTCTATGTTAACTAGAAGGATTCCTTAATTATTGATAACATTCTCAACTGGCATAGCAGAAATCAAAAATATACCTAGTAAGATACAGGAGAAAGAGTAATCGAGAGGCATAAAAGTATAATATTAACTCACCTTTTGAACATGGAAAGATTCCAATACAGAGGAGCATGCAGTAAAGGGTCGTTCTCTATCAAAGGTGGGTTCTCAATTTGAGTTCTTGCATACAACAGTTCTTGATCAACAGGGGAAGACGGTTTTAATCTCTGCAAAATACAATGAAAACATCAATAATGAACTACAAAGGTGTAGTAATGGTAGAAACAAGCACACATGATGAGAGACTGAAGAAAAGACATACCAGGGAGGCATGAGAAGTGTGGCTTTGATGCAATAAATTCATCATCTCAGTGATAGAAACCACCCCAGAATTTGATACTTTCATAAAACTTTTAACATCTGAGGAAAGATTATCAACTAAAGGATCGGACTTGCTCTCCAAAATCTCAACTTTCCTAGTATTCTCATAAGCAACGTCAGTATCTTCAACTATCTTCTCGTCTGAGCTGCTGCTCCTAGTTCCTGGTAACAAATCATCAAGAGTTTCCTTATCTTTAGCATCATCCTCTGCCAAACTCTCATGGATTTGATTAGTGTCATTATTATCAGAGCCAAGAAGTACATGGTCTTCCTCTGGACCAGCTCTTTCCCCAACAAGTACATCTGAACTTGTTATTTCCCGTTGAGCGGATCTTGAAGAACTAGTAGAATACAATAAGTCAGCAGCACTGGATGGCCTGATGGGGTGTTCTTCTGTGCTTCCATTAATTGATGATGATACGAGAAACTTATCTTGAGAAGAAGGTAGAGAGAAGATAGCACCATTGTAAAAACGAATGTTGACAAATTGGAAGATTGTGATAAAAACGAAAACTAGACCAGCAAATCTTAACAATTTCATTGCCTTCTTCCAGCCAGATTCCACCAAAATTCAACATGAACACTCCATGAAGAAGAAGAGACAAACCGATCTTAACCACAAATCACAATCTGCAAGGATATAGAACACACGAATTGGGTGTTACAACTGAATATATATATATTACTTACCGTAATTGGATCTTACATCATCAAAACGAAAGTAATAGTATTTACTTAGTATTCAGTACTAAGGTGATATATGAACAAGAAAAAAATCGTGCTATGCTAGAACGAATCTATTCACTCGTTTGGTCGGAGAAATGGAAGAAGCTAACGGAGCTGAATCGAAGCAAATCAAATTAGAAAAAAAAGAAAGGAAAATAAAACTCAATTCCTGCTGCTGCTAGTAAAAAGAAATTAAATTCCGAAACATGAAAAGATAGATAAACTTGTAAAAGGACACAACAACAACAAACAACAAGGCTGCTGAACTAGAGAAGATTATTATTAGTCTTGACAAGCAATTTATATCTTAAAACTGAAATCAAACTATTGGACTAGAGTAGTGGATATATATATATATATATATATATGTTACCGATAATTGTAACATGAACGGGAGAGGAGGAGGAGGAGAATTAACTAAATGAAGCTGGCTCAATCGTTTGTTTCCCCACAAATCTTGCCGGAAGAAAGAAACTCTGACTCTGAGAGAGAGAGAGAGAGAAAGAGAGGGAGGGAATTTTTTTATTACTATTTCTTTTTATATTTTTCCCTTTTTTAAAAATGACAAAAGTCAGAAAAGCACAGCTGTAAAATCCATAAAGTGAGAAATACGGAAACAATATATCGATAGCATAACACATTTTATTTCAATATATCCATAAAAGTATAGATAGCATAACACATTTTATTTCAAAATCTATCTTCCATGTTAATAATATATCGTATTTACTCTATTTTTTAACCACGAGCCCGAGAAGAAGAAGAAGAAGAAGAAGAAGAAGAAGAAGAGATGGGAGGCAAGGAGGTAATGAATAGACCTAAACAAATTATCTTTCTCTTTTATTAGTACTTTTTTACTTGATTTTTGATTTTGATTTTTTTTTTCCTTTGTCGATTGCAAAACTTGTCTTTGAGGGTGCGATTGGGCGATGCTGCATCAAGTTTGCAAATAAGTTCTACCAGCATGTTGATTGTAAAATGTTTAGTTGTGCCGTAACATTTGTCGCTGGAGCTTCTTACGGCGACATCACGGGTGGTGTTGTCAAGGATTGGGACACCAAAGAAAAGCTTGAGCTAGAAAGGAAAGATCTTGAAAGACAGATCCAAGAGTATGAAGCTGAAGCCAGAAAAGTGGTAAGTAGGTAGAAAAGCAAACCCCTCCCTTTATGTGTACTTACTTACCAACCCTAGCACGTCCTTTAAAGATCCCCTGTCTTTTAGTTTTACTACGTTGTGAGATTGATTGATTGATTGAAAGGTTGAGTTCTGATCAGATGAGCGGTTTTGATGTTATTGTTTTCTGCCTTGTGAAGTGCTTTTGACTCTTACCATAGAGTAGAGATATCTTTGGTTTTTTTTTTCTTATGATGGTTGGTTGGTGTTGTGTTTCAGATGGGGAGTTCGGAAGCTGCCAATGCTGTTTAGTAGAATTCAGGGAAATAAAGAATATGCAGCCAGCCACACAGTGCCACCTCTCTGTCTTTTCTCTTTTATCTACAAACTTGTTTAGACCTCTATGCATTTTGGTATTTTCTGTATTCAAGTCGCACACTTAAATTGCCATTTTATATGATGTCCACTGTTTTTTTTTTTTCTTTCCTCTTTCGTAGTCAGCCATGTTTAAGCTCTCAATTCAAGTTATTTTAGTATCCCCCTTTTGCGTCTACTATTTGTTGTTTTCTATTTCCTCTTCTAGGCGCCTGCTTGTACTGTGTTTAGATCTTTCTCCATGTATTTATAACCGACCTTTAGTACTTACAGTCCCCTTGCAAGGGACATTATACCGCCCGCAATCTCAAACTGCTCCATCCATTGTCCAATTTGAGAGCGGCGTGCGTGCGTGACTCCCCCGCCGTTGAGCTTCTTCAGGGCTTTGGTATCTTGAAGAATCTGAAATTGGCTAATAGCTCTCTTCTTACGGATGAGATTCCTGTTTAGATTAAGCAATGCGGCTACTTAGGTGTTCTTGATTTCATAAGGGAACCAAGTAACAACAGGTCAGCTTCCAGAGTTTCTGAGCTCTCTCTCTCTCTCTCTCTCTCTGGTTTGTTCCTCAAGGTTTTAGTAGCTTGGTGAGTTTATGTTATGTGAACCTTATCTGGCCATCAGATACCGCAGGCTTTGGTTTTTTGTTCTCTGTCACTGTCAGGTATTCATCGCACTGATAAAAGTGGGAAGAAGCACGTGAGAGAGTGCGCAGTAGAGTTTTGTAAGGTTGAAGAAACCAAGTGTATTATAGCCTATAATTAGATGTTAGGAAATAATTGGAGAGTTTATGCCTGTACTTGTGTAGTTGAACAATCGTTGTGAGAGGTTTGAGGTACCCTAAAACCTTATCACACATCTCTGAAACTATTCTGCCTTATTTCTGAAACTATTCACACATCTCTGAAACTATTCGTCATTCAAGCCCATAAAATCGCGCCTTATACAGGCCCGGCCCAATTCACGTTTCCAGGTCCATTATATCAGAGCATTTTTTTTTTTTTTTTTTTTTTTTTTTTTTTTTTTTTTTATAACATCATGCTTTATTAAGATTAGAGTATGTCAAAGCATTCTATAATTCTATTTTAATCTCTTTTTTTTTTTTTTTTTTAAATTAAATGTGTGTTTACGAGTTATTTTTTTTTAAAATTGGTTAAATGAAATTTTAGGAAAAAAATAATAATAATAAATTGGTTAAAGATTTCATAGCATACACTTAATTGAATTTTTAAAAGCAGAGAAGAAAATGGTGTCTTGATGAAAAACAACCAAAGGGGCTTTTTCTTTAATTGCACTTTGGAGTTTTGTAAAAAAAGAAAACGAAAACATGGTTTAGTGTCTTATGTTCAAACATGAGCACATTATGTTCAAACATGAAAGAATAATAGTGTTTTGATCTGAACCCTAATGTTTCGAGTGAACACTAGAACCGATTTCAAGTGAGTTAAGCATGATTTGTGTACTATGATTTGAGTTAAGCATGATTTCAAGTGAGTAAAACATGAAAAGAAGCAATAATTATCCTAAAGAAGAAAAATCCAAGAAAGACTCTAGCTAGTTACCTAACTGAATTGTTGTTGTTGTTGTTAGACGAGGAGGAAGAGCACTGTCGAGATGATCCAGATGTAATTCGTTTCCGAAAATACTGACAAAACACACAGACACACACACTCAGGAATTGATTGTCCCAAAAAAACAAAACTCAGATCTAACGATATGGAAAACAATACAATCGGTTCGGGATACCTTAGCAAACATGGTGGATCCACCCCGCATCCGCATCATCATCTCTCTGGAAATTTAGGGTTTCTTCTTCTTTGGTTCTCTGGATTTTGTTGTTCTTATTTTTTTTTTTTGGGTTTAATATTGAAACAACAATGTTTATCAACTTTGTTTACCCATTGATCTCAGGGAAACCAGACTACCATACACCTCACTCATCAACCAAGTCCCTATTACACCAAAAACGATTCGATACAATTCCTCTAATTAACATCCCATTTTTGTATAATCTATATGTGCCGTTGTAGATAACATAATATTGATAAAATAAAGTTGGTTATTTATGATAATGTTGATTATCAACCAAACTTTGCATCTTAATCTCTATTTTTTGTTGTTATTATCATTAATTTTTCATTATGGAAAATGGCTTTCATTACTTTTTAAAAGAAGATATATCTAGATTCAATTTTCTAAATGATATTTTTGCACCATATTTGGTTGTTAAAGAATCAAAATTGACATATAAAAAGATAAATAAGAATTAAAATCTCACCGGACTCTACTATTTATAAACAGCTACAACTACTTTCAACTACTGAGACACAAACAAAACACTAGTTTCTTAACACTACAAACAAAACACTACTCTACTTTCTCAACACTACTACTCAGTTGTTATTAACAAGCTACCGTCAACGAAATTCACAAATCCATTATAGATGATGTCAAATCCCATGGCCTGGAATCCTTCACTGACATCCATCCACCTACTTTAACAGCCTTATCATATTCTTTCCTTACTTCCATAACCTTATCTTCATTCTTTACTTCCATTCTTTAGTCCTTAATTCTTACAACTAACGAATGTGATCATGTCGACCTTTGAACTTAGATATATAATTTATAAATTATTCTTTTTGGGACTCAAAAAATGCAACTACATTTTTTTTTCCTTCTCATGATCGGCATTACAATTTTCTAATTAGTGTATCTCCATGCCTCCTAGTCAGCTGCTCCTAGTACATGTTATTTATCTATACTCTATATAGGACGGCCATCTAGAATTGACTTCATTGTTTCTGGTAGTTTAGTTTTTGTATCCAAAAAAAAAAATCCATAATATTGGATGATACAAGTTCCTCTAGGATGTAAAACTTGCAATTTTTGTTAGTTATGATCACACATACAGTCGCTTCAAAAAAAAATCGAACACCTCCATCACAATATATTAAAAAAAAATTATGTAATAATATATCATAGTTATTATTGTAACTTTTCTTTTTGACACGTATTTTAGAGTTTTAAAAATAAAAAATATTCAGTTTTTATTTAATATATATCATAGTTATTATTGTAACTTTTCTTCTATCATTATGTAAATTTAATATATATTTTTCTAATTTTTTTTAGAAATTTTTTTTTTTGGAATTTTATATTTTATATGAGATATTTTTAAAAAGTAACTATATAAATTGAATGGGATATGTACCTTTTTGTTAATTATATTTCAAACATATTATATGTGAGATGTGCTAACACATCTAAACTCTTTCAATATATTAATTTTTGGTTCGTTCTTGAGTAAGGTTCCGTTTTAGGATGAAGAGTATAATCATTATATTATACTGTTGGGTAAATTACATGTGATGATACCATGTCAAATTTTATAAAATTTCAACTAAATATTTGAGTAGTTTTACTGGTCTATACTTTTTTATATGTTATGCTATTAATTTGAGCATTCTTAACATGTAACTTGATACATAAGAAAATATAACTATCGACCGACAAAAAAAAAGAAAAAGAAAATATAACTATCGACCGACAAAAAAAAAGAAAAAGAAAATATAACTATCGGAATATCACACCAAACACAAACATACTTTCCTCAACACACGTGAAACGAGAAGTTCAATCTTCATCACATTATGTTCAAACATGAAAGAATAATAGTGTTTTGATCCGAGCCCTAATGTTTCCAGTGAACACTAGAACCGATTTCAAGTGAGTTAAGGAGCTGTTGAGTCCCTTCTATCCACATTTGCTTCTCTCTTTTGTTACCACATTCGAATTCAATCACCCTTTCGACGGTTTTCACACCAAAGTAGGCTCGCCCGCTCTACCATTTTTTCTACTCGTCCTCTATGAGCCCATTCTGGTATGTCTCGGCACACTCCACTGACAACGCCTGCAGCAAAGAAAAAACGTCAAACGAATATTATTGGTTTACAAAAAGGTAAGACGATCAGATTAGTAGGAATGCTTATATTAACTAACATTTCTTCGTCTTTGTGAAAGTTCCACCCACATGTTTGTTCTTTGTGAAACTACAAAGGTCGTTTTTGTTTTGTTCTTTGTAAGTTGTAACCAGTCCAAAACGCAGCGTTTCCATGGAACGTTAAATTGTTTTAGGAGTGTTTTTTTGTTAACGTTTCTACAAACGGAGTGTTAGATTTGATAACGGAATTTAGTTGGGGGTTTAAATCGTAAAACAAAAAGGAATAGTTGAGGGTTTTTGTAATAAATTGGCTGGAGAATTTTTGTCTAATTCGTTAGACGATACCAAAAAGGGAAGACTCAGCTTTTTCTATAGAATCGAATCATCGAAGAGTAACCACCCTTAGAACGAGCCCGAGAAGAAGAAGAAGAAGAGAGATGGGAGGCAAGGAGGTAATGAATAGACCTAAAAAAGTTATCTTGCTCTTTTCTTAGTACTTTTTGATTTTGATTTTTTTTTTTCCTTTGTCGATTGCAAAACTTGTCCTTTCAGGGTGCGATTGGGCGATGCTTCATCAAGTTTGCAAATAAGTTCTACCAGCATGTCGATTGTAAAATGTTTAGTTGTGCCGTAACACTTGTCGCCGGATATTCTTACGGCGACATCACGGGTGTTGTTGTCAAGGATTGGGACACGAAAGAAAGGCTTGAGCTAGAAAGGAAAGATCTTGAAAGACAGATCCAAGAGTACGAAGCTGAAGCCAGAGAACTAGAGAAGTGTTCAAGTAGATAGATAGAAAAGCAAAGGAGCGCCCTTCCTTCCTTTTATGTACTTAGCAACCCTAGCCCGCCGTCCTTTAAAGATCCCCTGTCTTTTTACTACGTTGTGAGATTGATTGATCGATAGGTTGAGTTCTGATCAGAACAGCGGTTTTGATGTTATTGTTTTCTGCCTTTTGTAAGTGCTTTTTGACTCTTACCATAGAGTAGAAATGTCTTTGGTTTTTTTTTTTCTTGTTCTTTTGATAGATAAGCTCGATGAGGAACATGTTCTTAGCAGAACCCCGACACGGCCTTGTCTTTTCAAAGGCAATTACAATGACAGAATGGTTATCTCTATTCGATGGCTTGCCGCTCTTGAACGAGAACTTGTTCAAAAAAGAAGCCGAAACTACAAAGGTCGACCAGATAGATATAAGGGGCTTATGGTGTATGGCTAGATGCCCAACGGAAACTTATCTAGTCTGCTCCAAGGAGCTTCCCATCAATGTCCTAAACTGGCCAATGCGCCTCCTCCATCAATCCAACATGGTAAGAATTTTTCTGGTATTGTTTTTATTTTGCGTCTTCCTGATTGTAAAACATTTTTTATTTGAGTAGACTAGAATTATCCAAGCATTCGTGCATTATCCATTAATATTGGCCTTAAGGAAGGGATCAGACAAAAGTAGCTAGACACGAATGAAAAGCATACTCGGAATGGAATTCAGACAAGGGTATAGGACGGGCACATCCATCAAGCTAGCTAGTTAAGAAGTTTACAAAAGACACGACAAGCCATAGAGATAAATTACAAATACTGCTAAACTGGGTTGGAGATTTGCATCTTCTTAGCAAGCAACGCTTCCTTCTTCTTCTCCAGCTCCTGCCGCTTGGCAGACAAGTCCTGAAACCATGAGTTGGAAGATGCATTAAACTCATATAAAACCCAAAGCAAACCTCAAATCTTGTTTCTATATTTAATTTACCTCTATCTCGGAATCATACTTTTCTGGATTGTATGGGGAGTTATATGTAGCTGGGAAGAAAGAAGAAGTATATAATTAGTGGGTTCTTCTTGTTGAATCTCAAAAATGAATCAATAAAATAGATATCATCCTCCGCACAACACACCTACATACCTGCTTTGTATCCAAAGTAGAAAATTCCCGTTTTGAAAGCAAGAGACTCGATGGCGTCTGGAATTCGTCTTGCCATCATTCCAACCAATGCCTGACTAACCTCCTTCGAGGTTTTGAGTTCACGAACTTGGAGGAGACCAAAAAAAAGAAAAAACATGAAAAGAGCAATAATTATCCTAAAGAAGAAAAATCCAAGAAAGAATTTAGCTAGCTACCTACCTACCTGTATTGTTGTTGTTAGACGAGGAGGAGGAGCATTGTCGAGATGATCCAGATGGAATCCCTTTCTGACAATACACACTCAGAAATTGATTGTCGGAAAGGAAAAAAACTCAGATATAACTGATGTAGTATATTTCAGTCAATTAAATTATCAATCCACAATCTGCATTAATCAACTCACTAAGAATACACAAAGTTGTTTAATCTATTCTTAACAGGAATTGGTTTTGTTGTAACAATCTTAACTAACAAACAAATTAAAGAAAATAAACAGAACACAACTAACAACAAACTTTAAATCAAGATTAAACAAGTGAACCTTGGGCAAGGTAATTGACTTGGGAGATAGCTAACCAATCCTAGATGTCTAGGCAACAATCAAGAACAATCCTATGGCTAAGAACACTAATGCAAATCAATCCATTTCTATGGTAGAGATTCCTATGCTAATCAAGTGATAATCAACTTTTTCCAAAGGCAATCACAAAGCTAGCATGCATTAAGAACAAGTCTTAATACCACTAAGCACCCTAATCATCAATTTCCATTGGCTAGGAGTGCAAAGCCCTTGAATAGTTTGGTTTAGGAATTTCATCAAACACCTTCTGGGCAATGGAAATCCTAATGTCTAGATTCAAGCTTGATCAAGGCTTTCCAGCATTATTAACACTAAACAAGATAGGAAACACATAAATAAGGCTCTAGACATCAAAGATCAATCATATATCTCCCTAATCTACCTAGCCCAAAGTTCTAATGATCTACTCACTCATCATCATGATCACACAAAGGAAAGAGTTTGATCTTTGTGCTCAATCATTCAACAAACCAAGAGTAAATAAGCTTAAGAATCATAAGTGGCTGCTAAACAAGAGATAAACAAAAGATCCCTCTCCCCTTAATAGGGTTAGAGTATTTATAGGAAAACAGAAAAGGATCCGGGTCAACCCAAAACAAACCGGGTCAAACCCGGATTAAAACTAAAACAAGTGTGGGTTTAGGTGAACCGGGCAAGCTTAGACCGATTGGGATGGCCGATTGAGATGGCCGGGCATACTTTGGCCGATTGAGCTTCCCGCTGGGTCATCCGCTAGTTTGTCTTCTTGAGCTCCATCGGCCATGGCTCGGCCGATTGACGAGGCCGCGTGGCTCCATCGGTCATGGCTTGGCCGATTGAGCTTGGCCGATGGTGTAAACGGTGATTTCCCCTCTTGAGCTCCATCGGTCATGGCTCGACCGATTGACGAGTTCGCGTGGCTCCAGCGGTCATGGCTTGGTCGATTGAGCTTGGCCGATGGTGATTTCCTGATTCCTTCACACTTCTCCAATTCCACTCCTTTTTGCTTCTTTGCACCAAAACAAGTGCAACTGCTCCAAATGTGGTGAGATTACTCCAAGAGCCTGAGAAATGAGACACTAAATGCATATGCTCCTAATACAACCTAGAATGACAAGATTATGCAACAAAACTATGCAAAAATATGGCTTAAAATCCAACAAAAACACAAGATATCAATAACAATATGGAAAAAAATAGGTCATCAATCGGTTCGGGGTACCTTAGCAAATATGGTGGATCCACCCCGCATCCGCATCATCATCTCTCTAGAAATTAGGGTTTCTTCCTCTTTGGTTCTCTAGTTTTTTTTCTTCTTCCACACGGCCTAGGCAAAGCGTGTCCCGATTTCATTCAAGGCCACAAAAATCGCGTTTACTATCCCAATTCATATTTCCCGGTCCATTAGGTCAAAGCATTCTATAATTCTATTATAATCTCTTTTTTTTATTACTTTTTTCTCTTTTTAATTAAGTGTGTTTTACGAGTTATATAAATAAATGGGTTATAAGAAATTTTAGGAAAAAAAGAAGAATATAAATTGGTTGTAATATCTCATGGCAATAATAGTTGGATTTATATTATTTCGAAATAAGGAAAGTAACAAAATCAGATCCTCCACTCTTGCATATACTCACTACTCACAGTAGTCAAATAAATCAAATTTTAGAAGTGACTTAATTGTTTCTGATAGTTTAGTGTTTCCATCCAATAAAAAAATCCATAATATTGGATGATACAAGTTCCTCTAGGATGTAAAACTTACAATTTTTGTTAGTTATGATCACACGTACAGTCGCTTCCTTAAAGAAAAAAATCGAACACCACCATCACATGATCTTAAATATATTCATTTGGATCTACCGGCCGGATGCATTTAACATTGCAACACAATGTAATAAATATATCATAGTTATCATTGTAACTTTTCTTTTTTCATGGATTTTAGAGTTTTAAAAATAAAAAAATGTTAAGTTTACAAATACTGCATGATGTAAATAGGTAGTAATCGGATTCTGGATTATGTCATTTGATTTAGTCATTTGATTGTTAGAGATTTCACAAGTTCAACTTATTTTTCCATCATTATGTAAATTTAATATATATTTTAACTTCTTTTAAAAGATTTTTTATTTGGAATTTTATATAATATTTTTTAAAAACATAACTATATAAATTGAATGGGATATGTACCTTTTGTTAATTTATATTTCAAACATATTTATATGTGAGATTTGCTAACACATCTAAACTCTTTCAATATATTAATTTTTGGTTCGTTCTAGAGTAAGGTTCCGTTTTAGGATGAAGAGTATAATCATTATATTATATTGTTGGGTAAATTACATGTGATGATACCATGCCAAATTTTATAAACTTTCAACTAAATATTTGAGTAGTTTTACTGGTATATATTTTTTTTATATGTTATTTAAGATCCCATGCTATTAATTTGAGCATTCTTAACATGTAACTTGATACATAAGAAAATATAACTATCGGAATATCACACCAGACACAAACATACTTTCCTCAACACACGTGAAACGAGAAGTTCAATCTTCATCACAATATGTTCAAACATGAAAGAATTATAGTGTTTTGATCCGAACCCTAATGTTTCCAGTGAACACTAGAACCGATTTCAAGTGAGTTAAGGAGCTGTTGAATCCCTTCTATCCACATTTGCTTCTCTCTTTTGTTACCACATTCGAATTCAATCACCCTTTCGACGGTCTTCACACCAAAGTAGGCTCTCCGCTCTACCATTTTTTCTACTCGTCCTCTATGAGCCCATTCTGGTATGTCTCGGCACACTCCACTGACAACGCCTACAGCAAAGAGAAAACGTCAAACGAATATTGGTTCACAAAAAGGTAAGACGATCAAATTAGTAGGAATGCTTATGTTAACTAACATTTCTTCGTCTTTGTGAAAGTTCCACCCACATGTTTGCTCTTCATTTTAAGAACCACCTATTTCAAAAGTAAGAGTATATATATGAGGAACCTCAAATAAATCAAATTTTGAATGGAAGTTGTGTCCCACAAAATAAAAGAACTTACTTGCCAATTTGAATTGATGTTAAAAGATACTTGCTTCCAATGAAGATCCCCTGTCACCAAGTATTCATCCATACTTTTAACTATGTTAGTTTCATCACATGATCAAAGTAGTTTTCTTGGATTACAAGTTACCTTTGCGGGTGCGTTTCAGAAGCTCTTCTCCTCTAGAAACGAAAGTCATCACTCCAAATACATTTCTCTCTTCCAATTCTACGTTCTCCTTTGTTGCATATAGCATTGCTTTGTTCTCGTTATTCCTTTCCATTCTTGACCTTAGAATCGCAGCTCCTCGCAACGCTGAAATCTCTCAACAAACCTCAAAATCAGCTGAAATATATATATATCCATTCCAAACCCAAACCGTAAAATAGTTTCAAAAACCAAACAAGTGTTAATTTAAATACTATGTACCTGTTGCAGCACTTGCCGTTAAAGCCATAACATCTCCGTTAGTCCTAGCGTTGGTCGCAGAGCTAACGGCTGCTGCGATCTGGTTATAACCGGCCCCTATCTCTCCCGCCATCTCGATGCAATGCGAAGCGATGAGAGCTGCTGCAGACGCAACGGCAACCGCAACGGTTGTTGATTCAGCCGCATGCTCTGCGGATGCAACCGCGTTAGATGCAGCGGTTGCGGCTACAACCGCAGCTACTCCTGCGACAGAGACTGCGGCGTGGATCTCAGCGTTGCGAGTTCGGGTTTCTTGTTTCTTCTTCTCCTTCTGATCCTTCAATCTTCTTCCCATTGTTTTCCCTCTTATCATGCTCTTATAAAGATGCTGCATCATGCATATTACACGATTTTCAAAAAAAAAAAAAAAAATCATGCATATTACTCTTTTTATAAATTTCATTAATATGTGTCTAGCTAGTTTCAACTTGATATTTATATGTTTTTTTTGGGTGAAATTTAGAGATCCAATGAGGTAAGAGTAGACATTGGATTCTAAAATGTTTACCAACTATTTTAATTATGTATATGTATTTGCTAATATATGTTTCATTTTCATAATATTTCGTCTACAGTAAATCAGTAATAATCTCATGGCAATAGGACAGTTGGATTTAAATTATTTCGAAATAAAAAGTAACCAAATCAGATCCTCCGCTCTTGCATATATACTCACTACTCACGAGTCACTACGTTACCTTTTTTAAGGGTAAAGACAATGGATTTAAAATAAACAATTGCATGAATTAATCATGACAATTATAATGCTTTTCTCTTTTCTCTCGGTTAATTTTTATTTTATTTTTTATCTAACCAAAAAGTTCCAAAACCAACCAGCTTTTTCTCCTTCTTTACGTCGACTAAAGATATGATTTCGATTTGAGAAAAAGATAAACCGGACAAACCCGATTTAATAGATCATACCTTCATTTCTTTGCCGGTTCTTGGGGTTATTGGAGGACTGGTCTTGTTTCCTTTTTGTGGCAGCAGCTGAAAAAATGATTCACAAGTGTCATTTTTTTACTTTTTCTTGTCAACATTTAAAGTGAAGTGTAAATTAAATATTTAAGTAACAAAACAGTAACTAACTAGAGTTATGCTTTTGGTAAAATCGATTTAATTCTTTACTAACACAACAACAACAACAACTACTACAAAGTCAATAACCAAAAAAAGATAGACAAACTTCACATAAAAAGTGTTCATGCGCAAAGTTTAGTTACTTTTAAGTTTTAACCAAAAACAAACAATAAACTTGTGCGGTCGTGTGATAAAACAAAATCGGGAAAATGCGCTGAATAGGGAAAATTATAATATTTATAAAGTATTTAGCAATTTGTTGAATTGCTATTAGCGAATAGTAGAAAAAAAAAATCTACAAAAACAATTAAATACATTTTAAAGAATTTTATACTAATGTAGTAATGTTGCCATGTACGTAGTAGATTATTCGTAACTAGGACCATACCAGCTGACCGGTTTAGAAAATAGGAAGAGAGGTGACTTACAAAGTCACGAGAAGAAGCCATGGAAGTAGAATCTTCTTCATCTTCTCTGTCTTCTTTGTTGGTGTTAACAAGCGTAGAGAGAAGAAAAGAGTTAGTGTCGGCGGCGGAATTGTTGAAGAAAGCTTTTGTGAGTTCGACGGCGGAAATGCTCCATGATCTCCCTAGAAACTCCATCGTCTCCGTCGGTGTTTCCGGTGGTAACGCCGTCTTCACTTCACGGGTCATCATCGTTGCTGGACCTTCTTCGTCTATGTTTTCTAGTTTTTTCCATGAATTATCTCTTCCGGTATGGCACATCATCACTAACAAAAATCTCACACATCCACTATTTATTTTGACCGATTGAGTAACGTAAATAATTAAGGTAAGAAAAAAAGAAAAGAACTTACATTGATCTAAAGAAGTAGTGGGATTTTGTGTGAAGAGGGTTTTGTGCAAACTTGTCATTGTTGATAGAGATTTGATTGGAGAAGAATCACTATGTTACTTTGGCTATATATGAAAAAGGTTGAATACTGATTCCCTCTTTTTCTTAATTTATTTTTCTTACATTTATACGGAAAGTAAATTACTTTTGTTTTTAATAACTAATACATAAAGAAACATTATAAAATACAGTTTGGTCAAGTTTTGTCCTTTAATAAAGGTTTGTTGTATATTTATAATATATAGACTTTTTATTTTAACCAAACTGCTAATAGAAGAAAAAAAGGTCTTTCTTTGCTTACGTGATTATTCATGATACATTAGAACTTGCACGTATACAATCATCAACTCTATTCTATTAAGATCATTCATAAGTCCGAAAAACATATATAAGTCTAGGCTCATATATATTCTTATTTCACACGTCAATGAAAGAAAATAAAAAGAAAATAGAGATCGAAGCTTACTTACAAGTAGACAAAAGATAATAACTTAATTCTTTACTTTGCTTTCTTTCGACTGCCTCAAAATCGGTTTCGTGGGTCTAAAATAAATAAAACAAAATGATGGGTTTGCCATTTGTGTTCTAATTAATTAAAAAGATCCAAAATAAATTTATATATTGGTAACGAGATAATGTTAAAACCAAAAAAATATATATATATCTTCAGAATTCAGCGTAACGGAAAGAAGGATTTATTTGATGAGCGAAAGGAATATAAACTAAGTTTGTGGAGCCAGAGAGAGTGCATTTGTGATGATGCTAGACAAAGTGAGCCGATATTAAGGAACTTCATCTTTCGCCTTTTTGCCTCCCACTCATATTTATGCATATCTAACAATAAGCCGAATCTATATGATTACTAATCCATTATGATCGTGGTTTCTACCTAGGAACATTGAGTGGGCAAACAACAAAATAAATGTGAATAAAATCCAATTGAGGAAAATGAAAAATAAGAGATGGAGAATGGACATAAATATGCTCTTGATATTACAAATTCAAGCCACTTTTTTTGAGGTTTTTTCTTTTAATCCAGTCTAAAACCTATAGAGTTTATATATTCGATTCCCGGTCAGGTCTATTCCAGTCCTGAGTTATGTTTATGCCCAAAGCTTTATTGAACTAGACTTTACATTGACCGTATAATTTACTACAAGGCCCGAACGAACTAAACCATACATATTAGTGACGCTAGCAATGCCAATAACATATAACTCATGGCTTGATTACATGGCTCTCTCTATCAACAAACAAAACACTCATCAATGTTTACAAACCAGGTGGCTTGAAGAAAGGGACTAAACCAAAGGCGGTTTCAAGATCCAATGGGACCTGTAGAGCCCGTTTGAGTAGCTCGGGGGTGTTGCTCGTATCTCCTTTCCATGTCCCAAACCACGGTCCACCTCCTATCTCCACCGCTGCCATTGAGCTCTTTGTCTCTAATATCACCTGCATCATTATTGACCATAACCAA
The DNA here is from genome assembly GCF_030686135.1 of Camelina sativa. Classification (NCBI taxonomy): domain Eukaryota; kingdom Viridiplantae; phylum Streptophyta; class Magnoliopsida; order Brassicales; family Brassicaceae; genus Camelina; species Camelina sativa. The sequence goes on from NC_141889.1 coordinate 3,385,186, forward strand.
CGTTTATAATCTTGTTTAACTGCCCTGGGACTAGCTAAGACTTTAACTACAGGGATTTCTTCATATTTGCATGCATACCTTGCCTTTACTTCCATCATATAGCCGTTCCCAAATCTGCAACTTCAATTCACCATAACAACTATCTCTGCAAGCCGTAGCTAGCCCAACTTCTGTGGTAGGAGCACGCAGAGGTGTACCCGCTTCATTTGTTCTTGCCTCTAGTTCCACCTGCCACAAGACATTCATCGAGTGTCGGAATCTAGGCATAAAGTATATGATGATGTCAAAAGTGAAACTGAATGGATCCGAGGAAAAAAACAAAATTTACCATATGGGTTTCGTTCTCTGCAGTTATATACCAATAACCCCAGGGAGACATTTCCCATCTAACAACACCATTCCACGGAACAAACTCGTAAAATTTTCCATCATAGTGTACACAAACCTGCATATTTACAAGGTCCCCGAGATTCTGTAAGCTATTTGCCTTCTAACATTGTAGTTTTATTCACTTTCATTGCTTAAGCCGATCTTATTAGTGTATACCAGTGCAGCATTTTCATATGTCTCAGTCAATCCAGGCAACTGCCTCAACCCGCCACCTGCAGTCAAAGCAACTTCTCCACTTGCTCCTTCAAAGACATTACATTGGACCTGTATGAGAGATTGACAAATAAAGCTATCGAACAGGGTTCACGTGTAGTACATGTGGGTGTGTATACACAGGTCCAACTAGATGCCTAAAGTCTGCAACAAGACAATGTAACAGAAGTATGAAATGTTTTACCCAAAACCATTTTCTTGGGAAGCCTCCACCCCAATTCTTCTCTGAGTAAGAAGGTGCATCCCGAAACTCAAACCTTTCACCGCCCCATTCTATCCACCCTGCAAAATCAAGAGATCAAACATAAGAACTAAAATAGCAGTTTCTGCTGTTTATTTCTGTTAGTAACTTAACCGGCCTTTTCCTACTAACTTAAGAAAATCAAGCAAAGCTCACACCTGTGGAAAGGCCTCCTGCCATGCAAATCTGCCAATGAGGCTCAAATACAGGAAAAGCTGCAGGCCAGCCTGCAGTAGATTTCTGTTTGGCTCCAACATCACCCCAGCCGTACACAGGACGAGTACTATACTCCCAACGAGCAGATGTCACAGTTTCCGCATAGTCAGTCCTGCCAAAACAACTAAATTAAATACAAGAAGTTTACAATGACACTATATAATACACAATGAAAACTTGCAGTGGAAAGAAGCAGAATAATTACCGGCCATCATCGCAAATGTGACCTTGATGCCAAAATGGGGTAGCTTGGAATCCTTCAGACACTCTTGTGTTGAAATCCTACAATTTAACGCTATGCTTTATTTATATATCAACATTCAAGAGAATCATAAGAGTGAAAAAAACATGAGATTCCAAATACAAGTAGAAGTACAACACTAATATGCCTATGCTTATGAGTAGCTAACGAGGGAGGAGGGAGAAGAATCGATATGTATAGTATCTTACCTCTGGTGGAACCTCCTTGTTTGGAGGCGTTGCGCCTGGGACAGCACTAAAAGTATTCCCCAAAACTAGCTCATGTCGATCTATGCATTTAGTAAAAAAATGTTTAGGTAATGAACTTTCAAAGTCATGTAAACGAACACTAATGTTTGATTTCTCATTGTCATGGAAACAGCAATCTTAGAAAGGACCAAGAAGAAGAAGAAGGAAGTATACCTCCCCAGAAGTTGTGAGAGTCTTGAGTGTATTGACAAAGATATTTATCATAAGCGCCAAGAATCTGAGCTCCGACACCAGTGAATCTAGGTCCATGTAGAGCCGTTTCCAACGGTGACAATCTCTGACGGAATGCAGGATTCTCCACAGAGTACATAAAGCAAAAACTCTCCTTCTTCTCTGGGATTGAAACCCTAAAATACCATCCCTCGAAGAACTTCCTAGCTGTTCCATCGAAATGGTATCTGTATTTTTCAACAACAACATCGTTTGTATTATTAACAAGCTCTATAAATTTCAGTTTTCAACACCAACCCAATAATAAAAATCAAATCTTTTTTAATGGAAGATAAAAAAGTCCCAATTTTTCAATTTACCCACTGTGAGGAGTCCGGAGCTCGCGATTGGGAGGCGTAGGGATGTAAACAGGCTTCACAGAGATCTTGTCCGTGTTAGATGAAGGAGTTTCACTGGAGATCGAAGCTGAAATGGACCGGGGAAATATTTTTTTAGCCGGAACGAGGGAGCGAGTGATGGGTGATACAGGACGACGAGAGAGCTCAAAGAAAGAGAAATTAGGGTTCATCGAAACAACCAAGCTCCGTATCTCCATCTTAATTGAAGACCGGATTAAGAATGACAAAGAAGAATTATGCAAAAGAATGTGAAATTGTGTGTTCGGTGATTAACTAATTTGTGCAGAGTTAGGTGCAGAGAAGAAGAAGAAGAAGAAGAAGAGAAGGGAACGTGTGGCGGTAAGTACTTACGTGGCAAACACAAAACGTAACGTATTTAGTTTTTTTTTTTTATAATTTTTTTTTTACCTCCACGTATTTATTTAGTTATTTATAAGAAAACTTATTTTTGTATTCCAATTTCCTCCTAGTGATACAATTATTTTGGCTAATTTTAGGTTTTCAAAATACACACAAAACGCTTTAGTTGTTTGAATGATATATAGATATTGAAGTCACTAATTCAATCAGTATTATTTTTTTTTAGTTTTATTATACTTATTTATAGATATAGTTATTATTTTTAGTTTTAGTATACTTATTTCTTACACTAATTGATCCATCGTTAACCATATTTGTACATACATGTAACATGTGGCCATTTAAAAAAAAAAAAAAAAAAAGTAGTGAATCTCAACAATTTTAATTATAGATTCCGGGAAAGAATTATAAACAGTAGTGGATTCCAAAATTTTTAATTGATTTTGTATAAACTGGCACACAAACAACATACATATAAGAAATCATAAACTATGTATACAGAATAGAATATGTATTATTACCGTAAAATTATCAAAAAAATAAAAAAATTCGTCAACAGCAGGATTCGAACCTGCGCGGGCAAAGCCCAATTGATTTCGAGTCAATCTCCTTAACCACTCGGACATATTGACGATTTGGTAATCAAGCTATTATTTTATTTAAATATCTCGTTATGACTTCTTTTCCTAGAGACATAGGATACCCACCTACTCATACAAGCTAGGCTAGAAGTGTCTTCGCTTCGTTTTGATTTTTAATTCTAGACTCAGTTTTATGTTTGTTTGTTGTTGAACTTTAAAAACAAAACAGTACTTCCTACTTTTTATGTAATTGACACCATCCATTGATTAGAACGTCAACGCGAGTGAAGTGAGATTATACCGTGCAAGCATAGTTGGACATTTTCATGTCTCCATAGATAAAGACATGAGAGTTGCATTCAGATACAAAGAACATAACATCCTTTAGTAAATTTAAGAACCATGACTCTTCAACTGATATCAAACTTTATTGCCAATGGAAAACAAATAAAAAAAGGTCTGAAAACACAAATGACATTAAAAGGTCCTAAAATAGAATCCCCAGACAAACCCAAATCGATGAGTTGACAACAAAAGATTTTCCAGTTTTCTTTCTCTACAAGAAATATACAAATCCATTACCGGTCATAATCAACGGTAATTATAAGGAAGAAGATAACATATATATATATATATATATATATATATCTATGCGTCTCCCACAAAGGGTAAAATCAATGATGATGATAGCTCAAATAAGAGAAGAAAGAGAGTTAGCTGTGTAAATAAAATAGAGGATAGAGGAGATGAGTACTTAGAAATGACGGAGTATTTTTTTTCACATGGTACCAGCTCTTCCGGAAGTCGGTTTTGTAGGCTTGAATTTGGAGATGTCAACGAGATCCCCAAATAGCTTGTCCTCTGGTTTATTCTTTGGTTTCATAGGAGGCAGATAAGATGTGGTAGATGTCGATAATGGTACCTGATGCGAAGTCTGGTCTCTGATGGACATACCATACATTTGCTGGTCCAGATATGGGCTGCTTCCTTGTTGCTGTTGATTATAGCCATACCCGTATCCTCCCATTTGGTTTCCATACGCTTGTTGCTGTTGTTGTTGTTGCTGTTGGGCATAGAATTGAGCCATCATCATCTGCTGCTGCTGTTGAGGTGGATAACCTTGCCCTTGAGCCTGAATGGGTTGGTTTGGCATGTACATACCGCCTTGTGGCATTTGAGCATATGGACTGTTGTTGTTAACAGGTTGGCCAGCTTGAGGCATTTGAGCATATGGACTGTTGTTGTTAACTGGTTGGCCGGTCTGGGGCATCTGAGGATATGAATTGTTGTTGTTAACCGGTTGAGCATGTGTGAAGGGAGCCTGTGCCGGATGCATTTGAGAAGAAAACGGACTTCCTGACTCCGCAGTGGGACTAAAGTCTTGGTGCTGAGCTTCCCATGGGGGTGGTGGAAATGCCATACTGTCTTGGGCACCTTCTACACATTACAAAATGACCACAAACATAACAAATAAGAATTATACATGAGACAACTCAATTCCAAACTCCCGAATCCAAAAGAGTGACACGCTTTCACGTTGTTCAACATGTCTCAAAAGATAAAATTTGTAATTTAAACTCAGATATATTACCGTAAGAGGGCTGGTGTGGTTGTTGAAACTGCTGGGGTTGAGCGGGCTGATTGCTCCACGGAGAAGAGACTCCTTGCCCGTATGATGGTTGCTCAAATTGTTGATAACCTATTTGAGGAGAAAATCCATTGGATTGTTGTAATCCAGCTTCTCCAGCTTGGCTATTTGGTTGCTGGTGCGGTTGAGGATTCAAAGGACTACTCTGTGGAGCTGGATTGCCAGTTGGTGCAGTTGCAGGACTTGGATTATTAGTATTGTCTGAGAACATATCAATAAGGGCAAGTGCATTTTGATCTGATGCAACAGGACTTGCTGGTTGAGGTGGTCCAACAGGAACAAGGGCGAGATCATCGCCACTGAGGAGGTCTATTTTAGAATTGGCTGGACCATTAGTTACAGGTGGTGCAGGGAGGGCCAACTGATTTAAAACCCCGTTACCAGAACTTGATGTAGCCCTGTGAAAGTGTTGGACATAGTACAAATCAATAACTATGTAATAAGACAATAAGAACTTTTACCAGGTCACTTGGTCCAAAACCCCAGTTCTTACTTGGTAAGTTAAGAGACAAAACAACACCGTTTATATGAAAATGGTTATATTGTTAATCTGAAATTCAGAAGTACTTTTCGTTTTCACATCCTAGATTGTAATAGTTTTGATGTGTAAGCCATATATCAGGTCAAGCTTGCAGCTAAAATCGGTAGCCCATATCCAAAAACAGGTGATTTTATCCAGCATTCTTGGATGCATAACTATCAAGTTTTGTCTAACGTACCCGTTCACCTGATTACTGCTGTCACCAGTATCAATAAGTGGACCATCAACATCAACAAGGGATTTTCCAGTCTCGGACTTGGGCTTCTCAATTTGAGCAGAAGTGCCAGGTAATCCAGAAGCGATTGCTTCATAACTGGTTAAGACACGCTGCAAGTCATCATTCAAAGCGAGACCTTGACATAACAAACCCTCGTCCCTGAAAAAGAAAATTGCATGGTAAATAAGCTTAATATCAATTCTCATCAACTGGATTAAGTAAGGATCTACAATAATTCTTAATGAAGTTATCTCCCCACCCTCTTACATAAGAAACCATAACCCACACAAAACGTGAATACTACCCCAATCTCGCTTTCAATCTAATACATACAGCTTAACCAGCTGAAACCCATGGTTAATCCACAGTTGCTTCTATTACTTAGGAAATCTGGAGTCTGTGGGACTCTAAACACACATTATCTGTGCCTCTTCAGAAATCAATTGAATTACCATAGAAGTTTACGATCAAATTGCCTGGTGTAATAATATACGCATGCATAAAAACCAATCATTCGCAGCTTAATCTAGTAGTAATATGTATGCATATTACAAAATGAGAATATAAAAAGAGATCTTATCGCACTCTAAGCATTGTAACTTATGTGAGATATGAAAGAGATAACCAAATAGAAAAAGAGAGGAAATTAAAGAGCTCTTACGAAGTTGAGTTGACTAGATGTACCACTCTTTGTTTGTACGTACGACACTGCTCCACCAAATCAACCATCACCTCCTGTTTGAGATCCTGAATAAATCCAAAAAAATGAGCAGAATTATCATCCTGAGATACGTACAGAATCATTAAATGCAATGCCCAAGAAGAATTCAGAAAATGTTCCTCTTATTTAGTATAGCCAACACTTGCAAACAGATAGTTAAAAACACTTTGCAACTAAATCGTGGTACCTCCTTGTTTCCAGGCTCTAATGCACTCAGCATTTCTGCAAGCACATCCATGATACCTTTTGCATTTTGAATCTCCGACAAACTGAAAATAAATTTGACATACAACAGAATAAAATTTTGAGAAACAATACTGAGCAACAAAGGCATACATATACGGCCTAAATAAAACAAGCATACAGACGCAACGTCAACAAAGGCATACATATATGTCCAAAATTCTATGATTTTGTTAAAAAATTATTAAACTTAAAACACGGAGTTGCAACAGAAGATATCTACCTTAAAGTCGGGAATTCTGGCTCTGCTGAAGGTTCAGGCACATCATTACCAGGTCCAGCATTACGAAGATTTGGAGGGTAAGACGTCAAAGGTTGTGTTTGTGGAGGTGTGAACACAGGGGCTGATCTCTCTGATCTCTGAGGGAAAACAGCTCCAGCGCGCTGAAATGAACATGAGTAAGCATTGGTGGTTAGGCAAGAGTAGTGGTAAATTCTAACAGAACTCACAAGAGGATCAAAGAAGAATTAAGTATGACACATATTTAAATTTCAGCATGAGACATCTGGACATCCAGAGTCCAGAAACAATACTCTACTGGAGGAAAAAATCGAAACCCAGATAAACTATATCAAACGACAGTTTCTTTAGACGTACCAACAATTCCTGGTATCCTGCATAGTATTGTGGATATCTTGCCCTAGGACCACCAAAGGCCTCTTGCCATGTATCGATAAGGACCAGAATCTTCTCTTTAACATGGAAGTCCGGCTATATGCATCAGAAAAATTTGGATCAGAGAGAGGGAGAGAGAAAGATAAGAGTTAATTATCCCCAACAAGACCAATTTGGAAGGACCCTTACCTTCTTCTTAACTATCCGGACCATTTCATGAATAACACCTTTCTCAGCCACATGCATATGAACCATGTCACCACAGTTCTTCACTATTGTCTCAAGCAGCTAGAACATAACAATATATGCATGATGAGTAAAAATACTAATATTGCAAGTCAAACGAGAAAGATGAGATTACGTCAAAATAATGAATCAGCATATCATTCTTGTTAGGAAACTTTGTGAGACATAATATCCTCATCTTGTACATTAGTGTCATGAACAAGTAATCTCTGCTCATGTCAACCCCAACTGATAAAGAGAGGACTGACAAAAGCATTTTGAATTTGAAACTAGATGCGTAACTAAAGATACAAGCTATCTAAATGCAGAGTTACAGAAACAACAGTAGTTATATAAATGAAGTAACCACAAAGGAATAGAAGAAAAGGAGACAGTAATCTGGGAGCTCACAGTTAAGGCAAGAAGTTGAGCTTTCGGATTCCTGCTCCCAATCCGTTTTTTAATGCCTTTCACAACATCTTTTGCTTGCCTGCGGAACAGTAACCAGTTTCAAACATCAGGTAGGATTCGTCCAGTTAGTATCAAAACTGAAATCTGATTCTTCCAATCAAAAAGCATGTAAAGGAAATAACATCCCAGCATTAAGAATAAAGCCCTAACAAAGATGAATACATTTTGTTCTATGAGCTGCTGCAACTCTAGTCAGCTGCTAACCCAAAACCATGTCGACTTTAAGATTCATCAATTGATCCCTACAAACAAGCACATCAACAAAAAAAAAAAAAAAACACTTGACCCCTAGTAAACCTATCTCTTTCTCTAGAACCTAAACCAAAATTGGGCAAACAGTAGGCCAACAAAAGTAATCCAATTGCTCCAATGAAACATGGAACTATCAAAATATTATGGTATCTACTTCTCCAGCAAAGACAAAGGGGGGAAAAAATACGAAATTTGATAGCTATCTTAGTATGTGTAAACTCTCTCAACTGAACCAACAAATTCAAATCGATTTTTTAATAGCGACTAATCGAGAACTTAAAAAAAAGGGAGGAGATAAAGGGAAAAAAAAAAACAAAAAATCGGGAGGGAGTAGAGGGAAACATACGCTGGATCGCTATTGAGCATATCACAGATCTCAAGGTTCATAGCCCAATCAGGCCCGATCAGCATCTCGCTAGTCGCTCTCTCAACCATAGCGTTAACCATCTTCGCTTTTGACCCTTCTCTCTCTCCCCCAAACAAATAAAAAAACTTGTAGATGAGAAAAAAAGAGAAAGAGACGAATATTCAAAATCTCAGGCGGCGAAAGAAGAAGAATGAAGCAGCCGGCTGTAAAGATCACGCAATAGAGATTACTCCGGCGAAGAATCTCTCTCCCCCCTCAGGAATTCACGCCCACCCTTCTCTCTCTCTCTTCTCTCTAAGAAAATTGTTTTTTTTGTTTTTCTCCTTTTCTTTTTCCTCTATTGTTAATTTTCCCGGAATTTTTTTTTATTATTATTATTATTTTCTGTTCTTCAGATGATCAGATCATTTAATTAATATATATTTTCACGAAATTAGCAACAACAAAAAAAAAAAGGATACTACAGAACAAAAAATACGGAAAATAAATTAATCGAATATCTTTTCGAAAAGGTCCACTAAAAGATCGCCACGTGGGCATCTCCCTGTGTTTCGATGCTTTTCATCGGACCGTTGATTTGACCCACCCATAAATCCGACGGTTATCTTATCAGTTATATTTTCTTTTGGTTTTGGGAGTTAAATATAGTAATGTAATCCAAATCTAATTAATTTTTTTTTTGCCCGCCAAATCTAATTAATTAATTGAGTTAGGGCAAGAGGATGAAATAGTATATACTATGTTTGCTACTAAAATACTAAAAAGTTATGAAACCGTTAAATAAAAAAAATCCACATCTTGCAAAATTCATTATCAAATGGTGTGATTTTTTTTTTTTTTTTTAAATGGTGAGTGGTGTGATACATACCTAAACCAACTTTGCCACACATAATCTATATTACTCTATTGAGTTTTCAATGTTTTATCACCTTTTCTATGTTGGATGTATTATCTATGTTGGTGCGGGATTTAGCACCCACAACATACCGATCTAAACCGAAGGTAAACCAAATAGATTTTGCACATTAACTAAACTGAGGGATCCCCTTTTGGGCTAGCTAAACGGGCCTATAAGCAGAAGCCCGACGAAGTCACTTGACCGACCTCCGAGACCGCCCTCTAAGCCCGACTTGATCATCAGAAGAGGAAATTTACCATATTTGAAGATCAGAGATTTAAGGAAAATAGACTTATTTTATAATCAATGTATTCATATAAATAGAGAGATATCCTCTTACAAAAAACCCTAGTTCCTCATTGTTCTTGGGCAAAACCCTAACTTCTCTTTCAAGAGATCAAAACCCCTCTTTATTTTCTAGCTTTAATCCATTGTTTTAGAGAGAGATTTTAAATGAATTTGTTCCCCCATTCAAACAAATTCATTGTGTGAATTTCAGATTCAACAATTGGCGCCGTCTGTGGGGAACCTTACACTAAGTTCTACGTTTCTTCTCTCTACTACCAAACCTAAGACAAACCAGAAGATCAAGTTCAACCATCAGAACCGCCACCTTGCAAGGCGATTTCCCGGTAGCTCCCGACAAACTGGAAGATGAATAACCCATCTACGGATTTCCCCAAAGACCAGCTTTCCATAGAACTCAATTTCGTTTCAATCGGAGCTATATTCAGAGAGATATCGCAGTTTCACAGCAGCATACTCTATCCTTCAAAATACAGATCCGCCTGCTTACGGCTAGTCAGCTTCGGGATCGATTTTTCAGCTGAATACGACGAACCACGTTACGCATAACCTAATCATAGATCGCCCCGAGAGTCATCTTTCCATAGAAACCGGTTTCATATTGATCGGACATGTCTGCCGAAAGATATCACCGTTTGTCTGCAGCATACACAATCTGTTAAAACACAGATCCGTATTCAACGCACCACGCAGCCTTCGGGATCGATTTCCCGACAAATTACTATGACCCAGATTACGCACAACCCATCCACGGATAGGCCTTAGAGTCAAATTTCCGGAGAAGGTGACCTCAACCCAATCCGAAGTGTCAATCGAAAGTTATCACCCTATTTCCAAACTGACACATCTTGTTCGAAACCCTAGCTATCAGCTCGTCATCACGAATTGGAGAGTAGTTTGCCGCCGATCTAGAAGAAACAAAAAATCGGTATTCATATGAAACTGAAGCCCCGAGGCTTAGTTTCCTAACAAGATCGACCACGCCTCAATCGGTGCTCTATATCTCAACTTATGACCAGTTATCTTGATCAGATGCAGCCTGTTCGCAATTGTCAGATCCTCTTACATCATGAACTTATTCCCAGCGATCCATATAGAATCTGTAATCGATCTGCATATCAGTTTGAAGCCCCGAGTCTCATCTCTCTTGTGAGACCGACGTCGCCTAGAGCCGAGCTGTCTCAAAGAATTTATCACCGATTTTCCTCAACTGGTGTAATCTGTCAGAACTCTATCGACTTGCGAAAGCAAACCAACTTTTAGCAATGTTTCCCATCGATCTAGAAAGAACCAGGTGTCGTAATGCATATACATCTTAAGCCCCGAGTCTTATGTCTCTAAAGAGATCGACCTCGCCTCAATCCGAGCTGTTTCAAGAAATATATAACAGAATTCCCTCAACTGGTGTGATCTATCGAAACCCTAAAATCGCAGATCCGACCTTTCAAGAGAATCAACTTCGGAAGCATTTTTCTATCGTTCTAGAACGAACCAGACGCCGATCTACATATCAAATTGAAGCCCTGAAGCTTATCTTTCTAACAAGACAAACGTCGAGTTGATTGGCTATTCCTCGCGAAAGATATCACCGTATTTCTGGAACAGGAACATTCAGCCCGAAACCTAAAAAAAAAAGAGAGGAAGCAGATCCACCTTATCAGTTCGCTCTACTTCATGGCTAATTTCGAGCAACCTAGATGAAACCTGTAGTCCATCTACATATCAATCCAAAGCAACGAGGCTTACCTTCGCAACAAGATCGACCTTGTTTCAGCCTCGTAATTCATGAGAAAGCTATCGCTACATCTTCATATTACTAGCAAAATCATAAACTTCATTATCTCAAGACGCTTGGACGAACAATGGAGAAAACAGTCACAACCAACGGTAAATTAATCGATACCTTTCTACTCTTCTTTGGAAATTATCTTCAGCTCTCAACAGCTCACTACATCTTATCAATGGGATTTTTTGTAACTCGTCCCAAAGAGCGGAGCCATGCCTTGCTTATAAAAAAAAGGGACCAGTTACGAACTCGTTAGTTCTTAATAAAAAACAAAAAGCCGCGCCATGCCTCGCAAAAAAAAAAAAAAGCCGAGCCATGCCTCGTATAACCTCAGTTCGGGACTTCGAACTCATTAGTGCTAAAAGCCGGGCTCCACGCTTGCAAATCAAGAATGAACATCCTTTTAAACAGACATTTTCAATTCGTCCTTTGGACAACTTTTCAGTTCTTCGTTGGACAACTTCTCAGTTTGTCCTTCAGAAAACTTTTCAGTTCGTCCTTCGGGCAACTTGAGTCTCAGTTCGTCCTTCGGACAACTTTTCAATTCGTCCTTCGGACAGCTCCTCAGTTCGTCCTTCAGAAAAATTTTCAGTTCGTCCTTCGGGCAACTTGAGTCTCAATTCGTCCCTCGGACAACTTTTTAGTTCGTCCTTCGGACAGCTCCTCAGTTCGTCCTTCAGAAAACTTTTCAGTTCGTCCTTCGGACAACTTCTCAGTTCGTCCTTCAGAAAACTTTTCAGTTTGTTGTTGGACAACTTCTCAGATCGTCCTTCGGACAGCTCCTCAGTTCGTCCTTCAGACAACTTTTCAGTTCGTCCTTCGGACAACTTCTTAGTTCGTCCTTCGGACAACTTCTCAGTTTGCCCTTCGGACAGCTCCTCAGTTCGTCTTTCAGAAAACTTTTCAGTTCGTCTTTGGACAACTTCTCAGTTCGTCTTCGGACAACTCCTCAGTGTCAGGTCGTTCTCAGACACCTCAGTGTTAGGTCATCCTCTGACGCCTCAGATTCAGATTCAGTTTGTGTTCAGACTGTTTCAGTTCGTCTTCAGATAGCTCCAGTTTTAATTTTTCTTCGGACAGCTCCTTTTTCAATCCGTCTTTAGACAGCTTCAGATTCAGTTTGTGTTCAGACAACTTCAGTTTCAGTTCATCCTCAGACAACTTCAGATTCAGTTTGTGTTCAGACAGCTTCAGTTTCAGTTCTTCCTCAGACAACCTCATATTCAGTTTGTGTTCAGACAGCTCCAGTTTCATTTTGTCTGCAGACAGCTTCGAGTTCAGTTCAACTTCAAATAGCTTTAGTTTTTGTTCTAACTAAATCTTTATGATTCTTTGTGAATCTTTCGATATCCTGGCCAGATGCTCGACTCGCGTCAAACCGCAAAAGGGGAATAAGCCGAGCCCAGTATCTCGCTCCCCTCAAACTTTTAAGAGGGGAATAAGCCGAGCCCAGTATCTCGCTCCCCTCAAACTTTTAAAAGGGGAATAAGCCGAGCCCAATATCTCGCTCCCTTCAAACTTTTTATCGAGGAATAAGCCGAACCCAGAGTTTTTATTTCGCACCTCAAACTCTCTGACGAGAGATAAGCCGAACCCAGAGAATTCTTTTTTGAATTGTTTCGCAAGTTCTGGTTTGGACGGATATGTAAGCCGAACCCAAAGTTTTAAATTTCGCCGTCCGACTTCCAAACTGGAACAAAGGAGGTAAGCCAAAGTCCCGTACTTCGCCCTCCGCCAAAGCGCATGTACGCTTGGGTTAAATTACCCAATAAGGATTACTCGATGTAAGCCGGGAGACGTCCCGCCTTGTGTAAAATTCCAAATAGAGTGAAAACTTTATTTCTTGCAAAAATAATTCGTCCAAATAAGGCAACTTCTCAGTATGTCTTCAGACAAGTTTTCATTTCATCTTCGAAAAACGTCTCAGTTCTTCCTTCAGACAACTTTCCAGTTCGTCTTTGGAAAACTTCTCCGTTCTTCCTTCAGACAACTTCTCAGTCGTCCTCTGACGTTTCAGTGCGAGGTCGTCCTCAGACACCTCACTTCGAGTTCATCATTCATTTCGGAGATCACAAACCTAAATAGCCTGCAAAGATTGAGCTTCCTCTTCCGGAATTGCGAGCTAGCTGATCAGCAATGAAGAGAACGACCAACTTACAAAAAATCATTATGATATGCGACACGTCTCAACTTGGATTAGCAACTGCTATGGTGCGTGATGTGAGCACGAGATCGGACACGCGTCCAGCGACGCTCGAGCCAGACCGGGACACCTTTCGGACACTCGTATCACTCGCGGGAAAACTCAGACCAAGAGTTCATCCAGGACTTCAAGAAACAAGATCAACCACTTCGTCCAAGCATTCGTCCAAGAAGACTGAGAGATCGACGCAGTCAAGGCAACCATCGGCGAGACCGTTTGTATGAGGGCGCTAAAGACGTTAGGATCATGACTCGTACTCTTTTTCCTTACTTCGGGTTTTCTCCCATGTGGTTTACCGGAGAAGGTTTTAACGAGGCGACGAGTCCTGACGCACAACATCAGTTCGCGTGCTCGGAATTCAGTTTTCCTAAAGTTTAGATCGAATATTTTTTCCTATAGTTCGGAAACTCGAATGGATAATCGAATCTATCGAACTGGGGGGGGACTAATTGTTGGTGCGGGATTTAGCATCCACAACATACCGATCTAAACCGAAGGTAAACCAAATAGACTTTGCACTTTAACTAAACCGAGGGACCCTTTTTTGGGCTAGCTAAACGGGCCTATAAGCAGAAGCCCGACGAAGTCACTTGACCGACCTCCGAGACCGCCCCCTAAGCCCGACTTGATCATCAGAAGAGGAAATTTACCATATTTGAAGATCAGAGATTTAAGGAAAATAGACTTATTTTATAATCAATGTATTCATATAAATAGAGAGATATCCTCTCATTGTAAAAGATCCAACAATTAATACAAAAAACCCTAGTTCCTCATTGTTCTTGGGCAAAACCCTAACTTCTCTTTCAAGAGATCAAAACCCCTCTTTATTTTCTAGCTTTAATCCATTGGTTTATAGAGAGATTTTAAATGAATTTGTTCCCCATTCAAACAAATTCATTGTGTGAATTTCAGATTCAACAATCCACTTGCAAAATTATGCATATAGAGTGTTAATCGTACGTCGTTAGCTTGAACACTAAATTAGTAATTAGGTCTCTATTAGCTAACCATATTCATGATTATGATATAATTGAGCGTGGTTTGGTTTAATACTTTAATTGAGCACTCTGAAAACTATTGGGGTCAATCTGTAATTATACAGAAGTTTATAACTATCCAATGTTTTTTATCCAACTCTCTTTTACACGCGCCTAATTGATTCTGCATTCTTCTTAATTCTTCTTCGTCTTCATTTCCCAATTTTGATCTAGGGTTCCTCATCTAATTCGAAAAAACCCTATTTTGATAAATCTTCGGCTATCACTGAAAGCAGTCTGGTGAAAAGGGTCTCATCTGATTGTGGATTTGGGGTTTTTGTGTGAGTGTATTTCTTCAATGGCGATCATTGGAGACGCGTTGCGTCAAGTGTTTATGCCAAAGCAAGAGTACGAGAGCCTTACGGAAGAAGATAGAGCCTGGATTAAGCTTCAGAGGCCGACATTAGTGTCGATCGTGGCTTTTCTTTGCTTTGTCATCTTCACTTGCACCATCGTCAGCTTGAAAATTGTATTTCCTTCGAATGTTCTAAAGAGGCCATTTTGCAGCGATGTGAAGCTACAGCCTTTGCCTATGTATGGCAAAGCTCGCGACTCCGATCTGTTTCCCGGTGCTTTTTACTTGACGGATCAAGAAACTGTCGATTACTACTGGATGGTCGTTTTTGTTCCCTCCACCATTATCTTCCTTGTATCGTCTGTTTATCTTGTTGCAGGTGAGCGTCTCAGTTCTGTAGTTTCTGTTTTTATATCTCCACAACTGGGGTTGCGTTTGTGTTTTTGTTTACTGACTCCGTTCGTTGATGTACATTGCTCAGTTCTGAGTGGATTTATGCTACATATCTCTTGACGTTTAGCACATTTTGGCCTGATGACTTGTTGTTTTTTCGTTTGGTGAGGTGAAATATTGCCATAGAGGGTTGATTGATCGATGTGTCCTCAAAACCTGAATGCTTGTTGCTAGGTTTAGTTCATATATATCATTCGTTTTGATTGAAACCACTATATGGTGACAAGTCTAGTTCTGTGTTGGCTCAAGTTTTTTAGGTTTTAGGGGTCAGAGCCATAGAGCAAGTTGTGGACTTTGTGAAATCCAGTTAATTCCTCTGCTAGATTTTGTTTGATTAGATTTTTATATGGAAGAAAATTGGTGGATCTGATATATTACCTTTATAGCTTTCTGTCTCCACATTGCAGCCTTTCTAAGTTATAATTGTCCAAAGTTTTGAGCGTTCTTAGCTTTCAGTTGAACGATAAGAGAGATTTATCAAAGTGAGCCAGCTTTGTTACCACCAGAATTTGATTGTTACATGTTGCCAAATAAATGGAACTTCTTGAGTCGATCCCCATCTATTATCTGTTTTCATTTTTTCCCTTCAAGATGATGGAGACGTTGTTACATGCTTTTTTTTATCCTAAATGGCTCAACCTCTCTACAATATCTCGTTTTTGTTGCCTTTTGTTACTCTTTTCATAAACATGTGGTATGTCTTCTTCTTATATTCTCATTATATTGTTGCAATACTGCAGGAATTTTTGTGGCTTATTCTGCTCCTCACCGTCATGGGTTTCTGAAAGTAGTTGAAAATAATTACTGTGCTTCAAGAAGAGGTATACTCCGTTCTTAGCTTTCCATATTTGTGTTCTGTACTTCCATCCTTTTTAATGCCAGACTTTATCTTCGAAGATTTATGTATAATTCCATTTCATCTTCTATCAGTTACAATGTTTCCACCTTTGCGAATCTTTATGTTTTTGATTTTCTGTATCTTTTCTATTAAATCCACAGGTGGGGTTCGTTGCCTGTCAATTCTGAACATTGTTTTTGCTATCATCTATGGTCTCCTTGCTGTATTCCTCGGCTCAAGCCTTCTGACACTAGGAAGCAGCTGTTCTGTGCCATTGTTTTGGTGCTACGAGATTTCTTCATGGGGTTTGGTAATCTTGTATGCTGGAACTGCTTTCTTCCTTAGAAGAAGAGCTGCTTTAATTATTGACGAAGGAGAGTTTGGGAACAGAAATGATCAGGGCTTGGAGATGCTTGAAGCTAATCCTTTGGAATTCACACCAGATGTTGAGAGACGGGTGAACGAGGGGTTCAAAGCATGGATGGGACCATCGTTATTATCATCTGATGAAGAAGACGAACCCGAGTTCTACAATGAAGTGCCCAATGTAACTAATACTCTATTAAGCAGGCAAAGATCTTAATTTTTGAAAAGAAGAACTTGGTATGACTCGGTGATTGCTTCAGAGGCTCCAAAGATGGTTGCTTCAGAGATTGGGCTCACCAAATTGTTGCCTCGGTGATTCTCGGGTTTCTTTCATGTCACTGCTTTCTGCTGATTATGGGAAGGTTTGGATTCGGAAGATAAATCAGAGGGGTTAGAATTGTTCCGGTTGTAGTCTTGTAGATGTACATACAGTCCGTCGATCATCAAAAAACTAGGTTTGGTTCTTTCTTTTAAGCAGTCCATGGCCGGTTTTGATTGTTTACATTTGTTTATTTTCGGAGTCTTGGGTTTGGAGTATAGGCCTAACTATACATTTTGTCGGTTCACCTTCACATGAACATTAATCGCAGTATAGAAAGATTATTACCACAAACTCTCCAAGTCCTACAGAATCCGTGTATCCACAATGTCAAACTATAAGATTTGATGTAATGCTATTAAAACCTAGATGGTTTATTATCGATTTTATGAATCAGTATAACACAATAGCCAAAAGGTACAATTAAGGAAAAGAATTAAGAGGAATGTGATATCCCTCTTTATCCTACAATTTTTTAACCATTTGATAGTAATATTTTTTCATCTGCATTCTCTATATTCTTCAAAAAATAAAGAACAATAAGAACAAAAATGTTCCTTCTCAAAATTGATAAAGGAACAAATGGAACAAAAAAAGAGAACAAATATTAAAATTCGTTTTTATTTTAAAATAAAGAAAAATATGTTTATTAATAATATTTCAATTTTGTAATATAAAAATTTTCATATTTTCACAATGTATTGACAGAAAAAATATTTTTGATATAAATTTCATGTTAAACTAATCTTAAAGCTTTATTTGAAAACTATATGAATAGTAAAATAAATTTAAGAGACTCATGTTTATATTGTAAATAAAAACTAAAAATATTTTAAATTACTCTTAAAATTTTATTGTAGGTTAATATTAATTAATATTTGATATGACATATCTAAAATTTTATTTTAAAATCAAATGTAAAATTCATTATATATATTGAAAGTAGTATTAGTGTTATCATTGAATTTTGATTTATTTAATATTTAATATATTTTAAAAGACACTTTTATTGTTTGGTTTTTTTTACCATTTACTATTTTGTTCTTTCTCTTCAAATTTTCTTTTCATTCCTCAAAAATTGTTTATTCCGTTCCGTACTTTTCTTTTTATTAATTTTCTTTTTGTTCTTCAAATGATTACCAGTAGGAGCCAAATGTCTACCATGTTGTCTCGTTGAGCAAAATTTGAACCGAGAGATAATCGACTAAATTCTCCTAACCGAACTGAAAATAACTGAATAGTGGTTTGACTCGAACCGACTACCCTAATGCGGTGGGCTAAACAATTTGTTTATTGGGCTTCATAAATGACTTGGCTGGTGTATAAGAGACCCTTGATAAGGATCGTGTTGGAGTTTTTGCTCTTATATCCTATTATATATTGAGAACTACATTTATAAAAATAACATTAAAAGCGTAAAAATTTATATTAGAATATTATTAAAAATAGTAAAAAATATATATATATATCCTTTAAAGATAATTATGACAATTTAACTAGAATAGATAAAAAATTAGTATATTAAAAATAAAATATTTAGAAATATCCATTCTAAACAACTAAAATTTTTATAGATATTATCTGATTTTACAGTGATTTTTTCAACAATAATCCGATTGTAACTACCTAGATGAATGGCTAATAATGAATAACAAAATAACAAAAAAGAAATATTTTAAATTTATTTCAAATAAAATGGTCAGCCCATAGTTTAAGGGTGGGTTAGTAATCTAGTACAGTATAAAAGGAAAAGAACAAAAACAAACCCAAGCGAAACGTGTATTGGATTTTTCGCTCAAAATTGTGTTTTCTACGTCACCGTCGAGAAGGTTTCATCGGACCTCCAGAACCCCAAGCGAATCGCTCTTCTCTTTCTCGGTATGGATTTTTCTCTCTCGTGTAGCGTTTCTCCATCCGATTTCGAGAGGTTGTGTTTGAGTATTTTTCTTGGGCTTTTGCTTCTCTCCCTTCCACATGCAACCTCTATGGACCTTACAAAAGAAGCAGAAGCAGGTTCCAGGCTTCTCTATTTTTTTCTTGTTGAGTGTTTGTTTGTCTCACACTTTGTAGTTACTAATGATCTTTGTTCTGTATTTTTTTTCTAGAAAACGGATGCCGTTTTCCTTGCCAGTGTAACCCATTGCCTACAAAAAAATACTTCCCACCTGATGGTTGGTGGATTGTCGCTCTCATAATAATGACGTTTTGCTTGTCAAAACTGATATTTGTACGTCCAACTCCAGCAGTAGTCAGAAACAACGAATTATCTGCAGCTGAAAGATTGGAAGAGAGAAACAGAAACATAGAAAAATACTATGAGTTACTGAGGAATACTACACACGAAGTTCCTATCTTTAGAGGAGAATCTAAATCCTCCTTATATGCTTTTTAAAAGAGCTTGTCATGGAAGTATCTTTTGGTGGAAACAAAACATTTGTCATCTTAGAACTCAATCATGTGCCATTTTTGAATCGTTTTGTAGAAATCTCTATTGCTGGGATTCTTTTCTTTAATAAGATTTGAAAATTATCTGTTACAGCTTTTGTCTCTCTAGATGTACATACCGTCGATCATCAAGACTGGGTTTGGTTCTTTCTTTTAAGCAGTCCATGGCCGGTTTTGATTGTTTACATTGGTTATTTTCGGAGTCTTGGGTTTGGAGTATAGGCCTAACTATACATTTTGTCGGTTCAATCACCTTGACATGAACATTAATCGCAGTATAAAAATATTATTACCACAATGTCAAACTATAAAAGTTGATGTTATGCTATTAAAAGCTGGATGGTTATTATCGGTTTTACGAATCAGTATCATACCTGAATATTGTGAAAAACTCTTAGATAAACCAATATAACACGAAGAAAATAAGTTGGGGATCATAATGAGGATGTGAACTTTTGGAATACAGAGTTAATTTCTTGAGAACGAGTTACTTTTCCGCTATATAATCAACAGTATCATGTCCAGAGTTGACAGAGCTACACATTGAAAAATTAGAAACAAGAAAATTAGACATACACATACGGGATCAAAAAATTGAAGGCGGGAATGAATGTCCCTTCAGAGCTTTATGAACAAAACCAGCCTTTCTTTCCTATCTGCAACTCTTCAAAAGGTAAGATGATGGACTTGAATAGCCTCCCGGAGAAGCTGCGGATACCATTGTTTTCCCTGGTGTCCCACAATCGCTGAAGTCTAAGGTGCGACGCTCCACCTACATTTCAACAGAGAACTGGTTCAGTGTAAGTCAATTTATAAACTCAAACTGTTATTCCTCTTATCTCTACCAAGTTCAGCATCTAATTTCAACATTTAGCTAGACCAAGATTGAGGAAGAGAGTCGATAAGGTCTTATAAATGCCAAACCTGGGATCGGTTTCCAAGCTGATCGTGAGAAAGGTGATGATTTTCTTTCCCTTGAATAGACTTGTTTAGCTGTCTCTTCTTGAGTATTGTTTCAGGTGTGTCATTACCTAAAACTTCCAAGGCATCTGCATATGCCGTAGCTGAGTGTTCACTCAAATGCTTCATCAGTCCTATGGCATCATAACTTCTCTCCCCGGGACTCATAAAGCACCCAATATCCTGGAAAGAAAAGAAAAACAACAAAGAATCCACGTCCATTAACAAACGCTTTAATCTAAAACAAAAAGTAGAACATCCAGAGACTAAGTTCATTCAAAGTTACTCCAACTCATATATTTACCTCAAATGTAATTTCTGGAGGCAACTTTGGACTTTGCAAGAAAGAACCAAAGAGTAAAGGAGATTTCCAAGGTGATGGGGTATCAAGGAGTTTTCTAAACGGAGTTCCATCAAATCTGGAAAACGAGTGAGACCATGACAACTTAGAATAGAACTTTCCAGCTAATATGTTTCAATAGCAAAAACAGATATCGAAGACATTGAGAGGAAAAGGTAAAACTTACATGCTGAAGTTTTCAATATCAAAGCTGGTCCCTGCAGAGTTAATTTTATCGAATGCTGATAAAGGAGAAGAGTCTACTGTGCATGGAGGTTCTGATGAGATTTCATCAGTTGGAATATCACCTAATGAGCATTTGTGCTGGTTTGATAGATCTTTCGCACTTGTATTAACTTTGCTATCGGATCTACATCCAGTCATACCAGGTGAAAACAGTCGTATCTCAACCAAACTTCCAGAAGTTTCTTGATCCTGGTGCAAGGAAGAGATGTATAAATTTATGTTATTCGAGATTTAGCACCAATTATAAAACTATTATCCTCATGATACGATGTGTTTAAGTTCATGTGATCTCATGATACGAGATTTAGCACCAATATCTTCCTGGCTCAAATACCTAGATGCAATGTGTTTAAGTTCATGTGACTGATACGATCTCACAGGAAGATATTTCAACAAACTAGATTGATGTTTTAAGCAACAAGAGTGTACTAATAGACTCGATAAGGGTATACCAGACATTGCACCTTACAGCCATAGATATCAGAGAACGAGATGACTGGGATTTAATAAGTAATATTAGATAATATGCAAGAACAAAGACGGACTTACATTTTTAGCTGAAGCACCACCTTCATTACATCCCTTTTCATTTTGCATAGAAGTCACTCCACTTGACTTTAAGGTTTCCTTTGGTTCCTCATCTCTAGGAATCATTTCTTGATCTGACTGACCTGATGCAGCATATCTAATATCTTTGGCTTCGGAACGGGAGGCGCATCTATTTTTATTTTCAGGAGATTCTGACGGACGAGAGGACATGCAATCATCTCCTTCATCAAGCATTACATCTAAGCATGAAAAATCTTTAGCCAAGGAGGAAGTCGCAGCCCTTTTATGCTTTTTGTCTTTTCTTCTATCAAGTACAGGTGACAGCAAGTCTCGATGATGCCGCTTCTGTAAGATGGATGGTGCATTACTTGAACTTTTGGCAGCATCATTAAGCATGACATCAGGGCTCCTATCGTGACACGGTGAATCCCATAACCTTAACGGAGTTGTACAATTCATCGAAGAAATCATCAACTGGCGGATACCAAAGGGACTGTACTCTTGCCGTAAGTCACTATTTGATGGTACAAGATCACAGCTGAAGAAAGGAATATCGGCACTTGGAAAACGTGGCGGTTCATAACAAAGAGCTCCTTTGTCTTTTTCAGCTGGCTTATCATCGATAGGAAAATAAATCTTGTTCACTCTAGAAGGAGAAGAAAAACTATTAAGAGGTACTAGCTTCAAAGAATCCTTGGGAACATATGACAGCCCCTGATGTTCTGGGATACCATCATTATCATCATTTCCATGGGAAGTTATATGTCCATCAGTGTCGATGAAACCATCATTTGTATCAGGCTTACGTTCTAATCCAGTATCTAATAAGGGGACACAATTATGAACCGCCAGGCCCTCTGAACTTGAAGGATGCCAGGATAAAGCTGGAAGTTTTCCAGTTTCATGAACAAGGGTTTCTGCAGACTGGGAACAAATAGATCCTTTGCCCTTTTGAGGTTCAATCATATTCCGACCTTGCTCACCAGAAGATGTACAGCTATCTTTCATGGTATCTGGGAAAAGAACCCTACAACACTCCTCATCCGTGATCAAAGTTTGAGCTTCTGGATCTGTCTCTGAGTTTGGCAAAGAAGGTTGATCACTTAATCTTACTGAACTTTGAAAAGCTTGATTTTTTCCGTCGTTGTTCATGTTATGGGTCAACAAGTCTAGATCGAGGTCCTGTTTGGCATCATTAGATACACCCTTCAATTGATCCTCCGTAGCTGTGGTAGTTCTAACCTTGTGAGAGTTTGAGCATTCTGCTTCACAAGAAATTTCTGGGACAACAATTTTGGCATCTTCAAAAGGAGGGTAGTATGGTTCTGCAGCATCATTTGAGATTTTCTGCTCTGCTCCTGAATGAAATTCAGGCATGTAAAATTCCTCATTTCCAGGTTTAACCTCATCTTGGAAATCATTGGTTGACTGTGAGAAAACAGTTGAAGCTTGGCTGCATTCTGATTCTTCAGCATCAAGCCCTGGCCTTGAATTACCTTCATCTCCACTGCTGTGCATCCACGAGGGAGATGGAGCGATAGATTTGTTCTGAAGAGCAATTAATGGCGAGCTTTGACACTGATCTAAAAGACCTGATGCATAGTAGGAATCCAACTTCTTTTTAACTGAGCTGTTCCAGTGATTTTTTATCGAATTATCTGACCTATGGGAACGTAAGAACAAATAAGAAAATCACCAAAGCAGGAAGGATCATCAGCAGCAAAAAAAAACAGTATTCCATCGCATTCGAGGCCACCAAATTTTTAGGAACATGTTACGCTTATGCTATTGTTATACTAAGATTCATGGAAAAGACATATTTACCTTCCTGGCAAAAATTTCATTAGCTCTGCCCACTTATTCCCATAAATTTGATGTGCACGAATAAGAATCAGTTCCTCTTCCTGAGTCCATGCATTTTTATTGATCCCAGGGTTAAGATGGTTATGCCACCTACATCAGCCACAATACTGTTCATGTGCATCGAAGTACTACCCGATGTATGAAGTGTAGTATAAAAATATCATTTTATCGGAAAAGAAGTAGAGAGTTGTGCCTACCTTTCCCTACATTGTTTCCCTATGCGACCAGGTAAATGCTGAGATATAGTAGACCATTTCTTTGGCCCATGTTTTTCAACCAGAGCAATTATAGTGTTATCCTCCTTTAAAGAATATGGAAAAATGATGTCATGAAACACATTACAAATGCTAAGTTGTAAAAGACTCAAATTGAGCAAAGCATATAAAGCAATTCACCAAATCACCTCTTTTGACCACGGTCCTTTCACAAGCTCCGGGTTCAAGACTTTTTGCCATCTATGAAGACACTGGACATCAGTCCGATCCTTAAAACATTCAGCTGAAAAGATGAATCAAACAAAATCACACATTACTTTCACCATACTAACTAAAGACTACAAATCAGAATTCGCTATTTGACTTACCTATCTTCTTCCAGTTCTTTCCTTGAAAACGCTCAACAGCTTTGCACAAGACATCGTCCTGATCCAGGAATACAGAAAATTAATCTTAACAGAAATATTCTTTTAGAGACAAATCTTCAGTACGTGCAAGGGATGGATAACACCAACTAGTTAAAAAGGACTGTACAAAGCAAACAATAGGGTGTGTGTGATATAACCAACTGATTACACTCAGCCAGTTTTCCGGGATAATAACATTAAATGAAGCATGAAAGAATCAGAAAGACAAGAAAAAAAGACACAGGAGCGGAACACACCTCTTCAGGAGTCCATTGTCCTTTGGTGGATCGTCTTGCAGGGCCAGATGTTCTCCTAAGAAAATGTCACAAAGAGCTTGCAACATTAAACCTGAGAATGTCTAGTTGAATGCCAAAACTGGTGCTAAAAAGCAAATTCCAACTTCAACATTGAAACCCAAACAGAAAGAAAGGAGAGAAGTGAGAAGGGAGGCGTACCCGTGTTTCCCTTTAAGTTCGCTTTGGAAACTCTCTTGTGGGGTAATAGGTGCTTTCATCTCACGCTTCATAGTTAGCAAAGAAAGCAATATGACGACACACCACAAAGTCAGTTTCTTTGATGTTGTTACAAATGATCATAAGCATAGCACAATGCTACAATCTGAAAAAAAAAAATATAAACCATAAAATTAAAATTAAAAAACACAGTCGGACTTGTTAACAATTCGGCATTAGCTCAATATATTATAACTGAGCAAAAGACTAAAACAACATTCCCAGAAAATAAAAAGTGTTCACAACGAAGAAAATACAAAATAATAAATAATAAAGAAGGCAGCTTTAGATTATGAGATTGGATCCCAAAAGCAAAAACCTAAGAGAAGAAGTCGTAGTTAAAGAACCCAGAACAAAAACCTCAAAACTAAAGAAAAAAAAAAGCTTGGAACTTGCTCTGAAACAAAATCAGGATGAAATCGAACCTTTTCACGAAAAAATAAACAAAATCAAAGAGTGGATTTTTAGATGTTGATTCAGGAGAAGAAGTATTGGTGAAAAAAATCTAATCAAAATGTGACCATAGAAGAGGAAGACAAGGTCATACGAGTAAGCCTCACACTTTGGCAGATCCACGAAATCCAAGTAATTAAGACGACGCTGTGAATCCAGACGACGACGACGACGACGAAGAAGAAGAAGAACACAAATCGAAATAGAGAGAGAGAGAGGTGTATTCAAAACTCAAACATGGAGAGGCGGAATTCGAAGTGAGAGAGAGAGAGAGAGAGATCAAACAAAAAGGGAAAGTGATCTCAGCCGTTAATTTCAATCTAAAAATCTAAGCTTAAGTTGGTCTAATCTCTCTCCCCGTAAGAAAAATAAAGTTTCATTTTTTCTTATTTATTTTTCGAGGATTTTGCTTCTTCTGAACAAAAGCATTCAAATAAAAACAACATCTACTCTTACTTTTTAAGATTTAGTTGAGATGAGTTGGTGCACAAAGAAAAAGAAAAAAAAAAAAAAGGTTGAGATGACTTTATTTGTTTTTTTGAATTTTGAAGGAGATGATGAAATTTGCCAGTAACAGAGCTATTCTAAAGTCAGCATTAAAAAAAAAACCCTAAAAACAATGTGGACAAGGTCAAAACGAAAGGACCAAGATTTCCAATTTGATTCTCAAAATTACGACTTATGTATATTAATGTTAAACTATTACTATCAGTGAGTTAGTTAATAATAGGAATTAGACAGTGGCATACTTTTTGTTGTTAATTGTTAGTTATTCGTCTTTCATTTGGGAAAGCTTCCTAAAATAAACTTAAGATAGATAAGAACCAAAAGAAGATTTTGCACCTAATAAAACCAAAAAAAAAACAAAACAAAACCAGCATATGATTGACTAAACCAAAATTTGCTAATAGCGAACTACTACTACAACTTGATTTGCTGATTTGTAGTTATATCATCACAAGAGTCATATAAGTCTGGGATATGGTTTTGACTGTGTGGTCTACAGAAAAAAAAAATAAAAGTTGCAACTAGATAAATATATTAAAAACACTCAAGTGTCACGAGCTAAAGAGAGATAAAGTAGAAAAGCTAGCTCTCTCATGCTTCGACCTTCTGGGATTTGTTCCAGCGACCACCTAGGGAATCTGATCCCCTCTTACGCCCGAATCTCCCTCCTCTTCTTCCTCCCCTGCATAGACCATTACCGATTTATATTATATGTTTATTGCTTTTTTTGGGTCTCCATAAAAACCAAACAACACTTCTTTTGAGATTATATATACTATAATAATAGAGAAACATGGAACTCACCTTCCTCCACGGCCACCCTTGTCAAACCGATCTTTGCTGCGGAGGAGAGTCCAATACTCCTTTTCAGCTTCGCCTGACATTGCCAAGTAAACCATTTAACTCAAGCAGAACAAATATACTTCAAAAAGATAAGATGGAAGTTGAAAAGGGTGTTTCTTACCAGTCACAGGTTCTAGGACAGCAATAAAATTCTTCACGGCTAGTCCACCTTCTTTGGCTAATACTGCTGCTGCACGGGCTTTCTGGGATGCTTCAGGTTCATCAAACCTTAGGTAACCAGTCTCAGATCCCATCTTGAAATCCACAAACTTCACAGCGAAAAGAATAAAGGAATCATCATCAACAATGGGTTATATTATACAACAAAATGTTATATGAGATATGATTCGAGTTATATGAGATATTGAATCTGACTCATGTAGACAGCTAAATAAAACTGATGTAGTACCTTGACATCACCAAATTTTCCAAAAACAGCCTTAAGATCTTCGCGTAAGACAACTTCCTTATTATCTTTATGGGTAGCTAGAGCACCCTTTTCTTCTTTCTCATCATCTTCATCCTCTCCTCCCTGGGCCTGAACCTCATCAGTGTTTTCTTTATCAGCATCAGGAGTATCTGCTTGCTTTGATTCATTTTCACCCTTTATCTTATCAGTTGGCTCCTCAGAACTTTTTTGTTCTGTGGTACCCTCTTCAGCTGACCGCTTGAGAGTGAATGAAATGATTAAACCCTTGGGATAACTATAATATGATAAAAATAACCATAATCAGATCAAGAGAATTATTAGCAAGAATAGACATGAAAAATAATAGCAACAGTCAAACCCTTACTCTGGCTCATAGTCGGAACTCTTTTTGTGATCAGAACCATTCTTCTGATTTGCAGAACCCTTTTGGGGTTGGTAATTAGCAAATTTTACTTCATCCTTCTCCCTATCATCATCAAACTCTTTCCTGAAAAGAAATATCATCTTTAAGTAATTCATCCAAACAATCAATAGAAAGACTTGTAAAATGAGAAACAGTCAGCAAACAGGACATGTATCCATGTCCAAGTAGACTTACTTTGGTTTCAGCTCCAACTCCTGACCAGCAAAGACCAAATTTTGCTTCATGATATTCTGGGCATCCTCTTCTGTAGGGAACTCAACCAAGGCAACACCAGAAAACAGCCTCGACTCTGCCACGTGACGAGGCATCCTCACACTGTTGACCTGAAAGAAAAAACACATACATATATTACACCATTGTACAACTGTTAATCCAACTGTTAATATTTTGGTAAAATTTTGACTAATGGCTAAACACCAACTATAGTGAAATACCTTTCCATACTGACTGAAAAAGGATTCCACGTCTTCCCTCTTAACATCATAGGAGAAAGGTGACGCAGCTACTGTTCTAGCATTTAGCTGCTCAACCAAATCTTCCAGCTTCAACAGTTGAGTACTCCTACCAACCTTCTTCCCTGTGTAAGCAATTTCAAAAATAAAAGTGATCACTAAACTGTAAAAGATATATCCCCAAACTGAGTACCATTATATTAACAAACTTATAAATTCCAAATCCAAAAACAAATCTCAATGCAGCTAACACTTTTGCTCGTCCTATAATTGAAACTCTAAAATTACTATCTTTCTTCTAAGACATCACTACCTTCACTGAATCAACGGAAGCAAGTGTTAACTATATATCCAATCCCACCATAAATAACCCAATAAAAAAGTGTAATTCTATCAAACCCTAATAAAAAAAACTCACCATCCTCTGAAATCTTGAGAGCAGAAGAGGTTCGAAGAGTTTCAGCAACAGCTTTAATGGTATCTTCAGGGATATCATCTCCTTTGGAATCACCCAACTTCAAATATCCTCTCATCTTACTGAATGAGCAAATCAACGCCAAACTAACCACTGGTATTACCAAAACCCAAAAAACAAAAACATCAATTAGCAATTACAAAAAAAAAAAAAAAGAAGAGCGATTGAATTTGATTAAAAAGTTGGAAGCTTTACAGCCATCTTTACTCTCTGTGACCGTCTTCTTGAGGAAATCATCAATGGGTAGATTACTATCACTAAAGTAGAACTCCACCTGATTTAAAATAAAAAATAAAAAATCGATACCAAATATCACAACACAATTTGACAAACTGATGAAAAACGAAGAGTGGGAAAGAGGAAGAAGAGAGGTTTAGTACCTGGCGCAGAACAGTTTTGGCTGTCTCTTCGGTTAGACAAGGGATCGACATCTTTGTTCACTGGCTCGAGAGAGAGAGAGAGAGAGAGAGAGAGAGAGAGGAGGAAGAGAGACGAAGGGGGTACTACTACTAGGGTTTTAGTAGTCTGATACAGCTTCCAATTTTTTCTTAAGTTTTCGACTCAATTTGGTGCCCTTTTTTTTTTTTGTTTCTCGTCATATACTAAATTTATATTAATTAATTACCCGATAATATGTAAACTATTCAATTTACCCCCCGCTATGCTTTATAACTTATCAAATTGTACCCGAATAATCCGATAATTTAATTTACCCCCAATAGTAGCAATATATTTCATGATTTGTTTTTTTTTTTTTACTGTTCAAAAGTGTGAAATCAAAAAATAATAGTTGTAAGGTTACAATATGAAAGAGTTGAACTAGGATATACTCGTAAGTTTTGTTATTTATTAGTAAAGATATGGTGGTTGATTGAGGAAGGACTGAGGAGTGTAAAGGTTATTTTGGAGTACAATGAGATTTACATTCGCAGTCATGTTTGTACTTGTTGTGTAACATGACAACGTTATTACATGTGCAACTAAGAAACTTCTTTTTACTTTGATCGGTCATGTATCTCATGCACAACTTTTCTCCGTCTTGGCTACATTTACCATCCAAGTCTCCTATTGTTGTAAACAGTTCCTCTGCCTCCACTTCTGTTATTTTATATCAACCACACAACACAAACAAAAATCGTTAATTGTTATAGTTAAAAGATCTTTCAGAACAATATATATATATATATATATACTTTTGTTTCTTAGTTTTATATATATTATATTCGAGTAATATATACAAGAAACGCTAATACATTACCTTTACGGCCACCTCTTAGAACGAGAAACATGATAGTACAAGAAACGATAAACAAAGTAACAGATCTCATGATTAAAAAGTTTTGATACGAAAGGTTATCTCGATGGTACACATTAACTCTCATAAACTTGTCTTCTTAACCTACTATTCATACAATTAAATTCTTGTTTTTTAGAAAAGCAAATGAATAACGAGTGAGTAAGAATATAGATATTTTATGTCTTAAAATTACTATGGAATAGATAACTTAAAGAATATGATATGCATGAGGAAGGATTTCGACTTAAGATCCTTTCTGGTGGGTTCTGATTTGCGGGTCCATGATCTTCTAGATCTGAGATGGAGTCTTATGAGGGTTCGATCTTTGTTATTGAGGATCTTCAGATCTATGGGTTTAGTTTCCTTTTTCGGTTTACGGGGAGGATTCGAGCAGGAGAAATGGGTTGTTAATTCCCATTCTGTCTTGTTCTCTTCTGGCGGTAATCTCGGGATTGTCGGATCGGTATGGTTTCTGTGGGATTGGAGTGAGAGGACTTTGATCCAGGGAGGCAAAGCTTATGGTTCGGGATTTCTCTGGGTTCCTTTAGGTTTGGTATGTGGCTTTTCAGCCGCGTTAATTCAGGGACGTGATTCTGGGGATCTCGGTCACGGTTCTTGCGGGTTGGAGATCTTCTGTGACAAGGTGGTTTGGTCCTCCGGGATTGACTATAAATTCTCTGTGCGGTCTATCTATCTTCCTCATTCTATACTGCTTAAGCAAGCTTGTCTCCTTAGTTTTCTTTGCTTTTCTTTGGTGAGTTGTCGGGGCTGTTTTTTCTTTTCGATCGGGGGTTTGTTTCGGCTGTGTTTAACAAAGCGAGTCATGACTCAGAGTGCTCTGTTGAAAGGGAATGTTGCGGGGTCAGGGGGTAAGCTGAAGATTAAGGTCCCACAGTTCGACAATACGGCTTTGATTGAGGGTTATGCTAAAACCTTGATTGGTAGATGTATGAACCCAGTGATGCAAGATATGAAGGCGTTGTTGTTTATGCTGCCGAGGATATGGAAGATGGAGGAGAGGGTCGTTGGGGCTGATCTGGGGTTGGGACGGTTTCAGTTTGACTTTTAGCAAGAGTCTGATATTCCGGAGGTGTTGAAGATGGAGCCCTATCATTTTGACCATTGGATGCTTTCTTTGGTCAGATGGGAGCCAGTGGTGGATCCGAGGTATCCTTACGTCATCAAGTTCTGGGTTCGTGTGATGGGAGTTCCTCTGCATTTTTGGGCAGATGAGACCTTCTGCACTATTGGTGCTGACTTGGGAGAGGTGGAGGAAGTCGATTTCGACAATGGTCGGGTGAAGATCTTGTTGGATGGTTTCAAGCCTCTAATCTTTGATGCTATGATCGAGTTTCACAGTGGTGAAGAGACGACAATATCTCTGCGATATGAGCGTTTATTTGGGTATTGTCGGAGATGCTATAGTCTTTGTCATGATGTATCTCGTTGTCCCCTTTTTGGTGATAAAGGGAAACAGAGGTTGGAGGATGGCTCTGAACCACGGTCTGAGGACAAGCTCCAGAGCTATAAGGGTGCAATGGTGAATGGTGCATCTGCAGGCACTGGGTCAGGGTTGAGTGGTGATAGTTCAGGGGTGCTTCACCAAGGTCCTGCTAATGGAAATGGGCGTGGTGCTGGTTCTCAGGCGGTTAATCATCGGCCTGCTCAGGGTTTCGGTGGTAAGTGGAGAAAGAATAAACGGGGTTCTCATGCCGATGAGAGGTTCGTGAAGAAGAATACGTCTGTGGTTCCTCCTTCCGTTCCAACCTCTTAGGTCCCCATTTCAGGGGATGGTCAAGTCCAGGGTGGTACAGGTGATGTGGGGCTCAAATTTATTGCTGAAGAGCAGAAGATGTTTGATGATTTCTTGGGGCCAAATTTGGAGGAGGCTGTGGCTACGGGTGATCCACCAGTGGTGCCAGTGTCGGCTCTTGCACAGGGTGCTGATAAGAGGGTGTGTACAAATTTATTCCCTAGTGATGGTGAACTGAGTGCTCTAGTTTCAGGATCCATGGAACTGACGCAGCAAGAGGAGTTGTTCTCTGCTGATCTTAATGACTTGCTGGGTCCAGCGTTTCTCACCAGGGAAGACACTACTTTGGGTTTTATGGATACTATCATGGAGGAGGAAGGTGTGGCGATAGAGGGGAGTCCCCGGGATGAAACACTCCTGACGGATGCGCAGGTGGAGGAGAGTGCGGATGAGGTGGTTCATTCTGATCAAGCGGTTGATGGCACGGTTAGTGATGTTGTGGAGGGGGCCTCTGAGGATAAGTTATAGGGTGTAGAAGCGAAAGGAATAATGCAACCTCTACGAGCCAGGGTGGTCAAGCAAAAAGGGGCTCTTCCAGGTGTTAGCACCAAGAAGAGGAATCTATTTTCCTTATCATCTCCGCGAAAGAAGGTTGTCGCAAAGGGTGTTGGACTGAATGGGAAACTCGGTTCTCACCAAGGAGGGAAGCCTCCAAACTCAGCGGCTGATTGATGTGTTTAGTAAGTATCGGGAGACAAGGTGACGATGATGCTGGTTATCTGGTTTTATTCTTTTTGGTTTTTCATATTTTGTTTCTCTGGAATAAGTTACCAACGGGTGTTCCGTATGGCTTTAGTCACTTGTTTTTGGATTTCATTGTTGTGCTTTTGATTTCTGCTTTTTTGGGTTGTACCCGATGTATCCTTGTTCTACAAGTAATAATATATCCTTGTTGGCCCTTATGTTGGTGTATCTTCTTCTCTAATTTCTTACTTAACTTTCTGGACAATCATCGTTTCTTTCTATATTGGGTTACGGTATTGCGATGGGAATCGAGTGTTGGGCTTCTATTGGGCCTGCTCTTATTTTACTCGATACTAAAGGGTTTTGATCACTTACGTATGTTAAGAAATTGGTTTGGTAAAGCTTTCTGGTGCCGATGGTTTAATTACGTGTTGGTTCTATTTTGGCTTGGTATGACTTTTGTTTTTTTCATCTCCTCGAGGGTGGGAGGAGGTGACCTTGGGGTTTTTAATTCCCACAACATCATTTTTGTTACATGAATATTGTGAGTTGGAATTGTCAAGGTCTGGGTAACAAGGTCACAATTGGTAATCTTC
Source organism: Camelina sativa (assembly GCF_030686135.1). Classification (NCBI taxonomy): domain Eukaryota; kingdom Viridiplantae; phylum Streptophyta; class Magnoliopsida; order Brassicales; family Brassicaceae; genus Camelina; species Camelina sativa. Next base: position 3,417,582 of record NC_141889.1, read on the forward strand.
GGGATTTATGGATTAAACATAGGCCTGATTTTTTATTCCTCATGGAAACCAAACAACCTACCTGTATTTTGGAAAAGTTTGTTGGTCATTTTGGATATAAGAATTTACGAACAATTGATCCTATTGGTTGTAGTGGTGGTATGGCTCTTTTTTATAATCAGGATGTCTTTCAGGTTACAATTTTATTTGAGTCTAACCGATTAATTGACATTGAAGCGGTTTTCAAAGGAAGGATAATTCATTTAACCTTCGTTTATGGTGATCCAGTCCCCAAGAATAGAGATTTGGTGTGGGAACGTCTTTTAAGAATTAGTTCTACTCGGTCCACACCTTGGTTCGTGGTGGGTGATTTTAATGAGCTAACAGGGAACCATGAAAAGCGGGGTGGGAAGTTACGGCATCCTTCATCCTTTCTTTCTTTCAACGGAATGATTCAGGATTGTGGATTTTTGGAGTTCCCTTATCTTGGTGATTGTTTGTCCTGGAGGGATTGACGTGATAAAAAGCCTATTCGTTGTCGGCTGGATCGGGCCTTAGGGAATGAGGATTGGCATGATTTGTTCCCGGACACTGTGACTGAGTATTTGCCAATGATAGCATCTGATCATAAGCCTCTAGTGGTTAATATTGGGGCCAAAAAACCGCGTGGAAAATGGAGCTTTATGTTTGATCGCCGTTGGATTGGTTAGGCGGGACTGATGGATGCAATCTCTTCGGGCTGGGGCGGGGGTGTGGACCAGGAATCAGGTAATGTTGTGCAGAAAATTGTGAATTGTCGAAAGGCGATCTCTCAGTGGCGCAAATCCCAAGTCCCATTTGGTAGGGAACTCATTGAGGATTTGAAACAACAATTAGAGGTGGCATTGGCTGATGACTCAATACCCCCATCTCAAATTTCGGAGTTACAAAATCGTTTACGCCAGACGTATGGGGATGAGGAGATATATTGGTATCAGAAGAGTCGGAATAATTGGATGCGGCTAGGGGACAAAAATTCCGCATATTTTCATGCCTTAACAAAGCAGCGCGGAGCTCGTAATCGGATCACTGGTTTGTTCTCTAAGGCAGACATCTGGTTGACCGAGGATGTGGATATTTGTAATACTGTGGTATCTTATTTTGACGAATTATTTACCTCCACAAATCCGGATAATTTTGAGGAGGCCCTAAGGGAGGTTAATTCGGTGATTACGGCGGAGGATAATGAGCAGCTCACTGGCCCTGCAACAGAGGTTGAAGTCAAGTCGGCTCTGTTTATGATGCACCCGGATAAAGCCCCTGGTCCAGACGGGATGACAGCTTTGTTTTACCAAAAAGCATGGAGTATCGTGAAGACGGACCTTGTTGGTTTGGTTAATCGGTTTTTTGTGGAGGGAGTCTTTGATAAGGATCTCAATCGCACTCATATTTGTCTTATTCCAAAGGTGGCCAAGCTAACTCGTATGGCAGAACTACGTCCGATTAGTTTGTGTACCGTTGGTTATAAGATTATTTCTAAGATATTGTGTCAGCGGCTTAAGAAGGTTTTACCTGGTCTTATCTCTGAAACTCAATCAGCTTTTGTTCCAGGTAGGTTGATCTCAGACAATATCCTTATTGCTCAAGAGATGTTTCATGGTTTACGTACAAATCCGTCATGTAAAGGGAAATTTATGGCCATAAAAACGGACATGAGTAAGGCATATGATATGGTTGAGTGGGATTTTGTGGCAGCTTTGTTGCAGAAATTGGGTTTTGCAAAGTCTTGGGTCTCATGGATAATGTTTTGTGTCTCCTCAGTTGAGTATAAATTTTTAATCAATGGACAGCCGAATGGTTTGATAGTCCCGCAAGAGGATTACGACAGGGGGATCATTTATCCCCTTATTTGTTCATTTTATGTACAGAGGTTCTAATTGCAAATATACAGAAAGCAGAGAGGAATAAGCTTATTACAGGGATAAAGGTGGCGAACAAATGCCCGCCAATATCGCATTTGTTGTTTGCGGATGATAGTCTATTTTTCTGTAAGGCGGACAGAGATCAATGCCGGGTTATTCTAGATATCTTGCATCAGTATGAATCTGTTTCGGGATAACAAATAAATTTTTCAAAGTCCTCGGTCCAGTTTGGTCATAAGATTGATGACCAGACAAAGGCAGAGTTGCAGGATGTTCTCGGGATCCCAATTTTGGGTGGTATGGGGTCATACCTAGGATTACCTGAAAGTTTGGGTGGGGCTAAAACCAAGGTTTTCTCTTTCGTCCGAGAACGGATTCAGAGTCGGACGAATGGTTGGACAGCAAATTTTCTTTCCAAAGGAGGAAGGGAGGTGATGATCAAATCTGTTGCTACTGCTGTTCCCACGTTTGTGATGTCATGTTTTCGGTTACCGAAAACAATTACATCCAAACTTACCAGTGCAGTTGCAAATTTTTGGTGGAGTACTAATGGACAGTCGGGGGGCATGCATTGGCTAGCATGGGAGAAATTGTGTGTTAGCAAACAATTGGGTGGACTTGGATTTAGAAATGTGGATGACTTTAACTCGGCGTTATTGGCTAAGCAATTGTGGCGTCTGATTGATGTTCCGGACTCACTGTTTGCCAGGGTTTTTAAAAGTAGATATTATAGGAATACGCATCCTATGGATCCGATTAGGTCATACTCTCCCTCCTATGGCTGGAGGAGTATATGTTCAGCTCGCTCTCTGGTTAATAAAGGACTTCTTAAACTGGTTGGCTCCGGGGACATCATTTCTGTATGGTCTGACCCTTGGGTACCAGCTCAATTCCCGAGACCAGCTTTAAGTAAGGGCCTGGTAAAGGACCTTTCTCTTCAAATGAATCAGTTAATTGATCGACAGACAAATACTTGGCGTATGGATATGCTTACTGAGCATTTTGATCCACTGGACGTTGATTTGATAGGGGCTATACCTTTGGGTAGTAACCAGAAGGATGATCCCTTCGGTTGGCACTTCACGAAAACAGGGTTATATACAGTTAAATTAGGCTATCATGCTGCACGGCATGATGCATTTGGGACCTTTGCGGCAATTGGTTCTGGCCCGGAAATATCTACTCTCCTTGCTAGTGTATGGCAGGTCCGACGTCCTCCTAAAATTCAACATTTTATGTGGCAAGTTTTATCTGGCTGTATTTCGGTTTCGGCAAATTTGGGGCGACGGGGTATTGTTTGTGATCTTGGTTGTGTACGGTGTGGGGCGGATGCGGAAACAATAAACCATGCACTTTTTGTGTGTCCTCCGGCCCGTCAAGTTTGGGCTCTCGCACACGTGCTCGTGGGGTCTATTGGCTTCCCAACGGATTCAATCTATGCGAATGTTGACCACTTCTTAGGGCAACAGAATCCAGGGGCTCAGGTTGCGGCTTTCCCTTGGATTATGTGGTATATTTGGAAAGCAAGGAATGCACGCGTTTATGAGAATATTGTGGAGCGGCCGGAGGATATTGTTAGGATAGCAGAGGGCGAAGCTTCAGCGTGGCAGCAGGCTCAGATAGAGATTGATCAAGAGACCCTCCCTGCTAACCCTGTCATTCCAAGGATCCCTGTTAGGGGGGCCACTGCTCCCCTCCCAACGGTTTTTTCAGGATATCGCTGCTTCATAGATGGATCTTGGAAGGCTGGTGATCCGTTTGCTGGTGCTGGATGGTGTTGTACCTCGCTCCAGACTCCATGGCCGTTGTTGGGCGCCAAAAATTTTAGGCAAAGTTTGTCTCCTTTACATGCTGAAGTTGAAGCGTTCCTTTGGGCGATGCGATGCATGATCGGCCATGATCTCCAAGAGGTGGCGTTCTACACAGACTGTTCAGATTTGGTGAAGATGGTGTCTTCTCCTTCCGACTGGTCAGCGTTCTCGGCGTATCTCGACGACATCAGGATTGATAGGGAGGAATTTTCTTCTTTCTCTTTATCTTTAGTTTCAAGAAATGCTAATGTAAGTGCGGATTCTTTGGCACGCCAAGCGCGTACATCTCCGCATCATGTTCGGTTTGTAAACAATTTCCCATCCAATTGGCTCGTTTAAGCTAATTTGTTGTTGACAAAAAAAAAAAAACCCCTACTATTCATGATAACTATATTCGAGATTATAACGTAAAAATAGAAGCATCTTTTTATAGAAATTATGCTTTGGAAAATTCAACGAACCAACATAATTAACGAGTTCGACGGATCAACTACTTACTTTTAGAAAAATTCTTTGAATATCCACTTATTATATTTTACTTCTTTTTGCGTGTACTACTACGAATTCTGATGGTACATCACCAATTCGTTTTATAATCAAGTGACATAAACTATTACAATTCTAAACTTCATTATCCAACTAAACTCACATAACCATTACGTTATAATGTTTAATTAGTCCACTGAAAATTAATATAGACATTAGTCAGACACACATTCAATCATAAAACATATTTTTCGATTGTCTGGAATCAATCCTAGCAGCAAGGAAAGGAATTGCTGAAGCAGAGGTGTTATGGGAAAACGTTTAGGTTGTGTAGGATCCACTAGAGGACTAAGAGTATACCATCGAAACTTAGTTATCTAGCTAAGCTGAATTCATATGATCTTTTGAGGATAGACTATATGTAGATCTCAAGGTCAAAGAGGACATGGGTGGGGGGTGGAGATCATCGAGGAACCTTAGCATCGAGATCGGCGAGGATGTTATCCTTAATTTATGGTCTTGAAAAACAACTCATTTTATGTGTCCATATAATTAGCCTTTCACACTAATAAAACAATTCGTATTAAATTACATCAATATTACAAATGCTAACATTTTTTGTGTTAAATAAAAGATTGAAGTCCGCACATATTATTACGTAGTACCATGGCCAATTACAAATCGTGTAAATACATGAAGTATAGTTTAAGTAGCGATTCATATTATACGTACTAATAATCATATTATACGTACTAATAATCATTATGTAAGAACAGGGCAGCTCGATAAAGAAAAATCTAGATTAATAATCATTATGTAAAAATGATTTAACAAAAACTAATATTTGGATCATTACAATGTGGAACAGCTTAGCTGGACATGAGAAATAAATTGATTGAAAAAACTCATACTAGTTGGAAAGACATAACTTATTTGTGGGTCGTGCATGACAACACTACAAAACTCACATAACTTCTATTAGTAAATAGTAAAAACAATTAATGTTGGTTATGGAGTTATAGTTTCATCTTGAGCAGTGATGTTTGCATTCGCAAAAGCGTTTGGTCTTATGTAACATGTAAAGGTTAGTGCATGTGCAGCTAACATGTCTTTCTTTCTTATATTTATCCGTCATGAATTTCAAGCACTTCCTTTGACAAAAAAAAAAAAAAAAAAAAAAAAAATTTCAAGCACTCCTTCTCTCCGTGGGAATCGCAATTTCCATCAATGTCTTCTATTCTACTACACAGTCCTTTGGCTCCCACTTCTGTGATTTTATATCAACCACAAAAGAATAGGATTGTTAGTTTTTTTTTTTTTTTTTTTTAAGATCTTTAGATAACACAATTACCGTTTGATAGTGCAAGATCTTTAGAACACTTTTGTTTTCCCAACAATAGTTTTACGATTTAAAAAAATAAATTTATAAATTCAACAAGTAAAGAAACAAAATCAAAGTATGTATTACCTTTACAAGCGCTCAGAACCAGAAAAATAAGAACATAAGAAACTATAAACCAGGTAACAAATTTCATGATTAAAGAGTTGATAACAAATCTCAATTACTTCCAGGAATTTATTGTTAATATCTTACTCTAGGTACACGTATTCTCGTAATAAATATAATTGAGCACAGTAAAAATAGGTAAGTACTATATTTTTAGAAAAACATGCTTTGTAAAATTCAACGAGCCAAGTAATTTTTCTTGTGAAAATATGCTTAGTAAAAATAAAATTCGACGGGATTAGTTTTTATTTTTAGAAAAGTTCTCCTTTGATGTCTACTTCCATCAATTCCTTCGATGTTTAGTTTACTTTTTTAAATGTGTGAATTAATATTGCACTCGGAGATATCCATCAATATTTTTTTCAAAATTTATAATATAATAAAAAAATTATTGTTATATTTGTTTTAAAATGTTATTATATTTGAGACAATATTTACTTTTAATATTATAATTGTTTGGTAAATCTACATATATATTTATACTATTTATTTTAGAAATTAATATTATTTTAATTTATTTGATGTATATTTCTATTTTATATTGTTTATTTGTTGTATTTGCATCATTATCTTGTGAAATATTTTAAATTACTAATTATTTTATTTTAATTATGAGCATAAATTATTAATTTATCAAACACATAAGTTTAAAATTACCAACCCGGCAATGTAGAACACTAAAACACATTTTCTTCATAGATTGAGTAATATAGATTCGGTTAATAAAAATTCAAATTACAACATATGTAGAAAAAAATCTACATAATTATTTATCGTATGTATTATTTGGTAATTCAAAATAATTTATAAATAAAATAAAACAAAGATGACATGAGAATCATAATTTAAAATCTTAACAAAATCTTCCAAAAATTGTTATTAAAATAATAACTTGAATACTTAGAAATAAAATCTTACTTTTTAAAATTCTGATTGGTTTACAATTTTTTAAAATTAATCAGTAATTTTCGTAATTAATTAATTAGAGAGATAATTTTGTTTGAAATTAATAATTATTTAAAAGATTTTATTAGTTTAATATTAAAATTTTATTTTTACTGTTAATAAAAAAATTAAATAATTGGGTTAAGACCAATGGCATTGTCATGTAATTTTTTACACTATATAAAATTAACTTTATATTTGTAATTCCTAATTAATATAGTGAGTAAAAAAGAAAATAGATGTGTGCTTTATATTTAAAATGAGCATAAAAACAACTCTAGATATGCTTTATATTTTAAACGAGCACAGAAAAAAATCATGGATTGCAAATTTTATAATTACTACAATCTCACATCCTAACTAAGATAATCATATAAAATCCTTCTACGGAAATCGAAGACGACCGGTACAAGTATATAGATCGGTATTTTACACATATACATGGACTAATAGTGCACATATCTAGTGGACATACCAAGTATATTACAAACCAACATAACTAATGAGTTCTAACATGCATATAACAATTAAGATCTTTAGATAGCACAATTATTGTTTGATAGGGCAAGATCATTAGAATACTATTTTATTCCAACAATATTTTTGCGATTCAAAACAGTTAGTTATTTACAAATTCAACTAAGTAACAAAACCAAATCAAAGTATGTATTACTTTACAAGCGTTCACAAGGAAGAGATTGCAGAGGAGGAAGAGATTGCACAGGAGGAAAAAGTTGTCTCTATCCTCACAGCAAAAGAACTAATGAAGAAAAATCTCAATCGCTTGCTGAAGGATTCTGAAAAGGCAAAAAAAAAGGCGATTAAAAGGGTTGAGTGTGCTATGGAGAACACAAGCAAGAGACTGGAAGATAGGAGGGCAGCTCAGGAGCAACACATGATGAATCAATTTAGAGGATTTGACCAAGATGACCAGATAAAAAAGGGAACACTTGCTTGTGGTTTTTTCTTGAATTTCTCAATTTTAGTTTTCAATAATACCCACGGATCTACTGTTAAATACTTTTGGACTCTGTTAAATACTTTTAAATCTATATCATTACATACAAAGTGTTAATTAGCTAGCAAGTAGCAAAGTTTCGATTCAGTTTCAACTTTTAATTAAGCATAAATTTTAAATAAATAAATAAAATCCTTAAATGTGAAACAATGTTTATATCCTAACTCAAAACCCTTTTCTTCTATTTACAAATTATTAGAAAATAAGTCAAACCTATTTTTTTTTGTTATTTGTGTGAATGTGGGCACTTGATTAGACTTTGTTGTATTTTGGGGATTTTTTTTTTTCCTTTTTCTTTTTGGCGGCAAATCCTTTTGTGACATATCTCAAGATTTTGTTAGAAGGTTTAAACTTTAAATTAAGATTAATAAATTTCTGGTTCATTTTTTCATAGGATAAAATGAAAATTTACTCCTTTTTTGAATTAATATATATTAAGTACAAATATAATTCCCAATAGAATTGGTTTAAAAAAAAAAAATTCTCAATATAAAATTAGGTTTTCCTTTTTTCCTTTTATGTGTTTACTTTTATATAAATCCTTTTTACTGATAGGTTTTGAGTTTTTACATAACCCTAGGGTTTTTTCCTCCTGAAGATGGCAGAAGCCAAAATTGAAGAGACAGTTTGTGAAGACAGGATCAGCGCTTTACCTGAAGACTTGCTTGTGACGATACTGTTGCTTGTCCCGATTAAAGATGCAGTAGGCACCATGATTTTGTCTAAACGATGGCGCTTTATCTGGATGATGTTGCCTAGACTTGATTACCAAAAAAATATAGATGGTCCTGATCATGATTGGTCTTTCGATGATAATGACAATAGCAAGAAGAGCATTTGGTGGTTTCTTGACAAGTCACTGGAACTCCACAAAGCACCTGTCTTAGAAATCTTGCTTATCAAATCTTGGTCCAGGGTGTCCTAGTGATGCTGATGTCGGAAAGTGGCTTACAAAGGCTGTTGATCGCCGCTTGGTTGAGCTAAAATTCAAGCTTTGCTGGTCCGCAGGTCCAACCAGATTGCCCAAAAGCCTTTACACCTGCGAAACACTCGAGGAACTTACTCTCTCTCACAAGATTCTTGTGGATTTCCCTTCTTCTTCTTGCCTCCCGTCCCTTTTAACTCTTAAACTTTTCTATGTGGTGTATAAAGACGAGGCTTCCCTTGTTAGCTTATTATCGAGCTGCCCTGTTCTTGACCTTTTGGACGTGAAACGGAACAAGAATCATGACAATGTCACAAAGTTTAGTGTGAAAGTACCTTCTTTACGGTACCTGCGGTATGAAAATTGGGATTATACATCACTTCCAGATGACAATGATGTAATAGATACTGGTAGGTGTTTGGCTATCGATACTCCGGCAGTAATAGACTTTTTTATCGTTGATTTTTCAAGAGACTCTTGGTCGATCGAGAATATGCCTTGTCTTAATGAGGCATATATCGATGTTTGGTCTTTCCCTGATATTGACAAGTCCAAAACATCTATTTCCAGGGTCTTGTCCCTTGAGTTGTTTATGACGACCGAAGAAGTGGTAGCTCTCTAACTCTTTATCTATGTAACAAGCCTTGTTCGTTGTGATTACGGCATATAATTACGTTTTTGTTTGCTTCATTGCAGCTTGTGCGTTGCAGCGCCATCAACTTCTCTCGACTTATAAAGTTAAGTATCTGTCCACGTAAATCAGGATGGTTGGTACCAATGCTCCAAAACTTAAAGATCTTTTGGTAAATTATGTACATATCATCTCCTCTTCTTCTTGCTTTAACGGCCTAAAATACTAGGCAAAAATTGCTTCAATATATAGCCATCATTGCTTCTCAGGAATATGCCTTTCACCCCGTGGAACGGATCCCACTTTCATGGAACCAACCGCGTTCTATTCCTCGATGCATGTCGTCACATCTCGAGATATTTGTGTATAGAAAATATGGAGACAGAGTGGACGAGGAAGAATTCTTGACGTATATCCTAGCTAACTCTATGTGTTTAAAGACCGCGACAGTCTCTGTGAGACCCGGCGTTCTTAAAAAGAAAGAGTTGACAATCGAGAAGTTGAGTAATATTCCTAGGGTTTCGACAACACGTCAACTTTTGCTCAAATGAAATTTGTACTTTTATCATGCTCAGTGAATGTGCAAGCGTTAGCTTTTTATCACGTATCCCTAAATTTAATGTGAAAAACTGCTATTACTATAGAGTATATACAAAAATGTAGAATGCTTTTAACCACATTAAAGGATTAGAACGTAAAAGTAACTAAGAAAGCTGGAGTGCTAGACAAGGTTTGTGGTACCGACTACCGAGCCAAAGTTTAGGATTTAGATCAGAAACAAACAAGATAATTTCAAAATAATTAAACTTGTGCGGTTGTGCCCCAATATTACAACAAACTTGTACATAAACGATCCCCAAATGAACACATGCAGTGTTCTTCAGAACCTTAGCTACAAAACAAATGAATGAAGTAGGCTAATTTCTTGCCACATTTATTTTTGTTAATAATTGTGGTGAAACTTACTTACCCTATGGAACCTTAAAACTAAATACTCACATGTTGTTGTTCACTGCTCGACTGAGATGGGTTGATTCCATATTCTGAAGTGTAACCATCGCTTGAACCTGTGTCGAATCTCCTCTTACTTGTTCCGTACCGTGGTGTGATGTCATTCGGGTTTTCAGAAGAGCTATACGTCCTGCTAGTCCCAGTCTCGTCGACCTTTCTTAGGGCCACCTCGCCTTCAAGAGCACGTACTACCTATTCAAGTTTTTTCAAGAATCCATGAATTAGGCTTGTAGTCATTTCGGATATATGGAAAAATTCATGTATACAAACTACTCTCAAACCTGGCTCATTCGGGGCCGAAGCCAAGCTGATTGGCGTATGCAAGCAGCAGCACAAGCAGCCATGTTTGCCATCTGAGTTGTGTCATAATTGTTCTCCAACCTCTGGTCTACAACAAGGTCAAAATTTTCTCCAGAAATGGCTTTCGCAAGCAAAGGCCTGGCCTGAGGATATATATAAAAAATTCACAATTTGTTATTTTGGAGTTTACTTCTCCACTATCTATTGGAAATAGAAAAACAGAAAGAAAATCTGATGGGTATCATCATCATCATCATCATCATCATCATATGTATTTTGACTTACCCAATCAACTAAACTCTGGTTTGTGGTAGTATCTTTGGCAAAAATTGATGGACGTCCAGTGATGAGTTCTAGAAGCACGACCCCAAATGAATATACATCTGACTTATCAGTTACTTTCCCACTAGACGCGTATTCTGGAGCCATGTATCTGTTTCAATGGTGCACAAGACGTTTAGTGATCATTGATTAATAAATCTTTTCATCTTACGATACAGCAGTTAAGATGACATAGCATATCAAGCATGGATGGTATTTTTACCCGAAAGTTCCTACCACTCGAGTAGAGATATGAGTGAATGATGAATTGGTGTCTGAAAAGAACTTGGCTAGTCCAAAGTCAGAGACCTGAAAGAAGCAAAACAGAACAAGAACTCTTAAGCTACTTGTTAATTAGAAGATAATGGTATGTATACAAACCGAAAATATGAAAACTATGATTCAAAAAACTTCATTGAGACCCAAATTTCTGGTGGAATTCATCCTGAAAAACAAAACTTAATGATAAGATTAAAGAGCAGATCACCTTTGCCTCATATTTGGAATCTAGAAGGATATTAGCTGCTTTGATATCACGGTGAATTATAGTTGGACTGCCTGCATTTCAAGCACGATAAATCAATGTAAGTGTTGAAAAACCCTATAAAGCCATTCTCATTCCCATCAATGAGGAGACAAAACTCACAATCCTCATGAAGATACGCTAATCCTTTTGCTGCTCCTACAGCAATCCTGAGCCTCAGTTCCCACTCCAACACACTTCCTCTGTTTCCTACAACACGAATTCTCACAATACTCAACATAATGAATCTAAAGACAAAATCAAATCCTTAAAAGGGATCATATCATATCATATATTTATTACCATGTAAGTGGAACTCCAACGTATCTTTAGGAACAAACTCGTAAACCAAGAGTCTTTTATCTCCGTTAACGCAATAACCAACCAACGAAACGAGATGCTTATGATGAACCCTACTGATTGTGTCAACCTCAGCTTGGAACTCTCTTTCCCCTTGATAGCTCCCAATCTTCAGCTGCTTCACCGCAACTTCTATCCCGTTTTTCAATATTCCTTTGTGAACATAACCAAAACCGCCTTCTCCCAAAAGATTCGCCTCTGAAAATCCACTGGTTGCTTTTGAAAGTTCTTCGTAGGTGAACATTCCAGATGGCATTGTAGTGTTCTTTGAAACAGCATTGTTCTCCTTAGTACCATGACCTCCACTAGATGAATATATAGGTGGTGCAGCATTGATAGGAGGTGGCATTGTGATAACATGCGTCTGGTTTGGACCGACATTACCGCCTCGATGATGTTGAACTGATCCAGTAAAAAAACAAAGAGCCTAACATTACATTACAATTATGACAATCTGAAACAATAACGTTGAACTTGATATCAAAGTTTATGTCTTTAGCTAGGTTATGGAGACTTGAAGGCAAAAAGATTCAGGAACAAGAAGAAATTGGAAACTTTTATGGAAATTGATTTGAATTCATACCTTTTGATGGAGTTTTGGGTTGATGAGGAGCAGAGCTGTCGTTATTTCTATTTCTGGTAGCTCTGTAAAAGACAAAGAGAAGGCCTAACAGAACAAGTAAGAGAGCTCCAACGATTACACCGCCAAATAAAAATCCGGCGGATGAGCGGTGATACGACGTCGTCTCAGGCAAACTCTTCGGTACAAGTGGCTGTGGCGTTCCCGGTCCCGGAGATAGTGATTCGCGGGGACTTGTCTTGGGCTCTGTAACCGGCCCAATTGGAGGTACTACTGTTCCCGTTAGTGAGCCAGTAGGCCCAAAGAAAGGAAGAGTTGCTGTTGCCGGCGACTTCTTCGGCGAAGAGGGGAATGGCGTCGTTGAGAGCGGTGGTTTAGGTGGAACAGAAGTTTCCGGGAGAGTCGGAGTGCTCGGAAAAGGTTTTGGTGGGGAAGAATTGGTGGGAGGAGGAAGCGAAGGCTTACGGGCACGGCGGCGAGGAGTAGACGGCGGTGGAGGAAAAGCCGTATTCACCGGCGGGGTTGAATCGGAGGGAAGTGAAGGAGGTGGCGGGGAAATGGTTTTTCCCGGCGGTGATATCTCGGAAGGAAGCGGAGAAGGCGGCAGAGACGGTTTGGCGGGAAGGAAGGGCAATGGCGGTGAACCGGAAGGAGCTGAGGCCTGAGGGGACGGTGGAGATGGAGATTTTAACGGAGGCAACACTAATGGAGGAGTCGGTGGAGATACTAATGGAGGAGACGGTGGAGATACTAACGGAGGAGATTCAATCGGAAGAGGCGGTGGCGAAGCGGTGGGAGCTACGAGAGGCGGTAGGGGAGGCAACGGAGGAGGAGAGCTCAATGGCGGGGGAATAGGAGACAAAGGAGGAGCTGGAGGTGATGACGTGACAGGTAAGAAATCCGCCGGAGGTGAAGACGTGGCAGGCGGGGAAGTAGCCGGAGCCGGGGAGGAAGAAGGAGAAAGCAACATCAAAACGACAACGTATTGTGGTAGGACGCAAAATTATTGGGTGCGTTAAGCTTTTTACAGTTTTGTTGTATAGCTCATAAGTCAGCCAGTCATAGAGGAAGCAGGTGAGAGGCAATGTTGTGAAGTCAGGGTTGTTTGTCGTATAGAGCAGTGTAAGCTTCTGACCCTGAGAATGTATTATCGCTTTCTCACCTGTGATTCTATTTTTTTAATAAGATTTTGTTATTTTTCAATTCCAGTGTTAGTTAGTTTAACAAACACACAATTAGACAGCGGAGCAAATCACTCTAGCTTGCAACGCCGCTCGTGAGCAACCCACTATTTCATGTCCTCTTAATAATAAGAAAATGTATTTTTACTAATATTATCTCTTGATCGATCTATCACAACCCCAATTATGGATTCCAAGTTTTTAATGGAGCCTTTTTTTTGACAATGAGTTCCACTAAAGAGTTTCAGCAATGGAAAAAGTATATCCTCCGGATTGATAGGTTCACGGGATGGGCCTAGCAAGATGCTTCTAACAAGTGGTATTTACTTCCCTCTTTTTATATAACGACAATATATGAATTTCTAAAGTATTTTGAAATGTATAAAATCTGAGAGAGACCTTTAGTCTCTTTGTTCTAAAAAATACATTTTTTGGGGTTCAAACCCCATAAAGTACATATCAAATCTATAAAAATATACAGAGCATACTTTGAATCAATATATTTACTCCTTTTGAACCATCAAAAAGTGAAATTGCTTTCGCTAATCTTTATTTACAATAAAAAAAAGTAGGTATTTTGTTTACAATCTAAAAGTGAAATTGCTTTCGCTTATCCTTTCTACGATTTTGGTCAGTGTCTAAGTAAAAACTATGGTAGCTATTGAAGTTACCTCTTTTTAGTATACAGAGACTCTTTTTGAAGCTTTGATAAGAGCCGTCTGAGAACACAGCAGGAGCAATTCCCTTTGGCATGCTCCACGCATATGTACTTGCCTGTCAAAGAAGCCGGTGAGATCATTTCTCTTCATCACTTCATGAAGATGAATCAGAGCATGGCATCGAGTCAAGCCATGGATACTATAACATTTTCGATGCATCATACTGGCCTGTGAGCGAGTTGCTCAAAACCATCCGACGCTCTTAGAATTGAATGTTGACGACTTGCTGAATTTTTGCTGATGTCTTACTTAATCAGCCTGAAACGGCTGTAAGGATCCCCATGTTTTCCCAACCTTCACTTTCACATGTAGAGGGACTGAAATATATAGAATAGAATTAATAATGTCAATATGTATACACATATCACATATGTACATCACATACTAAGAAGCTTGTATACAAGGTAACATACCGAGAAGTGAAACCGCATTTTCCATGCTGGTTTGTAGCAATATTGCAGCTTCTTTTACATACAAAGGATCAACTTCCAGCACAAGTTCGTCATGCACCTGCGTTAAGATGTATCACAATAATTAGCTATAGACAATGATAAAATTACTTGCAGAAGGAAGTCAGATATTGCATGTATGGAAAGAAACAAAAATCAAATAAAAAAAAAGGTGGAAAACTCACTTGTAGAAGAATTCGGCATCTCCCCTTTAACATGTGAAACCTACTTTCAGTTGAAGAACTAGATATTGCGGTACCAACATCATCAGCAATTGCAGAATAGATGTTTATCATCGCAATCTTGATTATATCAGCAGCAGATCCCTGAATAAACCCACAGCCCGGTAAAATTATTTAGTTAGGGACTCTTTCAACAAAGAGTTCTCTCTTAAGTGAATGAGACCCCTTAAAACCAATAGCACCAACCAAAGAGCGAAAAGGGAAGAGAACACTTTTCACTCTAAATAGATAGTTTTTGTGAAATAGACAGTCTATTAAACGTGAGAGGATAACACTAAGCGTCAGGGAGAAAGAAAGGAAGAAACAAGATCAGACCTGGCACATGGAATTTACAGCTTGCCTTTGAGCCTTAGATTTCTCTTTCGCATTCCCAAAATTTATTTTCGACAAGAACCGCCTTCTTCCCTTGAGAGTCTGAATGTATCTGCATATCAAAATGTTCTGCAATTATGATTATAATTCATAAAAGTACAACCCAATTGATCACATAAACTATGAGAAATATGATGGTTTAAAGGAACATATGGGAGTGGATTCAAACCAAATAGAAGGGGAAATAGAGTGTAACATCCTCACCCTTTTTCCTGGCAAAATGAAATGGTTTCGTTTAGCCAAGAGGTGACTGAAGGGAAAGAATTTTTAAAGCTTCTAATTTTCTCTTTGGCTTCATCTGAGCTGCACTCAAGCTGTTCTGCGAGCCTATTTGCACCCATTCCATAAAGAATTCCATAGATCAATCTTTTGGTCTGATCTCTATCATGTGGACTAACAGAACCTTCCGCTTTCCCAGTCCACTTTGCAGCTATCATTGTAAAGACATCACCTTCTGGCTGACTAAGCTGCGAAATCAACGAGGAATCTCTAGAAAAGTGTGCCATAAGTCGCAACTCTATCTGTGAATAATCTGCCGTCAAGAGTAACCAATTTTCCTGTGGTGGAAAAAGTCAACATTAAGTTCAACATTCAAGAAAACTTTTATGGCTAAGGTGATTAAAATACATGGGACCAAAGATGATGTGAAATACTCAACACTTTTGCCAGTAAAAGACCTATTATTCAGTATGGTTCTATCCTACTCTGGAGTTGTGCAAGATTTTGTTGTCATCTTCATTCCTTCACACTGAGTGAGCTTGAAATAATAAAACAGTCTTAACTTAGCAACTATGCGCTTCCAATACCTTTTTCAACTGCATATGTGAAATCCCCTTAACCTCGGGTAACTAGCCTAATAACTCAGGAGGACCCAAACTACTGACCTCTCTACAATTATGCTCTGGAGGAAATAAATGCTTTCAGTTTTTTTTTTTTTTTGC
Source organism: Camelina sativa (assembly GCF_030686135.1). Taxonomy (NCBI): domain Eukaryota; kingdom Viridiplantae; phylum Streptophyta; class Magnoliopsida; order Brassicales; family Brassicaceae; genus Camelina; species Camelina sativa. The sequence goes on from NC_141889.1 coordinate 3,433,784, forward strand.
CATTCTAAATAAATGCTTTCAGTTGTACAGTTCTTTTTTGAGAAATAATTTCTAGTTGGCTTGAAGACCAAAGACAAAAACTTTTAGCAATTACATAGAAATTTACCTGAGTAGGAACAAAGAAGTCACGTGCATTTATTTTGTAACGATCAGCATTTGAATTTACGTCCAATCCATGGCTATCCAATATGAACTCTACTTCATGCTCAACAGACTGCAGAAAAGTAACATGGTCATTAATTTTAAGATACACGACAGAATGAAAAAGGAAACATAGCAAAAGTCATACTTGGAGATTAGGCTCCTCTATGGAAACCCGCCCTGTTGCTGTTGATGTTTGAAGCCAGCGGCCATGCAAAGTGTACCTTTGCGTGCTCAAGCGTAGTTTAGCAAGCGAACAAATTGATCCAAGTGTACAATTTAAGAGCTTTGCCAAAGTGCGGTGTTCTTTGATAATTGGGACAACAGGATGCACATTCCTGGGACAAAGTTGTATACCAATGTGTTCAGACTAAAATAGAATCTCAGTAGCTTAGGGGGAATCGTGTTCTTGATTTATAACCGCAGACTTTTTCTTTACATAATTTACTGCTGAAAAGTACCTCAAAAAGTCTATTATCCTTTGTGATGAAAAAAAAAGAACACAATGTAAGGAAAATGAGTTAGTACTTTAGAATACCTTAAAAGATCCAAGCAATGCTTATCAGTACTTGGATGAAGTTTCCCTTTAGATTGGTTTTCCGGTATGGGCAATTTCAACTGTCCAAACAACACATTTGCAATATCAGCTGGGTTGTGCAATGAAAATGTCATGCCAGCCAATTCAAATGCTTTCTTCTCAAGGGACCGCAGTTTATCCCGCAATATATTTCGTGCTCTAAGGCATCCTTCTATATCGACGCCTATACCCCACAGTTCCATGTCTGCAAGGACATTAACCTGAAACACATAATGAAAGCATTATACTGCCGAAAAACAACTAACTTATGAGAGTTAAAATATCTTTGAATTGACTGCCTCCCTGGGCATTCCTCAGGAAGCTGTAAGGTAGCAAACACATGGCTGCTTTGGAAAATACACATAAATATTTAACTTTAAGCACATCATCCAGCGGGATGCTGGTGAAGTTTAGAAAATCTTCCGTAACTAAAGCAAGTTAAAGAAGATATACCAGCGGCATTTCAGTGGTTGTCAGTGCTTCAATAAGTTCTTCAGAAACAAGAATCTTCCAAAGAGCTGAACAAAGGGCTCTTGTTTGAGCAACCCGTCTGCAGCAACCATTGTGGGCAACCCTTCGGATCTGATTCCTCCATCTGCCACTGCGATTAGCAGCTTCAGCTGCCTCTGGGGATAGTCTTTTCTTTACTTCCTTTAACACCATATTAACAGTTTTAGTAACTTTGGATCAAAAACTATAATAAGGAAGTACCTATAAGCTAAATCTGTGGGATGATAGACAAACCAAGAGATGATAAAAGATAAAAAAGATATTTATACTTTGTTGCTTTTCTTGTTCAACACCTTCATCAGGACACATATGATATATATTGCATTGATTCCAATAATAGTACATCTGGAATTACCTTATCTATATTTGGATTTGAGTGTCTTTCCTCATCTGGCCAAAGAATCCATGTCACAATGCTCATATCAATGGTTTGGCTTATGTGAAGCGGAGGCATCATTAACCAAGATCCATCAACCAACTCAAGATCTCTGATCCCTTCCGCATGATTTAGGCGAGCGCATCTTTGGATTGAAATGGCGGGACTCTTAAGCACCTGAATCTGGACTTTTAAATTCCATGTGAACTTTCTCGTACTTACATTCCCCATTATTTTACTGATTCTGTTCCACCTAGACTTTATAACATCAAACATGTTGTGGGTGGCAAAAACCTCCTTCTTGCCAACAACTGCATCCTCCTCGATAAGCTTTTGTTTTTTTACACATTCCAGGTTGGGAAGATCCTTGTTAAGATTGACATAGTATACAGGGGAGCTGTTCCAGCAGATAGCAATTCCATGTATCTCATAAGAGATGCGGGAATTCAAATTTTGTAGTTTATTATAGTGGATGTCGAAGAAAAACTCGCCAGCAGATTCCCACAGTTCCAGGAATGAATCAAATCCGCCACTAATATTTCCTGCAGTTATTGGACCCTTTTCACCTGTACCATCCTTATTACTCAGAGTAATATGCGAATTCCTAGTCAACTGCTGATCAACATTGTCCTCAGTTTTTATCTCTCTGTCATCGTAAACAGGGATAGGGGAAGTATCACTGGAAAGAATACCAACAGCACTAGGCCCATTAGTGCCGACTGTAGTTCCTATAGGTTGAAGATTAGGAAGATGACTGGTCAAGTTAACTTCTGATGAAACCCCTAATACGACCCTTGGCTTTTCTCTGTGATTATCTGTATCAAAGGTTTCACATTCCATGTGCCCCTCTATGCTTAATCTTCCTGGAACATGTCGTACTCCTTCGGGACCAACAGAGCCTCTGGAATTGTCTCTTTCAGTAGTTTGTTTTCCATTGGGACTCATAGCAGGAGCAGAAGGCAAGGGCTTTGAAAGCTCATGAACATCCAAACCAAGTGACTTAAAAGCAGAGAATGCAGCAGCCCTTGCCTCTTCTGCTTTCTCAAGAACAATTTTGCGTGCCCCGTTCTTAATTTTCTTGGCTAATCCCAAGTGTATCTTTCTTTGTCCTGTACCTGATACACCATATTAACTCTGAGCACATTAGATGAAAGAGATACAATATTATTTCTGACAAACATTCTACTTATCAATGTTTTATATAAGCAAGCGAGATCTCAATGAGGCAACCAAAACATCAATTTAAAGTGTCTAAGAAAACTGATTTACCTTCTGCAGCCCACGCTGAAGATTCAAAGAGAGCTTTGACAATTTCAGGGATGGATGCTTCAGCTATCGCCTGAGATGTACGCAAGCCAGCTTTGTACAACGCTCTAGCTCTTGAACCCTATTTATTCAAAACCAAAAACCATCCTTAGCAAGAGTCTTCATATCCTAGCTATAAGTTCCTGGAAGCTGCAAGTACCTTTATATATGGAATGCTAGTAAGTTCAACAATCTCAGCCCTGACACCAAATGAAACACGGTTCTGGAACTTGGCAACTAATCCTTCCAAATCATGCCATCCCAGCCTCTCACAGAACACTGAAACCATGGAAGAAAACCTTCCAGCATTCTCCTGTAGCGCTTGAACCATGCCTCTAGCCACTTTGAACGCTTCACAGACCTCAGTCACAGAAGCTTCCTGCATTGCATAGTTCAAATACAAAAACAAACAAGTTAGCTATTAGAGACGTCGATCATCACCGTGCTTTCTGATGCAAAAGCAAACGTTTTTAGAAAATTTTAAAACAGGAAATATGATACAAACCAATTCATGCAAGGGCCAAACAAGTAGGAAATGTAAGTTAAATAAGCAGATTAACAAAATATAATGAAGCGTAGATGATCATGCAAGCTAGTAGGGGTTTACATATACAAGAACCAAAATAAAAGCTTTAGCAAAGATAAAACACAATAAAAACGGAAAAAACAAAAAAGCGGGGGAGGGGGAGAGGGGCACCTGAACTAATTTTGACAAGATGAGAGCAACGAAAAATCGCTTGCACACTCGAAGCATTTGTTCATCTGAAAGCATTTTCATGCTTGTTGAACCAAGCTGATTGTCATATTCTCCACGAAAATTGTTTTTTACATCCTGTGATCTGTTTCGAGTGCGAACTGTTGCACCATGTGCCATGCGCATCAGGAAAGGTTCGACCACTCCAACTCTATTGCCAACAGACTGAAATTGAGAGATAAAAAGTTAAAGTATCAGCGTATAAAGATTTTCTCAAAAAAAACTACATGCACAAATAACAAGACCTGACTTTTATAGTTCTATTCAAAAAGCTGCAAAACACTTGAAGGTTGCAATTCAGCTTTCCACAACGGAAGTGAAGGAGAAAGAGAATGCATAACTATTTTGTAAACCACTAAAATTTTAATAAGAAGAATAACATCTAAACTAGAATAACAGTCAATTTAGAGGAAGAAGATAGCTAAAAACATACTTTCTGCTTATCAACATATAATTATGCCATACATTAATAGAGAGAACAAAAGTTACAAAATTACCTGCTCTAAAGGAGACAATTCCATGAACCGTTCATAATACAATTCCCAGTTTGGTTCAACACCAACATTGATTGGTGTGACTAAGTAGACCAAATGTAAATCAGAAGCCATAACTAGTCCTTCACGTGCTCGTAGAAGATCATCCAGCACTATCTGCAGCAACACCAATTACATGGACGTCAAACATGCTTACATAATACTACATAAAATGCAATTTCAGTTAGAAAGAGTCAGATTGGATTACAAGTGACTCCTCTGGGCAGAGTGAACTGCCAAAAGATCCACGTCCAAGGGGTGTTGCAGTGTATAACTTTGTCTCTTCATTCCACTCAAGAAATTTCCTGTGGCACAGCCACCGAAGAGAATCCTGAGCTGATTTGACCACATCTTGAAAGGGCTTTGTAGAATTCAGAAGTGTACATCTAACATAGCGATGAATATCTTTGGCAGTCTGAACAATTCCACCAGCCACAACTTCTAGAATTGCATGAGTCATTCCATTTTTATCCTCAGATAAACAAGACTGCAATGGTGGGCAGGTTTCATTAAGAAGTGCCATTATTCGCTTGAGTTCTCCAGGTTTGCAGATCAACACCTATTAAGAATATAAATTTAGAACAAGAACCAAAAGCCTAGAACACTGACACTCCAAACAAGAAAAAATGTATGTGAACATATGTCTAAGAAATGGAACAATGCATGCTTAAAAAGACAGAAGTTTTGATATGAAGTTTCCAGAGTCACAGAGAAGACATACACTTTCTCCTTTTGTATCAATCCCAGTCCGCCCAGCTCGACCAGACATTTGCTTGTACCTTGTTCCATCAATAAAATCACGGCCAATCATTGGTTGTCGAAAAATAACCCTCCTTGCAGGCAGATTAACCCCAGCCGCCAAAGTGGATGTAGCTGTTAAGACACGTACGAGACCCTTACGGTAACAGGTCTCAACTATCTCTCTTTCTTCTACCTGTAATACAAGTAGAGTTAGTTGGCTAGTGTACTAATGAATATCGATATTCACTTTGCGTAAAATTCACCGTCGCCCATGTCAATAGAAAAAGAATCACAATCCCAGTATATAATCTAACCAGACAAGAAAAGAAAGAAACTATGGTGAATGTGTAAACATACTGTAAGACCAGCATGGTGATAGGCAACCCCAGAGGGAAGAGTTTCTTCTAGTACAGGATCTACTCCAGACGGAGACCTTCGCAGGGCATCAATAGCCGACCTGATATCCATAAACTCACTATTTTCACCATCAACGTCTACGGGAACCTTTTTAATGAACTTTGAAATATGCCTAGCAGTTGATTCGCATCCTTTTCGACTCGAACAAAATATCAGCACTGAATTGCCTTCTTGAACAACCTGGATCGCAACAGTAAATGTGAGTATTCCTTCTTGAACAAAATACGCGTATATGTTTTATCAAAAACATATAGAAAAAATACAAGTACTAAATTAAGAGTTTATACAGAAAGACATAAGAAGACACATAACTCGCCCGAGCCATTACCTCGTTACAAAGCTCAACTATATGGTCTGGGTCTTTTCCTCCCATATCAGCAACTTTTGGTATAGTCCTCACAACTTCCATCTTTTTATTGTAAATAGTGCTACCAACCTTAATATACTCCTCTAGTGGAACTGGTCGAAACTCTGTTTGATATAAAGCTGCCTTTCAACATGTAAAACAAAAATAAAGTTACAAGGCCACAATAACTTTGCAAAATGTTTCAATAGAGGTGAAGACAATAGCTTCGGAAAGTAACAAATAGAGAAAAATTATCATCACCCATTTAAGAGATCTGAAGATAAACATGTCTTCATTTTACTGAAAACATAAAGCTTATTAACAATCACAAACAGTATTTCTACCATATTCTTATAATTCCGATAGACTTCACAAATACTTGTATATCTGAAGATAAGTGTCATGCAACTGAGTGAGAGCAAAATATATACACACAAATTGTTATTTTTTCTTACTTGAAGCCAGTCAGCAACTGCTCCAACATTCGGCATCGTAGCACTCATACCCACAATTTGTAGGCCATGAGCAGGATCAGCCTTGCCACTGCTATTCCCTGAACTCTCACCACTACTTGATTCTGAACTTCCTTCACCAGCAGCATAACGAAGCTTCGTCAACATAAGTTCCAAAAGATAACCCCTATGTTGGTCACCCACCTATATAAACCATGCGCAGAAGAATCCTTTTAATGCATTCAGTACCAACTATACGAAGATAAAGCAGATTAAAAAAAAGGTGGTTTCAGACAGTTATATGCATATCCGAGAGCCATACAGATGAGATATTTGAAAACCATACCATATGTAGCTCATCTATAACTATTATCCCAAGTTCTGACAAACGACCCTCTTCAAGCAAGCGATTTATCAAAGAGTTGGCCTTCTCAATCGTGCAGACAGCCACAGAAGTGCCCTTAGGAAGTGTTCCACCACCCTGATTTCCATAGTAACTACGAACATGCTTACCAAGTGGTTCAAGAAGGACCTCAAGGTGTTCTGCCTGCACCCAATTGCAAATACAACTAAACTTACAGAAAGTGATAATATAAAACGTGTGGGATGCTTGGAGAAACAAAAGAAACCTTCTCGGCGCAAATGGATACATAAGGTAGCACAAGCAATGCCATTTTTCCAGTTGTTATGACCCGTCGCAGCATCAAGACTTCTGCAACAAAACTTTTACCAGCACTGCACAAACAGCATGGTTTTGAAATTGAACATGAATTCTTGTAAGATAGAAGCCTGTTAGTGAGATTAATCATACTGCTATCATGATCTGAAGAAAGTATAAGAAAAGAAGAAACTTTGAATTGGCAGATACCTTGTAGAAGCACAATACACCAAATTCCTTTTCTGCAAAACACCATCAACCTGAAGACACTCGACCTAGAAAATTCACAATTTGTATTCAGCTAATGAAAAGGACGTCAGAAGCAATAACATGCATACAAGAAAGAATAGGAAAACTTTTTCAGATATAATACTACTGACCCAAAATCACTCATTAATACACAACAAAACTTAGAAAGTATAACTACAAAAGTTAAGAAAGAGTCGAAAATAAAAATTGCCTAGAAGTTTTGTAAAAATTCATAAAACATATAAATAGGAAGAAACCAACATATATCACATGCACAACCACCGCATAAATGATATAATAATGTCATGAAAGGAACAAAGCATGAAAAGCAAATACTTTTGGATGGCGAATACTAGCTGCAGGCTCTCAGCTAATATTACACTTTTTAAACTGTACCAAGGAAGCAAATTCACATCTATCTATCTATCCAGGAGTAGGAATATAGATAATATTGATCAGTTGTATCTAAATATTATCAACAAATAACAACCCACAAATCAACAAACAGTTACGTACCTGCCAAGGATAGAGTTTAGATATTCCTTTCTTATTGTAAACGCTGCAAACTTCTGAGGGAAGCCAAGTGCTAAGATTTAAACCATCTTTATTACGATGAGAGCTTGAAGGAGTATGACTTTCTTCAGATTCACTAGAATCAACTGATTTCCTTAAGTTGCCAATCATAGAAACAGATCTTTCACTATGATTTTCCTCGCACAACAAAACTTTGTTTCTTTCGGATTCTGGATACACCCTGCCTATCGATATATTATCTGCCTGAGCATTATTTGCAATATCAAGACATTCTTTATCATCAACAAAAACAGATTCAGATATCCTGCTGATTCCTAGAGTACTGTTATTCTGATCAAATGAAGCACATCGCTCTTGGTTACCTCCGTTTGTTTTCTTATCCTGAAACAAAAGTTCAAGGTTCTTGACAGGAAGCGGAGATGCTTCTTTATTAAAATCTCTCCCATTCGTCTCTACGACCTTTGAAAAACCAATGGCTTCTTTATCCTTTACTCTGCTTTCATCTATATCTAAACTTCTCTTGAACTTTTCACTGCAATTATCTGTTTTGTTGCTGCATGAAATAATAGTTCCATGTTGACTTCCATTTTTAGCTTCTACGGAACCAGATTGCTCAAATGGAATTGTCAAACCATCAGCAACTTGAATTGCTTCATTCCAGAAAGAATCTCCAGGTGAGAACATTGAGCTACCACTTCCTGACTTAGGGGTTCCAACAGGACATGATTTAACGGCTGATCCAGGTGTGTGGCATTCAGTTAAATGAGCAGACGATTCTGGTGCCTTAGTACACTTCCTCAAGCCCATTGGAATTTCAATAAGTTCATTGCTCGGAATCTGTGAATATATTAGAACAGACACATAAAATAATATAAGATGAATTACTATGGCAAGAGGACAGGTAACAATTACTGCTGATTTCACTTATATTTTCTTATACCTTCTTTGTAGGGTCTGAAACAGATTTAACTCTTTTATCAGCAATACTAGCGAGTGATTCAGGCTTACTCCCGAGAGGATATACAAGTTCATCTAGTGATGGTATAATTTGGGAATCACAGCGCCTCTTGTGAGAAATTTTAATATCTTTGGATGGTGATGGTGAACTGCTTTGACGCTTCAGTTCACATGCCTTCTGATGTGGAGGTGAGCCAATAACAGACTGCATTCCACTGCAATAAAACAGAACAATTGACTAGTCAGACAAAAAAAAGAATGGATGTTTCACCAAAGAACTCCTTCATGGTAATGAAAAGAATAGACAATTCAGCACAATGGACATTACCTACAATACAAGGACAAGAAACCAGTGGCAAAGTCTCTCAGTTCTGATTTATCTTTCTGGCTAGCACAGAGGAAACCATCTGTTGCATGGGCTTCAGTTGTAGCAACACCTTCATGATGCAAATCTTGAGATCCGTTCTGGTTCAAACACCCTTCAACTCCTTTAGAAGTTGCAGGCATTACAGGTTTAGGCACGCAGGGGCGTACATTTTCACCAGCAGACGAAGCAGAAACCTCCAAATCCAACTTTCTTGTAAACGCTTCCTGCCTTGCCTGCAACCCACTGTTGAAAGTGCTTTTGTCATCCAGAGAGGCTTTCAAGTAGTTGTCCAAAGTGCCTTTGTCTCCAGGAGACCTTTCCTCTGTCACCTTCACATTTTTCTCATTTCTCCCAGACTTCAAATTTGGTGACGAATGTTTCCTCTTCTTCGAATTAAAAAACTAGTAGTACAGTGACAAACAACATAAGAAAATTTAGTCACTTTAGCTTCAATATCAGAAAAAAACTCCTTCTATTGGCCCACATCATAACTAATTCACTGTTCATAACTTGAATTAAGAAAAAGCTTTAAAAAAAAACATTTCTTTTGTAACCTTAATTTATCGAAAATCCATATCAAAATTGAAACTATTTTCATGGAAAGAAGAAAAAAAACGAGTCTTTCACTATCTTATGGAAAATTAAAATTACGAGATTCCACCTAAAGGTGGTTACGGGTCTACTCGAACAATTCAATTTCAATACATAGTTCATCGACATAGGTCACATTTTAAAGACCAGTTCTTCAAGTCAGAAACTTTAACGCACAAAGAGAAAGAAGAAGTAACAAACATCGACACTCTTCAACACTTCGCGAAGACAAATTTCTCAGAGAAAGAGAGAGAAATGGACCTGATCAATCCGCGATTTAGAGGAATCCGAGTCCATCGGCGGAGAAGGAAGAGTAACCGCCGGAGATCTGGAAAAAAAAAACCCTAGTCGGCGAGTTTAGCGCCGGGGGCGAGTGAGGAGCGCCCAAATTGGAGGCAGATGTAGAAAATTAAAAATCTGTAGCGTTTGAATTTTTGATTTCCAGAGCTGCTGCTCTCTCTCTCTCTACTTCTGTATTATTTATTTTTATATTTTTCCTTAAAAAGTTCGATCTTTTTTTTTTTTTTTTGGGTTTTCACGCTCGAAATTTCAATTTGAACTATAAAGTTGTTTTTGGCTCCATGTCTCTCAAATCACATTCGTTGTCAAAAAAAAAAAAAAAAAAAAAAAATCTCTCAAATCACATTAAGGAAAATATGATAAAAATTCGTCAAGTAAGCAACGAGTTTGGGAGATGCCAAGTCATATTTTAGTCAAAACCAACTCACATTAGCACAAATGCGTTTGATACAATCATACATAGCACAATAATTGCAATCAGTAAGTGGTATTGCTCTGTTTGATTATACTCAGGTTTGCGTTAATGTCATATATAGCATTATTCGTCCCAACTTTTTTTTTTTTTTTTGTACTTATTAAAATTCCGACCACGCTCCATAGTCCAAACATGCATATTGATTTACATTTGAAAATTCATTCTAGTTTTATTCATAAGCCAAGGGCTAATATATGTAAACGAAGCAACGGAGCCATATAATAAAGTAAAGAGATCCTAAAGTATCCATGCCATGAACGAGGTTGCACTTGTGGCGGCACAGCTTTTAAGCAACATATTACTAATCATTCTTCTGCTGGTTTTGCCGCTGCGTGTTTACACGCACAATTGTGCTTATGCTTCTTCGATTTCTCATCCTGAGTCTTGAGCTCATTTCCAGCCACAAGAAAGAACGCAGTGTGCCTGATACAGACAGATATAGTTTGTTTAATATCTGCCGAAATTCTTAAGGTTTAAAGTGGATAAAACAGACCCCCAATCAAACTTCCATCGAACTATGTTTGATTTGGTTCCTGAATTTACAGTGTTTTTGACTCTGAGAAGAAGATGGTGTTACCTGAAGAACTTCATCATTTTGATTTTAGAGTCCTGGTCGATGTCAAGCGAATCGTCGAGAGCGTTTTGCATGTGGTGTAGCCATCTCTCTGCAGCTTGATGGGTCACTGGAAATGGACGGTGACGTCCGATCAAAGCAGGATGACCTACACATTTGGCAAGATAAAACAAACAGCCATAAAGTAAGCAACGAGTTCGGGAGATGCCAAGTCATCTTTTTAGTCAAAACCAACTCACATAGGCGCAAGCGCAAAAGTGTATTCTAAAATAAACAAGTGCGTCTGTGTGAACTAAGTGAGCATCAAAAGGGCTAAACCAAATGAGTTAGCTAATGTGCGGTTTCTTAGCCAAAGCATATACAACCTAGAGAACAAGATATGAATGCAATCAGCGAAATTGGGTTAAAACACACACACGCATAAACAAAAGGGGAGAAGAATCGAAAAGTAAGAAAAAAAAAAAGACAAACCTTTCCTCTGAGAAAACAAAGGAGGGCCTCCCATACGCTGGACGAAGAACTCATACTGGTTCTGGATGGCATCTTCTTTGTTTGAGTCAGAAAATATAGATCGAAACCATTCTTCTTCGTCATCATATACCCTACTCTCCACCATTTCCAAAACCAAGAATCAACAAGATATCCATAAATAGAACTTGTACTGTCAAAAATCATCTTGAGAGTTCACTAGTGAAGAAACTAAAAAGATTGGTCAAAAGCAGCCAAAAATCTCCCAAAGATCTATAACAAATCTGCAATGGCAAGCCAAAATCTCAATTTCTCTCATTTGAACAAGCAGAGACTGGAAAAAAAAAATTAAAAAGTCACACTTTTCAACCACAGTCTCCTAGGCTAAACCCAGGTTAAATGGAAAGGAATGAGCTTTAACAAGTGAGGGTTATGATGTTGTTTATAATAATTAAACCAGAGGAAACAGATAGTTAGAAAAGGGAATTGAAAGAACCTGGTGTAGAAATTGGTGGAGAGATTGATAAAGGTCTGAAGACCAAGCTTTTCGAACAGATTGGATTCGTCGATAGCGAAGGCCTCAGCCTCATCGACGCCGCTCAACACCGATGCCTTCTCCTGCAGCGATTGCATCTCTCTCTGGTTTTCTCGTCTCTGGTTCGGAGTGGTGATAAGAGAAACTGTGGACGATACGATTGAATTTTTAAAAAAGGAATGGGTCTCTCTCTCTCTCGTTGTGGTCGCGTGGAGGCAACGCTCTCTTTCTTTCGTGTAGTTTTTATTTTAACTAGTTGTACTAGTTGCGCTTTTGGCATATGCCACCATGACCAAACACTAGATAGAGAGAGACTTGTCTTTGGAGTTTGGACCTTCTTTTTTTTTATTCTCTTTGGTCCAGTAAATTTATAAAATTAATTCCTCTTGTTATCACTATGTCATTGTTTTTTTCTGGGAATTTTCCAAAATGTTTTTTCTGAATTTTTACAAATGGTTTTTGAGCTAAAGAAATTAACCAAACTGATCATATACTGTACCTAAATATATTTTAATTTGTTATGGCAGTTTTTGTTTTTGGGCCTATAATACAAATTGGACTTAACTAGGCCTGTATTAAAGCCCATTACTCCAAACTCTTTATTCGCGATTTGCGTTTGTTGAAGAAAAGAAAAAAGTGATTTAAAATCCGCGTTTTAAATAAGACCCGAGGCTGAGCTTTTTTTACCACCACGAAGGATAATATCAACGGCGTCGTCTCTCTGTAATCGAGGATTTTGTCCGGTGAGGCGATGGCGACGAACAGCAGAGAAGCAAGGAGGCGGAAGATCTTAGAAAGAGGATCTGATCGTTTAGCTTTTATCACTGGTCAAATCAACGGCGTTCCTCCTCCTTCCGATTCTACTTCTTCCCTTTCCCACTCTCTTCTCCAATCCTTCCCGGACACGATTCCCTCGCCTCATCAGATTCCTCAAGAAGAAATCGGTGCTCTCTCTCTCTCTTTAGGGCATATTAATTAAAGTCGTTGAATTGTTCGATTTCCGTTGGTTGGTTTATGTGTGTATTTGCATTGCATCTTGATTTTCTCGTTTTTGTTATTTTCGCATTGGGCGGTGAGAAGATAAAGCCATGCCTTTTTAATTTTGGAGCTAGGTGCTGTAAGTTTGTTGTTAATTGAAATCAAGTAGGCTTCTTTGATCATATTTGTATGTGTTGTTTTTGCCTAGTTACAGAGTGGAATTGGATGTTTGAATTAGCGTAAATTTGTAGATTAGAATAAGACGCACAAGTTTCCACATTTATGTATTTTAGTATATTGTGTCCTCTGATTGAAGTATTACAATGGGCTGTGAAGCTGCTATATCCAAGTAGGAAACTACTTTACTTAAGTTGAATTTAGATCTTAACGAAGGTAGTATCTGTTATGAACCTGATTTCTCTGTTCCCTGCTTGTGCTTAAGTCACCTCGCTCTTTGAAGTCTCCTTTTCCCATTCTGTGAATTTTCTTCCCAGGGGCGGTTCAACCACACTACCACAGTTAAGTGTTTGGAACGCTCAATTATGTTGTGTTTTTAATATTTGCTTGCCTTGTATTGTGCCACAAAGTTTCGTGAAAGATATTTTTAATGTTTCGTGAGGCTTACCTTTACACTACGCTTAATGGATAAGCAAGCATGTCAAAATGTTAGCATCATTTATATGTTGTTGATTCCAATCTCTTATAAGCATAATAGGAGAAGCCAGGGGAGTAACTTACTGATTTTGTTGTGGAATTGCAGCTTTCACAAGTCCACAGGAAAATATCTCCGATGCTGCGGTGGTTGATAATACAGATCATATCATCCATCAAAGCAGAGCAGAATCGGTCCAGCCTCAGAGGTATGCTGAAACATTAGCAGAACCCTCTGCTTCAGATCCTAGAGACGCAAGAATACAACCAACTCCTACAACTTCAAGTGCTCAAATTCCATCAGCCATAGATTTAGGTGCTTCTCAAGCATTTATTCCTCTGGCTAGTTTTGTGAACACCATCAAACCAAAGCACATTGGAGCGGCCATTGATGCGTCAGAATACCTACGGATGTTCTCAGCTCTTGGGATTGCACTTGTTGTCATACTATCTCGTCTCGGGTTCTCTTCCCTAGTCAACATAGTAAGCTTCAGGCCTGTTTTCTTGCTCATATTGACCGATTCCACAATTGTGCTTGGACGTGTTCTGCTGAGTCATCGTGGAGATTCGCCCTCAGCCTCAGAGACAGTAATGAACGGGCAGGGTATAGCAGAACAAGTGAGCAATGCTTTGGAGACGGTGATGATGGTTAAGAAGATAATGGACGCACTCCTTATGGATTTTAGCTTGTACGCTGTGATTCTCATATGTGGCCTCTTGGTTACCCAAAGCATCTTTCCTTAGGTCATTTATCAAGTAGGTTTGTTTGTGCTCGGTAGTTTTGTGTTTGTTTGCTTCTCTTTTTAAAATTATAGTTAGCTCCAAAACATTTGTACTTGCATCAGTTTACATGTCTCAAATATCGTTTTTATTTTATTTTGAGTTACCCTTTTGGTTGATGCTAAGTAAGTTCACTTGCGCGACAGATCATTACTATTTATTGGTGTTCAGTACTTTGGAAAAAGACAATTTAGGGTTCTCCTTTGATTGTTTCTTATACTGTAGTAGTGTACTAGGGTAGTTGGGTCACGTCTCAGCTTCGTTTATTTGTTTTTCTGCCCTTGCCATTAATAAACATACACACATCTCAAATTTAACACTGTCTTTAGTATTGGTGTAATGATAAAGAATTAAAGACACACATCTCAGGTTCTGTTTTTGGACCCTATAAAATTGGCCAATGAGAGAGTTGCCTTAATGATCTTTTAAAAACATCTTTACATTATTTATGGAATTCCTTGCTCACCACATTTCTTGCTTCTGCCTAGAATTTAAAACTCATTCGTATTTGGTAATTGTTTCAACAACCCACTTAAACCACAAACTTGTTCTACTTCTAGTTGTCACTAAAATATTCTTACTAACACTTTTTATTATCTAGATCAGGGTCTAGTTTTTTAATGATTTGATCTCTGAAAGGGAAATATAAGTTAAATGTGGAAACTATAAAGCCGAAAGAAAAAGAAAAAAAAGGAAGAAGTAAATTTTCTTGGCTTCTAGTTGTGAGATCATAAATTACCGAGGAAGCAACGTGGTAAGTCACTCTGTAGCTGTCAAAGTAAGAAACAGAGAAACCATACGTCACTCGACGAATCGTAACCGTTTATTTCATTTTCCCTTTTTTTTTCAGTCGTTAAAATTATTTATTTTATTAATTTATATAAATACGTATCTTTAGTTCTTTACTCTTTGGGAGCCATTTTTTTCTTTTGCCGCTAAAGTAGTGAAGTGCAGAAAGAGATACAGAGAAAGAGAGAGAGAGAGAGGACAAATTTACAATAGAAGGTTTCTTGTTCCCGGGAAATGGAGATATCTCCGGCGGAAGACAAACTCGTCGGCTCCGGCGACGACGAAGCTGTTCCTACAGAAGTATCCGTCATAAAAAACGAAGCTTTAGACATTTGTCGGATTTGCCAATCATCAGAGGAACCAGATAATCCGTTGAGACATCCGTGCGCGTGTCGAGGCTCTCTCAAGTTTGTCCACTCAGATTGTCTTTTTCTCTGGCTCAATCGCCGTAAACGCAACCACTGCGAGGTATTTATTTAAACCCTTTCTCTAAAACTCTGTTGCTTCTGCAACGAATTGAGTTTAAAGTTTACTGCTTTTTTATGTGATTTTGAGGAAGAACTCTCTAAAGTCTCTCTCTTTTTCTTTTTTCTACTGCAGATTTGTAAGCGACGCTACTCAACTGTTCCGATTTATTCCGAGAACGCTCCAGAGAAACTATCATGCCACGAATTCTTAATGGGATTGCTACTGAGAGCATTACGTTTCATGACTTGGATTCTTCCTTGGGTCTAGATGATTCCTTTCAACGCATATTGCTTTTCTTTTCTCCCTTTGGACAGGGAAACTGAGTTTGTGAACCAGACTGTTTTAGAACTGTCTTTGAAATTTCCTGGTCTGTTTTACACTGCTGAAATAGTGTTTGATATCACCTTTATGGTTGTCTCTATGGAAATTATGGAAGAGATTTTAAGGAGACACCCTGAGTTGTTACGTCTTATGATCATCTTAGAGAACGGTCTAAGAGATAGAGATGTTACTGGCATTTTGCTGCTGTTAGGAAATCATTTTCAAATTCTGAATGATTGGTGGCATGATCAGCTCTTACACTTGCCATTTCTCCATATCTTTCAGAGGGGACCTCTTCCACTAGTGTTTGTTCCTCGAAACACACCTCTTCATCAATTTGGAGCCATCAGAAGGGTTTTTTTCCTTTTCAATGACAACACATTTGCTGTTAGCTTTCCGGATTAGCATTAATTAATGTTTCACCATGTTGAGTAACAGATGCTTCTTCTTTTTCTTTTCTCTACACTACAGGTTCTTGCCATCAACATCTATTGGTCTTCTCTCAAAGTTTTTTTACCATTTTCGATTGGCCGAGCTGTCTTCTTTCTTCTACGCTGTTTCCCACATGTTTGGATTGAGGAAAATGCATCTGAATTAGCTGCCGGGAAAATGGTTATATTATCGGTTTTATTGGCTTACCTTGGAAGTGTCTTCCCTCTGCGTCGAAACAGAACAAGAGTCAGATGGTTTTCTCCGCCAGTTAAGAATACGTTCATCTTGTGCTTTAAACTCGGTGGTCTGCCTTGTATACTTGGTTGCTGGCTAGATTTCTGTACTTCCCCTATACTGGGGAAAACAGTTTCCCAAAGCATTGAGGTTCTTTCAGACTATCCACACCTGGCTGCAAAACATTGGCATATGGGAATTTTCTACTTGGTAGTTGCTATATGTTGCATGGAGGCTATCCAAAAGGTAACATTTTTGTATTTTTGTTTTCATCCTTACGCATCATCAGATATACTCACTTTTTCTTCTTCCTTTTGGCAGATACTTCAGAAACGAGCCTTTTGGTATCTGATAGATGTTGCAGAACCAAACTACAAAATCACCAAACTGCATCTTGGTCCCATCCTCTTGGCGTTTGCTTTACATGGAGCAATGGTGGTGGTTGTGCTTTACTTACCAGTAAAAACAATCAGTCTCATCAGCCAGTCCTTTTTCCCTCTCCAATTTGGGTATGCATGCTCCTCTGGACCTTACCACATAATGTTTCTAATTTCTCGACTCTTAAACATTATGTATTAAAACGCTCACGGGATGCATGCAGGGTCTACGATGAAGATTTTGTGCTTGGTTTACTTATTGCTTATGCGTGCTTAATTAGATTTGGCCCTCGGTGGTTAGTAAATTTTATTACAACATCCCTCAGACCCATAGTTCACAAGTGGGTTATCACTATCAGTTCTTTGCTCAAGTTGAGTGACTTCTTGCTTGGAGAGCCCCGCATAGACCGTGCAAATCGTAATGTGAGACCACTGTCTCTAGTATTTGGCGTAGCTGAAGGCTCTATGGTCAGTTTGTATGGATCTCAAAGCGACACAACCTGTGAAGAGGATACAAATGACCAACGAGATAAAAGGTAACCAAAGGAAACGCTTTGAATAAAAGATAATTCTGGTACAAAATTCATTCTGATTAGTTGTAAGTTTCAGTTTTATGCTGAGGATTGGAGTGATGTTGGTTATAGCTGCTCTGAGTATGTTTCTTGTTAGTACAACCTTCATGGCTTTACCGATTCTAGTTGGAAGGGCCTTCGGACTCAAACACGACGGTTTGTAATTTTCTTAATCTTGCTTCATACGTATCTTTCCTTTGTTTTATGCTTCTAATGTTTTTAAAAGTGCCTCTTCGCAAATCCATCATTTTAGATCTTTGTGCTTTCTGGATTGGATTCTGTATCCTTCGAGGAATGTATATCTTCATTTGCTTCGTCTATGATCATTTCGTGACGGGAAGAACTGATTTACTTCTCAACCATGCCCTCATGTTCATAAGGAATTTCTTGTTATTCTTCATCTGGGTAAGAAGACTCGATATCTTTCTTTGACAATTATGAAATTTGAATCATCTGTTGTTGTGGACATATATGCATATAACTTGTAAACCCTGATGAATAGATCTCCATCATACCGGGATTGCTCGGTCTCCTTATCAACCTTATGATCATCATCCCGTCACAAGTTCCGCTACATGAGTCCCCAGTATATATGTTGCACCACAATTGGTTTCCCGGTGTAGTCGTCCTACACATCTGGATCTTTCTGGTAAAGAAGTTTGTTTTGTTTCCGTCATTATTGCTTCAATCAAGGACTTGTTTTCATTTTGTTTGTTGCGTAACAAGTAACTGCTTTCTTCCCTCGCAGACTATGCGCACATGGATCAACTGTCTCACGACTGTGGCGTGGCGGAGAATCAGAAGCGTCGGAATCAACAGACTTCCCTTTACGTGGCTGATTCGAGATGTTATTGGTTCCATCATAGTGTCCCTTTTATTCACTCTCAGTGTTCCTTACCTGGTGGTGAACTCTCTGTTCCCGATTCTTGGACTTTCGGATGAAGTCAACTTAGCCGTCCAGCGGTTCATTTGGCAAGCGATCCTTACCTTAATCCCGATATGGTTCAGTGTCAAGCTCACTCGTGATCTTATCATTTACCTTCACCAACTGGAATTTGATAATCGATACAAAGTGGGAGAGAGGCTGATGGATTTCACTGAAGATCTGGCTTGAGTAACAACGACCAAAACTAATGGCTAATGATAGAGAATAGTTTTCAACTACAAGTACATAAACTAGAGTTTCTTATGTTAACTAAAGAATCTATGAAATGCAAACAACATCCTAAGACGATGACTAGTAGGATTCTGGTATTTATATTTATTCTCCCTCTTCAAATTCCATCAATCCATCATTTATTTCAACTTCCTTGGAAAACGCTTCAAAACTATGAATTTAGTTTAACATCTCATTTATATTCACCGAGATGTGGGGTACTTGGTGGGTGATAGTCTTTATTGAAGGTTATGAAGAATCGAATCTAAAGGGTAATGGATATTGCACTTGTGTTGATTGCTTGTGATATGCAATTGGTAAGGTTGTTAGTTTCAAAATGTGATGTAAATTTTTTTATTCTCAACAACACAAATGTACAACAGTGGTGTTTTCCAGAATAAATGTATAGCCAAACTTGAAACTGGAATTGGAATACTATTGTTTGGTGCTAATGAGAAAAGGGAGCTTTATAATCTAACAAAAAACACTTGCTACCAAGTAAAATTCTACATTTTATGGCGATCATTGTTCTTTAGAATTACTTGCCCCATCTGATTTTGCATCTTCTCAACTTCAACTCTTAAAGAAAGGATGATCAAGAGCTTCGTTTGCTGTAAGACGCTCAGATGGATCATATGTCAGTAAACCATACAACAGATCTGCAAATCTGGATCTTGTGTTGTCAACATGCTTCGATACCATATCCTGCAAGAATTATGAGCAGTTTCTACTTCAGGTCACGGCATATCAGACAAAAGATATATCATTAGACAATAAGAATTTGATGGCGCTTAAACCTTGAGACGGTCGAGTCTTTTTACAGCCCTAATACTCTCTCTAGAGTTGGCTCCTTCTGGCCAATTCAGTCTACACCCTCTCCTAAAATATTTCTCAGCACCCCGGCTGCAAAATATAATGACCGTACATGCAACAAGCGATGAGCATTTATCTCTGTGGAGTTTCCGTGTACTCAAAAGTTTGTGGAAATAGAAAACTAACCTGGCTTTTCGGGTCATATGTTCAGGCAAAGGTCCCAATGCTCTCTCCATCATAGCTAGATGTTCTAAGTTATCATGCGTCTGAAAGAGAGCCTCACCCTATCGTACAGTTCAAATGTGTTGACAATAATAAGCAAAACTACTCAAAATTAGGAGATAACAATTCATACAACAAGATGAGAAAGACTTTACCGTGCATAGTTCAAATAATATACAACCTACACTCCATAAGTCACACTGGTAACTCCATCCTAGACCTGTAATGATATGCCGCTGGTTAGTTACCAGAGAATATGTTCATTCACTGGTAAGTGTCAGCTACAAATCCGCAAGCATGTATCCAGGAGCAAATAACTGATTTACTTACCTAAAATGACCTCCGGAGACCTGTAATGCCTTGTTTGGACAATGGAGTGATGAATCCGGTTATCACAAACAGTACTGCCAAAATCAATCAGTTTAATGGCGCTTGACTTTGGCAAGCACCTGAAATGTGTCTCATTTGACGAACTCCTCTGTTAATTAAAATCAAACATCAAAATGTCAGAAATTAAAGTTCAATTTTTTTCTTTCAAAATACTAGCCTATCATTACTACACAGTTACCCAAACCCAACCTTAACCTAATTCAGTTCCAGATACCTTATTGTCAGGAAGCTTTACATTTTCAGAAGACACCAAAAGAATGTTTTCAGGCTTAAGGTCGGTGTGAACTAATTGTAACTCGTGCATATCTGTAGATAAGAACAAAAGGTATGTTAAGAGCAGAGAGGCATTAGGTAGGAACTAAAGCTACTGGCCCAAGACAAAAAAGAAATGGTTATTGAACATGCTAGATATGATAATTGTAAAACATAACAGCAGAAAGGAACAATTCACAGACATGCTACAGATTCCAAAAGCTGGCATCCAAAATCCCGAACAAGGGCCAGAGGAAATGCAGAGTATTTATTTCTCTTAAGAAAGTCAAACAAACTTGGTCCAAGCTTCTCAAACACCTGATATCACCATTAGAAATCATTCAAAGGAAGGTTTTGTTTAGTTCCAGTCTTCATTGACAAATTCTACATGGATAAACTAAATACACAAACACTATACGGAATTGGATTTCTGTTACTTAAGGTATCATGCAAAAGAAAGGTAGCCCGAAAGATTATGATTCATTCACTTCTTACAATAACAAAGCTCATAGGTCACCGAACATAGAACAAACTAAATGTTAGAAATGCATTTCAATGGTCGTAGAAATCAATGAAACTTGATTGGGACACTTACAATGCAAATATGATTCCGGTAATCAAACCAGTTCTTCATCTGTACACAGCTGCAAGGACAAAGCAGAAATGAAGAAACTGAGCAATGAAACAATGTCACTCTTGCGATCAGACAAAAAATCTAGAAGAAGATAAATAATATATACCGTGTGCGGCCTTTATCACTCTTTAAAAGTTTTTGAAGAACATCAATTTCAATCATTGCTGCATCCCGGTATTTCTTAATGCTTCGGATAATCTTTATTGCCACATATTCTTTTGTATCACGATCCCAACATTCCAAAACCCGACCAAATGTGCCTACAACACCAGCAAGTTCACTGAAATGGCACGATTTTGATTCACAAAAACAGTTTTTTTATCTCGAACACACCATGCCACTTGACAGCTAACCTTCACCCATCTTGCTTAGTATTTTATCTGTCAAAACAGAACACACAGCGGAGTGAGTTAAAGAACTAAAAGAGTTCAAAAAGGATTCGTATGTCAATGAAACAAAACCAAAACGAAAAAAATCATCTCTAGTAACAATGCACATATACTACCATTGATCAATCAAATAAAATTAATGAACTTGTTTTATAAACACTCACATCTAGGAGTGAGATTCTCCCTCAAAGTGAAAACATAATGACCATCACGATCATCCTCCCTTAAAGGTGGAGACAAGACCCTCCCATCGCTTCCATGTCCTTTAATCACAGCCCTTTTAGCCTATCCCAATTAAAAAAAAAAAAAAGGTCAAAACTCAAAATGTCAGAATATCAGAACCTCACCACAAAATAGAAACATAAATGTTTAGTCTTTCCTCCACATTCTTAACCAAATTATAATTTACAATTGTCAACAGATCAAATTGATCAATAAAAAAAAATAAAAAAGCAACCTCAGGTTCAGGAGGAGCCTCGTCCCAGGTCATACGAGGACGTTTTCTGACTCGTTCTTGATCCATCTTCTCGAATCCGTTGTTAGCAGCTACCATCACCGACACATCTAGAAGGGAATCTGATGCCAATCTGCAGCTAAAAGAGGGAAAATTCTACCAGACGCAGACGTAGATAATAAAAGCAACAAGGCGGCGAATCGACTGAAGGTAGAACGAAGGGCGGCAATTTATCTTTGCGAGATATGGTGGAAACAGAGGAGCTAGGGTTTCCAACTATAGAGATAGAGAGAGAGTGCAAAGAGGAGAGAGAGTGCAAAGAGAGAGAGAGAGAGAGAGTCTTAGACCATGGGCATCGGCGTTGATTCGGGCCGTCCCAGGCTTTTTTTTTATTTTAATTTAATTAGAAAATGCCCATTATTGAAAAAACGGTTCTTATTTTAGGACGTTTTTCGTCCGTCTTCTTCGCCACGTGCTCTATTCTGATTGGCTGTCGAATTCTCTAGGGTTAAAGGAAAATAATTTGTCGACACAAAATTTGTTCGACTTCTTTCTTCTCTCGACGGCGACGACAAAGGCGATCCACATCCTCGACGATTTCACGAAGCCGTTCGGTTCTTCTCACCGGAATTTCTTGACAAATTACTGAAGCCGATCTTCTGTTTCGCTTTTTCTTCCTAATTTCTCGAATCATCTCTCAGATTAAGAAGGTATCGTAATTGTTCATCCTTCTTCTTCAGATTTCTGTTTCCTTGCCCTAAATTCTCTGCTCGATTTCGTGATTTTTGCCTTTTTGAATTCTTAATGTCTACTTTGGGCTTTTACATGTGTAGATTTCAGTTGGTATACACTTCTGTGGATTTTGATTTTTGTCGATAATAGAAACAAAACGAGCTAGTGTATATTTTGGTTAAGTATAACTTCGCAATTGTCCTGTGAATTTTGTTTGAACTTCGTGTTTTTGGAATTTTTGAGCTTGAGTTATTTGAATTACAAGCTTCAGTTTTAAGGAATAAGGATTTGTTTGTTGTAATTCTCTGCAGATTCTTGATCTGGAAACAGTTTAAGGCTGTTGAGCTTGTAAAATCATGGGATCTTGCTTTGTTCGATTTACAAGGATTAACATGTTTGATGCAAATCTCTACCAGAACCGAGGACAGGACAGGTTTATGTCTGCAATTGCAATCATTTTGACACAGGACAGGTTTGATTTCTGGTTGTTTTGTAGTTTAATTATTGTGTACAGCCAGTTTAATAGTTTGTTAGAAGTGCATATAAACGTTGTAATCTTATCTGATTCATTCAATGAAGAAATGGCGAACATATTAACTTTTCTGTTCCTGTATTCCTTTAGTGATGTTCATGACATTTTTGTGGCTATGAAACGATAGTTTTAGTTTGAAGGTTCTCATGGTTTAAAGTATCTGTACAATCTAAAGAAGTACTTTTGTTTTATGTCAGAGGCTCAAGGGTGCTAAAGCTGGAGAGAAAGAGTCTCGAATTTCTTCTGAAGCATTATTGTGGAGTTGCTGCAACCAAAGAGTGCATAAATTAAACAATCCAATCTTGATTAACTTTTATTCTGTTTTCATTGTCATCTCTTCGTTCAATTTCTATTTTGTTACTTGGCTGCAGATACCAAAATGCAGGCAGACTGGAGAATACGACCCCTTTCGGATGTAATGACAAGGTTTGTATATTCTCTGTCTAGTCTCTTTCATTATTGTTTTGTATTGGTTGTGTTGAGCTCACACATTATTGTTTCTTTATAGTTAGCTTACACATTGGATCGGCTTATGAGGAATTTCCTGATACATTCTCTGTGGAAGCAGTTCAATTATATTTTGAAGGAAGCTGGATTAGTAAATGATGATTCAGCTCTCAACAACAAGCTGGATTAGTAAATTCGTTTTTGTAATCTTTTTTTAAATATGCTTTTATATCATGTAACTTTAAATTTTATGAAATGCAATAATTTTATGAAATATTTAAACTTTTAAAATATTATTATTTTATTTGAAGGACCAAATACAAATAGACACCAATGCTCATACTAAAAATAAGAACCTTTCAAAATAATACTATTAAATTTGAAGGACTAAAAATTGTCCTATACCAATGCCCATGCTCTTAAAATCTCAGCAATTTTTTGTTACCGGCCAAATCCCTTTGGGGTCGAGGTCGAATCGCGACATCCACCAATTGCATTTTCCACTTTCCAGTCGAACAAACAATTCTAATTCTACCCGATGATGATGATGACCCAGAACTATTGCCCACTCGGCCCAATATTTTACATGTCTTTGAGAATATCTCAAATATTATCATCTTGGCCCAATACGTGTTCAAACAAAAAAAAAAGTTCATCTTGGCCCAAAGTCTATCATGGATCTTAATAACATTAAAAAATTCATATTGTTTTAAAAAGCTTAAATGATATATATATATATATATATATATATATATATACTTTTTAAATAATACCAGCCTTTCTTGTTTTATTACACAAATCATTCTTAGAATCATAATTTTTATTTTCGTTACATACTCACAATTACGAGTTGTGATGATATATATATTATGGATATGTAATTCCTTTGTTTATTTAGTTGTTTGTTTAGTTTAGTTTTCAACATTACTACTATTCCTGTCAGGTCTCATTAAATAACGACAACAAAAAAACGTCAAGATTTGACTTTCGGGATTCTCAATATTTCAACTCTAATATTTAAATATAGCTATAACTATCGTAAGGAAGAAAACAAAAAAAAAAAAGAACCTTATCCTTTATTGTAGATCTCGATTATCATTACTAATCTGATGTCACCATTAAATATGTACACAGGAGACGTAAATAGGGAGCAAATAAATTTTATAGATAACTCTGATCAAGAATTAAAAGGGGTAGATTCATACTAACAGAATCTTGAAAAACTACAAAATTATTACTAGTATATGCATGGGTTTACTATGTTACAGTAGTTTTTTGTAACATACTATTAAAAGAAAGAGAAAAAAAAGTCAACACAATTGGGTCACCACCTTTCTTCATCATCTTCATCACACATCCTTCATAATTAATTAAAGAGACAGAGAGAGAAAGAGACAACTATGCGAGCTTGAAGGAGAGAAAAGAGGAAGGGAAAAAAGAAGATGTCGACGACGACTTCAGAGGCGAGATCACCGTTGCCGTTGCTGTTAAGAAGAGGAAGGTCTTCGACGGCGACATCAACGACTGCTGAAACGAGATCACCGTTTTCGGCACTACAGTTCAGAAGAAGGTCGAGCAAAGATGTGAGGAACATAACCTCAGTTTCGAGCAGTCTCTTGCCTGCCTTTGGTACCGTCATCGAAGAAGACAACCCTTCTTCTAAACCTTTCATCGTTCTTCACTTTGATCGTCGTTACAGGTTCCTATGCTATGTACCGTACCTTTTTTGATTAACTAGTCCATAAATAAATGTTTTTATTTAGTAATATGTCTCCATAAATATGTTTTTGTTGGCTAGATTGTGGGAATTGTTTTTGGTAATACTGGTGGGATATTCAGCGTGGGCATCGTTGTTCGAGTTGGCGTTCGAGAAAGCAGCTGAAGGAGCTTTCATGACCATTGATCTCGTCGTTGACTTTTTCTTCGCCGTTGATATCGTCCTCACTTTCTTCGTTTCCTACTTGGATAATACTACTTACCTCAATGTCACCGATCACAAGCTTATCGCCAAACGGTAACAAAATTAATTTATAACTACACTTAACAAAAGTAAATAATTTAGTTAGATCCTAAATATGAAGATATATATATATATATACATATATGTGCATTAGGTACTTGAAGAGCGTGGCTTTTGTGATGGACGTAGCATCAACGTTACCGATTCAATTCATTTATAAAACTATTACCGGAAACGTCGGACGAGGCCAAGCTTTCGGCTTCCTTAATTTGCTCCGCCTCTGGCGTCTCCGTCGCGTTACCGAACTCTTTAAAAGGTTTGTTCTATTTATATACTACTATACTTCCTACTATATATAACATGCAATATTTCTATCATTATATTCTCTATATATATTCTTTTTACAGACTAGAGAAAGACGCACATTTCAACTATTTCGTCATCAGAGTCATTAAACTTCTCTGTGTAAGTTTTTTTTTTTTTTTTAAGGTGATGTTAGTAATTTAGCTACGAACTTGACCAATATAGCAAATCCGTACTGAACAACAATTGCTAAATTGGTTATATTTATCTATAGCTCGTCTTCTAAATATATATGAACTTTGATTCAGGTGACGGTATTTTGGATTCATTTGGCGGGTTGCATTTTATACTGGATAGCCTACCATTATCCAACGCCTACAGATACATGGATAGGATCACAAGTTGAGGATTTTAAGGAAAGAAGTGTCTGGCTAGGCTACACTTACTCAATGTACTGGTCTATTGTCACACTCACTACCGTGGGTTACGGCGATTTGCATGCCGTTAATAGCCGTGAGAAGACATTCAACATGTTCTACATGCTTTTCAATATTGGCCTCACTTCTTACATCATCGGTATCATGACCAATCTTGTTGTCCATGGCGCTAACCGCACATTTGCCATGGTAAAATTAATCATTCGTTGCTTGAAACCCAAGAACCATTTATGAAACCTTAATTTAGGGGCTTCAGCTCTAGTTATATCTGCGAGTTATATGCAATAATCTTTCTTCTTCTTGGACAGAGGAGCGCGATCAATCATATATTGCGGTACACAAGCAAGAACAGGTTACCAGATGCAATGAGAGAGCAGATGCTTGCACATATGCAGCTCAAGTTCAAGACCGCGGAGTTAAGGCAAGAAGAGGTTCTTCAAGACTTACCTAAGGCTATCAGATCAAGTATTAACCAACATCTATTCCGCGCCGTCATGGAGGAGGCTTATCTTTTTAAAGGATTCCCTGATGGCCTCATCGTCCAGCTGGTGATCAATCAATAGTTCCATTTCCTTTTCGTGTTCCTTGTTAAACAAGGTATTAATTAATTTGTTCTGATGTAGGTTTCGCAAATAAAAGCAGAGTATTTTCCGCCGAAGATGGAGATAATCTTGCAGAATGAGATTCCAACAGATTTCTACATAATTGTATCTGGAGGAGTGGTATGATATTTTTGTCCTCTACGTACATATATACTCAAAATATATACATATTTGACTTTAGTTGATTTTAACAAAATTTGGAATCACAGGATTTGATTTCATCCAAGGGTATGAGTGAACAGGTAAAACTCTAAAACTAAATATCAGTAAATTTAAATAAAGTACGGTTTGAAAGATATGATGAAGAATTATTGGTTGATAAATGGGTGAAGGTATTGACGAAGTTAGGTCCCGGAAGTATGGCAGGAGAGATTGGAGTAGTGTTCAACATTCCTCAGCCTTTCACTGTGAGGACACGACGACTTTCACAAGTTATCCGAATCGGTCATCATAACTTCAAAGAAATGGTTCAGTCTGATAATGACGTTGACGCCAAAATGATCATCACCAATTTTATGACTGTAAGTTCAGATTTCACAAAACATTAGCAACATCAACAATGATTATAATATAACCAGAATAACTAATGCTTTTTTTTCTTCAGTATCTCAAGGGTTTGAATGATGAGTTAAAGAAAGAAATCCCTTTTCTTAGAGATTTACTAGCTGACGCAGATGCTCAAGTTCAAGTTCAGGTATACGTAAATTTAATCAAGCTAGCCCATGCATGTACAACAAATGCATAGTCCTCTCGTCACGGTTTTTAATTGGATTTGAGATGAAACCGATCATTATTTGGTGACAGGAAACAGTTCAGACAGAGGAAACACCACAAAGTAACAATGAGGAGATAGCTACGGTCTCAAGAGATGAAAATGAACAGAGTACGAAGACAATTTTTGTTGATTTTAAAATATGGTTTTTTATGTATATAGACGCTTAGATAAAATGTCATTTGATTTGCAGAAGAAGAGAGACAAAGTAAGGGAGTTCCCAAAAGAGTGATAATTCATGGACAACCTCCTAATCAAGATAACAACAACAATGGTGATTCCAGCGGTAGACTTATCATTTTGCCTGATTCTATCCAACTTCTGTTCGACTTAGCTGGTCAGTTTAACTTTTTCACTACTTATGTTAATGTTACTTCTCTTTATATTTTAATGTTTACATATATCAGTGAGAGAAGTAACTAAAAAGAAGTGACCGTACATTTAAACGTTTCTTTATTGTATACAAAGTAGTGAAATACTCACACACATGTTGTCATATATAAACTCAGTTTATTGGTGGATGCAGAGAAGAAGTTGGGGAAACGAGGAAGCACGATTGCCATGGCCAACGGTGCACATGTTGAACAAATTGATGCTCTTCGAGAAAACGATCATTTATATATTTTCTAATTTGTTTTTAAAATATATGAATATCACAGTCACGGTAATTTCATTTTACAAGAGATCAACTTTAAAAAACTATTACTGAAACAGTTATCTATAACATTTGCTTCAACGGTTGTTCACAAAATAACTAGGAACCTTAAAACCATAATCCTAACTAAAATGTTTGCAATGATAAAAAACAACAATTATTTCATATTTTACACTGCATTATACATCGAAAAGTTTTATCTGTCCCTTTGGCAACATCCAACAAAAGAAAAATATTTGAAAGGAAATTTTTAGTTCGAACTCACAAAACACATGAAAAAAAAGTAACCATACAAAATGGATTAGCTAAAGCTAAAAGACTCTTTGGTATCTTTATAGGGAGGAAAAGAGTGGAGACTATTATCTAAGTACACCTTTGAAATGAAGTGAATCTTCTCAACTTGAAGTAGTCTATGCTCTCTTTTCCCTTTCAACCAAAGAAGAAAACTTCTCAAGCAGCCATAAGAACGATGCCCTTTCACCTTCTGCATGTATTTCTACCGTAAATTCAAAACATGACACAGATGGGAGGAGACATTAAGAGAAACTTTTGTAACGGACTCCTAGAAATCAGAGGATCAGTTCATTTTGAGCTGGATTTGGCGATGAACTTGCACAAGGAACTCCACATACGACGGGCCGCTTGCTGTCCTGTCCTCTACCATATACGACAGAAACAACATTCCTGAATAGTACCAAAAATCAGAAGAACAAATCAGCATCTACAAGTTTTTATCAAATTAACACTACTAATTAGTAAGCAATATTGCTATTCTAGAAACCTATAAATATTATGTTAAGTAACTAGACATTGGTACTAGCTGCAGACATGAGCTAAGCTATGCTGTTACTATTAGTGTAAGACTGATCATTTCACAAACACGAAAAGATAAATAACAGGTAGCCTTTGTAGTTAATGCTAAGAGTCTTTGAAAACTGATATTCGTCCAGAATTACTCACCTGATGGATCTCCCTTCTTGCACAATTTTATTCTGTAAAGATAAAACATAAAGACGTAAGTATTAGGATGAAAAATATCTAGTTAGGAGAAAAAAACGCATAGTGAGAATATCGCTAAATACCTTAAGTAAGAACATCTTTGCCTCCTTATTTCATTCACCGCATCATTTAACTTCTTTGATAACTGATTATCATACTGTTGCAGCACATACTGTAATGAAAAGTTATCATTGCTTAGTAGGCTTCGAAAATGCCAGAAAAGAGATTTCTTCGTTAATGGTTTCAATAGTGTGATAGGTAAATATGATGAAACGATCACAAAAGTCACAGCTGGATCATGCAATAAAATAGTACAAATGCCAGATTTCGTTGCTCTTAATCACCCTACAAATTCATGTGCTAACGAAGTTAAATTGAGATTACCTGGTTAGGAATTTCAGCAGCTGAAGGAACAGCAAAAAGTTTCTGCAGAATATCAGAGTCCACAGATTCGCCAACATATAGTAGACCATCTTCACCATTCTCAAGAAAATAGACTCCCTCATTGCTAATGTGTTCACTTGACAATGGGATTGGAGGAGGAAGGACCGCTCCTTCATTGTCCTGATAAATTAAAAAGCAAGAATAATCAAAACTTTAGCAAGCTGCATATATATCACGTCTTCAGAGAGATCTGCTAACGAAAAGTAGCCCAATCATACCTTCACATCAAGGTCATGAACAGAAATCATCCTGGGATAAACCAATGGGATTGCCAACGGAGTAGAAAGGGAAGATACATAGTTGATCCAGAATGATCGATCATCAACTCTCCCATCCGTCCTTAAACCCACACTTTTGGTCAATGCTGAAGGAAGACCCATGTAAAAGGAAATAACATCAAAATCAAAATTCATTTTCTATTACTCATGTCCACAGAAGCTATACGATCCTGACAAGCCCTATGCGGTATGTTGCATTTCACACTCAGAAGGTACAAGAGAAAACAAAAAGAGATAGCGAGTAAGACAATCAGTACTTGTAATTCACACAGAACATATTTCCATACATCTAAAGAAGTTAAGGTATCTATCTTCACTGCGGCCACATTTAGTTACCAAAAAGTTAGCAGAAAACGAAAACAACTGTCACTTAATATCTCTTAAAAGTAAGCACACATAGTAGGTGAAAACGCAATAAATATTCACTTCTAATTCAAGACAAGGAAAGTAAAACAATTTCCGTAGCACAAAAGAGAACCAGAAGTTGTGTAAAAATAACTTAAAAGTAGAAAAAAAAGGAACTAGGAAATACCAAGAGTATATAATGGAAAAAGCTTGAGCGCCTCGGGAAGAATAAGTTGTCCAGTTGACGTCACTGTAGCACAAAATTTACGGTAGGCATAGAGTGCATTAATGCAACTATTAGTTGCTTGCTCCTTTACCAATGGAAGTGCCTTTGAAGGAATTTCATTTGCCGCTGCATAAAAGATAACAATACAGATATTGGTACATAATCATAACACGAAAAACAGTATAATCAGTACCGAAACAGTAACCTACCTTGTTTCAGCATACAAGCAAATTGAGAATCTAGGTCAGCTGCGCGAAACAAATTACTGAGCATGTTCGTACAAGAGAGTGATAATGTGGTAACCCTGATTCTTCTTTCTCCAAATATGGTAGTATACAGAAGGGCGCACTGAAAAAAAAACACAGAACGAACATAGAATAACATCAGTTGAAATGGAACAGACTACCAACCTTTTTTCGTAAAGTACATGAATACAAAATATACCTGGAAAGCACATTCAGCTCCGTCTTGTAGTTTGTCATCATGCTTTAACGTCACCATTACAGCTTTGTCACAGTCAATCTGCATTGGCAATCAAAGAGTAAACGGAGTATATACCATAGTGCATCTCCTTGTAAACTTGTAGAAAAATACTATGTGTTTTCCTATTTGCAAATATTGTGTTACTTATATATCATAACAACTTTCATACAGGATCACATACAGAGATATTTTTCATTGATATTGACACGAAATCAGTAGAATACAATATTATCTAAAAAACTAATTAGGAAAATTCAAGGAGGATCCACTCACCGCTGGGAGATCAATGTCAGTTGGAATGCGTTTGCAGAAATTCCCTGAGTATTCTTGCACTTGAATACCCTACAATTATCGGAAACGGTGGTTTACAGAAAGCTATTTAAGCTGGAGTTAACAGAGTAACGCATGAAGCGAACTCTCCACCGCAAAAACATACCTGGCTGCATCTGACTCGCATGACAGCCTCAAAACCCTGTGGCCTAGTTATATTCCATTTAAGATCATTGTAAAGCTTGGGAGGATCTGAGAGAGCTGAGAAAGGGTAATAACAATACACCTGGGAAAAAAGTTTACAATGGAAAGTTTAAGTTCGGCGAAACCTAGACATCAAGCTCAACATCCATGAACAAAAGGACCATTAATGATGCATCAAGTAAGCAATACTTTCACAGACTATTGTCAATTAGGATTGAAAAGTTGCTACGGAAATAATTCAGGCATGGGCTTCTATAGGAAAAATGCATTCAACTGACAGAGACAAGTAAGATTCTCTTAACACGAATATGAGTCTCTATTCAACTGTGATAGTTACAACTAACATTCAAGAAAAACTAAAACAGAACTTGCAGACAATCAGAAAGGATAAGGAACTTTGGAATCACCTGTCCTCCAGTAGTTTTTGGAATGACGGATATTGAAGCCATGTCAACATAGGCCTGAGTTGTGACAAATATATCTACACAGACCTGAGACATTTACGAATGGCTTAGATAGGGAAAAATTATTGATATTAAGACAGAATGATACATTGTAGATTCTTGATAAGCAGGCGGAAACATTATTAGTTAAATTCGTCTATTGGTATACCTGGTACTCAGCAAGTTCAATAGCCATGGTCTTTAGAGTTTTGTCTGCTGGTTGTAGTAATTTATGGGCCTCCTGGTATCAAAATTATATGACGATTCAATATTTTGCAATGAACCACTACATTCTCTGAAACGGAAAAAAATATGTTTACCTTTTCACCAGCAGACATGTTAGCTCTCCCTTCGGCCTCTCTGGAAGAAAGTGCTCCAACACCAACAGAACACAAAACTATGGGGAAGATTGTCACCATATCAGTTAAGTCATAGAGGTACTGAGCAGTAAGATGTATTATGAATAGTGAGCGTTGGAGCTTATAATAAATATATGATTTTCAGTGTGGATAGATGGATTCTAAGTGATTGGAAGCACATGCATCAATATACCCTAATATAAAATAACCAATGGTAAGTATCATACTTGATTGAAATACCATAAGCTTCCCTCCTTTACTCTTCATCGCCAAGAAAGCAGCCTACAGAAATGGAGTTGTCAGACATGAAGTCAAAACACATGCGGAGACTAGTAGATATTATCTTCCGCATTTTTTTCCAAAAAAAAAAACATGGAAGCTTGGCAAAATCAAGAATAAACTTTGCACCATGAAATGGTGATTGAAACTTCTAAACTAGTTGACAAGGGTTTAATGCTTACTAAGCAACGAATTCATAAAATCATGGTGGCCATCAAATTTATCAAATTTCTACTTGTACTACCAATCAGACATTCAGGTTAAGCATATGCATCTTCAGTGATTCCATACCTTAACTGCTGCACCAAAAGCAGATTCAGGAGTTTTACTTTCCTGAAACATTGTTGGGATACTATCCAGCAAAAGCTCCAGGTGTTGACGGCACTGAATTCCAACAAAATACAATAAATACAAAAGTATGGGAAAGAAATTATGATAACCAATCTTAAGAATAGTAGCCAGCATATACGACACATTGAAAAACAAGAATAAAACTAATCAGGGTGTGCTCAACTAGATAACTGACTGACCTCAGATAGCTGAACAATGACATCTGTTTCTAAAGGTGTATAGACATCTTGCACATCAGGGACAATGAGCATCAATGGCTGCACGTAAGGGGAGGAAATCAATTCACAGGTGGCAGTAATCAGTTGAACTTCACCAAGACTTCAGGAAGAGAAAGAGACAGCACCCATTTCGGATATCATAGCATCACAGGGATGCAGAAAACGACTCTTAATTGGAAATGACTTTATGGCATCACAAAATAATATATAGAATTTACCGTGCCAATGCAATAACTTCAAGTAAAGCAACAAATGCACAATACGACTGCTGAGTCTGTAGCCCAGTGGCCCAGAAGATGACCATTTATTTACGATCCTGAGAGAACAGATCTCTCTTTTTTCCACCCAACAATTACAAAAGAAGGAAAAGACTAGGCAAACAAATCACCTGTTGCAGTGCACGTTTCAAATTATAGAAGTGGATTGTTGAGTCAAATGTAGCAATTCCAACAAATGTCCTAGGACCTTCCTGCAAACGCATACAGAGATTTTTTAATTTTTTAATGACTTAACGCTAAATAAGAATTATAAAATCACTGGTAACATAACCATACCCTAACGAAAGTTCACAGTCTCACTATAAATAAGGACACACGCTAACAGATATGCAGCAGAAGCTACCGTCTAAATGATTAAGGTATGAACACCTTAGTATGCAAAAGGCGTATTGCAAGTTACATATCATCACTAAAAAACCCAAAACGTTTGAACAGGGGCTGTACTTAATTTCCAATAATACAACCAAAAATAGTAAAGACTTCATACACATATAACCAAATAAATATTCAGAACAGAGTAGAGATCATTTGACTGTTTTGGAATGTTGGAAATGGTGACACAACTTACAGGAAGGTCTGAAAGTACTTGCTGAATTGCATTGCAAGCAGCTGCAGTAGCACCTGTTTGTATAGCATTCATTGAGACATCAATGAGGAAAAAATACACTGCTGGCATTGGATCCCGTACCTATTCAAAAAGATAATGATCTTAGTTTCCATTCATTCCCAACATGTCTGATCATCAACTTCTACCAAAAGGATGTTAATATCAATATAATTTGGGTGGTGCTTCACTAGATCAACAGTACAGCATGTATAGAGAAAACTATTTTCCACCATAGTAATGGGTTATCATTTTTCGGGAAAACACAAAATCAGAGGACAGAACATTTCATCTAATACAATGGTAGATTCCAGACGGCATAAAACAAATTGACATCTTTTGAAGTAAAACCAAACAATTTTACATACAAGAAAGTTTCACATACTGACCATGTATTCTTTTGTAGCAACAAACTCAACGGTTCCCCTACACAGCTCAGGTCTTTCATCAACATCCCTACGTCTACCATCTGGACCCAGATTACAGTGATAGTCACGGGGAGTCTCATCAGTGTATCCTGTGCAAAAGAAAGTTGATGAGGAAACGGATCACAAAGCCCACCACATCATTTGACTCCCACAAGAATATTAAAATAACAATATATAAGAAGTATCTCTTAAACAAAATCATGTTGTCATCTTTCACAATCAGTTGAATCCAGAGTGGAAGAAGAAATCTTTCAATCCAGGAAGGTAAAGCAAAAAATGCTAGTCTACGCTTTTAGCTTAGAATACTCAATTACTTCAAAACTTGATCCATACTATTGCAGTTACATAGCTATAACTTAGGATTATGTGGCTTGCATAACTGAAAACAGTAACATTTACCACAGAAATTACAGATGAACTTCCTTCCTTGGTCAATGAACTTCATGAAAGGATTTATGTAACCCTTACAGCGTGAACATCGTACAGGTCCACCCTCACCAAAGTCGACAACCTGAACCATAGTATAGATCAATGTTACCAGGAATTGCTTCTTTTGAAGATGTAAATGAAAACTTATATTTCAAAACAAAAATTTATATACTTCACAAAGAACTCTAAATATACAGGTACATGCAATAAATAAGAGCAAGGGGTAATGCAAATACTAATACGAATAGCATAGAAACCGAATGAACACACGCTTTGTTTGGTGAAAGAAGGCTCACTTGTATAGGCTCTTCAGATGGATGAGATTGAGCCAGCGGTTGGACCATCAGCGCCAGTTGCATTCCAGATGTAGACAGAAGATCAACTGTACATGGGATCTATTGCGAGAAAGGGTCAAAAGAAAGGTATCAAGTTCCTAAGAATTAAAGAAGACAATGAGAAAATATTAAACTGTAACACATCCCACCATCAAATAATATATGCTTCATTGTTACCTGATTGATCGTGCACCTCATGTAACGTGGACTACAATTTCCGGTGTCTCGAACAACATAATCACTAGTAGCAGGCTTCAAAAATAGAAGAGAAATTCAGGGAAAAGATATGGCAGTTAGACAAAACCACACATACAAAAGATATGACATCTTAGACTAATGTCCAAATTGAAATTTGATCAGGTATACACACCGGGGGAGGATTAGCCTGATTACTCTGACGCGTTTCAAACACAGTTGGGCTGGAGCTTGAACCTGGCCTTGGGATTTGATTAGGATCAATTCTTGCGGGTCCACCAGGAGCAGCGGCACCAGGTTGGTCCATGGCAGTGGGTATGTTGGTCATCGACTGATTTGGCAAAGTACCCATTCCATATCTTGGTGGTTGCATTGGGCCAGGAAAACCTAGAGGTGGTGGGGCAACCTACTAACATTCAAATTTGAGGAGCATCAGAATCTGCCATACAAAGGAGTGAAAAGACTTTGCTTAACAATGAAACAAAGAGCCACAAGCTAAAGCACTACATAAGTTGTTGTTCAACTGACCACAAGACAGAATCCTAACAATGCCAATTCAAAATTTTCACGGTCAAAATATTACAAAGACCGGTGAACTAGTATGGTTCCTGTGTGAATGAATTTAGATACACATCTACATTCATTGGTGATTACCTCACAGCAGGACATGTTTTCATCATTCCGTTCATATATACCACAAAAGTTACATGACAAGAACATATCCAATAACTGTATCTGGACATACCTGTGCTGATGGTGGACCATAAGGCAAGCATGCCCGAGGGAAAGGTCTTGAAGGAGGCTGCGCATAGGGTGTCTGTGGAGTTGTAACAGCACCACCGGGGAACTGGGATCCCCTCGGAAACCCCCCTGAACCAGCCATTTGATGCCCATTACTGACTGGACCACCAAGCATGCCCGAGGGAGGCATAGACATGCCAGATCCGACAGGTGGAGGTGAACCAAATGATATTGGGGGAGCTCCTGGAGGAGGACCTGCAGCTACATTACCCGATGGACCAAAAGCTGGAAACCCACTAGAAGAGGCAACAGGCTGTGCCACTGGTCCTCCAGTCATTGACGGTCTAGAGCCAAATGGTGGCTGACTAGAAGGTGGACCAGTAGGTCTGTTCAAGGGTACATTTGACTGAAATCCAGCTGTTTGTGATACCGGAGGTGGACCGCCAGGTCTTGCCAGCCCAGCAGGAGGTCCAGGCCGGGACATGGGTGAAGGTCCACGTTGCGGAACTCCATAAGCAGGGGACTGTTGAGGGAAAGATTGTGGTGACTGACCAAACGGAGGAGGTGGTCTGGGACCTGAACCAGGCATCATTGGAGGTGGTCGATTCAAGCTCAAGTTCTGCATATTGTCAGCTAAAGGATTTGAGTGCCCTTGTGAACCAGGGTAGAAATTAGGTGGCCCGGGATACTGCTGGTTGTTGGGTCTAGGTGCCCCTGGAGGCACAGGAGCAACCATGCTTTCGAAACCAGAGATAGAGATCAAATCCTAAACCTTCCTCTACAGACTAGAGTTTCGTCGAGTATATTATTTGCCAAAACCTACAAAATCCAAACAATCAAATCAGTAATTGGCACAATTTAAAGAAAACGAAGTAACAACAACACTGACACAAAACAACAATTATCCAACCAAAATCACACAGACTTGGTGGAAGTAACTACACAACTTAGTCTTGGAAGACAATAATAACTATCCAAAGGCAAGATTTTTTTTTTTTTCTTGTTTAGATCATATTCATACAGACCCCACAAACAAAGGCGGATGTATCAAGAATGGTAGTAAACTAAATAAATAAGGAAAGCTTGAAATCTGATCTGAAGGAAAAAAACAAACAAACCAAAAAAAAGCAAGAAGCTTTAAAAGGGTCTAATCGAGAAAATTGCAATCATCGCAGAATCAAATATGTACGTACCCGGAATTGAGCTAAACCTTGGGAATTCTTCAGATTTGGATGATAGCGATCCAAAAAAGTAATGATAGAAAAAGCTCAGATCTATGGACAGAGTGAGAGAAAGAGAGACACAGCGACGGCGGTTAACGGCGTCGTCGTGGTGTCACACAGGATTCAGACGACAAATTAATAATAGTATATAATATTTTCGCTGTCCGTAGAAGACATAAAAATAATTTACAGTATCTTTTAGCAAACTTTCAACGAAATCGAAGGGTACAAGTCTAAAAACGTTTAAAGGAGTTGCAAATTTCCTTTTTTTTTTTTTTTTTTTTTAATCATTGTCCGTTTCGAAAACACGGGTCTACTCTACACAGTACAAACTCTGTCTTGTACTAAACCGGACTCGCACAAGTTTGGTTTTTATCGACGACTCTAGTTAGTTTAGTTAGTATTTGTTGAATTGTAAAATACTACATAACCAACAAAATTCATACTTTCAGAACTATTTTTCAAAACATGTTTCATACGAATAATTAAAATACCAGTAATAAATGAAATTTGTGATGTTATGGATTTGTAATTTTTTTTATTATAAATTTTGTTGAATATTTGTTTTCTTTTTCTTTTTTCGTTTACAACTTAACTCTAGATTGGCAAAGCGGAGAGGGGAGCAACAACGGTAAGCAGCTGAAGCAGGGGCGGGGAGCAGGGAGCTGTGAGCGGGGACGGGGAAGAAGACCTTATTTTTTTTTTAATAAATAAAAATGCTTGAAACAAATTTATTTATGACTAATTTTATTAAAAAACAAAATTATAAAAAACATCTTGTTCAGAAACAAATAACGAAAGCAAAAAAAAAAAAATCATCTACGAGCTCTCCATATATGCTCCATAAAGGAATATTGAAAGCATATTCGAGTATATTGTTGATTATTTGGACTCAAGTCAAATATTTTTTTACCAGAATATTTTTGTTTCAAAATTAATATATTTTAAGTGATAATTATTTAAAAATAATACCCCAAACTCTCTCAAATCCAGCGTCATAACACTTTACTTTTTATAGCAGTTATCATTTTTTTTAATACGTGTGAAAGGGATAAAATTATTTTTGATTGGCGTTGAGCATGGGCGTTTGACACATAACGCTTGCAAAAACGCTTTGCCAATCTAGCTATTACACATGCACGCACACACACTATTAAGATTGTCCATGGCCATTTAAATAAATTACATAGATTTATAATCTTTTTGGTTACAAGTAAATATCTTTCCACATCAATGTACACATTCGAACAATAAGCAATAGCTAGATGATAGAAACCTCTGTTTCATCATGCTTAGTAGTCAAATTTGTATAGGTTATATATCTCATTCAAAGGGATTTCCTTTGGAAATATAAGCATTTGGGTTTACGCAAGGATATCCATTGTTTGTCTGATAAAATGTATGTGCCGGGTTGAACGCGTTTCCTTCAGTACCGAGGCCATTAATCTCTTGCCTTTGCATTGCATACCAAAATCAGTTTTTTAGTTTCAATAACCATAGAATCCATTCAAAAGGACACTAAAAAGAGTCAGAGTCTGTCTGAGTAATGTACCTGAAAGATGGGGACATGTTCAAATGTGACTGCTGCCCCATTAGTGCACCTATTTTACCAAGACCAAACTCTTAGAACTGAGTCCAACCA
Organism: Camelina sativa; assembly: GCF_030686135.1. NCBI lineage: Eukaryota > Viridiplantae > Streptophyta > Magnoliopsida > Brassicales > Brassicaceae > Camelina > Camelina sativa. The sequence goes on from NC_141889.1 coordinate 3,472,770, forward strand.
ATAAAAACTGTCATATTACAGAAATTTCATCTTACCAGGGGAATAATTGGATGCAAGAGCTGGAGAGTTTGGGGATATAGCGGTTGTATGAAAAGGTGACTGCGAGGTCATCAGTCCAACGGAATCTGCAGCTGGACTTGAAGTATCTGAATACCGTATTGGAGCTGACACGTGAGGTAAGCCTCCTCCTTGCACATATGCCATAGAAGGAAACTGCAAAAGATAGATTAAAGATAAAGGAACTGAGAATTTACATTTTCATCAAATATAGTAACAAAATTTTAACTCTAGATTTCCATACTTGTGGTGTTTGGTTTGGAGCTGTATCATCATCATAGCTAAGATCAAAGGGATTTGCTGGTTTTGCTGTATATGTTAAGGCGCCCACAGCCTGCCAAGAAAAGGATATCAGCATAAAACCAGATGCTGTAACTATCAGACCAAACTATTGTGCCTATGAAAACTATACCATAGGATATTGATAATATTGCATGCCATATCCCATGCCATGATGTTGACCATGAACTTGCTGCTGGGGGGCAAATGAGAAGCCTCCAGTGAAAAGGTCCTGCCAATGGTTAGATTCTTATGATTGGAGATTCCCAGCGGTGTGTCCAAATTTCTCTAATAAAAGAAAGGTTTTGTTACCTCAGGAAGCGCTTTTCTTACGCTAGAGTGTGTCTTATTTTGATGATGTTGCTCAGATCCAACTTCATGAGCATAATTTCTGATAGCCAGTACTGTCGATTGTTCCGTAGAGGTATCTGGTTGTTCCTTAGGTGATATAAATCCAACATGTGTTTGCAAAGCGTTAGGACGTGGGAAAGAAAAAACAAGTTTTATGGAAACAATTGATTCTTTTCAAAACTCTGTTTATGATCCGGGTTGGCTTCATTCAACCAATGCATCTTAAACTCCTGAAGTCAAGAAAACTTTTGAAAACTACTGCAGATACCAACCTGGTTATTTGTAGCTACACATGGTGTAACCGTCTCTTGTGTAATTAAGTTATCAGCAGCAACAGGTAACACTGGAGCCGAAGAACCAGCATGAGCATGCGCAATTGTAGGTGATGCGACAAAAGAGGTGTCACTGTCTGGTGTTCTTGGCGTTGTCTGTGTCTCAAGGTTCCCTGCAGGATAATTGTCTACAGAAACAGTAGAGGAAATATCACTACTACTCCATTGTTCACAGTTGTTTGTTCCAGGGACAACAGAAGGAATAGAGAGTCCAAACAACAAAGCCTCCAAAGAATTAGGAGCTGGCTTTTCAGTGGATGCTGGAATCTCACTTGAACGCTTACTAATGCTTTCATCAGCAGATGGTTCTGCAACTGGTACATCATCGATTAAATTTCTAGGACTCTTCAATTTCTCAGATGATCCTGGCATCTGCAAAATGCTACTTGTTCACACATTAACTGTAGACAATATGTATACACACACAACACAATACAGAACCAGACAAAGAGACATATTAGTAAATTACCTTATTATTCCCTGGATCCTTCTTTCTTTCAACTTTTGCAAAATTGCCTACCCGCAGCTGAGGAGCATTGTCGCCTAAGAGTTCGCTGGTATGGCGTACAATGGGAAACCTTGGCATGTCTTTGTTATTGAAGAGGTCAAGAGATTTGGAGCTTCCTCTGGAGTCCTTACGTGCATCATATCTCTTAACACTTCCATCATCTCTAAACCTATCATCAACAATCTCAAAACGGATAGGACTCTTTGGTAAACCTCTGGACCTTGGATTATGTGTAACATGTTGTTGATTATGGTTCTTGTCATCAAAATAAAACTTGAGAGATTCACTTCCACTCCTCCCAACAGCACTAGATCTTTCAGTTTCATATTTATCCAGAGATTGTAGACTTCTAGATCCAAGAGAATTTGCACTGGCCATCTTACTTCCCCTGTAATCTTCTATGACAGCCTGAGAGGATACACCAAAGATTAGCAAGAAAAGAAAAACTGAAAAAATGTGTAAAGAGGTACATCCGCAACATTGTAACATAGAATATTGTCCCAAAATGAGTTGGCATATATTAAAAAGGTAAACGTAATGAAGTAAACGTAATATTAAAAAGCAGTTTACCGATCTCTGCCCTGAGTCATTGCTCTCACTACTGTACCGTTTGTCCACATAGACATTCTTGATGAAATCTCGGAGCTTGAAAATATTACTGAACAAGAAGCAAGAAAGTTGAGGTTAAATTTTAGTTTTGCTACTCTTAGAGTTAACTCAGCTGAGATTAATAAATGTCCACGAACCTGCTATCGGGGTAACCATCACGGTGAGTATCCCATTCTTTAAAATAAACTTGTCTGGCTCGCTGCAATGAACAAGCAAAGGGTTATATAACACAGCGATAAGTGATTAAAACAAATGAGGAGTTAAAATATCAAACCTCGTTTCCTCCTGCACGAAGTGCACCAACTTCTTCTACTGTGAACTTGGCCATCGATACAGATTTCACACGATGTGTAAATTCTCGACTGGAAACACACACAAAAAAAAACAAAAAAAATTTGGAACAACACTTTCAAGCTTCCAAGCTTTTCCTGTTGGACTGATAGAGAAATCAAGAGCAAAAGACTTACTGGATTCCACTGCAATTTATGCAGACAAAAGTCCAAAAAGTTGAGCAGACATATTGTGGACCCTGCAAGATTTCAGACGTTAAAATAAAGAACAGAACTACAATGAGCCTTATAGAGGAAATATATAACCTTTAATTTTGATAAGCATGTTATATATTTTGTTCAATCTCACTCTTAAAGATGATCATTGATTAGGAGATTAAAGAAAATATCAACCAAATTTATAGCTAACTGATATGAGCTATTTCAAAAAGACTGCTTGAAAATGATCATTGCCCAACAAGTTAATACAATTCAGCTAAGAAATATATTGTACCAGACTATTGCAATTGATGCACCTCCGGTTCTCGGGAAGCTTCAATAGACTCCGGATAGCCTTTTCGATTCGCTCGTCTTCCTTAATTCTGCTCCCCATTCTTGGAGAAATGCCTCTCTCATCAAGAAAAAAAATCAATATCTCAAATGAGAGAAATCCTATCAAAGAGCAACGCCATCATTACCTGAGAAAACTAAAGCACTATCTTAAGCCAAAAGCATTGAGGTTATTCTAATAAGTCATGTAAAAAGGCGAGAGAAACATGGGAAAATATTTCAAGCTTGAAGCCCTTGTGCTCTAAAATGCTGAAAACCTCGTTAAAAAAAATTACAAAGAGAGAAGAGAAAAACCTTGCAAAAAGATTATAAGAGGAGGAAGCAGCCGAAAAAAAGAGAATGGAGGTAGAAAGAAGAGAAAGAAGCTCTCTCAGGGCTTGTCCAGACCAGAGAGATGACAAAAATAGATGGCTGAAGCCAGCAAAGGAATGAGACATTCTCCGACAAAACTGCTGCCTCATAGATGCCCGCCGTTGAAATTTATCTCACCTCTCTCTCTCTCATTTAGTTAGCTTATTGACAAATGGAACTTGTAATGTAAGCTATTTTCTTGTAAACTATACGATTATAATGGATGGCAAGTATTGCAATTTGGCGTCATTTCCATATTTTTCCAAACATATTGATCTTAAGTAAGAAAGTAATATAAGGCAGAGAAAGAGAGACCGATGAGAAGAGAACCGCAAAATACTTGCAGCAGAAGAATCATTTTGCTCAAACTAAATCTCTCTACCAAAAGAAGCTAATAAACCAAATTACTTACAAATCTCCTCTTTCTTTTTTTTTTAACCATCTCCTCATTTTTGTCTCTTCTTAACTACTAAGAACGTTCCCAGCCGGATGGGTACATGAGATCAAGTTTCAGAGTCCAGTTCGGTGTTATTGCTGCATCAAAATATAGCTTACTTAAAGCGGAGGGAGGCAATTTCTGTACAGTAGAGCTCATCTGGGTCATTTTTAACTTGTGTTAAGACCAGCTCGTGTGACGAATGACGAACAGGACATGTCGAATCCCTCTCTCTCTTCTTTTACTCAAGAGGTGACAAAACCCACACTCACTAACAGAAGTGGTATCTATCGACTCATCCTTCGCTTGAGCTTTCTAACACATTGTTGCTTAGGTCCACAGAAGAAGCTTTAACTGCCTCTGCACACATGAGAGCAGCTGCAGCTTTCTGGATCGCTAGATCTGCTTTGTACCGCAAATTCTCCGCTCTTTCTCGCTTGAGCTTTGCCAAAGCGCATGCACGCCTTGCAGCACCAGCAGCATCTCGCAGTTTGTACTCATCAATGTCTGTACTATTCTGTAATTCTTCCAGATCAAGACGCTGAGATCCGTTGGAGTAACAGAGATGATTGGAACTGGGCCATTCAGAATAGCCTGCATCCCATCGTTCACTAGTGTTCCTCTTCCCATTGATTCTTTGCAACTTGTTTTGGTGATTCCTATGATATCCATTTCTACCGCTCGAGAAATATCCCATGCCTAGTTCACGGGGGGAATATGTTCCCGGATATACAGGATGCATAGGATATTCATTCACGTGCTCAGAGCTTTGATTTGAATATAAAAACCTCCCATCTCCAGATGCAAAACCAATAGATCTTCTTCCTGCTAAAGAAATGGATAAGTTTGATTAAAGACAAACTTCATATATAAATATCAGAGTCGATAGAGGATTTATAGAAAATCAAGCAGGTATAACTGAGTTACCTGACGAATTATAAACATCATAATCTCCCAAAGCAGAACTATGTTGAGCATAAACCGAGAGTTTCTTCTGTGACCTGTGTTTCGTTCCCCTGTGTTTGACTTCCAAGCCTCGAGGCTTAAAACAGAAAGCAAACATCGCTGGCTTCTCAATAAGTGACTGTTTCTTCTGTAACCCACAGGTATTTGGTGTGTTTGCTTTGCTCATAACCAACTCCCAGTCTTTGAGCTCTCGTTGGTATTTTTCCCACAGAGGTGGCTGAATTAAAACAAGTGTTTCTGTTAGACACAATTAAAATATTGCAGCAGAGTAACTACGATTTTGGACTTCCAGAATTCTTCACGCGAAACAAACTGGAAATCAAACTACCTAAGACACAGTTTTTCCCCTAGTAGACTTCCATTTTGCCACACCCAATGAGTCATAAAATATCCTGAAAAGCACACTAAGTAATAAAAACATAGCCATACTCTCCACAATTCTGCATGTGACCCCAAGCACAAAAAGTTCTATGTAGAGCTAGCCATGGAGATTTTTAAATCCCAAGTCAAACATGAAAGAAAAGGACAATAAAATAAATAGATAAAAGATGGGAAAGCATCAGAGATTATACCTGAAGATGCCTGATTAATGGCATTCCCTTCCTCTGCCTCTTTAGTCTCCAAAGCTCATATAATGTTTGCATTGCTTCCAAGGATCCAACTCCAGCCATCAATTCTTGAATTTCCACTAATGTAAAGTGATCACGCTGCTTTACATATGAAGCCTTCTCAAACATGTCCATAGCCTTCTCAAACATGTCCTCAGTGATCTCACAAGAGCCACTATTCTCAGCTTCCGAACACTCACGAATTCTCAAAAGGCACTGCTCATCATCGCTGTCCATGTCATACAAAACACGTGAAGGATTCAATGCCATCTCAACATCAGTTTCAGTCTGCCGATAATATTTAGAAGAACTGCGAATAAATTCAGTCTCTGCTCCATCAAAATGTTCCTTTTCTATCATGCGGATGCCAGGAATAGGAATATTTCTAACTAAAGCAGCCCGACTGTTTCTACTGTAGCACTCTTCATGCATCTCTTTAAAAAGAGACCACTGGCCCCTATCAGGGAACTCCAAGATCCAATCTTTTCCACCTTTCCACATCATAGCATGTGTAAACCTATTTACCGACCCAGGTTGCAGAAACTGATGTGCCCTGTGTGAGTATTTCGTTGTCCCTGACATTTTCACCGCAAGTCTCCATTCATTATTATCAAAAGGTTCCAGGACAATCTGAGCTCCATATTCTCTCCAGCCTCTGTCACCAAGAGTGACTAACACATTGGCATCACAGAAACTAGACTCCAAATCTTTCTGAATACTTCTGGAAACATCAGTAGCAGACCTTCTAATTCTTTTGTTCGGTAGCCCCTTGTGCAGGGAGCCTTTGTTTTTAGAATCAGAACCCCCCGAAGGCAATGAATAAGACACTTGGGTACGTCGTTTCTTAGGTCCATTTGCCAAATTCGTGTGCAGAAAGTCTTCCTTCGAATCCGACCAACCATGTGAGAGATGGCCATTTAGAGAACTTTTGCTTCGGTGCCACATACTTCTTGGGGCAGTGGCCTTGGGGCTTGAGATGCTACCTTGTATATTCAAGGCCAAGTTACTTGACTGCGGAATACCATCTTCACAGTGAACAGATATGGGAACTTGAATACTAATCCCATTCACCGGAACGTTAGACCTGGTTTCATGCTTATGTCTGCCAACAGAAGAACTAAATGACATCCAGTTTTCAGAATCAGACCCCAGCGACTGCATCTGAGATGGAGTATGAATGTCTTTTGACTCTTGCGCTTGTTTCCCTCTGGACGAAGTGATAATTGGTTCACCATTTTGGCCTTTACTCTTGAGAGAGGGTTCAGAATGTTTATTTGTACAATCTGCCATATCACTACCTCCATTTGTTACCAAATCACATTCTGATCCCAGGAAGTCTGCTGAATCATGACCCAGCTCTCTAATCATGTTCAGGTGTAAACTGAGTAAGAGTGTAGGTGGCCGAGCAGTAAAAGGAAGTTCAAATGGAGACGTATTTTGCTTCTTGTAGCAAACAGCTGCGGGGCAGGCTTTAGCAGATGACGATTCTCTAGAAACAAGGCCTGAGCTGATTCCAAACCTAGATCTCTTCCGCATGACCTGATATGTTCAAGACATGTAAAAACGAGTTGGTATGAGATTACAGAAATAAACTAAAAACCAACGAAGCAATGTACCAGAATCATGCATTAAAGATTCATTTTACCTTCTGCAGGACCTTCACGTTATCATGTGTACACTCTGAAATTGGTACTTGCTTAACCAGCAAAGCATGCCTCCTGACATTCTGTTCCAAGTATGACCACTTCGAATGTTTCACTTCATGGAAACTGTAGAATAGAAAAGCAAGTTGCCTTTGGAAACCAGGGATGCAAGAAACTTGCAGACCAATTGAGAAAACTGGAAACTGCAAATCAGCATCCGTTGCTTGTGCTCCTTGCTTATTAGAATGATCTACTACCATCAAGATACGGAAAATCAATTGAACAACTTCCATTAAGCATCCTTCGAAAATAAGATATTGTAAACCATCTTTGTTATTTAGGAATATCATTTCCAAACAAACCCTTGGCCACAAAGTCACAAGTGTACCATGACGAAGCAAAAGAGCAACACGTGAAAGCCAGTCAACATCCGTCATAAGAGAGTACTTCATCAAGGACACAACCTGTTGGCTGAGGGACAACTCAAATTGCTCTGTGTCATTCCATGGACAATAAAGCTCCAGATCCCCCGAATCTTCAATAGGCATAAACTCAATATCAGGATCCGGAATTCTTAATACATGAAGGTGCTTCAAAACCTCAACATTATTCTCAGCTGACACCTTGTAGATTCCTTTTTTTGCTGTATGAAGTCGTCTCCTACAGTAGACAATAGGAAATATGCTACCATTACGAAAACCAGAGCTTTCCAACTCGTTCCTACTTGGTCCAGGTGATTCACATGATGCAGGAGAACTAGTAGATCTATCTGTGTGTCCTGCAGCGTCTCTAACAGCATCCCCATCCATTTTCACAGTTTCCTTAGCTGTCATTACTTCCGATTTTTTCGGTTTTTGTACAGCCTTAGGAGTGGACGATTTGTCCCGATGCCTAGATCGAGTTAACCATGTGATGATTGGTTCTGATTCCATGCAACTATCATCTTCTAGATTCCCTTTCTGCTTCTCCTCATCTTTGCTGGATGTATCATTCCCTTTTATTTTCACAGTAGACTTGGACCCTGAACCACGCCTTTTCTGTTGATTTTTTCCAGGAACTTCAGTAGGGAACAACAGAATTTTGAATCTTTCACCTTGTAAGTTAATCCACTCCTCATCACGATCATCATATTTAACATGATGCAGGTTCTTGTCACCATCAAAACCATCCACAAACCCATGATACCAACTCTCATCTAAAGGCCAGAAAACTTTTATCTTTTTGTTTAACAACCAGTTTGAATCCACATCTGAAAACAATACTTCATAAAAGTGGCGCCTTTTCCGAACTTTACCCTTTTCATCATGCTTTCTCCTTGGTCGCAACATTCTATCATCAGTGTCATCTGAGACACATTTGGAACTAAGCAACTCAGACCGAGGATTAACTGAAGTTTTACCAGAAGTTGATGGATGCAATCTACTGGCAGATGGTAGACCAGGAGTAACAGAATTTGAAGGAAACTGAGTGCAGTTTGGATCAAACCGCGAAGACAGCATTCTTGCTGCATTAGCTTCAAGATTCTCCTCATCGTCTTCTCGTGGTGATACCTTGGATATTCTGCCCGAAGTATCACCTGGAGAAGACTTGGCCTCTTTTCCCACGCGTCTGTTTGATGTTGAGGACTTCCTTTTTCTGCTATTACTATTTCTTTGTTTAACAACAACCAACTGGTCATCTTTCACTGGAGACTGATTAGAATGCCCATTTTCCAACTGCAACTGAGCTGCTGGATTAGATTCTTTGATTTCTTTGTCAGAGTCTTTCTCTTCAACTTTAGAGAGTTGATGCTGAGCACTAGATTCTTCACCAATCTCCTTAGGGATATTATTATCAACCAGCTCCTCCTGACAATCAGATTCCCCTGCAGACTTGTGTACTAGGCCATTCTCAAACCTACTCCTCCCAACAAAATCTCTCCTGCGTCTAGGAACATAAATCGTACTACCAGCCAAACCAACAGAAATCCCTTGAAGCCCACTAGAGTCACACAATTTCTCGTCCAAACCCATCTTGGAGTCCTCCAAACTGTGCAATACGGTGGTGCCATTGCACGCCTTGTCCAGAATGTTGTCGTTTCCGGTATCAACTTTCTTAAAGCTACTTAAAGAAACAACTTTCCTACTCTTCTTGTCCTGCTTCAACCGATCAGCATCATCCCCAGACCTATTCTTCCTTTTAAAGCTCTTATTCACTGAATCCTTGGAAATGCTAGACTTATAGAGCGTCTTAAGATCTAAGGACCTGGATTTCTTCGAAATTCCCACTCCATTAGAGTTACCTAGTCTATTTTCCATGAAAGCCACCTCGAACCAAAACCCAGAATCAAAAGCCACCAGGTCTCAAATTCCATCATACACGCAAAGAAACATTGTTCAGATCTGTAACACCAAAAAACCCAACCCAGAATCACAAAAAGTACCCAGAATATGATAAATAAAAACACACACAAGTTACCAAACAACAGATCAAATCACACTCCAGGAAAGAAAAAGAACAAAACTTTTCATTGAAATCCACACAATTTTTTCAGAAATCAAGCAAAAAAAGGAGAGAAATTTGCATGCCTACCTGCATCACTTTATCAGACGAAATCGAGTATCTCTTAAGGACCTTTTTTATAAGTCTCCCACAATCACAAAATCAAAATTAGGGTTTCGGTAAATCGGACTGCGAATCGGATCCCTAAATCAAACAATCGAAAATTCCCAAAAGTAATTTGTTCAATTCAGCGGAAATTAAAAAAAAAAGCAAAAAAAAGTGCTTCCTCTTTTTTTTTTTTTTTTTTTTTATTATTAACCGGGAGAAACGGGAGAGCTAGGGTTTCGTCTGGTTTCGCGAGAGTAAGGTTTTTTCAGTTATAAAGAAAACATATTCCAAATAAAATTCGGATGACGTGTACCGTCTGATCTCGACGCGTTACTAATTCCACGGCTCAGATTTGTTTTCGAGATAAGCACTATCTATATTGTCCTTCTTTTTAACTCTGCAACAGAAAATATATATAAATGGACGTTTCAGATCCTCGGCTTGCGAAATATTTTTTCGGACGGTCAAGATTCAAAGATGAAGGATTATTTATTTCTCTCACGTGTGATGTGGTATAACCTACCACAATCTTGTGTCCACCTAGCCAAACAGATTGTTAGAGACATCATTCAACTTAACAACTATTATTAGTATAGATTATTATTACTACTAGGGAATGATTTAAGTATTTAAAAACATATACAGTATAGTACTAGTGTACTACTAGTTAATTATCCCACACAATTTCATATTTTAATAGTTTTTTTTTTTTTACTTTGTATATTATCATTCATCTACTAACTTTTCTTGTTAATTTTTTTAAACTAAACTTCATTTATCTGTTAACTTTATAAATTGTTAACAGATATAAAATATATAAATAAATAAATATATACATATTTCAATACATAAAAATGTATAAAAATAGTTTTTTTTCCTATTATGTGGTTTTATCGGTTTTATTTTATTTGGATTCTTTATATTTTATAGATATATGATAGCAAAATATAATTAGTAATAAAGAGTTTTAATTCTTGATAAGAATGAAATTACATTTTGATAATATCTAGTTAGGAATGTGGTTCCGTTTGGGTAAATAAAATTATGTTTAGAGTCCGTTATAAATACATTAAATAATAAAAACATAACAAAAATATATAGGTAAAAGAAGAATAACAATAAAAGTTCAAAAAATAAAATTTTGTATCATAAATCCCTTAACGAATTCATCAACTAATATCTTTGCTGGTATATTATATTGCAATTTAGACTTAGCTTTTACTTATTTACTTTTGTGAAAAGAACAATTTTGTTTTGTTTACTTAGAAAATCAAATATTTTGTTCACAAGTCAAAATAAACTTTAGATCTATTCAATTTTTTAATCTGAATATTTTGTCTTTGTATCATAAATCCGCGAACAAATTCATAAACTAATTTTGGCGGGTATATTTACAATGAAAAATAGCTTTAAATTTTTAGTTTTGTAATTTAAAAAAAACAAACTTGACTTGGAAAATCAAATCTGTGTTCATAAATCAAAAAAAAAAGATAATATATATATTCATTTTTTTATCAATATAGATATATGTTCAAATTTTGTTGTTAAAAAAAGTGGATTTAATTGGAAAATCAGATCTTGAGTTCAAAAATCAGAAAAAAAAAAAAAAAAAAAAAGTTGAGATCGGTTCACAATATCATAATGTAACTTCCGGTTTGATCCATAGGAGATGATAAACATCCCTAATAGAGAAGATCTCATTGCGGTAGCTGCGTGTCGTGTAGTAGCTCTAACCTTTTTACCATTGACACACACACACACACCACATCCTGAAGAAAACCCTAATTACAGTAGTATCTCTCTATCTCCTCGCATTCGATACCACCAATCGCTTCCCGAAGCTTCCAATAATATTCTCTTGTTTCTTCTCATTGTTGTCTCTCGATTTCAATTTTCCTATATTACGTTTCTTTTAAGTAATCATCATTATACTTTTTTTTTTGTTTGTCGTTTCTGGGTTTGGGGAACCCTATCTATCTTCCATCGCTTTCAAAATCGCCGTCCATCAGAGTATTTAGTTGGTCCCGTTTCTACGAATTTGTGTAAAAAGATCAATCCTTTTTGTAGAAGTTAGCGACGATTCATCATTTTTTTCTTCTTCTTATCTCATCCTCCATCACCTTTAACTTACTCGATTCATCAATACTCTCAGCTGAAATTTGGGAAATTTTGATCCTGGGTTTGATCAGAAGACTCTAGTGGGTTGAAAGAGGAAAGAAAAAAAAGAAGAAGATGGTTGGTGGTGGAAACAGGAGAGACGAAGGATCGATGCCGATTCAGAACACTAACTTGTTTGCTGCGTTGGATACTTCGAGGAAGAAGAAGAAGTCGAGTAAGTCGAGCAAAGGTTCCTCTAAGTCTCGACAAGATCCACCAAAGGAGCCTGAGCCACAGGTCTTCTGGGCACCTACGCCTCTCAAAGCTAAAGCTTGGGCTGATATCGATAGCGATGATGAAGATGACGACTATTACGCTACCACTGCTCCACCTCAGTCCCTGTGGAGCAATTCTGAAGCCTCCCATTCCGATGCCAAAGACGTTCACGTTGAGGTCAGTGTTTAAAAATCTTTCATTTGCTTTTTTTTTTTCATTAGTGATTTTGGGTTTATCATCGTGATTGTGCATTTGGCGTGGAGATTGATTGCATTGTTGTGTGAATGTTCAAGTGGTCTCTTGCAATAAGCCTCTTTTGATTTCATATTCTTTCAGTGCTACTCTCATTGAGGACTTAAAGACTGAATGATTTGGCTTTTTTCTGCTCTTGATGTCTCGCGTATGCTTTGTACCTGTCGATTCATAAATCATTACTTCTTTGTGTTCCATGGTTGTTGTATTGTCCCAAAAGGAAATTGAGTGTTGCTCTGAAGTAAGTTACTTTGTCTGCTGTTATAGAAAATTTTCTAAGCAATATATGTTTGCAACTTTTTAGTTGTCTGTAAATCGTGGTTGTATGCCGATCTGTTCATTGGTTTCTGATAGAGATACATGTGATTCGCAGGAAAGTGAAAGCGAAGAAGACATTCTTGATGAAGGAGATGATGGTGATGTGGAGGAAGAACAAGGAACTGAGACACAAGTTCATCCAGAAGCAGAGGCTGAGGTGAAAAAGGCTCCTGAAGTTCCTGCACCTCCTAAGGAGGCAGAGAGGCAACTTTCCAAGAAAGAGAGGAAAAAGAAGGAACTTGCTGAGCTCGAGGCTTTGTTAGCAGATTTTGGAGTTGCGCCCAAAGATGAGAATGGTCAAGAAGACTCTCAAGGTACTCTCTACTGTATTCATTCGTTTGTAACATTTAACTGTGGACATCTTTCTACATTGACTTTTATGACTGGCTTGGAATAACATGTTAGCTAGTACTGATAGATGTTTCTTCTCCCAAATACCTAACAGAAAAGCAAGGGAAGAAAGAAGTCAATGATGAGGGAGAGAAGAAGGAGAATGCAACTGGAGAATCGAAGGCCTCAGAGAAGAAGAAAAAGAAGGAGAAACAGAAGGAGGCAAAGAATCTCAGAGTGAAGTGAAGAGTAACTCGGATGCTGCAAGTGAGTCTGCTGAGCAGGAGGAGTCTTCTTCATCGATTGATGTCAAAGAACAGTTAAAGAAGTTAGCATCGATGAAGAAGAAGAAATCAAGCAAAGATGGGGATGGTGGTGCAACAGCTGCTGCAAAGGAAGCAGCAGCGAGGAAGGCAAAGTTGGCCGCCGCGAAGAAAAAAGAAAAGAAAAACTACAATCAGCAACCGGTGAGGTGAAGAAATCATCAAAATCCACCCACCGTTTTGATATGAACATTGTGTTTGACGGGTTTTGTTCATATGAGACTTTGCCTTGAACAAATCTTTTGATGGGGGAATGTGGTTGGCCCGTATTTTGAGAATTATCAATTATGACTTGGATGGATCTTTTTAATCGTATCACACACAGTGAAACATGAAATGAAAAGCTTTCTCTTTTGAATTCTTTTTGTTCAGTTCTTATCGGATAATTTTGTTTTCTTCCGTTTTTCATTAGATCCTTAAGGCTTTAGAGGGACATGTCTTGATTGCTAATCCGATAATGGTGAAGTTCCACAATGCTATTTAACACAAGAACAGTGTGGTGTAGTAGTAACTATGAATCTCTCTATAAAGATTAAAACACCCAAATTTCATGACTTTGGCTACTTTAACTATGGGTTCTAAAATTGACAAAATCCCAATAAATAAAATAAGCTGGTTTGGTTTTTTTTTTGGGTTCCATTCGAGTAAATGTCGTATTTGGGCAAAACCTAACTAAGTTTTTTCACTTGCGGTTTGGTGTTGTTTTGTTTGTTCGACAAAAATAAAATAAAGTTGCTCTCATCGGGGAAAGTAGAAGAAATGTGGAGAAGAGTGATCGGAAATGTCGCCGTCCGGCATCAGTTACAGAGAGCTCTATCCAATAAAGCCGGTGGAAGTGGAAAGAGCGGAAACGTTTCAGCTGCTGTGGATTCGATGCTTCTCCGTTCCCTTAAGGAACATTACCTTGAAGTTTCTAAGATGACCCCTCCTCCGGTTCGTTCCTTCCTCCCCTTCTCTCTCTCTCTCTGTGTGTTTCTCTCTACGTTTCGGCTTAGATACTAGTTATATTTTCACTTAGGGTTTAATTAAACCCTAGTTGCTGATTCGTTCACTTAGGTTTTTTGGTGGGATTGAGATTTACAATTCATAGATAGATACATATGTATGTATGCTGTTAACTGGATTTCATTGATTTTGCAGAAAGTGAGTCCTCCTTCGCCATTTGAGATTGTGAAAGGATCGCTTGAAGGAACTGGAGGAGCTGTTCTGAAGAAATCTATTGGAAATGAAGAAATCAATCTTTTCGTTATGCGGTTGGCTCATGGAGGTGATGAGGAAGAAGACGATGGGATCAACCAGTTGTTCCTCCATGTGGCTGTGTCTAAGCCAAATCAGGCTGATTCTTTGCATTTCCTTTGCGGTCTTTACCCTGACGCTTTGGGTATTCACTCCGTTTCCATGAGGCCTAAACTCGAGTCTTTGGAGATTTCTGATGATCCTACTCAATACACTGGCCCTTCTTTTGAGTGAGCTTCTCTCTCTCTCTCTCTCTCTCTCTCTCTCTCTCTCTCTCTCTCTCTCTCTCTTAACCTTGTTCATTATAATCACAGTATTTTAGATTTCATTATTTGCTTGAGGTTTTAGTATGATGACTAAGTGACTAGTAGCAGAATGAGATTAATGCTGCCCTTAATTTGTCTATTCAAAGTTGGGAGAACCAATCCAATTGAAGATGAATAGGCGTATTATAATGTTTTTGTTTGAGAACTTATAGATTGTCAGAGCCAGTATAGGTGATTCATTTCTGTTTTAAGCTGTCTCCTCTCACTACACTCAGAACTGTCGAAGTAAGAAGGTGGTATACATTAGGCCAACTAAGTTTATCGTCATTTCTGAAAGAATCTCATACTTTCTGAAGGTTGATTTCAAGAAACAACAATCCTATATTGTACCATCTTACTGGTCAATTTCTGGTAGACATTGAGGAATCAAAATTTAGAATGGAGTGGTGGTAGATGTGTTCTATATATTTCAGTTACTGCTGTGACATATTTGCAGTGAAGTCTAACTATTGCCACACAATCGGTTTGTGTCTATTATGAAACCTCCAAATCAAGGATTAGTCTTTGGTTTGTTCTTCGCATTCTTTTTCATTGCATTTCTCAGTTTTAAAGATGAGAGCTTGTGCATGCAATTCAGCATTTTGTAACTCACAATTGATAGAAAAGTTACTCTATTGGCAAGTAAGTGTTTCTATTTGTTTGACAGAGAGCTCGATGAGAAGATGAGAGATGTATTTCATGGCTTCCTAGAGGAGCGAGGTGTGAACGAGAGTCTCTTCCCGTTTCTTCAGGCATGGCTCTATGTAAAGGATCACCGTAACCTACTGCGATGGTTCAAAACTGTTGGCACATTTGTTCATGAAAACCCATCTGCAGAAAACTCCTAGAAGAACAATACTTTTCAGTGCTTGGATAAGTTTCTGCGGTTAAATGTTTTAGCAGAGCATCACCGCGCTTAGATGATACAGCTCAAATGTTTCAGGAACTGAATCACTTTTGCTTCTTCCAAACTATTTTAAGAACATATTCATCCATGATATGATGTTATTTAAGAAAAGGTTCACTTTATAAGTCTGTGAGAGCTGTCTTTGCCAAAGGCATAGTTATGATCTGTATGCTTCTTATTGCAAAATATCGATTCTAAGTTCTAACGCTGATTTTACGAAACTAACGAAGTCGATGTGGTATATCAGAAACTAAAATCGTCGAAGTCATAGAGTTCTGTGGTCCTGTATAAAAGTTTACATTGCGTTTATTTCATTTTTTCGCCGAGAGTCCATGATTAAGGCAATTTAGCTGCACAAGGTTTCGAAAGATCCCTGGCTCTCGTATAGAGGTGGTACTCGTGACAAATTCAGAGAACAAATAAAAACAAGTATTTGGAACACGCTCAAACTCAATCACCGATTCCCGAACTCTTCTACACACTCAGAGGGTTCCAATTCACAACGGCAAAAAGCATTTACAGAAGGGGAACCTCGCCGTTTCTTTCTTCACCTTCTTAGCAATGAGAAGCAACCCCTACTGTGTAGGAACAACGCCAAACGGCTTTCTTGTACCGTTTTCTCGAACGTAGAGCATTCTCAGACATCTAGATAACATTGTTGGCCAAACCATTCTCAACTCTAAGTTCACTCCGTTGTTGTTGTTGCTGTTGCTGTTGTTGATGGTTTTCGTTTTCTCCAGAAGAGAGCGAGCTTAAGATCCCTTGGCTTGTCAAGTCCGAGTTCTTCTCCCCAACTTCGCTTTTGCAGAGAGGGCAAGATGCATTGATCTTCAGCCATTTGTCAACGCACTCTTTGTGGAAGAAATGTGAGCATGGAAGCTCTCTTAACTCCTCGTTATTCGCATACTTCGCTAAGCAAATGCAACAGACCTGCAAAAAAAAGTTTATGATCAGAGACTTGATTTTATGTGTGTATGTCACAGTGTGTGTGTGTGCGTGTACAGTCAAAGTGTTAAGTAAACTCACTGCGTCTTCTCCTGAAATCGCACGTTCCTTATCTGTTCCAGCCGCCACAACTCCACCTTCGCTAGTGGTTGAACCATTGTCATCGCCACTACTTCTGCTTTTCTTCAACTTAAACTTATGAGTTGGCAATGCATTTATCGACTCAGGTGTAGCACCTCGAGGTTGAGTTAAATCTTCTCTATATCCGAGAATTGAGATTATGCATGGCAAGCAACAACATATTGTTGTGCAGAGGATGAAGGGCATGGCATAGCCAATACAGCTAAAGGTAAGAAACACTAAACATAACCTATAATATACAAGAGAACATAAATATGGGTCAAGTCTTGACAATTTGAGCCTGAAGGTGTAATTTCGGCATAATTAAAAGAATATATCACCTGTACAAGTTAGGAGCCTCAGCAGCAGACGAATGCCCTCCAAATATCCATACATTACCTACCACAAACCACACAGCAAAGAAGCAATCCAGAGCCATTTTGAAGTATTCCACGATAACCTTAAGTCTGGAAGCCAAAACCAAAGACTCAAATCAGTAACTCTGAGTAGCAAATCATTAATATGACAGACTGACTCGACTCGGTTGCATACATTCTCAACACAAAGAACGATGTCCGACAAAAGGAAGCTCTAAAATCTCAGTTTTAAAGAGAAAAGCTTTGAGAAAACTTAAGGTTGAAATCCAGTTGAAACAGATCATCTAAGAACATGTGTATTTACCTGGCAGCACTTATGAACCCAGGATATCTACTACCACGGGAAGACGTGGTATTGGTCTGTCGACCATCTCCTTCAGATGTCCTGGAGATCGAGAAGGCGAATGGTCCAGCAGCAACATTAAGATTAGGACGATGCTGTCCAGAATCCTGTTCAGAGGCCTGATTAGAATGGTAATATCTCCAGTACAAAAGTGGGAGTGTTGCAACGCATCCACAGGCATAACCCACAATCCAAGCGAACAAGGGTGCACGAGGATGCTCATGTTTTGACAAGGACAAAACAACAATAGCTGCAATGATCTGACCAAGAGTGAGGAATAGTTCAATAGAAATCCATAAGCCAGAGTTCAAAGGACTTCTTCTGCGACGGATGCTTCTGGGATTAGACCGCACAGATGAAGAAGAAGACACTGTAGCTGGCTGAGGAGCAGACATGGGAGGTATAGTGGAAGGTCTCTCTTCATCGTGTTGTAAAGGTTCCAAAACGTTAGAGATTCTATCATGAGAAGAGGACGATGATGATGACGCAATGACGGCATTTCTTGGAATCTCAATGATGATGTGCTCATTTCGGGTAAAACTATTATCTGATGATCGTTCCATGAATCTAGAAAAGGAGGAATCAGACTGATTTGTAATACGATGTTGTTGTTGTTGTTGTTGTTTCAGAAGAGAAACACCCATCTAGGTTTTTGTCCACTTTGCACATACCACCTCAACATGGAAACCTAACCCTGAAGTCTCTCCTACAAATCCACAAGAAACAAATTGAGGAAAAAAAAGCTTAAACCCTCGAAATGACCTTAAAAAAACAATCAATTAATGTCAGTTTTGAGGAGTATAAACATCAGAATCGATCAATTCAACTATAATCACACAGAGATCGATCATCAATTAGAGGAAAGAAACACCCCCCCCCCCCCAAGATTGTTCCATAAAATTAGGGCAAACCCAAAAAGCAAGATCGTAATACATGGGGTCTAATTCGAACCTGAAATTAAATATCGGAAGCAAATATAATGGGAACAAACCTCGTTCAATGGTTGATTTTTTGGGTTTACTTGGCTGGTCGTAAGGTAAAAGTTGGAGAGCCTTTTTTATCAAAGAAGAAGAAGGTAACCCAGAAACCAAGACAACGAATTTTTATCAAAGAAGAAGAAGAAGAGTCAACTTTTTCAGCAATCGAAAAAATCCTTCCTTTGTTGTGTAATTTGATCGTGTAGTTAGTTTTTTTCTTCAAATGTATTTTGCCATTATTTTAGATTTTTTTTTTTTTTTTTTTTGTGTTCACCGATCAACCAAGCAGATTAAAACAAAACAAAAAGGTTTTATCTGGATATAAAATTCGAAGCCATACAGCAATCACACAAAAAAAAAAAAAAACAAATATAAAAAAAATATACAGAATGATGATGATTCAGAATCAGATAGTGATGCTTCTTTGTCTCCTTCCTTTCTTCTTTTTTTTTTTTCCTTTCTCAACAAGAAGAAAGGAAAAAGAAGGTAAAAAAAAAGGAACGTGAAGATATTAATTGCTTTTTAACCTTTTTACCCTGTTTTTCTTGGGCGGCGCGTATGCCTACGAGAGTTGTCAAAGTTACGGTTCGAATTTACTAAACCAATGTTCGAATTCGTGTTATTTGATTTTTTTTACTTTTTATAGAAAGTAGTAAACACGTTTTCAACTTTTTTTAGAAACAAAATCCATTTTAACCCCTAAAATCTGATATTAAAAGAAAAAAAAAAGGGTAAATATACAGGATAGCACAGAACCGCATTTCCCTAACGAATCTTGTGATCTCAGCTTCACTAGTAACCTTTTGTTCTACAAGTGTTGGAACATTTCATTCATCATGCCAACTCGTTAGTTGTTTATCCGTATATTTCACTATCAATATTCAATATAGCATGGCACCACCATAATCCAGTACTCGAGTAAATATATTTAAACGAAACGGAATGTTTCATTCAATCATATGAGACAAGCATACAGAGATGTCTGTTAATGTACACATAAATATGGAACAATTAACCTTTACAATGATTCACTTCTTCCACTGCGGAATACGCTGCACTACAACCTGAAAACAAAGACGATACAGAAAGAGAAAAAAAAAACACCTTTTACGATCCCAAACATGATAAAGATTTATCCAAAAAATGGGCACTGCAAACTCAGCAAGTGGCGGTGTTTGAAACTGAGTACCTTCCCTGAGTTTTCTTTGTTCCCTACTATTGTTTGACATGCGAGTCTCCAAGATTCTGGCTTCTGCACAATAGTAACAAATCCCTTACTATTTAAACCAGCCAAGGTTCTTATTTACCCGAATTTGCATATCTAAGAAGAGTTTAGAGAAATATACTTACTTAGTCAACATATCAGACAAACAATATAATCACATTTTAACATGAAACAATGCTCAATATATGATTCATCTTGTGAGTGTACATACCCAATCCAAAACTCTAATGTTAAAATGAGAAAGTGAAACAAACATTGATATATATAGCTAGAGAGGGAGTTACAGAAAAATAACTAGCCTTTTTCAGATACCGGTTTTCTGTATCTGTTCTCTCGTTCAGAAGGTCTCTGCCCTCTAGTATCTGCACACAAGACGACCAAATGTGTTTTTTTTGCTTGAGTATATAGTTCATCATAACAGAGTACTAGACCATTGATGCTAACAGAATGCTAAGAGAATCATAGAACACAAATATGATATGTTAGACCATGAATGCTAAGAGAATCATAGAACACAAATTCATAATCATAATCAAGAAAATATGATATGAAGTCACTTGCCTCAACAATACAAGTTCCACAGCTTCCTCCACCTCCACAATTCATCACTTTACCCTAAATCATCATCACATATTCCATAGATTACCATTAACAAATTCCCTCCTAATAAAACACAGATCACGAAAATCAAGAACTAACTATTCGATTTGTGTAGCAAATTGTTCCAGAAACGATTTCAAAAACCAAATCAAAACCCCAATGTATATCTAACGCATAAAACTCACGTAAGCAGCATAGAGTTCGATTTTGTTATCCTGCATAATGCTTCTCATAAGCTTCGCACCACTCACAGCCTTCGCTTTATCCACCGGATACGACCCGTCGCTCCCAGGCTTCGGCTACAATACAAAAAGGAAACAAATCGCTTTTGAGTTTTGAAACGAATTGTATTAAAACTCAACGAAGAAATCGCACCGAATAGTTACAGCGAAGAACTCGAGCTCTATCTCAGGAGGCGGAGAAGAAGAAGACGAAGAGCTGATACAGGAGACAACGCGAGCGCTTCCACTTCCGGGAACTTTTCGACGGTGCTGAATTTGTAAATTGGAGAGTGAGAAGCCGAGGTTGAAACCTAGTGAGGCCATTTCTCCCGGCTAATTCTTCCCGTTCTCCGGCGACGAGTTTTACTGGTCCTCCTCGAGAAGAGAGATAAAGTACTGCAAACCGCGAATTATGTGGACTTCATCTTCCAGATGTTTTATTAGGCTTTCTATCTGTTTGTTAGTAGCCCGTTAAAGGCCCACTGTACTTTTCTTTTTAAAATTTAATGTATCATATGTATTTTGGCTTTTCTTTTCTCTTTATATATGGAAACATCTACGAATTTTAGAATTATTTTAGATTTTCTCATTTAAAAATATTGCTATTGGAGAAAAAAAAAAAAAAAAACATATATTGTTCTCTCTACATTAAATATGGTAAAAAATGTTGGGCATATTTGTACGTAAAAAGTTATACTCCATTTTATTTGTTTTTTTGATGAATCATGACTTCATGAGCATATGCATTGTTGTTTTTGGGTCCTCAAATATTTATTAAGTTGTTACCATAGTATTGTATTTTTCATATCTGTCTGAGAGATGTACCAAGAAAATTAATAAGTGGGAAACAAGAAAGTAGAACAGTCAGAGACAAAAGAGATGACCAAATTTTGCAAGACAATCATATACTTGCTCACTTGCTTGTTCGCCACCTTATATATTATTGTCACTTAATCAACATTCGCTATCATCGTTTAGAGAATTATTAAATTTCCAACTGTGGATTCCACTCCAGTATATATATTTTAACTTTTTCCTCGGGTAAATTTGACAGTTATCAAATCTATTCTTATATATGTTGAGCAAGTACAATACATCATCCTAGTTCAACAAGTTAGACAAAAAGACATGACTACAGAAGAAAACTTATGTGAGAGAGAGGCAATCATTGGTATTTTAATTGTAATTAATTGTTTAATTTCTATCTGTTGATGATAAGTAAACCACACATGCGTCGACCAGAATCCTAAGCCTCCCCTACGACCAAATATATCTCTAATTAAGGTTTGTGTAAGAATAAGAGAGCACTCACGTGTTCCCAAGTCCCATACAAAAGACAATTATACTTCTATCAAACCCAATCAAAGCCCCGGAGACTAGTTTATTTTAAAACCTAGCTACTAATAATTTGATGTCTTCAATAAACATCTCAAAATATATTGAACCGATGGTTATTAAAAGATTATTCACTCATACTAGTATTCATTTTTAAAAAGTAGGAAAGATCAAAGGAGCATCTTGAAGTGGGAAAATCGTCATGAGTAGTTGTAAAATTGATTTCATTCAGAAATAGGTTAGTGTCCTACTCAAATTAGAGTATAGAAATACGTCATGAGTGGTTCATGAGTTCTCTCTCTCTCTCCTACTCATATTGGAATAAGAAACCAAATCACTTAATTCAAAATTCAACAACTCCCACCTCTCAAAACCGTATAAATGGAAATTGCTACTAAGATCATTTACAAACTATCTTGGCAGTCAAATGAGCTTCAATGTCAAAAAAAAAAAATAATAAATAAATAATACAGCAGTCAAAGTAGCCTATATAATGCATTACTATTTTAAGTAGGTTTGGTTAAATTTGTTTACCAATATTTGAGTATTTTATTATTTGACTCTTGGTTTTTTAAATTTAAACATGATTATTTGGCGCTTAATTACCGAACTATTAGTCTAACTAAACTTATATGCATTATGAATTTAAACTTTTAAACTGATTATTTAACGCGTAATTTTATAATTGAGTTTAAAAAGTTTTTTTTTTTTTGTAAACCAAAAAAACATATTCTTGAACTAATGGATATAACCACCACATAGGAGTGTAAATATTAACAGTCTACTAAAGTCTAAAACAAACTTTTTTCTCAAATGACAACAATTCCAACTAACCAACGAACTAATTAGATCTTGGGTGCGGATAGGTTAGTAGTAGTGTGTTGGTTAGATTTTAGATACACATCTCACTTTCTCAAATCAATAAAGTGTGTATCTTTTAACATTATGAACCTATGATGATACGTTAATTTTTAGGGTGATTTACTCAAGTGTTATCGAAATTAGGTAATATTATCAGAATCCAAAAAATAAGATTTTATTACTAGAATATTTCGGGTATTTTCAAAATACCCAGCGTGCCCTTGTTTTATGTTACCGAAAAAAGCGTTATTACAAAAATGTCATTGCCACGTCAAACCTCACGTCAGAAATCGCTGACGTGTAACCATAACTCAGCCGGAACGCGTTACAGATAAATGTTACGGATGAGTTATGGAAAAAAACATTTGAGTAAGATCAGACGGTTGAGTTATAGCATAACTCAACCAAGCGTTACAATTGGCTTATTAAAATCTGGTTGAGTTATGCTATAACTCAACCGTCCTTACGGCTGACTTATTAAAATCTGGTTGCGTCCTTTCGGCTGAGTTTTCACCCAATGGTTGAGTTGTCAAAAGTTTGGCTGAGTTATCACTACGACACAGCTGACTTATGAGCAACTGTTACGGTTGAGTTATCGTACAACTCAACCGTAATAGGCTGACTTATCGTACAACTCAGTCGTGATAGGCTGACTTATCATACAACTCAACCATTTGACGATTGACTTATTAACAAAAAATTAATTACTAGAATGTTATTATGATACGGCTGACTTATTAAACGATACGAGTGAATTTGGCAACAATTTTTTTGCTTTTTAATTACTGTAATGTTTTTCATGTTCTCGCTGAGTTTTATATAGGCTGAGTTATTTATTGTTTGATGGCTGACTTGCCACGTCGGACGCAGCATCCATGTCAGCATTCCATGTCATCTTTTTTTTTTTCTCCGGCAATACGAAACGTCGTTCGACTCTTTATTCCTATACTTCGTCTTCACTTTTCTTCTTCACCTAGTTCTTTCTACTTCTTCTTCACCTTGTTCTTCTACTTCTTCTTCACCTTGTTCTTCAATTTCTTTCATGGATCCAGTTCCGGTTCTAGTTGTTTCCGGTAATTGGGTAAAGACACAGAAATATGTATCTAACACCGACGATAGAGGTTTTATAGTTGTGCAAACAGATGGAGGCACAACACACGACAAACTTGTGAAGCTTGTTCTTGAAGACTACAGATTGGACGCGTTTAGCCATGAGCTAAAGCTGAGCTACATGTTCTCGAACAAGGCACTGAAACTAATGACGCATGATACTCCACCAGTTTTTGTCTCCAATGATCGACAATTGCAATGTTTTTTGGGGCTATGGAAAACCGATCAGCTACGTCTCTGTGTAGAGTTTTCGGCGAAAGAGTCTACAGAAACTAGTGGAGCTAGAGGAAGTATGATTCGGCCAAGCAGTGACTCGAAAGTAGAATCTACATACGAAGTGTACGGTGGGGGATTTGAAGGCACTTGTTTTGATTATGGTAAGATCGTTGACAAAGTAGCATCTGAGGAAGAAGAGGATGATGAATTTTCAACCCGATTTAATGTTTTCGACGACTCTGATATATCAGCCATTAAGGATTTATAAATCACTATAACTCAGCCGTCACATGAATCGACAAGACATTTCATTTTCCCGTAAATATTATAACTCATCCGTAAAGTCATATATATCAGCCATTTACTTTCATATTGTTTCTTGTGATAACTGAGCCATAAAACACTATAACTCAGCCGTAACATGAATCGACGAGACCTTTCATTTTCCTGTAAATATTATAACTCAATCGTCAAGTCATATATATCATTCATCTACTTTCAAATTGTTTCTTGTGATAACTCAGCCATAACTCACTATAACTCAACCGTCAAATGACCTTTCGTTTTCCCGTAATTATTATAACTCAGCCGTAAAGTCATATATATCATCCATTTACTTTCAGATTGTTTCTTGTGATAACTCAGCCATAACTAACTATAACTCATCCGTCACATGACCTTTCGTTTTCCCGTAATGATTATAACTCAGCCGTAAAGTAATATTTTGGCGGGAAACCATCAGTTAACCTAATAATAGACATATTTCCATTCTAAATTTAAATTTTGAGTTATAATAATTTTAATATTCAATTGTTAGAGAAATACTTTTAGAAAAATAGAATTCTAAATTCGAATAATAATTATTTAATTATTTGCAATAATATCTTGTGATAAAAAGCTCACTTTATGAATTTATTATGCGTGTGGATTTGAGCAAACACAAAATTAGTGATTTCGCGAATCCCTAACAACACTTTTTGTGACATCGAGAGACGTTTTAATACTTATTAGGAATCTGACAAAACAAAAGACTCAGGAAAGAAAGAAAAATACGTTTTCATATTATTGAGAAGACCCTAAATGATAACTCAGCCATAACTTTACCATAACTCAGCCAACCCTCAAATTAGAATGACTAAATAACCGATCTAACCGAACCGAACCGGAAACTATTTTTTCCATTATTTTCGGTTAATTACGGTTATATTTGGTTGCTATCGGTTATATTAAGTTAATCGACCTAATTTGGATAACATTTGGATTATTTATGGTTTTATATTCATCTAACGACCCATAACCGGAAATAACCGAAAAGTAATTTCAAATGTTTATCATATTCGTATATCCAAATTACCACCTTAAACCAAACACAATATAACCAAACCAAACTGTTATATTAAAACCCATAATGTTGGGAATATGAACCCTAAACCTCTAACCCTAACCCTAATCCCTAAATGTCATGTTTTGAATGTTTTACACATTTTGATCAGATTGTGAAAATCAATCTTTGTCTATAATTATTACTTTTTATTGCTTATAATGATTGTAATATTCATTTTTTCGTTCTATATTTTAATTTTGAGTTATAATAATTCTAATTTACAAATATTTCATAACTCAGCCATATCAATCAATTGTTTGAGAAATACTTTATTAAAAAAAAATTAAAAATTCAAATTCAAATTTTGAATTCCTTTTAAATAAAAAATCGCTAAATCTCATTTATTACGCGTGTGGTTCTTAACAATAAACATAATTATTGTTTGCGTCTCCCCAACAACACTTTTTGTATTCTCGAAAAGGTATATAATAAATGAATATATCTATTGCATAACTCAGCCATAACTTTACCATAACTCAGCCAAACCCTCAAATTATATTGACTATTTAACCGACCAAACCGAACCGAAACCGAATAAAATAATTTTTCCAATTTTGTATTTTTGAATTGGTATATTTGGTTAATTTCGGTTATATTCGGCTTACTTTCGGTTATATTAGGCAAATCTACTTAATTACAATATATATTGAGTTATTTATGGCTATATATTAATCTAACCGACCCATCACCGGAAATAACCAAAAAAAAATTTGATTTTTTTAAAAAATATTCAAATAGTAATAATATTAGTACATACATATTACCACCTTAAACCAAACACATTAAAACACATTATAACCAAAACCAAAAAACAAATAATGTTACTCATCTGAACCCTACATCTCAAACCCTAAACCCCAACCCTAACCCTAACCCTAACCCCTAAACATCATGTGTTGTATGTTTTACACATTCTGGTGAGAATGTGTAAAAATCAAAATTTCTCTATAATTATTACTTTTTATTGGTTATAATAATTGTAATATTCATATTTCAATTGTACATTTAAATATTGAGTCATAATTATATAAATTTACAAATATTTCATAAGTCAGCCGTGTAAGTCAATAACTCAGCCATCACTTAGCCACTTTGTCGGAATTTTTTTTATTTGAATTTTGAGTTCAATTTTTTAATTATTTTGTATAATATATTGTGAAAAAAATAACTTTACAAATTTATTACGCGGGTGGATCTGTGCAGGCACATAATTATTGTTTGGGTTTCCCCAACAACACTTTTTGTAATATCGAGACAAAAGACCGAACAAAACCGTACCAAGTACATAACTCAGACATCACTCAGCCGTACGAAATACATAACTCAGCCATCACTCAGCTGTACGAAGTACATAACTCAGCCATAGCATTCTTAAGTTAATTTGTAAGGCTTAGGAATGCAAAAAATTTTGCTCTCTGTCATTGACATTTCAGATGCTAATGTTATGTGCTTCACAGGGTTTTTAGTCAACCTCAGATACATCAATATCACTATCTAAATAGACCTCCGGCTCTTCATCATCTGGATTCGCTTCTTCTTCTGTATCTGTTCCTTCTTGTTCCCTTTGGGTTGCTCGAACCATTGCAGCTTCTAGCCTTGTGTTTACAGTTTCCCATGACACGAGCTTTTCCATGAATGTATTTATGTATTCAGCTCTTCGGTTCTGCGTAGAACACAACAAATATGAGACTGTTGCGTTCAAATATAGTAAATACAAATATAGTACCTCAAAATCCAGATAGTAAGCGTGTTGTTTGACACAAAAGAAAGGAAAAAGAAAAGGAAGTCAGCGACCAAGAAATCAATCTTTCAAAGTCAAATCAGATATAGAGGGATGAGTAGCATTAGCATATAATATACCTCCCAAGTATCGATGGTGAGAAGTGGCTGCACAAAAGGACAGACCAAACGTGTGAGGATATAAACATCCATAATAGCAACAGAAAACTTTGATCTTCGTATTGGAAGTTTAGACACTTACAGAATAATCCCATACAAGCGGGTTTACTACGTTATAATGTATCTACCTATCTATAGGAATATTTCCACATAACCTGCAGATTTTCAAAATCGATACTGTCACTTATACTAGTGCAGTGTACTTATTGGTCCAGTCTAATTTTTTAGAAGAGCAGCTAAAAAAGGTTTTTTTCCTTAGAAAAAAAACAGGTGGAAAGCAATATTGCATATACTACCTTGGCAGCATTGTTAAAGGCAGGAAGCATATTGCCTCTGTTGTATGAAAGAAGCACAACTTCTTCCAAGGACAACGCATCTAGATCTGTGCCTACAATTTGTTTGTTCAAGTTCTCAACGTAAGTTCTATGATGTTTTCCCCAGTGATAATCCAAGGTTTCCCGGCTCATATGTGGTTCCAGAGCATCCTACCCATATATCAAACACACAACGACACACAGAGTGAGCATCATCTCCCGTATGATTCCAAAGCAGGAAAGCTCATTATTTTTCATAATTATGAAGTACACGACTCACATAGTGGTCCTATTTGTTGTTCTTGCATACGGTCATACAAACTAAAAAGTAATGTATAGCAGCAGAAAGAACAAAGTCTAGTATAATTATATTATATCAAACACCTAAAAGCAGGGTCTTTTCTAATCTAAGAAACTTCATGAAAACAGCAAAATTCAAGAAAACGTACAAGAGGATATGGAGGCGGCTTTAACTCAAATCCCGCTGTGATAACACCGGAACCAGCCACCTTTGTCGCTAACCGTCTCTGTGCAATTCAAACAAAACAAAAAAAAAAAAAAAAAAACCCAAAGAATGTGTGTTATTGAATCGAGAAGTCTCATTGAAGCATTTCATCAAACACTATCTATGCATAGTTCCTTAGTCAAGTTATATCACTAATAATAAAAATAGAGTTTATTGAGCTAATTCGAACTTTCAAAGAGATATCTATTAGAGAAGTTGCGAAAACAAACCTTTTCGTTTCTTTTCCAATGCAACAGTCGCCGGTTTGGCCCTGTTGTAATTCACCAACACAAAAACCCAATAAGAAAATCAAGTGTTTCGTTCATAGAGAGAGAAAGATAGGAAAAAGGAGAGACCTTGAGAATGAAGAAGAAGAGGAGAGTATGATAGAGATGATGAGGAAATGGCTGTCACTGCAAATGTCATCATCTTTCCTCGAAGCGTCAAACTCTGATTTGATTATTTTTGAAGGTGCAGCAACAACAACAACAACAAGTACAACAAGACCCCTTCTCTCCGACGCGGAATTTGGTGACGGAGGGACCAATCGCGTCGACGATTCCGGAGTAATCGGAGCCAGGGATAAAGGGTAACGCAGGTTTCTCCTGGTATTTTCCGAGAATCTGAAGGTAATTGGCGTAATTCAAGCTCGTAGCTGTAACTCTGACTCTCACGGCTTTATCTGATTTCAAAGGCGGGATCGGATGAGTCTTGCTCACCTCCACCGGCGATTCTGGACTACCTGGCTCCGTCGCCGTGGGATCTCCCAGTTTTTTTTTTTCGGGTTATGAACAGTAGAACCTTTTCAGTTTTGATATAAACCAGAACTGTGGATTGATTTTGAAAAAAACTGTTTAAAATTGAAAATGATGTATATTTTAATTTGCTGATATGTATTTTTTTTTTTTTTTTTAATTTAAAACATTAAATATTTGAGTAATTTTCTTTATTTAATAATATATAAATAATAAACTAATTTTTGGATAACATTTAAATAATTGTTTCTAATTTTGAAAGAGTCTATGATGCAATAATGATTTTACAATCTTATGTTTTTTGTAGCTGAGCTTTTAATCATATTTTATTTGATTATTATATTTAAGGGAATTAAATCGTGTAAGAGAAACCCAATAAAGTAAGCTTGAACAACAACAAAAAAGACAACCTTTTTCGCCAAACACTTATTATACCCAGAAAGAAAAAAATAAACACTCTGATCTCTCTCTCTCTCTCTCTCGTTGAGTGTGTCCATGAAATAATAATAATAATAGCAGAGATAGAGAGGGGAGAGAGACTGTAATGTGGTGGCGAAGTGGTCACAGTACTACTACACAGTCTACACTGGTTTGATGATGATGAAGAAGAACCACAACAATGGCGAGCGAACTACTGATGTTGTTGATTCTCGTCTCCGGCAGAAAGAACAAGATAAGCTCTTGTTCCATGACTTTTTAGGCTCCAAGACTCCTACTTTAGCCTCTCCTTCCATGGCTGACCACAGGCTACCTCAAGATAATAAACCGTCGATGACTCCTTCTTCATCCGCCGGTGGACGCGGCGGTCTCTCCTCTACCTCCGATCTCGGTTCTGCTCTCTTTCCCTCTCTCCTATCTTAATGTGGTTTTGTGCTGATTCCTCTGTACACTTACGGTTTCTATCTAGAGAAAGTTCAAATCTTGTTAAACTAGATTCGAATTTTAAAGTTCGATTCTTTCCTTTTGCTAGTCTGTTTTAACAATCAAGCTTTGATTATTAAACATGGTTTGGAAATGTTAAAGATCACCTGAGGTAGTTTCAATTTTTTAGCTCAATTCATTTATGACTCAATCTTTTAAGTAGGAAATGGAACATCTTTGGGTTGAAGTTGAACAAGATATGAGTGTACATTGCCTAGTTTCTTCTCTTGCCTTTTGTTTTAGTTTGAAAATTTTATAAATATGAACATGGATTCTGTGTGAGCTTGTGGTTGATAGAACTCTCTCCTCTCTCTCTCTCTCTCTCTCTCTCTCTCTCTCTCTCTCTCTCCCCGTCCAACCATAATGTATCTGGTGGATTAGTTGGGACAGTCGGAGTGAATTTGACTGATGAGTATGGTGGGTCATAGCCAAGCCATTTGAGCTTGTACTGCTTTTTTTGTATGATTTGGCCTTCTTTATTACTTCTCTTTCTCTCTCTCTCTCTCTTTGAGTACCTACTGCAATCTGATGTTACTTATCAAGATTTTAACTTTTTTGTTTAGTCCAAAGACACAGCAGCGGGGGGAAGCATCTTGATGGGATACAATTGTTTGGACCAAGAAGTGAGGTTTCTGGCTCAATCATGAGCAATCGATTTTCAGGAAACAAGAGAAGTAACTCGGATTCACACTTCTCGACTCCAGAGAACCCAGAGAATCTGCATTGGTCCAAGGTAAAAAAAAAACACACACACACACACACACACAACTTCACCATGTTCATAGCTTCATATAACTCAATTTCTGTAATCATGTCATTGTCATAACCTAGTTGCTTAGAAACGGACCTGGAAGCTTCTCCATGAATGTGAATCCTTTGGCAAACCAGCCACCACGCGGAGGAGGACAGATCAGTCATATGCTTCATCAGCTGTCTTCAAGCAGGTTCAAAGATGAAAACGTTGGCCCTTCAGTTATCGTTCAGACAGCTGCTGATGAAGGTTCACGAACAGGGATGGAAGGTCCCAGTATCTTTAGTTCTTTTACAATGCCAAACCGGAGCAAGCTCGAAAGTTTTGCCCCTTCAAGGTAAGTTAGCTTCTACTGTTTTGTCTCTAGTCTTTTCATACTATCTTCCACGCATTTCAATACATTTTGTATTCACAGTACCGAAAGTCGGAAAGACGTGACATCAAGTACTAAGCAAATGACCATCTTCTATGGCGGTCAAGCTCATGTCTTTGATGATGTTCAACCAAACAAGGTGATTCTCCTTAACTCTTACACTCTTGATATTCAAGTTTTTTTTACTACATATTGATATCAAAAAGTAGAGAAACTGGGAAGTTCATCATAATGAACGTTATTATTTTTTTGCAGGCGGATGTGATAATGGCCTTGGCAGGATCAAGCGCGGGCTCATGGTCTACAGGTTTGTCTCATAAACCAAAGTCGAAGAACAACACAAGTGACGGTCCATACAAAGTAGGCCAAATGTACGAAGGAGGCAGCTCTAGAGAAACACCGCTTTTGGCCCCGGAGTTTCGTGCAAGGCCAAGTCATCAAGCTACATCCAGTGCCTGTCAGCGGATCTTTACACAACAAGGTGACTTACTTTTACAGAAAATCACATTTCAGCAGAAATTTTGGTTAGCTTCACAGTGGAGTAGAGTAATCAGGTTTTATGTGGCATTGTGACATAACAAATGAGGATACAAAAATAACGAGTTATCAACTGTTCTGGGTTTCATCAGCTTTGAATCTTTTTGCCAGGCCATTAAACCATGTGCGTATATATGACTAGCAGGTAGAGAACATCAAGGAAACATCATCTTAAGGGGGCGAGATACCAGAGATCCGGTTCACATATCAGATCCGGAAAAAGAAGCCACATGATTAAGTCTAAATATGAGAGACGATGAGTGCCGCTTTCCTAAGTTGTTTTCTGTTTTTTTGTTATTTTTGTCAACTTCTTCCAAGTTGCTATTTGTTCGACTTAATAGCTTTGTACAATGCTCTGTACCTTTCTAGGTTTATTATATTCGGACTTATTGCCCTCAATGAATTAGTGTATAATATATAAACAATTGGTCAACCAAATCTGCTCTTTCTAAGCCAATAGATTTTCATATATTTTTGTGTAACGCTGAGCGTATGGATACAAACATCACAAGAGAATCATGTCTAAATCAACTCTGGTTCGCTGTAACTCGAAAGGAAGGTCACTTCATATCATCTTATTCAACACCCTTCTTTCAAGTTAGAGGTGGTTGCAGCAGATATTTGACTCAGCCTCTCATTCTCAGTACATTCCTCCTGCCGTTAGAACTAATATAAGTCGATGACTCTCCGGAGTTTAAATACTATAACAGTAAAAACACTTCTTTCCTGTTTTGTGCTAACCTGGAATGTTCTTAGTACAGAGTAGCATTTCCTTTGCTCTGCAGCTGCAGCTATATACTTTTCTTCTGAAGCATCACGAAGCCTCTGCTCTTCTTGAAGCCCAAGTTGTACTTTTCCTATCTTCTGCACTTTCAACATTTTGTTACGACAAATCATACAGCTAAAGTTCTGTATAACTCTATTACCTGTTGGATTCCTTTCATGACTCCTTCCATTGAATCAATAAGCTTCCCACGGCCAGCAGGAGTACCAATAACGTCTTGAAACTACATTCAAGCCAACGGTTAATGAAGAAGAATAGTGAAACTCTGACTCACCAAGAGATATACTAAAAGGATAAAGCAAAACGTAAATCAACTTAGTATGAATCTAGAATTTCTCAACGCGAAGTACATGATAACTCACAGTTGAGAGCAGTACAAAGCAGATGATGCTAGTTACAGAAAAATCTACAAAAATATAAAACGCCTGTAATTTACCTGTGAACCTATTGAATTCAATAATGATGTCTCCTTTAGCATCAAATCTTTGATTTCTAAAAGGGCATTGTATGTTGCATATAGCTTCCTAGTTTGTTGAAGTTTCTCCTGTTTTTTTGTCAGAAATTGAACAAATTAGTAAGTTCATTATCAACTGTGGAACAAACCTGTAAAGCAACAAGGCAAAAGTTAATATGACCATACGAACCTGGATACAGACATTCAGCTCTGAGAATCTTCTTTCATGTCTGCACGGAATGAGATACAGGACTTCAGCATGAAACAAATACAGCAAGGGGCAAATTAGCCATACTAAAAGCTAGAGGCAAAGAAACTTGACTCCTGACATAATTATAGATATTTGCTCATCAAACCAGAGGGAGTGGGGTCAAATCAAATTCATGTTGAGATGTACTGAGTTTCAACGCGGCATAATACACAAATATAAAATGTCAAATCTAGTGCATCTTCGTCATTGAAGTAAGCAAGAAATAGATGAAGAAGGGGGCATACTGGAGGAGTTCAGATTGGCATGGCACATCATCAATCTGTCGTTTCAGAGACACTATTTCTCTTAGCGTTGCTCCAAGCTCCTACAGTAAAACGAAGGGAATGCAACAATAACATTCTCAGAAAGACATTGGAAAAACCTAAAAATCTCAACTCCATAATGCTCAAGATGTAAAGAGGCTTGTCTATATAGACTAGAAAGAGTACCTTCTTTGCTGAAGTCAGATTATCAAAAGATTCAACCAACAAACCATCTAAATCTTCCTCTTGAACCTCACCATCATTCCCCTTAGCGACTCTCTCCTCCAAATCATGAACTGCATCTTCTAAAGCAGAACGCCTAGCACTGCAATTAGAATGGACTTCAGATTCCTCCTTTTCTAATTCCTGAAACAACTATTTAGTTTCACCACACAAGGCCACTCACCAAAAAAAAAAAAAGTAATAAAAACGCAAACTTTGGGTAACCCTCAACAATTATTTACCTTTAGTGATCTCAAAAGCTGTATCAACTCCTCGACTGAAACATCAACACCTTCAGCACTTATTCTTTCTCGCAACTGCTGCAGCTTATCCTTAACATCACATTTTCTCTGATTCTAAGTTACAAATAATATGATAAGACTACAGTCAAAAACACCAACCAGTGTATAAGATAGACTAGGAAACAAGAGACTTGATTTGGCTCAAAAAAAGGTGCACCTGTTCGTTCACTTTCAGACTCAATTCTCTAATAGACGCCTTATGGTTCATCACCATTTCCCCAGAAACACAAACCTGTGGTTCCAGAGTATATCAGAATTTTCCTAATCTAATAGATCAATTGAGTATCAAACATATCATTCTTCCAAGTACGAACTTCATGAATCAAATTACGCACACGAAATAACAAAATCAAGCAAAAATAGTTCGATGAAGCTCCTTCGAACCTCGTCACTGTTATCTTCTTTCTTCATCACCCAATCACACAAAACCGTGAATTCTTCCTTCGCTGCCGGAGGAGAATCTGAGTTCAGCGAATCATAAGAGAGATCTTTAGATACGCCGGAGCCATCACGATTCAAAGAAGACGACTTTCACCTGCGTAACCCACACTTCAAATTTGCGTTTAAAATTTTATAGTAAGCGTTTACAATTTGTGCGTTTGCGTTTGTATATACTTACGACAACAAAGGATTCAAGGTTTAAAGTTTAAACGCTAGAGTTTTTAAAACGCTTGGCTTTAAACGCTTATATTAAAGTATAAGCGTTATAAGCGCTTGGCTTTAAACGCTTTATATTAATATGGATTCAAAATAAACAGCTTAACCGAGAAACCAAACAAAACCAACTCATACATACCGAAGTGAAGAGTGTCAGTAACTAAAAAAGTTAAGCCAAAGAGGGAACTAATAAGAAGAGATTACAACAAGAGTTTTTCACAATTCCTCAAGATCCCAATTTCGTCAGATCGATCATCATACAACAACATTGTTTTTTCAACATCTGAAAAACTATCTTAAGATCGAGATAATGGCCGAGAGAAAGAGAGAGAGAGAGAGAACTACAAGTTAAAAACCATACCCCCCCTGAGATTAATAATATAATAATACCTAAACACAAACTTTTCTTTTCCTCTTCATTGGTTTCATCATCACTTCCACAGCTTCACTAGCTTGTCGTGACTAGCTGATGCAACCAATCCAGTTGCAGTTGAAACAGCCAATGACGCAATTAGCCCTTCATGAGCTGGTAACGTCATCGTCTTGTTCTCTGACATGTTCCATAGCTCTAATGACTGCAGACATACACACACATTTCACAAGTTTAGGAGTTAAGTTAGGATTTCTGGATTAGTTTTTTCACCAACTTTTTTAAAAAAGAGTCACTGTAACTTTTTACCTGGTAGCAGCCAATTACGAGCAGCGAGGGGTAAGCGGGATGGAAAACACAAGACTGGAATTTGTTGCCGTTGCAGCTTAGCTCATGAACACATTCTCCTTCACTACCTGTACCCAGCGTCCATACTTTTACCATATCTTCACTTACCGAAGCCAAGAAGTCACCAGAAGGATCCCAGCAAACCGAGTTTATCGGATTAGCATGCCCCTATACAGGAAGAATTAGTAAACCTTCTTTTGAGTCTGTATTTCAGAATAAGCAACTATTCCATAACATCGATTAAGAAAAGTTTGAACACTAAACCTGCAAAGAGTGTCGAATAGCTTGTGTTTCGACATCTAGTACATTGACAAGATTTGCTGATGAAGCCGCGAGATACTTTCCAACACGGGGTTGGAACCTCATCTGGGTGGAACCACCCTGTGGAAAGACAAAATGTAAAATTCAATGTTATGGATTGGCTAACTAAAGCAGGTAAATAATGTTGAACTATCAGCTTTCAAGAGAAAAGAAAAATCTACCTTGTACACTCTTGTGCAACTTCCATTATTGATGCTCCAGTACCTTATTTCGTTGTCATTGTCGCAGGAACATATGAGATCATCCTTGATGGGATGGAAGTCAAGTGATGTAACCATAGAAGAGTGTCCCATGAAAGTACGAAGGGAATAACCTTTCTGCAAAGTTGATTCACAAACTCTTTAGAGATCACAACGTCAGAAATCATAGAGATAAAACAACATAGCGGATCAACTTTCACTTTACATTATCAGCATCCCACACCCTGACAGTTTTGTCAAATGAAGAAGTTGCAAGGCGAGACAGGCTTGGACTAAAACGGATATCTGTTATCATAGCTGTGTGCTCCTCAAGGGTTGTCTTTGGCTTCATATTGTCTGTGTGCCACAATACAGCCTGCAAGATGAACCAAGCCACGAGGCATTATACTTTTTAGAACGCCAGAAGACCTATTGATGATTTATGGCTTACCTTTTTGTCATGTCCGGCACTAGCAAGCATTTTTCCATCCGATGAGAAGTGGCAGCAGGTAACTTTGCTTGTGCTCGCGCGTACTGAATTCACTTCAGTAAAAGTGAAACCTAGTGCAGAGCCGTAATTGTAGTAATTTAGAAACACTGTTTGATTACAGAAGGAAAGTTCACTGTATTATTATCGAATAATGTTGAGTGAGGCTAAAACACGCACCTTTGCTAACATCCATACACCGCATAACGGCATCCCGTTGATCACCATCCTCCTGGGATAAAAAAGACTCAACATTGTCGTCAAGCGACCCATCTTCCACAAATCGATCCATATCAGCCTGCAAAATAGCCAATTATTGATGCTACTAATTCATATTGATCAAGAAAACCACTATGCACTCCCATCAACAGTTTAAGGAAACCCACCAACTGATTTGATGGAGATGTAAGGGTCCCAGTTCCTTCAGTACCAAACATCATCATTGATTTGGAGGAACCACCACTGTGCGGCAGATTAGGCATAGAAATCACATCTCCAGGAGTATGAGTTGAAGGTGTAGAAGGTGCTGAGCTTGGTGATGGTCCTGCAGTGTTAGCTGTTCCTGAACTATTAGCTGGCCCAGAAGAAGAAACCGGTTGTTTTCTTTTCCTCCCACTCTGATTCTTCAATACCTTCAATTAAATGCAAAAAAAAAAAAAAGTTAAGGAACCAACCTCAGACTTACCAGAGACTAAAAACCTATGCAACAGGGTATCATTGAAACATGAACTCGGAAAACAAACTAGAATTTAAGAAGAGACCTGTTCACTTCCTCGAAAAGAATTTGACATGCTACCATCCATTGTAATACTACCACCACCTCCCAATTTATCTTGTTGATGAATATTGTGATTTGAACTCTGTGGTTGCGGATTTGAAAGGGGGAGCTGATTAAGTGGTTGTGACTGTGACTGCTGCTGCGGCTGTGGTGGATTCCCACCACTCTGCTGTTGATGTTGCTGCTGCTGTAACAGGGCCATCTTTAACTACAAAGCATAATCAGTTATAAAAAAATTAGAGCGTCACAGCCATTGAAAACAAGCAGAGATTGCTATCTCTTCCTCCAATTTTATCAAACAATAGTTTATTCAAAGTTTCAAAATTTTGAAAGAACACTAAAGCCAGCCACTAAAGATTTGCAAAAGGAAGATAAGGCATACCTTTAGTAGCATGTCAGTGTCTCCACGTGGCAAAAGAGGCCCACCAGGTTGTAAAGACGATCCAACGTTAGGTAATACATCCCCAACAGAACTCCCAAGGCCATCCTTTCCAAGGCTCATGCTCCTGTTGCTCAATAGCATTTTAAGTCTTCTGTTCTCCTCACTGACAGATTGTGAATTCAGATTCTGTTGAGCCAGCATGAGCTGCTGCTGATGTTGCGGAGTCAACATGTTGAGTTGGTGAAAAGACTGTGGAGACTGCATAAATGGTTTTTGCTGCTGAAGAAGACCAGAACGAAGCTGATCAAATCCCTAAATCAGAAAAGAAAGCAGCAGTCAAAAAGGAAATTCTTTAAAGAGGAAAGAGTTTAAGCCAGATAGAAAGGCATGGGTAAAACTTACTGTGAGTGGCCACCCTTTAAGTGTAAGGTTGTTGTTGCCTTGATTTGAACCTGAAATAGAAAACAAGCATAAATCATAATCAATTTTTTGTGAGCTGAAGTGCTTTTGCTACATTTAAACACGCATAACCTACTGAAATGATACACGCAGGAAAGAAAACATACCAGGAATTCCGATCAATGACCCTTCTGGAACAGCAGTTCTGGGAGTGAGCACGGGATTGATCTCACTTTTTATATCCTAAACACAAACATGCCCAGCAAGTATTAACTAACAGTACTACAAAGGACTAGACACAACAAAGATTCAATATTACGTACCACTGCAGACCCGGAAAGTTGCTGATTACGAGCTTGAACCTGTGGAGACATACCACCACTTGTACTATGTAAGACTTGCCTGTAATTCACCAGACAATGGCATTAGAACAAGAGAGATACTGACTTTCGTTGCAACATATTTTAAGACTAGGCGAGGTAGCAGAAGATATAAGTGGAAACAATGAAGGTGGAAGTGTGAGAACAGTACCCTACAGGCTGTCCGGAAGCTGCAGCAGATTTCAACATTGATGCATGATTTGGATCCAACAGTTGCCCAACATTGTCCCCAAATCTCTGTAGCCATAGAAATTTTGAATTATACCATTTGATGAACTAAGGTGCGACAAAAAGAATAAATGGAATTTCAAACTCATGCCTAGCCTAAACTAACCTTCATAGCAGCTTCATCTAAGGATTCCCTCTGAGTTGGCATTTTAACCCTCTCCTCATATGCCTTGCTTGCTAAAGAACTACCAGACCCAGGATTTTGCCTCATAACTGGGTCACTGTTGTTACCAGCAAGGCCATTTGCTGATCCATTTGCAAGGTGGGATCCATCTCTTCTCTGTGGCTGCTGCTGTGATGTTGGCTGTTGTTGGTGTTGAGGCGCCGGCTGCTGCTGCTGCTGCTGTTGAGAAGGTGGTTGGTTTTGATGTTGTTGTTGTTGTTGTTGTTGTTGTTGTTGTTGTTGCTGCTGCTGCTGCTGTTGCTGATGATGATGTTGTTGTTGCTGCTGCTGCTGCTGTTGCTGTTGTTGTGCACGTTGTTGTAACAAGAGTTGTTGCATTTGTATTTGCTGCTGCTGTTGTTGCTGCTGCTGCTGTTGTTGCTGCTGCTGCTGTGAAACCTGTGGGTGGTGAGATTGCTGCAATTGCTGTTCTCGCGCTTTGATCATTTGCGTCTGTAAACAAAACAACACAGAAAATTTTCCAGCCTAGTCAATCTTTTTTAGCATACTAATTGGAGAAAACATTTCTAAACATACATATAGAGCTTCTAAATCTTCTTTTGAAACACAAAGGACAAGAGAGAATAGCTATTAACTGTAAACAATCAAGATGAGCAACTCCATATCACTAATTACAGTGATTATCACAGCTATTTTACGGATATATAATCACTAATGGTCTGGGTAACAAAGAAAGAGACCTCGATGTAAGATGCGGCAACCTCGGAATGCTTCTCATTGGTCCTAGCAATAAATATATCCCAGAAGACAGACCACCACTCGAAAAGAAATCCGCCAGGTGCATCAATAGCTACAAACAGTGCAAGAAGAATGTGAAGTTAAGTAGTAAAAAGAAAACAGTTGCAGCACAAAGGATCTTTATATGTTGTAGTCAAAAAGGTCCAAGAGGATTGTGATTTCTTACCTACTGGATCTGATGACACTTTTCCTTCAGCTTGGAAAGCCTGAGCAGTGGCTTTTAAATCTCTTTTAACCAGATAATCGTGGATGTAGACATCCAACCTGTTACATTCAAAAACTTTTAAACTTAAGCACTAACATAAACAACAACCACAAGATAATAGTGTACAACACATCAGAATGGGCATAAGAAATCTCAACAAAGGGCACTCGCCAGAGAGGAGCATAAAAACTTAACAATGTCCCAGGAACAAACCATCCAGTTAGTAACAGAGACACCAAAATCAGGAAACTTTCATGATGGAGCTTTGAAAGTCACACACTTGCATAGCAAAAAGAAGAGTAAATATGGGACAGTAACAAAATAAACCTGATGACGCAAGAGTCAACCAGAATTGGATAAACCAAACATAGAGAAATTGTCAAGCCCCCTCCCCCGTTGACAGTGACTGACAACACAAAGAACTAAACTTTTGGCCAAAACATGCAAAACTTACCAAACTAAAAGTTGTCCACAACAACACAAAAAAAAAAAAAAAAAAAAAATCTAGCAAAAAGGATGCTTTCTGAGAATAGAAACTAGAAGAAACCCGCAAAGTAACACAAAACCCTCTTAACGGAAAACAAACCAAGAATGTCAAAAGAAGAGGACAGCACCGAAAGGCAATAATAAGCCAACCCACAAACCCTAGAATCGACTGTAGCAGAAGAAGAAGAAAAAAAAGAAGAAAATGCATTTATACGATATGAACCCTAGAAATCACTTGGAAACACCCAACATCTAACAATACCCATAAAAAAAAATTAAGACTTTAAAGTAGAAAGCAGAACTAAGTAAGAGAGTAGAATCAAAACCCATCAAAGCGAAGAGGGGAAGGAAAAGAAAAAAAGGCTCACATTTTATCAGCTTCCCAGTTGGTCTGAGACATCTCTCTCTCTTTTGTTCTTGGAGAAAAAACAAACCCCACAGAGACAGTTGTTTTAGAATGTCAGATTCCCTCCCATGTAATAACTGATAATGATATTCTTCTTCTTACAACAAAATTAAAAAAAAAAAAAAAAAAAAAAAAAAAAAAGAGCTTCTTCTTCTACTTCTTCTTCCGAATCCTCTGAATAAAAATTATTGCACAGCAGAAACCCCTAAATTCAATGATTCTTCACCTCCCCACCTAAACACCCCCAGAAACTGACGAGATTTAACACTTCGAATAAGCCAAATAAACCCCTCAAAATTAAAAATTAAAAAAAAAATAGAGAGAGAGCAATAAAGTAGAGAACAAGGAGAGAGAGAGAGAGAAAACAAGTTTTTAGAGAGAGAAAGTTCGAGAGAAAGGAGAAAGCATCTCTGTAAAAAAAAAAAAGCATTTAGAAGTAAGTAAGTAGCTCAGCTCTGTTATTTATTAATAGCAGCAGCAACTAGTGACTAAAATAAATTATTAATTTTTTATTTATTAGAGTTTCATTTTTTTTTAATGAATAAAGTACAGATTTTTTTTTACTTGAGAAAAAAGACAGATTATCTCAGATAAATGAACTTTGTATAATTATTATTTTTATATGGAGAAAACGTGTTTTTTGGTATATTATCTTATTTTACGTCATCAAAAAGAATGAACTATTGACCAAATTAGATTTTTAAAAGTTAAAAAAAAAATGGTAGAACAAAAGTAGTTTCCATGTTACTTGTTTTGGGTGGACTGGAATTCGAAGAAAAGATATATATATATATATATACAGTAAAACTTCTATAAATTAATAATATTGGGACCAAGATATTTTATTAATTTATAGTGATATTATATATTGTAAATTAATAGTTATTATTTTATAGATATATTTTAAATAGTTTAACTTTTAAAAATTATGAATTGAGACAATTTTAATAATAATTTCGGATATTCAAAATTTTATGGTATTGGAATTGAATTTGTAATGTTTAGAAAACATTATTAACAATAAATTACAAATACAATAGACAAATTCACTTATACACCTGACATATATAAAATTAAATTTATGAATAATAATATAGATTGTTGTATTTTAACAGTCAATCAAACTATCAAAATGTAAATGATGGATATCTAAAAATTTAAAATTTAAAAAAAAATGTAGCTATATTTATGACATGTTACAAAATATTTTATATCATTATAGTTTGAAAATACAACATAATAGTTGTTTTGTAAATATGAGCTTTAGGAGAAACATGTATTATATTTTTTTTCTTCGTATACATTATATATATATATAAATTTACATGATTATTAATTTATGATATTATTAAGACAATATTTTATATGAGAATTTCAGAAAAATTATTATTTTATCGAATTTTCTTCATATAGTGGCAAAAATTATTAATTTATAATGTTTATTAATTTATAGAGATTTTAGCGTATGAGGTTTTTCAGCTTTTTCACTGTGCAAAGACTAAACAGCCCTCATAGAGATGTAATATTTACGTGAGGTAGCACGCCTTTGTCCAAAGTACGGTACTTTTGCTTTTTTATTATGACAAAAATAACTTTTTTATAATCAGTTTAGGCCTTGATTGACACCCAATTAATACTATCTTTTTTCCGGTGTAAATCTTCTCCAATTATATGTATGCCTCGTTTGTTATTCCTAAAACTCCATTATTTTTGTTAAATCGTTTTATCAATTAAAAAAAAATTAAGAAGCTTAATAGAAAACAGAGCATGTGGCGTTAACTAGTGATTTAGTGTCATTACAAGTCTTTTTAGGCTACAGTCACTACAAAAAAACAGGTATGTTATATCATTTATTTTGTATCACAAAATTAAATGAAGTAATTTTAAATAAAGTGCAAGTGGGCTGACACTCGTACGGAACGAGGATACAAAATAGACGCATATGGTTATCATATGGTAAATTTTTCACGCTTGTTACACAGTGGGGATAATGAAGAAGATGAGCCATATGTGTTGGCGTCTGAAGCAAGAATGGTATATTATGTGAAAGATCCTTTTGAGGTAGAATTGAATATCGCAGTTCATGTTCAGCCTAGAGACTTATATGATATGGGTGATGTTGATGATGATGAATCTGAACTTTGAATCTCTTGCAGCTTCTACTTTGGAAAAAAATCTCTGATCTCTGATCTCTCTTGCAGCTTGTATAAAGTCTTGATAGGGTAGCTAAACACAACAACAAGTACTTGACTAACGAGATGTAACGTAAAGAGACTGCAAGTATCGTACTTTGATTTGCAAAATAATATTTTACATAAACTGGATATATGTGAGCAAAAACTGCAGATTTCTCAAAGTTTTTCAAAAACTGCAGGTTTCTCAAAAACTGCAGGTTTCTCAAAATCAAATTCAATGCCTTAAACATAAAACAAGACTTGACTTAAGAGACTTAACCAGACTACTAAGAGGCCCTAGACTTAACTAGACTTGACTTAAGGACTTAACCAGACATGACTTAAGAATTTAACCAGACTTGAGTAAAAGGACTTAGACTTAACCAGACTTGACTAAGAGGCCCTAGACTTAACCAGACTTCATTTTATTTTAGCGTTTTGCACAACTGAATTTGAGTAGGATCTCTGATTTGCTTTGTTTTACTGTTATTGATTATTGTTTTTTTTTGACATCTTGGGACATCTTTGCATTCCTGCACTTGTGTCTCTTGCAGCTTCTACTTCGGAAAAAAATCAGAATTTGTAACATGCAGTTGCAGCCTGCAATTTCCAGAACCTGCAATTCCCAAAGCATATATGAAGCCTACTTTATATAAAGCCTTTCTAATTTCTGTCATGACTTACTCCACCTAATGTCTAATTTAGTGTTAAACTTGCAGACATTCACTTGCAAAGAATAATTAAATATACACATAAAGTCTTGATAGAGTTGCTAAACACAACGACAAGTACTTGACTAACGAGATGTAACGTAACGAGACTGCAAGTATCTTGACTTTGACTTGACTTAAGGACTAACCAGACTTGACTTAAGGACTTAACTAGACTTGACTAAAAGGACTTAGACTTAACCAGACTTGACTAAGAGGCCTAGACTTGACTTAAAAGAGACTTAACCAGACTAGACTCGACTTGAAAATTGTCAGGAAAATTAACTAGACTTGGAAATTTTTAGGAAAATAAAAAAGAAAAAAACTGCAGGTTTATTATTCAGCGCCAACTAATTGGTTTAGTGAATTTTATCAAAAAATTTCAGTTCCCGCTTAGCTTTTCTGTCTCCAGCGCCATCTAATTGTTTTCCATAAATATTAATCACAAATAAACTATAAAAATTTAGGGTTTTTAAAGAAATCCTTATGATGCCGTCAAAAGAAAAAGATATCGCCTATAAACAAATCTCTTGCTTGAGGAGAAACTGCTAGAGAGCAATCTCAGATACAAGGTAACGTGTATTGGATTTAATATTTGAAGTTAGTTTTGTGAATTTTTGTATCATACATATTTTGGCATTGCTAACTACTTTATTTGTTTTTTTCTTAGTTTAAGATCGATCATGGATTTTATGGATTCAGAGACACAAAGACCTGATGATTTATCACAGTTGGAAGCAGATTACAGCATCCCTCCTCCCCTTGCTCCAGAATGTAAAAGCTTCAAATGGAAGATACAGATCATAGGTAATTGTTTGAGTTATATTATTGAAAGTCATTTTCTGATTGAACTGTTCTTAAAACTGTTTTTAAACTGATTTACGATGATGATACGTAACGTAATATAGCATTGGATACACTCTTTTGTTTTTGATACTGAATCAGTTCAATTATATATTGTTTAAGCGATCAGTGTTTATATATGTACATGTATATTTGTTCCTTATATGTTAATTATACTGATCAATTTTTCATATATATATATGTATCATCAACAAGATACTGATGGAAACATAGAAGGAAAAATGTTGACATCGAAAGATGTATGGAAGTTACAAGGCACTAAAGTGATAGTGCATTTCGACGAAGATAGCGGTCAGCCAATTGGAGATTCTGGAGGTTTACTTGGATCATGGTTAGGTCAATTAAGTCATGATGCAAATTTGATACCCATTAACTACAGCGACTGGAGGTGTGTTAATTCTTATATAAAAGATACGGCATGGAACACAATTCAGGTAAAATCTAGTTCATATTCATCATTACAAGACAATAAATTGGTTTGATAGCAAGTTTTATGGTTTGTCGTTGCAGTCCAAATTCAGATTTGATGATCCTGTGATTAGAAAAGAATATGTGATGGGTGCACTAGGTAGCAGATGCAAGGATGTCAAACGTCGGCTTTGGAAAGAACACAAAAAAGATACTTTGAATGAAACGTTGCTGAATCGACCCGACAAAATTCCTGAACTTCAGTGGGGTCAAT
The DNA here is from genome assembly GCF_030686135.1 of Camelina sativa. NCBI lineage: Eukaryota > Viridiplantae > Streptophyta > Magnoliopsida > Brassicales > Brassicaceae > Camelina > Camelina sativa. The sequence goes on from NC_141889.1 coordinate 3,517,404, forward strand.
TTGTTCGGACGAGATTTGATGAGAAGTGGAAGGTATAGTTTTTTTTGTGTTAAGTATCTACATGTAGTTGAATGTCTTTACATCCAATGCAACTATTTTTCTTCTAATATGTGAGCTTTCAGAAAATGCAAGAACGGAATATAAAGAGCCAAAAACACAATACCATGCCTCACTTATGTGGAAGGAAGAGCTTTCCAAGGAGAAGAAATGAGATTGTGAGTAATTTAGTTTTGACAAAACATTAGTTTCTTATACTGATATTCTATATTATTTATGCATGTATCTTTAATGAAGAAAATCAAAACTGGAAAAACACCAAGTCGAGCAGAGTTTTTTATCGAGTCTCGTACAAAACCTGATGGAAGCTTTGTATGTGAGGAGGCGAAGACACATGCGGTTAGTTTTTTTAATATCAATATTGATTGTTTATCACTATAATTAATTATGTTTGATATTTATCACCTTTTCCTTTTAGGAAGCACTTACAACACTGTTGATTCAAAATCCGCAAGTCACGACTAATGTTACAGTTAGTCTAGATGATGAATATGCTCAAGTGTTTGGTCCAGAGCGTCCAGGACGAGTACGTTGTGTTGGTCGTGGACCCACACCTTCAAAATTAGGAAAACGCTCAAATGTGGCTAGAGCAGATGTAGAAAATTCTGAAATGGTTGTTCAGCTGAAGGGAAAAGTGAAAGAGTTAGGAACTCAGGTAAAGGCAATGAGTACATTCATCCAACAAATACTTGGTACTTCAACCGGTGAACAGGTAATATACACAATTTAATAAGCTGAATTATTTTATTGTAAATTGATTATATAAAACTAATATACTAATTAAACTAAACATCCAGGCAACTGTATGGGCAACAGCTTTTGCTAACATACCTAATCCAGCATTGCTAAACATATCAAATGTACCTAATCCCCAGGTAAATGGTATTTACGTAAGTATTCATTTCATAGTCAACACAGAAGTTTATCCAAATTTCTTAGCAACTTTGGTTTATTTTGTTTTTTATGCATTTGGAAAACTTATTAGGATGATTTCTGTAATTTGCTTTCCAGTACTTTAATTAGTAATTTCATTCTTGTTTTTATTTTATTAATTATTTCATATTGAATTGATTTTCAAATAATTAATATTTTAAATAAAAATCAATTTATAAATTATTTGAAAACTATTTTTTTAGTCGCTTTCAAGAAGCGATATAATTTTTAGAATCAATTATTTAAACTAATGTAAATTTCATATCAATTATATACAAGTGATGGTAATAATTTTAAATCAGATAGTTGAAATGATACAAATATTAAATCGGTTATTGTAAATGATACAACTATTAAATCATTTTTCAAAATTGATACTAAGTTTAACATCAGTTATTGGTAAGTGATATAAAAAATTGACATCACTTATTCATAAGTGATATAAATTTAACATCATTTATTTAGAAGTGATATAAATAATTGACATCAATTATTACAACTGACACTAATAGTAACATCACTTTTTCAAATTGATAGAAAACGTAGTATCATTTATTGGTAATTGACACATTATTACTATCAATTATAACAACCGATACAAAAAAAAAGTTTTGCATCAGTTGATAATAAATTGATGTTAATTATTTGCATCAGCAATGTGAGTATCATTTCTATAAGTGATGTAAAATTCTTTTGTATTATTTATAAGTAATGCAAAAATACAAAATAAATGATATAACATACCTGTTTTTTTGTAGTGAGTTGAGGATTTCTAAAGATTCATAAGAAAACAAAGAGTTTTAAAATCCTAAAAGAAAAAAAAAAAAGTAAATATATGTGCTTCTTTTTTACTAATACAAGACATAACCAAGGATTATTATTATTATTAGTAGTAGTATACAAATTCATGAGATAGTGGTGTGTGTGCAAGATATTTCTTGAGATTTTCTTAGATCCTTCTTGAGATTTTATTTACTACGGAATTCTTTGTTACTGGAAAAAAAAACAAAAAACTTCAATCTTCTCCGACATTAACAAAACGAATGACGTACAATGATCCATCGACCCAAAAAAAAAACTCATATAACCACGGCCCAACATTAAATCTCAAATCCATAAAAAAAAGGGCTTTTGCATAACACCAATTCAATAAGGTAAATGAGTGATCGACATGATTTTTTAGAGGTTGCATTTGTAGGAGAAATATCAAGACTTTGTTCAATAAGTCAAATTCCTGTTCTCATGATGACCCTTACAGCTACAGGCTACAAGGCTACAAACAATGAAAGCTGTCAGACATGGACTAGCGGTCAACCAAAATTTCTCAAACTTTGCGGTCGTCAAGATCTTTGTTGTGCACTTGTGCATGTAATTACAGGCTTTTATTAAAACCTTCATATTTTATTACATTCAAACAGATTTGTCTCGGAATATATAATTTGTAATTTTCCTGCCTGTACAAGTTTGCAGTGAGAAGTATTTGTATAAAAGCCTACTCTGTTATCCCAAGAGAGTTTCAACCAAATATATATATATATATATATATATATATATATATATATATTCATTAATTGATTAAAAAGTTTACTTACATGCATGACTTATATATATAATGTTCTTGAATCACTTAAAAACTTGAAATAGTTCATATGTGTTGCTGAGGATGCTATTAATTAATATGAATATTATATGCTTAGATTGGATGTAATGTTGCTGACGTTACCAAAAAACGTCGATGCTAAGACCATCCACAATGGCGTGGATTTGGCCCGTCCCCAATATTTATTGGATTTAAATTTAAATGAAAAAAGCCCAATATCTGAAAAACGGTTCTTATTTGGGGACGTTTTTTTACCGTCCTCTTCGCCACGTGTAGCCGTGTGATTTGTTCTCGAATAAGCTAGGTCTAAAAAAAATGTATTCGGGAGACAAAATCATCCCGAGTTCTTTCTTCTCCCTCTTGACGGCGACCACGAAGGCGATTCGATCCTCCACGACGTTCTGTTCTTTTCACCGGAAAATCTTGCCAGATTAACGAAGCCGATCTTCTGTCGCATCCGAAGCCGGTCCGATCTTCAATACCTAAGACGTCCAGCGGTTCGATCTTCTCTCCCGAAGCGATCTGTCCCTGTCACCCGAAGCTTGTCCGGCGGTTCGAGCTTCTCTCCCGATGATATCCGTCTAAATAAGGTTAGTCTTCTTCCCACTACATGAGATTTAACCTTGATTGGCGCCGATTATCGAATTAGGGTTAGGGATTTGGGATTATCGAATTAGGGTTAGATAATTAGGGTTTGCGAATTAGGGTAATTGAATTAGGGTTATTCAATTAGGGTTAATTAATTGGGGTTATTGAATTAGGGTTATTGATTTAGGGATATTGAATTAGGGTAAATGATTTAGGTTATGTTTCTTTGGTGTTTTTTTTGTTTTTTTCATTTGTTCGATGGATCGTTATGTCTCTGTGTGAAGATCGAGTTGTGTCTGTGTCGTTTGTCCTTTGCTGTAGTTGTTGATCTTATAAACATGTTTGTGTCTTGGTCAAAATTTTTTTAAAACATTGAGTATCGTTAAACTTTGGTTTTTTTTTCTTAAATGTTAAAGGATCATCATCTTTGTGTCTCGGTCTATTTTTTTAACATTGAGATAGGTTAAATTTTTTTTTATCAAGGTTTTCAATTTGGTGATTGTTGTGTCATTGGTATGGTTGGTAAAATGTTTTTGACATTGATTTTGATACAACTTTTGGTTGATTAAGATAGTCATTGTCATTCGTATGATTTTTGGATAAATTTTTTTAACAATGTCATTCGTATGATGTCTCGCATTGATTCGTATGGTTGTGTTTTTTTTTAGGTTTCTCATTTGGTAGTTGTAATGTTTACTTGTAATAAATTGGTAGCATTGTTGTGTAGTTGGTTGTATTTAATTTTAGTGTTGTTTGTTCATAGTTTCTTGTTTAATTTGGTAGTTGTAATGTGTACTTGTCATAAATTGTGATTAGACATTTGTTGTTTGGTCTTTAAGTTTTGATAGTTATTGCAAGTAAGGTTTTAAACCATAAATCTCTTTCATTTATCTTCCCTTTCTCACTTGTAAATGATATTCACTTCTCTTTTATACTCGCATCTCTTATCTTCGCATTCCTTCTCTTCTATACCCGCTTCTAATCTCTGCTTTTCTCTTCTCTTCTCTTCGCATTGATCATCTTCTATACCCGCTTCTCTTCTCTGCTCTTATCTTCTCTTCTCCTCGCATTCCTTCTCTTCCTTATCCGTTTCTTCCTATGGATTCTAATAATCCCTTCTTTCAGTCTTCTTCTTACTTCAACTTGCTTAACAGTCAAGAAGAAGGTGGTTTAAATGATAACTTTCATTGGGAAAGTTATCCACCTTCTGGACAGAGCTCACAACCTTCTCCTCACAGCTCCCAACCTTCTCCTCACAGCTCCCAACCTTCTCCTCACAGCTCGCAAGAAACACCAAAAGAGCGCAAGGAGAGAAAGACATGGACACCTGCTGATGATGAAGTCTTGATCTCCGCATGGCTCAACACTTCAAAAGATCCCATCGTTGCAAATCAACAAAAGGGAGGAAGCTTCTGGAGCAGGATTCAAAAATACTATTGTGACACTCCTCACGCTAGAAACGGTGGGGAACAGATGCTGGTGACACATTGCAAGCAGCGTTGGCACAAGATAAATGACCATACTAACAAGTTCTGTGCCGCATTCGCAGCTGCGGAGAGACAGAACAGCTCTGGTCATTCTGAAAATGATATCATGAAGAATGCACATGATATCTACTTCGCTGCCCATAACAAGAGATTCAACCTTGAACATTGTTGGTTTCGTTTAAGGTTTGAGCAGAAATTTCTATCCCTTAACACTATTAACACGACCCCAGCTCAGCCTGCAACAAAGAGGAAACAAGCTGGTGAAGGTTCGCAGTCATCAAGCTGCAGTGTTGAGGAGTCTGAGAAGAGGCCAGAAGGGATCAAGGCTGCCAAGGCGAAGAGGAACAATGCTCAGTCCACAAACGTGAAGACTCTTGCTGAGTATAAGAGCATGTGGGATGTCAAGAAAGAGGAATTAGCTGAAAAGGAGAAACTACAGAAGCTGGCCATCCTAGACACTCTCCTAGCCAAAAAAGAACCCTTGAGTGCGAGTGAAGAAATCATCATGAACAAGATAGTGTCCCAGTATTTCTGATATTATAGAATGTGTTTGTTGTTTGTTTTTCTTGCTTAGTACTCGGCTTATGTATTTGATTTGTATTCCCTGGTTGTTTGATTTGTATTTCCTGTTTAAGTATTTCTTGCTCAGTTGTGTATTTCTTGTTTCAATCTAAATTAATATAAGTCTATTTTAGTACTCGGCTATTGTAATTTCTAGTAACTCGGCTATTGTATAAACTAACTTAATCAGATTGTGTATTGTTGTACTAAGTCTAATCTGCTTCTTCTTGTTTATCTTCAGGTTACGTAAGACATGGGCCACGACTATAGCTATTCCCAGCCTTCTTCATCTGATCTGGCTGATAAGTACTCAGAGGACACTGCGGATAGAGAGCTAGATGCATTGATTCGTATGGATGAAGCAGAGTCTGGTAAGGTTGGAGAATGTAGTTAATGAGATATGTAAGGAAAATAAGTTAAGAAAATTTACTGATTTGCTGGTTGTAGGTGTAATCATCATTTTCACATGTATTTTGTTCATGTTGGTGTAATGATTTACACGGGTACTTGTTGTTTTCTTATCATGTATGTTGTTTTGTTTTGGTCTCTCACGGGTATTACATGTATTTTGACTACGGACGTGTTGGTCTCTGTCACGGGTACTTGTTGTTGGTGTAATCATGTATGTTCTTTTGTTTTGGTCTCTCACGGGTTACAAACTGGAACTCCACTATATATATGATAACTCACACCAAACACGACCAAACCAACAACACAAGTCATTTCTTTATCTTCCTTTCTTCATAACCAAAGTAGCAACTCATTTCATCAAATAAGATCAAAGCAACAAAATACTCTCGCTCTCTTCCTTTAACTTCCATTCTCTTCTTCTCTCTTTAATACAAAGTCATTTCTTCATTTCTTTTCCTTTCTCTTGAAATGGGATCATCTTCAAACCATTATCATTACCATGGAGATGATGATCACTATCACTACCAAGCAGATGATAGTGATCATTTTGATGCTTATTTAGAAAATATTTATGATGTCTCCCAAAATATCCCCGAACCAAACCAGCCACAAGAAAGGATTTTTATCGAGCGAAACCGGGAAGAAGGCCACAATAATCTTTGGAATGATTATTTTAGTGACACTCCCACATATCCAGAATATTTATTCCGGCAACGGTTTCGCATGCACAAGCCACTGTTCATGCGAATTGTGCAACGTCTCTCTACCGAAATCCAATATTTCCGCCAAAGCCAGGATGCAACCGGACGTGCTGGTCTTTCACCTATACAAAAATGTACTGCAGCAATTCGTCAATTGGCATATGGTACTTCGTCTGACAGTGTTGACGAGTATGTCCGAATTGGTGCTTCGACAGCTCGAGAATGTTTGCACGAATTTACCGCCGGCATCATCCAAGTGTTTGGAGATGAATACTTAAGACGTCCTACACAGGAGGATCTACAAAGACTACTCTTTCAGAATGAACAGCGTGGATTTCCCGGGATGATTGGTAGCATTGACTGTATGCATTGGGGGTGGAAGAATTGTCCCACGGCTTGGAAAGGCATGTATTCACGGTCAACCGGAAAACCTACAATTGTGTTGGAAGCAGTAGCTTCGTATGACCTCTGGATATGGCATGCCTTTTTTGGAGCTCCAGGTACTATGAACGATCTTAATATTCTTGATCGATCTAATGTTTTTGATGACATAATAACCGGTCAAGCTCCGGAAGTCAACTTTGTTGTCAACGGAAGGGAGTACAACTTGGCGTACTATCTCACTGATGGTATTTATCCAAATTGGGCAACTTTTATTCAATCAATCCGACTTCCACAAGGTAGGAAAAAATCTCTCTTTTCTAAAAAACAAGAAGCTGTTAGGAAAGATGTTGAGCGTGCCTTTGGAGTCTTGCAAGCTAGATTCGCCGTTATTAAAAATCCGTCTCGTTTATGGGATAAAAACAAAATGGCAAATGTAATAAGATCATGCATAATACTCCATAATATGATTGTCGAAGACGAACGACATACATACAGTTACCGAAACATTATTTCTGAATTTCAACACGGAGAACATGTGGATCAAACATTTACCGTTGGTGCCGCCGGTGTGGGTTCAAATATCAGCAGTACGATTACTCGTCAAACAAGACTTCGGGATAAACAAGCTCATGATCAACTAAAACATGATTTGATTGAGCATATTTGGACAAACTTTGGACATCTTCCGGATAATGAAGTTTGATTTTAAAATTTCTATGAGTTGAATAAAATGTTTGTTTTGGTTTTGATGTTTTTATGTTATATTTTTAATGTTATTAATTTCTAAATTGTATGTTTTTGTATTTTCTTTCTTTAAATAATTAATCTTTAAACTTTCAAAATAATATTATTTTATTTGGGGGACCAAACCCAAATACACACCAATGCTCCTACTAAAAATAAGAAACCCTCAAAATATTAGTATTAAATGTGGGGGACCAAAAAAAGTCCCACACCATTGTGGATGGTCTAAGGTAGACTCACAATCACAGAAAAACTCAAGGAGAAAGATAGTTGGGCCATGAAGACAATTAAGCCCTATTTAGACATGGGTTTTCCGTGGAAATTTGAACGACGTACGATAAATGACAGAACTAATTGTATTACTGTATGTGTTTCAGCCTTTCAGGGGTTGATTAAGATAATACATTAGCAAGAGATTAAGACCAATATTTTTTCTTTTTCCTTTTTGGCCACTTACTTTATTTTAGTTTGTTTGACCAAAAAAACATTATTTTAGTTTTAAGTTGATGGGCATTTCTACAAAAACACCAAATTTGTTGTTTAAAATATTTCAATACTTCTTTTTGTTTGGACACAGTGCATCAAATTCAATGAGGTATACATTCACATAAAACTTTCTCCTGATTCTAGTTATATCCATTTCCTAATACTCTACAAAACTAAGAATAACAAGCTGAAACCTTGTAGCCACTTGTGGCAAACGCTATATATGATATTTGGGAAAGTACAACTCTGTACAAAGCACCAAGGCAAGCGTGAGCTTGAGTTTTAAGCTTCAGTTTTACAACTGGTTGCCAAAAAAAAAAAAAAAAAAAAAAAAAAGCTTCAGTTTTACAACTTAACTACAAGTATTTAGATGTATTAACATGACATAAGAGAACGATGAAACCTTGTATAAATCTCTTTAAACTAGCGCTGGGTTGAGTTTACTAAAAATTACTGGAACTGCCTAAAATTAAGTCGTTTATTCATTTTAATCATTATATTGTAATCAAATTGCATAATTATAGTCAAAATTGAATGATGATTTTGAACATTTTAAAACTTCGAAATAAAATTGAATCTAGTATTGTTGGTCATTGAACGATCACCAAGAAAAAACGAGCATATAGCAATCTAAGAGTAAATTTAGACGGAGCATGCTGAATGGCAGAGGACACGACAAGTCTATTCTGATGAAAGCTTTGCTTTTGTCATCATATGTACATATAATGACATAAATACTAATTTCAAATTTTGACTCACACGTTTTCACAAGTTTCACATATATGGCTACATATGATACGTGAGTAAGAGAAGTGCATTTGTTTCTTTGCATGGCAAATCCCCATGCATCTATATATATGCAGTGTATTGATTAGTACAAGTGCATGCCAACTTAAGTATGCAATAGGGAAGGTACGGTTCATCGGATCATGAGTATTTATCTCGAATCTAACTCCCCTCGTGGTCCATACCTTAATCTTACATCACTATTATATCCCTATAATTTCTATACACTACAAGAAAACAAGCTGTTTGGGACTCCAAAAATCGTCCTAAAATGGTCGCAAATGCACTATATATGACTATTTTGTGACTGTTTTGAATAGTCGTTAAAATTTGGTCGCAAAATTTATTGGTCCCGATATAGTCACAAAATACTGACCACTATGTGACCTCATTTTATGTCTTAAATTTGCGACTACATTAAGATCAATATGTAGTCATATATTCCTGACCCTTTTGCGACAAACTACATAAAAAAAAGTAAAAAAAAATATAAAAATTTATACAAGAAAATGAAATTAAAAGTAGTTTTTATTTCTTTCGTAAATTCATTATATATATACAATATATCTATATAACTATATCTATAGATTGGCAACTGCCGGAGATGTATTATTACAGCGACGGAGAACAAAACGGTGGCGGCGACCGGAGTGCCAGAGATGCGACTGTGCAGAAATCGAGATGTATTGATGGTGAACTGGCAGAAGATTCGAAATGTAGTGGTGGTGGTAAACGGTGCGAGCAACCACCATCATCTCCGACATCGTTGACACTGGGATCTTCAGATCCACCACCTCTGACGTCGTCGTTGACAATAGGGTCTTCAGATTCAACACCTCTGAAGTCGTTGTTGACACTGATTCTTCAGATCTGTGGTTGAGACCTAAAGTACAAATCAAATAAATAATTAAAACACATAGAATTTCTCCAGATCTATTCTCAGCAACGATGGGTTCAGAAACAGATTAAGAACGGAGAGAGAAAAAGAGACAAACTTGTTTCCACCGTCTACACTGACGCGGTTGCTGTATTAGATCCGACGGCCGGTATAGAAACCACGTTTAACTCTGCTCCTTTGGTATCTTCAGAGGAGAAGGCGACAAAGAGAGAAGATGAGGAAAAGAGAGAAAACAAAAATTGATTTTCTTTAGAAAGAAAGGGAAAGACACGATGAGTAGAAGGGAAGGAGAAAAGAAGATGATTTCTGTCCGTTGGATTGACTTCATCAATGGTGGATAATAAACTAATGACAATCTTTGCCATTTAAGAATAGCCAATGAGAAATTTTCCCCTTTTTTCTTTGATAAATTTTGGTAATTTGATTTCATTTTATGTTATAATTTAGATATTGGGGGTATGGATTTATAAAGTATTAGAATTGATTTAGATTTAAATTTTGATCTATTAGATTTCAATTAGATTTATAAAGAAAACATTTTGGTTTTTTTTAAAGTGATGGATTTCTGTTTTTAATATATATATATATATATATATATATATAAGAGTTACATTATTCGAGTTTTATAATTATGATTAAAATAAAAAATGACTAGCAAAAATTGGTAACAAGCATTCAAAAGCACTTATAGTCCAAACTTATTATACATATAAAATTTTAAGTTGAAGGGCCACAAAGATTTACAAATGATTTTACAACTCAGATTAGAATTCTCAATGTAATTAGAAATTACATAAAAATCACAAATATTACATAAAAATCACATGTAACACTTATACATGTTATATATGTAAGTTGCAAATATATTTTCTAAACATTGGAAATTAAAGTGTTTTGGGTATTAGAATGATTGAGTGTCTAAAATAGTTCATATCTATGTAGAAACAAATAACTTAACATATTTTACAATTCTTTATTGTTGAATATATAAATAAATTCGTTAGGCCTTGGTAAAAAGTAGCAAATTCGTCACAATCTCATGTGTTAGTAGCAAAGTGGTGGCAAACTAGTCGCAAATATGTGACCGTATTAGTACAATAGTCGCAAAGTGTAACTGTTTTGTGACCTTATTCTATGAATCACAAACTTATACATATCAAATTTTAAGTTTAAGGGCCACAAAATTTTGCAAATGATTTTACAAGCACTCATATTAAGAATTATAACTACTATCTATGAGTGTAATAAGTAAAAACTTGATATAGTAAGTAAAGTTAGAAATTACAAAACAATCACAAACAAGATATAGAAATCACATGTAATACTTATACATGTTATGTAAGTTGCAAATATTTTTTCCTAAACATTTGAAATTATATTTCTTTTTGATATAATGATGATTCATTGTCTAGAGTGATTCATACCAATGTAGAAATAAATACATTCACAAATTTTATAATTCTTTATTGTTGAATATACATAAACAATTATTAGAAGTTAGTAAAAAGAAGCAAATTCGTCACAATCTCAGGTGTTAGTAGCAAAGTAATCACAAAATAGTCACAAATAATTAACAAAATAGTCTCAAAATGTGACCGTTTTGCGACACTATTTTGTGAGACAAACAAAAAAAAATTAAAGCCTCCAAAAAGAAAAAGAAAAAATATATGATTCGGCAATCACTCGTAGAATTATAAAAAATATTTCTTAAATTAATGAGTAAAAAATTGATATAAAGAAAATACCTAAAGTCACAAATAAGTAGCAAATTTGGGACTACTTTTGTGACTGAAACTCCCGACCATAAAAAGCGTCTCTAATTCGTCACAATTTACGATTATTTTAGGATTACAATGATATAGTCTTATAATAGTCTTATAATAGTCACAAATATGAGACGATTTGGAGACTACAACTGTTTGTAGTAATTTTGGGACTGTTTTGCAACCATCGTTTATGTAGTCTTCTATTAGTTATAAATTCGTCCCAAAAACGTTACAATTATTTGTGACCAAAAAAAGAGTCATAAACTGTAGTCTCAAACTGCATGTTTTCTTGTAGTGATAGCAACAGACAACTGTAGACGTATACTTATCACTTATATATATGTGCATCTACGAAATCCTAAAAATATTGGAAACTTTACTCTCTTTTATTTGTCTATTAGTTTGATCCCCTACTAATTACCTATAGAAATTCAGAAATTGCTCGATGTATACTAATAAGCCAAACGAAAAAGAACATATATATAGAAGAGTAGCCAAATTTTGACACATATTGAAATTAAACGGTGAGGAACATGCAATTAAAATATATTCACTAGGTATATATATGAAAACCATTGTACTTTACTCACTGGTCTTTTTTGAAGAACTATTTTTACATGCTTAATTAATTATAATAATTTCTGTTTATTAGTTTCACAATAATGATATACTACAAAATCAGTTCTTGTTAATATCTCTGATTATCGTATTTCTTATATCTGACTTAAGGTTTTGTTACTACAAATTTTCTTTGAATAAAAACAAACTCTCTTATACGTGCAAAAGGAAAATTTTGATTCCATCTTCAGTTCTTTTTTTCTGGCCAGATGATTTCTTTTACTAGCATTAATTAGTGATTGATCAGTCCAATAGTAATTAGTAGTACTATATAGTCAAACAAAACACGGGAAAAGTTAAAGTAGGTAGAGAATGACTGTAATTAAACGCAATTAAAACGACTAAATTAAAAGATGAAAATTAGTTATAGAGAGATTTGGAGTATTAAACACAGAAGGTAGTAGCGACTAGCGACTAGCGAGGCAAGGGAGCGATGACATACTTAACATGCAAAGAGAAATGTCAAATCTGAAAATTGACAGTGTGCCTGCAACATGGTCAGTAGGACAAAGCCCCTAACCATAAGAATTTTTTATTTTATATTATTTCTTTAAAATGAAAGAGCATAAAATAAGGAAATCAAAAGAGTGACGTAAGTGTCTGAGCATAGTTAACGTAAGTAAGTATGCATGGATGCGTGTCATAACGTTTCTCGAATTCAATGCCCTCAAATATCATTGATTTTTTTCGTATTGTTTTCTTTAATTATTCTCTCTTCATACATCTTTGAAAAAAATAGTAATGACATTATAATCCGATCTCGAGGGAGTTTACATTAAAATATAAATTCAATATACAACTACTGTAATTAGTATTAAGTTAGATAGGTTAAAAGAAAATTAAAACAACCTTTTATCAGATATTTAAGGAATGTCTTTTTCCACGGATAGTTTTACTAGCAAATTGTTTGCGCAAAGCCATTAATATTAATTAGAATAAAGATATATGGAAAACCTCATTTGTGACTGCAACTAATGATCGATTCAGATGTGAATACAATGACAATTGCTTAGGTCACTTGAGTGAATGAAGTTGTATATTGGGTAACATTACTAAACTGATACCCTAAAAGAAGTTATATCACTTATTAGAAATATGCGCGCGTGTGTGTAATGTGCATAGAGTCTCTCATGGCGGCAGAGAGAGAGAGAGAGCGATGTGTCATTTAGGTAGAAAGAGATCGTCCATGCGGTGATAGCAGAAGATAGTGTCAGCTCTATTGATTCTCATTTCAGTGACAAATCAGTGCCACCTTCCCTCCTTCTCTTCCTTACGTCTGCATCTCTCTATATATATATTACATATCCATTTGTCTCTCTTACATTCACATTTTAATATTTAGTTTGAATTTCTATAAATACTATTAGTACCATGGGATTATTATTTGATCTTCCGAGATAGACTTGTATTTTCGACAAACACTCACTGACTAGTATACAAAAGCTGATATTCACACAATAACCCCTAACCATTGACAAGTTATTTCTTCGATTTACAACGTACAACAAAACTAGGTGGTAGTGTAAACTGTAAAGGATTAAAAACAAAAAAAAAAACAACAATTTAAGAAAAAAAAAACTGAAAAAAGGAAAATTAGGAATTAGAGAAAAAAACAAAATGGGAACTGCACAAATTCCTGATAGGCCCCATGATATCATCGTCTCTCCACTGGTCACCAATTTCGCCAGCGATCTTAACGGCGTCAGACGCCGTCCCAAGGAGTCCTCTCCTCGTAAAACCAACTGTGTACAATCCTTTCCCTCCTCTCCAGCCGTTAGGAAACGGCGTTTTCGGCATCCCTTCTTCCGTGAAGAAATCACTTCCCTAATTAATAAATTATTCATGAGTTTTTTTATTTTTTTTAGGATGAGTGGGGGGGAGTTATTAGAGAGATATGTGGAAGCATATATGCATTACCTGAAGCCAAGTAGATACGTTGCTTTTGTAACCAGTGGCAAATATGATAGAGTCAAAATCCTTTTCTTGACCATCCATAAACTTTGCTCCATTTTTTGTGATTTCCTTTACACCTTCCATTATCTTCATTTTTTTGGTTACATAAGCAAATCACCAATATTAGGTATATCTTTTATATATTAGGTATATATATATATATATAGTATTTTCTTAAGAAAGAAATAGAGAAACGATTAGCTTAATTAGAAACATGCATGCATGGTTTATAAAATCATGAAGATTGAAGACGGAAAGAAAACTGGTTTACGGAAGCATAAATAAACAGAAAATAATACAAACAAAAAATAACTTTTTTCTGTCATCAAGAGAATAAAGGAAACATTCTCAAGGACTACTAAAACATTTTAATAAGCTAACAATTTAAAACTAATTCTTTTGTAGTTTTCCACAATATTAACACGGTTCTTTTAGAAAGTTGGCTAATACAAATAGTATTATCTTGTGGGCTATACAGAGTTATAAGATATAAACAAATAATTACTAAAAGTTGCCCGCTCTAGGCACGCAAAATTTTGTCACTCAAATCATAAAAAGAGAACAAGATTAAATTAAATAGAAAGAGACGATATAGTTGAAAACTTAAAGTCACCTGAATCTTGCCAGATCTGATGAGAGACATAGCTCCAACGTCGAGAACCGGACTTTTTCCGGTGACATTTTTTAGCTCAAGCGGACCCGTTTTCGGCCGGCGAAGACCTAACCGGTCGGTATTTCCAAACGAAAGATTGGCCATCAACAACAAGAACTTGTCAACGAGCCTTAAGGGTAAGCATTTGAGAAGTGTCATCCCAACTCCAAATGTTGATAGCCCAAGTATCTCCCTTGGCAACACATGAACCTACGTACGTAAGTAAAATAATTGTATCATCTCATTTGTTTACATAAAAGAATGGGAGAGAATTACCGACAGAGAAATCTAAAAAATTAAACATGTTTTTTTACTTACGGTGTTTCGGACAACAAGATGAGGAGAGGCGTTATGTCGGACGAGGTCTAAACTAATTTCCATACCGGAATTTCCACATCCGACGACCAAAACTTTCTGACGCCGGAACTCTTCGCCGCTTTTGTATTCACTTGCGTGAACGATTTTCCCGCCGGAAAACTTCTTTATACCTGGAATCTCCGGGAAGCATGGATCTGCGTTCTCACCAGTGGCCACCACAAGCCATTTCGAGAGATACTCCGTGTTATCAAGAGTCTTTACTCTCCAGAAACCGGAAGATGAATCGAATGACGCTTTTTGGACGTCCGCTTTGAACCTCGGGATGATGCGGAAGTGCGAAGCGTAGGACTCAAGGTAGGCCAAGAACTCGTTTTTGGAAGGGTATTTTGGAAAATTTTCAGGGAAATCCAAGAGGGGTAACCGGCAAAAGTGTTTTGGGAGATGGAGTTTGAGCCGGTCATAGGTTTTAGATTTCCATAGAGATGCTATTGAATCAGAACGCTCTAGGATCAGAGAAGGGACTCCACGGCTTGAGAGACATGCTGACGTGGCGAGACCGGAAGGGCCGGCTCCGATGATGATGGGACCGTGTACGAGGATGATCTGCTTGGACTGATCGGTTTGGTTGCGAGGATGGGACTCCATTTTTTTTATGGATGATTATAGAAAATGTTTTTAAAAGAGTGGAGAGACGACTAAAAGAGTGTGAGAAGATATATGTTTTACTTTTGGAGAAATGTTCTTTTGTGTGAGATGAAGAACTGTAATTTATAGAAGGGGGGGTTTCATTTGGGGTTTGGGTTTGTAGGACCTTCTAAGATTCTCTATGACGTTCTTTTTACATAGTACATTTGTATTTTTTTTTCGTTATATTTAGACTGTAAAACTAAAATTAATATTCTTATTTTCTTTGGGCATTATGAATATTGACGGCAGATTAAGTGGAATAATCAAATTAGACGGTAAACAGAGCTAGACTGGTAATCTGCATAATTAACTACGGTTTACCACATCACATAACTATATATAATGGTCTCACAAGTTCGATAATGGGGGGCGAAGACAACAATTCTAATGGACAACGAAAAATAACTTAAGTTCTTCAGAACCCCGTGAATGAGATTATTAAGCTTATGCGAGAGATTATTAACAAAATAAAAATCTTATATAGAAAAAAAAAATTCTTATGTAGAAGTGGAGTTATCTTGAGTTCGTATGATTGATCTAGAAAGCCTATATTAAGTATTTTATTATTATGAATGAATTATGTTCCTTTTTAAAAAGAATTAACTAGAAATTGAGTGTAGATAAAAGGAAGAGTAGTGAAAGAGGCATTGGAATAGTAAAATGGCAGTTCAAAAAGCAGAGTGTAATAAATGGAAAGCGTGAAGGTTAAGTAAATTATTTGCTCTTCTTCCCAATTGATTTTGGGGAACAAATCGTCAAATATAAGGAAAAAAAAAGAGATGTATTTTCCATTCTTTTTTTCTTTTTTTTTTGGAGAAAGTCTCATTCTTATTTCAAATGTGAAGTTCACTACAAAAAAGGAATTTGATATCTCCTGTCAAAAAATAATGAACCAGAACAATGGCCAGGCGCGCGGCAGTTTAACTGGTTTGATACCAATCACCGGATATACATATACATATGCGTACAAGTATACAACTGACGCAAATTCGATCTACGCTTCCTACTTCCTAGTTATGCATGGTTATTCGTTGTTACGACTTAACACCTTATAAAACATTCTATGCGCATGTCCATACATACATGATGTGTAATATCACATCTATGTACGTGTTTTTTTTTTACAGTTTTAGTAAGAAGCATAATTAGTAGACGCAACTATTATCTTTTCAGCTTTGATTTCCATAAGTGGAGCTTTCAATTTTTTTTTTTTGTATACATTTATTATTGGAAAATAGGTATTTTCATACCCCAGCTAAGGGGTATGTTGAATTCCTACCCCAATTTTGACATTGAACAAATTCATACATTATGTTCAATAATATTCAAATTCACGACACCAACTTGTAAAACTGTGTTGAATCATACACAAGCCGTTAATGGCTGCTTACGTGGAAGCCACGTAAGAAACGACGTCGTTTTGAGAAACAAAATAAAAGGCTTGTTCCATTGGTAAATCTCGACTCTTGAGGTTTTCATAATTTAGGGGTTTTCTCATTTGAGAGAACATAACAATGTCGACAACGTTGAATCCTTGGTCGATGACATTGCTGTTTTCCCCGTAGACGGTGAACTTATCGTCGTGTGCTGCGCTGTTATGGCTGTATCTCCGGAATGAGTCTGTTACGACGTTTCCGTCTTTGGCGTAGTACTTGAACGATTCGTCTCCTTCGGGACGACCACTACCATAGTTAGTGAAGTTCTTTTGGTCGTAAGTGGAGAACTTGACATCTTCGTCGTGTTTCTCGAGACTCGTTCCTAAATCGGGGAAACAGAAGATGTTAGCGGCGGAGCAGAAATCGGGAAACCGAGTTGGGAGCGAGTTGGTGGTGGCGGGTTTGGAGAAAGTGGTTGAGTCGACGACGTTGAGTGGCGAGGCTTTGGAGATTAAAAACTCCGATCTGGGAGATTCGCTACGGATCTCTTTGTTCCAGTAACGGACTAGAGATGCTTTAGGTGTGAATGGATTCTGCTCCGCCGAGAAACCGCTGTCGATTATAATAGAGTATTGTTTAATTAATTTGATTTAATTAAATTAAACTAAGAAAAGAACATGTGTCTATAAGTGAACATACACGTATTTTCACTCTTTGTATGCGTCGATTAGAAAAGACATATACGTCAGTTGTAAAAACAACGTTTGGGGTAATATATAAACACATCACATGACATAAACGAGATATAACAGTTTCGTCTCTTCTTCTTCTTCCTGTAAATTTCTAAAACAAAAACATAGTCGTAAAAATCTGAAAGAAAAACAGAGTATAGTTTGCTAGGATCTCCGGAGGTGTGTAATCCGGAGATCGATAGTTGAATCCTGAAGATAAACGTCCACTTAACTACTTACACCACAGTAGGGACGAAATTCTGTCTTAGGAGATTGCTCAAAGCAAGTCTATATCATTTTACTATTTGTTCTAACGTTGAAGAAGGAGAAATCATTAAGTGAGTTTCTCCTTGATATGTGTGTTTGATCTGCTTCTATATTCTGGGAACAACACATTAAACGTCCTCGGACGATAACAATCTGCATTGCCAACAAAAATCCACATTAATTAATTCAACGCTCGATCGAGGAAAGAAAGAAAAGAGGAAGAAGAAGATTTAAACGACGTCGTTTTAGCCAAAACAAGCCCTTTAATTTGTTTCTCAAAACGACGTCGTTTCTTACGTGGCTTCCACGTAAGCAGCCGTTAACGGCTTGTGTATGATTCAACACAGTTTTACAAGTTGGTGTCGTGAATTTGAATATTATTGAACATAATGTATAGATTTGCTCAATATCAAAGTTGGGATATGAATTCAACATATCCCTTAGCTGAGGTATGAAAATACCGATTTTCCGTTTACTATTATAGTCCTCTCAAACATGAACATGCATATAAAGTATATTTTACAAGGACATGGATTAGGAATTTATATATTTTGATGTAAAAAGAAAATTTAATATACAAAATTATCAAGCTATGTACAATTTGATTACGAAGGGTATGATCGTGCGCCGAAATTAGCTAAAATGTTTGTACAAGAAAGCAAGCATAATTCATTCACATGCTTCTTGGAGAAACTTTATAGCCTTAATAGAAGTATTTATTTAAATACTAGATATTTAAGAGTTTGTACTTTGTAGGATGATAAACTGGATAAGACTTAAAAATGTATGCAAAACTCGACATATAAACACATGCATCGCTGTGATCCATTTCGTCACTGTAGAGTATAACATACTGAATGAATTTGTTGAATCCTTTAATATAAGTATTTTCAGATTACAAACCTAAAACGGAACATCATGTACATCTAATATTTACTTTAGAAAAATTTAGAGAAGCATCGCTCAATAATTTAGCAAATAAAAGTTCAGACAACATATTTCTCTTGTATATATAATACTCCCACATATTATTTTAATAGTCACTGTTATGTCTATGTATTGATGTAGTGCGAGGCTGCGAGCTACAAATAGAAATCATGATTGATTTTTAATTTATCTTAAAGAATATGTGTTGAAGTGTAAACATTTCCATTGTTTGATTATACTTGCGTAACACTTCGTGTTCAAACTTTATTTGGGAATCTAGGGGGTAGAGACTAAATGTAATAATTAAATGAGGCTATTATTGACGTATTAGTGACTTGTTAATTATAACATGGTTATGAGAAAACAAAGCTTGTTGGTAGGTTGTAATGATGAAAGATATAATCAAGGGTAAAAGAAAATAATTGAAAGTACAACTATAATCATTGATACGAATTCTCCATGCTTGATATCATAAGGAGTGCCGTGCATGTGGTTCCACTCTAAATGTATAGATTCAATTTTTTAAAAAAGTTGTAGCAAACGAATTAATTTCAGAAAGCATAACAAATTCTGACACAACCAATTAAAAGCGTTGCATAAAAATGGTTATTTTGGCCAAGATGATTCTATTGTTGATCGACTAATTAGGATAATAATATAAATGGATTTGGTTAAGATTTAAGATAAATGAAGTGAGCACGGTGGGTAAGTTTTAGTTTGATGCAGCTGTTTCTCGTCTTCTTTTCCTCTCATTTCTCAACTTTTCAGTATTTTTATATGAGGCACCTAAGTTGCGCATGCATGCTTTAAGATTTTAGTATTTTGATATTGGAGGAATTTAACTAATCCATACACCTTTAGAGCCATATATCGCCAAAAGGGTCGGTTATAAAAAACTAGTAAAATCTTAATGAAAAATTTAATCACGATCCTACAACACACGAAAAAATAACCATAATCTTTTTGTGTGTTTCCGTACTCTAACAAAACCACATAAGCCGCATCAACCATTCATGTTAATTCGCGCAATACGTAAGATTCTTAAAATTTATCATTTCGACAAGTAAAATGATGTAAATTTAGTTATTCCAGCTTCTATAACAAATGGAACCCAACTTTCTGATAATGATGTCTTAAAAAACAACAACCCATATTTTTGCCATGCTTGCAAAATACCACCAAGTGTTCGACTTCTAGTTCGTATGCATACATGGACCGACATACATTATTGTGTTTAAAAAGGTATTATACTATTAGTTAATATTCCGACCAAGCCCATTCGAGATATGGATAAACATTTGTTAAGATTTATCATTGCTTTATGATTTGAATTTAATTTTTAATTTCGTCTAGAAGATATACGAACTAATTGTATAAGGTTTCATTATAAAATTGGCGGTGATGATTATTCTGCACATTTAATCGCGCTTTCATAAGCTTTTGTAATGGTGAGATAAAGATTTGATGATATGTGCGAAATCATACACGTATTAATGCCCCTAAACTATTGTTTTAATCTAGTTAGAATTTGTTCTTTGTTCAAAAAAAAAAAAAAAAAAAAAAAAAATCTAGTTAGAATTTGTTGAGTAAAGGGCCTGTAAAGAAAGTGGAAACGATAAAAGCCCATTAATAGGCGGTTTAATTTGGTTGGAATCTAAACCAACTTGTTCGGTTATCGACTTATCGTAGTCATAAAATTTGAAAGTAAGGACTGTGGTTTAGTTTGATATGTAACACAATTTGGTTACAAAATCACTTGACTAATGTTTTTCCTCGAAGGACTGGGCACGTATTTGCGAGGGAATTTTTCGTCGGAAAAGCGTAGCTTTTTGTGTATATTTTAATCGCCGATTAGAGATGTTTTCGTCTTCTCGGAGTCGAAGCAAAATGATTCGCGGCGGAAGAAACAACATTACTTCTGCTCCGGCGTTCTCGAAAGACGCAAAGAAGCTTCTTTTATGCACAGCCAACTCCGTCTCTGTTTACAGCGTCGCCACTGGCTTAAAGGTTTTTGATTTTATCAATTCCTTTCCTTTAGGGTTTCTCATTCTGATCTCTTCTCATTCTTTGTATGCGTGTGTGTGTGTTATTATTATTAATTAAAGATTACTTCACTCGAGGGTCATACAGCAACTGTGACGACTGTGATTGTTGATCTGAAGTCCGACGATACCTTCACTTACTGTTGGACTTCCTCCCTCGATGGCAAAATTCATCTTTGGGAGTTCTCGGAGCCCAAGCTTTTGAAGTCTTTTGATACCCACCTTCCTATTTACTCTCTGGTCTGTTAAAGTTCATTTTTTTTTTTCTGATTTTAACAGTAGCTTTCCCTTTCTAATAAGTATATTCATATGATTGGGATTTTCTTAGGTGATGATTCCATCTAACGTGTCACGTTCTTTGATTGCTTATGTTTCGGTTGAGGACTTCTCAACTGTGTCCAAAGATTTGTTTGCCCAAATCCGGAGATTTATTCTCATTGACGAGCCTCTTCCTAGTGGAGACATTTTGAAAGAGGTCAGATTTGTTGATTTTACCATTTTTTTACGATTAGTCTCATGTTTGTTTTGATTATAAAGGTTGTTTACGAGCAGATGGAAGAACCAAAACCTATTGTTCTAAGCCCCTCAAGAGAGTTTTTTGGTGTCTGTAATAATTGCAATATACATATATGGAATGCTTCTTTTGGGGCATCAGAGCATCTCATGCCAAAGGAGACGACATTACGTCACACACAGTTGATTACTGTTTTTGCTTTCCATCCCAATCAGAAAATATTAGCAGCCGGTGATGTAACAGGAAGGGTGTTAATTTGGAAGGATATTGGTAATGGAGAACTTACTTCAGTGAAAAGTGAAGATGATCCTGAATCTTCTTGCACTACTTTCAACTGGCACTCCGCTGAAGTAACCGTCCTTAATTTCTCTTCAGATGGAGCACTTTTGTATTCTGGTGAGACTGAGTTATTTTCTCTTCATAGTGACTGTATCTATGTGTGTGGATAAAGAAAATTAACTTTTCAGTACTTGTATGTATTGACTTCTTATGTTATATTCCTTTTGCTTGTGACTCTTTTAGGGGTAAAGGAAGGGGTTCTTGTTGTTTGGGAGCTAGATACAAGGAAGAAGCAACTTTTGCCAAAGATAGAATCTCCCTTGTTGTATTTCATCTTCTCTTCAGATCCAACTCTTTCTTCTGTAAGTTAGAGTTTTTTTTTCTGCTTACAATCTAAGTGGGCCGTGATATACAACCTGCAAAAGAAATGTTTCATTGACACTACTAAGATCAAGAAGTTTCAGGTAATTTGTGCAGATAATCAGATTCATCTTCTTAAAATGCCTTCCATGGAGATATTGAGAACGATATCTGGAATCAAGGTTCGTTCTTATTATCATTATAAGAAAATTCTTTGTTATGTTAGTTTAAAGCATGCTCCTATTGGATTCCGTTTATACTGGAGTTAGCTTCAGATGCGTATTGTGTTCTTACTATGTAATAGCCTCGAAGATTAGACCCTACAGGGTTTTTATGCTACGTTAGAACGATGGATATATGCCTCATCAGAACTGTGTCCATTGATCGTTCTTCCGGTATAGCTGCTCTTTGCACAGCTAATCATCGTGTTCAACTCTACAACCTTTTAAATGACCATGAAGTTTCAGAGGTTAGCATCCTAAAAGGCTTATTGAGTTTTGTATTAGTTGTTTGGTGTTACTATTTAACAAACCTAACATATGCAGGTTCAAGTTTGCGAGAGTAACCATCATCCAGATAATGATGGAGTTCGGGTTCGTAAATTTTGCTTCTTCTCTGTAACATCATGACATAGCTATTACTAGTAAAGGATCTGCCCTCTTCCTGTTTTGTAATTATTTTGAAGAATTATGGAAAATAGGTTTCCTTGACAGCGGTTGCTCTCTCTCGGAATGGCTCAGTGATGGCTACAGCTGATGCCAGATTTGCTGCAACAAATTTCAGTGAAGGCTTAGTTTCTCTCAAGTTTTGGGTGTTTGTACCAGATAGCAAAACTTTCAGCTTATCGACAGTTATAGATCAACCTCACAGGTTTTCTACTTTTATGTTTTTATAACCTTTCAGACTACTTGATTCTTTTCATCGTGAGAGTAACTTTTTCATCCTTATCTTTCTACAGGGAAGCTGCTATCACAGCCATTGCCCTTAACCCCACCCGTTCCATGGCTGTTAGTATATCTTCTGCTGGGGACTTCAAGGTAGGAATTGTTTTATAGTATATTGAATAATGAATCATTTCTTGGAATATCGTTTGACCTTTTTGTTACTGATATGAATTTATGTCTTTCAAGATTTGGGTTTGCAATAGTGACAAGAATCTGACACCTGAGGATTCAAACTGGATATGTCATGGAGTTGGCTCTTATAAGTAAAATCTTAAGAACTTTTTAACATCTCTCATTACTTAGCTGTTGTGATCTCAATTGAAACTGATGAATTCTTTTTCAGGAGAACGCCAATAACAGCTGCTGTTTTTTCCTGGGATGGTTCTTGTCTAGCTCTTGCGGCTAAAACAGTTATTACTATCTGGCATCCGTTAAAGAACGAACTTTTGTATGTAGTTGGAAAGACTAACGTGGTATGACTTCTTAAAGGAAAAAAAGCAAAAAAATCCATGTTTATTAACTACAGCCCGTGTTGAAATCTTATATGATATGTGAATGTTTCAGCCAATTATGGAACTCTCATTCGCTAGAGGAGGCTTCCTTATTGCTGCATCCCATCGCTTTAAACGGCACTTATCTGTTTGGGACTTGATGACGTTCACTTTATCATGGTCATACAGATTACACGTAGAAGGTTTATCATTAATCTTTTCTTTCTTTTTTCATGTAATCTAATTTTTTTGTTTGTTTGTCTAAGTATATTTCATCTTCCTATCCATTTGCAGCCATTGCCACTGAAGCGGACTCACCATACTTTGCAGTTTTAACATGGCTTCCAGAATCTTATAGGTCGGCAAAATCTAATGAGCAGATCTTCCGCGGGAAAGATGGCGCTATCCTCTTGTTTGATGGGTCAGGCCCTAAACCGGTAGCTATTTGGACTGTAATGAAGGTACATTTGTCTACCACTAAGGCTTTTAATCAAAGATCTTTCATTATCTTTAGGTCTCTTGATCATAATGTCTATTGCAGGCAAGGGGAGGAACACTTTCGTTTGTGGAAGACGGTAAAAAGTCTCAGCCACTTCTCGCATATGTTAACAGGAGCCATGAATATGTTCTTTTCGATCCTTATAGCGATGAAAATCTGGAGACCAGCGCCATAGATCATGAGGCTTTTCTTGCAGCAATAAGTAAGAAGAGAAAGAGATGTAAGAAGAAAGCTATGATGTTAGAGAGACCTTGGGAAACAATCTTTTGTGGATCAACGCTCAATTTCCCGCCTTATCCCGACGTGTGCGCTGCTATCTTTGGTTCCCAGATGCTTAAAAAGGTGTGTGAAAGTGAAAGAGTAGAGAGACAAACCTGAGGACATAGCTCTTGAGAGACCACATCTTTTAGAACACATTTGGATAACAGCATTTTGTTGGTACCCTTTTTCTTTGTTTTGTTAGAGACCCAATCTGATTCGTTGCAGCTACCAATATGATATGTAGAAACTGGAATAGTGATTCTGGAAGTCTCTAAATTGCATAAAAGGGTTGTTTTGATAATAGTTAAGCTCCATTCATCCCGTAGAACTTGCTGATTTGAGGTGTATGATATAATTGTTACATTTGTTTTAACCAAATATCTATTTATATATTGCGTAAAAAGTAAGGTCAATTGTAACAGTACTTTTTCCTTCTATGTTAAGAGATCCCATCCGATTCGTTGTAGCTACTGTTATCGATTTTTTTTCTTTTCTTTTAGGCTAAACTTGTATATCAGCAAGGAATGAAATGTTGAGACTTAACAAAAAGAGTTAGACCTATATTTTACTACCGTAGCCAAAAATTAAGATTAAAAAAAAACAAGGCAGCATAAATAAACACATGATGGGAATAAGAGGATAGAAACTATTAATATAAATATTATTTGTTGAAATAATTTGATATATCTCCGCAAATTCTAATTTACTAGATTAGACCCTCATATTAACGCGAATATAAAAAAAATATGTGAAATTTTAAGTTGTATTCAAAATGTTAATTTTATTTTATGCGATTTTATTTTTAAACCCACACTCCATCTTGTAATACAATTTCTTTCTATATTACATGATAATAAAATTAGTTTTTAATTCTATGCACTCAATCCCACTGAGTAACATTTTATAATTTTCATATTAAAAAATGTGCTTTATATCAAATTTATATCTTACTTAATATTTTTTTAAAGATAAAAATTAATAAAACATAATTCTCAAAGAAATAACTAAAAACGAATTTTATATTATATTTGAAAAAGTAACAATATCTTAAATATATTTGTTTCATATTTTGTAATCTCATATGTAATAATTTTACTTATCGTCCAACTAATTTTAAATAAAATTATACTAATATTATCATAAATTAATCAAAAATTCAAAGACGTTATTAGGAGAGAAATTATTTGTTTATGTAAAGGTGAATATCTAAAATCTTTTTTCTTTTAAGATTAATAACTGACAGTATAATTTATTTAATTATGGTATTATAGTAATTAATTGTATAATTTTCTTAATTTTTTTTCTTATAGAATTAGTAATTTAAAATTAGAACTAGTATTATATATATATACTAGATAAGGCCCGCGTAATAACGCGGGTACAAATTTTAAAAAATTATTGAGAATAATTAAGTAGTAATAGACATGTTTTTAGTTTTTATCTTGTAACATTTTAATATTGAATATGAACTTCTCATATTTCATTTTAATACTCTCTCAGTTCTATTATATAAGAGTTTGAAGGCTTTTAACATTATTTTATTATATTTTCTCAAATTTCTATGTACAAGTTTTATTAATATAACAATTTATGACTATTTGAACTATGCAATATATTTTCCGGAAAAACGATATATTTTCCCACAAAAAGTTTCACATCAAGCTAGCTAAAGCTCAATCTTTGATTAACAGAAGAAAATCATTATGTTCTTTTTTTTTCTTTTAATTTGTTTTAATTAATTTAATTTGGTTTAAATTAGGTTATATTTATTTTATTATTTTATTTAGTTGGTTCAATAAATAGTGAACCGAGCAAAACCGATGTTTGTGCGTAATTAGGTGAAAACTATGTTTCAAAGGAGATATAGATCTTGAACTATAGAATATGAGAGATATAGATTGAAAAATATTTTCTCGGAGATATATAGCATGTGGTAATAGATTGAGCTCTATCTGGCTTGATATAATATTCTCATGGAAAAATATATCGTTTCTGTATATTTTCTTATTGGTTGAAGTTTTATGAATGACATAATATTTATTGTTTATTAATGTTTGTATTTTTATCCAAACACTCTTAGACCATGGAGTATCATTTAAATAACTATAACATCGTAATAAACCATATTTTAAGTTTAATTATATATTTCATCTTAATGCATAGAACTAAATATTTTATATCAAACACAATTAATAAATCATATCAAGTCTATATCTTAGTAAGAATTGAAAATAATTCGCAATAAAACTGAATCAACATATTTAAGATATATTTGTTATGTTGTTATCTCATAAGTACTAATTTTAACTCATTTCATAATCAATTTTAAATAAGTGAAAGTTATAAAATAAAAACATATATAAAGATATATAGACATTACATCAAATTAGTGAAGATTCATTCCTATAAATTACAATATATTTCGTATTATCTTATGTTTTGACATATGCATTACAAAAATACATGTGTTCAAATTATAAAATCAAACATAAAAAATATGAATAATATTCTTGAATCAAATTTTTTAAAAATGATACATATTAACATTTGAAATTTTTTTAATTTAAAATATATTTTATCGTTAGACATTTAGTTTAGTAATCACATTTAACTATATATTTCATCGTTAAACCATAATTCACTTCTTCATGTATTAGAGTTAAAATTCTAATATAAAAAAAACTAATATGAGCATCATATGAGATAATATGTATATTGGTTAGTATTTTAAATTTAATAATAAACAATCAGTAAAAAAATCAGTTAACATCCACAAAAAATTTGGAAATTCAAAAATATTCTAAATATTATTTTAATATATGTCGTAATTTCATAATTAATACTTTTGTCAGTTTTCATCAATGAACCAAAAATTCATTCCTATAAACTCAGTTTTTCTATTTTTATTTCAGGTTTCTCATATTACTACATGCATTAGATCTTTAAAATAAAACATGTAAAACTATACTAATACACATCATGTATTGATATTTTTTTTAAGTTCATTACTCTTTCAAGATTTTGTGTGCTTACTTACAATAAAAATTTATATTACAACGATAAATACAATTTATATTCGACTAAAATTATGTTAAATAACTTATGTTATCCTTTTTAGCTTTGTTATTCATTATTTATTGATTAATATACATGCTTAATTAATTTTGTTTTTGTTAACACATGTCAAATTTTATTGAGAACACATGTATAATATAATTAGAAAGTATATTGATTTTGTTTTTCCTTTTTGATTTAGAAAAATATTTTTTTTTATATAATCTAAACATGTAAAATTCTGTAAATAAAATTAGACACATGTCATGATCTAATCAATATATTTGACATGTGTCACTATTTTGTTAATGAGTAACTTTGACATTTTTTAATATAGAAACATATAAAATTCGGTAAATAGAATTAGACACGTGTCGACATCTAATCAATATATTTGACATGTGTCACGATCTTGTTAATTAGTAATTTTGTCACCAAGGTTTATATAATAAGATATATGAACTATCTTTTATATTTCTTAATTTTAAAAAAATTTAATTTCATATAATTTACAAATATGTAAAATAATGTTTTTGTATAACACATGACAAAATCTTTAATTGTTAAAATTGACACGTGTCGCGATCACATGAGTTACTAACTTTGAAAACTAAGGTTTATATGATAACATAATATTGAATATGTTATCAAATCATTCACAGATTGAAAAATTTAAGGAAATTACATTAATTTACTATTTTGATTATCTTATTTTCTTATATTATGTTAATAACTAATTTTAACACTTTTTTCAGCATCACTAATTTCAACACATTAAACCTTTTTATACTTTAATCACTTTTCTGTATAAATTTCTTTTTAATAATTGCAATTAAATTGCAAATATTTTCCTTATCAATTTCACATATTTTCTTTATTAATTTAATATATAACTTTTCTATTAGAAGTAGTGATATAATAGATTACTTTTGGTTTATATACTTTTTAAAAATATTAATTCTAATCCTTTTATTTTTAGGATTTTTTAAGATTCCTAATAATTATTAAATAAAATTTCTTTTCACACATGTCGAAATATAATAGATATATTTAGACACATGTCGCGACTATATGAATTACTAACTTTCAAAACTAAGATTTATATAATAAGATCAGTGTGATTATATTTAATATTCTTTTTTTTTTTTTTTTAATGTGGTGCATATAAAATCGTGAAGGCCGGTCCACAGTTCCATGTCACAACAAACTGACAAGGTTTACTCATGATACTTTCGTGCTGATTCGTTTGTTCTTAATTTACAGTTATGCTCACAGTTCATATTTTTGATAATTAGTAACTTTTCTTTACATTTTTTTTGTCTTTCGTTGCAATGATTTTCTCCTGTGGGTGGGGTTGTTAACCCTTGTTTCCAGTGCCACAAGTATATGGGCGATGCTCATTCCAAATTTCTTTAAAAGACCGTGGTGGTGAATATACTCATCCTACTCATATCTTTGGGGGTTGGTACCATACACCATGGTTTATTGCATTCACCTTTACGATAGTGACAAAATCGTAATAGTTGACAAGACCCCTCGAATCTCCCTAACATTTTTTGCATGGTAAAGGGAAACGGAAAAGCGGTAGTCTTAGCATTGTTCGTTTTACTTGACTCAACTCTCAAACACCAAAACAAAACTAAAAAAACTACTGTTAAGATAACATCAATTCTACCACAAAGAAGAGAGAAGAAGTCACCATCAAAAAATAAATTAACTAAAATACAAATTAAAAGAAGAAGAAAAATGAGCATTCTGACACACAGAGAGATGAACAGAAGGAAAACATAATTAAGAGATATATACAAATAACTATTTGCACACAAATAACTATTTGCACACAAATTTGTTGTTGTGTTATATATGTACACCATAGAGTTCTATCTCCAACTAGATTAACTCTTATTTTCATTTTCTTCTTTTGTAAGATAAGGATGGAAACCAAAATGGAGAAAATTGAAGGACGCTTGGAAAATTCAGGGATTTTACTTATGTTTTGCTTTAATTTTGCATATATTTTGCTAAAATTTTAAATAGACTTTGTCATATGATTTCTATTATTATAATCATATTAACATTTTATTATTTTATTAAAAAAAATTGTATAGCTTTAACTATTCCTCAAGTGCGCAATTTTAATACAAGTTTTCAAATTCTATGTGTTTTTCTATTTTCCTTTCAAATATCTAATATATTATATAACAATCAATTAATATGAAAAAGATAAAAGAAATATATTAAAAGGCAATTATCATAAATATCACTAAAATAGGTTTCTATTCCAAAAATACCACAATTTAGTTTTTTTTCTTCTAAAAATACCTTTAAAATGTATTCTAAACATATTAAACCATATTCTAAACCAATTGTAACTTGATTATATTTCAATTCTTACTGGGCTAATCATTCTTTTATGAGGCCCAAGCTAACGAAGAAGATATTGACACGTTGTCGTTCCAAGTTTTCTGATAATTTACTTACGCGCGTTTGGAGCGCGTGATTTCAGTTCCCAATATCATCTTCAGATCACAAGGCCCTGATGAATATTTTTCTCTGTGAAGCAGATCGTATCATCACGATTCACGACCATCTCAAAAATAACAACAGAGAGACGATAGAGCGATAAAATAGATAGAGATGTCTGGTGTGGTTGCTCTTGGTCATGCGAGCTCGTGGGGTGCAGCGCTGGTAAGGATCTCGCCGTACACTTTCTCCGCAATCGGAATCGCCATCTCGATCGGCGTCTCTGTCCTCGGTGCCGCCTGGTAAAATCCAATCTTCCTCTTCTTCTTCCCGATAAATTAGAAGCATTGACCTATTTGATTTGCGAAGCATCGTGTCTCACCAATCAATCTTTTTTTTTTTTTTTTTTTTTTTTTGCTTTTTTCTCATTAAAGGGGAATTTACATTACAGGAAGTAGTTTGATCGGTGCGGCTATTGAAGCTCCACGTATCACTTCGAAGAATCTCATCAGGTATGTTAAAGTTTCAAGCTTTTAATTTCTAGTTTTTGAAAGGATCAGTTGAGTTTAACTTGATGGTCAATTGAAAGATTCTTAGCCAATTAGTTCCCATTTTTAAGGAAGGTTCGATGTCTTGTTCTGAGTAGCAATGAGAATTCATGGCTGAGTCGCGTAATTCATATTCTTTCCTGGATATTAATTAGAGTAGATTGTCACATAATGATAGAAGAAGTTGTTGACCTTGGGGATATTAGAATCCAAGGACTCGATCTTGTTGGTAGGGCTAATAACTTTGGTGTATGATGAAACACAATGGATCATGAAGGCTCTGGCTTTGGGGATTTGAGCACTGGATACGATGATAATCAAGTGTCTTTTTTGTCTTTCTACGTGTATTTCAGTAGAAACAGATGTACAATCGAGATAGCTAACAAAAAAAAAACAAATGAGGGGGATATAGATTACAAATATCTCTTTTTAATGTCTGTGTTAACGTAATTTGTGGTGCCTTCCTGTTTGGCTCCTTGATTCTTGGACCTGAGTCACCTAATTAACCGCGCAATGATGTCATCACGGTACCCCATGGGTCTAATGGGTAGTATTAAGGAATGCTTAATAGGGAGTAGTTGTGTTTGCAGTTTTATTTATTGTTACAGAGCTACAGGGTTGGAGTTTCATGCCGTGTAACATCAATATCAACAGCGAACTTAGGATCATCGAACTTAGGATTGCTTAAGTAGGAATAGTTGTGTTTGCATTCTAATTTCTTGCTAAGAGAGCTTCAGGCTCAAGATTAGATGCAGACACTATGCAATAACGAAGCATTTCTTGTTCTTTTTAACTGTCCCAGTGTCATCTTTTGCGAGGCTGTAGCTATATATGGCGTTATTGTTGCAATCATACTGCAAACAAAGTTGGAGAGTGTTCCGTCTTCAAAGATGTATGACGCTGAGTCTCTTAGAGCTGGGTATGCAATCTTTGCATCTGGAATCATCGTTGGATTCGCCAACCTTGTATGCGGGTCTGTATCTTCCCCTCTTTCTCTATTCTTACAGTTTCGGTTTATGGATGTCATCCTCAGATATGCAACCTAGGTCACATTTCTCTTGCAGGTTATGTGTAGGAATCATTGGAAGCAGTTGTGCATTGTCCGATGCCCAAAACTCTACACTCTTTGTAAAGATTCTTGTGATCGAGATCTTTGGGAGTGCTCTCGGGTTGTTTGGAGTTATTGTGGGGATCATTATGTCTGCACAAGCAACGTGGCCAACCAAATAGATATATCCATCCGGTCTGTATGTGTTGTGGTCTATTTGCAAATCTGGAAAGAACATGGCTTCTTGATAATCTTCATTGTTGTATGGATACTGACGTCTAGAAGAAAAAAATTATGTGTGAAAACTGAGAACCACTTTTGGATCCCTAATATTTTTTTGTATTTGTTTAAAACTTTGGAATAAGTCACTTTGGAGATCATCTTCATGTTTGTATTCATTCTCTTTGGTTTCTCTGATAATCAAAGACAAGTTTTTGTATATGATTCGTTTATCAATCTGTCTATCCACATGGTTATGTTTATAAATATCTCCTGCAAGTACTATGTTGTTGATACAATTGGTCTCTTTATCGGTAAAGTCAGAGTTACACAAAACCACTACCCAACTAAACCAGTAGAAAAATTCAATCTATACAACACATTGCTTACTAAGCAGAACCGGTTTATGTGATAAACCAAACATTGTACCAGCAGACGACGCCGTTTGGGTATGTGATTATTCGGTGGCTGTCCCGTTCCTGGAGCGTGGAGCTTTATTTGTTGTGTGTTGTGTGTCCCCTAAAACCCTAAACACAGTCACTTCTTCTTCTCCTCCACCACATCCTTCAATCTCTGTCTTCCTTCTCCCTCGCAAGCTAAAAAAGTTTCTACCTTTCCGGTGAGTGTTGTCTGTTTTCGTTTCCTCGCTTCTCTTCTTTTTCTGGGTTTTTAGTTTCCGCAAGATTTTTTTATTGGAATGAAAATTCCCTCTGCTGTGTCTAATATTTGGTAATTTGAGGTATGGTTTCGGTGGCTGTGAGCTTATAATATGCGCCACTGCTTCTCTCTGTCTCGTTGGTGTTTGATTTTTTTGTTCAGTTTGCTGTTGATTTTTTAGTCATTTGATGAGTCATAATCGGAACAACCTGTTGTTATCTGAGATTCTAGTTTAGCTTTTTCTATGTTCTCTACTCATATTTGCTTTGGAAATTGTTTGTTTGCAAGTTCAACACATCTTCTGTTGTTCGTTTTTGGGAACCTTTGCAACGTATAAAACAGGAATTTTTACATTTTTCGATATCTATATCTGAGTCGAGAATATTTGTTCAGATATTTGCTTTTCAATTAGCTGGGGTACAGTTACTGGTCTCTCTGTTTAATTGTTTTCCTTTGATTTTTTTTTACTGTAGGAGTAGAGAAAGTATGCAAGCTTGTTGTGCTGGTACTTCGATGGTTCCTCTTCAGCAACCTGGACGTGTTCAGGGATCTGTCTTTCCCTCGT
The DNA here is from genome assembly GCF_030686135.1 of Camelina sativa. Classification (NCBI taxonomy): domain Eukaryota; kingdom Viridiplantae; phylum Streptophyta; class Magnoliopsida; order Brassicales; family Brassicaceae; genus Camelina; species Camelina sativa. Next base: position 3,550,279 of record NC_141889.1, read on the forward strand.
TAAGCCCTCCAGTGACCAAATTTTCTCAGCAATTGAAGTTCAATGTTTCACAACCATTCCGTTCTTCATTTCTTGAAAGAAACTTGGTTTCTGAAAGAAGAGCATCTTCTGTCTCGCTATCTAATGTCGAGATGAGCAGTAAGAGAGTTTTATTATTTTTTCATTTTCTTGATTTATGGTTGATACTGTGAAAGACATATTAGTGCGTGGTTTTGATTTCTTTTACTTGACTGTGACTGATATTTATAGGCAATGAAATCCCTTTTGCGGATTCTGGTCTTGGTGAAGTTGATCCAGAGGTCCGAACGATCATCACAAAGGAGAAAGATAGACAGTTCAGGAGCTTGGAGCTTATTGCGTCTGAGAATTTCACGTCTCGAGCAGTTATGGAGGCTGTTGGATCATGCCTTACCAACAAGTATTCTGAGGGACTTCCTGGTAAAAGGTAATGAACTATGTAAGATTAATTTTTGTTGCCCCACTTTTGTTCTTCTTGTTACTCATCTGCTAGATTTCATAGTTTTTTTTCTTCTGTTGTCCATGTTTCACAGATATTATGGTGGCAATGAGTACATTGATCAATTGGAGACACTTTGCCAGAATCGGGCTTTGTCAACTTTCCGCTTAGATTCTTCGAAATGGGGGGTTAATGTTCAGCCTTTATCTGGTTCACCTGCAAATTTTGCTGTCTACACTGCAATACTTAGCCCTCATGATAGGATCATGGTAAAGATTTTTTCCACTTTTCACCTCATTTTTTTTTTGTGTGCTTGAGATATTGAATATAAGGGATTGTTTGATACGTTCAGGGTTTGGATTTACCTCACGGTGGTCATCTGTCTCATGGGTTCATGACTGCTAAAAGGCGTGTATCTGGAACTTCAATATACTTTGAGTCCATGCCTTATCGACTTGATGAATCCACAGGTACTGGATTTTTTATGACATAGTCTTGCAACTACTTTTGTGTGAGGCTATTTCCTGATGTCTGATTATTTATTGAACAGGCATTGTTGACTACGATATGCTCGAGAAAACTGCTGCACTCTTCAGACCAAAGCTTATTATCGCTGGTGCTAGTGCGTACAGCCGAGATTTTGACTATCCTCGCATGAGGAAGGTAGAAACACAACCTGGTCGTTGAAACTATCTTTCATGTGTCTGTCTAGTTTTTGGCTTTCAATCTGATATGTAATTGTCCTCGCAATTTGTATGAATTTCTGAAGATCGCAGACTCAGTTGGTGCTTTCCTGATGATGGATATGGCTCACATCAGCGGGCTTGTGGCTGCTTCTGTGGTAGCTGACCCTTTCGAGTATTGTGATATTGTTACAACAACTACTCACAAGGTATTTATTTGTGTTCCGAAATCTGAAACATAATTATGATTTGTATCTAGCAGAAAAAAAAGCTCCAAAATTAACCCATGATTTGATGGTTTTATAATTTTCCTTACTAGTCTTTGAGAGGTCCAAGAGGTGGCATGATCTTCTTCAGGAAGGATCCAGTTAACGGTGTTGAGCTTGAATCTGCCATTAACAATGCTGTCTTCCCTGGTTTGCAGGTTAAGATATTTTCACTATTAGCTCTCTTAGATAATTCTTCTTTCAAGGTGACTAAAATTTGTCTTTGTTGTATATTTGTAGGGTGGCCCTCATAACCACACAATTGGAGGATTAGCAGTCTGCTTGAAACACGCACAATCACCGGAATTCAAGGCTTACCAGAAAAGAGTAATCACCCTGTTACTTGATCTTAAGTTCTTCTGCGGTGGGAGAAAGTTTGTAATTAACTTCTAACAATCTTCTTTTGCTTGTTTAGGTTGTGTCTAACTGTAGGGCGCTAGCTAATCGATTGGTGGAACTTGGGTTTAAGCTGGTTTCTGGTGGCAGCGACAATCACCTTGTTCTTGTCGATCTTAGACCATTGGTAAGTTCTTACAAACCCCATTAATCTCCCAAAGCAAATGGACTAAAATCAGAGGATCACTAATTATCAATCGGTATTTTTTTTGCTGTGGTTAGGGCATGGATGGTGCTCGGGTTGAGAAAATCTTAGACATGGCATCTATTACTCTCAACAAGAACTCTGTCCCTGGTGAGTTTCTTTCTGCGCTTATTCTGGTTTTAAATTTCGTATTGAAAAGCTAATACCGAGAGAATCCTGTGTTTATTGCCCCTAGAGTCGTGAAACTAAGACTGTGTGGTTTGTGAAATGGTGAAACAGGGGATAAAAGTGCCTTGGTTCCAGGGGGAATAAGGATAGGATCACCAGCAATGACAACAAGAGGACTGTCAGAGAAAGACTTCGTAGCAGTGGCCGACTTCATAAAGGAAGGAGTAGAGATAGCGATAGAAGCCAAGAAGTTCGTGCCGGGATCAAAGCTGCAAGAATTCACCAAGTTGGTGACTTCACCTGAGTTTCCATTGAAAGCGAAGGTAAAGAGTCTAAAGGAAAGAGTAGAATCCTTCACCTCTCGTTTTCCCATCCCTGGCGTTTAAAGCTATAACCAGATCTCTTACTCTTGTGTTGTAACCTTATATTATTATTATTCAAACCTTTTTGTCCTGTCTTTTAGGGGTTTTTCTTTGCTTGTTTCACAAGTTTGAAAGCCACATTTTGAATCTAGAGAAATTCAAAAATAGTGATGCATAATGCTGTTTTCAAAATAAATTTTATATTTATCATTTGTTGGTGGAATGACTTTTACGTTGTAATTTAACGATTTCTTCTATATTCTCGTTGAAGGCAAAATCTAGGAGATATACATTTTTTACTAATGAGATAGAGATGATCAATTTGATTGCTGTAAAATAGATATAAATAATGAATGATTTTGAAATGTGTTTCTTTTTTTTTTCCTAACGTCGAGAGCAAATATTTCGCGGGATGTGACGAATTTATCTCACTTTTATTTCTCTCTCCAGCACTAGTAGCCCAACACTAGGTTGTATATGGAAAAGGCCCAAAGCTGTGGTCTTTTTGACATTAGGTGTATACAAAAGAAGCTGTGGTCTATGGGGGGGGGGGGTTGCGGTTCTAGGGTTTGTTCGTTGTTTCATCTACGTTTTTGGGGATTTCTAGATCCGAAGTCTTTAGCGATGGCGGATATGGTGATTCCATTCTACACCTGCTTGTATGAGGTTGTGAACGATCATTCATTGGATTCAATAATCTCGTGGGGCAAAAGCAACCACAGTTTCATCATTTGGAATCCGAGAGAGTTAGACAGCAAGCTTATTTCGATTTCGAGGCCCTCACGACGTCTTCCTTGCTCCAGTCTCAAAAAGTTCTTCCACGACGTCAAGTTTTATGTAAGTTTTTAACAAATGAATCATCTCTCTCTCTCTCTTCTATCGCACATACAGTTTTGAATCTTGCTATATATATGAGCATGTATGTATGTATGTTGGTTGTTTGTTTGTAGGGATTTAAAAGAGTTAAGGGGTCTCCGCGCCTGGAATTCGGAAATGCCTATTTTGTGAGAGGTAAACCTGAGCTCTTGCAGAAGATGCAGCAGAAGTCTTTTGACAAGAATCTCCGTAAATATCAAGCAGCTATTACAGCAGAGAATCAAGCAATTAAGGATGCAAAGGATGCAGAGGCTCGCTTGCAACATTTGCGTATTTGATCTTTTTTTTCTTCTCTTCACAAGTTTGTTATTGTTGTTCTTCTTGTTGCTTTCTTTCTATGTATCAACGCTTTCTTCTTTTAGTTGCTTTCTTTGGTGGCTTTTGTTTAAGTTTCGGGTTTCTGATACGATGTATGTTTTCGTTGATTAGTACTTTGCTCTATTGCTATGTACATCTCCTTGCCCAAGATCTTGCTACTTACTTTAAGATAGCTTCTTACAACCAAATAAAAACTTTAGTAGTGGCTCCGATGAAACAGATATAGTTTCCAAGTAACCCCTTCCTTGTTCAAATCCTGTGGTTGGTTGGGTGATACTCTAGTCTTTTTGAGTCGTCTTGTGCATATGAGTTACCACCAATGCCAGATATCACCGACTTTGTTTAACACCGAAGAGGTTTGGATTCATCAACTTCCTCGATTGACTGTTCATACTTAATTAAATTTTTGCTTTTATATTTCATTTCAGAGCCTATTATGATATCGACAGGTGTGTGTTTATCGCCCCCTAGAGTCTTGAAACTGAGACTGTGTGGTTTGTGAAATGGTGAAACAGGGGAAAAAAGTGCGTATGTTCCAGGAGGAACAAGGATAGGAGGGTCGCCAGCGATGACGACAAGAGGACTGTCAGAGAAAGACTTTGTAGCAGTGGTCGACTTGATCAAAGAAGGAGTAGAGATAGCGATAGAAGCCATGATGAAGTTAGTGCCGGGATCAAAGCTGCAAGAATTCACCAAGTTGGTGACTTCACCTGAGTTTCCATTGAAAGAGTGGGTGAAGAGTCTAAAACAAAGAGTCGAATCCTTCACCTCTCGTTTTTCCATTCCTGGCGTTTAAGCTATAAATATACAGATAAACTCATCTCTACTACTCTTGTTGTACCCTATATTCATTCACCCTTTTTATCTGTCTTTTAAATAGCCTTTTAGGGGCTTTTGCTTTGCTTGTGTCACAAGTTTGAAAGCCACATTTGAATCTAGAGAAAATCCAAAAATAGTGATACATACTATTTTTCATAATAAAATTTTATTTTTATCATCGGTTAATGCTTCTTCTATATTCTCGTTAAAAATAAAAGACAAAATTATAGGAGATATATATACTTATGAGCTTTGTGATAAAAGCAGAGAAAAAAAATAAAGAGTTATGAAAAAATTAAAATAGAAATGAAATAGTGAATGATTTTGAAATAATTTTTTTAAAAAAAAAAATATTTTTAACGTCGAGAGCAACTATTTCGCGGGATTTGGCGAATTTATCTCATTACCCAATCTCCCTTTCTTTATTTTTTTTTCTCCAAAACGTATTATTTTGTTGTTGTAGCCCTTTTTTTTCCAAAAATATTATTCATATCTCTCCTCTGCCTTAATTCCTCTGAGGCGTGGCGTGAAGACTCTCTCTCTTCTCTCTATCTCTCTCTCTCTCTCTCTAAAACAGAAAGAAAGAGAGAGATCCAAATCCAACGATAACAGATATTATCTGCTTTCCTTTTCTCCTCTCCCTTACACCGGAATCGAATCTCTCACATTGGTCGATCTTTTCTAGTAACGGCGGCGGCCACCGCTTTCTTCTTCTTTCTCCCCCTCCAGGTTCGGTTTTGTTTTCCATCATCGTTCCGTTCCATGCACGCATTAACTCAGATTTGAAGAAAACAAACTAACAATGTTTTTAGGAAATAAGAACGTACGAGTTGCATGTTGTTGATGATTCAAGGCATCATCCCTCCCTGCAGTTTTCTTTTCTTATCAAACATTGCCGTGAGATATGATAAATTGTTTGGTTGATTTGTATGTGTATCGATCCACAGGCCTTCATTGGTAATTGCTGATTCTTGAAAAGGTTAGCAATATATGGAGGGAGTTAAATTCCCCTGTGGTGGGATTATTAACGATTTCAAAGGAAGAAGAAAGTGTTACAAACAAGAATGGCTTGCTGCCTTCAATTCTGGTGTCAGGTCTCTTCATCTTCTTCTTTATATATATTTTCATCTACTTCACGTCCAAATTCAATATTTTGGTCCAGAATTATGAATTTTGGTTTTTTTTTATACTATCAATGTTAGGATTTTGGCTCCAACTCTGTATATTTTCATTGCCTCTGCACTACCTGTGATTGCATTCGGCGAGCAGCTTAGCAGAGAGACAGGTTACCTCTACACCGGATCGATCGTGTTTACCAATATTAGAGTTGACATTTGTGTTGCTTCCAGAGAAGCTTTGTCTGATGGTTTTATCCCACTCTCCTTGCTTTATAGATCGAAGCCTTGGCATAGCGGAATCATTAGCTTCAACAGCTATTTGTGGAATTATTCATTCAGTTTTTGGTGGACAACCTCTCTTGATCGTAGGGGTTGCTGAACCCACTATTATAATGTACACATATCTTCACAGTTTCAGCAAAAGCAGGCCTGAGCTGGGTCAGAAACTCTACTTAGCTTGGTCTGGATGGTATGTACATTTCTAATTTTCCGTTCAGTTTGTTTTTTTTTGGTAATTCCTTCTGTCTTATTATTAACACTGGAACTCTTTGTTTTTCTTTCAACAGGATCTGTGCCTGGACAGCAGTTTTGCTTATCCTTCTTGCAATGTTAAACGCATGCAACATCATTTCTAGGTTTACAAGAATCGCAGGAGAGCTCTTTGGAATGCTCATAACCGTTCTTTTTATCCAGGAGGCTGTTAAGGTTCTCTGATGGGTAATTTAAACATGGTAAAAGTCATACAAAAGGCATTTAAACATATTAAAACTTAGAAGTGTTTTATTTCATAATTCAGGGACTTATAGGCGAGTTTCTTGTCCCAAAATCTGACGATCCAAGTTTGGAAGCGTATCAGTTCCAATGGCTGTATACCAATGGTCTTCTTGCCGTCATATTCTCATTCGGTCTTCTTTACACTGCTCTGAAAAGCAGGAGGGCAAGATCATGGAAATATGGCTTCAGTATGTCAAAAGCTTTGATTTGGCTAAATAGGTGAAAACTTGACAGAATCATTGAACAATAACTAGCTTCATATTTGCAGGGTGGATGCGAGGTTTTATAGGCGATTATGGAACTCTCCTCATGCTTGTGTTGTGGAGCGCATTTTCATACACAGTCCCTAGAAACCTTCCTGAAGGAGTTCCAAGGAGGCTGGAATTGCCACTTCCTTGGGAATCCGAGTCTTTGTATCACTGGACAGTCGTCAAGGTACTAACTACTACTGCATACCTTGCTGCATTTGTGAATGTGACACTTTACAACAGAGAAGGACCAAATCATTGCTTTTGTTTGGACTAAAATTGTAGGATATGGGGAAGGTCCCGCCTCTTTACATCCTTGCTGCATTTATACCAGCAATCATGATCGCAGGTCTATACTTCTTTGATCAGTGTGTATCTGCACAAATGGCTCAGCAGAAGGAGTTTAATCTCAAAAATCCCCCGGCTTATCACTATGATATCTTTATCCTAGGAATCATGGTATGGTTATTATGGTGATGGCTTTCATTTTTTTAGTTATAAATGAATGAATCATTACTTATTCGTTTCTATGTTGTTGTAGACATTGATCTGTGGTCTACTTGGACTTCCTCCTTCAAATGGGGTCATTCCACAATCCCCTATGCACACAAAGAGTCTTGCAGTTCTTAAGAAGCAGGTTAGTACAAATATAAAAACAGAACACTCCGACTGAATCCAACTTTCACTTGGTTGAAGTCTGAAACGTTTTGAGTATCAATTGCAGCAAATGCGTAAGAAAATGGTACAGAAAGCAAAAGAATGCATGAGGGCAAAAGCTAGCAACTCGGAGATCTACGGGAGGATGCAAGATGTGTTTATAGAGATGGAAACATCCCCTAAGGCACCTAACCATATCTGTCTCATTAATTTACTGCCTCTCTTGATACCAAGAAGATAATTTCTCATCAGTCTTATCATATTGAAACTTGTCAGGCTACAGTGGTGAAAGAGTTAGAAAACCTGAAAGAAGTAGTGATGAAAGCAGATGATGGAGGAGGAGACACAAAGGGGAAGAAATTTGATCCAGAGGTACATATTGAAGACCATTTGCCCGCTAGAGTAAACGAGCAGAGAGTGAGCAATCTCTTGCAATCGATCCTTGTTGGGTTGTTGATATTTGCAGTACCAGTTCTCAGAATGATACCAACTTCAGTCCTATGGGGTTACTTCACTTACATGGCTGTTGATAGTCTCCCTGGTAACCAGTTCTGGGAAAGACTTCAGTTGCTATTCATAACTCCTGGTCGTCGATTCAAGTACTACAGAAACTCTACTTTTAAACATCACAACCTCTTTCAGTTTTTTGAAGAAAATTTCTGATTTGTTTATGTTTTTGTGTGTGTGAACAGAGTTCTTGAAGGCTTACATGCATCATTTGTGGAGATAGTACCATACAAGTCGATTGTTATGTTTACACTCTTCCAGCTTCTGTATTTTCTGATATGTTATGGAGTGACATGGATACCTGTAGGAGGAATATTGTTCCCATTGCCGTTCTTCATCCTCATTGCTCTAAGACAACACATCCTCCCGAAGCTTTTTGATCCATCTCATCTCCAAGTTTTGGATTCTTCAGAGTATGAAGAGATGGTTGGTGCACCACAAAGAAACTCCAGCTTCGGTTTCAATGGGGAGTTAAGAGAGGCGGCGCTTCCGATCAGTGTTGTTGAGAATAGTGAAGACGAGTTTTATGATGCAGAGATCCTAGATGAGATTACTACTAGCAGAGGTGAACTCAAGCATAGAACCTTAAGTGTCAAAGAAGACAGATCCCAGATGGTAAAAATTTATAATCATTCTTGAAATCGATTTGTTAACATAAATCTTATTTGATCTGCACATTATACAAGTTATTTTTGTCCTCAGGTGTATCCAGAAAACAGTGGACACTCATAATTAAGTCTTGCTTGAGAAAAGGAACAAATCCGTTTGCTTGAAAGAAACCGCAGATTAAAATGGTACGAAGAAGATGTTTAGAGGCGATAGAAAAAGCAAGTGAGCATATAAAGATGGGGCAAAGAGAGGGAGGATACAAGTACAACAAGCTTGCTGATTGTTTCTGCTATGAAACATGTTTTTGGTTTCCTCACTTTTTTGTTTCCTCACTTTTTTGTTATATTTTGTTTACTTTATCTACCACACAACAACAACAACAACAACAACAAAAAGAAAAAAGGATAGATCACACACTACTAGACAATTCTCTCATTTCTGCCTTTAGGGCTGAAAGATGAAGTTTTTGTTACTTCTTTTTGTTTTGTTAGAAATAAAAAGCTGGATGACAAGAGAGAATTCCTTCTACTGATCCTTTTACTTTTAGTTCTGTTGTGCGTTTATGTTTAATGCAGCTGATTACGTCTGCAGTTACATTGTCATGACCAAAAACTGTTGACAAAGATGATGTTATGAATCCGATTATGTTAAATGGCTAAAAAGTATAAAATCAAATATCCCTTTACATCTTTAACTGGCGTGTTTTTCAAGAAACCTTCAGAAGAAGGAGATAATCACCGTCTCTTATAATACTGATGTCGTCGATTTCGGCTCCTTCTTTGCTCAGAATCTTTGTGGCTACGAATCCCAGCTTCTTCTCACCAATTTCAAATAACTCTTCAAGAGAATCCGGTAGCTTTACTACTTTACCCGAGGAGGAAACCTCACCACTGATCGTCACTCTCGCCGGATAAACCACACCTGCTCCTTCACTTATTGCCGCAGTTCTGGTAGATGCCCCACGTTCTACACCTGAATCAATAGAAAATAAATAAATTTAGTACTGTTTTTATTTCCAAAAAAAAAAAAAAAAAACCCGCAACTTAAGTTAATTTCAGGATGGAGAGAGTAAGTAAGAGGCGTTTTACCAGTGTTGGCAGCCGACATGATACCAAACAGCGAGTTCTTGAAATTACTTGGCTTCCATCTCTGAGAAACAGCTCGGTCCAGAGGCGGCATTGCTTCCCTTGAACGGTGGTAAATCATTACAGGCTCGCTGCAATGTTTCATCAATGATTTAAACTCTGGTGTGCCAGAAACAAAGTTCTGTTTCTTCTCCACTGGTCTTTGATTATGAAACAAAGCTTTGATATCTTCATGTCCTTGATGCTCAGCAAGACCACGAGCCGTCCAACCATAAACATCTGGCTTGTCCATGTCAGCTCTTTGCTCTAACAAGAACTTCACAATCTCCACGTTTCCTTCTGAGACTGCTCTGTGCAAAGCTGTGGTTCCGTTGACATCTGGGAGTGAGATATCTCCACCGTATTTTAGAATGTCTTTGAGTGTATCTAAGCTGTTTTGTCCAACAGCTAAGCAAGAGAAATGCCCTACTGTGTCAAAGCTTAGGGTTGCGCCATTTTCTGATAAGAGTTTAGCAATTTCTTCATGTCTCCCACTGATTGCTTCCCATAATGGTACATTACCTTCTGAATCTGCAAAAGTTTTTAAACAATTACTAGACGATTACCAGATTATATATAATACGCAATGGACTCATAAAACCTTCGTTATAACATACCTCTAATGTTAGGATCTGCTCCTTTCTCGAGAAGTAATACAACACAATATTGGTTTCCTTTTGATGCTGCTATGTGCTGAGATAAAAATACACACACAAAACATAAAGAGTGAGGACTTTGATTGTTCTTAGAGTGAAAATTGATGCGATAGTTTCTTTAAACAGAGGAATTTGGAACTGACCAGCGCGGTTCGGCCGTTCGTATCTGTTTCATTTGGGTTTGAGCCTCGTTTCAGTAAATGATGCAGCAGTAAATCGTCTCCTCTGTCTGCTGCGAAACATAAACTAAGAGGTAGATCCATTTTCCCTTGAGCCAACATGAGTTCTATATCAGCCAAAATGTCTTTCATCACTGGATCTTCTGAGTCTTTCAGATGCTGTATTAGACCATAACATATTCATATGAGACAAAATAGTAGAATTTTGTAGTCACTATAGATTATAAAAAAATAGCTTTGGGACCAACCTGAAGAAGATTATTCATGATTATTGCTCCATCACCAACGTTTGCTTGAACAAGGTTTAAGAATGCTGTACGGTTCAGGCGAAGCAATTGACTCAATCGCTTGGTACGAACTGTGAACAACTGTGGCCTGTAACATAGGACCCCTACTTCACCAAAAACCTGACCTGTGCGTGCTTCACCAACTACCTGAAATGAATACACAAATCACAACTTTAAAAAGCTGTCTTACAAGGGAAATCACAACTTAAAAGCTATCTTGAAAGCGAAATCACAATGCGGATTTTACCTGATCCACTCCATTCACACGTGCAATGATGTCCTGTCATATAGGAGAATTGTCAACTATTTGGAGGGAAAAAAAATGAAAGGACAAGTAGAATTGTTTCGCAGATACAACCAAAAAAAACTTACAACAGCCCCTGTGACCATTATGTAAAAATCAGTTGGTGCTTCATTCCGCAAAATCACATCTTCTTTAGGAGGAAAATACTCGGCCTTCATCTCAGTGACCTACATTATATCAGAAGGTTGAACGGGTGATCCATCAAAAGAAAGTAGACAAGTCTAAAATCTTTGTCAATGAAAAAACATACCAATTGGAATAGAAGATCATTGGATATTCCACGGAACAAGTAGATCTTGTCAACATTTTCGTAGAACAGATAATGTGATATGCTGGAACGGATAGCCTTGGGGAGGGAATCAATAATATCTTTCTGCTGTAGGCCTTCTGAATCAGTTCTGTACCTCAAAGATAAATGAGCTACCATCTGTTCTTGCAAGCGCACTGGAAGATTGTTCCTCTGAGCAAATGCTGAGGCTGCTTGGATAGTATCTCTCTGAAATAATTTAAAATCAACAAGAAATATTAAAACAGTATAAAACAACTCTTGCAGGAGGATAAGTGGCTTAGTTCAAAACAAAGATTTCGTGTGTTCTTGGATAATATTTCTGAATTGTACAGAGGAAAGGAGAAATGAGCAATTAATCAAACCATAAACAGAACTTACAAAGTTTATGGTGCGACTGGTCACATGAACCACCAAGCTGGTCATATTACCAATTATATAAGCTAGCAATCCAAGATTAAATATCATGTAGAAGAGGATGAAGGCCCTCTCGCTTGCATTGTTACCATGTATATCACCATAACCCGTTGTTGAGAAAGTTGTTATGGACCAATACATTGCTGTAACATACCGGATAAGCAAATTTTTCTTTGTCCAATTTTCCTCAGCAAGTGCCATAAATGTCATTGAGGGATCTGGGTAATGTGCAGCAATAGAATAGCAGAAGCAGGCGCCACAGTGAACCACAAAGAGAGCAGCCTGCAATACGACCATCAATGTCTTATAGTGACAGCAATAAAATATAGTTGCTTAATGTAAGATGATGTACAGATACTAACAAGGTAAAGTTTCGTGGATCGAATCCAGAAGTAGCTGAATTTCCGATCTTTCTCCAATCTGAAAAGCTCAATACAGGGCACTTAGAAGTACTATTAAAAAGAATAGAATAGCTTGATGAATAACAACAGATGATGAAACAGATTCAAAGCCTCACCTGGCAAAACATTTACTGACCCTGCGGAGACGCCATAGACGCAGCATACTGAAAATCCCATATCCTTGGATAGTCTTATGCAATAAGCTGGCAAAAAGTTCATAAGGAACTGTAGATACGATGTCAAAAATAAGCCAAGTGGAGGTATATCTCCAAGCTATTCTCTTGGGATCATCGACAAGGAGATAAGTTGACTTGTCTAAGAAGGCAACAAAGAATGACAGAACAATATCAACAGCGAAAAACCCGTTGACAATGTTATCAAGAATACTGAGAGGTGCTCTAGGTGTTTGCAGGAACCCAAACTCAAAAGGTGAAGCCCATGCTGTGTAGAGCACCAAAACCACTAGAAACCAATCCCACGCTCTGCAACATTGTGCAACTCATCATCAGTCACAGTGATATATACTATCATAGCTAAACAAAACTATGAAAAATCATGGAATTATAATGTCTCTTCACCAACACGAGCAATTCATCGAACAGTTTAGATTCATCAAAAAATTTGGGAATTGAGATTTTGCAATTTTCTAACTTCTCCAGAAATCTCAGAAGAAGAGAAGCTTAAAAAAATCAGTTCCACGCGAGACATGCATCAAACGATTCATCCAGTCCACAAAATCTCAAATTACACAAAAGTAAAGGAAGATACACAGAATCAGCGTACGTAGTACCTGTAGCGAGGATCGAAGGGAGAGACGATAAAGCAGCGAAGCTTAATACGACGGCCAGAACGACCGGCGGCTCCGACTCCGAGCGGCGGAAGAAGACCTTTGCTGAAACTGTAATGGCTCATTGTCCCGTCTTTAGATAAATGTTCGGCCGCCACATTCTCCGCCTCCAAAATAACTCCGCCGTCGTTCTTCTCCGGCCAAAACCACTCCATCGTCTTCTTCTTCTTATCCTTCTCCATACCGATCGATGCAGGAGGATTCAACTCTCTCTCTCTCTCTCTCTCTCTCTCTCTCTCTCTCTCTCTCTCTGTGACCTAAGTGGATAAAAAGGCCGTTCACGTTCCGTTGTCAAAGCAAAATTTATTGTTGAGAGGAGAAGCGTGTACACATGGGCTGGTCTCTAGTCTCTCCTCCTCCTTACCAATTCGGTTTTCTCCTTAACTTGGTGTGTGTGAGTCCTTTCTCTTTCTCTGGTTTTTTATTACCTTTTTTACTTTTTACCCCTGCTTCAACTATTTTCCCACCTTTATATACACATAATTCTTCTTACCATAAAAAAAATTAGATATCGTATCGACGAATACATCCCAATGAAAAAGAGTATTAATAAGTAAAGTTTCGGTTTTTTCAACATTAATAATTTTCCCCTTATTTGGTGTTTTTCCAAAATCACAATTTATTGTTCAGTTTCGTATAATATGATGATTTCCATATTTTTTTGGTTTTACGGATAGGTTTACTAGTTTTTGTGGAAGACTTTCAAAAATCTTTTAGGATTTTTTCCTTAAAAAAAAGAATCTTTTAGTAAAGATTCCTTACTTATTAATATAAACGTTATTATTACAATTCAACATTTTGGTAGTAGATCTATTCGTTTTAATAGAAGTAAATATCATAGCTAAATATATATATATATATATATATAATAAGACCCATGAATATGTGTCGCAATTTTCTTCTATAAATGTACATATTCGAAATTCAGAATTTTTCTAAAGTATACTACAATCGTCGATTTTGACAGTCAAATAAGAGAGATGAATTTCTTCTTCCAGCCAAAAGAGTTACTAGAATAGCTCAGTCAAAGTGTCAAACAATTTTCTTCCTTTGAAATTAAACATTTTTGAATATCCGAATTTTATCCGAATCTACCTAAATCTTTACAATAATTAATATTTGAAATGTAATTTTTTTTTTTATATAACTCAAATTTTCAAAAACAGTTATTACTGTTTTCTAGTTACTGACCCAATAGTATAAAACAAGACCATACGTTATATAAGTTTGAATTAAGAAAATGGAATTTAATTGTGGCGTGGTTACCTGACGAAATATATATGGTTGTCTGTATATGTATCGGAGGAAGAGAAGTTGAACGAAAGATGGCCGTTACTTTTATTGCATGTCGAAACGTGTAATGAAAGAAAATAAACGAGCACGAAAGTAACGCTTCTACTTAATTGGCATTTTCTCTACATATCGAATGCACAGCCAACGGCTATCTCTTGCCCACTACTTTCACCATAAATACACATCCATACAAGGGACCCAGAACACACACCAAATTAACAAGTTAGCTGTAAGTGAGTGTTGCTAATTAAAGTTTGTGGGTCGGAGAGATAGATGGTGTTGGTTAAAATGTTTGATGTTTACTTGATGATTGTGATGTTGATGGGTTTGGGGTTTACAATAGGGTTATCAAGTGGGCACAAGTTCTATGTTGGTGAGACAGATGGTTGGGTCCTTGCTCCTTCCGAGGATTATACTGACTGGTCTCACAGACACCGGTTTCAAGTCAATGACACTCTTTGTAAGTCTCTCTCCTCTATTCGATCTATGTGTACACAATGTGTCAAAAATGTCACTGATGCAACATTGTTGCTTTCGCAAGTTTTTAAGTATGTGAAGGGAGAAGATTCAGTGCTGCAAGTGAGTGAACAAGAGTACAACACATGCAACACGACTGACCCCTTGGCTTCCCTCTCAGACGGTGACTCTCTCTTCCAACTTAGACGCTCAGGCCCATTCTTTTTCATCAGCGGCGACATCGGAAACTGTCTCAAAGGTCAGAAGCTAGCCTTAACGGTCATGTCCACGGACCACCACAGACACACTCCTCGTCATCCCTCTCCTTCCCCGTCACCCTCAACGTCTCTGGTCCATCAGTCTTTGTCGTCGCCGGCACCTTCTCCGGGAGTGGATTCGTCTTCAGGAGCTCCTGCTCCGGCTTCAGGTCCCGCTGCGGCAGCTCACAATTCGGCCGGTTCCGTTGGTCCGGGGGTGGTTTCTCTAGGCTTGTTTCTCGTGATTATGATAAGCTCCATGGTTTAGAATTTGTGAGGGTATTACTTTCTCCAGAGATGAGTTTTAATCTAAATTAATGTGCCTTTTATTATGTTTATTGTAAGCTTTTCTATTTCTCCCGTCTCGTATTTGTCCTTGTTTTTGTGTTTAATCATCATGATCATGCAATAATGCCATTCATCATGCAAAAGTTCTTCATATTTTATCAAATCTTAAATTTTTATATGTAAAAAACGAATTAATTCTTAGTGAACGATTAAGATATTTTATACACAAGAACATAACTAAAATCAATCAACTATACTATAATAACTAACTGAGGCATTCAACAAAATATAGAGTTATAGAGGTAATTAGAACCGGGTAAACTAAGGATCACTTAGCTCCGGGTTGGATTTGCATCGACGCTGGAAACGAAATGATATGATTTGATTTGAATCGCGGGAATTTAAAAGCCGCAAGATATTAATTCAGTATTACGTTGAAGAAAAATTATCTACCGTGCAATTGTGTAAACGACGTAGTCGTACCTAGCTACATATAGTACATGTGGACAGGGGCAACATCCCATGCATATGCCATATATAGTTTCGTTTTGGAAGGAATTCTTAATTTCAGATTCCTAATGCTCTGCGGAACGAAAAAAGGTGATACTTGCACGTCTACTCAATTATATATATTACGCTACATAGAATTAACAGATTAATTTCTTTCATAAACTTTTGTGTAGAGAACTCCATAAGAGTCACGGATAACATGATTAAATTTAGAAAACGTTTATAGTGAAGTGAACCAAGAAAAGCGCGTACTAAAGAATAAGATGATGACTATTGAACTTCAGTACATAAACTCTCTGGCCTACTAGTCAATACTGGTTTTCATGTGATTTTTATTCACGTTTTGTTCATTTGCCAAATAAAAAAGAGTTAAGGGGGAGGTATTGGTTTAGGATTTAGAAAGAATTTTAATGACTTTATGTTCTTGCTGATTGTTAGAATCATAGATAATTGAAAGTTAAAAATGAAAGATTCTAAGAGATTGTTTAGGAAGTTTTTTAAAATCTTGATGATTTGTTTTTTCTAATCTTGTAAAATCTTTCTATTTGATGAAAGAGTTTTCATGACTTTTGTTATGAAGAAAATGATATAAAATCCTAAACCAATAACATAAAATTTGAATTCATTAACAATCCAAGATTCTTTTGTTTTACTTGAATAACATAAAACTTTTAATGACTTTATAAAACTCTTAATCCAATAGCACTAAATTTATCAAGATTTTAGATAACTTTTTACAAATCCACAACCAATAACACCAAATTTTTAAAGAATTTTTAAAAGTCTTGATTGAATAACAACATATTTTACATAACTTTTAAAGTCATTAAAATTCATTCTAAATCCTAAACCAATATCTCCCCCTAAGTGTTTTATTGCAAAACCGTGTTGACTTCAAACAAAAATCACATGAGGAAATCGTCTCCTACTTCCCTTTTTTAACCCCTTTGAATATACATACATTAAAATATTTAATTTATCACAAAAAAAAAAAAAAGTTGCCCTGTTTTGGGCACACACGACAAAATCATCGATGAGACCGTTTCACTTAAAATCTCTCAAGTGAAACTCGCTCATTTCACTTTACTTCCCCCCTAACTTGATTTGTCTATATATATAATCAGACGACCGCTACGGCGGCCGGACGGCCCATTTCAGCACCAAGAAGACCATAACACAACATAGACACCCTCTGCTTTGCCTCAGGAAACCTATCCTCCTCCATCTCCGAAACCGGCGACACAGATTTTCTCTCGCACGTTCCGAGCCATTTGGCTTGCATGTACTTGTGTTTTCTCCAAGGACCCAAGTGCATCTTCTTGTCTTTCATACATTTCTTCGCCGCCATGCACAATATCTTTATCAATGACTTTAGCCTCTCCGTTTTCCCGACGTACACTTCCGGTAACATTCCGATGAGTCGCTTGTACTCTTCGCTACCTCTCGCCATCTCAAACTCCGCCCTAAAACATAGCTCGATCACCACCCGGATCTCGCCTTTCTTAGATTTGTCCACGATCTCCAAAAATTCATGCTCACCTAATTAATGTTTTAGAAAAAATAAACGTCATGGTTAGTCCAAAGTATTATAATTAATGACAACTTACTTCAAGGCGGAAGATGTTCAACAGTATTTATTTTTGTAGAATATCTAGATAATCCCGTTGACGTGGTTTATATATTAATGGCGTGATAAAGATGGGCGAAGGTTTCAAAAAACAAATACAAATTCCAACAAAATCTTTTAAAACAGTTTTTAATCTAAAAATCACATAGTAGTATATCTTCTTCTTTAATTAGGAAAACAGAATACTAGGAATTTAAAGATTCGAGTAAAAAAATAGGTTTTGATTGCTTACCAGCAGGGATCTCATGAGAGCTTCTCCACTTGGATTTGGAAATGACGCAATCATAGCCGGCGTCTCGTAGACGGCGAGATACTTCGCCGCGCAAACAGCTACGGCAACCGTCGGTCACCGGTCTTCCACAGACACATACCAAACCATTTGATCTAATTAGTTTCAACGCTTCCTTGGTTGCTTGTCTGATCTTTGTCTCAATTGAACTTGTCCTATACAGAGTCGCCTACACATTTCAGATTTGGTCCCAAAAAAAAACATAATTAATTAATGAGACCCCACAAAAAAGAACCTTTAATCAAAGAAAGAGTTTATATATACAAATAAGATTAAAAAAAAAAGTTACCTGGAGAAGTTGTTCTTGTTCTTGCCAAAACTTTATGTTCTCTTCAGAATTACAATCGGTGACGTCGTTATCAGCTTCTAATTCGTCGCCGGCGGCGAAGTTATAATCCTCCGGTGACTGGTTACCTTCGTCGAGGAAACCAAACAAAACATCGTCGGAGCTAGCCATGCCGTCGAGAAATTTCATGATGTCATCGGAATTTTGCCGATCCATTTCTTCTTTTTTTGAAAGGAGAGAGAGAGAGATGAGAAATGTTTCTTGTTTTCTTTTCTTTTCTTTCTTTCTTTTAATTCTTGTTGTGGGATGAAGAAAAATAGGAATAAAGAAGAAGGGTATATATATAGTCAGAGTCAGAGAGAGAGGGCTAAAGTCTGACTCGGATAAGTTGGGATAGGGGGACCCGCCTTGGAGGTGGGAGAGAAAACAGAGACAAGGCGCCGCGAACAAGTGATTGCTTTGATGCTCTGTTTTTTGAGTTTGGAAGATGATGACGCGTGAGTATATGATTGGGAACTGAGTCGGATCTGATGGCTAAAAAGACAGCTATTTCTTATGTCAGCATAGCCAATCACGACAACTTCGGACCACAGATTCGGATATACTCTATTCGAATATAATTAGTATACTAAATTTTTTGTTTTCTGCTAAATTAGATTAGATTAGTATACGCACTATTATCCATTTTTAACTATTAGATTTGTTTATATCTACCTAAAAAAAACAATTAGATTTGTTTATATCTACTTAAAAACAATTAGATTAATTTGTATGCTATTTTATTAATTTCTTAATTTGAAATAAGATTATCTGAAAAACTAGATAAAACGCGTGTGGAGTTAGATTAACGAAATAATTAGAGACGACGGCTTTGCATAAGGGAAATTGTGTTTTAGGCCCCTAAATAATTACGTTTTAATTCACATCTGGTCTAGTGACTAGTGGTATGGTTTGCTTTAAAAATATTGAGGAAAAGAATTAGGTTAGTCAATTATCTTCATTTTTTTTTCCTAAACGGTTACACGGTGTTTTTGATTTTTGTCAAAGCAAAATAAGTTTATGTTCCTTGACATAAACGTTATTTTGGTGTGGATAATATTGTAACTAATAACGTCCACGGTATTTGAAACTTTCTCCCTTAAAACTAGTGTGGAATTACATCCCAATTTATCTGAATTATTTCACGCGACTCAAAAAAGAAGAAGAAAAGTGCAATAATTAAGTTATATCTAAAGGAAAAAGTGTAATAATTAATAATCATGAAAAGCAAATTTGCGCAAGTCGCTAGAATCGTCATGATCTGTGAAAATAGGACCCACGTGCCAATAATCAGACAGGGACAAAGACATCTTACGTGGAGGATAGCCATACACGTGTTTTCTTGTTCTAAACGCACTTATCCCCAACTAGTACTACTGATATGGGTTTATCTCCTTTGTCCTTCATGCCACCAAACTTAATATTAGTGGTGATTTAGCTCCAAGTTAGAACTTACATTACGAAAA
Source organism: Camelina sativa (assembly GCF_030686135.1). NCBI lineage: Eukaryota > Viridiplantae > Streptophyta > Magnoliopsida > Brassicales > Brassicaceae > Camelina > Camelina sativa. Next base: position 3,569,694 of record NC_141889.1, read on the forward strand.
ATCCTGCTATCATCCTTCTTTTGTCGCTCTTGACTAAAAATTTACTCTAATCTAATATTTTAGCGTGAAATATACATTTTCTGAACTTATGCAAATCACGTTTATCTATGCAGTTGTATCAATTTAATGGTGTCGGGTTTAGAGTTTTTTCGGTTACTTTATGTATGGTATAATAAAAACTTTAGTTTGGTATGAACAGTAATGAAGGATTGGCAAATGCGGCAACAGGAATAGATCATATTTCGATATATATATTTCAAGATGTTTATCAAACCATATGTATATTGGCACATGCATGGTTTAATTTTTATATATCACTTTCCAGTTTTAAACAGATGTTTTTTCTTGATCGCTCACATGAAGTGTTGAACGGAAAAAGAGTTGAGATGCAAATAAATAAAAGTAATAAAATGAGTTGGTTTTGTAGAATATTCCGCATTTTTTTCCAAGAGGGGTTTTGATGAGGCCGGGAATATTCTGGAGCAAGGATCACATGGTGGCAGCATGTGGACCAGATCCTTGAGGTGAGGTGAACACTAAACAGTTTATTCTTTGTTGTTATTAGTACGTACCCTGACGGAAAGAAATTGTAAAATGTGCAAATTACGCAATCATCAATCATATGCATGCATGATGCATTAATGCATACATTGACATTGTTGTTGTTTAGTAGATAGGTTCGTACAACTTTCTGAATATTCCCGAATAGTGATTAGGTCATTCTAAGGAAACATGAAACTTTTTATACCGGTGGTTATACTTTTTGGTTTACGAAAAAATAAAATAACTATAGGCTTTGAAATTCTGATCATGGTTACCTAGGTTATATTTTAAGAAATAGGCATTTGACAATTTTAAAGACGATGCCCATAATATTACCCCAAAATTGTCCACAATGGTACATAATACTTTGTAGTTTGTTAGTATGTATATATCAAAAATTATTCTTGTATATATGAAATTAATTATGAATATAGTTTGTTCTCACACTTGTAATTAAATGGTAACTGAAAATATCCATCATATTTTGAGATAGAAATAAGGTAAAATTCATTATTAAAAAAAAGGTAGTATTAAATACCTTAGGCAGCTGTATAAATAGAATGGGATCACAAATTGATACACAAAAAAACAAACTTTTTCTTTTTTTCTTTTGAACAAATCACAAAAAAACAAACAAGAGTAAACTCTCTTAGCAATTCCCTTATAGTAACGGAAGAATGTCGTCATTTGTTATCAAGTGGTTATTTCGCCCATTGGTGGATTTTCCTTTGTAGCTAATTTAATTATCATAAATTATTAATGTTTTACTATAACCAATTCATAAAAAATCCATGGATAGCGTACTCTTTTTTTTCTTCAAGATTGTATGTGCGTGTATCTGAATCGTAGCTGGCTACACATATTTTTAATATACAACATGCATGAACAAGATTATACGAAGTTCTTATACTATTTGAGTCGTTTTCCATACGTTAATTAAAAAAATAGTAGAACCGACGCAGACTGCATGTTTTTGTAGTGATATACTGATATAATTAAAATGAGAGTCAAATAAATTTGTGTGGTTATTTCAATTGACTCAACGCTGTGAAAAGCTGTCACGTATAAGTTTGTGGGAAAAGCTATGTTATGATTATGTTCTTGTATATATATATCAGTTACATCTTAAATTAGTTCATTTTGGACTCGTTGAATAAAGATTCTGAGATCTTATGCTAATCTTTCACGTTAGTAAGACATATATAATGCACAATACACGATTCTGATGTCAAAGGATATATACATATCTATATATACTACAGAATTCTGCTAATTAAAATACAAAAACCTGTTTTTAAAAACTTTTTTACAGATTTTTTTCTTTCTTTCTTTGCGACTGCGTTGGCTTTGCTCTGCTTCTTTCGTCCTCAACCACAGGTGTTTACATATATATATATATAAGTAGTTATTTTGCACAGGAAAAAATATATTACTGAAACTTATATGAAAAATGTTTTATTAGAAATTTAATTTAAACTGGAGTCATACATATAATAGATGATTGTATAACTTATACAGAACATAAACTCAATTAAAAAAATTATCTGCAAGGGTTAAGACTTAAAACATAGATAATAATACCCACTAGATTTTTAAAATTTTTTTTAATGAGAAATGAGAATTCATATTGGTCTATTGGAAATGTGTCTTCTAGAAGACGGGACTCATTCGACAAGTTCCATTTGTGTGTATAATATTCCAGTATGATAATATATTTTAAACACTTTTAATTTCACTTATGTTTTATAACCTTTTTAGCCTATAATTACAGTATATGATTTTAAAACTGTTACTAGGTGCTAATAAGTGCTAACTGTCATATTCAACTTACTCCAATGGTAAGAGTTGAATATGGATAGTACGTTATGGGTGTATGGTAACTTTGTAATAATCTTAATACAAACAAACACACGAAAAATGTCAACAATTTAAACTCCCCATCTAATTTTCTTTTGTCTATAAAGATGCAATGTATGAATCTGAATTCGATTGATCATATATATATATAGTAACAACATTGGTATACAAACTACTAAGCTATAGTATAAGTTATGGTCATTTGGTTTGGTTTGCCACAAGATCATATTACACCCATAGGACAATATGTTTAGCAATGTGTTAAGAAAACAGTATTAAGAAACAGCTTTGGTCTTGCATTGTAAAATGTTTATTTTTCTTTTGAATATAATTTAACATTAAATTCAAAAAAATAAGTTTGGTCATTTGAAACATCTCTCTTGCAACAGTTTTGTGTGGATACATACACTAGTTTTTTTACAATTTTTGAAATAGTTTATTCTTAATTGAGGAGTAATTCCTCAAAATTCTAGAGAAACAAAAAAAATTGAGCCAAGACAAACCGTTTGAAGAGGTGCTGGAGCATACGAAAGATCTATATAGACTATAAAGGCTAATCGATATTTTCTGTTTAATTCATGTATAATTAATTTATAACTTCACAAGATATACTACTGTCGTACTATATATTATTATTTTGTCACAAATCACAATAATTTTTATTATTTAGAGGAGTTCTTTTGGCTAGGAGTGAAACCGAAGAGCCAAAAGAAAGTAAGGTTAACTTATGTGTTCGAAATTGAATAATTTATAAACGTTGTTATATCAAAGCTTATTTGAGAAGGATATTTTCTGATCTCGAATCACTTGAAAGTTACGGTCCCCTGTAACTTACATTATGTGTTAAGAACACTTGGCAAAAGATACTACAATTTCTTATATCCATTGTGATTTTGACAAGAAAATTGAAATGGTAACTGCTAAAAGAACATACTATATATATATATAATATATATGTGTGTGTATATGAACCATGGTTAGGTCTTATCACCAATGTTCTAGAATAATTTCAATGTTATATACGATAACTTTTCTTACACGGCTATTACTATGTTTTCCTTTTAACGGATTGGCTATGAGATTATGTATATTATCTTTATCAAAAAAAAAAAAGAAAGATTATGTGTACGTATTAAATAAATATGAATATATATATATATATATGCGACTAAGCCATTGGTTATCTATATTGTATGCCTTGGAAGCTTTGAGGATAGCAAAGGAAAATTGTAATCAAACACCAAATTTCGCCTTAGCAATAACAAAGTAGTAGTCACAAACTTAGAGCTCCTTGTTCTTCAATGCGTAGATTAGTATTCATTGTCCATAAATCTACACATTCTATATCACAAGTTCAGAGAACTTTGCCACACTGTATCAACATGTTATAGACACTATCAACTTAAGTATTGTTTTCTTCTTACTTTAACAAACTAGAGACCTCTTGAGTCTTGAGATGTCGAAACTTTATATGTGTGGGGATTTGAAAAAGTACCATAAACTTTGGCATTGTTTGTAAAATACAATCACCATCTGTTTATTTTAAGTTATAAAGGATACAAATTGCTAACTTTCATTAACTTTATTTGAAGGGAAACACGTTTATCTTCATTGGTCTTTATAATAAAGGAACCCCATATTCTTAGTGATATTTTTAACTTTATTTTGATGGTTTTTAAACATTAGTCCACAAAAATGATACAGTATAAATATTTTGTAGCTTTAAGAGATTTAATCAAGGAAGAGTGGGATAAGAAGGAATCAAAGTTGGAACATATATTTTCTTTTTTCACAAATTAGTTTGTCTCCCAACATTTAGACTGATGGGATATTCCCATCTTAAATTTCAGAATCTAAAACATTATACAATGTTTTAAAACATTATATAATGTTTTAAAACATTATATAATGTCATTATATCTGATTTTTTTTTGTGGGTGTGTGTGTGTAAAGAACTAATAATCATATCAAAGTCCACAATCAATCTAATATCCAACCAAAAACAACTGAAGTGTTGATAAAGTTCCATGTCTTAATGATCTATAAAGTGCTGTTTATATCAATAAATTATGCCAATTTGCATCAGCATACATTTTAATATAGTTTTAATGTAATATTTATATGAAACTCACTATCAAACACTTAGGAATTGGAATATTGTGTAAAAGTATACGAATCAAATCTTAAAATAAATATAGTTTCTATCTATATCAATATAATAAAACATTAATTTGTCTGAGGTAGTACAAAGTTTAAACTAAAATGTTAGCATAGTTGGCATTATTAATTGTGAACTCATCAAGAAGCTAGTAAACTTTATACCTACTTCATATTTTACGATATTGGATGATGTAAGCAGGAAATAAATAAAAATTATCTTTGCGTTATCTGCTTCGTATTTTCCCTGCGACGACGATCGACTTCATTGTTAAAAAAAAATAGCAATTAGGATATGGGTCGTGATCTAAAATCCCACCAAACAAAATATAAATATCGAACTAAATCAAGTACCTACAACGCATGATAAATCACTTCAACCTAACCTTAGTTAAAAAGGTGTTTAGAGAAAGACAAGAGACTATTTAAACTTTTGGAATGCTTTGTCAAGAAAGTGGGAACATAAGAGATTTGAGATATCTTTTGTGAATCACCCCATTTTAACGTTATATTATAGTACATGCAACTTGAAATGATACTATGAGATAGTTAAGTTAAGTTAAATCTTGAGAAACACTATCATTCGTTTAGAGTAAAGATGTTAGCCGCAATCCAATTCGTTTAGAAGAAAGTTACATATATACTTGACTAACTTAACATATCTATATAACTAGGTTATCCTCTCACAGTACACTTGATTCCATGTATTAAATTTAAACTCCCTTTTTCACACAACTACTATCATTTTTTAGGGTTTATTTAATTACGATTTATACATACAACTAGCTTTATGTATCACTCTATACATACACATTCAAATGAGTTACAATGATTTTGATTAAATTTACCCCAAGTCTTAAGTTCATCGGATGGAGTCATGGAGATTAGTAATCTCAGATTACACTATTAACCCCAAACTAAACTTGGCTTGCAAACAACCTCGGGTAACATGTTACCACTACCAAACCTGAATCAACTTTATTATACAAAAAAAAAAAAAAAAAAAAAAAAACCACAATCAACTGTCTAGAGATTAGTCCAAAGAGCGCCGCGAGAGCCAAAGGCCCAAAGGAAAAGAGAAAAAAGAAGTTAAAAAGACAAAAATGTGCACCAGCCGGGAATCGAACCCGGGTCTGTACCGTGGCAGGGTACTATTCTACCACTAGACCACTGGTGCTTCGTTGGGCAACAAGAAGTAAGAAATCGGAATACTTAACAACAAAATATAAAATACGCATCCCCAGAAAAATAAGCAATTTAAATAAGCGTAACTGGGCCAATTAAGGCCCAATAAAAGCGCAATTCACACGACGTCGTTTCTCTCCCAGCAGCTTCGTATCTTTTGATTAGCCACCAGCCTCACAACAACAAGAGAAACCTGAAATTGCGCAATCGGAGAGATTGAGAAAAAATGTCGTCGTTTTTGAAATCGTTCATCGATCCGAAGAAGAACTTCCTCGCTCGTATGCATATGAAAGCCATATCTACTCGTCTCCGCAGATACGGTCAGATCTCTCTTTCTCTCGATCGATAACCCTAATTTCTGAATCTGAATTTGTTGTTTTTTCAAATGAGGAGGCTAGTTCAGGATTGAATCTGAATCTGAATCTGCTGTTGTTTGTCTTTTGTGATTATGGTATGGAATGATTTTAGGTCTTAGGTACGATGATCTATACGATCAGTATTACAGCATGGACATCAAAGAGGCTATGAACAGATTGCCCAGGGAGGTCGTCGATGCTCGTAACCAGCGTCTCAAGCGTGCCATGGACCTCTCCATGAAGCACGAGTACCTCCCCAAGGATCTTCAGGTATTGTTATTCTTCATTGGTTCTCCGAAGTTGTTAGAGGATTGGATTGAATGTTAGGTAACTCAAGAAATTGAGCTTAAATATTGATTCAGTGTTAGATTATTTTTCTAGGCTACAAGTCTCGCATTGGGTTTTAGATTCAGTTTTGTCTTCTGATAGGCAAAAAAAAATGAAGTGTTTGGAGATTTCATGTTGAAAGTTTTTTGAACCTAGATCATCTTGAATATATTACTTTACAAAATTGTTCTTGTGATAGTGGAGCTGAGATGTTTATAAACTAGTTTATGCATATTTTAGGCTTCTCTGTCTCGTTACTGTGTTTGTGTACTCTGCTTTTGCTACTTGCTAGAGCTTATTTGAGATTTTGCTACTTACTGCTTTCGTTTCCTTGTTACATCTCTTTTAATTTCTTAAAGAGGTGTTTGCATTTATACTATTTATATGATTTAGACAGTGGCTTTGGTTTACTTACAATATTAAGCTACAACAAATGGCATCTGTAAGGCGTTCTTTTAGAGTTTTTTTAAAACTTTTGTATTTGATGTTTACAGGCGATGCAGACCCCATTCCGTGGCTATCTTCAGGACATGCTGGCTCTTGTAAGTCTCTTTTTGATGAAATTATCTCTAAATTATTATCTGTCTCTGGGGTAGGAATAATCAAACAGCCATTTAGTGTCATTTGAGCATCTTCTATTCCTCCTTGCACTTGACTTAACATGCATGCTCGTTTGATATCCATATGCTGCAGACCACCGGAAACAGTGATTAAAACTTTAAGATGCATAACTTTTCATGCTTTACAGGTTGAGAGGGAAAGTAAGGAACGAGAGGCCTTGGGAGCTCTACCACTATACCAGCGCACACTCCCATAAGCATTCTTTTTTCCTCCTTTTCTTGTGGTCAACGCTGCTTCTCTGCATAAATCTCGAAATGGATAGCATTTATCATTTGGTACTCAGTTTTCGAACAAAGCTGTTTCTTACTTGAAAAAGCATAAATCTGTGATAGTTCTCCTAAATGGATATGTTGCTAAGTTACATTTTCCGCTTTTGCTGGCTTGAATAAAATCGAGGACGCAACTCAAGTCTGTCTCAATGATTATTATATTTGTGGTTTGCTTTAATGTTCTATTCTTCCGATTTGTTAAGTGTCACGATTCCATACTCTTAATGATCTGGTTGAACTATGTTGCCCTATACACTTTTTGCATTGACAATTACATGTGAGAAATTAATGAATGAGTTATGGTTTTATTAGGCACCGTTTAAAGCAAGTCGTTGAACGGTCCAAGTCTATGGTATGGGTGTGTTGTCTACTTGTCTAATGTAGCAGTAGTACTGTCATGCACTAGAAAGTGAGATATAGACAAGTTCCTTAGAACACCGTTGGTTTTAGATGATCACCATTCACAAAAATCATCAGTTTTGATTGGCCCATTTTCTAATTCAAACATCTGTAGGTTTGGTACACGTATTATATTATAAGATCGGTCTGTGGCCTACGAACATATTGGAACTAAATTTTCTTACGTGTTGAATTCACACATTATCGATGAGTACACTGTACACCCAAAATCTACTTGCGAGGACCGGCGAGTGTAAGAAGACAGAGAGAGAGAGAGAGAGAGAGAGAGAGAGAGAGAGAGAGAGAGAGAGAGAGAGAGAGAGAGAGAGAGAGAGAGAGAGAGAGATCCAGCTGAGCTTGGACATATCGGAAACTGGGAAATGAAACTTACGATTTCAAAAACAATCCTATTATATATCATCGACAGGATGTGAATCATTCATTTCATATAATAGAGAGATCCATGTTATGTATATATTTTAGTAAAAATGTACAGAAAAGAACATAAGCATGTGAGTGCGTAGAGTGGGACACAAGTCCTTAATAGATTCAGGCGTAGATCTCTTCTTTAGTTACCCATCGCCCTTTCTCCTCCTTTTCTTTTAGCTCACTTTCGTTTACCCACAAATGTTAGAATTATGTCGAGAATAACAAGAGTAGATAAGTCGACACTCGATTTTATCCCCCTAAATATGAGGCTTATTATGAATATTATGGCACCCAAATGTATGATTGATTGAGAATCAATCTATATAACCTAAAACCAATCATGATAGTTGCATCGACGGCGTTGTGTTTATCACATTGGGTGAAGATCGAATTATGTGGATCTTGAAGTAAGTTTGAGATTCAACTTATCCAATACTTTGAAAGCAGGAAGATGTGTTGTAGACAGAACATTCGAGTGGATCATGGATGGTCCATGGAAGTGATCAAAATTAAGGTAACACAACACAAGGTGGATACGTATTACTGACAGTGACAGATGTGATGTATGAAAATGGGTCAGTTACACTTACATATTATTGGTTTTAGAGATTGGTTTATGTGGTTCCTTAATAATTTTTTTTTGTTTTTTGGCTTTTCTAATTATGAATTCATTTGTTTAAACTTGGATGTTTCTTTTTAGACACAAACAAATAATTTACTTCACTGTGTACTTACCTGAGCGTCGACCATTGAAAGTCGGTTGCATGTGATTCATTGACACGGACTGACTTGTCTTTTGTTAATTTGATTTGAGATCAATATTCGTAAATCAAATTTATCTTGGAAAGTTTAGATGTTGTTTGGTTTTACCATCATTAATATTAAATTAACTATCAAAGTTGATGAAATGATCAGCACTTCGTAATTTTTTTCCACTTTGATGATTATTAATTATTAGTGACACGAAGGTGGTGAATTCACACTTATTTAGTTATTTTTAGATAGGAAATATGATATACAAATATTCCGACTTTCCGAGTATCTTAATTAGAGATATAAACAAAAATGTCTTAATTTTTATCAAACAATTAACGTATTTTTGCGTTTTGAACGACGATTCCATAAAAATATAACTAAAATATGATACAACCACAGTCATCACGTAAGCCGTAAGTAACCTATCTAGGACTATTAGACAAACACTCTCGTCGATGAAACATAGATATTTTTTCTTACGCCATAAGAAACGTAGATGCACTTCATTTTGGTAAATACGCATATTTCTTCTAGACATAGATAACGATTCAGCGTGAGAGAGCCAGGCACATTAAGTGTCTGCCACGAGAGTAGTCCAATTTTCAGTAATTCTTGATAATATGAATCCTTTTGACGGCTGGCTTGTCCTTTTCTTTTATGTCTTCTCCGTTACTTTGCTACATTTGTTTTTCATTCTTAATTTTCTATCAACATCTTCTCTACTCTCTCCTGAGTTAACTATATCTACAATTTTTTAAAAATCAAATAAAATGATTTTCATATATGTACAGGTGAACTGATTCTGAAGTAAAAGATGTTACTTAAACAAATCATATAAAGTAACTATAAAAAAAAAGTTGATGTTTTAACTATTAAACACATGCAAAAATTATCTAAAACGGACTATATGACATTGTCGCTGCCCGTTAGCTAGCACCACAAATCAAAACTGTGATTTCATGTGTCGCATTAAATAGTGTGGCTACTAAGCTAAATAAGTATTAGTTTTGCAAATCAAGAAACGATAGTTAAATGTCGTGTAGTAAAAGTTGGTCCACTTTCCCATGTATGCATGTATGTCTAACATCTTTTTATAGTAATTTCTTATTATATCTCTAGCTATTTCCTATTTGCTTTGGATCCACGAGTAACATCAAGCCAAAGTTACATGGCTATGTGGCCCCGGTTTATGGCTGAAAATCATAAAATTTGTGTGATCAACTCGTAGAGAATACATCCATCTTATATTTTAGACTACTTAACTCATACACACACAAGCTAAGTTTGTGTATACAATTCTTCTTTCCTCTTATATTTTTTCGGTTTAGATATACTATAGTGGTGACATGGCAGTATTGACCACTAGAGACCATCAACTCCAGTCATAAATTTTAAACATGGTTGTTGCTTAATGGAACATGCCAGTGCCAGCAACAATTTATCCCAGAAAACATATTAGTATAAACAAATGCATGTTAAAAAAAGAAAGAAGATATAAGATATATCTATAATATGATACACAGTGCATGTGAATGTATTTATAAAAACGCACGCAATATGTTTTTAGTACAATAATTTGTGCAATAAAAGCACCGCTAAGAGAGTCGGTGGCCTTTCTTGCAGCGATCCATTAATTCTGACGCTGCAGACATAATTCGATTATTCTTCAATTTTCTTTTAATATCATTCCGCTCTACGTATTTATATATGTTTGTGGATCAAATTTTGCAATTGACGACGAGCGAAGGATAAATCCTTTTCAGAATATCGTTGACTACGACTTAGTTACTCATTTTTTGGGTACAATTTTCTCATAATCTTGTAATTTAATAAAGATAACATATACCTTCTCTTCTCACTTTGAATTGTATATACATGCATTTAGTCCTCATGCTATACAAGCCTACAAGTCCGGCCAAAGTTTTTGATAAATATCCTGTACATTACAACGAAGAAGTCGATTTTCATTATCTTCTAATAATATAGTGATGGTTGCATATAGTGGTATATATTTTCCAAAATCCAATATGCTTAGATATTTGTGAACTGTGATTATGTTGATCATGTTCATCATATGGTTTTGTTTAGTTTGGTTCAAGAATATCGATGATTATTGACCCGACAAATGTGCAGACTAAATCTAAGAAAGCACATGATAAAAAAATAAAGGTTGGAAAAAGACTACTTAAAATTTGGATCGGAGAGCTAGGGCCATTATTTGTTAAAATTATTTAAGTAAAAAAAAGATTAAGGTAAAAAAAAAGAGTCCGCATGGTTTACACTTTACACTTGAGATTTTTGGCGCTCATGTGATGCGTTTAACGACACTAACAATTAAATTCCAACTGCGGTTGAAAAGTTACCGACCAAACCCATGAAAAAACTTGAGCCATATTCCTTGCTATGGATTTGGCACACAGATCAAGCTATTGAAGCAACTGCTTCGTTGATTCGGACTTATTTTTTAAAAATAATAATCTATTATTCGTTATGTGTATGTGATATGATAACTCAGAACATAAGCAACTTTATCTTGTGTGGCGATGCGAGAACCAATGTGAAAAAGGCATGTGAGAGACCACATTGTCCCACAGCTTTTGTCCTCTTCATTCCCGCAATTATATTACCATTACTCACATAATTATCATTTTCCATATCGCAGTTAGATCTGTAACACCCTCATAGTTGTTCCTCTTTAATCTATTTTTGGGTTATGTAACAAAAAGAAAAATTCAATTACAATTATATGATGAAATCACGATTTTTTAGATTAGCGATCATATTTCCTTTGCAATGCTAGAATTAAGATGAAATCTTGTTCATTGGCGATAATTATTCAATCAAACAAAAAAATCGACAGTGTTATTTAACTAGTCAAACCTTCTAAGAAAAAAGTAACCCATTTCCAAGGAACGATGAATATAAAAACAGGACCAATGTTGTTCCGACACAAGTCTCTAGTGGCAAAGCCGTAGTTTAAATATAGACAAGGGGCTTTTTGTTGCAAAACGTTGCATATAAGAGCACTCTCCTCCTCGTTCTCTTCCACTCCCACTAAACATTCCTTCTCTCGCTCACTCTCCTTACAGCTTTTAATTTGGTTAAAAGTTTATATATAACATTATTGGGGTAGAAAATTTTCAAAAGAAATGAAAGAGACGAGAGTGATAGTGCTTCTTCTAATTCACTCATTCTTCTACGTTGCCTTTTGCTTCAAAGATGGTAAGTCCTTCATTAATTCTTCATTTTTATACAAAATCTTGCATTCTTGTATTTTCTATATATACTAGGCTATTCTTCAAATATCTTTTAAGATACATATATACAACTTAAGTTCCAAAAACAAATCTAGTATCACAGAAATCCATTTCTCGAAAATTTGTACAGTTTGATTCATACTAGCGTTTGTCAAAATAATTTAATTGATATTGCACACAAATCATGAAAAATGATGATCTACGTAGCTTGAAGAACATGTTGAATGCTTTGGCGAAACAGATCTGTAAATGCACATGGTGTTTTGTCAATAAATGCATCATTCAATTACTCTCACCTTCCCATCAGTAACATGTTCTTACTTTTTTTATATAATAATATTAGTATTTTCATACCCCAGCTTTCTACTGAATTGTTATACACTCAGTTGTTTAATCATAGATGTAACTTCTAAGATAACAAATCAATTATTCATTAAAACATTCCCATGTTTAACAAAAACCGAAAATGTGTTTAACTAGAATCATTGTTAATCTTCCTACCAAAAATTGAATCATTGTTGTTTATCGTAACGACCCTTACGTAATAAAATACAATCCAAGTTGATCAATATATTAATCAGAATAGAATTACAAAAATAAAAAAATTTCACAAATCATAATTTAAAAACCAAATCTCACAACAGAACCCTAACAGTTTTGTTTTTGTTTTTGTTAATAACAAAACAGGACTACTACCAAACGGTGACTTCGAACTAGGTCCACGACACTCGGACATGAAAGGAACACAAGTGATCAACAAAGCAGCAATCCCAAACTGGGAACTGTCGGGGTTCGTCGAGTACATTCCCTCAGGACAAAAACAAGGAGACATGATCCTTGTCGTGCCTAAAGGCGCATTCGCAGTGCGTCTAGGAAACGAAGCCTCAATCAAACAAAAAATCAGCGTCAAAAAAGGGTCTTACTATTCGATCACGTTCAGTGCTGCTCGAACATGCGCACAAGACGAGCGGTTAAACGTTTCCGTGGCTCCTCACCATGCAGTAATGCCGATCCAAACCGTGTATAGTAGCTCGGGTTGGGATTTATATTCGTGGGCTTTTAAGGCCCAAAGTGACTACGCAGATATAGTGATACATAATCCAGGTGTTGAGGAAGATCCTGCTTGTGGACCTCTCATTGATGGTGTTGCTATGAGGGCCCTTTTCCCTCCTCGTCCCACCAATAGTGAGTTTGTTTTTTTGGGGGTCTGATTTTGATGAAAAATATACTTATGGGTCAAATACGGAAATATCTAAAACTTGTGGGGTTTTATTACAGAGAACATACTAAAGAACGGAGGATTCGAAGAAGGTCCATGGGTTTTACCAAACACAACCTCTGGTGTTCTGATCCCACCAAACTCCATCGACGACCACTCTCCTTTACCTGGTTGGATGGTCGAGTCTCTTAAAGCAGTCAAATACATCGACTCAGATCATTTCTCCGTTCCTCAAGGCCGTCGTGCCGTCGAACTCGTCGCTGGTAAAGAGAGCGCTGTTGCACAAGTTGTCCGCACTATCCCCGGGAAAACGTACGTACTCTCCTTCGCTGTCGGAGACGCAAGCAATGCATGTGCTGGATCTATGATCGTCGAAGCTTTCGCAGGGAAAGACACCATCAAAGTCCCTTACGAATCTAAGGGGAAAGGAGGATTCAGGAGAGCTTCGCTGAGATTCGTAGCTGTCTCGGTTCGGACTAGAGTTATGTTCTACAGTACGTTTTACGCCATGAGAAACGATGATTTCTCGAGCTTGTGTGGTCCGGTGATCGACGACGTTAAGCTTCTCAGTGCTCGGAGGCCGTGAGCTTGTTGCGGCGGCGAGTTATACACAAGAAAATGAGTGACGACACAGTGTCGTCGACACTGTGTTTTTCTTTTATGTTGTTGTTTAATGGATAATGGTGGTCACTCTAGTTGAGCAGGAGGGTTCGGCGGAGCAGTGGCGTTCGTATGCGATTGTTTTGCTCGGAATATAAAGTTTATGATTTTAAGTTTGTTCATTAACTTATATGTTAATGTTAATACTCGAGTTACTCTGGTCAATCTTACTATTGAATTTTTATGAAGATAAAAACGAACCATTGATTTGTGAATAGCGAAACAGAAAACATTCTGCAAAGAATACTAATGAAATTAATCAAGAAAACCATACGAACCCCAAATATGTTTTGGTCCTGTGTGTTTAAACATGTTACCAGTACTCTCCACAAGAGCAAACACCATCTTTCATATGGTGATATCTCTTTGCATCTCGAGAAATCAACACTCTCCCAACTATTGTCGACATCAACTTCAGTGCGTTATGGCAATCAACGCAAGCACGCAAATTTTTCAGGACTCGTATTTCAGATCGCACAGGAGTGTTGAGAAACTTCCAGACGAAAGCGAGCCTCTCGTGATGATTAAAAAGGTTTTCGGCTTTGCTCTCTTGGTCCACGTCGTGCAATGCAATTTTATACTCGGGTACATAACCACTTTCTACCATATGCTCATGTAAACTCTTCAACGCCATATAGTATTCTCTGTTCTCTAGACGAGAAATATCTCCAGCTGCCATAGGTCCAATTCCAAGCTTTGGCTCTTTCGCCATTCTCTGTAACCTTTCTTTTATCAAGTCTGATGATTTGACCGGTACAAGACCCGCCCCTGACTCTCTGTTCAATCTACTTGCATCAAGCTGCTCAACCATATCTTGACACCGGTCGCCAAGCATTACATCCCCGTGAACCCTTGATAGATTCATCAGTGTTTCCCACAAATCGACATGTGGTTCCATCGATTCAACAAAACTCAAGGCTTCATCTAAATAACCAGGTGCCGCCAACATGTTAACAAGACTCACGTAATGTTCCATAGAAGGGATAATTCCATACTCTTTGATCATCGACTCAAAGTGCAACAGTCCCTCGTTAATATCACCAACAAAACCACACGCAAAGAAGATCTCTTTGAATATCTCACCATCGGGTCTGTTCCCTTCTTCTTTAAAACGAGTGAACATATCAACGGCATCTTCCCCTAGCCCATTCTTTGCAAAACACCTAATAATAGCACACCAAGTTTCTAAGCTTCTCACAGGCATACTATTGAAAACGGTTAATGCATCTTCCACAGAGCCACAACCAGAGTACATTTCTATTATCAAGTTGTAGGCCCTGATATCTGAAATCCCAACGGAAGAAGTGATAAACTCATGAACAACTTTGGCTTCTTGTAAAGCTTGTGCATCCCCACAAAGCTCTGCTATCCACAAAAGTCTGGGTAAATCCACAAAATAACCCTCATTTCTCCATGATTGAATGATATCAAGCGCAGTTTTCACATTCCCTTCTCTGCAAATCGCATCCAATTCTTCCAACGAGTTATGACCACTATAATCTTGCTGAAAATGATTACTACCACTACCAGCATTCTCTTGTAGAAGAACACCACTGCCAGTACCATACGAAGAGCAACTACTTTGCCAATGTTGTTGTCTCTGGTTAAAAGTTTCACTACTTTCCCCATAACTCCTATTCTGGTTCTGATTGTATCCGTTGGAACAGTTTTGATAAACCCTACTCGGATTCTGCCCAGAAACAGGGCAAGTTTCTGGGTTTAAGCTCTGCTCATATGAATTCTGGTGAAACCCAACGTTAAACCCATTTACATCGCCGCCAATGTGATGTGAAGAATTGCCCATCGGATATCCGTAATTAGGGTTTCCAAAACCCAATTTTTGAGCAGATGTGCTCAGATTTCTCAACAGAGGATGGAGACATCTCAGAGAATCATATGAAAAACAAGAAGAAGAAGAAGAAGAAGAAGAATAGCGTAGCTTACGGGTAGAGCCGAGAAGCGAAACTCTCGTCAACGTGTATATCATTGGCGTGGAGAGAGGCTGCTGACTGTCGCCGGGGAACGAACCGGATGCAGAATCGATCCGGTTCGAGCAGAAAAGGACTCAACTTTATTCCCTCGAATTCGTAATAAATGCCAAAGCTTGCTCTGTTTTTTTTTTTTTTTCTTCATTGAAAGGGTGAAGTAAACTACCAATAGTACTCGTATTATTACTGTCAAGTTTTGTTAAATTGTATGACCGGAACAGAGAGATTTAGAAAATTAGGTTTATACTTTACATGTAAGTTTCGGAATCATACTTTCAAATCACTTTCGTGGTTTGGGAATCATACTTTGAGATCACCTCCAACCTAGTATTCACAAAGTTTACAGTAACAATTGTTAACAGTAAAAAATAATTTGTACAAAATGTATCTCAATAAAAAATAACCAGGATATTATAAGTTAGATATTCAATTTAGTCATCAAGTGCGAAGATTATATCTATGTGTACATTGAAATGAAATTGCAGGTTCATAATTTGTTTTCTTGTTTACTGCCAGCCGCCAGTTGTTACCAGGGTGGCGTCAACTTTCAGTTTCATATTTGATGCTAAGATAGTAAGATGTCATATTGCAAGCAAGTAACCAAAACAAGAAGAAAAGACAGCTCATGGCTTGTGTAATAACAACATCCTTGTCATTCATCACAAAGATATGGTTCTTACTTTCCAAGTTCTTGTATCGACTAATCACTTTTCATGACCATTGAAACATTAGGCATATTTCTGAGTAACAAATCAAGTATTGCCAGGTTGCTTTTGAAAGATAGTCTGCTTGGTGATTAGAAACTCGTTTTTATTATATGCGGAGGCCACTTACTTAAGAAAACATGCAAAACATATTGCCAAATGATACATACCTTGGTGAAATTAATAAATTCGGTTTTGGAGTTTCATACTGCCATGTCAAAAACTAGCTTTCCTGGAGAGATCTGAAGAGTGACCTTGGAGAATTCCACAATGCACATGCGACTAACTAAGCAAGAAAGCAGGCATGTGTTCCCTTTCTTCTCGATAAATCCCATGAAAACAAGTCATGAGAACAAATCAGAATAAGGAATCATTCAACATCAATTCACGACATATTTTCTGGATGAGCACAGCATATACAATTCTTCCAAACGTTACTCCAAAATTTAAACTTACCTTTTAACCAGGCACAACGCTGATTTCCAGAAAGAATGAGTGTCATGGACTATGCCTTTCGAAAAGAACACCGAAAACAGAACCTATGTAACTGGAACACCAGTTTGTTCTAAATCTATATATCAGAATTACTTACAAAGCTAGTAAAAAATTAAAAATCGTATGATCTACAACATGCAGTTCTGATGAAGTAACAAGAGCAGACACAATACCACAAAGAGAGCACTGCAAAATATAACGAGTGAACTGTAAAGTGTAAAGAGAAATGAGAAACTATTCGATCTCGACATGTTATCAGCAAAATTACCAACCAGAGTGTAAAACATATCTAAGAAACCTGCTTAAAGCATAGCTTTCAAGCCCTGCGGACAAAGCGACTCCAGGACACCTGAAACAAGCCCCAATATCAAGACAGCAAGATAATAACAGCATAAATAGTCAGTTATGTTTTGAGGATGGATTACACCATTCAGATGGGCACGGGTGAAGTTGTAAACCCCAGCATCAGAGTTAACCTCTAGAAGCAAGAGATCTGTCTGCATGCCCCCAACAAGGCAACACTGTTCCTGAAAAATGCAGGGGGGAATCAATAATGTCCAGAGGGATGACAAGGAAACTCACACCTTTATGCAACACATTTCATAGAGCTACATGTAGGAGCACTCAACAGATCAGACATTCTGACTTCATATTGCACTGAAGCAAAATCCACATAATACTGTTTCTGATACTATTGACCCATCTTAACACAAAAGTGTGCCAAGTCAACACGGAACGAGTAACATAAAATCAAAGTAAAAATAAATATTACAGAACTTATATACAGAAGACAATACCATATGGACAGCCCTTCAAAATATGACATCTCAGAGTATGAATACATGAATTTTGCTTTAACTTCCTTCAGGAATTACAATAAAGGAAAATAACGGAAATCTGACAAAGCAATAGAAATGAACCTCGGAAATTTTCATTCTAATGAGAGTTTTCATACATACATGTATTCTGCTGTCTATACACTTAAGAGTATAAAATCCACTGGAAAAGAACAATATATGACAGTTGATTCCACATTGCAGGAAAGTATGTCCAAAACACGTAGATCAGACTTGACCATAAGAATCAAAAAGAAAAAAATGAATTCTGATTGATACTAACAAAATTGACTGCGGGTACCAGTAGATATCAAGTTTCTTACCTCCATCAAATGTTCATCATCTGATATATTAAGAGAAAGACGAAGATCAGTTAATGACGCTTCTTGCTCCCAACTTAGGGGACCAGAAGAAAATAATTCCCCCAAAGTACTGCGGTAGGTATATAGTTCAGACCTACAGGACCTTCTTGCTCCATCACGAGCTGATGAATGTTCCCTCCTTGCTTCTTCCTCGAGGCCACAAGAAGATTCAGCATCGCTGCTACATGAGTCTGATGGGTGACTAGAGTCATCTAGCATACAAGGTGGCATATTACTCTCATCATAACTAGTAGCACTACAACTACCAACTGAGCAAGCATCACTATCAGAACAACCATCAGCGACTAAGCTTCCTGCACGAACACTCTCACTAAACCCTTTTGATCTTACTCTGACGATTTGACAGCAACCAGTTTTGTGGTTGTCAAAGGAAGCTTGCACGTGAGATTTACCACATCTATTTTCAGGCCGGCAAGCAAAAGCATCTACCTTTTGCGCAGAAAATCGGTGCTTCTGTCCCTCTTTTTCCAATGAACGTATCTTCTTAGGGTTTCCTGTGCATGATTCAGCACATTCAGACCAGTTGTAGGGTGACGGCCTCTTTAGTACTCTAGCAGAGACAACACTTGGCTCATGGAGGAGTTTGCTGTTCGTATGGGGCTGTAGCTTCTGATGTACGTCTGATCCAGTCAGTGTGGATGACTTCACAGAACCTGATATCTGAGAAAATAAAAAACAGAGCCCGTTAGTCAACGTGTTCATTAGCATAATAGTTAAAAATTATTCCAAACAAACAATATCGTAAAGGGACTATGCAAATTGCCATCTCCAACCAGACCCAAAAAATTTTAGAAATGGAAGAGGGAACATAGCATCCGCGAATCCGCCTAGAGTCAGATGACTAAGCTGGTGGAAATCTAATGAAGCAAAAAAGACCTTAGCAAGGGTACATTAGCTTTGAAAGTGAAAGCAAAACATAGGAATAAACAAAATTACCTTTCCAATAGCAACCCATGTCTCATCTTGCCACGACTGTCGGACCCTGAGGTTAACTTGATGAAATGTAAATTCGGCTGGAGTCCCAAGTAACCGAACCAAATAGTAGTTTCCACATAACACCTCTCGAACAGTGGCAGCTTTCCAGGAATGGTTATCAAGAACTTCCACCAGTTCACCAGTCTCCCATCTGTGAACATCAACATGTGGAGGACAGGGCCTAATGATCTTCCTGGGAACTCTCACCGTCACAGACTCCTCGTGTTCAAGTTGAAAAGAGCAATATCTAACATTGTAGGTATGTCCATTACCCGAAATAATCTCAGCACAACGCCACGCACCATAAGGTGCTTCTTTGTTTGTAAACACCTCAACTCGACTTCCTTTTCTG
The DNA here is from genome assembly GCF_030686135.1 of Camelina sativa. Taxonomy (NCBI): domain Eukaryota; kingdom Viridiplantae; phylum Streptophyta; class Magnoliopsida; order Brassicales; family Brassicaceae; genus Camelina; species Camelina sativa. The sequence goes on from NC_141889.1 coordinate 3,589,462, forward strand.
AATCTCATGATTGGTTCCACTCAGTCGTCTCAATAATACCTGCAACAAGAACAGAACAACTCCATATATTAGCGCTGCTATCTCAGACTAACAAACAACAAAAACAGAAGATACAATCTTAAAAGACATATTTCAAATAAACTCCGCTAAAAACAGATTGCTTGATGTATTAATTCATAAACTCAGGAACACAGATCGTAAGAAGCTTCAACAAAATCAATAAAAATTAGTCGTAAAGAACAAAAATAAAACGCGATCTTTCAGAAGAGATACAATCTAAGCAAGATTAATCCAAAATTTACTTCAAAACATATAACAAAAAAACCAAAAATTCAAAAAACCAGCGATCCAGTTTTTTTTTTTTTTTTTTTTTGGGAAGATCAAAGGATGAACAGTAGCGACATTGAAACAATCAACCATGAAAAGAAAAAAAAAAAAATTGAACAAAGAGATTACCTTCTGTAATGTCTGAATGAGAATTTGATCGCTGGAAGCTTTCGAATTTTCTTTCTTGATTGAATTCTCAGAGATCGTGATCGAAACAAATTGGAAGAGAAATTGGGGATTAGGGTTTCGGGTAATGGAGATATGTGGAAACAAATTTGGGCGTTAAGAAATTTATATATTTCGTTTTTTTTTTTTAATAAATAAAAATTGTTTTAATTTAATTTTGTGACGTGGGATTTAAGTTAAAATCTTTTGAACCCGAAATAGTGAGACAACCCATAATCTTAATGACGGTTCGATTTGTAAAGATTAATGTTTTTTTTTCTTCTCTGCTTTTAATTCGCTTGCTTAGAGCGTGGACACGCGCGTTGATTGTAATTTTAAAGCTTTGATAATACAGATACGTCCCTTAATTTTTATAAGCTTCAACGAATTAATTTCTAATTTACAGTTATTTTCATTCTGCACAAATTGATATATGTATAGTAGTGCACTCAAGTCTATCTCCTTTGGTTACGCAATTAATATATTTGTCCACCTTATGGAATTTTTACAATATAACACTATTATCAAAAGCTATTTTGTAGCCTTTAATTCTAATTGATTAAAATTATCTGAAACCAAGGGAAACCCCTGATTCGTCTAATCCCTTGAATACAAAAATGTCAACATGCAGGGGTTTTTTTTGTTTGTTTGCTGGATGTGTGCTTAGACATTAGTTGTTTGGTCAATAATTAGGTAGTAGTATTAATTATCTTCGATATATAAAGAAACTACATAGAAAGACGTTGTTAAGCTGTGGTGGTTTAGTTTGAAAGTTCAACCCACCATCGGAGTCTTCTATTCTAGTTTTTTAGTTTGAAACTTGGTAAAAGCTATGTTTACAAAATATGAGTCTTTATTATTTCATTCTGTTTTGTTCTATTTTTTTGGTTGTATTTGTCGTCAATAATGATCAGCTTGGATTATAAGACTTTCACTTGATAGAGTCATACATTTGTTTGTTTTAACGACGGAAAACAAAAGTATTTATTATATTAGAAAATGTATATTGGAAGGGAAAGTGTAAACAAGCTTTTCAAGTGGGGTAACGTGTTTGGGAATATCCGCATTAGGAGGTTATCGACGACGTAAACATTCTCCTCATCCCTCTCTCTTTTATAAGTTGCTTAAAAATAATTTCAAAGTTACATAATTTTTAAAATATTATTTTAATTTGTTCATAATATAATCTAAACAATGATAAATGTAAAGAGACGTGAGTAAGAGTACAACACCAAACTCGTACCTTAAAGCCATCATATTCTCTTTTTCTTGAGTTCGTTAAAAAGAAAGAATACAAAGTCTGCGAACTTGAAATGGCTCATGAATGAGAAATTTGTAACCAATTGTTTTTCTGTTCTTACTTACTTTTTGGAGTATTTTAAAAATTTATGTTGTATAAAGCCTTTGGTTTGGGAATAATATCAACCAAATTCGAACCTAACAAATATTTCAATAATTTGAAGACTATTATAAAGTACATTGATTTTTGCCCGAGTGTTTTCTATTTTTATTTCACCTAAACATTAGTTGTCCACTTCTTATATCCTAAAGATGTTCATACAAAAATAACAATTTTATGGTTGAGCTAGTTTTAGAAGATCTATCTACTATAGAGATAGATGGCAAAAGTTAGACTCGTCTATATTGAGTGTAGCATTGGATAATAGCAGATGAAAAGTCAATGTATTAATTAACTAAAGTATAATTCCTATGTCAAAGGGCTAATTACTACAAGTACAACTCGTTTGGTATAAAATAAGTAAATAACTACGACAACTCGTTTGGTATGGATTTAGCTAAGTCGGATTCGGGTGTACATACTGCCGGGTAACCCCGTATTGAAATTGTCAAGTCTTTGCAAAGGTAAAAGACAAATGATCTGAAAGATAGTTACATAATATTTCAGACAAATGATCTGAAAGATAGTTACATAATATTTTCTGTTCGGCCATCGAATATCATACAGTGTTCCACTGATAAATCAAACTGGTCAATGAGGTCAAAATCAGAGAACCATGCTAAACCGGTTTACCATGGTCCTTACAAAATCAATGTGCATGTAGGTGCAAAAATAAAACACTCGGTGAGTTCATATATATCTCTATAGCTACCATTTCCACTTTTGATCTATTACTACAACATTTTAGAACTACGAATAAGAGACCTAAACTGCAACCTTTACCTCTAAATTCATCTCCAATCCAATAATTCCAACCATACTATAAATCTCATCAGATTTCGGGTGAGACTTATCCCCTGAAGAGAAACCTTGCATCGTTAAAGACCCTTCAGTGTCACCAACATCGATCCAACTGAATCCAGCTTCTTTGCTTACATTTTTCTTCCTCATCGTTCTCCTAATCTCTGCAGCTTTATCCCACTGTTCTTTCTCTGCATAAATGTTATACATCTGAACGTAAGAACCCGACAATTCCGGTTTCAGCTCCATTGCAAGCTCAGCCACTTTTGCTCCCATTGTAACATTCCCGTGCAGCCTACAAGACCCGAGCATGCTCTGCAACATCGACTCCCCTGGTCCTCCAGGAACCTCACTCATAAGCTCCTCTGCTTCTTTTAATCTCCCAGCTCGGCCAAGCAAATCAACCATACATGAGTAATGCTCATGACACGGCTCAAGATTGTAGTCTTGGATCATCATGTTGAAAATCTCATAGCCTTTGTCTACCATACCTTTTCTATTACAAGCTGTTAACACGGAGAGAAAAGTGACTAGGTCTGGTGCTACATTTTCTTTTCTCATCTGGTGGAACAAGTTCATCACGGAATCAAAATCACCGTGGCTTGAATAGGCTGATATTATCGATGTCCAAACAAATTGGTTCCTCTGAGACATCTCGGTAAAGACTTTCTCAGATTCATTGATGTTCCCACGCTTCGCGTACATATCAAGAAGCGCGCTTGACACAACAGGACAACTATTTAAACCCAGTTTCAGTAAATGAGCATGGCAACGCTGACCGTGCTTTACAGATATATCCTCTGCAAAAGCTATTGCATTCAAGACACTCCCGAAAGTGTATTCATTTGGCATTGTTTCAGCTGCTGCTAATAAGAACATCTTGAGAGCTTCATGTGAGAATCCATTTTGGGCAAATCCAGATATCATAGCATTCCAGGAAATAATCTCCCGAAAAGTTATATCATCAAAAGCCTTCTTGGCATCTTCCAAAGCATCAAACTTGGCATACATGGTGATGAAACTGTTGCCTACAGATGGTTCTGAAACAAAACCAGTCTTGATGCATAGCCCATGAATATTAAGCCCGTCTTTGATTTGCTCATTGCACTTCAAGGCATTGATCAATCCAACAAATGTGACCTCGTTTGGGTAAACTCCATCTAACCGCATCTTATGAAAGGTGGACACAGCATCATCTTTATTCGCGGAAATCATCGTTGTCCAAGAGACAACATTACGCTCAGTCATTTGGTAAAACACTGATTCCACAGCTTCTAAAACCCCACACATAGAGTACCTTGACATCAAAATATTACCAACTTCCACAAGTGTTTCATAACCTCTTTTTATGCACGAACCATGGATTTGCCTTGCCAGCTTCAGGTCAGTTTCGTGACAACAAGTTGTAATCACGCTAGTAAAAGACACATGATCAAGCTCCACACCTTCTCGCATCATGTCCTTAAAGACAGTCACTGCTTCAACCCCAAAATTGCCTCCTTGAGAAAGTCCTGACAACAAAGAGTTCCATGAAATCATATCCTTAAGTGGCATTTCATCAAAAACTCTCCGAGCTCCTCTGAAACTCCCAGACCGCGAATACATTGTAATAAACGAATTCCCAACAACAAGATCAGACTCCAATCCAGATCTCACCACAGTAGATTGCAACTGCAACCCTAAACGAAACCCTTCAGAGCCCACACAGTAGCTAAGAGCCGTGGAATAAGTGAATGCATCGAAAACAACTCCATTTGATTTCATCCTAACAACAAAATTCAGAGCAACGTGATTGTCATCAAACCCAGAGAGTATAGTGTTCCAAGAAACAACATCACGGTCAACTAGATTCTCAAATATGCACAACGCATTGTCAAATCTACCAGCTTTACGGTACATACTCATTAAAGCGTTTGGAACACAGACAAAGGAAGTAAACCCAGAAGTTGTGGAGAACCCGTGGATTTGACAACCGCGTTTCAAGTCTCCACGACATGCTTTAAGCGCAAGACATACAGTGACCTCGTCCATAACATTGCGACCACGAAAACCCAGCTGGAAATTTTCCTTGAAGATCGCGAGGGCTTGTGCCGGAGAGTTTCTCCGTAAGGAATCACTGATTGTAAGGTTAATGGAAGTTGTCGCATTTCTTTGGGAACTTCCATCGAACACCTTGTGGGCAATTCTATAAGGAGAGTAAAATTTGTGAAAAAGTAACGATTTTGAGCGATTACAGTGTAGATAACTCAGAAGGGTCATGAGACGCAAGCAAAACTAGTTGGATCCTTGTTTTAACTACCACTGAAGTTAATAGTATCGGAGAAGAAGAGAGGTTATAGCAACGGTGATGAACAGAGAGACTTTCAGAGCAAAAAGAATGGTTAGAGGGCAAACATGTAAATAACGACTGAGTTAGAGGGCAATACGGGGAAGCTGGAGTTTGTTCTTTTTAAAGCATCCGCTAGGTTTTTTTTTGGTCTCCCAGCTCAGTCAGTCATTATCATCCTGTGGTTCTCCGTGCGTATTTCTCAGGTAAAAACCCTAGCGATTCACGCCCTGAGTCGTCTTCGTTGCTCTTCGTATTTCTCCGATTTCGCAGTCTCTAGCTGGAATTTTGATGTCAAAAGTATACGTTTCTCTAATGTGTTCTTTAGAATTTGCACCTTTCTTCACTGATATGATCGTTTTTAGTGTATTCGAGATGGCTTACTAGTTTCTTTGTCTTGAAACGTTAAGGTCTGTGTTAGTTCTGAGTAGTTGTGGTCATGGGTTTGTTGTAGAACTTGTAATTTTGGATGGATTGGTTGACGAATTATTATCTATGTGCACATTGTTGAGCTCATGAAAATCTCGTTTCTGCAACGGCATTGTCATTAGTTGATGGGCTTAAAAGTTTTTATAACTTTCCGGTCATTAGGCACGGACTTTAGAGTTGGTTTTGCTGATTTGCGGCCAGTAATGTCTTGTTGTGTGGGTTTTAGTTTTATCAGTGCTATAATTGTGTGGCCAAATGATCTTTCTTCTGCGGGTTTCGTTAAGCAGTATTCTTCATGACTATATGATATTCTGAGTCTCTTTTGTGTGTGTGTGTGTGTGTGTTTCTTCAGGTCATAACTTCATAAAGCTTGAGAAACTCCAAACACATGGCAAAAAAGAAGAATCCACAAGTTTTTATGGATGTATCCATTGATGGCGATCCAGCTGAGACTATGGTTTTTGAGGTACCATAGTTTTTGGCTATATTAATGTTCACTTTCTTGTATTTTCCCTGATTAGACAAAAGTGTTGATGATGTAAACTTTGTTTCTTTAGCTTTTCCCTGAAGTCGCTCCCCAAACATCCGAGAATTTCCGTGCACTATGCACAGGTTTGTTTTCTGTCCGGTTAAGCTTGTTGCTTCTGTGCAGCATATAAATTTGACTGTTGGTTCTCTTTCTCCTTGACACTTATTCCCCTTTTATAATAACTATATAGGGGAGAAAGGCATTGGACCCAGAAGTGGAAAACCTCTGCATTACAAAGGATCCTTTTTCCATAGAATACTGAAAGGTTCCTCAGCACAGGTTTCTATCTGCATTTCTCAATTATTGATATGACGTTTCAGTCTTGTACTTTTGGTTTCTTTCTCAACACTGGTTGGATGCTCGTCTTTTAGTTCGTTGCTGTTCTCTATGCTGTAGGATACAGGTCTGATCGCCACACCTGCTTTTCATGTGATATAGTTTTAAGGTTGTACTACTAGTTGTTTATGCTCAAACGTTAGGCCTCTCATGCAAAGAGTACAGTTTATGTACAAATGAATTCACGGTTGCTACTAGTCTAACAACCTCTTTTGACCTTTTTTCAGGCTGGTGACTTTGTAAATCGAGATGGTATGTACACTGACTGTTCAGTTTAGCTTCTGACATATATCAAATACAGCCATCAGCTACATTTATTGATCTTCTATCTATGGCACACAGTTTGTGGCTTATTAACTATGCTGGCAAAACTAAATTTCATTCATGTAAACATACCATTACTGTGATAACCTATTGGGCGCATGGAACTGCATTCATTAGACTCCTGTGGAGGTTCTCGAGTTCATTAGATAGTACCCAATAGGTTATGCAGTGAACATTAGAAAGTTCATTATCCTCTGACAGACTTGTATATTTTATCCACTTTCCAGGTACTGCTGGGGAAAGCATATATGCCGGAAAATTTCCAGGTTGGTTACCATTGCGCTCTTTATCAGCAATCTCTTTTCAATTCCCCCATCAATATTTAAGAGGCTAGAAAGTGTATTTTCGTGGGTGTGATATCTCATTTCTTAATATTTTAACAAACAGTATTTCATTTTGGAGGCATTGCTTTATTGATTAAGATCACATCTTTTACTTGTTCTTCGAAATATGTTATTGAGTAGCAAAATCAATTTCTGATGTTGTCAGATGAATCACCAAAACTAAGGCATGACGAGGCTGGTCTTTTATCAATGTCTGTTGCTGATCGTGACAAGTTCGGATCACACTTTCATATAACCTTCAGGCCAAATCAGCAGCTTGATAGGTTTCCTTCTCGTTGTTACTTTCTGATTTCCAATATTGTGGACTTTTCTTTTGGGCATTGCGTTATTTCTGACTGTTTTATATTTTGAGCAGAAATAATGTTGTTTTTGGAAAGCTTATTCAAGGGAAAGAGATATTAAGAAAAATTGAACGTGCGGGTGATGAGGAAGGTAAACCTACTGTCAGTGTGAAGATAATCCGTTGTGGAGAAAATTCTGGTGGTACGGATATACTACTATTGGTTACTGCTACATATGTCATGATTTCACAATCATAACCTATACACGTCATTGCATGATATGTCCATACAGATAAGAAGAATGATAGTGATGGTCGGAAAAAGGGAAAGCACAAGAAATCTTCACGAGAGAGAAGGAAGAAGAGGCGAAGACACTCTTTATCTGAGTCAGAGAGCTCTTCAGATTCTGAGACGGATTCCTCAGAATCTGATAGTGAGTCAGATTCAGATTTGTCTACATCTTCCGACCTTAGTTCTTCGAGCCATGAAAGACAGAAGAAGAGAAGAAGTTCTAAGAAAGATAAACACAGGCGGTCTAAAAGAAGAGATAAGCGCCATGAGAAAAAGCGAAGGATTAAGAGATCGAAACGCAAATCAAGAAGGTAGAAGTCTTGTACACTTCACTTGTTTATAGCCATAGTATCTGTGTCAATGCTAGTTGCTGCTTAGTAGAAACCTATGTTATTACTGGTCATGTTAACTTAAGTTTCTGAAATCCAATAGGATGTAAGCGTCTTGTCCCTCTAGGATGTAATAATTTGCTAGGGCATCCTATCAATAGTTTTCTTAACTGGTTGTGCTCCTGAGTTATTGACTTGTGTTCTGCAACTTTGTAGGTCCCTAGACAATCTTAAAGGTGTAGACAGTGATAGTGGAAGTGAAGCAAGTTTTAGTGATATTGAAACCGGAGCAAAAAGGAAGAAGCCCAGAGTCTCTCGTAGAACAGGTACTCTCTAAAACTCAAAGACTTCTGGCTCCTGCATCTTTTTTTTTTTTAATTGGTCTACCCAAAATTAAGGATAATGGATGTGATAGAATACTTTTTGTCATAACATATTTCAGTATCAATTTGCCTTTCGTTTAAGCATTGTGCTGATCATGCGGGTTCATATTTTTGCTAACATTTTATTGTGCCGATTTCTGTAGGAAGTTTAATAATGTTTCCATACACGCTTAACATTCTGTTTTTGGCTGCAATATTCAATCAGGTAATTTTGCTCTTCAACTGGACAAAAGGGAGGGGCCAGATTTCCTTGACAAGGATGGTGGTGAAGCGCCCTCGGGAAACAGAGTTCCGAAAAGTAATGGAATTTCAGAAGCTGCATCAGAACAGATTTTTGATAGGCAACCTGATATTGTCGATGACCATTCTAGCAAATCTAGGTCTAGGTTCTATTCTCTTTATTACCTCAGTTAATTGCTTATCTTTCTCTAAATCAATGTGGAATCTTATTAAAAGTTGATGTGCAGAAGCCGGAGCTTGAGTCCTAAGAGGACAGTGAGTAGGAGCATGAGTATTAGTCCCCGGAGGAGTCAGAGTAAGAGCCCGAGTTTAAGTCCTAAACGAAATGGGGGCAGAAGTCCTGCTAAAGGTAGCCGCCAAGTGAAGAAATTGACAAACTGTAAAAGAGAAAGCCCAGGGAGTGACGAGAAAGGCAGACATGGTAGAAGGAGCCCTACCAAAAGTGTTAGTGTTAGTAGAAGTCCGGTGCGGATGAAAAGGGGAAGAGATATCAGTAGAAGTCCGTCAAGGAGTATAAGCAGAAGTCCACTGAGGGTCCCCAAAAGGGTGATCAGCAGAAGTCCAGTGAGAGGTAGGATTGCCAGAAGCCACAGCAGGAGCCCTGTAAGATATTCATCTCATGGGAGCCTTGGCAGGGGCCCACTAAGAAGATTAGCAAGAAGATCACCTATCAGAACTCCAGCCCGATCTTCTAGAAGAAGCCTAAGCCGGAGTCCCGTACGGTTATCTAGAAGGAGCCCGAGCCGTAGTCCTATTCGGTTATCTAGAAGAAGCTTAAGCCGGAGTCCCGTTCGATCACCTAGGAGATCAGTCAGCAGGAGTCCAGTTCGATCATCTAGGAAGAGTGTGAGCAGGAGTCCGGTTCGTTCATCCAGGAGAAGTATCAGCAGGAGTCCAGTTCGATTATCTAGGAAGAGTTTGAGCAGGAGTCCTGTTCGATTGTCGAGGAGAAGTATTAGCAGGAGTCCTGTCAGAGGAAGAAGAAGAATTAGCAGAAGTCCAGTTCCGGCGAGGAGAAGGAGTGCACGGCCTAGATCTCCTCCTTCTGGTCGCAGAAGAAGTTTGTCAAGAAGTGCTTCTCCTGATGGGCGCATCAGGAGAGGGAGAGGAGTTAGCCAGAGATTCTCATACGCCCGTAGATCCAGAACTAGTCCATCTCCTGATCGATCTCCTTATCGCTTTAGTGATAGAGTTGACCGTGACAGGTGGATAGCCTGCCAATAGAATTACCTTTTCTGTTACACACTCCTGTGCTGAACCTTCTTTTTGTAATGTCTTCTCTGTAGATTTCGAAGTCACAGAGGGTTTTCACCAAGACGGTTTAGAAGCCCACTAAGACGAAGAACACCTCCAAGGTACTTACTTATCTTCTTTGCTACATTTGTTTCGGTTTATCTTTAGCATCTAAAAGTCTCATGATTAGAAGACCAAATTTGGCGATCTAAATAAAAATAAAATTAGTCGTTGATTTCACTACTCGAAAATATGCTCAGGTATAGAAGAAGAAGCCGTTCTGTATCCCCTGGTCCCCGCTATCGCAGCCGGCGGTACAGCCGCAGCCCTATCCGTAGTCGTTCACCACCTTATAGAAAGAGAAGGTCACCATCTGCTAGCCGTAGCCCGAGTCCATCCAGATCAAGATCAAGATCAAAATCATATTCAAAATCTCCCATTGGGACCGGGAAAGCAAGATCAGTGTCAAGATCACCATCCAAGGCAAGGTCACCATCGAAGTCGGATTCGTCATCCTCGGATGGGAGCTCAGGTGGGCAAAAGCGACTAGTAGCCTATGATTAATGAATAAAAGGAACCTCGAGTGTTTGTTTCTTTTAACTCAAGAAGAGACGTGAAAGAACGTAAGTAGTTTACTTGTGTTACATATGCACTGTCTTCTGCGTGTTTGTTTTGTTTGATGATGCTCCAACGTTGTTATATCTATATGTTGCCGACAAATATTTACTTCCATTATTCGTTGCGGGGTTTGTTTTGGTTCAGTAATAATAAACTTTTGACATATTGTTAGCATAATTTTTTTCAAGTACTGTATAACCAAAGTCTGATGTTTGTCAGATTACTAGAACAACCAAATTGCGTTTTTTACTTAGTTGAAAAATAATAACTAAAATATACTCATGATTTTACACATATTCATTACATACATCATTATACCACCGTCATCAGCACTATTACAATACATCATCAAAACCATATTTACAAAATGTTAAATGGTTTTTTTTATTGAAAATTCAATAATTATTCATGAATATTACAAAAAGATAGATGGGGTTTGCAAATTCGCCCGTAACTTGTCAAGTAAAACAATTTTAGAACCTAATCACACTACAAGCTATTTTTTGGTGAGCACCGACAGGTGATTGGGAAAAAAAAAAGAACAGGCTGTTACCAGAGCCGACAACGTGGCTTCTTCTTCTTATTATTTTTTTTTGTTAATCCAACAATCATAATTTGTCTTGTACTACTCTGATTTTTCCACGTCACGTACTAAGCTGGCGCGTCTAGTGGGGGCAGCCAACGGCTCACTTCAAAAAGCAGAGAGAGTCAGAGATAGGATAAATCGAGCCGAGCCGAGCTAAACGGTGGGAGAGGAAGAGGCTACCGTCACCTTCTCTAGTCTCTACTTGTCATTATTAAAATATTAATTAATTAAGTAAAAAAAAAAAAAGAAGAAAAAACACACTCTTGTGCGATTAAATAGGCAAATCAGGATTGTAGAAGAAGGCTTGAGATCAAAGAGAGAGTGACACAGGAGAGTTTGTGAGCATCTCTTTTTTTTTTTTAGTAGATTGGGTTGTTCGAGGATGCCGTATTGAATCGGCGAACAAATTTTTCCAATTGAATTTGCAATTTCTCATTCTGTGTGTCGGTGGCTGCTGCTATGGAGCCCAGTTCCGGCTTGGTTGCTGGATCCTACCGGAGAAACGAGCTCGTTCGGATCCGACATGAATCTGACGGAGGGGTTCGTTCCATCTTTTTTTTTTTTAAAGTTTCTTCATCTGAGATCTCTCATCCAGATTTTTCTATTTCTAAATCTTGTCGCTTTTGGATCCAAAATTGGATCATCAAAGACTCAGATTCCGATCTTTTTTATTTGTTTTCACTTAGATTTCGTTTCAGTTTTAGTGTAGAGCTAGTTAGTGTCAGTTGATCCAGTGTCTGAAATTGGAAACTTTTATGCTCTCTTTCTTCAATTGTAGTAGTAGTGTGATCTATATCAATTAAATGTCGCATCTGCTATTTTAATTTGCTTTATTTTAACCTCTTATGGAAAGTGTCGGTGGGTTCAGTTTAATTCGTCATCTTCGCTTAGCTAAATCTTTACTCACTTATTGAGATTTAGCTCAACACTAGATCTCGTTAGTTTCTGCATGGGATGATATAATGCAATGACTGTGACTAATCTTAATTCAGATCTGCTTTGATTTAGAGATGATTTCTGTTTTAATTGTGTTTTGATTTAGATTCATGATGATCTTGTTTTGGTAGTTTTTTTTTTAATTCCGTAATGACTAACAATGATGCAATGTTTTGTCAAACTGCAGACCAAACCTTTGAAGAATACCAATGGCCAGATTTGTCAGATCTGTGGTGATGATGTTGGACTAGCTGAAACTGGGGATGTTTTTGTCGCTTGTAATGAATGTGCTTTCCCTGTGTGTCGGCCTTGCTATGAGTACGAGAGGAAAGATGGAACTCAGTGTTGCCCGCAATGCAAGACTAGATACAGACGACACAGGGGTCAGTACTCAGTAGTCTTTCTTTTTCTGGCAATTGCTAAATATGGATTTTCTGGTTTTGTTTCATTGCCGATTTCTTGAACAACTTTTTGAAATGTTGCAGGGAGTACTCGTGTTGAAGGAGATGAAGATGAGGATGACGTTGATGATATCGAGAATGAGTTCAATTACGCCCAGGGAGCTAACAAGGCCAGACACCAACGCCATGGCGAAGAGTTTTCTTCCTCCTCTAGACATGAATCTCAACCAATTCCTCTTCTCACCCATGGCCATGCGGTAGGGACCTTCATTTCCGCTTTAGACTCTAGACTGATTTGTTTTTTGAAAAAATTGTTAAATTGGAAATTTTGACTTACTGTTCACAGAAAAGTTTCTAATATTGTTAGTTGTGTCTGTTTTTGATAGATTCGTGACCTTTTTTGTATACACAGGTTTCTGGGGAGATTCGCACGCCTGATACACAATCCGTGCGAACTACATCAGGTCCTTTGGGTCCTTCTGACAGGAATGCTATTTCATCTCCATATATTGACCCACGGCAACCTGGTATTCATCTATTTTTCTTTTCTTTGTGCACATGTGATTTCTATTCATTTTTACAACATTTATATTTTTGTGTACTGTAACTGATGATAGATTCCGGTAAAAATTGTAGTCCCTGTAAGAATTGTGGATCCGTCAAAAGACTTAAACTCTTATGGGCTTGGAAATGTTGACTGGAAAGAAAGAGTTGAAGGCTGGAAGCTGAAGCAAGAGAAGAGTATGTTACAGATGACTGGTAAATACCATGAAGGGAAAGGAGGAGAAATCGAAGGCACTGGTTCCAATGGCGAAGAACTCCAAATGTAAGTTGAAGTAATACTAGACCACAAACTTTGTCCAACTCAAAAAGCTCTGCTAATAATCAGTCTTGATTTATGATTTTGTCTTGATTGAAATAATTAAGCATCGGCTATGTTATATTCTTATAGTCTTATTCATACTTGAGTTTTTTTGGTTTCCTAACACTCAATTATGGTTCTCGTACATACAGGGCTGATGATAAACGGCTTCCTATGAGCCGTGTAGTGCCTATCCCATCTTCTCGCCTAACCCCTTATCGGGTTGTGATCATTCTCCGGCTTATCATCTTGTGTTTCTTCTTGCAATATCGTACAACTCACCCTGTGAAAAATGCATATCCTTTGTGGTTGACCTCGGTTATCTGTGAGATCTGGTTTGCATTTTCTTGGCTTCTTGATCAGTTTCCCAAATGGTACCCCATTAACAGGGAGACATATCTTGACCGTCTCACTATAAGGTTGGTCTTTAAGTTTATGAATTCCCTACTCTTATCTCTCTCTTTTTTGTACTAACTTGATATCTTCACTTTTCCCTGTAAATTTAATTTCATTTTAGTTAATGGTGCATACTTATATTGTGACTGTAAACTTTTGAAATTTAGTAGAAAATGTTCTGTGAATTACTTAAAATGTGAAGTTTCGGACCAAATTATGATAGAGTCATGTCAAATGAAGTTCCTACTGAAAATAAAGCTTAGCTAGCATACTGATTCTATTTGATGGTTTAATTTTGGTGTTCTAATTGTAGATATGATCGAGATGGTGAACCATCACAGCTCGTCCCTGTTGATGTATTTGTTAGTACAGTGGACCCATTGAAAGAGCCTCCCCTTGTTACAGCGAACACAGTTCTCTCGATTCTTGCTGTGGACTATCCGGTAGATAAGGTGGCTTGTTATGTTTCAGATGATGGTGCAGCTATGCTTTCCTTCGAATCCCTATCTGAAACCGCTGAGTTCGCAAAGAAATGGGTACCATTTTGCAAGAAATTCAACATTGAACCTAGGGCCCCTGAATTTTATTTTGCCCAGAAGATAGATTACTTGAAGGACAAGATCCAACCTTCTTTTGTTAAAGAGAGACGAGCTATGAAGGTCAGTTGAAAAGTCCACCTGCTTCTCATCCATTTGACAAGCTAGAGTACTGACATTTTCCTTGGTTTGTATTGACAGAGAGAGTATGAAGAGTTTAAGGTGAGGATAAATGCTCTTGTTGCCAAAGCACAGAAAATCCCTGAAGAAGGCTGGACAATGCAGGATGGTACTCCTTGGCCTGGTAACAACACTAGAGATCATCCTGGAATGATTCAGGTAGATTAGGCAATCCCTAAATTATTTGAGCGAGAGTAAAGAAAAAGCAACAACTTTACATTGTTTTGTATCAAATTCAGGTGTTCTTAGGCCATAGTGGGGGTCTGGATACCGATGGAAATGAGCTGCCTAGACTCATCTATGTTTCTCGTGAAAAGCGGCCTGGATTTCAACACCACAAAAAAGCTGGAGCTATGAATGCTTTGGTTTGTTAACTATCATACTCCTATTGTGTCCTCGATTTTATTCTTGTTCGCTACCTAGGAAATTTTCTCGTTGAGTAGCTGTTGCGTCACTATTTTTTTCCAGTAAATTTGTTCTCTACTAATCTAGCATCTCTTTACTTTGACAGATTCGTGTTTCTGCTGTTCTTACCAATGGAGCATATCTTTTGAATGTGGATTGTGATCATTACTTCAACAACAGCAAGGCTATTAAAGAAGCTATGTGTTTCATGATGGACCCTGCTATTGGTAAGAAGTGCTGCTATGTCCAGTTCCCACAACGTTTCGACGGTATTGATTTCCACGATCGATATGCCAACAGGAATATTGTCTTCTTTGATGTGAGTTTCACTCCCTCATTCCTAGACACTCTGTTTTGTTCATAATTTTGTAGGATTTACTCGTTTCTGCTGTGGGCTAACTTGGATATTTGTTATCTTGGGCAGATTAACATGAAGGGGTTGGATGGTATCCAAGGTCCAGTATATGTGGGTACTGGTTGTTGTTTTAATAGACAGGCTCTATATGGGTATGATCCTGTTTTGACGGAGGAAGATCTAGAACCAAATATTATAGTGAAGAGCTGTTGCGGCTCAAGGAAGAAAGGAAAGAGTAACAAGAAGTATAACTATGAAAAGAAGAGAGGCATCAACAGAAGTGACTCCAATGCTCCACTTTTCAATATGGAAGACATCGATGAGGGTTTTGAAGGTTTGATTGAGCTTACAGTGTAATAACAGCACTTCTTCATGTGATGTAAAATCTCACAATTCTTGTTTATGCAGGTTATGATGATGAGAGGTCTATTCTAATGTCCCAGAAGAGTGTAGAGAAGCGTTTTGGTCAGTCGCCGGTATTTATTGCAGCAACCTTCATGGAACAAGGCGGCATTCCACCAACAACTAATCCTGCTACTCTTCTGAAGGAAGCTATTCATGTTATAAGTTGTGGTTACGAGGACAAGACTGAATGGGGAAAAGAGGTCAGTTCTCAAATGCAGCGACAGACTTCTTTTGTTCTCTTTCTTACCTGTTTGATGACATCATCTTATTTGCACTTTTGTTAGATTGGTTGGATCTACGGTTCCGTGACGGAAGATATTCTTACTGGGTTCAAGATGCATGCCCGCGGTTGGATATCAGTCTACTGCAATCCTCCACGCCCTGCGTTCAAGGGATCTGCACCAATCAATCTTTCTGATCGTTTGAACCAAGTTCTTCGATGGGCATTGGGATCTATCGAGATTCTTCTTAGCAGACATTGTCCTATCTGGTATGGCTACCATGGAAGGTTGAGACTTTTGGAGAGAATAGCTTACATTAACACCATCGTCTACCCTATTACATCCCTCCCTCTTATCGCGTATTGTATCCTTCCCGCTTTTTGCCTTATCACCGACAGATTCATCATACCCGAGGTTCGTAAAACTGACCACACTGCCTATTTTCTATTTGAATCAAATTTTGTGAATGCATTTTTTTTAATCTTTATCATCTCGTTTTTAAAAGCTATAATAACATTTGCAGATAAGCAACTACGCGAGTATTTGGTTTATTCTACTCTTTATCTCAATTGCTGTGACTGGAATCCTGGAGCTGAGATGGAGCGGTGTGAGTATTGAGGATTGGTGGAGGAACGAGCAGTTTTGGGTCATCGGTGGCACATCCGCCCATCTTTTTGCAGTCTTCCAAGGTCTACTTAAGGTTCTTGCTGGTATCGACACCAACTTCACTGTCACATCCAAAGCATCAGACGAAGATGGGGATTTCGCAGAGCTCTACATCTTCAAATGGACAGCTCTTATCATTCCACCAACCACCGTCCTACTTGTGAACCTCATAGGCATTGTGGCCGGTGTCTCTTATGCTGTAAACAGCGGGTACCAATCGTGGGGTCCTCTTTTCGGGAAGCTCTTCTTCGCCTTATGGGTTATTGCCCATCTCTACCCTTTCTTGAAAGGTCTGTTGGGAAGACAGAACCGAACACCAACCATCGTCATTGTCTGGTCTGTTCTTCTTGCCTCCATTTTCTCGTTGCTTTGGGTCAGGATCAATCCCTTTGTCGACGCCAATCCCAATGCCAACAACTTCAACGGCAAAGGAGGTGTCTTTTAGACCCTTATTTATATACGTGTGTGCATATATCGAAAAACGTGCAATGGAACTTTTCAAAAACCCAAAACCCAGTGAACCAGGCTGTTGTGGTGATTCCATGTCTAAGTTTAGCTTTATCTGAATAGCCAGAGAGTTGTAGAATTGTTCCGACACTGTTGTGATGATTTATAACTTTCGCAGTGGGGAAAAAAGATGTGGAAAACCAAATGATACATAGTCTACAAAAGTTCGTTATTCTTTGTTATATTTATTTTATTTAAAGCTTGTTAGACTCACACTTCTGTGATGTTGGAGCTTTGTTGTTGTCCCAATGGAATTGGAGTTTTATTTGTCTAAAATATTTGGAGTTTGTATGCTAAGCTTTTCACTTCAATACAAATGGTTCTTTTCAAGAGTTTATATGTTAGATAATGTAATTTACTACACTGAGGTTGTACTAGAGAAGCCTGCAAGATGAACTGATAGTTGCTTCATAGGAAAACTAGAGCAAGTTCTGTTTGTCTGAGGGATAATCAAGTTTTTGTGTAAACTCTTATTAGCTTAATTGAAACAGAAATCAGATCAATCAAGAATCCAAAACATAAAAGCAAAGAATGCATCTTTATAATCCCCTCAACATTAGTTTTTTGAAATCTCACGTGGTATAAATTTAAAACTATGAAAGTATGAACCCAATTAGTATCCACAATGTGTTTCTCTGATCAACCCCTACAGTTTGCCATGCGAGTCCATGTAACTTCCAAAATCAGGCTTCTTGGTTCTGCTCGACAAGTATCTTCTTGCAAGCTTCATAACACATAAAAGAGATTCCAGCAGCAGGAACCAACTTCAAGCAACTTGGTCCAAGCCCTTTGTACCAACCAAGAATACCTTCGCGCTCGAGTATGGTCAATAGAGCGTGCAACATGTTCTTGTACACAACTCTGCCGCTAACTGCTCCCACCTGCATATGCTTCCGGGCCACTTCAAGAGGGAAAGTCGCAGTGCTCGATAGTGCACCCGCTAAAGAACCTATCAAAAGAGTCTCGACGTTTCCAATCTTCTCCTGCTTTGAAAAACTCCGGTATGCTTTTCTTAAGGAATCATATGCAAAGTAATTTGTAGCTGCATATGGAACAACTCCGATAAGGCTAGGAGCAAGACCCCTGTAAAGTTCTGTAGGTCCTTCCTCGCGTATAATTTTAACAAATGCATCAAGAATCCCCTTGTAAACACCTCTCTGCAAAAAAAATTGGAAGACCCATTACTCAACAATAACTGTATATACCGCTATTTCAATGAACTATCTGAGTAAATTCTTGTCAAAACGAACTTTACATGCTCTATGAGAGTAGCCTAACTATCTCTCACATAACACGGTTTAGTGGATGAATTGGTTCATATATAGACGTTTTGAGGAGCAAACCTGAATAGTAAGGCGAGTCTTGACTAGTTCGAGAGGGTATGTCAAGAGAGTTTGGCTAACTCCAGCACAAGCACCGGCGAGCAATGAAGCTGGAATTGGGATCTTCGATTCTTCACCATGTTCCGGTGACAATTTCTTGTTTACAGTCTCGAATACAAAAAGCTGCACATACAAGAATTGCAAAAAATAATGGAAAGCTCAGTTTTTGTTTCCAAAAACAATATAACCAAAGTCTTGTCACTTTGGCATAAGACAGTTTCAACCAACACAAGACTTTTCACAGATAAAAGAAGTCAACCAGATATAAAAAGTAAGAAACTTGCTCAATCTATACATCTCAATTCCTAAACAAAGAGACATATATATATATATATATATATATAATGGTTTGATAATGAAATTAGGTACCTCGACGGCTCGAGCAGGTGCGACACGAATGACATTGACCAAATTGCCTCTGAAGAGACCAGTCCAACCTTCATGCTTCATGATTTCACCAAACACTTCAGAGCTCGAGTTTCCTCCACTTCCCACCATTAGATGCGTCCTGATAGTCTCCAACGGCGCAACCACAGTTCTAGATACAGCTCCAGCCACGGCTCCGCTCAATAGCCGCCGCAACGAAGGATTAGCGATCTTTATCTTCAGTTTCAGCCCACCTTTCTTTTTTAACTTCGTCCTCTTCTCACCATTAACTTCTTCTTCCACCTCCTCCTCTTTCCCCGGCATATACTTGGTGTAGAGATCATTGAGCTGGGTAGAGAAGCTGTTGACTCTGTTAGAAGGATCCGAAGACGAGAGGGATGCGAAAGGATTAGTTTGATTAACGCTTGCGAATAACCCACCAAATGGGAGGTGATTTGAGCAGCTGCTTAGGCTCGAATCGAATCCTAAATCGGAAACTGAGAAAAACCCATTCCTTGAATCGTCGAACAACTGGATTCCGGTTTTCCCCATACCCTCACCCAATTAGCGATTAACTAAACCGTAGTAAAGGAAGATACTTTGTTGGAAAAAAAGTGGAAATTTCGAAGATGGGGTATTATGAGAGTCGTGTGTTGTCCCGAGACTGAGAGAGAGAGAGAGAGATTCGAATCTGTTACTGTTATGTCTCTCTCAGACTCGGTCAATGGGTCGTCTCTTTCGCTGAGATTTTAGGGTTTAAACCAGTCTGCTGCTACTTTTTTTCTAATTGTTGCTCTTTTTGGGTGGGATGGAGACTGCGGTTAGGTTTTTTTTTTTCAGATAATTTTCTTATTCGTTCTTTTTTAATATAAGTTAATTCTTTATTTTATAGGTATTGTTATGATATTTATAATATTTCATATATTTTGTAATCTATAAAATAAACCTGGGAATGCAAACCCACGAAATAATTGCCGACAAGAATATGTGAGAGCCGTGGACGAAGTGTGTAAGGTTTTTGTAGTTTTCACATGTGAACAAAACCTTAACCAAAGCTAAATAAATTATTCGATTTAATTCTGTTGTGTACAATTTCAAATTAGCTTCGAAAGCTTTAAATTGGTATATTTTGTTTACATAATTAAGGTACATAACCAAATGCATGCTAATCAAAATTGATTTAAACCGAGAACCCAAAACCAAGTGAAAATCATACTGAAAAAAACTGTATAAATTTTAAACAACTCATGACTAGATGTAACTTGTAAAATTATATAAATGTATCATTCAGTTTTAGGACTTCTCTCATTAGAAGCCTAGGAATATGGAAAAATCAACTGACTAACGATCAAGTTAACTATCCATCTCGAAGAATTGGCATCTTGTATAATAGTTTGATTGCACTTGTTGTAATCCTCAAATCTCATTTGTGGTTCAAACACATTTATAGCCTAGCTTTTGACATCCAAAATTTCTCAAATCGACGACCATAGAGATTTATAAGAAACAACTCTATAGAATAATACAAGATCCGGGTGGTACATTTGTTAAGCATCACAAAGATGTAATAACCACTAAATCCACTCTGTAATTATATAATAATTAGCCCATAACTTAAAACAACTATAACTCATAAAACAGAGAATGGCAAAGACGAAGATGATCATACCTAACGCAAAAAAACAGTGAACCAAAAGAGATGCGCAAAATCCTGCTGAAAAATTCCCTCCAAAGCTACCAAAAAATCATCTTAACCCTTTGAGCACTAGTTCCTCACAATCCCACACATTCTTCTGATTCACAATCCTATGATCATCATTCATCCATTCTCATCAATCAAATCAGTCTTCTGTTTCATTCCGTTTAGCAGCACCTTCACTTTCCCTGTCTTCCAAAAGCTTCCCAGCAGCTTCTTCATCACTTTGCTGAACCTTCTTCAGAGCATCCTCAGCCTTAGCAGCCTGCAACTTGCAGTGATTGTAATAGGCAACACCCAAGAACGCAAGCCCGTAGCCAAACAGATTGATAGGAGTGACAGTATCTTTAATCACAGACCAAGAGAAAGCAATCAAAAGCCAATCTTTAACCACACCAGCAACATTCATGGTCAAAGCCGAGGTTTTTCCAACGAGGAGGAACACAGCAAGGTTCAAAGCAAACGCACACACAGAGTTAGTTCCAAAAATCAGGAAATCGAAGTGGAAGCTCGACGTTTCCCTGAGAACAGGGAGCTCAACGAAGATCCATGGGAAAAACAAGAACACCAAACAACAAGGAGCAACGTAGTACAGAGAAGTGACTGGATTAAGTTTGATATCTTTAGAACTGAGCAAGATCTGGATCAGAACCAACCTCGTCGCCTCAACAGCTACAGCACCAAGCTGAAGCATCACTCCCCAAGTATCGAACTTAGCCTCGCCGTAAGCAGCAATGGCGACACCGAAAGAGATGGAGAGCATGTTGGTCATCGTCTCCGATTTGAAAGATTCTTTCTTTAAGAGTACCCCGATTGAGTAAACGGCGACAGGCATCAGAGCTTTAAGCATCTGAATGAAGGAGACGGAGAGGTAGATGTAAGCCGAATTGGAGAGCCAGAGAGAGAGAGAGTACAAAGCACCGATGGGGACAACAGATCTGATGTAAGTCTCTCGCGTCATATTTTTAACTGGCTCAACGACTTTGAAGACTTTGATGAGTACGACGGCGAGGGAGGAGCAAAAAGCCATGTGGATCATGGTGAGCGTGATCGGGAATGGCCAATTGTACATCTTCTTGTCGAGGATGTATTTGTTGTAGACGATGACGGAGAAGCTGAGGAAGATCCAGATCGCCACGTAGGTGTAGGAGAGGAAGATCTTCTTGATGACTCCATCGCTTAGCGCACCGCCTTTTCCCATGGTGCCGGAGCGGAGGAGGAGGTGGTGATGCGCAGGATAGCAAAAAAGGGCTCTACAGTGTTGTGTTGCTTTTTTAAGAAGAGAGACTTTACAGTCAATACAAATGGGTTTGGTTGGGTCTGACTAAAGGGTAAAGCGAAGCGAGAGGGTTAGGCGTGACTATGCTTATGCGGTTATGCCTAATTTGGCTCAGCGAAAGAGACGACCCATTGACCTACGTGGTGATTACGAAAGAAATTAGAATTTCTACTGTATTTAATTTAAAAGAAATTATTGACAAAAAATAAAATTTAATATTATTATTGTTTTAATGATAATATGATTTTATTAGAATCTAATAGAAATCAAAAGCAAAAAATGTGTGATTTTTGATAAAATTTGTCAAATACTCTAAAATCTACTTATCATTTTTCTCTCCTATTTAATTCTTTTAAATTCAGTCATTCAGTACATCTTTATGTATTCAATGGTGGATATGATGTTCTTTAATTAGTTTACTGTACTACTTACTTAGTCAATGAGACAATGAATCAATGGTGTTGTACATATATTAAGATTTACTTTAACAATTAATCCCCATTAGTCCAAACATTATTTTTAAAAATTATTACTAGGGTGATAACCATTGAGTGTATAGGTTCTTTTTTCCCAAATATCTCGCCTAATTATTCGCGTATAGTTTCCTAGTCTCTCCTCACATTAACATCATCTCTAAACTGTTTTGTCATCATCTCTAAAGTGTATATTTTTTTGACAATTAATTACATAAATTGTTAGGTTATTGATGAAAAGTGAAAACAGATAAACGAAGATTTCCTTTGACAAATCAAAGAAAAAGCCAAACAAAGACTTCTAACAAAAAAAAAAAAAAAAATTGAATATCCAATAGTTTGGAGGTAAAAAGGAATTATGCAACACACAAATGACAAAACTTATTCTTCACAATAACATTGTCATTGGTGAGAGAAGACCCTGCGAGAATTACACGACAATTGGTGGTTTATTTTTGACGTAAATGTTTGGTTTTAAATTAAATGTATTTGGACTTAAACGGTTATTATATTGATTATTGATTATTCTCTGGCCTAACCGCCTAAACCATAACCTTACACACATCACGAAATAAGATGAATTTTGAAGATTAAAATTTATCACAAACTTAAAAATAGTAAATCTGTAGATATAAACCAAACTTAACAAGTGTAGAAAATGAAAGAATAATGGAACCAGGCCCGTCTCTACCATATGGCAGAATAGCAAATGTCATGGGTCCATCACAAATATCAATAATTTCAACAAAAGAAAAATTTTATTTAAGGGTTTTTAGATTTTTTTAAAATTTGACAGAGGTCTCCTTTTATTTTAAGACGGGGCTAAATGGAACTTGAGTAGTTGGTGGTGGAGGTTTATCATGCGGTGTCATGCGATGTCAGATTTAGAGCAGTTGGAAGTTCAGCATATGGTGTCGCGGATATAGCAATCGGTGCTGGAGGTTCAACATATGGTTTGGCTGATGGAGGTTGCACATTGACATGATAATCACATTTGATGGGAATGGAGACAAAGCGACTAATTACATGCGCAAATTTGCAATACGAGGTGAGAGGCGTTCGTGGAGATGAAGAAGTGATGTTGATGTTATCCATGACGATGTTATCACAGCCTGATTTTTGGTCACAATCTAGTTTTATTGCAGCAACATCGGCAACAACTGTACCTTTAAAGTATTTATATGTCACGCCACTCACTTTCACCGCCGTTGCCTGAAAAATTTCACATCATGTATACATATACATTATATAGCTTGCAATAAATTCTGAGCCTTAACACTTAAATATTTAAAAAAACGTGAGATTTGTCATGTGGAAATTTCAATATACCAAGGTTAGTTGAACATTATTTCAGTTATATTACATTCATTCTGTATTTAATACATAGATTCAATTTCTTATGTACCGTATCTTTATGAGTATGAGATTTAAATAAATATAAAAATCACTTTTTGTGTATGTTATATATATATATCAAAATACCACTGTAAAGGTAAGAGTATAATTACCCCTGCTGATTGTTTCTGACCACTATAGTTATAACGTTGATCGATGATGATGGGGAATCTGGCATTTATCAGAGTAATGTCTTCGTACAAGATATTTTTAACAAATCCTTGTCCTCCCTGTTAAGGTATTTATAACATCCATTATATGATATATGTTCTATATTACGTAGAGTATATAAATATGTTAATTCTTATAAAACAAATAAAATAATCCAAACTTACAGGCCATGTCTTGATTCTTGCACCATTTTTAGTTCCAGTGAAGGTACAATGTCTTACATTCACATTTTGTACTATGTCACTTGTTCCTCCTTTCCCCAGACTTCCGATACTGTTTTTTTCAAAGATAAACCCCCACAAATTACAAGAAATTGAGTTTGCATGAAAATGTAAAAATAAATGTAAAATTTTATACGTGTTAACCTTATGCCGTGACCCGGACCACATGTCACAGAAGTTATGTTGATATCGTATGAACCACCTTGAATTGCAATACAATCATCACCTAACAGAATACAAACCACACACAAAAAATTTGCGTGATTAATCTGTATATATGGTATAATCTAATTTTTTACTCCCTCTGTTTTTTAGTTGTCATTCTACATTAAAATTTTTGTTTTCCAATACTTGTCATTTTAGGTTTCCAATGCATATGTTTGGTAAAAATATCAATTTTATTCTAACTATTTTAATGATTTAACCAATAAAAAAATTAGAAAATGTATTAAAGAAAGGGTATAATAAAACATTGATTTATTTTCTTAATTTGTGTACAAAGCTCTAGAATGGCAAGTAAAAAAAACCAAAGGGAGTAGTAGCTAAGAAATAATAGTAATACGTACCGGTTTTGATTGATGAACTGAGAATTTGGATATTGTGTGAGCCCGAGATATCAATACCATCAGTATTTGGACTGGTTAAAGGTGCAATCAAATGAATATTTGATAAAGTTGCGTTGGTGCAACTAGTAATTGATATGTGATTCTTTGGACTATTGATTTGAGTTAATCCTTTATATAAAATGTTTTGGCACCCAGAAAATCTCACTGCCTGCACAAACAAAAGATAAAACTCATACTAGTAATCTTGAACTCCTTAAAACGAACAAATTAAATGTTAAATAATGCATATCTTCAAATCAACATGTTGAATATAGATTTAACATACCGCTGGTCGGGAGGATACGCCAACAGAAGACCACCAGCTTTCCCCATGGGAATTGAGAACACCAGATCCGTTGAGAACGAGACCTGTCACCCTTCCGAAACATAACCAACACTCCGTTTTTTTACTTCCCCAGTCTTTTACCATTCTCGGTGCTTCAATCGTTCCATCAATCTTCTCAAAAGAGAAAAAAGAAAGAGAATATTATGTATAAATGGGATATGTATATATATAAATTATGTTTTGTTCAAAAAAAAAAAAAAAAAAAGTATATATATAAATTATGTTTCCAACACAATGAGATGTGTAAAACTTTGATGATATGATGAATTATTTTACCACACTCTCACTAATAAATAAGGAATCTCGAGCACCAAAAAATTACAAATCAAGTTATTATAAAAATAATTTCAATTTCGTTTCTATGGTTCAGCTCGGCCTTTTAATATATGAGACACAAAACTGATAACATCTTTTTGATTATACTAAATACCTGAATATGAATATGTGGAGATACACAAGGACCTTCAAACAATTGTGGTTGTATGGTATATGTTTCCCTAGCATGTATGATTAAAGAGAGTTCCCGACCTCTCCCACTGCCTCCACATAACGCTTTCCACGCATCTTGAAATGCCTAATCCGAATATATTATCAAGCGATGATTTAATATTTTAATGGTACATGTTTTATATTCATTAGTAATTTTGATGAAAGAAAATGAATTGTTACCTTAGAATGATCAACATTTGTAGAGTGAGAATCATTTAAAAAATCTTTAATGGATAGAATCACATGACTATCTCCTTGTTGCAAATGATACAATGCGATTAGAATCACTAAGAGCAGTATCTTAAAGCCCTAGTAACAATAAAAATGTTAGTAATTTACTATACATGCTTAAGCATAATTGAAACTATGGGGAAAAATATAAACTAAAATGAGAATCGTATTGTCTCACCATTTTAGTATTTAATAATAAGAATCTAGGTAACAATGTTTATCCTAGTAAATATAATATTAAGATTGTGAATGCGAATGTGTGTTGTAAATTGTATATATATAAAGGGTTGAAAGTCTTAATATTACAATATACATTTGACTACTTGCAAAATTTAATATATAATTTTGACTCTCTTTTGGTTGAAGCATCTTTGAATAAATTGAAAATGTTACTATAATGTTTATGCCATTATGGTAGTGAATTAACAGTGCAATACTTAGCTGTATGCATTCAACACATTGGATGTATCTACTATTTATTCTCCTTAATAACATTGTCATTGGTCATGAGAGAAGACAATAAGAGTTCTATATTAACTCTCTTGTCAAGATAATTGGAGGTTCACTTTGACCAAAATGTTGATATTAAATTTCAAACGGTTTTTATAGGAATAATTCATCATAACCTCCTAACCTTAATAATAAGAGAAACATCTTTAATTAGTTTAAATGACATTCATTATGATTTTGTATATATAGCTTCTAAATTCTAATAAAAGGTTGCCAAAACATTTTGCGATATTTTCTTTTTGTTAATAAACCTATAAAGTAATTATCGTCATCTTCTTATTAGTGTCTGCTACTAGCTACCGTTAAAGCAACTTTATGTTTATCTTTATTGGAACGCTCACACATCACGAAGAGTATTAAAAATTAAAACTTCCTTTCGAGTCCTCTGGTTGACAAATTAACTTGTTTTACTTAATTTGTACTAGCTAGTGACATACATCGTCACAACATTGATATAGTAAATTTATTCAACTTGACAAGAAGGCTTTAATTAGAATTAGTATATAAAAGGAGAGAATAGTGAATAATGAACAGTTGGTGGATGTTCAGCATACGGTGTTGAAGATAGAGTATGCAATGCTGGAGGCTCAGCATGTTGTGTCGGGGATATAGCAATTGGTGCTGGAGGTTGAGAAGTTGGTGTCGAAGGTGTAGCATACGGTGTGGGTGATGTAGGTTGAGCGGTGAGTGCGGGAGGTTCAGAATACGGTGCCTGAGGTAAAACATACGGTGCAACTGATGGAGTTTGGGGATTGACATGAAAACCACAATTGATGCCAATGGAAACAAAGCGTCTAATTACATGCGCAAATCTGCAGTACGAGGCGAGAGGCCTTCTCTGAGATGAGGAAGTGATATTGATGTGCTCCATGACGATGTTATCACAAACTGTTCTTTGGTCACAATCTAATTTTACTGCAGTAACATCGGGAAAACTTGTCCCTTTAAAGTATCTATATGTCACGCCACTCACTTTCAAAGCAGATGCCTGAAAGATTTCACAACATTTGTGTTCTTTGTATGTTATTAGCTTTCAATAAATTTCGAGCCTTGAAACTCAAATATTGAAAAAACCTGAAATTTAACATGTGATTTCAAAATACTAAGGCTGAACCATTATTTTATTAAAAATGTTACCCCTGCTGGTTGTGGACACGGACGAACACCGTTACAATAATGTTGATCGATGATGATGGGGGATCTGACATTTATCAGAGTAATATCTTCATACAAAATATTTTTGACAAACCCACGTCCTCCCTGATAAAGTATTTTTAATATCCAATATATGATATATTCCTTATATATTACGTAGTGTATATTATGTTAATTCTTCTATAAAACAAATATAACAATGTAAACTTACAGGCCAAGTCTTGATTCTTGCGCCATTTTCAGTTCGAGTGAAGGTGCAATGTCTGACATTCACATTTTGTACTATATCATTTGCCCCTCCTTTCCCTAGACTTCCGATACTGTTTTTTCCCAAGACAAAACAAACAACTTAGCAAAGAATTGATTTTAAAAAGTAATATATATATATATATATATATATATATATATATATATATGTGCAAACCTTATGCCATGACCAGGACCACATGTCACATAAGTTATGTTGATATCATAAGAACCACCTAGAATTGAAATGCAATCATCACCTGATAGATACAAAACCACACATAAAAAAATCATAATCTTTCGCTTGATCAATCTTTACATGGTGTATGCTAAGAACAAAATAAAATACCGGTTTTGATTGATGAACTGTGAATTTGGATATTATGTGAAACAGAGATATCAATGCCATTAGTATTTGGAGTGCTTGAGGGTGAGATCAAATGAAGATTTAATAAAGTTGCGTTGGTGCAACCAACAACTGATATGTGATTCCTTGGACTATTGATTTGAGTTAATCCATTATATAAAATGTTTTGGCACCCAAGAAATCTCACTGCCTACACAGACAAAAGATAATATCCTCAAAAAAACATATTAAATGTTTGAATCAAAGATTGATATCTTTAAATCAACATGCTGGATATAGAGATTCAACATACCTCTGGTCGGGAGGATGAGCCAACAGAAGACCACCAGCTTTTTCCATTGGAATTGAGAACACCAGATCCATTGAGAACGAGACCTGTCACCCTTTCGAAACATAACCAACACTCACTTTTTTTGCTTCCCCAGTCTTTTACCATTTTCGGCGCTTCAATCGTTCCATCAATCTTGTCCAAGAAAAAAAAAATATATATATAACGTATACATGAGTCATGTATATATAAATTATGTTCCTAAAAACAATGAGAATTATAATTTATTTATGATAGGTTGATTTCTTTAACCACACTCTCACAAATAAATAAGAAATCCCAAGTAACAAAAACAATTACCAATCGAGTTACTATAAAAATAATTTTAATATCGCTTTTATATATGCTCTAGCTAGGCTTTGTAATTCCTGGGACACGAAGCTGATAACATCTTTTTGATTATACTAAATACCTGAATATGAATATGAGGAGATGCGCAAGGACCTTCAAAATGTTGTGGTTGTATGGTATACGCTTCCCTAGCATGTATTACTAAAGAGGGTCCCTGACCTCTCCCTCTGCCCCCACATAACGCTCTCCATGCTGCTTGAAATGCCTATTTTGAATATATTATCTAGCAATGGTTTAGTTTTTAGATGAAAATGTTTGATATTTATTTATAATTTATATGATAAAAGGATTATTTTACCTGAGAATGATCAACATTTCTAGAGTCAGAATCAGATAAAAAAATCTTTAATGGATAGAATAACCCGACTATCTCCATGTTGCAAATGGTAAGATGTGATTAGAAGCAATGCGAGCAGTACATCAACTCCCTAGTAACAATAAAAATTAGTTAGCAATTTACCGTGGGGATCAGTGAAACCATGGGGGAAAAGGAGATTCTTATTGTCTCACCATTTAATTATTATATGATAAGAATCTAGCTAGGTAATACTGTTTTTCTAGTAAATATAATATTAAGATTGTGAATGTGAATGTGTGTTGTAAATTGTATATATACTGAGTTGAGATTATTAATATTAAAATATGCATTGACCACTTGGAAAAGTTCTAATATATAATTTTGACTTTATTTTGGTTGAAGAAGTAAATATATTTGAATAACTTGAAAATGTTACTATAATGTTTTTGCATTTATGGTGATGAAGTAATTGTGTATATTTAGCTAGTATGCATTCAACACAAGAGATATATCTACTATTTATTTGACACTACCTTAAAAACCTATCCATTTAGGTTTTTAAAATTTTAAACTAGTACATTATAATATTTTTCTTAGAAATTTATTTACTTGCGGCAAAACTAAATGTGGAAAATATTAAATTATTTTGTAAAACTATGCATTTATTGAAAAAAAAATTATCAAGAAATACTTAAATATGTTTAGAAAACAAATTTATCAAAATATAGATACAAACACCAAAAGGGGAGCAAAACGGTTTAAGGGTGCAAATTGAAATCATATGGGAAAACACACAACGAATACAAAACGTATACGGAAACAGGAAACGTCATCGAGAGAAATACCAATCTTGTATACAGATTGAGATCAATATAATTTTATTTGAAATAGTTCTTTGTGTTACAAAATTCTTTGTTATTTTCTAGTGACTATCTTGTCTTATGCTTTAACATAGTATATGCGAACGAAACTTCACAAAAAATATTTAAATAAGTTTATAAGGTATATATGGAAGAGGAGATAGCACTTGAGGTTGAGCATTCGGTGGCAGAGGCTTATAGCATAGGGTGCTTGAGGTTTAGCTGGAGGTGGAGGTTTACATGGTGCCAAAGGTTCTTCATCAAATCCACATTTGATATCAATGGAAACAATGTAACTAATCACATCAGCAAATTGACAATACGCGGTTAGGAATTTCTTCGTAGATGAAGAAGTGGTGTTGATGTGTTCCATCACGATATCATGACAACCCACTACTTTGTCACAATCTAGTTTTATGGCAATGTCATCAGCACATGTCCCTTCGAAGTATTTAAAATGTCACATTGCTCACTTTTACAGTAGCCGTCTACAGGATTCAAAACATGTGTATTATGTATTATTCAAAAAATTAAATAACTCTACAAAAAACAGATCTAAGAAAAGTGAATGTCTAATTTCATATGCATAAAGGTTTCAAAATACTAAGGTTAAGAAGCACAATTCAAATTTACTTTTAAAAATGTTAACAATTGTGGGATTAATTATACACAAACTTGGTTTACGAAAATTGTAAGATGTAAATTGCTAGTTCTAGTTAAAGTAAAAAGATTTACATTTTATATGCAGTGAAAGAGCTAATAGTATATATAATTTAATAATTTATGTATCATGTTTGTGTTGTTTTTAATAGGGAAAACATGTTTCATATTTTTATAAAACACAATTATATAGAGAATTTACCTCTTCTGTACAATAGATAACCGTTACAGTAATGTTGATCAATGATGATAGGGTATTTGGCATTTATTAACGTTATATTCTCGTATGTAATATTTTTGGCGAACCCGTGTCCTCCCTAAAAAGTGTAATAATATAAAATATATGAATGCATATATATAATTATTTAATAAAATTTGTTATAAATATCTCTTTTGAGATATCCATTTTCAAAAATATCTTTTTTTGAACATTTTTATTTTTTTGACTTCTTTTACATAATTACAATATGTTAAATTAATTTTTGGAATTTTTTTTTAGGTTTAGATTCTCTATTTTATATTTATGATATAATTTTAAAGGGTTGGAGTTTACTATTTAAGGTTTAGAGTTTATGATTTAGTCATTTTATATATTCAAATAGGGTATTTTTGAAAATGGACATCATAGAAGGATATTTTTAAAAAGTAACATATAAAAAAGATTATTATTGAAAATATGTCGCTATTTAATAAGTCTTACAGTCCAAATCTTAATTCTTGCCTCGTTATGAGTTCCATTGAAGCTACAATGTCTTACTTTCACATTCTCGACCGTATCATTTTCCCCACCTCTCCCCAAACTTCCAATACTGTAAATGTTTTTCTCAAAACGAAATACACAATTTAATATTCAAATTAACTTTGATAAAAAACTTTGCAAAATTACTGTGAATCTTATAAAAAATAAACACAATGAAAGGAGAAGACATCATTGTAGGAAAGCAATCTAATGTATTCCAAACACATAATAATTATTAATTAGACATATGTATAATCCCATATATTGAAAACCAACCAAAAATCTTTGGATGCTACTTCGTTAGTATCTTCATGGAATTTTTTGTTGAACACTATCTTCATAGATATGCAAATGGTTAAGAATTGCAAAATGCACCACCCTTGATCAAGGTGGATTCACCCCTGGGTTCAAGTGACATTTAGGAAAGGACTATATAAAAGGTTCTTGTCCTTCACCTAAGGAGATATACGGACCCAGCTAGGTCTAAAACCTATGGATAATTCAAGAAAGAAAAATCTATGATTGTAACACTGTTTTTTGGAAAGTACCTGAATATATTACGAGATACACAAGGACCTTGAAATAATCGTGGTTGTATGATAGATTTTTCGTTGGCATGAAAAATTGGAAACATTAAATTTCAAATTTATGGCTGTATTGGAAACATTAAAATAGGTGGTTCATGCAGCCATTAAATTTCACTACTGTATAGCAAAGTTAAATCAACGATACAAAGAACGAGCGCAGCTAGAAAGAGATCATGTTTTCTCACCATTTTTAATATTAATAATAAAATAAATGCTAGTCGTCATGGAAATGTAACATGGTGTATTTTGTGCGATGCAATTTGTATAGATGATGTACTGAGAGAGTCCTAACATACTTTGGAGTTTTGATTATAACTTGCCAAAGTTTTACAATATTCAACTCTTAAATATTTCTTCCCTTTTTCGCATTATAATTACACTTATGTATTATATGCCTTCAACATTAAAACACAATTATTTTATTCATTTATTATCACAATATCTTAAGATTAAAGATCCATGCTCAAGTCAAATTCCAGACAAAGAAAAAAACTAATATCATCCATGCATATTTATATATACTTATTTGACCAAAATATATATATATATATATATATATATATATATATCTTTAATGCAGAGTATATAGTTTTATGATTTAATGTTTTGTGACATACGAATCGTTACTTATCCTGACATGATGAGTACTCCGATTATTTCAGAAATTATGTAGCTGTTTTTCAAAATGGCTAATTAAATTGTTGACCATAAAAAAAGTTGTTAAATCCCAAAATCCAAAATTTAACAATAAGTTACATGAACATTTATTATGTCGGTATAGGATAGTATGTTCTTATATACTCCATAAACATCTTTTAGAAAAAGAGGGCCCTGCAGAATAGTTTATGGAAGAGGAGACAATGCCCGAGGTTGATGATCCTGATTTGTATAACAGTCGACATGGATGTTGACAAATGAACTACGCACATCGGCGAATTTACAGTATGCGGTGAGATTTTTTTCCGGGGATGAAGATGTGATGTTGATGTGTTCCATCCTGATGTTATGACAACTTTCAGTACTTTCACAGTCTAGCTTTATCGCAATTTCACTTGCGCTGGTCCCTTCAAAGTATCTAAATGTTACGTTGTTCAATCCCACTGCATTTCCCTATAAGATTCGTAACATATTAGATATTTGCATTCAATAAGAAATGAACTTTTAAATAAATTTTTTGATGAATTATTGTCATTACGTCCTATATGATATACATCTTGTTTAGTCCATTAAAATAATTAAAGACTATAGATCTTCATATTCAATTAAAAATGATTGTAAATTTTGAATTTACCTTTAAACTACAGTCAGTGTAATTTTGATTGATGATGATGGGGAATCTAGCATCTGTTAATGTAATATTTTCATACAAAATATTATTGGCCAACCCTTGTCCTCCCTATTAAATTATGGACGATTCATGATGTATATTTTATTAAAGAAATAAAATATTTTGTTAGCAACAAAAAAAATGGAAAAGTAAAAAACTTACTTGCCAAGTTTTGATTCTTGCACCATTTTGAGTTCCCGTGAAGCTGCAGTTTCTTACGGTCACGTTTTGGACTATGTCATCCGTCTCAAATTTTCCCAAACTCCCAATACTGCATTTTGTTTTAGGTTAAGACACACTAAACCATTTTAATTTTAATAGCAAGTTAAGATAATTGATTCGAAAAAAATAGAATAATTTAGTTCGATGCATTAATGAATTCAAATGTCTAATGTGCGTTTATATATAATCTACAAAACCTGATCCCGTGACCCGGACCACATGCCACACGAGTAATGTTGATATCGGAAGAACCAGCATGTCCACCAATAATTGCTACACAGTCATCACCTAACATATAAGAAACACATCACATAGAGAAATTTTAGCATATTTTACAAAATTTAATCCATATGTAAACACAATATGATATACAATTCAAGCTGAAGGAATAGTAAAAGATTACCAGTTTGGATAATGGTGTATAGGATTTTAATTTTTTGTGACG
The DNA here is from genome assembly GCF_030686135.1 of Camelina sativa. NCBI lineage: Eukaryota > Viridiplantae > Streptophyta > Magnoliopsida > Brassicales > Brassicaceae > Camelina > Camelina sativa. The sequence continues at coordinate 3,623,022 of NC_141889.1, forward strand.
AACAAATATCGATGCCATCGGTGTTTGGACTGTGTTCCGGTGCGCTTATATTAAGATTTGATAAAGTTGCATTGTTGCACCCATAGATTGAAATGTGATTCTTTGGGCTATTCATGTGAGTCAGTCCATTATATATAATGTCAGTGCAGGACATAAAACTAATTGTCTGTATAGTAGATACAAAAGCGTAATAAGTTATCGATATAGAAAAACATACTTAAGTGTAGAAGTTAATAGGTGTTGGTAAATGACTTACAGCGGGTCGTCTAGAGAGACCAACAGATGGCCACCAAGCTTCCCCATGGGGGTGAAGCACACCAGAGCCGTTGAGGACGAGACCTTGTACATTCTTGAAACATAACCAACACTTACTGTTTTCTGTGTTTTCCCAATTATTCGGCTTTGCTGGCGCTTCAATTTTCCCATCAATCTTGTTGAAATGAAAAATAAAAAAAAAATATTATACATGCATGCGAATCGTATCTTATCTGCATGAGCCACCAAGTGTTTGTTCGTTACGTACAATGATCTATCTAATTAATCATTATGATAAACATCTTTAAATTAATAACCTTGTTAAGATAAACATGTTTTTTGAGGAGAAAAAAGTTATCTTTTGCAAGTGTCGATCTTCGTATAAATCACTTGAATTTTCACAACTTTGAAGTATGGACGTACCTGAATATGGATGTTAGAAGATACGCATGGACCTTGAAAACGTTGTGGTTGTATAGTGTAATTTTCGTTCTTTTGTATTACTAACGTTGACCCGTTAGATGACGCTTCGCATTTGCATAACTCTTTCCATGCTTTTTGAAACGCCTTTACAAGAATGATAGTATAAGTTTAATAATATGACTTTTATAATTATTTTAATATTTAAACTTATATGTATATCGGCTTTAAGAAAACAATTACTTGAGAAGTGTCAACGTTCTTGTGGTCGCTTATAAAATCTTTGATGCTAAGAATCCTCCGGCCTTCTCCGTATACCAAAAAGTACGATAATACAATTATTATCACCGAAACAACGTTTTCAAATCCTTCATCATAGTAAAAAACCAATTAGAAGGTGTAGAGAGGAAATCAATTGAAAGAGGTCACTATTTTACTCTTGATTTGAAGATGCATATATGTTTGAGTTGAAATTTGAGAGTCATACAATACTTTGAATCCCAACATGTATTTATATGAAGTCTAAGAGAGATATAGATGCCACGTTCCCAACACAAATCTCATATCATTTAAATTACAGTGACTGATAAAGTTCAATTTCATATGGATAATATCATAATGAACACTGATAAGTGATTATTGAAACAGCTTTAGCTTTCAATATAAGATTTAAATAAATTTAATTAATCTATATGTAGAACCTGGAAACAGATTATTGAAATAAATATTTTAAATTAATCCCATTATGTATTTAAACAGGCTGTCACAGAGATATATTTGCATTCAATTGACTTTAACTATCATTAAATTAGAATACTAAGCTTTTGTTTTACTTCTAGAATATACTAAAAACAACTAATTCCTTCAACAAACAAACAAATGTTAAACATCTGACTATTTGAGTAAGAACAAATCTATATCGCTTACTGTTTAGAATAAACTTTGGGAAAATCACATTTTAAACCTTCAAAGTGTGGTTGAGTAGCACTTTAAACCATGAGATATTTTCACTAACACTATAAACCTTTGAAATGATTTCACCAACACTTTAAACCTTAAAACTAATTTTCCTGTTTGTACCGCTACTAAAGATGACAGAATAGTAATATTCGTCAACGTGAAACAGTTAAATTATGATGGTTTGATTGAAATACTTATTTAATTAATTTAATTTAATTTAATTATTTATGACAATTGATAAAAAAAATACATCAAAGCAGAAAAAAATGAAGAATCAGACGTAGGTTAAAACATTTGACATATTTAAAATTGAAGATGACAATATATTTAGAAGATTTATTGGTTTCCAATGAGAAGTCAATCGATTTGAATGAGAATCCATTGGAGATGCCTTTATTAAAAGGATTAATAATATGAAAAGTAATGTCGTAAAAGTTTGGTCTACAATGAAGATGAATACAAATTTATTTTTTATTTTTTATTTTTTATTTATTTATAAATAAAACCAATTAAATTTTAAATTAAGCCAACATATTTTAACTATTTCGCGTTGAAGAATATTATTGTTCTATTATTTTTTTATAGCGGTACAAAAATGAAAGTTAGTTCTAAGGTTTAAAATGTTAGTAAAATCATTTTAAAGGTTCAAAGTGTTAGTAAAATTATTTTAAATGTTTATAGTGTTAGTGAAATTTTCTCGAGGTTTAAAATGCTACTAGTGACACTTTGAAGGTTTAAAACGTGATTTTCCCAATAAACTTCTAAAGTAAACATAATAATAACACATATTATTAAGTGAAACAATATGGAATTGTATTTGAAAAAATGAACAAATACTAGAAAGTAACAATTTTTCGTTTACTAATTACCACACTATGTTGTTGATTTTATTAATCCTACCCAAAAAAAATGATCTAGTTGGCTGCTGCTGCTGCTAAAAGATCCTCCCATGTGACTAACTTTTCTCTGGGTTTGTTTTTCTCACTCCCCATTTGTTTTTCCTTGGCATCGATCTTCTCCCACCCACTAAAATCTACCTTCTTCACCTCTCTCTTTTCCAGCAATTGCATCAGTCCTTTGCTTCCTTCTTTTGAGCTCGTAAAAACACCTTCTTCAATGTCTTCGCTTATTCTACCAACCTGCAACAAACACCATTTTGTCTCCCAGTTAAAGAGCATCAGTTTTCAGTACAGGGTGGAGAAGTTTAATGCTTACCATTTCCTCGGCACAGTATAGGTTTGTGGCAATTATGCCTACTGGTCCTCTTTTGAGCCATCCACATACGTATAAGCCCCGCTCAGTTTGTGATAAGCCTTCTACCGTTTGACTAACCACTCGACCTCTTACATTTGGGACAACACCTTGAAACATGCAATTGGGGAACACAAAAGTTAGAAGAACTAAAAAACCTTTTCTCATAAACATATTAATCAGACCACACTTCTATATTATACCACCTTTCTTGTGATCAAAGGGTAAACCGTTGATTGGAACCGACTTGTAACCAATGGCCTTCAGCACCAAACTGCACAATTGGATATGCTTTCATTTGATTTTTTATGATTATTGGTATAACTGTTACAACAGAAATACACTGAGGACCTTTCATTGAAAAGCATATTACCTGCAGTTAAGATCCTCAAACTCTCCGGTACCAACTGCAAGTTGTTTTCCGCTTCCAGCACCTACAAGTTACAAGAGTTATGGATGAATTATTAGCTAAATACACTATTGTATCCAAGAAAATCACCATTCCATTTTTAGTGTCTCCAATAGCAGCTAATAAATCGACAGAAGAACCATGATACGCCAAAAGATTCACTTAGAGGTGTACTTACTTTCAAGAATGGTTTTTTCCAAGTTTACACCGGAAACGTGGCCCTTTCTTTCATTCGACTCTAAAAACCGGTCAGGTTGGCGAAAGAAAACAAAGTGCAGCTCTCGTTGATCAGGGTCTGATTCAGATGTTCCTGCTGCTGCTGCAGCCTTGGACAGTAATTCATAGATCCTCTTTCTGATTCTACTATTTTTCATTTCTTCCTTCGAAAAAAAAAGAAGAGTGTCAACAAAAGGTTTGTCGAGGTATCAACAATTTCACTAAAATGCAAATAACAGAGTACAGCCTTACTTTAATTGAAAATCAGTAACACAAGTACCTCATCAGCAGGAGTTACAGTCAAGTCAGTCTCCTTTATTCGTATATGCATGTTCTTAATCCCTGCATTATAAAAATATATGCGTAGATATTCATATCAATGAGAAAATAAAAACGGTCAACGGGCAACAAAGCATTAATGATGCAGGTAAACGAAAAGATAGGAAGATCTTGAAAAGAAGTCATCGAAATCAGAGCCATTACGTTATGTTATTATCTCACAAAAAAACTGAGAAGGTGATTTTATAATCAGAGCAAATTATAAAACCCGCACACAATTGGTTTTCTTACATTGTTTCTTCTTCAACATTTTTATGGGATCTATCAAAAAGAATCAAAAGCTCAGTATATGATTTAGATATGAATGATACCGAGAACTTCTCGAAGCTCTTTAGCAGTCAATGCTGCTTGAACTGGCCCCCGTCTTCCGACGAGAAACACCTTCCTGACAACATTACAACTTTGTATCAGGGACTATAGTTGGTTGTCAACTATACGAAAGATGGAATACGACAAGAATTAACTAGTTAAGTGGTTAAATGGACCTTATAGAGCTTTCTTCCAGCGCAGATAAAGCATGCCTAGCAATATCAGTTGACGCCAACTCTGTTCTCGGTCTTAAGAGAATCCGAGCAACATCTAGAGCTACATTACCCTAAGATTCGAAGGATCATATGTCAGTCAGAGAGGTCTTGAGAAATGTATTTACTGAAAACTTTTGGCATCAAAGTGTTATTGCTTTATAACATTGTTTCTGGAAACAATTCTAGAATGTGAGACCTCTCAAGTAGAATTATCTGATTCTTAAAATTTAAGACGTCTTTGGCAAAAGGAGGATCGCAAACCATAATTAGAGTACCTGGCCAAGAATGACAGCTGTGTCGGAACTTTTCAAGTCAGGTTTCAAACTGCTGTAGTCGGGATGCCCATTATACCACCAAACGAATTCTCTTGCAGAGTATATGCCACTCAAACTCTACCAAAGTCAACTTTTTAACATCAGAATGGATATCCAACAAGTATAAGCAACCAAAGTCCACCAACTTATGTCAAACACACATTTAAACACCTAATTCCGCAACATAAAAAATACTAATTGTAATGGGCATACCTCACCTGGAATGCCAAGATCTTTGTCACTTTCAGCACCATATGCAAGTACAACCTGAACAAAAACATACATAGCAACAAAACATGATTATATATGTTAAATGATTAATCTTTCCTCTAGTTCCTACGAATAACATTTGAGCTAATATCAAAATCATACTATAAGAGCATAGGTTAAGGAAGTCTTACAACGTGATACAAATCCCGCAGCTCGGAAAGTAATAAATCCGATCCAAGCTTTACATTCCCATAGAAAGAGCAACGCTCGTGTTGTGCCACTCGTGAGAACTGATTAATAGCAATCTGTGTAGAAAGCATTGTGGTTGAGATTAAGCTCAATGGAAAAACATCCTAATCTCTCTCTCTCTCTCTCTATAAACAAGATTAAGCTAATCAGTGGTGGTGGTTACCTTAGTTTCAGGATGATCAGGCGCAACACCGGAGCGAACAAGTCCAAAAGGTGTGGGCAACCGATCGATAATATCAACGCGTGCTCCTTCATGCGCCTTCAACAACTAAAAAAAAAACCAGCCATCATCAAAAATCACGAGTTAAGAGTCGTTAATTTCAGAATAATGTTCAAACGAGAGAGAAGAAGTAAGAGAACCAACCTTGTCAGCAGTATAGAAACCAGCAGGTCCACTCCCAACGATGCAAACGTGCAGAGGACGTGAAGAAACCGAGGAGGAGAAGTATCTAGATACCAAATATCGTGCCAGATATCTTCTACTCATTCTCGGAAACTTCGAAAAAAACAGTTATGCTTAGAGAAATCCAACACAAATCTGTTAATGAGATTAGTTGTATACGACTCAATTTTGAGGATTTGAGGAAGATGATAAGATATCCGAAAAAATTAGAAGAAGAAGCAGAAATTAGGGTTTGTGAACGAATTTGGGGATTTCTAGCATACTGTGCAGTTCACGCTGACTTTTTGGCTTTAGAAGGGCCTTCGTTGACCTTAAGAACACTTAAATATACCTCAACGAAATATCATGCGAACCATCAAATTACTCACTAATAAATTTTGTTACTGATTAGATGATTCTAAGATGTGTCCATAACAATGTGTCACTCTCCCAGCTCCAACTAGTATATAACAAACACAAGATAATACATGCAATATGGGACAAAGTACTATGAAGAAGTAAATCAATCATGTGTAGTAAGTAATAGGGATATTTAATCTCAATCTATGTTTTCTAGGCATCAACTGTATAGATAGATATATATATCTAACTTCCTTTAAGCTCTGCAAATCTGGCAGCCAAATCTTCATAGTTTGGTAACTTGGGGTGAACGTGCTTAGCTTCACTGGAACGTTCTGGCTGAAACGAGGCTGCACGGGCAAATGTTTTCCTAGGTAATTCAGATGGCTCCGCCCATTGTTCAGGGGGTAGTGAACGTGACCTGACGGGCTGATAAATCATCTCTTCATCAGATTCTCCTTTTTTTAGATGTTTACGTCTGCTTTTGGATTCTTGTTGCACACCCTTCTTTTCGTAACTTGAAGGCTTCTTACTGTAATGCATGAGAAGTTTATCCATTATCTTTTCCTCACTGTCCTTCTCATCCTCATCAACTAAAACCTGAAGGCCTTTCCTTGAGTTTTCCCTTCTTCCGCTTCTTGTGTGATCACCACCGATTGATTGTACTATGTGTTTTCTTCTACTACTTCGCCGTTTCAGAGATGCATTATCTATGTCATTCACTTGATGATGACCTCCTTCATTTCCCTTCTCTACCCCAGAAACATTCTTGTCAATGTCTGGATGATTTCCATCTTTGCCATCAAAACGAGCCTCAGTGTTCTCTGAAGCTTCAGCTTTTTCATTCCTTCCTTTACTAATAGATTTAACATACGGAGGTGGAAGGGATTTGTAGAAAGGTGCTTTCATTCTCTCTGTTTCTCGCTCCTCAACTTTCCATGCTGGATTTGCATGATCATGTTCATATCCACCACCATAAACGTTACCACCAGATGGATCTTCTTCCTTGCTCTTTCCCAAAAGAACTGCATTTTCTTTACTCTCCCAACCATTACGGTATCTCGAACCTAGATCGAAAGATTCCGCTCTCTTCGACTTGCTATTTGGCTTCGGAGGTCTTGAGGTATTGTCTTCCACTTTCTGATGTGCATGCTCTTCATTTTTCTCATGTTTATATCCTTGAAAGAAACTCTCTTGTTTAAATCCGATAACTAACTTGCTGTTAGGCTTAAGTTTCTCTGAAGCATTAACCTCTGTTTTCTTATGCGCACCAACTACACCATTTTGATGTCCATTCCCTTGAACATGGTTCTCACGCTTGACCTTCATTACTATAGTGTCACCTTCGTTAAAAATAGGTTGATGTCTTACTCCAGACGGTTCGTGCTTAGATTGTAAATAAGACTCTTTCCTTTCTGGGGCAATAACCTCGGTTTTCTCACGCTTGACCTTCATCACGATAGTGTCACCTTCGTTAAAAATAGGCTGATGTCTTTCTCTCGCAGGTGCTTGCTTAGGTTGCAAATGGAATTCTTTCCTTTCTGCCTTATTGTCCTTGCTTTCTGATCTGGAGGCGTGGCCAACATTATCTGACCTTTCTTTAGATGTTAGCCCATGCTGGTTTACTCTGAGACCATTCTGATAACTTTCTTTATCAGGTCGAAACAAAGGATCTCTTCTTTCTGATGCCTCAGCCGTTTTTCTGTTCAAGCTAAGCCCATTATCAAAACCTTCAAACTCTTCTCTTTTTGGCAAAGCCATGTTTCTGTCTACAGGCTTGTACTTGTCGTAAGTGCTTTTTGGGGTCTCCTGTTAATGTCCAGGAGAGAAATCATAATTCAATCTCTATCCAAATATATCAGTTTATTGTCCACTAACACAAATTACTCATCGTCGTACCTTTACTGAATTCTGTCTCAGAATCCTTTTCTCAAAATCTTTGGAATCCCAACGAATAGAGAACTCCGATGCAACATCTTCCATTAACTTCACTTTCTTCTCCATAGAAAATGGCTTTGATGACATATTCTCAACAAGCTACAAGAGAAACAAGTAAGTGCTTAGTTGTGTATAAGTTTTCCAATGAGTCTAAAGGAGAATTGGGTACACTAGAAAAGCGCTTACCTCTTGGTTAACAAACAATCCAAGTGAATCTGCGTATTTTTCGTGAAACATTTGCCTCAGTTCACGCAGCTCAGGCATCTCAGAAAATCCAGAGGCTGCAAACATTAACGATGACACAGCTTCACGACACTCTTCTGGACATTCCCTGAAAACAAAAAACAAAAAACACAATTTCAACTAATGAACCAATACATGTTTCCACCTATAACAAAGTACATCAGTTATTCTTTGAGAAAGTTCCACTAAGCCACAGAAGACAATTCCATCAGCCATCACTAAGAAAACAGGAACAGTGTGAATAAGAAAATAGCAAAACATGAGGTAATTGACATAAGTCCAAGATCTCTAATTATTTAAAAAGGTATGCTAAGGAACCTGATCTTCAATATAAAAACCTGATGTGGCAGAGAGAATGTGCAGAAAACAACTTCTCATATAGTCAAGAGTATGTTACAACTACTCATGGAATAATTCACAAGCCAAGAAAGAAAACATAAAATAACAAAGATAATAATTAGAAAAAAAAAAAAAAAAAAAAAAACTGGCTTAACATGGAAATCTAATAGATAGCAAAAAGGACATTGAAATTGAAACTTACGGCAACTTCTGCATCGTAGAGAGCTGCTTGTATAAGAAATCACAGGTCTGCTCAACGAAGTCAAGATTCCAGAGATTCCTTAATTCATCAAGAAGCCCTCCAGCCTGTTCCCCATTTAACAAAAAAAAAAATCCGAAATCAATTAGTTGAAAACTTAAAAACGAATCAATAAAAGCAAGAAAAACTTATTATGCCTAACCCTGCTATAAGCATTGGCGTCATGACCGTTAATGATAAGATCAGCCAAATCCTTCTTGAGAAACTTGATCGTAGCACTCCTCTTCCTCCGAAGAACATCGATCCGATTCTTAGTCAGTTTTATCAGTGGTTTTCTGGTCAAATCAAAAACCACAACCGTTAAAATCGATTTACCCAAACATTAAACGAAAAGAAATTAAAAGATGAAAGAAGAAGACAAACCCCTTGGGAGCAAAACCACGCCCTAATAGACCATCAAACATCTTCTCTTTACGATTTCCGCAACAACGATTGATCAAATCAACACAAAAACCCCCCAGATTCCGAGAGTTATCACAGCTCCGAGATGAGAGAGAGATAGAGCGTGTTTATTTCCTTCGACGGCTCTGTTGGTGGTTTCTCTCTCTCTCTCTCTTTATTATTATTTTTGATTTTGGTATATTCAAAAAGGAAAGCTCAAAGAAGCCGCATCTCAAGCTGTAGAGAACATCATGGTGTGGTGGTAATGGTGGAGGTGAGATTGGTGAACTCTCTCTTCAGAGTGCTTTTTTCTCAGATCAATTAAAAGAAACGACTACGTTTCGACTTTTTTTGTTAATGTTAACGTTATAAAGGGTATTTTGGAGAATTCAATAGTACGTCTTTAAGGGGAGGTTGTTTTAGTGGGATTGGTTGGAAATGATCTGGTGCGCGTGGCTCCACCTTAGCTCATTTGCATGGATTCCGTAGACCTGCACCAATTTAATGTAATGAGAGAAAATTAATTAATTCACCGACGGGTTTAAATTGTCAAAATGTGAAAAGTGAAAAGAAAAAAAATCATGTTTTAACGACTTGGTGCTGAAAGGGGAATATACTACTTTACAGTTTGCAATAGAAAGATGATCGTGGTTATGACTTATGAAGGATGGGAAAAAATAATCTTCAAATCAAAATAAACCAAAAGAAGAAGAAAAAAATCTTTAAAGATATAGATTACTTCCGACCAAAATATTTAAAGATTACGAATTCCTTCTGATGAGATCAAAGGTTTAGATATGAAATTTCTTTTGTTACCAAAATTAAAGAGATTAAGAAACATACCGGATATTACAAAGTTATCGCATACATATCTAAAGTGGTGCATATCTCTTTTTTTTATATCATAACTATTTAAGTCTCATCTTTACAATATGTCGTCATAGCGTGTTTTTTTGCATTTATTTTTGGTTAGTTATTATCATGTATCATTAAACTTAAGATATGACACGATTTATTTTGTTACCTATATTATAAAATCAAGATAACAAGGGATCGAGGGTGTAAAAATCACGCTTCTTTTGGAAGGTGTATAAACTTTTTTTATTTTTTTATTTTTTTATTTTTTTTAATCTCAATATTTTCGTAAATCGGTATCATGTGAATGTAAGTGCTTAAGGCCAGAGACGTACGTTGTACTGAACTTCAAAAAAATGTAATTATGCCTTACTTGCATGCAAGTTCTAACCTATGGAATCTTTTTATGCGCGCTTAAGTGTGTTTGCTTGTCATATGAGGCATTACGGTACTTCCATGCTTATAATCTTAATTCTCTCTCCTGATTTCGAGTTGTCTTTCATGTTCACCCTGCTTTGGTCTTTTCACCTTTGTATTAGCTATATAGCTATGTGCTCTTGTTCTTCGTTCTTGATAAAAACACAAAAACAATTTAGTAAGTAAGAAGCATTGTTGCGTTTTCTTCCAATTCCTGGCAGCTTACTTCCACGCTCTCCCTTTTTGGCTCATGGAGTCTCTAAGATCAAAATGCAAAACTCTCGCCAATGTGAGCCACCCGGAGAACCATATTGATTTCTTTCCGCTTAGATTAAACATATTAGAACATATTTATCAAAAAGATGATCGAAATGTTAATCTTTATGTATATTTAATTGCTGATCAGAGCATAAACTGTTTCGCATGCTGGAAAGGAAAAAGGCCTTTAGTTGTGGAAGTCGATGAACCATCAAAGGGACTCAAAATCCAAGGTAAGGTTGTGAAGAAAGATGGTGATTCATCGGACGATTTCTGGAGCACAAGTACATGTGATATAGACCACAATATCCCGATCCGTTCCCAATCATCAAACCCGCCTTTTGATTCCCGGTGCAGCACACGCAACTCTACCAAATTTGTAAACCATGGTAACTCTTGGATGTATATATCTTTGGTGTTCTAAAGCCTTGGATGTTTTAAATGCTAAAAACCTATGTGTTTTTGTGTTCATGTTTACATAAAAAAAAAAAAAAAATCCGTAAAAAGCTTCATATAATTTTTTTTAAAATCTTTCCCTAATTATATAAAGTATTTCATTTCCATTGTTTTAGCATTTACATTTACGGTTAACAACAAATTATACTAAAAGGTGTAGTTTAATAGAAAAGAATTATACTAAAAGGTGTAGTTTATTTGACAGAAAATATTATAATGAACGCAAACAATCAACGTGGAATTTGGCTGCGTATGTTATAAGAGTTTCATATGAATAAGACCACAAACAATATTATACATGACGATTTTTACGTTCGATTTATATAATCCTTGATCATAATTAGAGTTTGATACTTTGCTTTTTAAGTTATCTTTATAGAAACAAAACTTATTCAATACACCCAAAAAAAAAAAACTACTTGTTCATTTCCTTGCATTAAAGGACTCATTTTGTGGAACGAAACGAGACAACAATGGCGTGAATGCAGAACCAGACAACAATGCCGAGTTCCAGAACCTGCGATAAGGTGATAACCACAAACAATTACGAATATTAAATCAATTATTTCTATGTGTATACAGGTGTGGTTTATTGAAATTTTTCTATATTCAGATGAAACTCGTACTTTTTAATTCATACTTTCTAATGACTTTCCAGCTGGAACTCGACGTATGATAGCTTATTGAGCACAAACAAACTTTTTCCTCGCCCAGTACCTCTTAAGGTGATCTAACTTATAGTATATATCATTGTTGCTATGAAAGTTTTCTTTAAATTTAATGATGTCATAATATGTAACAGGAAATGGTGCATTTCCTTGTTGATGTTTGGGAGGAAGAAGGCTTGTACATATGACACGTCAAAAAAAAAAAACCAAATAAACAAAATTTAATTGCTTTTGTCAAGTTCCATGTGTCTGTGTGTTTTTATTTTATTTTATACAACGTAAGATTTTAGTGTAAGTTAGTAGAAATATTCATCGGAGAGAGGGTTAAATTTTTAAATAAATTAAAATACATTATGAAAGTTTAACTCAATAATTCCGCGCATATATGCATATTACTAACGTAAAAGTCGATAAATTTTACGAATTGAACACTTACTAAACTACTAAGTGGTATTATTTTGAGTAAAGCTTGCATAGTTATTCCGTTATTTTCTGTGGTCATGGTGGATTCATCATCGTGAAATCTTCGTCTTCAGTTCGTAGCAAAGATTATTCGATATATCAATCCATGTCCCTTGGCTTGGTGTCATGACCGTGGAAACCAGTTCAAGAATCGAAAAAGTTATTTATTTGTGGGACAGAATCAAATTCTTTGATTCCTGTTACTCACGTTTATTTGTGTCCAATCAAATTTAAATAATTTCTTTGGGTATTCGATTCGATAATTGGGAGGTCCCCTACATTAATATGTAGTAAGTGGGGTTTGATTGTAAAATGTTGAAAGTTTGGGGATCAATTCCATAATACTAAGTAATAGGAAGGGGTGCTGACAAGAACACCAACTCCATGAATGATATTTTTGCAGTCTAAATATCTTTTCATCTCTTTTCACTCCCTCCACTGAAAATATTATTCCCAACTAACAAAAATATGATAATGAGAAGCGCGTCATCACTTGACCTTAACCTACGCGCCGCCCAGAAACCGTCTGTTCCACGGGTTGTAACGACGGCTCGACTCGTCTCTGCTTCTCCTCGTGTTGCTAAGTCGATTACGAGAGCTTCTTCAGATGGAAACCTCTACAAGATTCAGTCGCCGGAGAGCTGCAAAGCAAAAACGATCAGCGTATACCACGAAGAAACGGCATCGTATAAAGTTTTGGAAGGGTCTCGGCTACCCCAGGGAGGTTCCAACGGTGGATTTGGTGGTCCTAGAGGCGGAGACGGTGCCGGAGGTAGCGGCGGAGGTGGAAGTGGGGGCGTAGATAGGTATTATGAAGATATGATCCAGCGTTATCCTGGAGACACTCTTCTTCTCTCTAACTACGCTCGTTTCCTCAAAGAGGTTTGTGTTTAAATTGTAATCTCCTCTGTTATTCTAGATTGTGTTTTAATGTACTTACTAATTTAGGAAACTCTTATTTACTGTGTCTGTAATTTGACCCCCCAAAAAAGAAAAAGAAAACACGTGATGATGCTATCTATCTATAGAGACAGCATTTAGCAAACGTACGTATTATTGCTATTATTGAAGTCGACCCTTGGTTGCTCTTGATTTTGAGCTTTTGATTGGTTGAATCTACTGATTCATGTATTAGCATTTAGCAAACGTAAATTTAACGTTTTGGAAGAAAGAAGTTAATCTGTATCAAAACCAATTGAGGAGATGCTGTTAGATTAAAGTAAGACATATCTTGATTTGTGCAGGTGAAAGGTGACGGTAGGAAAGCAGAGGAGTACTGTGAGAGAGCGATGTTGTCTGAGAACGGAAGAGATGGAGAGATGCTGTCTATGTATGGAGATTTGATATGGCAAAATCATGGAGACGGTGTTCGTGCTCACTCTTACTTTGATCAAGCTGTTCAATCTTCTCCGGATGACTGGTAAGTTTAACGTAGCTAGAAAACTTATTTATCATCTTTAGAGCATAGAACCTAATGATCGATATCTGGAAACTATGAGTTGAGTTTGGATTTGGGCTTTCTTGAATGTCTAACCAGTCTCCATGATATAAGTTCATAATTTCATACCATGTTTTGTAGAATTGTTAGACTATTTCATGGGAATGGGTTTCATTGAAAGAGACTGAATGTTTTTGTGGATCAAATATTATTTCCTACATATCCATCATTTGAAGAAGCGATTGGTCAATTTGTAATAGAACAGTAGCCTCACACGTCAAATATGACAGAGACATCATTCTTGTTTCTTGATTTTTTTTCTTTTTTCTCTCTGCATCTGCAATTTATATGTGGTGTAACACTAGATGATACGATACATCATCATTGGCAGATAATGATAATAATTTTGGGGTCCCGTAGATATTATTGTAATACGTTTATGAATGGTGTTTATTGTAGTCATGTTCTTGCATCGTATGCTCGGTTTCTATGGGATGCTGAAGAAGAAGAAGAGGAAGAGGAAGAAAGTAAACTTGAGAATGCTTTCTCTACCTATAACAACCCATCTGTATCATCAGTTGTGTCTTGACTCTGTGTGCTGATGTTAAACCGGTGTAATACAATAAAAACTCAAAAGTCCGGTTTAATCATGAAAATATCTTTTGCACTTTGAAGTAAGACTGATGCTAATGTGTAGGAAAAGACGAACCAGATATCAAAAGTCCAGAGAGCTGTGTATTATTGTGGCAAATTAATTGTGAGATTCGAAAGATAATTAAAGTGGTTTGTGTCCTTATGCTTAGAGCCATAAAGGTGTGGAAATGAGACTTTTGAGAAAATCAATTATTGATCAATGGTTGCGAGAGATGTCACGCTCAACTGTCGTTAACACCATTGCTTTTTGTGTCTTTCTTGACAGTTGCAATTTGCAAAATAAAACTATTTTTGGCTAATGGGTTTATCTGCAGACAAAAATAAAACTTTTTGGGTTCATATGCCAATAAAACTTTAGCTTACGACGATAAAGGAGAAAACATCAAGATACAATGCTTTACACTTTTTTCAATCAGACTAAGACTGAAAAGCAATTTTCACGATAACATAGTAGTTACCGCAAACCACAATAACTAGTAATTCGACTTACTTTGCAAATTGCAACATTATCTCCACGTACGTTTACGTTTAGTTTCTTGTCGAAATCCCAAAATCCATCTCCTACAATATCTTGTTTACTAATTACTCTGATGGATAGCCACAAAATTTGGAAAAGAGCCAAAGAGTAGAATCAATTATAACAAAAGAAATTGCACAGAAGCCAATAATAACAAAAATGAGAAAAAGAAGAAGATAAAGAAAGAATACACAGACAGAACGAAACGCAGAATCTCCTGAATATTCACCTTTTAGTAATCAAAGCATCAAAAAGAAAAAGAAAAAGAAGATCTTGACATCAAAAAAACAACTTAGAAAGATTAAAAACATTACCATCAAACATAGGAATATATAAAAGCAGCAACCTTTAGGACCAAACCTATATGATTCTTTTTCACTCCTTTACCCATCTCTTCTCATAGAAGTTTAGGCTGAAGATATATATTTATATAAATATAATACGGTTTCTTTTTCTCCTTTGTCCTCCTTAATTAATGCAAAGAGATATGATGAGTCTTGAGAGTAATGATCGTACCGCAGAGTTTTCAATGCTCAACAGTAACCGCTTCAGATACCTCAATGGACTTGTCGGCTCTGTCTTCATTCATCCTTGGAGATACAATCTCATGTGAATCTTCTGCATCAGCATTGGATGATACAGTCACTTGTGCTTCCTCTTCTACAGGATGTGAAGACTGGTTTACCGTTTCTGCATCTTTTTCAACTTTCTTTTTTTCAGGTTTCACCTTCGCTGAGGTTGTGGCAGCTTTTGCTGGGGCGGGTTTTCCATCGGGAAGAGCTGTTTTCTGAGATGGCAATCTTGGAAGTGACTTACGCACTGGTTGTTTCTTGAGCTCAACTGTTGGCATAATTCCCTTAGCAGCTGAGTTATCTTTAGAAGCTCTCTCATCTAGGCTTAGCCTACCAATGCGAGGAGTTTGAGTTTCTTCACAATCCGCTCCAGAAGCAGTCTTCTTTCTCCCAAGTTTTGGAGATTTGGCTCTCGTTGGTGGTATCTTCTTGGACATTAACAACAGTTTCACATGAAATGTGAGTATTAGTACTTCAGTAAAAATTGAGATCCTGGTTGAGCTTCAGCAGAGAGGAGAAGTACCTTCTTTAACTCTGTTTTAGGCGGCTGAGGTTCTTGATAAAAGCTAGGCATGGGTGTGGCTTTGAAGTTCAAGCTCTTCCTTAGCATCCTAAGCTCAGCTTCTTGTGTTTCCTGCGAGAAAAGCAAGGATTTTATTAGAAGAGGCCGGGAATGTAAACACTGTGAAAAAGAACATGGTCTAGGAGACAACCTTGGACTTGGCTTGCATGTTATTAATTTCCTCTTCTTTTGCATGAGTCTTCTCTTCAAGCTTGACATAGAACTGCACCATATGAAAGCAGATATATGATTATTTATAACTATGTTCTAGAGAGAGGTTAAGAATAATGAACCAAAATGTGAACCTCTCTTCTCTTTTCAGCTCGTTGGTCGCATTTGAAACTGAAGCCATAATTTGGAAGTGCACCAACTTTACGAGGTTTTCCATCGTCTGCTTTCGGACTACTAAGAGACCATCAAGTCATATAATCAGCATAACTAATAAAAATGAGAGGCAAATGCAGAAAGGCCCTAACTTTCCACAAGAAAGAAGAGCTGGTAAATATAAAGGTAAAAGTAATACTTAGACGACTGAGTATCATCTTCAGATGTCTCATGGGCTTGTTTCTTTTGAGGCTTTGGTTTCACCTTGTCCCTGCATCAAAAAGGGAAAGAAATTTCCAGTTTCAATCATTGATTAGGGACTAAAAAAGAAATGAAAAGACTTAGCACCAAGATCTGGATGCCATTATTGGCAAAATATTTTGGCTTTAGCAGTGTGAACACATGAGAACACCAATATGGAAAGAAACTCTGAATTCAAAAATGAGGACTCAATACCCGGCGGCAGTTTCAGCAGGTGCAGAGTCATGCTTCCCTTGCTGATAAGAAAAACGAACAAATCAGAAACAATCATCGGCGGATCAGCAAGAAAGAAGATCACACACACATAAGCCTAAGCCAAAGCAAAGAAACCTAGATGCAAAAAGTGAGGGATGATTACCTTTGTGACTTGAGCCTCTCTACCATTGAATGATTTGCTCTTAAGAGGCTCTGTTGGCCTTGCATTAGGAGCAACAGAACCATTTGATGCTGCCACTTTAACACCTGCAGTTTTGCCCTCTTTGTTCTTTTTGATGTGAACCGATGATACATTGTTAGCACCAGAGAGTTTATCATGCTTTAGCTTCCGTTGAGCCTTATCGCTTTTCATACACTTTGAATCATCTACATTTTCAACTTGTGTGCCCTACCCAAAAAAAGGAAAAGCAAAACACAGATGTTAATTACAAATTACAAGTGGTTAATATGACAGAGTAGTAGATTGACCGTCCGGAAGATACAAACCTCAGTTACCTCTTTGAGGTGTTCAATTGCATCCAAAGTGGAAATGTTTCCGGAATCCTGATTCTGACATTCTGAACTAGTAGTATCAAAAGTTTCTTCAGACGCAACCCCATTCTCTTTAATACAGACAGTTTCCGTAATCAAACCACCATTAGCAAGAGTAGAGTCAGTCCCATCAGCAGCAGCCATGATACTTTCAGGGTCCATAGTAAACTACAAAACAACAACAACAAAAAATGGCAAGAGACAAAAAAAAAAAAAAAAAGGTATGAGCACACCAAACTAATTTAAGTTAACTGAGCAGAGAAGTTGATAAAAAACTGAAACATTTAATCCGCATTGTTAAGTATATACCTAAAAAAAGCCATTCACTTTAACCACAACAGCACTTACATTACATAGGGTTAATGAAGTGAGTAACATAGCAATCAAAGATTTAAGCTACATTATACAAAGCGTTGAAACCACAAAATTCTCCAATACATAAACATAAGCTACTCACAATAGTAGTGTGTGTATACATGTAAATGAATCCCTAAAAGTCAGGCTTTTCAAATCAACTACTCAACATTTTTCTGCCTACACCACAGGATCAACGAGAGCACATATCTCCAAACCCTACAAAAAAAAACCTAATTTGTGATTGATGGATCGATCTAAGAGAAACAAATCCGGAAACGCAAATCTAATCTGGAAGTAGAAGCAAATCTAAAGCATGTAAGAAAAAAAAAAAGAAGAAGTAAATCTCGTGGTAGTGAGAGAGCTCACTCTGGTAATAAAATCGGTAAGTGAGAGAGTTCAAGTTTCGATCTACCGACACTCAAAAACAATGAAATGAAAACAGACAAAAGTAAAAAGTAAGTTGCTCAGATTCGTAAGAACATCCGCCATTATTTTACACAGCAACCAAACAAAGAAGAAAGAAGGAAACAAAAAACAAACAAAAAAAGAGAAAGACGCAAATCTTGCTCACCAAACGCAGTCCCAGAGCAAATCAAATATCCATTGAAGCAAAAAATCGAAGGGATGAGAGTAGAAGAAGATGATGAAGAGAGATGAGGTCTCACAGTAGTTCTGAGATTTCGATTTGTTCTTTAGACTCTCTTTTTTTTTTTTTTTTTTTTCTTGGTTGGGGTTGGTTTTGGGGTTTGTGAAGGATGGGATTCTCGGTTTACTACAACACACACAAGTTTTTGATTCTTCTGTGACTCTCTCTCTCGCTCTCTGTGTTTAATTTAAAAAAAAAAAAAAAAAATAGAGAGAGAAAGAGATTTGGAAGAGAAAAGGAAAATGACAAAACGGTTTTAATATTTATTACAGCGGCTATTTATTCTAAATCTAAGTACCACGTCATTACATTAATTACGGTTATTCTGAGGCTCCCTTTTTTAAATTTTAATCGTGTTTTTTTTTTTAAATCGTGTGTTTGTGGGGGAGTTTTAAAAGCAAACTCTTACAATTTTTATTTTTTTAACCTCAATTAAACTCGTATAATTAAAAAGACATTTAAAAAACAAAAACATATGAAAAACTTTGGATTAAAAGAAAAAAAAAAGACATAAGTGGTTGGCAAAAAAAAAAAAAAAAAAAAAAACATTAAGTGGGAACCAAGTCCAGATTTATAAAATGAAACCCCGGAATTAGGGGGTTTAAGATATAGTTTAGATTGCTTTTATGTTTTGATTTTAAATTAGTACAAAAATGTGAGAATGAGAGAGAGAGACATGACCTTCTCATTTTCTTAATCAAAAACGGTGGTATAAAACTTTTTCGTCATTAGTTCTGCTTTTATGCACATATATATCATCATCCCCCACATTGTTATACTATTATACTCTTCTTCTTACATGGGACCTTTTATTCATCTACTTTAATTAACACCCTTTAATCTCCCATATATTAGAGGCCAGCTCATGGAATCTTCATTATTTCTTATTTGTCCACATAAACTAACGACCTTAATTATAATATAATGATCATGTTTTCTAAAGTTTAACACATATAATACTTCAAAAATTCTACCCATGTTTGTAGTCTAGTGGTTTTGTTCTACTTATTGCTTTGTATCATCATCATATATAACTTGTGCTTAAATTTGAAAACGTGCGCGTGTGTGTGTGAGAGAGAATTGTAGACAATTTTTAAGAAAACTTATTTCAGATTTATAAATAATATCTTTTTGATATAGAAAATAAATAATGGTACATCTATTAAATTTTACAATATTACAAAGTTGTAATATATACGTATACTAGTAAGTAAATTAATTAACAAGCACGCATTTCCCATTTTATAAATATAAAATATGCAAGTGTGTTACTTATTTAAATACATGCACCCACATGTACACACCAAAAAGCTTGCGGTAGGCCAAGAACTAAATCAAACTAAAGTTAACTATACTTAATTTCGTTGACTACAAAGAAAGTAAATAGTTTATTAGTACTAGTAAGTACCCAACTAACAACGTTAACTAATCCGCCTACTTAGAAAGTGTTTCTCCAGAATCTCAACTCAAAACCAATTTTGTTCGTTGATTTTAGACTTCAATATTTGCATCTATAGTTGGATTTGAGAATACTGGAAATGAGCTTTTGCGTAGAATAAAGGGTGTTTACATATCGTCTAGATGTGATACCAAGAACACGCTTCTTAATATTTCAATTTGTAGCTTTTTGGTCACCTTAGCAAAACATGTTTGTTTAGCTTAGTGAAAAGTTGAATGTGGTTTCAGTATATGCTATATATCTCACGTTGCTAATTAGTTTTATAAGTTTTTATTTGCATCATCAAAAATTGTTGGGGTTTTCTACCTCAAACTTAGTGAGATTTTTTATAAACAATTCATATAGTTGCGTAACAACTATCTCTCGTCGTTACATCCTCGACAACTCCTCACACATGCATAGTTTTTTTTGTCTCTGACCTAGTGGTGACACTATTACAAATATATACACTACTTAGCTTCGGTAATGTGTGAACCATAATACATGTGTGTATGTATAAGAACTTCTTAATATTAAATACTAAGCATTTTAGGGGAAACAAGTGTCCTACCATTTTCCCAACTAGTTGAGTTTGATGCGTTTTCTATTGAATTTGTTTATAATAACTGAAATAACTATTTTCTTTAGTAGAAAAGTGGTAACAACTTAAAGTATAATTATGCTGATTAACACTGAGGTGGTGAAAGAGAGAGAGAGAGTGATTAGAGAGTAAGCAAAGTGATTAGACACCAAAACCACTTTTATTAAGAGACAAGTTGGTCCAGTGATTAGGGTAAGATACAAGTACAACAGTGACATCTTTCCTTTCTTGCTGCTTCTCAAAACTTTCTCATTCCATCATCTCTACTCTGTCTCTATCTAATCCTAATTTCATTATGTTTATCTTTTATCATTTTCATATAATATATTTGAATGACTAATTCGTAACATTTTTTAGAAAAAATATATTTTTTTATTAATGCTTTTATTTTTACAAGAAATTAAAATTAATGAAAATATTATCTATATACATATTTATTTAAGTATTAGTACTAATCGTTTCCATTACTTTCGCATATTCTTATACTAATTTAGGCATATCCTCTTATGTGACATGGTATGACAATAGTCACACCACCTTGAGACTTGGATGTTCAAAAAACTTGGTGAAGTATGGTTGCTATCTGTGGGCAGTTTTTATTCCAGATTTTGATTTTATGTTGGTCGGTGTGTATCGTTGTTGGAAGATTCGCTTTACCATCCATAATATCTGTTTTATCTTATCCAATTGAATGCGATTGTACTACCCTTTGATCACATTGTATTTTATATGATAAATGATAATGACTAGTAGCCAAAAAAAATTAGTTGTTATACAAAACACACATGTTAGTATCTCTTTTGACATAGAAATGGCATATTCCTATAAGAACTACATCTACCTATGACGATTCGTACATGTTATCTATTCATTCATTGGTTTTGTGTTTATGAACGAAACATAACTAGTAAAATCTACTCGAACTAACTTAGTAATAATTGCTTTAATCCACATACGTCGAAACTGCTACGTTTGTAAACGCGCAAGACTAAAAACGTCATTGGTTTTTTCGTTTTGTAAAGTGGTTAAGATTACAATTCAATGAATTTAGTCAATGGAATTCATATCAAACACCGAGTAAGTTAGTGTAAATTTTGAGTATATTGGACGTTTAGTTTTGTAGTAGTAAGCAGAGAATCTTTTTACTTACTTGCAAATAAGCGTTATTACCCAAATTATTCAGGCATGTTTGAAACACTTATGAGCTTAACAAAAGATACATCATAACTTCTTCCATTTGGCCCCAGAATTAACTAGTTTGATATAAGCATTGGTGAAGTCTTCGAAGAACTTGTCTTGATCTTCTGCATATCGTTTCACCCACCTGACATCATTCAAACCACGAATCTATCTATATCAGTTTAACAGTTTTCCAGATCGCTCAAATGAAAAGAACATTGTTCAACAGATTCCAGTTTTATCCATGAGCCTATAGTCCAAGTGTTCAGCACATTACTCTACTCTACTTTAAATAATATTAGATAATCAAATGATAAAGTAAGAACTTTCAGAAACTCAGACCTTAAGCACTCATCATCGTCCACTAAAGCATGATCCGAAGGGAGGCCAACCATGCTCGTCATTTTGGCTGCATCATAAGAAGAGAACTATGTAAATACTTAATCTTAATCTTACAATCAATCTTCAGTACATAGGGGAGGAATGGTTGGAAACTTAAATTGTATGAGTAAAAGAACTTAAGAACTTTGTCATGAGACTTACAAGTTGATGTCCATGGTTTTTCAAGAAGGATTTTGTAGTATGCATTGTCAAAACCTGTCGGATCTCCAAAGCCTTTACTCCCTATTGTATGTGCCCCAGATAAAGCAACAAGCTCCTGAGTCCTGCAATGGCACACAAAATCATTGACGTCGAGTTACAAAACGTTGATACAAAAATATGTTATAACAACCCACAGCTATCTTTGTGTAAGGACTCACGAAAATCCTTTTCTTTTGAAGCATTCTTTTAAACCCGAGGCACTGAGGATTTCTGGAGGTAGCTTGCCTTCTGGATCAGGTTGCCTGTTAACATGAAACAATCTCCCTGTTGGAAAGATAGAAACAGTGACCAGAGATCTATCGAACGAGGACAAAAACCATTTATGTTGTGCTTATACGTTGAATCAAGTCTTCCCAAAAGTACTGGAATTGTTGGGCCGCCACATATTGAAACTGCTTCAGATCCAGCGACAGAGATCATATCCGCCCAAGACACTGAGATAAGAGAGATTGTAAACATTAGCACCAAGGCGCATGACAGGAAACATGTCTTTAGTATACTGCATAGTTCAAATAGTAAATACCTGGTTGTATCTCATCAACATTAACCTTCGCTTTTGCTAGAACCTAACAAAAGAATTCATCTATCAAGAAGATTAGTTATTCGAATGTAACATATTTGACAAACTTATGATATAAGAGCAATAAAAAGGCAGTTACATAGATGCGAAATTACATGTTTATATGCTCACGCTAACAGATTAATAGAGAGGGATTTAGTGCCTTTAAGGATTTCTTCAAACCTGTGTTTTCAGGTCTCTCAAGTTCATATGCAATAGACCCGTTGATGCCACCTGCAATTAAACTCATAACCAAGAAGAATCAAGACACAATAGATCTTAACTTAGTGGATTGCAGTATCTATCTTTTACACAGATTCCATATCTAATTGTAATCTAACAAACAACTGTTTACATTTAAAAACTCATCCGTTACCTGAATTATCGTCCAGTTCAAAAGTTCCAGCATCATGAAACACTAAACGAAGCACACCAGCAGCCTTACCCTTTGTCACAACTTTTCTTATTTCGTTTTGCATCACTGGATAAATGCTGTAATCCAAACAGTCGCTTTGTAAAATTAGCACACAAGACATTGGAATACAATAACCTCAAACACTACTAATTCCAAATAGCCAAACCAAAATCCAGGCTTCAATTATACAAATATTAAGGAAGATTTATTCAAACTCACTCAGCTGCCTTGCTGCCGTATGGGGTAACCAAATGAGACAGAAGCTGCACTGTTGACAACATGACTACCATTTTTCTTCTACTGGAAACCAAATCAGGACGCGAACCTATAAATTATGCAGAAACAGAACAACCTCAGCACGAATCGAATCGGACTCGAAGCATTTAGTAATATGATTAAACGAAGCTCTTCAGTTCCGAGATCGACGGAAACGGGAAAACATATAATAGAAATGGTTAGCGATACTGAGAATCCGGTCTTACCAGGATCATCGGAGACGCAACGAATACGCCAATCTCTTAACGTTCTTACAACATGTTTCCCGGGAGATTCGAATTTGCCTTTGAATTTGAAAGAAGAAGAAGTTGGGCCGCACCGTAAAAGAGAAGTCTCCAACAGTGACGCAGTCGTCGTCGTCGTCGTCGCCGTCGTCATCTTTAACGGTGGGACGAGAATCACCGAGCCTCAGCTGATTCTTATGTGACACGTGGATTCGGTTGTCTACCCTCACGTATACAGTAAGCAAAAGGTTATATAGCCAATAGGAAGCGACTCTGATTGAGATAAAAGACACGTCATCATGCATTCGAAAGATACAAAATACTTTAAAACGACAAGGAGTTCTATCACAGTTGAGAAAAACGACGGGTAATCTATAGTATAATAAATCTCGGAACATACAATACTGAGAGAGTGAGAGAAGAAGACTATTCTTTCAAGATTTAAAACCCAAGAACAATATATATGGTGAGCCAAAAACCTATTTTAAGATTCTAAAAACTGGCTAAAAGAAAGAAAAAAAAAGATTACTATCTCGGACCGGAGAGTCTCACGGCGGAGAGATAATTCTCACTGTTACAGTCCGATGGTCCAGATGACGTAGTAGCACCGCCATCCTCACTGATCGACTTAAAGAAGCTTGAGTAAAGCCTTGATCCCATAGTAGAAGAACTTGGTGGCTGAACAACCGGAAAAACTCCTTCAAGCATTTGAACAACTTTGCTCATCGACGGTCTCGTTTGCATATCTTCTTGTATACACCAAAGCGCAGTTTTCATCGCCCTTTGAACCCTTTCGTCACTCACATCAACATTCTTCATCTTCCCATCAACAATATCCATAAGCTTCCCTTCTTCCATCTTCTTGAAAGCAAAAGATGGAAAATGGCATTTCTCCGAAGTTTCTGATGGATCATAGTTCTTTCTTCCTCCTATTAACTCTAGCAACACCATTCCGTAGCTGTAAACATCGCTCTTCTCTGAGATCGCGTAGTTTGTGATCCATTCCGGAGCTAAGTAACCTCTTGTCCCGCGCATTGTCGTGAATACATGGCTTTGTTCGCGGGTCATGAGCTTCGCAAGTCCGAAATCAGATACCTTGGCGTTGAAGTTATCGTCTAACAGGATGTTCTCAGGTTTTATATCGCAATGGACAATCCTTGAATCACAGTCTTCGTGTAGATACGCTAAACCTTTGGCTGTTCCTAGCGCGATGTTAAATCTTGTGTCCCAATCTAACAGAACATCTCCATCTTTTTTCCTAAATATCCATCTCTCTAACGAACCTTTAGATAAGAACTCGTAAGCGAGAAGCCTATGAGCCCCTTCAGCGCAGAATCCTCTGAGCCGCACCAGATGCAGATGATGAATGCTTCCGATTATACTTACCTCGGCTCTGAATTCTTTTTTACCCTGACCTATTCCTTCAAGTTTCTTCACGGCCAAACGAGAACCATCCGGTAAAGTACCTTCATAGACCGATCCAAACCCTCCTTGACCTAACTTCACCGAGAAGTTATTCGTCGCTGACTGAAGATCTTTGTAAGCGAACCTGATAGGCATCCCAGATAAATTCTCCAAGAAATTTTCCTCCTCTGAACTCTCTTGAGGAGCCTCCAAAATCATTTTCTTTCTCTTATGAATCCGGAAGGCCACAAATATCAAAACTGCGATGATAAAAACCGTCACCACGACAATAATCACTACATAAGGAAAATGTTTCCCACCATCTTCTCCGTTATCTCCACCTCCCGCACCAGTACTTGCAACCTTGATGTAAGAAACAAACCCGGAGCCTCCATTACCAGAGTTTTTGAAGCTTCCAATCCAATCAAACAAGAAGCAGTTACCAGAACTGTTCTGGAAGAAAAGACCAAGGCACGTGCAATTGTTGTTGCAGAACTCTTTACAACTATCAAGACTCGTTTTCTTGGAGAAGGGAGAAGCAAACCCTAGAGCGAAGTAATCTACACTATCCCCAGCATTTACGAGCTGCAACGGCAATGTGGCGTTATCCTTGTTTTTCTTACAGGGAGAAGTGATCCCGGTTTTGCAATCAGACCGAACCCGAGACAACCCGGGCGCACATCCACACACTTTAGAACCCGAGCAGACGTAGTAAGACCCACAAGGCTCGGGTGTTGCGCAAAGATCACCCGGGATTTTGGTAGAAGAATCAGCAGCAGATGCTCCGCTTCCGATATTTGAGAAAGAGATGACACCGTTGCTTCCCAAAACGGCGATCCAAGTTGCGTTATCATCTTTGTTGTCAGTAAATATAAACTGCCATAACAGAACCTGTTTCTCATCAAAGAAGCGCCATGAATTCCCAAGGAGAGACGACGAAGTTACCACGCCGTCTTTGTTGATGATCTTCTCTCTGGCACTTCCCATCGACCAATACGCTTGAGGAGGGGTCAAGCTATTCACAGATAAAACCATATCTCCTGATTTGATCTCGAGAGCAAAAGTCATGTTGCTGGAAGAAGGATTGCTAGTGAGCTTCATGCCTTGTTTAAAAGCTTGATTCGTAATGAGAGTATCTGTGGGATGATCAAAACTCTCCCAGATCGAAGTCCCGTCAACGGAAACAAGAACGAGATTCCCCGAGTCACGTAGCTCCATTCTCGAAGCATTTTTGCCTGAATTGTCCAGTCTCCAAACCTCAGTTCCGCCTTCTTCTCCACGCAGCACAACATTCCCGTTGTCGTCGAACACAAGATTGTCGGAATTGGAAACAGGGGAAGCTCTGTTCGCCGACCAGATCAATTTCGTGCTGCTCTTGTGAATGATGCTGAGCGTGAACAGAGTGACGGAAGCTTGTGTAGTTACGAAACCAAAGCCAAAGTCGGAGTTGTTGGAATTGAGGAAGATACCGTCGTTGTTGATGTAATTCATCTGAGATCCTGAAAACCCTGGAGTGATGCTCCCGGTGTACGCTACACCAGCGAGTAGAGGATCCGGTAAGAAGACTAGACACGTAACGAAGACGATGAAGAAGACGCCTCTCATGGTCTTCTTCGAAGATGGTGAATTTTACACAAATGGACAAGAATTAAACCCTTTAAAAAAGGATTTAAACTTTTGATGTCTGGGGATGAGGTCAAATGGATCTGAGAAAGAAAAAGAAAAAAAAAGAGAAAATTCCAGAAAGATGCAAATAGACAAATCTCAAAGCCCTGGCAGGTGAAATACTACGCTTCTCTAAATAGAAACTGATTGTTCCTAAGATTCATCACAGTACCCGACAAGAAGAAGATTGCTGGCCGAGACAGAGGTGAGATAAACAGAGTAGAAGCAAACAGAGAGAGAAACAAGAAACTCGCATTTGCGTTGTTGTTACAAAGCATAAAACTTCCCGACGATTTCAGACTGGAATTCAGATAGGAAGAGAGAGAGAGAAAGGAGATAAATTGATTAAAACCCAGAAACTGAAACGAGGAAAAAAATAGAAGTAGGGATTATTTTAGAGAGATTGGAACACACACACTCTGGGTTTTTGTTTTGTTTTGCCTCTCTGTCTCACAATCAGTGACGTTTGAATTTGGTTTGTCTTGATGGAGAAAGACGACAAGAGGGTTTGAGAGAGAGAGATGCTGCGAGTGAGTGGTCTGTCTAATTAAATCTCTCTGAGCGGTTTCCTTCAAATCCGTTTCCTTTTTATCTTTACCTCTTGTGAGTTGTGACCGTCACAATTTTATTTTCTTTTTGGACAGATCCGACCACTTGGGTTAGGGGACTTTTCTCTTTTCAAACAAACATGTTCTTAAATTTTTCCAAATTCTTGTGACCCTTTGACTTTTGTAAAGAAGAAGACGATGAAGACCCATCCACCATCTACTAAGATAATATTTTGCAGATTGCATCAAGGTTGAGGAAAATATACTACTATGTGCGTGAATAAAATTGCAGATTTGTTGATGAAGGCAACACATATTCATTTAAAAATAATACATTTAGGATGACGGGATTATTTTATTGTATTATTGTTATGGTTGAAAACTAAACACATATTTTTGTGATTGCTAACAATTGTGTCGTGTTAGTCGTTGTGTGGCTAAAATCTGAATTTGGGTTCGTGTTGTTAGTATGTTTTGCATTCAAAACGACGGATTGAGTTATCACCATTCACCACTAGTTAATTAATTTACTCATTTTTTTGATGAATCTCTAAACTTTGGTTAGAGTAAAAAAAACTAGTGGATTTCTTTTCCACCTGAAAATATATAAATTATTATACGATAATAAATGAAACATGTGGAAAAAAGAAAAACCATTACTGTACTCTGTTATCTCTCTCTAGGCTGCTGCTGCTTTAAATGAAGGGTCCCTTACAAATTGCAGCATCCAGCTCTTTTTTTTCTTAATTTGTGTTTATCTTATCATGAAATGTTATAATTTTAGAATTTCAAAGATGGATCATCATCAAACGTGAAAATATTTTGGTTTGGTATTAATATTGTGTCTAGTGTCTACTTACTTTGACGGATGATGATGAATGATTCAACACAGAACTACTTCCTCTGTTTCTACAGTAACTTTTACCGTGAGAAAGGGAAAACAGTTCCCACCTTTAAATTTTTGTCAACAAATAAGTACCTAACCCTTACTTTATAACACGTAAATTGGCCCAAAAAAAAAAAAAGAGATTAAGATGAGGAACGTGGGGAGTTGTGAAAATAGAGGAGGTGATTTTGAGATTGTTAAGAGCACGCAGTGGAGTTTTTTTGGATTACTGAGACCATTTCTAAGTCCAAAAGAAAAGAAAAATTAAAAGAAATGGCCCACAAAAAGCAGGAACTGTTATTATACGGAGTATCGGAAGGCACAGTGAAGACACGGTACGTGTCAATTTCTAATTGAATTTGTTAAAATATATAACACAGTTTTTTTTTTCTCTTATTTTCTTCTTTTCCCCAATCTCTCTCTTTCCTCTCTCTCGACGAAACGGTGAAGAGATCTTGGTCCGTCGCAATCCATGCACGGCTCGCTCAATCCATGGCGATTACAACGATCTCGTCCTCCGAACATATCACCCGAAGATTCGGCGGTCTTCCGGAGATTTCAACTCTTTCTTTTGCCGGCGGATTCGCTGGGATTGTGTTCTTCTATGCCACCGCCGCATCGTCTCATGGTCAGGAAGTTCACGCTAATGAAGTTGTTCTGTATCAGTACGAGGCTTGCCCTTTCTGTAACAAGGTTAAAGGTATTTTCACATCTCGAAATTTCTGCATCTGATCAGATTTTTTTATCATTGAAATTTTATGATTCAATCATGGTTAGAGCTTCAACATAGCGAGTGGTGGTTTTGAATTCGAGTTGGTTCTTGTTGTGTGTGATTTAGTAAGATAGAGATGGTTAGCTTTCATATGCTTCAACATAGCGAGTGGTGGTTTTGAATTCGAGTTGGTTCTTGTTGTGTGTGATTTAGTAAGATAGAGATAGAGATGGTTAGCAACATAGCTTTCATATTCTTCTTGTTGTATATATAATTTGGTCTCTATTCTTCACTTCACACCATCGTTGTTGCTTATTATTGTTAGCAATTAACCGATAGACTCTGGTCTAACTTACTTTTATATCTCTTGTGTTTTAGGATCTCTCCGGTGTTCTTTGTTGTGGGTTTCACGGGATCTTCTCTCGTCCAAAGCGTGGGTTTGCTTTTAAATTTTTCTTGTTGTTTTGTTTACAATTACAGTTTAGTGTTCAATTCTTGACTGTTTATTTATTCAGTGATGCCATTGATGGTTTTGGTTGCAGGTCATCTCTGTGAATTTGGAGCATTGTCTCCTTCCCCTTTTCTAAAATCAAACCAGAACAGATGTTTCCGCACTTTCAGAGGAGTGAGGACTGATATGAGCTTTGGTCTTACTAAGAGGTACCTTCCTTATTGGTCTTCTTCCCTTAGTGAGGTACATTCTCCTTTTTTTTTTGTTGTCCCATAGGATAATCTAGTTGTGTTTTGAGTGAAACATTTTTGGTTGAAATTTGGTTTGGTTTTTATTAAAAAGAAAATGAACTTGTCTCCATGATTGTATTTGAATATTGTCTTGACTTTAAGCAATCCTTTTTGAAATACTTTTGAAACACTGACATCATATCTTATTAGATATGATGGACCTAAAAGCTGAAATGCTTTCTGAAAAGTATAAATATAGTGTTATATATACACATGTCTGTTTTGTGATTAAGCTATATTGGATCAAAAAACAATTGTATATCTCTAGTAAAATATCCCATACGCATAAGTTTTAAACCCAAGTAAAATAGGATTAAATCAAACTTTTTGAGGTGTCTACTCCTAGAGATATACTGAAAAGTGTATATCTCTTTGGTAAACACTCATTACAAACATGAAAACTTTTTCCCTGAGTATATCGAGTGTATCTTTCTCGGTCTAACAAACATTTATCTCAATATAAACCCTGACCTTACCATAACCCTCACCTTAATTCTCAGCCTGTCGAATATATCACCCAATTCTTTTCTCAGCCTGTCCATTTTAGCACCCCATCTGTCACCAAAGAATGTATTGACCTTAGTGTCGATGAGAATGAAGAAGACGGTGGTAGAGGACTTTGGACAAGGTGGAGTGCCCAGGAGGATATTAATCTCATAAGTGCCTGGTTAAATACCAGTAAAGACCCAGTTGTTAGTACTTTACAGAAGCTTGATTGCTTTTGGAAAAGAGTTGCCGACTGTTTCCAAGCAAATGCACCTTCATCGAGTACAAATACGAGAGGGCCGTTGCAATGTAAGGCTAGGTGGAACAAGATAAACCGCAACGTGAACAAGTTTGTTGGGTGTTACACACAAGCCAGTGCAAGAAAGAAGAGTGGAAATTCTGAAGATGATGTGATATCTGTGGCTCATCAGCTTTTCAAGAATGACCAAAAAAACCATTTACTCTAGGGCATTGTTGGAGGGAAATCAAGCATGATCAGAAATGGAACACTGAGGACTCAAGCACTAAGAGGACTAAGCTTGATTCAGACGGAGCATACTCACCCAGTTCAACATATGATGGTGATAAACAGAGGCCTCCGGGTGTTAAAGCTTCGAAGAAGAAAGGTATGAAACTTGCAGTGAGTAATGATGTTGAGGATGTTTCTGCGGCTAAGCTAGATAAGATTATAGCCATGAAGGATAAAGAACAAGAGGCTAAAGATAGGCAAGGCAGAATGAGATTGCTTGAGAGTCTCCTTAATAAGGATGACCTTACACCAGCTCAAGTCACACTCAGAGACAAGCTAACTGATCAAATGTTGACACACACTTAGGTGACATGTTTGGTTCTGATTTTTGTTATGTTTTAGTTCTGATTTTAGTTCTGTTTTAGTTCTGATTTCTTTTATGTTTGGTATATGTTTGGTTCGACTTTCATATGATCAGTTTCTGATTGGATCCTTTGTCATGTTTCAGGTTGTTGGGGTCCAAGCGACATGTGAAGCTGCGAGATGTGAAGCTATTTGTACTCTAGTGAAGGAGGACCTGTTAGTCAAGCTTGTTGTGTTTTGTGGTGTAACCCGTGAAGGTTTTCTAACCCGTGAATGTGGTGTAACACGTGAAGTATGTCTTGTAATTTAGTAGTATGCCCTTTGTAATTTAGTAACCCGTGAATGTTGTTTTCATTGTCAAGTTGTAGTATGTCTTTCTTACTCTATTCTATATATATCGAACCCAGTATTGTTGTACTAATCCTCTCATTCTCATCCTATCTTTCCCTCAAGCAAACTTGAAAACTTTTTTTTCTCTTTCTTTCTTGTTCTTCATATATGTCACAAAGTGTAAT
The DNA here is from genome assembly GCF_030686135.1 of Camelina sativa. Lineage (NCBI taxonomy): Eukaryota > Viridiplantae > Streptophyta > Magnoliopsida > Brassicales > Brassicaceae > Camelina > Camelina sativa. Next base: position 3,654,349 of record NC_141889.1, read on the forward strand.
CAGCAACAATCGTTCTTTCTTGTAATCAGCAACAAGCCTCTTTGTTTCTCTTTCTTTCTTGTTCTTCATATATGTCAAAAAGTCTAATCACCAATTTGTTTTTTTTCTACTACACCAACAATCGTTCGTTGCAACCAAACACAGCATTGGGTTACACTAAACCAATCTAAAATCCAAGACCCAAAAAAAACTTATTGTCAACAAAATGTCACATTGGAGTTCTGATCAAAAAATTGATGAAATTGTGGAGGAGGAAGTTGACAGTATAGTGGAGGAGATTCAGTACCAGTACACCCATACAGAAGAGCCACCAGCTCCAGTTTTAAGAAGAAGGCACATTAATAGAGACCGGGAAGGATGCCACATTCGGTTATGGAATGATTATTTTAGTGAGAATCCGACTTACACTCAAGGTATGTTTCGTCGTCTATTCAGAATGAACAAACCATTATTCTTGCGTATTGTTAATAGTATTGAAAATGGAATCCCGTACTTCAAACAAAAACGAGATGCAACTGGAAGGCTCGGTCTTTCTGCACTTCAAAAACGTACGGCAGCTATTCGTATGATGGCATACGAAAGTGCGGCAGATGTAATGGATGAATATCTACGACTCGCTGACACCACTGCGCAAAGATGCCTTGAAGAATTTGTTGGTGGAGTTGTAAATCTTTTTGGAGATGAGTACCTCAGAAGGCCTACAGCGGAAGACCTCCAACGATTATTAAATATTGGAGAATATCGTGGTTTCCCCGGAATGATAGGGAGCATAGACTGTATGCATTGGGAGTGGAAGAATTGTCCGACAGCATGGAAAGGACAGTATTCACGTGGATCTGGAAAACCGACAATCGTACTAGAGGTTGTGGCATCGCAAGATTTATGGATTTGACACGCTTTTTTCGGAGCACCAAGTACATTAAATGATATCAATGTTTTGGACTGCTCACCAATGTTTGATGATATACTAGAGGGTCGAGTTCCGAGAGTTAACTACGTTATCAATGGACGGCAATACAAAATGGCATACTACCTCACTGACGGTATCTATCCCAAATGGGCAACTTTCATCCAATCAATTACACTTCCACAGGGTCAAAAAAACCAACTCTTTGCTCAATATCAAGAAGCATGTCGAAAAGATGCAGGCTCGATTTGCAATCGTCAAGAATCCCACACTTTTTTGGGATAAAGGAAAAATAGGCAAGATAATGAGAGCATGTATCATATTGCATAACATGATATTGGAAGATGAACAACATGATTACAATTTCTACGATCCATCAGAGTTTTCCCATGGAGAAGGAAGCGGAACTTCTCATGTGGATTTATTATTTTCTAGAGATAGGCCAACGATTTTCAATAATATGATGGACATTCGAAATGATGTTCGGGATCCAGTAATGCATGACCGTCTTCAAAAAGACTTGATTGAGCATATCTGCCAAAAATTTGGTGGGATGCAACAGTAGAACGGATTTCATTTATTTTTCCATATTCCATTTTTTCTATTACAATTTATATTTGTGTATTTTCTCCGATTTTGTAAAATACGTTTAATATTCCCGAATTCTATAAAATATGTTTGTTTTCCTTTTAAATGTAATATTAGTAATTAATATAACTTATTTCTCATTTTAAATTTATTTAAATTTGCAAATTAATAAACAATAGTTAAAAAATATATATTTTAATGATTGAGAAATCTATGAAGGTTACTCTAGTGGAAAGATAGATTTTGATAAGTACTTAATGAGTTGTTATGATTACATTAATAATAATTATCTGATTAATTTATTTGGGAGTAACTTATATGGGTTACTCCACTGCCCATGGTCTAAGATATTTGGGGGGGGGGGGGGAAGACGGAGTACGGATGCCATCTGGCACTCAGACGTATCTCCTCCGTGTACTTTCTTACTTAACTTTCCCCACTGAGATCAATGTTAAAATTCCCAATATACCCCTGGACGATGAAATGGACCAAAATAAGTTAATAACTCCTTTTTCACTGTCGACCGACGCGTGTTTTGGTTTGACTATACTTAGAGATATCAAACGACCTTTTTCAACGGCCAACCTTATTACTAGTACTACCAAGTGCAAAATCACTTTACGTCTTGTTTCCTGTGTGTTGTTTATACATAGCTAGAGCCTAGAGTCGACATATAGTTATTTGATATACCATACGAACATATGGAAGTACTATTGAGCGCTCGTTACAAAATGCTACTAGTAATTATGGTTTCTCGTTAATTATGATTTGCGAATCTAGAGATGATCAGATGCTTTACTATTACATCTATGGTTTTCGATATAAAACCTTCCATTTCCATGGCATGCTCATCGTATTGATCAGCTCTTTCTTCAACCTTTATTTTTACCTATTTCTTACAGATATCATTAGACTAATCTAACTATATTAGTATGGTTTATCGTATACAAAGTGAACGAACCTTCAATAACTATATTTTAAAAATAATTTGCATCTCATTAATTAATCATTCTCGTAATCTCAAATTTCATCATAGTTATCACGTACGATATACTATAGGTTATACCTAAACGTCGTTGTTGTTTAACCTCCCCACCCTTTATTAACATTGTTTTATAATCTCTTTTTATTAACATTGTTTTATAATCTCTCTTTGCAAACCAAGTCCATCATCTAGAATTTTTGACTTGTAATTAATTTTGTAGCAATACGAGAGAGTACTGCAGAAAGATATACTACTATTCAACTCTTGCATCCGCATATCCTCCGACTACGAGGGGGCAATATATATTCTTTTGAGGGGTATGCTTATAAGTTATAACTATAATATTTCAGTTTTCAATACTGATATTGATTGCTCAAATGTAAATGTAGTTGGGAGTTAAACTTGGTTTTAATGACCATGACCCGCAATCAGTCTATACGCCCATTCAAATCCTCAATTATAAATTATTTAGAAATTAGTTGGCCAATCGCCAAGTGTATTCCAGATTTTAATGATTTTTAAAAAACTGAGAAGCATTAAATTGTAAACGGATCAGAGTGATTCGTCGTGGCCCTAAACAGTGACAGCACAAGAGGACTCTCTAGTCTCTACGTCCCTAAACCTTAAATGCAATTTCCTCAAATATGCATCTTCCATTATCTTTAATATATTTACTTACACATTTATATTTCTCCACTGGATATGCTGTTGTGTATATATATTTAGGTATATATCAATTCAATATATGTAACTACGTACGTCCTCACCTTGTTCTAGAAGTCTTTTTCTTTATAATAATTATAAGTCATTTTACTTATAATTTATAAGCTCTATGATTTCCGTGTAGATGTGGAATATATAAATATTTATTCATTGTAGAACTTAATTGATTTAAACAAAGCTTATCTTACTTAGATGGAGTCGGGATTTATTTCCGTATGGCTACCAAAACACTTCACCACGTAAATTTAGACGAACAGAGCAACTCTTTCATCAATGCAGCCCACCACAAAAAAAATGTGAACTGATCTGGCTACTTTATCAAGAAAGTTTCGTTTCTAAAGAGAACATAAGTTCAGTTCACACATTGTCTATTCCTTTCTATTCAATAAAAAGAAGGAAATATAATAGACAGAGAGCTGGTCGAAAGATCTGTAAAACAGTTAATAGAAAATGATGAATAGTATTATAAGAAGACTTGCTTACATTTTTTTAAAATAACATTAGGATATGATCCCCAATATTTAACTACCATTTGTTCTTAATCACGCATTTATAAGGTTTGTTGACAGCTATTACTTTTCAACGTGACATATCGCTTGACTCATTTTCTTACCATCATTATTTTTCTTTAATAATATTTCATTAAATTGTTAGGGATCAAGGTTTGGAGTTTTCTATAGTTGACAAGAAAGCAAAACATAAGTTGAAACAAGTTTGATTCCACACATTATTTTCAAAATACCATTTTCTGATTCTTTTTGTCATTTTGGATATCGACATTAAGTAAAATTATTGTCTATTGATGAAGTGTATATCTAAAAATAAAAACACGTTGAAATACTAAGTATTTTTCAAGCCGTAAAATTACACGATATACATATGTCGAAGGAATGTATCTATCCATCGAATTCCTTATCATATAAAATATGTGGTACAATACTACGTAAAGTGACGTATCCTTAACTTTTTATCCGTTGTAAGAAGATACAACATGTTTTACATAAAAATGCAAACTATTAATTATAAAATGAAAATCTGCTATTTATATTGACAACTCGATCTTTATGCAGGAAAATACTTAACCACACGAATTTCTTATGTTGTTGACAAATAAACAATAACCACGTATTTATTTTATGTTACATATCTAAATATGTATCATGATACGTCATGATTTTATGAATGCATAGATTATTACGTATGTAGGCATGTGTGTTTACAAGAATCAACAAAGCTTATCTTAGCATATCATTTTTAACAAAATAAAAATCTTATTGTGAACATTGTTAAGATAAGTTTATGAAAAGATTTTGATAATCTTGACACATGTAGTTCGTCATGTCTGTTCCACTACAATCATACGAATGATCTCATTTGATATCATCATGAACGTGGAAACCGTCAACATATGACTAAGATTTCTCTCTGCATTTTTTAATTAGTTATTACCTAATTCATCAATAATGGTTCGTTTAAGTCCAAGAAATATAATAATTGTTATTATAATATACTAAAAATTAGAATCCATGAGAAGTGAGAACGGTCCTTTCGTGTCAAACTAATACGTAGAGAGTCAATTGGTTCACGATTAAAGTTGGAACTACTTGGATCAACTTTTAGGTAAGACATAAATTATAAGTATTATTTTGTTTCTTGTACTTATACATAAATTAAATATCTTATTGGACAAGGTTGGGCAATGAGAAAGGAAAGCTTTACTCATAATCCAATGAGAAGTTACTTTTGTGACAAAAATGAGTAAATTACAAAAAGCTTTACCCTATTTTTAAATCTTACTTTGCCAAATTTTCAACAATGGACTGCTAGGGAAAATGCTGATAAGGGTTTCGTTCCACACAGGTTATTAAGATTTTTATTAGATGAAATTAAAAATTGACGAGGTCTTCCAGGTTGTCAAGGAATTAGTATAGTAGTGCTCCTGGAATTGAAATGAGTTCAATGGTTACTAACTTTTTATAAAAGATAATCTTCCCTTTCTTTTTTTATAAGTTATAATATGAAATCATAGATTTATACATTTGTCTATCTCAAAAAATGTATTCATATTTATACAAAAGATTTGGTTGTTAAGACTTTTCTTCTTTGATTCAAATTCGAGTCTATGTAATCCAGCTGGATGATGATATGAAACTATAGAACAATCTTCACTTATATAGTTAATTAATTTATCTGTATTTTTGAATCTCATCTGATGATTGTTCACTGGGATTTTCTATTGTACAACTACCAACATTTAATTTTCAGCCCACTGGCAACTAAATGGGCCTAAATTGAGTTGGCTCAGAAAAGCCCATATCAGTCCTAGAGTCATCGTCGGTCCACAAGGGATCAGACGGAGTCTGTCTAACTAGCGTCTCTCGGTGGAGAATCCAATGTAGCCCATGTAGGGCATGATGTTGACTGGGATGATGATTGTTCACTGGGATGATGTTGTGAAAACAGAGGTGTAGAATGGGCACTTCTCGAACTGTGCAATCTTGAAGTCAGTTGATTCGAGACTGATGCAGGTGAAAGGAAAAGAAGAAGAGTTTCATTGGACTGTTTTTGTTTACTTACAAACACCTAAACCCTAGAGTGGAGACTAAACGACCTAACCTAAGCGTACACATTCCTTCTGACACAAGACTCGCTAAACAAAACTCAATCTTTGCCCTCCTTTTCAGCTGTAGTTGTTGCTGCTGCTGCTTATCTTACTTCGTTTTTGAGTAGGCTTACTAGGACCTAAGCGCAGAGATAGATCACATTCACACCCACCAAAGGTAACGCCACCGGCTGCATCTTTGACACTCGCCGGTCTGCTGTTTTTGGACTTGCACGAGTCAGGGATTTGCCGGAATGAATAGCATAAAGGGTAGGCTGAGTACTTGGAAACAGGACATTTCTCGACCCGCTTCTCTTGTGCTACTGCAACAAGATTCTTTGGAACAAAGTTGTTCGGTTTCATGAATACTTGGGATAAAATGTTGTTCAAGTTAGTTGAGTCTTGGCTAAGATAACATCTCGGGTTAATGTTCCGTTGGCTCCTAGGAGTTTTCCTTGGCGTGCACCCCAAATGCAATGCAGCTACAGAAAAAATAAACAAGACTTGCTCACTGATCTGAGCAAATAATCCTCAAGAAGTCGAATAAACAGAGATTGTATTGTATACCTTCTATACAAGGCTGAAGATATTCCCCAGTTTCGGTGGTCTCATCAAGTCGTATGATGGTGTTGATGGCTTCGTTTGTACGGTCTAAAAGGGTCTTCAGGTCCATATACTCAGCCTAACATAAAAAAAAAAGCCACTACAACTATATCAAAAAGATTCCCCAAATGGAACACATTAATTTAAGTACAAATCTAAAATTCTCTCTACCAATTCCATAAATAGTGACATTAAATCTTACTGGTCAAAGAGGGCAATAAAAAGCAATACATAAAAATTGGAAACAATCTTTCTTTGAACAAATATAGAAATTAAAAGGTAAGAAGAAGAAACCTCAGAATTGGCTTTGGAATACATGATTTCTTCAGCTCTCAAGACAACCACAGGGAGCTTCTCTTGCCATTCTGTGTTCTTCTTGGTGGATTGACTGTGAATCTCACAAACAATCCTATATATAAAAAAAAAAAGAATTCAAAGAAGAATTGAGCTGAAGAAACAAACAACAGAAAGAAAGACATGCACATACCTATACATACACACACACATATAGAGATACAAATTAAGTGAGTGAGAGAAGATGACCTGAAAATCTCTTGGATGAGCAAACCCCTCATGGGTTGGTGTCTGTCACTATGCCAAGCTCTTCTAATACAGTCGTACGGTCTTGGCCCTGGTCTCGGCATCTTTCTACCACTTTCTTTTTCTGTGAGTGAGAGAGAGAAAAAGAGACAAAGTGAGATTGTTTTTGTCTTCCCCTCTCCTCAGTTTTTCACTTCTCTCAATAATTTGAGTGTGGGGGAGAGAGGAGATAGTCCTGTCTATAGGGTTGCAGTCCAATAATTTACTAAATAAAAACGATAGCATTCACCTACTAGTATGTAACTGTTTGATTGATTTTTTGGACTGTGACCGGTCAATTTAAATAGGACAACTTGCGTCTAACTTGAGAGATGTTCCAATCATGTATTATTATTAAGGATTGATTCGGCTTTCACATTTTTAGTGGTCTCGTCTCTAATGAAAAAAAAAAAAAAAAGCCAACGACTTACTTAATGCATATAGTTTAGTTTTACAAATCAGAAAAAAGCAAATCGTTTGGTTGAAGTAAAAATAAAGGAAAATCCTCAGAATTGCTTTCGTACCACTTCTAAGTTCTAAGCCATAATTTTCTCTGACATTGAAACATTCACGATGACGACAAAACTAATATACGAATTGACAAAAATAAAATAAAAATCAAAACTTGTTGCTGACAACAAATAAAATAGAGTAAAGAAGGTCTGAAAACATCAAGATTTGAAGACCCATCCTAACTTAAAAAAAAAAAACACTCAGAATGAAAACCACCTAAGTGTATGTGCCTCATCGTTAGTGTAAGGCCCAAAAAGTCAGATTTCAAGGCCCAACTCTAATGCATGTCGGCCACGTGGACCACCGTACAGAGAAACTCGTATCCAACCAAAGCTGTTGCCTTCGAGACAAAAACCTTTCCTAAAACGGATACGATTACGGAAATTCACGCAGCCACGTGATGATGTCATTTAGAAGCTACCTTATCCAACGGTTTTAATCTCTCCACGTGTATTAACTAAGGACCTCTCCCATTAATCGAATAGTTATTGAATCCTTTAATGTTTAACTTTAACACTAATCAACGAATAAATTCGTACTATTTACACAATCAAACATTATATGTGGGCTATGAGCTCTAGTCGATTCATTTATTACAAACTGATGAAAAGTACAAGAAATGAAAACCAAAAGAGAATTCAATTCATACTACTCTTTTTGGATAAAAATAGTACCACGAGTGATCATGTTATTAGGCGAATTAGTGTGGCCAAACAAAATTTAAGAACGTTATGTATAATCAAAATTTAAATGACACAACTCGAGGGGAAAGAAAACAAAAATATATTTTTGAAGTAACAATTTAGTGGGCATACGTGAAACTCTCTCCCCTTCTATAGAAAAAATTTTCTTTCCTTCTTTCCCCGACATCGACCTCACGCCAACGATCGGAAATTTCTCCATAATTCCTAAAAAGAAGAAAAAAACCTTGTGTGGGATTGTTCCAGGGTCATCAAAGTATGCCCGGATCACTGCCCTTGTTGTTTCCGGCTCTCGAAAACCGTTGTCGTTGCCTGTTGCGACCGCTGGTTCTGAGCCTCTTTTGCCTCCTACCGCAGTTGCGTCTGATTTCCCACCCGCTCCGGCAACACCAGCTGCTCCCACTCCAGATCTTTCCTTGGCAGATGCCTCGGTTTCCGTTCCCGAAGTAGATCTGAGATCTACCTTGACGAGCCCCTCAGTCCCCACCGTTGAAGGTTCACCCTCCGGTGCTACTGTTCCTTTCGTTGATGTCGTTACTCCTCCTACGAACGCCGTTGCAGGTCCAGCCTCCGGTGATGGCTCTTCCCATGGCCCCCGTTCATACTTGACAGTGGCTCGGGATCCTTCCTGTTTGGAAGAGATTGGTACTCCTTCTCAGCACATTTCTGGAGTCCCTTTCGTATTCATCCCGGATGAGAATATCCAAGCCGCAAAGATTGAGTTTCAGGACTTTGTCTTTGCACAATTCCACGGCCCCCCTCCGCCAATGGGTAGGATAATTGGGGTAGTCAATGCTATCTGGGCCCGTGCTGGTCCGAGAATCTTTGTCCATCGCATTGGGGATGGAATCTTCTTGCTAAAGGTGACGAATCCACGGGTCAGAGAAACGATTCTCAGCCGTAATATGTGGAGTATTGCGGGTCATCCAATGTTTGTTGCCCCTTGGTCACCTGACTTCAACCCCGATACACCTCCAATCTCCTCCGCTGTTGTGACAGTGGAATTTAGGAGAGTTCCATACCTGTTGTTTAACAGAGAGAGCCTTGGTCGCATCGCAACTGCAGTAGGAAAGCCAATAGCCCTTGCACCTGAAACAGCCAGAAAGGAAAATTTTGAGGTTGCAAAGATTTTGGTTAGGGTGAATCTGCTTAAAGAGCTCCCTACCCATGTCGTCTCTGGGTTTGGTGATGGTCGTGAGATCGACATTGATGTCTCCTATCCCTGGCTTCATCCGAACTGTGCCTCTTGCGACCAATTTGGACACACTACGACTCTGTGCCCACAGAATGCTCCTACGGCCTCAGTGCGAAGAGTGTCTAGGAGATCTCCTAGCAGTAGGGGAAGACCATCACGAAGGGAGAGGCTGTCTCGTCAGGGCTCTCTTCCTAGTAGGGTGCGCTTGAAAACAGTCTTAGGCTCGCGGTTTCTCACCCCTGTTGCACCAGAACGAGAAGCCGCCAACTCCAACACTACCTCAAATTTGGGATCAGATCAGGAGAAGACTGCTGCAGAGATCCCTACCCAAGGCTTGGTTAGTTGCAGTCCTATTCAATCAGTTACGGGGGAGGTTGACACCCCCTTCATTTTGGTGTCTCGTCGTAGGTCCAGCCGCAAGGGTGCCTCGATTCATTAATAACCCATTACCAATATGTTTTTTTGTGTGGAACGTAAGAGGATTGAACAGCGGTTCACGTCAGACTATGACGAAGGATTGGATTAATATCCGTAAGCCTCTTTTTGGCACTTTTTTGGAGACTCATATTAGAGAAGTAAACTTAAGGAGAATTGGGAGTGCTATTCCGATTGGTTGGAAATTTTTTGGTAACTTTGATCATCACAACTCGGCTAGAATTGTGGTTGCTTGGGATCCGCGTATCTCTCTGGTGGCTTACCATGCCTCGGCCCAAATGGTAACATGCGGTTCTGCCTACGGATAACTTGAGTCTCACTGTCTCATTTGTCTACGGCTTCAATCTGGTTGAGCAAAGAACGTCTTTCTGGGAGGATTTGGTCAGCATTAGTGCCACCACACCTGTCTCTCATTTACCGTGGGCAGTTCTTGGTGACTTTAACCAAATTCTGCGTGTTTCGCAGCATTTAGATCATCTTAACTCGGAGGTTGATTTGTCAGGAATGGAGGACATGAATTTGGCTCTCCAGGATGCAGACTTATTTGAAGCTTAGGCCAAGGGGCTTCTTTTCTCTTGGTGGAACTGTAGTGACAGGCATACGATTTCTAAGAAGATTGATCACGCCTTGATTAACCAAGAATGGGCCTCTATCTTTCCGGAGGCGTTTGCAGAGTGGCTAGACCCAAAACAATCTGATCACACTCCTATTTGGTTCAGTGTTCCACAATCAAGACGCTTTATTCCGAAGCCTTTTCAATTCTTCCACCATGTCAACGACCACCCGGAGTATACAGAAGTGGTAAGTCAATCCTAGAATTGTAGTGCTGTGAGTGGTTCCAATCAATTCAAGGTTTACAAGACCTTGAAAGCACTAAAGCCGGCTCTCCACAGACTGAACAAGCGGCATTTTAGTGGTATTTCTGAAAGAGTGAAAGATGAAGAATCCAGACTGGATGAGTTACACCGAGCTATCCTCACAGCCCCCACCCCAGAGCTTGCATGGGAGGAACATCTTGTTCGCACTCGTTGGAAAATGTTAAGCAAGGCTGAGGAAAAATTTTATCGCCAGAGATCTCGCGCTAAATGGATGCACCTTGGTGACCGGAATACTAAGTTCTTCCATAAAACGCTCTCAGCAAGGTTAAATAAAAACCATATTCATTTTCTTCAGGATCAAAGTGGAAGGAGATTATCTGACATATCTGAGATTAAGTCTCACGCTTCTGCTTATTTTGAAGAGATCTTAGGGACCACCACTTTGGCTCAATCCCCATGCTCTTCATCCTCCCTTGCTGAGCTGCGCCCCTTCAGATTCTCCGAAGCCCACAAATCTTCCTTGGAGGCTGCGGTTTCTGAGGAGGAGATAATTCGCACCGTATTTGCTCTGCCTTTGGACAAATGTCCTGGTCCGGATGGTTATTCCGTGGAGTTCCTCAGAGCCTCTTGGAGTATAGTAGACAGTGACATTGTTGGGGCGGTGCAGGAATCTTTTCGAAATCGGAGGCTCATTAAAGATTTCAACACTACAAAGATTGCTCTGATTCCCAAATTCCGTGAAGCTTGCAAGCTAGGAGACTACAGACCCATCAGTTGCTGCAATTTGGTTTACAAGATCATTTCTAAGATAATTGCTAACCGGCTCAAGCCCATTCTGCAGGTCTGTGTTTCTCCTAATCAAGCAGCTTTCCTGAAGGGTAGGCTACTTGGGGAGAATGTTCTTCTTGCATCTGAATTGGTAAGGCACTACAACCGACCTTCCTCTCACCATAGTTGTATGCTTAAGGTGGATATTAGAAAAGCGTTTGATACCGTCTGCTGGGACTTTCTTCTCAAGTTACTAGATGCTCAAGGTTTTCCGCCTCTATTCTGCTGTTGGATTAGGGAGTGTATATCTTCTCCAAGATTCTCGATTGCTATAAATGGTTAACTTGCGGGTTTTTTCAAAGGAAAGAAAGGTCTAAGGCAGGGAAACCCTCTGTCTCCTTACCTCTTCATTATGGTGATGGTGGCTCTTTCTAAACTTCTGGAAAATGCTGTGGATAATGGCTAAATTGAGTTGCATCCAAGGTGCTCTACACCTAGAATTACCCACTTATTGTTTGCGGACGATCTCTTGGTATTCTCTAATGGCTCAAGACGATCCCTTACTGGAATTGCGGAGGTTATAAGCAGGTTCAAGGAGATGTCCGGTCTTGATATGAATCCGTCCAAATCGGAAATCTTTTTTGGTGGTTATTCGGAGGAGGATGCTCAATCATTGGCTGTGTTCTCTGGTATCCGGCGAGGTTCTTTTCCCACTCGGTACCTTGGCTTGCCTCTCAGTACGACAAGGATCACCTTTGCCATGTTACAACCCTTTCTGGAGCGAATCACGAGTAAGCTTCACTCTTGGACTGCCAAATTTCTATCCTTTGCCGGAAAAATCAGGCTGATATCATCGGTTATATATGGTATGGTGAACTTCTGGAGTAGTGTTTTTGTGCTGCCAAAACGCTTCTACGTTAAAATGGATTCTTTATGCTCTGCTTTTCTCTGGAAAAACAAGACTGGCTCGGCGTCAGGGGCTCGAGTAGCTTGGGCAGATGTGTGTAGACCTAAGCTTGAAGGGGGATTGGGCATCAGACTCCTGGAAGATTTTCAGCAGGTCTTTAGGCTCAAGTTAGTCTGGAACTTCTTTTCCCGTTCTGGTTCATTATGGGTTGCGTGGCTTACAGGAAATATCGTTTCGAAAAGGAGTTATTGGCTAACAAAGGAGGCTAATCATTTCTCTAAAACGGTGAACAGCATATTGCAGCTCAAACCCATTATCCTTGAGTATCTCAAGTGTGAAGTGGGTGATGGGCGTTCTGCCTCATTCTGGTTTAACTCATGGACTGAGTTTGGTCAGCTTATTACCTTCCTAGGTGAATCTGGTCCAAGACAACTCTGCATTAGTAAGGATGCGCATGTTATCGACGCTTCGAGAAATGGGGATTGGGTACTACCGCCTGCTCGATCAGATAACTCTCAAGCGCTTTTGATTGTTCTTACTGAACTCCCTGCTCCCCTGGATAGTAAAGGCCGGGATTCCTACCTTTGGCGTAACGCTGCAGGATTATATCGCCCATGTTTCTCTGCCAAAGAGACATGGGAGCAGCTAATGATTCATTATTCGGTCATCCTTTGGGCTAAGGCTGTGTGGTTCAAAGAGCATGTGCCAAGGTTTGCCTTTATTACATGGTTGGCTATTCTCTCTCGCCTTCCAACAAGAGATAGGCTGCATAGCTGGGGGTTGAATATCCATGCATCTTGTGTTCTTTGTCCCAATGGGATTGAGACACATGAGCACCTTTTCTTCACTTGCCCGTTCTCCACAAACATCTGGGGGTTCTTTGCTGCTAAGTTCTTTCCCAATCCTCCTCTCACTCTTTCAGATATTCCTGCATGGATTCTCAATCTCCGTCAACCGCATGTCGCCAAGGCAATCACCATCATAAAGCTTCTGTGTCAGACCATGGTTTATCACATCTGGAAGGAACGAAATGTCAGGATTTTCTCATTTGCCGAATGCTCCGCCACATATCTCCGCTTCTCCATTGATCATACGCTGCGAAGTCGCCTCCTCTCATTTCCTGGGACCGTCTCGCAGCCAACCTCTCTCCTAAAAGTTTACTTTAGTCGTCTTTTTTATTTTCTTTAGTAAAATTTTATGTTAGTTTTTCTCTTTATTTCTGTGATAATAGGTTACTTTTTGTAATCAGTATTTAACTATGTAAACTCTAATTTGAAATGGAATCTTCAAATTAAGACCAAAAAAAGTAACATTCCAAATATGAAATGCCATTGAATTGAATGAATATATTCTATAATTACTCGAAATTTTAAAATATAATTTTTGCCTAATGTAAGATACAAGTTGCACCAAATCCCACTCTCTCTCACTCTAGAAACCAAAAATGATACTCTCTTTCTAAAACAAAAAAAAGAAGCCAAAAGCAGTCACTGAGTTCTTTTGTTTTTCCTAATCAGAGATGCTATCTCCGACGTTGTTTCCTCTCTTCTGCGCTTTGTTTCTTTGTCTTCCGGTGGCTGTCATCTTCACAATTCAGCGAGAACTCACCGGCTTTGTTTCGCCGGAGTTTGGTTTCCGCTCTCTCTCCGTCTTCTCTCTCTACTCTCGAAATGTCCCCGACTCTGCTTCCTCTCCTCCGGTGGTTCGGTTTCGACAGCCGCTTCCTAAAGACGACGAGCCGCTTCTACGGCTAGCTTCACGGGTTAACCCGAATCTGCCTCCCGGTTCGACCCGGAAATTGGCTTTTATGTACTTAACGACGTCGCCTCTTCCGTTCGCGCCACTCTGGGAGATGTACTTCAGTGGAAGCTCCAAAGATCTTTACAATGTCTACGTTCACGCGGATCCGACCCGAGAATACGACCCGCCTTTCTCCGGCGTGTTCAAGAACCGGGTCATTCACTCTAAACCCTCGAGTAGACTCACACCGTCTCTAGCAGCGGCGGCGCGTCGGTTAATAGCACACGCGCTTCTCGACGATCCGTTGAACTACATGTTTGCCCTAATCTCGCCTTCGTGCGTACCGATTCGCTCCTTTGACTTCACTTACAAGACACTGGTCTCCTCTCGTAAGAGCTTCATCGAGATACTCAAAAACGAGCCGTGGAAGTTCGATAGATGGGCCGCGCGTGGGGACGAGGCCATGCTTCCGGAAGTGACGCTCGAGGAGTTCCGCATCGGGTCTCAGTTCTGGGTTTTGAAACGGAGACACGCGCGTGTGGTGGCGCGTGATCGGCGTATATGGGCGAAGTTTAACCAGACGTGCGTGCGGGAAGACACGTGTTATCCTGAAGAAAATTACTTTCCTACCCTTCTTAATATGCGGGATCCACGTGGATGTGTGCCCGCAACGCTGACTCACGTGGATTGGACAGTGAACGTCGATGGTCACCCGCGGATGTACGAGGCCGAGGAGGTCGTCCCGGAGCTGATCGAGCGGCTTAGAAAGACTCGACCAAGATACGGTGAGGATGGAATCAACGGTTCAGAATGGTCTGCGGTTGAGCGGATGGATCCGTTTCTGTTCGCTAGGAAGTTTTCTCCGGATGCTTTCGAGCCGATGTTTGGTATGGCTAGAACCGTTTTGTTCAATGACTCAGCTGGAAGTGCGTGAGTGAGTGTGTGAGTGAGTGTGTGTGGATGGTTTTCTCTCTAATGGCATTGTTGTAAATTCAGTTTTAGTTATAGTATTCGTAATTTTAAAAATTAGTTGGGATCGAAAAAACGAAAACCCAAGTTCTACCATTATCTTGAGTAAAGTATAGTACAGTACTCGTCCTAGTCGAATCTCATCCTCTTTAGCAAAATCGTTGCACATATTAAAACTTTACCATTACACTGTTACGGAAGATATTTAAATGAACAGTGGACAGAGAAAAGAGAGATATTTAATACTTAATAGAGCCATGAAAGTGATGTCTGTTTTGACTTTACACTGGATTTATGCAAGAGGGAAACTAGGAAAATGAAATGGATAAATGTACAGTTTCAAATTTATCATTAATTACTATTGAAAGATCTAATTACATAGGGGAAGGACTAGTACAAGTTTGCGCTTGCGGAAGATGGGGCTTAGATTCGTCAACACTCGAGTTTGGCTGTCGCTTAAAGACCACACACCCATAATAATCGTCTTTGCCTCGTGCTCTTTTTGTCCTTTCACTTTTTTCAATGAAATTACAAAAAAGTTGACAA
This sequence comes from Camelina sativa, assembly GCF_030686135.1. NCBI lineage: Eukaryota > Viridiplantae > Streptophyta > Magnoliopsida > Brassicales > Brassicaceae > Camelina > Camelina sativa. The sequence goes on from NC_141889.1 coordinate 3,669,928, forward strand.
CTACAAGGCTATACAACTACAAGCCATGAATCGCGTGATAGACAATTAAAGAATAAATTTGTATCTCGGTGACTTTCTTTCGTTGGTGAATTTAATATCATGGTGTAGGGGGTTAAGGATTACGATTCTGCTAAGAAAACAGTACTTAAGATTACCAAATCAATTTATCTCAATCATGACAGTAATAGAACCAACATGAGCACACATGCACGTGTTGAGTTCCCTCAAAATTGTTGATTGCATTAATACTGGAGGTTCAGCAGTTCAGTAATTAAACCTTTAGTTCAAGATCTTTTACAAGAGAAAGCATATTCGAATATAAAAGAGATGCGACGATGAAATGGTTCATGTTCTTTACTGTCTTCCTCTGTTTTATGGAGCAACACGAGTTATGGCATGTTGCGTACAAGGAACCATGATAGGGGAGGGGTTCCTTTTGGAGGGGTTCCTTTTGATTCTTTCGAGTTAGCTTTCTTTGATAGCTAATTCATGTAGATAATTTCATATTTTGGTTACATTTCTAAACTTTTTTACATACAACATCGATACGGAAACGGAAGTACTATGAAAAGGGAACATCAAATAATGGCTTTCCTTATATGTTTCAAGAAACTTTATACTTTACAAGTTTTTCATCAGTCAATTATCTCTTATAGGGTCCAGTAACTCAGATGCATTTCTACCATTCAATTATTGGACATGCGAGTTTACTCGTGATTATCCAATGTCAAAGGTCGACTTTTGTCTTGCAATATGCTCTGAGTTTTAATCCAGATGATGACATATCAAAGACAGTTCATAAAGCACTAGATCAAAAGTCCAAGTCATTCATTTGTTAGCTTGTGTGCGTGTGTGTGTGTGTGTGTGTGTGTGAAGCGAATAGATATTATTTTATCGTGCTATATGCCTAAATCTATGCCTGTTATTATCAAATATTGGAGTTTTCGATACAGAGATTATAAAAAAAATTGTTTTTGGGGACCAAGTGATTGATTTTAACGAGTCAATTTAAACGGTCCATTATCTTCACTAGAAACATGAAATATGCTTATTAGTTGGATATGCCCATTCCATCCATGTTAATAAGATACATTGTATCATCGTCAATAAGATCCAACAATGTTAGAAATTTCATCCTATGCACAATGTTTCACGAATCAAATTTCATGAAGAGAACTTTGATTACAATGTCTATAATTACTTCTTCCTAAAGTAATATGAATAAATAATAAATGGTTCCATATTAATCCAGAAAGCGACAAATACGGTTGACCACCTGATAGTTATTTTTACCTATCGTTAGCTTCACCCAACTAAAACCAAACCTAACCAAGCTAAGTTAAGAACTACTGTACAAAGACACAACAAATGTATATATGCATTATTAATCAATACTCAAAAGAGGCAAAGTCTCACAAGTTCAATAACAGGAGGCAAGATCAGGAAACATACAAGAAGAAACCAGATTATAACACATCTACATTGGTCGAAAAATATATGTAATAAAAAAAAAAAGCAAACAAAATGAATGAAATCAGTAAGGGTTGTTGTAGTAATACCCCATAGGAGGCGGTCCCATCCCGTTAACCGGCGGCATCCCATAAGGCATTGCGGTTGGGGCTGGACTCATCTTGGCCAAACTAGCTTGACCTCTCATTCCTTCTTGCTGATATTGCTGCCATAACTGCTGCTCCTGAGTCAAGAGATATTGCTTTTTGTCCATCTCAGCCATTTGCACGTACGAAGGAGGCGGGATGGTCAAGGATGCAGCGAAAGGGTCTTGGTTCACTTGCTGAACGGTTCCATCTGGTGCAGGGAGTGCTAGTATATGGCTGTTTTTACCCGGCAAAGGGAGCGCTACGCTGCTTGAACTTCCACCAGTTAACTCTGAGGTGCTAACGTGTTGTCTAACAGCTCCTTGATCGTACATCCCATTGAGTAACAACGGATCTAAACCACCACCCATTGCGGCTTTTTGATTCTCTAGATTACTAGCTGTCTCGACCAACGCCAGTTCCCAATCAGCCTTCCCAATCTCTGCAGCTGGATTCTGCCAAGCTGATGTCACGCCGTTATCAGAAGGGAAAGCTTCCCATTTGCCGTTATTACCTGGCGGACCCGCAAAAAGCGCAAGAGCAAACTTGTTCCCTTGGTCATCACCAGTGACATTATCTTCTCTCAAGTTGACTAGATCTTCCGTTACTTGTGGTTGCTGCGGTTTAGGCTCTGGCGCAGGTGGAGGTGGAGGAGTGTAATTCTCTGGAGGAGGAAGCGCTTTGATCTCATTCATATCAACAGCTGGCTCTTCCACCGGAGCAGCAGGAGGAGGAGGAGCTTCTATCTCTTTCCGCTCAGGACTTTTAGCCCTCTTGGCTCTGTCTCTCACAAACTCTTCTAGTGTCTCCAACAGCTTGCTCGTGATCCTCTGAACCTCAGGGTACTCAGAAGATCTCGCCACACCCGTGTCCTTACACCAATGATAAAACGCAATGAGCTCATCAATCTGTTTAGCGGAACTAGCATAAGCATCAAAGGCCTTAACACAATCAGTATACTCCATATCGAAAAACTTGTCAAGCAGAACAGCCAAGACCTCACAGATATCAGCGTAAAGCCTAAAACTTTCTTTCACAACCGGGTACATGGCAATCAAGATCATCCTGCTGTTTTTAGCTAAACCAGTAGGCCGACAAGATAAAAACCGATCAAGCAGCCTCTGCAAATGACCCATCTTTCCAAAAATCCTCTCAGGTGTCATCTCTCTTAAAGGAGTAACCGATTTCTTCTCGTCTCTCCCTCCTCCAATCTCATTCATATCTCCAAAAGACCGAGACCTCTTAGGCATACCAAAACCATTACCACTCTCATAATCATAACCTCTTGGAGGAGGAGACCTAAAATCATCCCTAAACCGACCATATCCATCATCCCCATTGCTTTGATGACTACTACTACCACCAGAACCACCACCATTTTTACCCTTTCTCTCAAAAAGAGCCAATTCAAGCCTCTGATCCAAGTAGCTAGCATAGGTTCTAACGAAAGCAGAGTGATCCCAAGAGCTAGAATGAGCTTCATCACGAAAATCAGACATATTGAGAATCCTAGTACCTCGTCTTGTAGCGTGAAGGATCTCTTCCTGAAAGAGAGGATCACCTTCGTTAAGAAGACGGTGAACGAGCATAAGAGCCTTGAGAGCAACGATCCAGTCACGAGTCTTCTTGAGACGGCGTGAGACGGAAGTGACACAGGCGTGGACGTAACCACGAGAGAGTGAAGTAAGGCTAAGGATCTCGCGGATATACTTCTCACTAGATTGATCGTCGTCGTGGCTTGTAGCTTTAACGATCGCAACTTCCAGATCTGGAGCCAGGTTGCTGGCTACCTTCGCTATGCCGATGCTGGTTTGATCCTTGACAACTCCGATCGCTTTACGCATGCTCAGCGCCATGATTCCACTGACTCACGGATTCGGATTCTTCAAAAAAAAAAGAGCCAATTTGGTTGAGAAATTAATGGGAGGAGAGTCCAACGAGAGAAACAATGAATCTGAAATTTTCAATTTTTAATGAAGTACCGATTCGCTAGATCTGCGGAGATGAGATGAAGTAATCGCCGGCGTCGGAAGAGACGGAGACGGGATCTGAGATCTATGAAGAAGGGTGTGAAGATCTATAGATTGAGGTCTGTCTAAGGCGGGCGGGCGAGGGGGAGGTGTCAGATTCGCCGAACCAGTCAAAATGAAGTGTCTAAAAAGACAAGACAGACAATTTAATTTAACAAGAGAGTTAAGAGAGTCCAAGGTGACGTGGACTGATAAGAGCCGTCAGATCTGATCTGAAGAGGAAGGAAGGAGTTGCGAAGGTTTGGTTTTGTGACCGAGATTGACGGTGTATTTGTCCGAGACTCTCTCGACTCGATTCGAACTCTCAAGTCTGAACACTGATCGTATCGGCGAGTGATTGATTATGTCTTTTTTTTTTTTTTTTGTCATTAAAATCATTTTTAATTTTTGCTGTCAAAAAAAAAATATATACATTTTCAATTTGTAGTGGGAAATATTCCGATCTTCTTTATAGAAAAATGTTAAATTTCTTTTGCCACAAATTATTTTAATTACTTTAATGATGATAAACTTATGGTCTTATTTTATGCGATATAATAAATATAATTTTAAAAAGCTTAGTATTTTATACGCTAATATATTAATTTAATTTACATATTTTAAGCTAAGATCAACCATATTTTTTTTTAACTTTTAAGCTTCTTAAAAATTGTATGACTTTGGATATACGACATGGAAATCAGTATCATGGTTTCTGCAACCATCACATTCTTATATTTTTTTTTCTGGTTTTCTCTCAATCAAACAAGTCTCTAAAGATTTTCAATTCCATAAACCACAAAAGTCTATGTTCGCTAGCTAGTCACTGACAACTCATGAATTCTTCTTGTAGGCTTTTGACATTTCTTTAGTTTTTCGTCCATGTCTACGTCCATGTTTAGCTATGATTACTGATAGCAAGTTAGCAACAGCTTTTATAAACCACTGAATTGAGTTATAGAGCTTGAAGAATAGAGAAAATCGAAATTCTGATGCACATTTTAATTACAAAGTAAAATAATGATAGTCCGCATTGAACTTTAATTCTCTATCTTTTAAAACAAAAGTCTTGTATATGCACACGGACGATCTCTAATTATTGATATTCGATGAACAGATTCCGAAAAGATCCTAAAAAACCAAAACAGTTGAATTTAGTCGTTAGTATTAGTCAGTCATCCATCTCCTTAATACAACTCTTTTTTTCTTGAAGTTCTTCTATTTTTAAATTTAAGGCAAGCAATAAATACAGTGAAGTGAACGTACCTCCATGGAAAATCCCCTGGTAATAGCCAGTCACCCTCTTTCCCTTGGAAGGTGAATGCATAGTTTGTATCTTCTCTCTCACAATCTTCATCTGATAAATTTAGATTCAATTGTACGGTAATCTTTAATTAGAAGTTTTGTTCTGTTTTCAAGTGTTTATACGTTTTCTTTTACTTAATAAGTAGTTTAGTACTCACATTGGGTAAACATGGTGATCAAGGAGTCAGTGAGCGACTCGTAAGAGTTGAAAAGCTTGATATCCACCTTTCTTGCTATTGCCACACCTTCCATCTTAACTTTTACATACATTGATGATCTCGATGATGTTGTCGATGATGATCCAACGCTTTCAACTGTAGCCATTCGATTGTTCATCACTGTGATCCTCCTACCATGATGATGATATGGGCAATGATGGTGATTACGACTATGACGATGATGATAACTACGATATTTTATCATACATGATTTTACTGGTGGCCATCCCACGACTTCGCTATTTTCCTCCTCACTATATTACCAAAATTAATTAAATGTTTATCAAAATTTACAAATTATGCCTCCCCATTGAGTTAACTACAACATCTTAAGATTTTCTTTATCTTTTGATAACAACAATCTTAAGGTTTTTTCAGAAACTTAGAAGTCAAATTATTATAGATATAATAATGGTAGATATGTAATTACTTTAACCTAATATGTTAGTTACTCACTCGTAAACAGTTGAAGACTCGGATTCCAAAGGATCTTCGTCTTCCTCGTTGGGCTGACCATTCAAGGCAAACACACTTGGTTTTGGTACATAACATCCTTCTTCGATATTCAACCTAAACGTCGCCTCAAAATGTAGGTTTTCGCTATCCAAACAAGAGGCAGTACTACCGTCGATGGCACAGTGCTTGTTGAGGTCAAAGTCAAACCCTAACTTGGCAGAGTTAGTATGAGGCGAAAGAGAGAGACCAAGATCCAACTCCATTTGAATGCAGCTTCGTCTTTGATGAAAAGAAAAGCTTGTGTCCTTTTGTTATTGGCTTTGGGAGAAAGTTGTGTACGTAGGGTTGGTGCTTAATTAAAGGATCATGGGTATTCCCTATTTATAGTAAAAGGAAAGGGGACAAAAGTCAAGGAGGGATCCATGGCTTTATCATAAAATACACATAGAATATATATGTAACTCACTTACTCACACATTATATACTATATCATCTAAGTAACCAATCAAAATATTAGATGCCAATAATTTTTGTCGTTGAATCCTAAATTATATCAGTTCACATAGTTTCGTGGACCAAAATCTACAAGATACAGTTGACTAAAAAAAATCTTATCTTCATCCTCAGTTTCATCGTATTTCAACAGGATTGAAAATACATTTACATATAGAGACAAAAAGGCATTTATCCCATTGTCATTATTGTGTAACGCGTTAATACTCGTCCGAATCAAGATTAATTTTATGCAAATTCAATAACAATTATCATCCTAAATATATATGTAGGAAATTTTAGGGGGATGCTAAAGAGTTTTGAATTGCTTTGTTTTTTTTCCTCTTGTATATAGAATTTATGGCTTTCACGTTAAGCGAAAGGTAGTGAGGAAGTTGCTAGTTCTCCGAAAGGAAAAAAAAAAGTATTTTGGGCGAGAAGTAATGACTTCCGACATCGATTAAGTTTGGGTCGGCCAATATCCCAACATTGATGCGAACATATTTTCAATTATTTTATCCCTTGTTTTAGAAATTGCTAGGCGCTAGTCGGGTGGTCAGGATGGACCTAGCGCCTAGCGAAAAAATCGGAGATTAACCGGGAATTAATCGGGGACTAGTTTTTAGGTTATTTTATTAAATTAATAGTAAATTAAAAATATATAGTACTAAATATATGTATAATTATGTTTATGTGAAAATAAAAATATCAAATAAAATATAAAGCTATAGTATTGTCTTTAAAGTTACGGTAAAAACATAAAAACGTAATATTAAGAAAAAAAATAATGATTTTAATTAAAAATTTGTACATTAGTTATTGTAAAACATCATAAACTCTTAATTTAAATGTCTAAATAACAGAAATATATATATTTGATTTATATTTGGCTCCAAAAATCATCGGTATATACAAAATTATGCGGGAATTAATCGGATTAGACGGTATAATCGGATAATGGATGCTATGCGGGAATTAGTCATTAATCGAGGCAGAAAGGGTGGGCCTAGCGATTTTATGGGACGTAATCAGTATTAGGCGGGGATTTTTAAAACATGGATTTTATCTCACTAAATTCTTATGCTTTTCTAATTTACACACATCTTATAAATATTATTTTTATAACCAACATCAATTTTATGATCTTAACTAAGATAACTTTTTTTTTTATTACGGTTCACACACTAATATGTTAACTTTGGATTATAATAGACAACAACATAATTACAAACGACAATAATTTTGAATGCTAGTCATTAGGTAATTGCTAGTACATAGATTAAAGATTGTGAAAAGATCAGAAGAATATAAACCGAAGAATTGACCAGCAATTTGTTGCTAACTTTGGTATATTGGCGTCACTAACTCAATTTTGTCGCAATAATCCAATCAACAATACTTAAATAAAAAAATCAAAGCAGGTACTAAAAAACATGATAAAAGTACATGTATACAAAGGAAAAAGAAGGATTTGTGAAAGGTCACATGATTCAACGAATTTAGCCTCCAACATCAAACCAACATAAATATTATTAATAGACAAGTTTGGTTAATGTTGGAACGGACAACGCCCCATATTTTTGTTTACATTCTATGTTTCTAATTTTAAATTTTGGTTTTCGCACGGAAATAGTGGAATTTAAGAATCTTTTTATCCAATAATCAATATGATTTGAAATACTTCAATTTAGTAGCGAACTCAGATTTTTTTTTTTCAGCTTGTCATACATTTTGTTAACCTTTTAAGAGACAACTATCACTAGACACTTATAGCTTGATTCACTATACAAATTTTGAGTACTTCACCAGTTGCAAATATTTGGGACAGAGTTTGATCAACTTATGAATAAGTAAAGTGTTTGTCCATCCAGAGTATGAGTTCACTACCATATTTGGGAAGGAACAAATTTACTATTTGGTCGAGCCGAATTAGTTACTTAATACCAGCAAAAAAATAAAATAAACAACAATAAAGACTAAGAAATTACAGTAAATAAAGGTTAGAAAGATATTGTATTGGTTCAACTTTTTAATAGTCTTCTATTTCTTTTACTTTAATATTATATACTTATATTTTTGTTGTGAGCATGACATTGACATATGCTTTGTTTCTGTTTAAGATTAAATACTGTTGGTAAAAGGATATATGCTAGGCCTAACACCAATATTGTAACTTAACCCACAACCTCTTCTAAGAAATATTTTCGTAAGATATGAATTTGGATTTACGAAAGTGACTATTGAGTAAGAAGGTCTATATCACATATTAATAATAAAATTTGGTTGGTCTCTTCATGTTTTCTAGATCAACCAAGCAGATGAGAGGAGGGGGAAATATCAACGTGAATGTCACGTGAACAGAGTCGTGCGTGCGTGACTACTCGTGCCGTAGTGTCGGGTCGACCACTGAAGTAATGGGCCTTAAAAGTTGAAGGACCATATGGCTGGCTCTTGTGGGAACCACTTTCACTTAGTCTAGCTCGTCGGATCGATCTTCTTTTGTTACTATTTTATATAGAAAATCAGCAAAAAAAACTTATCAAACAACAAAGAGAGAATATTCTCACTGCAAACTTTTCGTTTTTACTTCTTTAATTATTTTGTTCTTGTTCTTGTTGTTGTTGTAAATTGTAAAATTATCATATATGTCATGACGATTAGTATGTGCTTCATTCTACACTATCCCTGTAATAAAAAAAAAAGATATATAATAGTCACCTAATATACCGACAACAAACCTAATCCACTTGAAAATCCAAGATCTATAAAATTGAAAAGTCTTTTGAGATATAAAGATGCACGTGGTAGGAAACGGTAAAGGATAGAAAGTGTTTGTTTGGGGGGACAAACAAGTGTTAGTAAAAGGGGAAGTGAATGAGAGTTTCTCTTTAAACTCAAAAAAACACACTGGAGAACAGAGTTTGAGTGCTGTTCGGGACAGCTTTGCCTTGATATCTTGTCTCCATCAAGTTGTAAATACCAAAGTCTTATCTTGTTTCTTCTATGTCTCCTCAACTACTGATTTACGAACCGTACCACAAAATCTCCCCCATTCATGCATATTCATCGAATTTGGTATGAGATTGTGTTGATTAATCACCTACCATATTAGTCAATAGTACTAGGGTTCAAAATCATTTCACTACAATTTCAAATCAATCATACTGACCACTATAAAAGCACTAAACTAATATCAGCGGACTCTTTCATAAACCCCGGGTATTAGTCATTGCTAACCACATTTTTTTCAACAATATTTAATCATAATAATTTGATGAAAATATGATAAATAAACAATTTACTTTTCATAATCCAAAGTTCACGATGGGAATGTATTACTTACTAGTAGAGAGAGGAAAAGCATAGATGAACAGAAATCGAACTAAGTCGGATCCAATCAGGCTTAGGACATCATTTAAAATGGGCTTTAATACTATTGGGCCTTGATCCACGAGAAGAAAAAACACGTGACATTTTCCCACTTTGATAATGATTGCCAAAAACAGAGGTGTTTTTTAATTTTTCCTTAAAACATTTTCCCGTGTCTTCTACGGTCAGTTCGGTGACGCAAATTTCTCCGGCCCGGTAGTTGGAGGAGAACATAGAGACGGCGAACGAAGAAGAAGACGAAGAGCGTGGAGAGAGTCTACCTCTCTCGACGACGATGAGGAATACTAACCCTGTTCTTCCGGTTTCCGATTCTCCTCTTGCCGGCGAGGATGATAGCGACGGTAAAGGTGTCGACGATCGGCTTTTTAAAGGATCCGCCATGACCAAACGTGGCGCTTACGCTGCTCTTTCTTACATGGCCTGTGCTGGTAATTTCCTCGATTTCACGCTGTTTTCGAGTAGATGATATAGAGTAAGGGTCCAGTTCTCGGATTCGATTCCCTTAGATTCTGTAGTTCCTGGTTAAATCCAATTTCTGATCTCTCCTGAGATTGATGCAATAGTCCGTGACGAAGATTTAGATTTGTTTGCTCTGTTAATGTTCATTCATTTCGAATCTCTTATATAATTTAGTGATCTTGCATACACAATCGCGTTGTTGAGTACTCTAGGGAAATCTCATTGTGTAGTTGTTGTTGTAATGTGGCAAATATGAATATGGTTCATTGTTTTGATGTTTAATCAGATGTGTCTTCAAATTTATGTATTGGCATTGACATTTGTTTTTTTCTTTTCTTTGTTGTTAATTCACAGTTATGCTGGTGCTGTTCAATAAAGCAGCTCTATCTTCCTACGAGTTCCCGTGTGTAAACGTTATCACGTTATTCCAGGTTTTGTACAGAGCTTCTCTTTTTGCAGCTTCACTTATGCGCTATAGAAAAGGTAATGTGGTAAATTAGCTTGGCACTTTTTGTTTTCCACAGATGGTTTCCTCTAGCTTGTTTTTATATGCTTTGAGGCGCAGGAGGATCATCTCTTTCACAGCTGCTGATTCTTTTTCTATTGATAATGCCTCCACTTTTGTGCCATTGAAGACATTGCTTCACACCCTTCCTCTAGCAATTTCCTATCTTCTGTACATGGTAACCATTTTACTGAACAATCTTGGCAATAATTTTGCTCTTGTTTGGGTTTTGCAAGTAGTGATTGATCACAATTTTTTTTTGATGTATATCTCCTGAAAGCTAGCTTCTATGGCATCTGTTAGAGGGGTAAATGTTCCCATGTATACCACGCTTAGGCGTACTACGGTGGCATTTACTATGGTAATTGAGTACATGCTCACAGGTCAGAGATATACTCGGTCTATCATTGGAAGGTGAATCACAGTTTATTCATACTAGTTTCTGCTTGTACATAATGGATATCTATTCTATTGTCTACTCAAGTTAAATAGTTTCCATAAGTATTCAGATTCTGACTTTAATAGTATCCTTTAGGAAGAAATAAATCCTTGTTTTGATCAAAATAGACAAGACTTAAGATTGAGGAGTACGTTAGAGATAATGGTAGCCTTACGCTTATTCTGTATGTTACATGTCCCAGAGGCATATGTGAATCCAGCTGATGTACTTACGTGATATAATATTTTATGTCTTTCCATTATACTCGGTCTATCATTGGAAGGTGAATTACAGTTTATTCATACTAGTTTCTGGTTGTACATAATGGATATCTATTCTCTACTCAAGTTAAATAATTTTCATAAAGTGTTCAGATTCCGAGTCGAATAGTATCCTTTAGGAAGAAATAAATCCTTGTTTTGATCAAAATAGACAAGCCTTAAGATTGAGGAGTATGTTAGAGATAATGGTAGCCTTATGCTTATTCTGTATGTTACATATCCCAGAGGCATATGTGAATCTAGCTGATGAACTTACGTGATATGCCTCTCATTTAAAAGTACATAATATTACCTATAAAACGAGAATCATGGAAGTTGATCCTTATATGCACAACTAAGCTCTCGTAAAATTGATGTCAGTGTCGGCGTCATCATACTTGGCGCATTGTTTGCTGGAGCTAGGGACTTGTCGTTTGATTTTTATGGGTATGGTGTTGTTTTCTTAGCCAACATAGCAACAGCAGTATATCTAGCAACCATTGCCCGGACTGGTACACTAGTCACCTGTTTTCTGCATAAATTGGTTTACTACTTTTTTTTCCTGCCTGTTTGGAATCTTTCTTACTTAACTCAAGTCTGGTTCTCCAATCTCCAGGGAAATCAAGTGGCTTGAATAGCTTTGGCCTTATGTGGTGCAATGGTAATCTGAACAGATAACAAAATTGACCTAAACTCCCAAGACTTCCTTTGAATTTTTGAGATTTTCAATTATAGGAATCATATGCGGACCAATATTGATGATTTGGACATTTATTTGCGGTGACTTGGAGAAGACAATTAACTTTCCTCATCTTTTATCTCCTGGTTTCATGGTACCGTAAATCAGTATCTGCTATAGATCTGTCCACTTTTGCGTTTGTGATACTGATGATTTCTTTTCCTGTTATGTTGTGACCACCCAGATTGTGTTACTCTGCTCGTGTGTGCTGGCTTTCTTCTTAAACTACAGCATTTTCCTTAACACCACTCTCAACTCGGCTCTCACGCAGACAATTTGTGGCAATATGAAGGTAAGTTCACTTTATAATATCTCCTGTACAAATGAAAGTGTGAATCTAATCTGCCAAGGAGAATGAATCCTTGGACTAATGAGTAATGATTCCTCAGAGGTAGTACATACATCGTGCATCTTAGGAATGATGGGACTTGGAAATTTCTGTTTTGACGTCTTTTTATGGCTTATGATTTTACTGGAAGCAAAAGTTATGAAGTCTTTATAATCGTTGCAGGATCTATTCACGGTTGGACTAGGCTGGATTGTCTTTGGTGGACTCCCATTTGACCTGGTAATGTCCCATTTCGTTCTTTTTAAAATAAAACTTAAAATCGCCATATACGTTTGCTACATCTCAATACCTTTTTTTTTTGTTTTGGTTCATTCACGCAGATGAATGTGATTGGACAGATTCTTGGTTTCTTTGGGTCTGGTTTATATGCATATTATAAGATCATTGGGAGGTAACAACTCCAAAACAAAGAAAGAAGAACCAATAAAAAATGAGTGGCCTAGTGATCATAAAGGCTAAATAGTTTAAGGAAAAGTTGTTGACCAGTAATGTTCAAGTGGAGATATAGTGTTCGGCTTTGGTTTTTGGAGGTGACTGTAGAGTAGTATTAATAATGTGAGGCCTAATTTTTTGAACTAAAGTGTCTTGTTCTTGTTCAGTTTTCAACAAGGCGAAACATAATTGGATTATGGACAAAACTGATTTTTTGTAATATTTTGGAACTCAGATTAAACTACTGCTTCTTTTGACTATGTAAAACGTTCGATATAACGTTGATTTTAGTGAATGGAGTAAGGTTTCTGCGCAAAAAAACTAAACGGGAAACGAAGCACAAATGCTAAACTATGACGGTTAAAAATTGGAAAACATCTAAAAAAAATAAAGGACACACCCAGTGGGACTCGAACCCACAATCGCTTGATTAGAAGTCAAGCGCCTTATCCATTAGGCCATGGGTGCTTGTTGTTATATGTTTCTACTTTATATTTATATTATATAATCTACTTATATGTTTTGCTACATCTTCAAAAGCAAAACATTCTCTCTCGCCGGTAAAAAGGAGGCTGGAAAAAGCAGAGATCCCTTAACCATGATTCCCTTCAAAGTATCTTTCCTCATCCTCATCCTCTTCCCATGGCATCATTCTTCCAATCGGGCCCAACTCCAGTTCTGATTAATCTTACTCCTGCGCCAACAACTTGGAAGTAGATGTCTTAGCCCCCCGAGGAAAAATCATATTTTTTCTTTAATCTATGGACGTTCCTCGCCGCTCTTTCGTTGCGTCTATCTCGCCTCTCCGGCTGATCGATGGACTCCCGCGTCGGAGGAGTTTCAATTATAATCAAATGCCTGAAGAGCCCATCAAACTCACTGTTCTCAAGCTCGATGGATCTTCCTTTGGTACCATACTCTCTCATCTCCTGCTTTTTTTTTTTCGTTTTCTTACTTGGATTAGCTATTAAAAAGGTTGATGCTTTTTAGTTTCTCACAACGGATTTTAAGTTCTCCTTGAGAATTATGTACTTGTGGTTTTACTAGAATTCATCTTAAGCGTAGTTTCGATTTTTGAAGGTATTCAAGTGTTAAAGACAGCCACAGTAGGGGAGCTCAAGATGGCTGTAGAAGCTGCTTTTGCTCACTTGCCCATCACAGGCCCTGGCAAGATCTCTTGGTACTATTTTGATTCTTGATTTGAGTTTAGTATGTTAAGGTTTCCTAATTTGTGTCTTGATGAGAATAATAAGCAACTGGTAACTGATTCTTGATGAACCTATTCCTGCTCTTACCCTGTGATTATCAAGGCCGCATGTTTGGGGACAATTCTGCTTATGTTATGAAGATAAAAGATTGATTAACGAGGCTGAGTACCTCATTGAATTCGGCATTAAAGACGGAGATCAGGTTCGTGTTTTAGTCTTTTACCTCTGGAATGCATCGATGAGTTTATGCTTATGATATTGTTTCATCTTTACATGTGATGTGCTAGAGTAGAAGTGATCTAACTATGCAATTGGGTAGCTAGATTCTCCTCTAACCTGGATTATGTAGATTGTTACTTTGAAGTTGAGTTTGGACTACATTGCGCTTTGTTGTAATGCTTTTAATGGGGGGGGGGGGGGGGGGGGGTTATCCTCCATCATTTCAGCTTCGATTCATCCGCCATATCTCAAATTACTGCATGTTGATGGTGAAGCAGAAGAGCAAGACACCACGCGTTTCTTCTTTGAAACAACTCAAACTGTAAGAATCTTTGGGGTGCTAAATGTTTGTATCATTTCTTTGCCTGGAATCTCCATGGTGGTAATACATGTGTTTTTTTGGGGCAAATCAGGTTCTCAACCAAACCCGAAACCCGGAAAATGAAGGTAAGGGAAGGTCAAGAAGATGGTGTTGACTCCATCCCTCGGATCCTCGAACCAAGCTTTATAGCGACTGTATTGGGAGGTTGGCTCTCTCACAAGTCGACAACACCAAGTCAAGGAGGTACTAAACACAGAAACATGACCGCAAGTAGAGTTTTTAACAAACTCATCGCAAGGTTTCGCTTCAAGTGTTATTCCGAGAAGGATGTATGGAACAGAAAAAAACTCATCTCCGAAACATAAAAAGACTCTCTCTTCCCTTGTAACTTTCTCATTTGATTCTTGTAGAGATTTTGATTTCCCAGTCTTCATGTGTATATTGTGTACCAACTTGGATGATGTGTGCATCAGTGCATGCAAAAACAATAATGCATTGATTGTGTGTGCTTACGTTTGTATATTTTTATCAAGTGATCCCTACTGCCTTAGCCATTTTAACCATTTTTAAGCAAACGCAAATTGAAGAAAATCGACCGTTTGTATATAGCGTTTGCGTTTGTGGCCAAAACGCATCAATATTTGTTTTTGTTTTTTCAACGCTCCTTTGATTTTAATCTGACAACCACACAAAGCCTCTGCTTATTTGTGTGGCGAAGAGAAGAGATAACATTCCTAAGCAAATCTCTTCTCTCTCTCTCTTCGTCACCATAGAGATCACTTTAAGCTTTCTCATCTCTCGAAGCTCTGAGTCCTGTGTCTGTGTGGCCATGGCTGCTAACTCGATTATGGCATCCTCCAAACCTCTAATCTCCCTCTCCTCCAACCAACAACCAAGCCGAGTTCAGGTTCCCAAATTCGCCAAACTCCCCCAAATCCCCAAATCCCTCGCTTCCTCCGACATCCGTAGCAAAGCTCTATCACTCACTTCCGCCACCGCAAAATCCCTAGCTCTAATCGCCGCTTTCGCTCCTCCGTCGATGGCGGAGGCGATGGAGAAGGCACAGCTCTTCGATTTCAACCTCACGCTTCCGATCATCGTCGTTGAGTTTCTCTTCCTGATGTTCGCGCTCGACAAGGTCTATTACTCTCCGCTTGGTAACTTCATGGACCAGAGAGACGCTTCGATTAAAGAGAAGCTCGCGAGCGTTAAGGACACTTCGACTGAGGTGAAGGAGCTCGATGAGAAAGCCGCCGCTGTGATGAGAGCTGCTAGGGCTGAGATCGCCGCCGCGCTTAACAAGATGAAGAAGGAGACTCAGGTATAACAATGCATTTTTGCAATATTTCATCTCTAGATTGAAGAAATTGGTGGTAATGGATTTGGATTTGTCGATTGTATTGTTAAAGGTTGAGGTTGAGGCGAAGCTAGCTGAAGGAAGGCAGAAGGTGGAGGCGGAGCTACAAGAAGCGCTGACGAGCTTGGAGAAGCAGAAAGAAGAAACCATTACAGCTTTGGATTCTCAGATCGCTACTCTCAGTGAAGACATTGTCAAGAAGGTCCTTCCTTCTTAACTTATTTAAAAAAAAAATTGTTAATTTTTGTAATTCTCTCTCTCTCTCTCTCTCTCTTTATCAAAAAAACTCATTTACAAGACAATTACTGTAAATCTCTTCGTCTCGTCTCATTGGACTGTTTCCATAGTTCAAGAAGATCAGTTTATAATTTGTAAGTTTTATAAATAATTAGCTATCTTGTCTCGTTTTAATTACATCAAGTAGTACAAATTGAGGAATCAGTTGTTGCGGTTAAATCTTCATCTCTCTGATAATTATCATCATCACTAGATTTTTATGTCTACTTGATTTGATTCGATTCAAGGTAGAGGCGAAATTGAGATTTCAGAACCAAAGAATTCATTAAAAAAACAACAACAAACCCCAACCTTTAATCACACACCCTTATAAAAATCTATGGTTGATAATGACGATCACGCTACATACAGGTCTTATTGGAAAAAAATGTGTACACGCTATTATTACTGTTAGATAAGATATACATAAATCAGTTATCACTAATCTAAGAGTACCTCCATCAAAGAATCTTAAACAAAATTGCTTAACACATATTTTCTTATTAATTTTGATAAAAGTTAGATTAAGAACTTCTTAAGAAGCTGTAAATTTTTATTGGTCCATTGAGAGTTGCTAAAAAGTTAGATTAAGAACTTTGTCTTATTCTTCTTCTCCCCAAATCTCATGAAAGGATACAAAGTAAAACACAAATCAGTCAAACATGTTTAAATTAAACTAAAACTCATACATAAAAACAAAACTGAAACACTTAAATTCATTCATAACAAAGAAACATTAACCGATTGTGATTATATATGAAACCAAACAAGTTAAACGGTGAGAACGGTTTGAATATGAATCTGCAATTCCCAGCTATATATAGGCTTATCAGCAGCTTCTTCCACCTTGGCTAAGAGATAAAATCCTGCAATTTCAGCCAATTGAATCTAGAATAAGAACCAGAGGTAAGAAAGCTATAACTGCAAAAGCAAACTGAAGATATATATCAACATAAACCCTTAGAACTAACCTGCAGCCCAAAGCCAATACGTAGAATGTGTATACATTGGAGGTAATAGAATAAACATCAAGGGAATGGCAATGCAATGAACAAACTGTACTAAAGCATATGTTTTAAGGTCATCGAAAAACCTGTAATATTACAGCCTCTCATCAATCCTCTCGATTACAAAGATAGCCATGATTGATGTGAAGGCAATAGTTATTTAATCCAAAAACGAGTGATCAAAAACAAGAGACAATAAGCAAGTCTCAGAGAAGAGAAGAGAAGAGAGGAAGAAGCGTACAAGAAGAAGATCCTAGAGGAGAGTTGCATGGTTAGGGTGAAGATGATAGTAAGAAGTTCCAAAAGCAACACCAACGTTGTTCTAAGTCTGAATCAAATTTGAAGAGTCAGAAGTCTATCTTCTTTTCAATATTCCAAATCGAAGATTCGACTTCAATAACAAAAAAAAAAAACAAATCGATAAGAAGAATCAAAACAACAAACACTAGTAGAAGGAGTAATCGAAACTAACCTCATTGAAGAAATCACCCATCCCAGAAACAGAGAGAATGGTGAACCGACGGAGAGAGAAGAGAGAAAAACAATGTCAAGCTTTCCATCACTGCAACGATAAAACAAATCTGGCTTTAAGCACAATATATGGAAGAAGCAGTGATGATCCTCAGCGAAAACAAACAACCCAATTCCAGAATATAAACATCTAGTTGTGAGTAAGATTTGTATACAGAATCAATCAACATAATAGAATTTGGTGGAAATAATAAGTCATACCTGTTAATATCAGCAATCAAGGGTGTAGCATAAACGCTAGAAGTGACTTCACTATGCCATCGCAGCTCCAATTTCTTCGGGCACTGAGTATTCAACAAAGCATCTTCATCACTCACAACGAAACGACCCTGAAAAAAAAGGCTTAAATCGGAGAAACCAAACAGAGAGAGCCTTACGACTTACGAGCAAATAAACATATCTCCAACAATCAACGCTACCAGTTATGAAACAAAATAAATATGAACGATTCGATCAACTCTGCGAATACTAATTCTCTTGCACAAATAAAATAAAATAAAAAATCGATTCAGGTTCCTGAACCCAATTATGTGGATGAGATTTTGAAGAACCCACAAAATTTGGGGTTTTGGGAATTGGGATGGGGAGTGATCGACAAAGAGAATGAGAGAACAAACCTTGTGAAACTCTTTCGGGTGTTTGAGTCGCTGAAGCAGAGATTCTCACAAAGCTCTTGAGAACAACCTAGATGCAATCAGGCGGAGACAAGAACGACGGTGAACAAAAATTTGGCGGTGGATCGTAAAACTGAGAGAGAGAGCATATAGGCGACACAAATGAGGCAAAGAAAAAAAAATCTCCTCAACCAATCAGGAGTTGACACAACCTTGATCCCTAGTGATCCTTAAATATCTAACATAAGGATCGATCACTAGGTAATTTTGTTTTTTTCCATTTATCTGATTTATTTTTTTACCTAAGCAACTCTTAAGATATAGTTTACAACCTTTGATAGAGATACTCTAAAAACTTTGAAGTTTGATTTTATCGTGTTATAATGAAATTAAAATATTAATGGAGAAATAATAGAAAGTGTAATGGGCCTGTCGAAAAAAAGAAAAAGGCCTGTTGTAGCTGAGGTATTTAAGGTAGAGCCCTTTAAAGTAAGAAGACAGTGTTTGATTATATTAACAAACAAAACTTACGGGGCGGCCACGCCTTCGTCTTCTTCCTTCTACTCCTCACGGTTCTCTCCCTCTCTTCTCTGTCTTTATCAGCTTCTCAAGTTACTTGTTTCAGTTTCCGATGCTCCTTTCTTAGTTTTTTTTTCTTCGTTTTCTCTTTCATCAGCAGGGCTTTGGAGTTTGTGTTATCATCCTCGTCCGTCGTCATTACTTACTGGTGTTTTAGGGTTTCAATAAAAAAAGCTTCTTAATCCGTCGAAATTACACTTTTCTCTCCCTCATTGTCGGTTACTCTCTTTTTCCCCTTCGCAAGTTTTATGCTTTTCTAGTTTCCATTGATGCTCTAGCCTCTAGTTCAAATCTCGGTTTTTGATTTCTTCGCTTAGAAATTTTAATGTATGAAATCTGACTTTTTTTATTTTTTTTAATTGATGATCGTTTTCGATTAAGACAAAAAAAAAAAACAAATCAGTGGCTGGTTTAACTTTGATTTACTCATGATTGGTTCTCTCTTGCAGTAATTGAGTTTTCATTGTAATTTTGGTCACTGTTGCTTGTTCTTCTACTTCCTTACGATACTATCTCTCTCTGTGCCTTGTGCGTATCGCTTACTTAATTCTCAAAGTGGAGATTCTTCACACGTCTCTAATTTCTCTGACTTTTCTCTTTTATTGCGTATATATTACTATTTGCGATGATACTTAGTTTCACATTGTTGTTGGCTACCACTATATGCTTGTAAGGATAGTTTAGCAAGTGAAACGAAAGGTTGCTCCTTTGCTGTGAATCCAAATTGTGACTTGTGTGATTGATTCTTGCTTAAATAGTTTGCATTTTTGTTTTTGTTTCATTTATGCTATGTTATGACTTATGTAACTATGTTTGCTGGTTCAGACAAAGATAAATGGCTTCAAAGATTATAGCTGGCAAGCCGGATGATTCTGAGTATGAAATCGTTGAAGGTGCGTCTGAGAGCGCTTTAGCAGCCGGGACAAGCCCTTGGGTGGATTCTTCAACGTTGAAGCTTCGGCATCGGATTGGAAGAGGTCCTTTCGGAGATGTTTGGCTGGCTACTCATCATCAGTCAACTGACGACTACGATGAGCATCATGAAGTCGCCATCAAAATGCTTCATCCTATCAAGGAGTATCAAAAAAGGGTTGTGGTAGAGTTTGACGATCTCTTTTCCAAGTGTCAAGGAATGGAGAATGTCTGTCTGCTCCGAGGAGTCTCTACTATCAGTGGAAAGGTAACTAAAACAAACATTTGTGTTTCTTCTCTAGTTTCCCCCATAATATCAAATTTTGTTTAATAGCAGATTTGTATCCTGTAGATATGCATCATCATGAAATTCTATGAGGGCTCTGTTGGTGACAAGATGGCTCGGCGTAAAGGAGGAAAGCTTTTACTGCCTGATATATTGAGGTAATTTTGCATTACACTACTAGTAAGCAGCTCATTTTAGTAGCATCTTCTTTATCTTTAGAGATAATACTAATTTCCTCTCATCTATGTTGAACCACGCTTTACAGATACGGGGTTGATCTGGCTTCAGGGATCCTGGAGTTGCACTCAAAATGGTTTCTGATTCTCAATCTTAAGCCGTCTAACTTTCTTCTCAGTGATAACGACAAGGCCATCCTCGGGGATGTTGGGATCCCTTATCTCCTTCTTAGCATCTCTTTGCCAAGTTCTGATATGACTGTGAGACTTGGAACTCCAAACTATATGGCTCCAGAACAGTGGCAACCAGAAGTAAGAGGTCCCATGTCCTTTGAGACTGATTCTTGGGGATTTGGATGCAGCATTGTAGAAATGCTGACTGGTGTACAACCTTGGTCTGGGAGATCCGCCGATGAAATATTTGATTTAGTGGTGAGAAAGCAAGAAAAGCTTAATATCCCCAATGGCATACCGCCTCCTCTCGAGAACCTACTTCGGGGTTGCTTTATGTATGATCTTCGAAGCCGACCTTCAATGACTGACATCTTACACGTCTTGAAGAGGTAAATTATACATCGTCACCGTTCTGTTCTGTATTCAGTTTGAACAGTGTTTACATTATCACTATATTTGGCCATAGTTCCTGTCGATCTTATTTTCTAATAGTTTTCTGGAATCCAATTTATTTACTCTTGACGTACATATTAGTTGGCACTTTTTTCGTACCTTGAATTGTCATATTAAGTGGAACTGATTTTGCAGCTTGCAGAACTCAGAGGAGGAAGAGATCTGGAGAGGCATTGATAGTACAGAAATCAGGAAGAGCTCGGCAACTCTTGGTTATACAGAATGGTTTCTTTCAAAGGATCATCTGCAAGTGGGCGACAAGGTGCGTTCAAGAAAGCCTGCCAGTTCATTTAAGCATGAGAACATGGATGTGCCAGGAGGAATGGTGGTTGGTTTAGAACGTGACACCACAGACCCAGATGGGTTTGCGCTAGTTAAAGTCCATGGCGTTCATGACCCGTTAAGGGTTCATGTATCTGTTCTTGAACGGGTAACCAACGGATTAGCTTCTGGAGATTGGGTGCGTCTGAAGCACGGAAATAAGAGGCACTCTTCGGTTGGTGTTCTCCATTCAATTGACCGTGAGGGAAACGTAGCTGTTGGGTTTATTGGGTTGCCAACTCTCTGGAAAGGGACTTCATCGCAGCTTCAGATGGCTAATGCATACCGTGTGGGTCAATTTGTGAAGCTCAAAGCCAATGTTGTCATCCCGAGATTTAAATGGATGCGTAAAAGTATAGGGATATGGGCAACTGGCAGGATCTCTCAGGTTTTACCTAACGGTTGCCTTGAGGTGGACTTCCCTGGAGTGTTACCTTTTAAAGAGGAACATGGAAGTTGTCTTGCAGATCCGGCTGAAATCGAGATTGTGAATTTTAATACATGTCAAGGATTTGTGAAAAAATATGAACATCTGGAGGATTTTCATTGGGCTGTGAGACCTTTGCTGATTGCTATGGGTCTATTGACAGCAATGAAGTTAGGGTTCTTTGTTGGGAAGAAAATAGGAAGGTCAAAGGATGGGAAACAACGTGATGGCTCGAGTGCACAAGGTGACTGTCAGATTCGGGATGGTCAGAGATCTCGCAAATCTAAATGGCTTGTGTTTGTTTAGGTCTGTGATTAGGTTTGTGGCAAACCTGGTCTGGTCTGGTCTGGTCTAAATATCGCACTGTTCTAGTCCTGGATACATGGTTTTACAATAGTACGTGTACATAATAATATTCTTTTCGTCTTTCAACGTAGTAAAAGACTCTTATTATATTTGATGGGATTTAAGACTAGTGTTACCAACTGTTCCTTGCACATTGCTGGTCACGCCAAACTTTAGTATACGTTATAATTATCATAGCTACAATTCCATTGGACGTCACAAATGTTTTATTTTGTTAAGGAGAACAAAGAGGGTACATATGTTTTGTTACATGTCTAACCTTTTCAAGAACTGATCAGACAACCTTACAGTTGCAGGCATTGTACATGTTGAACAAACTCAGTTTTGAGAACGTTATTGACAAGTGACAATATATTTAACCTCTGGTAATTCTACATATCCACAAAAGAATCATACAGATCAGGCTTATGAAGTTAATTTGCACAATCGAAGCTTCACAAAGTCACACCTTTCGTGCCTGTGGATCTACCAGCAACAATTCCTGCATTCTCCAGGAGTTTCTCTGTTAAGGACCAAAGCTTGCCAACTTCTGTTTTTACCTCAGCAAGACACTCATTACTTCCTTCTGAATATTTTCCCTGTTGAAACCCGTTTGCTGGCATTACAATGACAGTTGGCTCCGCCTCAATGCTCATGTCAGCTTGAGTCAGAAGTTCTGTGCTCATCTCTGCAAGCTTCTGTAATGCACTGGTTGCAGCTTCAACTTCAAGTTGAGCTGCCTCAAGCTGAAGCTTCTCTATGGCCAGATCACCCATTGTTTTTCCTCCGATTCTCTCTTGGGCCAAGGCATATAGATTTTTCAAATCTTCACTGTCATTAGTCGTTTCTTCTTTCAATTTCTTGAGTTCCCGCTCCTTGGCTTCTAATCTTCCCATGAACACGTTGATCTCCTCATCTTTAAATGTCAAAGCCCTCTGCACAGCTAGAACTTCCATTTCTTTCATCCGTAGACTTTCTCTGGTGAAGTTTAACTCCATCACTAGCCGTTTGTTCTCCGTTCCGTAATCACTCTCTAGTGGGAGTGGTTGCTGCATCGAGTCAAAGCTAATCTCATTATTAACCCTTACTGTGTTCTGATTTTGACCGTTGGTTGTTGACATAAGCAATCTACTCGTCAATTCTGCAATTCTTTCCACCACCATTTCAGCTTCTGTGACCTTCAGCTTGGAACTGCCCAACTCATCTTCTATTCTGTGAAGGTGGACATCTTTCTCCTTTAGCATTGCAGTTGCCTGCATAAGCTGATCATCTCTTCTGGTCATAAGCGCCTTTAGCTGTGTTACCTCCCGGTTCACTTCTTCCAACTTATGTCGAGCTTCCGTGAGCTCTTCATCCTTTTCTTGCAGTAATAGTTCTAGAGAAGCCTGTTCAGACTTCAGATGCTGAATCTCTAGTTTGGCCTCCACCAAGCTTGACTCTTTCTCCTGAAGTAGATTCTGTGATACCTGAAACGCGTTAGCTTTTTTGTAAAGCTCATCTTGAATAACGGATATATCATGCATAGCTTGCTCCAACAATGGTTTCTCTTTCTGCAACTGTTCTCGTAATTCCTCCAGCAGATCTTTTTGGCCTGATAATTCCCGCTCAAGTACAAAGTTCTTAGCCTCAGCAACTCTGAGCTTGACTCTCTCACTTTCTACTTCAGTGTGAGCATCCCTCAAGCTCTGCATATATGACATCACACTTATCCTCTGTTCCTCGACCTCATCCACTTCTTTTTCTAATACTTGCTCCTTTTCTTCCATTTGCTCCCTGGAAGATACCAAAGCTTCCCGAGAAGAAACAAGCTCAAATCTCACATCAGTCAGAAGCTTTTTCACCCTCCTGAAGTCCTCCATGGTTTCATTGGCTTCTCCTAAGCGTTTCACGGTTTCCTCCTTAAGCTTATTCACTTCATCCTGGGCTATCAGCCACTCTTCTGCCTGCATCTTCAAGTTGGCTTCGGTTTCGCTGAGCTTTTCCTGTTCAAGTTTCTTCGTAGCCTTAGAAATCTCTAGTTCTTCTTCCCGATCCTCTAGGGATCTCTGAAGCGCAAGTATTTCACATTCTTGTCTCTTGACAACTTCGTTGGCTTTGCTTAAGAGTCGTGACTTGCTTTCATATTCAGAAATATCCACAGAAACTTCCTTGCTTCTGTTTGCGACCTCTTCACGCATTTGATCTAGTTCTCCTTCTTTCAAAGTCAAGGACGATTGCAAAGCAGCACGTTCCTCGTCCCTATCCCTAAGCTTATGCTTTAATTCTTCTATCTCCTTGGCTTGTAAAGCTAACTCCGCATTTGCACGCTTCAGCTCCTCTTGTAGACTTTCATGCTTCAAAGAAGCTTGGCCGATTACTTTCTCACGCTTTTCTAACTCCTCCTTTGCCCGGTTTAGTTTCTTTTTCTCAGAGAGAAGCTTCCTCTCAGCATCCTGTAAGTCCTCTTCCCTTTTCAACAAGGCTACAAGCGCAGCCTCGAGATCAGGCTCGAGCACCCCAAGGTTTGAATAGGGCAGCAGATCATCGTCAGGATAAACCGAGTGCTGATTGGTTTGTCTCTCCAAACTCTGTGTCCGAGCTAATAATTTCTCGACTAGAACATTTGCAGACTCATCTGTCCGGTTTTCGTTGGTGTTGGGCCGTGTATTGTTCAAGACTGACTGAACACTCAGTAAAGAATGTCTCTTTACCCTTCTACTGCTCGGGCATGCGACAAGACTCTTTTGCTTCTGTAGGTTCACTCTTGTCGAACAGTACTGCATAAGAAAATCATATTGCCGACATCAAAATAAAGATATTCCAAGAGAAAATAATATTCTAAGAGAAAACATAGAAAAACTTGATCATTTAGGCCAGACACGAAGCAAATTGGATGCAAATGAAACGAGACGATATAACTCATATAAGACATAGTAAAAAAAAAAAGGGTCTCTCCCAAGAAAGAGCAAATGGAACAGTCTAGAAATTTACAATCATTGAGCTTACGAATATCATAATTTGAAGGAACAATCAGATGGGAACACAAAACCCAAGAACCAAAGGCAGCAAATTTTTTTTTGACAAATAAGAACATAAAGGGGTATAAGAGAGAAAAGTAAGCGAGCCTGGCAGGGAGAGAGAGAGGAGAAGGAAGCAAGATTGAGACGAATGGCCTGAGACTGAGAGAAACCCATCATGAGAGCATAAATATTATTCTACAATCCTCCCAATCAAAGAAGAGCTCCAACACAGGACAAAAAACCCCTAAATCCCCTGTATCAAATAAACAAGTGGCGTTTGTTTGGGGAAAGCTTAACGAGAGCAAACCCAAATCGAAGAAGAATCTATGGAGAGAGAGAGAGAGAGAGAGAGAGGAGTGGATGGGTATAATAAAATGAAACCCCATTAAATTAGTACTTGTTGAGTTTTTAAGGAAGAAGGGAAGAAAACTAAAAAATAGAGGCTGCCATTGATTTGCGAGTTTCCATCACAATGAAAAGACAAAATACCTTTTTGCCCTTATTCACAAGATTCATGTCGGCATGTCCAAATACACGCCCAAGGGGTCTATTTGTCAATAATGTTGGATTTTTCTAATGACGTGTGGGTTAATGGTTTTCTAGTGTACAATTTTTGCCTACTACTAGAATCCGTCTCCGTGGTTAGAATTAAAAGTTGCCTTAAAAAGAGTTCACTCAGGCCCAAAATAGACCCAACTGAAAACAAAACAAAAAAAACAATCTATCAGAGCGAGAATCAAAGGACACGTAATTATTCTCACAAAAATCAAACGACGATCGAGTTTACAAAGAAATTTATTTAGGTGCTGAAATAGTATAATGTTATCAAAAAAAATCTTGAAAATAATAAAACAGAAACAAATTAACACAGAGAGGCAGAGTTATTATATATAATCCAAATCTTACAAACAAGTCATCTATGACACGAAACTCACAAGTCGTAAGTGAAGTTCGAGTTTAGCCATTATTATTGTCAAACAACCAAACCTAATCCACTTACAAATTGATATAAAAAAATACAAATTTTTGTGTGGTAGTTATTTAGTTATTAGAATTCTTCAACAATAGTATAGATAAATTTATTAAAATTTTAAAGCAAGGATTTTGTTGAAGTGGTAGGTAGGTCCGCTTCAGCCACATCTTTAGCGATTATAATTCGTATTAGCAAAAAAACTCAAACAGGGTTACTTCGTTTCGTTAAACTAAAGTACTAAACCAAGACTTATCAGTTCGTGTCCTTGGGAAATCGAAGCAGGAAGGGGTTTTTTGTGGTGTGTTTGGGAATTAGGAAGTTGTTGGTGATCCGATCTTTCTGGATTTGGTTTTTATTTTCAATTAAATAAAAAAAATGGCGGGTCCAGGAGATGAGCATGATCCAAGTCTTGACGATAAAAAAGAAGCTGAAGCAAAATCTCAGGTTTGTGTTGGTGAGAAAGATATGTCTCCTTCTTCTGTTCCGGGGACTTCTTCAATCCACAGATCAGGCTCTAGGCCTCAGCTTGATTTGAGCAAAGCTGAAATCCAGGGCAATCTAGAGGAGAGAGATCCCACCATTTTGTTGCCTAATCAGTCTGATGATATCTCTCACTTGGCTCTTGATATCGGAGGTGCATATCTCTCTCTCTCTCTAATCACAAAAAAAAAAATCTTACCTTTGTTTCATTGTAATTGACCGAACATCTAGATTTTTGGAAATTTCGATGTTAGTGCTGAATGTGAAGTCGTTTATTTGTAGGATCTTTGATAAAGTTGCTGTATTTTTCACGGCATGAGGATTACTCGAATGATGATGATAAGCGGAAGAGGACGATCAAGGAGAGATTGGGTATAACCAATGGCAACTTGAGAAGCTATCCTGTTCTTGGTGGGAGACTTCATTTCGTTAAGTTTGAGACTAACAAAATTAATGAGTGTTTGGATTTTATTCATTCCAAGCAGCTTCATCGCCGAGGTATTGCCTTTTTTTCCTCTTCTTATGTTACAAACTTCTGGACTGAACGCTAGATTGATGTGCTTACATAATGATTATGCTAAGTTTGATGTGTTTTTGTCAAATTTTGACTTCCGTTAGTTTCTGTAAGTAGACTGGAGATGGAATTAAGTAGGAGGTAATTTATATATATACCGAACTACTCCTGTCATGTCTAAATGGTCACTGGCACTTTTGTTTTGTTCTTATTGTTTGTAAGATCAGTTTCTGGTGTTTGACTGCTTAATTCGTCTTCTTCTCCATTTTTATTTCATTCAATTCTCTTTTACATTGGTGAATAGATCCTTATCCTTGGAGTTCCAGGACCTTGCCTTTGGGAACTGGTGTTATCAAGGTAATGACATTTTCAGGACTTGGTCGTTTTTATCTTTTGAGGCTCCTTTTGGATATAATTAGCTCGTTCTGTCATTTGATATACCAGAAAATATATTGAGACGATTATTGTTTTTAGGTGAAACCTTTTTCTTGATGTTCTTATGTCTTGTATATCCTTGTAATGTGATTTGCTGATTTGGCTTTGATTAGTTGATGATTGCTTGTTTAAACATATGAGTTGGGCGTATGTATAACTTACAGGTCACAGGTGGCGGGGCCTATAAATTTGCAGACTTGTTCAAGGAACGGCTGGGCGTTAGTATTGAGAAAGAAGATGAAATGCATTGCCTTGTTTCTGGAGCAAATTTTTTACTCAAAGTAAGACCTTTCATTATGCAACATTCTTGTTACGTTGTGTCTTTATTACTAGCACTTGCAAAGCAGAAACGTAAGAAAAGTGTCACATTATGTGTGATTAGCTGTGTTGTCCTATACATATAGTTCTTTTCAGACTATTAATAAATTTCCATTAGTTTATTTGTTTTTCTTGATCTATATGTATGTTTGGAATTTATTCAGTTTCATGCTTTTTCTGCAGGCTATTCGACATGAAGCCTTCACGCACATGGAGGGTGAGAAAGAATTTGTACAGATAGATCCAAATGACTTGTATCCCTATCTTCTTGTGAACGTTGGATCTGGTGTTAGCATAATCAAGGTATTTGTTTACGTTCGCTACTTCTTTCACAAACTGTGTGTGTTGTGGCTTCTTGAAAAGTTGGGAGGTCAGAAAGTTGCATGGACCTATAGATTCATGCAATGTCTTTTCAAAACATAGGTTGATGGAGAAGGAAAGTTTGAACGTGTGAGTGGGACTAATGTTGGTGGTGGCACCTACTGGGGCTTAGGAAGACTTCTAACGAAGTGCAAGAGGTTACAATGGATCTGATTTTCCATTACCTCATTATATTGTTATTTCTTATACCTTACAATGTTTTTTTTTTTCTTTTCTGTTTTTAGCTTTGATGAGTTATTAGAACTCAGCCAAAAGGGAGATAACAGTGCCATTGACATGCTTGTTGGTGATATTTATGGGGGCATGGATTACTCCAAGGTATGAGTCTACTTCGCATCAGACTACATTTTTATCTTATATATACATTGTGGGATGTGAATGCTCTTTTATTAAAACTTAGAATGCTTTATTACTACTGTTCTAGTAATTCTCAGAAACCAATTATGCAGATTGGTCTCTCTGCTTCAACAATAGCTTCTAGTTTTGGCAAGGCTATCTCTGAAAATAAAGAACTGGACGATTACAGACCTGAAGATATTTCCTTGTCTCTATTGCGGATGATTTCATACAATATTGGGCAGGTATGCGTTTGTGAGTCCAAAGGTTACGAGTAAAAGTTCTTGAGCAAGATACTTTTCATTTGATCGGTGAATGGGGTTAAGTTGCTTGAGAATGTTTTGAGTTTCTGATTTGTTGTTTTTGTGTAGATATCATATTTAAACGCCCTTCGCTTTGGGTTGAAGCGAATATTTTTTGGAGGATTTTTCATAAGGGGCCATGCATATACCATGGACACAATTTCGTTTGCTGTACATTTCTGGTATCTTGACTAGTAAACTTGGACTTAGATGTGAAATGCGCACTCCACTTTCACCACTCAACTCCATTAATGTATTGTTTGATCACACTAGGTCGAAAGGAGAGATGCAAGCTATGTTCTTGAGGCATGAAGGTTTTCTGGGTGCTCTGGGTGCGTTCATGAGCTATGAGAAGCACGGTTTGGATGATTTAATGTCACATCAGTTGGTTGAGAGGTTCCCAATGGGTGCACCATATACTGGAGGAAATATTCACGGACCACCACTCGGTGATTTGAACGAGAAGGTAATAATTTTAGCTTACGTTTTACCAAAGTCTCAGCTTGTTCTATTTGATACTCTGAAACTGACAGCCAATGATTCCTTAGTGACATGGTACTGCTCAAAATATTAAAGTGCAGGAATATGATACCGTTCTATACTTTGTGCTGGGTAAAGTGTGCTGCGTACCAGTATAGTATTCTTAAGGAAATACCATTATAGAATATGCTGTTCTTGAAAATGGAATATTTTGGTAAATGTTTGATCTTTCCATGGACTTACTGAATATTATGGCCGAAGGAGATGGTCGGATACTTTGTGACTATTGAAGTGCACTGTTACTTGTTCTTTCCATGCTTTGTGTGCTGACTGATTGTGATTGGATACTTGATCATTCTTCATGAAGATTAGTCACTAGAGTATCTTTTAGATTCTGGTCTAGAGCTTTCCATAGAAAATATATACATAGTTAGGTTATGTGTTATATATATGTTATCTGACAAATCAAGGATCTGCAGTACAATTCGAATATATAATTCTTTGTTTTAACTTGTCCTCGTATCAGTAAGAATCAACATGTGCTTATGCTTGTATGGATATTTTTCACTGTGAAGTATGCTGGTTCTTACTTTTTTTCATACAAAGTATCAATTTATGTGACATAAAAGAATATTAGAAAGCAAGAGTAAGAATCATAATTTTTCTCCTATAGTAACCAACTTTGTTGAGATTATATAACGTAAAAAGCTAATATATAACATACAGACTATTGGTTCCTTTTGTAACATACAAGATTTGTCACAGTTATATTCTCATGGAATCAGGTGCTCTTCCCTATTTCAACTAGTTATAAGCGTTCTGTGTCTTGAATCTGGTCTGGATAAGTTTTGGAGTTTAAAGGTGCTTTCCTGGTTGCTTTCAGATTTCGTGGATGGAAAAGTTTGTGCGGAGAGGAACTGAAATAACTGCCCCTGTACCGATGACTCCATCTAAAACGACTGGGCTTGGAGGGTTTGAAGTTCCTTCATCCAGAGGTAGTGCTCTAAGATCTGATGCCAGTGCTTTAAATGTTGGTGTTCTCCATCTTGTGCCCACACTGGAGGTGTTCCCGTTGCTGGCTGACCCAAAAACGTAAGTGGCATGTCCCTGAGTAATATATTGAGCTTGTACATATATTTCCTGGTGTGTTCATGATTTTGGAGAATTGATGTACTTGTGTTTAATCATTTCTTTTCACACCAGGTATGAGCCTAACACAATTGATCTATCAGATCAAGGCGAACGAGAGTGAGTAATAAGTCGACGCTGATCTTCCAAAACAGTGGTTTTATTTGATGAAATCACTTTTTCTTAAATTGCTTATTTTGTTTGGTGTGTATAGGTACTGGCTCAAAGTTTTGTCCGAGCATTTGCCAGACCTTGTTGATACGGTAAAGTTAACACATAGGAATTGTATTCCACCTTCAATATTGTTTCTTTTTGGGGTGGTGAAGATTCTTTGTGGCCTGGTACTTACTATGATTCTGTGGACATGAATATAGGCTGTGGCAAGCGAAGGAGGAACTGAGGATGCGAAAAGGCGTGGTGATGCTTTTGCTCGTGCTTTTTCAGCTCATTTGGCAAGGTTTGGTTCATTACAACAGATTCCCTTCTTTTATTTCTTTCGTGCTTTTGCCTTTTGCTGACAATTTAGTCTGGTTGAAGATTAATGGAAGAGCCAGCTGCATATGGAAAGCTGGGGCTAGCAAATCTCTTGGAACTTAGGGAAGAATGCTTAAGGGAATTCCAGTTTGTTGATGCCTATAGAAGCATCAAGCAAAGGTAAACCATAGTCTTATTATCTTTCTTCTACTTGGAGTTTTTCTTATGCTCTCTCCAAAATTGATAGGGAGAACGAGGCATCACTTACTGTTTTACCTGACTTACTGGAGGAGCTTGATTCGATGAGCGAGGTCTGTCATTTTTTAACCTTCCTTTCTCTGTAGGTTTATAATTTGTTAATGAACGTTTTACTGCTATACGTGAGACAACGTCTCCTCATTACTGTTTTAATTTTTTTCTCGGATATTCAGGAGGCAAGGTTGCTTACACTTATAGAAGGTGTTCTTGCTGCAAACATATTCGACTGGGGATCTCGAGCATGTGTGGATCTATATCACAAAGGAACCATTATTGAAATATACAGAATGAGTCGCAACAAGATGCAGAGACCGTGGAGGGTGAGAGACAAGACCACCTTTTTTTTTTCTTTCTCTGAGGTTCTTGTTTGCTAATTGTTAATCTTAAGCTGGAAATGTTTTGTTATCCGTAAAATCAGGTAGATGATTTTGATGCTTTCAAAGAAAGGATGCTTGGATCTGGAGGTAAGCAGCCTCATCGACATAAAAGAGCGTTACTTTTTGTTGATAACTCGGGCGCAGACGTTATTCTTGGGATGCTTCCTCTTGCTCGAGAGTTTCTCCGTCGTGGGACTGAAGTATGTATCTTTCTCGAGCTCTTACTATAGTAATTAAATTTCATGCTACTCTTCACAAAACCATATACACTGGCCAAACGGTTTCTTTGCGAAATTAGTTGAGGAAACACTAAACAAATGGTTATTATGATTCTCCAGGTTGTTCTAGTGGCAAACTCTCTTCCTGCTCTTAACGACGTTACTGCTATGGAACTCCCTGATATAGTCGCAGGGGCTGCTAAGGTTTTCTCGGTTTAACTTTTGAATCTTTGTAGTGGTGATCATGTTTTTTCATGTAACTAACTCTTTTGTTCGGTACTCTTGAAGCACTGTGACATCTTGAGGAGAGCGGCAGAAATGGGAGGCTTACTTGTGGATGCGATGGTAAATCCGGGAGATGGGTCAAAGAAGGATTTAACTTCAGCACCACTGATGGTTGTTGAAAATGGATGCGGAAGTCCTTGCATCGACCTAAGACAAGTCAGCTCTGAGCTTGCAGCCGCTGCCAAAGACGCTGATCTTGTATCTACAAAACCCTCTCTGTTTTTACCTGACATAAACTTCAAACACATAAAAAGAGAGAAGCTTTGTTCATGACTTGATGTTTAATGATATTGCAGGTTGTCTTGGAAGGTATGGGAAGAGCACTTCACACCAACTTCAACGCTCAATTCAAATGCGAGGCTCTCAAGGTTTTAACCTCACTTGACAGAGAATTCCAAGTCTAGAATTGTTATTGAAACTTTTGACTGAAACCTTTCTCTTCCTTTTTGGCAGCTAGCAATGGTGAAAAATCAGAGATTGGCTGAGAAGTTGATAAAAGGAAACATATATGATTGTGTATGCAGATACGAGCCTCCCTCTCTTTAACAAAGTTATGTAACACTGCTTCAACCTTTAGACTACTTTGCTCCAATAGTTTATTGGCTCACTGTTGTATACAAGTAACTAAGCATTCGTCAAGTGGCATATGTATTTTTTTATCAGACTGAACTTTTACTGTATAAATTTGTATTTGAATGAAATAAAATCACTTGCTAAAGAGAATCATCAAGGTTCAACTACAGCTCAAGGAACAATAATGTATCAGTCCGAGATTTTGGCGAGCAATTTCTCCACCATGATTCTCTGCTGAGTCCCACTTAGAGATTCCGAGTTCATCATTGCATTGGATACGATAATGACTGTACGTGGAGAAGCCGCATTTACCCAAACTCTTCCATTTAAGCCCACAGCTATCTCCAAGGAGAGTTTCTTTCCAAGAGCCTCGATGACCGGGCATGTTGGTGAACTCAACAGCCTACAAGAGCAAGTAAAAAAACTTTAAGTCAAAAGAAGATAGATAAAGTATAAGATAGACGGTTCTATGAGCAAGCATATATCACATTCTTGAAAGACCAGTTGAAGTTTCAAACATGAAACCATCTCTCAAGGGTCCAAATAGCGCAGCTTTCCCACTTGCTAATACATATAATACATAGAAACGAGAGACGATTAGTTTTGAAAGCATTTTAGTGCAAACAAGGAAAAACAGCATTGCTTAGCTTCCAAAGCTTTTAACTTACCGTCAGTACAAGACACCTCCGGATTCATTCCTGTGTTTGTCTTGACAACCCGAAGATAAAGGAGAGTGCCTACCTATTTATTTAGTACACAAAAGTTTGAACATTCCGGAAACAAGAATTGATAGAGATTGTCATATTCCAAATGAGAGTTAGAGAGAGCTTTCTGATTCATCAGAATGTACATGCCTCAAACTTGGGAATATTTCTTCTTGTTCCTCCTTCGAATGCAAGAACTGGCAAAAGCGCTAGTTGAGGTCCTTTTATGTCCACCCAAAAATTCTGCATGAGTAAAAAGAAACACTTCAATATCGATACATCATAATAAAATACATTTAGAGATAATGACCAATCTGAGAGGGATCTAAGAACAATACAAGAATCTATACAAGCAAGATCTCAAAAAAGGACTTACATCTGTTTTAGAGTCTACCACAATTCCAAGAACATGATCCTCAGGGCGAGGTATGTACTGCAAAAGCCATAATAAAACAGAGTCAACAACAACTAGAATTGAGACTTGCACACAGATAATCAACAAAACAGAACCGTGCACAGACAAATAAAATAATACACAAGTACAAGCTCAAACCAGAAAGGCAAAGATTGAATCATCTCATAATGAAGTGAGCTCACCCGTTTATGAGAACTTTGGACCCAATACTTAATAGGCTTGGAGTAACTTAATTTGCCAGCTCTCATGGCAGAGATAGTATCATTATCCTGAAAGA
This sequence comes from Camelina sativa, assembly GCF_030686135.1. Taxonomy (NCBI): domain Eukaryota; kingdom Viridiplantae; phylum Streptophyta; class Magnoliopsida; order Brassicales; family Brassicaceae; genus Camelina; species Camelina sativa. The sequence continues at coordinate 3,703,710 of NC_141889.1, forward strand.
AGCCAAAACAAACACATATGTCAAAAACATACTCTAATCCCTTTTGCGTTGCAGCTCATGGAAGCAACTGTTTGTAATATCACAAAATCCAGTGCCCACTGGAATAATTTGTTAAGATATGCAAACATAGGCAAGAATTTAAAAGGAGACGAAGCATATCGAAGAAGATGAAACCTGACGAAGGCCACTGCCGAGCTTGATTGTCTGATTAGTCATGTTTGACAAACCAAGAACAACATCGCCTGGAACCTGAAACAAATTGAAAAACCCAATGTTGATTCTAACCAAATCGAACCATAAAGAAAAAAAAAGTGATTTTTTAATTTAGAAGTGGGCAGATGGAAAATAACGGACAACAATCTGATCAATGAGGCTTGAGGGCAAGACAGAAGAAGCTTTGGCACTCATCTTCGAGATAAAAACCCTAATTCCCCTGTTAAAGTTGATTCCTTGGGAGGTTGACGATGATCTGATCCCCCGAAACACTCTTTAGTATAGTTGTCTCCTCCACTCTTTTTTTTTTTTTTTTTTTTTTTCTTCGGCCGCAAAGAAACTGAACAAACCCTTTTATTGTTTTTTTTTTGGACATAAGTCAGAAACCGCCCGCCGAACCTATTTAAAGTGTTTGGTTTCAAGGAGATCGCAGAAACACCCAACGAAACGAAAGGTCGGATTTTTAAATTGAATCTTCAGACTTCAAAATCTTGTGATTTTTTCTTTCTCTCTCGTTCGATTGTTTTTGGTTTTGTCTCGTCGGCCTCATAATTGTTGCATAACCAAATTTTGATAATTGTTGTTGGTGTGCTTTTTGATTCTCTAGGGTTTGCTGAATTTGATTTAGGGAGATGGGTGGTAATGGTTATACTTTTGAACATCCACCTCTCAAGAAGTTAGGCCCACGCCGCCGTTATTTCCCCTGTGAGTTATACAAGATTTTGAATGATCCTAAAACGAATTCAGTAATCTCATGGGGTGAGGAGGGCAAGAGTTTCATCATCTGGGATCCGCAGGAGTTTTCCAGAGATCTGCTTTTCAAGGCCCTTTATCTACTTTCATTTTCACTGTTCGAGACGCGGCTTAAGGCATTTGTAAGTTTTTGTTTTGTTATTTTATGTATATATATAATTAGATTGTTTTGGCCGTGAACCTAGTGTGTTTCTTGCCTTTTTGATTTATACATCTGTATAATTGTAGGGGTTTAAAAAAGTTGACTCTGATTCTGCTGCCCACTTTGAATATGCAAACGATGATTTTGTGAGAGGTGAACCTAAGCGTGCTCTTGAGATACAGAAGCGCTACATGCAGCGTTTTGGACCAGCATCCCCTGCCTATACGCCAATGGTGATAGATCCTGCTGCTTTGGAGTTGGAGATGAGTAGGCCGTCCTCCCTCGCACTTCTTCCCCCTGGAACTCTTGGCCCCATTCCATCATTGCAAGATCCGGTTGCTTTGAAGGCTTACATTAACGATGCCTGGTACCGAGCGGTAGCTATGCCAAAGGATCCATTAACCGCTGCCGAGAAATAACTGGCTGCGTCATTGATGCCTGGTCTCAAGGACGAGATTATGCGCAGGAGAGCTTCTGTTATGGAAGCTTTGGCAAACGCTGGTCCATCAAGAGAAAGAGATACCACTCAGTGATTTATATCTATCTATCACACTCTTGCTCTTTTATATATCCTCTATCCTTGCACTAGTAATATCTATGTTGGTGTCCTTTCCTCCCTACTTTAACTTCTTTTCTTCTCTTGTCTTTGCAATTTCCTAAACAAAATGCTTTGTAACCCTCTTAATTATGATCATATACTCTCTAGCTTTATCTGTTTCTAGGACATATCATTCTGTTTGGTTTATGTCTGTTTTCAGAATGAATCTTTCCTTGTTTGTTTGTCAATTCTCTCATCTGCAGACGCAGGAGCATGATGTACTACGTTATGTAGCTGACTATGAAAAAAAAACCCAAAGAAGTGAAAATAAGGTAAAGGCACTTCATCCCGATGCAGTAACAGAATACATGATTCAATTCGTCAAAATCGTAAAAGATGATAATAAAGTCCTCTACCATAATTATTTCTGCAATAGTTTTGTTACAAACAAAACATGATTTGATTTCAATACTTTCACGCTAAACATCTCTTCGTAACTGTGATTCTAAGTCCGTGCTTCATCGACAGTATAATACCAAGAACTGGCTCAATCTTCTGCCCTTCGACAACCTTAATGTCATATTTTTGTAATATCTCCACTGCCACTATCTTCATTTGATTTAAAGCTATGTGCTTACCTAGACAAGTTCTTGGACCGGCATTAAACGATAAAAACTTGAAGGAAGGCTCATGTTTTATGCCCCCATTCTCGGTAATCCATCTCTCTGGCTTGAATTGCAATGCGTCTTCTCCCCAAACCGCTCGCATCCTCCCCAATGCATAAAGACAGATAACAATATTGGAGTTTGCATCGACTTTATGACCACTTGGCAACACATCTGATTTGATAGGGGACTTGCGCCCGTAGCAAACTGGTGGATAGAGTCTCAATGCCTCACACAACGCACCATGTAAATACACCAACTTGTCCAGATTCTCTTGGCTATTTCCGGTTCTTGATAGATCCGTGTTGATGACCTCTTGGCGAATCTTGGCTACCACTTTTGGATTTTCAGAGAGAAGCCAGAAGAACCAAGAGAGAGCGGAGGCTGTTGTGTCTCTTCCGGCTAGAATGAAAGTTAAGATGGTGTCTCTGAGGAACTTGTCGTCACTCGGATTCAAGAGCTTGTACTTGGTTGTATCTAGCTTTATGAAGGAAGTTAAAATATCCTCACTCTCCACATTGGATATATCAATAACCCCTTGTGATCTCTTCATCTCTTCTCTCTTGGCTGATATGTATTTTGCACACACACGGTCAAAAATTGCATTAGCTTTAGTCATCTTCCTCTCTTCTCCGAATCCCACCCAGTTTTGCAGCTTCCACAAGAATCTTGGTTTGACATGCCTATACAAAATCCCTTCCCCAACATCGTCGAGGGCTTTAGCAAATTCATCTTCAGGCAGTTCAACGGAGAGAGATCTAGGATCAGAACCGGTTACAAGGATTAAGATTATATCGAAGGTGAACCTCCCAAACACGTCTTGCAAGTCCACGGTCGTTCCTTTCTCTGCAAAATGATCAAGAAGGGGAACAAGCCCGTCCTTGAGTTTACGTGTCATGGTACTCATTGAATACCTTTGAAACTCTTGACGATGGAGAATGGCTTGATAAGACTTCCTCAGAGTCTTCCATAGCTCCAAGTCCGTGGTGATGATCCCGTCTCCGAACACATCAAAAACATCTTGGAACGCCGGTCCTTTGATGTAATTTGAGAAATTTGAGGTCATTATATGATGAATGTTAGCTGGATCAACCGTGACCAACATATCCATTCCAGCAAACCGCGGTCCTTTGAATGGAAACGTCAAGTTAGAGATTTCGAGAATCTTAACGCTGTAGTCGTAGATTCGGTGAAGTGCCCTGAGCAGAGCAGGGAGCATCCGGAGGACCGGCCAGTTCCTTTGGAACCGGCCATAAGGTTTCTTGAAGAGCAAGTAAGGGAGGGTAAGAAAGCCAAGGATCATGGCTACAGAAACTTGAAGTAGACTTATTGAAGCCATTGGAGTAAGGCACTTGATTTTAAAACACAACTCTGTGATGGATACTTTGCTGCCACAAGGAGAACTGAATTTATATGCACACACTTCAGGGGACTATTAACAGAATTATTTTTAAACACATTAAATCTTGTTATGCATAAACTGCAAGGCACGAGTAATGCATATATCATCAAATTAGAAACTAGTATTAAATTTGTCACTACACCTACCTTTTTTATTTTTGTGACAATACACCTAACTTTTCCAATCATTTGAAAATTGTCATTATTTCCCGTCGGCCATTTGTAACTTTATCAACTAATTAAGCTTATTAAAGCCATTAGAGAATGAGCTGGATTCACGCACAGACTTCTGAGATATGAGCGCTTAAGGAAGTTCATTAACTTCTTCATTCTGTCCAAAGTTGATGAATGTTTTTAGCATTTAATACTCTCTACCAGTTACTGTTTCAATTATGTTAATAAAATTCCTGAAAACTGGGGGGGGGGGGGGGGGGGGAAGGCTTCGGTTGATAATAATTCTATACGAGCAAGAACTGAGTTCAGAACACAAGAAAGACTAAGTATATGCAACAGAGGATAGTGCAATACAATTATACAACAAACGTACTCAATACACATCTTTTTGCCTTATGTACTCAGCTTCAACAAGAGACCAACCGTTTTGTATTATAAAGCGACCAGTCCTTTGATTAAAGAGAAAAAAATGGCAGTCTATCCTCAGGTCAAAGCAGCTATTGTTATACCTATCACTTTAATGTCTCTGTTGATGCCTCTACTTTCTCATCACCATTTTCCTCATTCACAGCTTCGTTGGTCTTTGAGTCTTTCTGGAGAGCACGAAGCATTGCAGAGTTCACCTGTTTTCTCAATTTCGCGTTCTCAACAAAGATGTTTGCCAGTATCTTCCTCAGCTCGTCCTCCACAATTCTTGTTTCGGTATCGGTGCTGAGAGATTTATCGATATCTTGAGCAGCAGCATTTTCATCAAACCCGGCAAGTAGCTGAGCCTGAAAATGGTCTACATCGTTAAAACTTGTAAAATGCACATTGCGACATTTTTTTATAGTGCAGCGAAAACCTATATATTCTACACGTAGAATTAACTTTACGCTGATGCATATATCAAGACGCAGTTGAAAGTAACTCCTATAAGAAGAAACCTTGGATGTCCTAAGTTGAGAAATGTGAAGTTAAATGAGAAATAAAGCAGAATACAGCTATACCTCCTCAATTTGATCATCAGATATTGACAGCAAACGCAAAGCGTCTGATACTGCAGTTGAGTCCTCTGCGAAGTTACTGTTTCCGTCCACTGAAAAATTCAAGTTGTACTCTTTAAGCCGGTCGTGGAGAATCCTGCAGTCACTAAGCAGCTTTTTTCTAGCCGCTACAGTGTTCTCAAGTAGTTCTCTTTCCTGTTTGAGTAGTTTCTGAAAAGTGCAACATGTTCCAGTCTCAGTTGTGTTGTCTCTCTTGCTTCGATGCATATTCATGCTGCCAAATAAGAAAATATATTTAATACTATACAAGGCAGAAATTACCTCGGCTTCAGTTTTATCTGTCAAAGATTGTGTCAGCTCTTTCTCTAATTCCACATGAGAACGCCTCAGAGATTTGACCTCTTTGACAAGAACTTTAATATCTGCTTTTGATTTTGCCTCTAATTCTTCATATCGCTTAGAGAGGTCCTCCAGTTGTTGTTTTTTGGCATCCAACTCTTTCGAAAAAACATGTCTTTCAGAGATAGTTGACTGTTCAGTGGGTTCTGCATGTGAGCTCCCATCCTAGTGTAATAAGTTGCATCAGCGTGCTTCTCTAAAAGAGGGAAATTGGTTGCGAAAATAATTTTGTGGACATAGAACTATTTTAAATTATACCTCTCTTAATTTTAACTTCATTTCCATCTCGTAAGATTTTTGTCTAAGTTCTTCCATATCCCACTGCATCTGATTGAATCTTTCCCTCTCGCTCATAATAGCTTGCTCCAAGTTCTCTTTGCTTCTCTGCTTAGTAGTTTCAAGTTCCCCTTCTAGATCATCAACCTGAGCAGTAAAAACAGCATTACAACACTACCATTCCCTCCAAAGAAAAATTAATAAGATACGGATGTTTAGAACTAAAATTGAAAAAAAAAACAGCAGTCGATGTTACTATTCTAATTGTACCTTTTTGTTCAGGTAATCTTTCACCGCTATCTCTTGATTTAGTCTTGCTATAAGATCTTCCATATCTGTTTTTGCATTAACAAGTCTCTCATTCGTGGCTAACAAAATTCTGTTCAATTTATTCCGCAGCTCCAGTGGAAGAACTATTTGTGCACTACCCTGCCTCTCCGAGTTACCAGCAAGCCCAGCTCCAAGTGATACAGCAGGACCTCGGCGTAGATCCAGGTAGCTATCACTGCTTGAACTTAGGAGACTAGGTGTTGATGTTTCACCAGTGTGTAGAGCAAACCCATCAGCACTCTCAACAGAAAGCTTTCTATCATGCATTACTGAGTGGGATGATTCTGGTTCAGAAAGAAGTCGTGAGCCATTGTTAGCAAGAAATACACCTTTAGAAGCATTTCCATTATACACATCCTTCCCTAGGATACTATTGACATATCTTGAGCGAGCTTTATGCTTGGGAAAGTCTTCAAGTTGCTCAAGAATAGTTTGGCTCATTGAAAGTCCCTCGTCAATGTTGGACATGCTGAAGTTAACGAGCTTCTCTATTGGATTTGTAATATCCTCATCCAGAGTTAGATCTTCGGTGCCAATTTCAGAAATATCATCCTGTCCTAAACTTGGAGATCCAAGCTCAGATGTTTCATAAGCAGTATCACTGCCATAGTCAGATGTGAGAGAACTCCCACCCGCATGAAACAAGCTCAGACTTGGGTGAACCAAAGGAGAGGAACTTGTGCTATTTCTATCATTATTTGCATCAGAGGCATTCTGATCTACATCTTGGCATGCTGAAAAGCAAGATCATGTTAGACAGTAATCACATATTACAGAACTGACCAATGCACGACTTAAGTGCATACTGTAATAGCTCATACCAGACCTAGCAGCAGCTTCTAGTTCAAGAAAGGATGCAACCACGACACTTCTTGCCAATTCTATATCAGATAATAGCTTCGTTATCCACTCCTCAAGAGAGCACCTTCTCTGCAACAAGGTCACAACTATCACTTGTGAAACAAATAGTTTGCACGAATAATTGTAATTTTTCTGTTGGGACATGGCTTTCCATATATTTATACACATGAAGTCTACCATTAATCTGCATTATTCGTACTTAATCTTGGTTGGGAAGAATTGGAGGAAGGGGAAAGAATAGCACTAAACAGAAAAGATATTGAGCATAACAGCAGTTACACAAGTTATCTCATTCAATTAAAAAATGCATACCTCTTCTAACACTGCTCTGCTTTTCATACGCAAGAGCCCTTTGGGAGGAGCTGACGGAAAACTTTTTCTAGGAAATGTTCTTTTAAGCTGTAAGGAAAACATGAACGTACACATACCGTCAACAACATTACATTTAATCATACAGAGAGGTAGTATATAACCCTTATATTGAAGGAGAAGAAATACTTACATCGGATAATAGCTTAAGAAAATCATTAAATCTTCTCAACACTCCTCGCATTGTGGTAACACCTTCAGGGGATTGCAAACTTACTTGAACCCTGTAAAACTGTTCCACTAAAATATATGTAAGCAAGTTCAACTAAATAATTATGACACAACAACAAAACTCTTCAGCAGCACATTAGAGCTAATTCCATTGATCATGTTTAAGTTTGTTGATTCCAAATGACAAATTCAGTAAAGTAGATTACCACTACAGGGTCTGAGTTTCTTGACTTTGGAAGAACAATCCATGAAGGTATAGTGACACAATAACTCCATCCGGTTCGTGGATCATGAGGCCATACTGTATCTCTACCATTCTGCGCCAAAAAAAGAAGATAATAAAGTTTGCAGCTTCCAAATAAACAACATATTAAAGTATCGAATTATGGAAACATAAGTAAGAACTCACCCATTTGCGCGGGGGAGGACTCCAATCCATTCCCAATGGAAGCGGCGATGTTCCGTCATGCCTATGCTTCGGCGGACTCCGTCTCTGCATCACCACCTACTTTAACTCTACCTATCTCTCCAGTTCTCCGGAATCAGAATCTGATATTCCGATCAGAACCAATCAGAGACGCGGATCGAGCCAGTTAATTTCCCGATCGGGAAAACCTCAAATTACCGCAATTCCAATCAGAAATCTTAGGATTAAGATCGAAGAGTAGGGTTTATGAATGAGGATCGTCGTCAGATCGAGAAGAGAGAGAGAGAGAGGACACAGAAGAAGAAGAAGAAGAAGAAGGGAACAGATGGCGTCTCTCAGGGTCTTCTCTTTCTCTCTGGGGTTGAATCCTCACGGACCACGGCGATTAACGGCGGTGTTCTGACGTCTATTTTAACGGAAAAGCCGATATAAAACAACAACACGTGATTTGACGGAGGCGCGAAGCTTACCGTGTATATATTATGTATATATATATAAATATATGTCCCACCTGGCACCTTCTTCTTCCCGTAAGATTCGTTCGGTTTGGGTCTCTGTGACTCGTGTACCACGTTTTGGTTTTGAGTTGGATTTTATGATCAGAGCTCATTAATAAGTATAACATTTTGTTTAGTTGGGCTCAGCTCATTATCCACGTCACTTTCATTTTTTTCTGCCATTATCTTTGCTTTTTATTTCTTCTTTTTTCAAAAGATATCAATTTCGAAAACCGAAATCTGATTTAGAGCAAAAAAAATTCCTAACCGAAAGGAAATGGACCATTTTCTGGTTTAATATACATAATAATAAAAAAAACACAAAAAAACCTCAAAAGATTAAACAAAAACTAATTTGTATCACTTTAAAATATCTTATTATTTAAAAGTTGATGAAGAGGTCTAAAGAAAAACTAATTTGTATCACTTTAAAATATCTTATTAATTTGTTTTTTCAAGGCACTCTAAAGGAAGAGATCTATGTCTCGCAACCACCAGACTTTGTGGACAAAGACAACCCACAATATGTTTGCAAGCTGAACAAAGCGTTATATGGGTTGAAACAAGCACCTCGCGCATGGTACCAAGAACTGAAGACGTTTCTACAAACCTCCGGTTTCAAAAATTCACTCGCGAATACCTCCTTGTTCATCTACCACAACGGCAATGACTACATTTATGTGTTGGTCTATGTGGATGATATTATTATTACTGGAGTTCCCTCTCTTGTTCAGGCTTTTCAGTTTGCTCTTGCACAACGGTTTTCTCTAAAAAAACTTGGTCCATTGAGCTATTTTCTGGGAATCGAGGCCACGCGATCTTCTCGCGATATGCATTTGATGCAACGTAAGTATATAATTGATTTACCCACCAAAACTCGTATGCTTGATGCCAAACCAGTTGCCACACCGATGGTCACGTCGCCGAACCTTACTATTGATTCTAGTACTCCTCTTTCTGATGCGAAGGAATATCGAGCTGTCATCGGTAGTCTTCAGTATCTGTCATTCACATGGCCGAATATAGCTTTTGTTGTCAATCGTCTCTCACAGTTTATGCATCAGCCGACGGATAAACATTGGCAAGCGGCGCAGCATGTCCTCCACTATCTTGCTGGTACCAAGTCTCATGGTATTTTTCTTTGCTCAGATGCTACTCTTACTATTCACGCCTTTTCAGATGCTGATTGGGGTCGAGCTCACAATACCTACACATCTACGAACGCCTACATCGTTTACTTTGGTGCTAGTACGATCTCATGGTCCTCGAAGAAGCAACGCAGTGTCTCCCGGTCGTCTACGGAAGCTGAATACAGAGCGGTTGCCAATGCTGCCTCCGAACTCCGTTGGATTTGTTCTTTGTTATCTGAAATGGGCATAGTTTTACTGGTTGCACCTGTTCCATATTGCGATAATGTGGGAGCAACGTATTTATATGCCAATACGATTTTTCATACCCGCATGAAGCACAGAGTTATTGATTACCACTTTGTCCGTGAATTCATTTAATCTGGGGTTCTGCGCGTCGCTCATGTCTCCACTCACGATCAACTTGATGATGCTTTAACCAAACCTCTTCCACGTCCAAAGTTTGAAGAACTAATATCCAAGATTGACGTCAGACAACTGCCTTCATCTTGAGGGGATGTATAAGGAAGTGTATATATGAAAAATCTAATTGTAATTATCTATAAGTTAAACCCTAGTATGTAGACTATATATACTCTGTAAATCATTCATCTAAAATATCAATCTAAGCATTTGAACACAACTAATCTCCATAATAATTTGGTAAACAACACAAACTCTTTCAGATAACATGTAAATATTATATCCTTCCTATCTATAAATTTATACGTTTTAAAAAACATATATTTAAACATCAAAAATTCAAAATATTACAATTTGGTTTTTTTTAATGAAAAAATATAGAAATGTTACAGTTATAAAATTCTACTTACTAAAACTAAATTAATTCGATAAAATATGTGAATTTAATTTTGATCCTTATATCGATTAAAAAAATATATTTTGTATATATCAACGTAGCTATCAAATATATAATTTTAAAATCTGCTCCAGCTAAACTCTAAGAGGAAAGAGGAGAGAGAGAGAGAGAGATTCAATAATATGCAGCAGAAAGGGTGAAAAAAGAGCTAATTGGTTCTCCTCTCTTTGATTGATCCATCCACCGATCCATTCATTCGTTTTTGCAGGCTCTGTTTCCGCGGGAAACCCCTCGTTGACCTTGTTTTGATTTCGGCAAAGGAGAAGGAGGGATCCACGGATATGGCGATTCTGTACGCTCTCGTGGCTCGTGGTACGGTCGTTCTTTCCGAGTTCAGCGCCACGGCTACGAATGCCAGCAACATCGCCAAACAGATCCTTGAGAAGGTCCCTGGAAACGACGACAGCAACGTCTCCTACTCTCAGGATCGTTACGTCTTTCACGTTAAACGCACCGATGGCCTCACCGTTCTCTGTATGGCTGAAGAAACCGCCGGAAGTACGTCCTCCTCCATCTCCTCCCTTTATTCTTCTTTTTTCCCACACCCTTTATGTTTTCGATGTGTTTCTCGAATCTTGAGCTGCTGCTTCTATGGCTAATTAGTTTTAGGAAGTTTTGATCTTTTTTGGTCACAGTGGAATTCAAAGTCTGATCCTTTTTTCTTTCTGGTGTGAAATTGGGCCTTTTGTCTGAATGATCTTTCTGATATTGTTTCCTGATGTGTGTGTGAATTTGATCTTACAAAGTTCTTACAATTGAGATGTAATTTCTCAGGGAGTATTCCTTTTGCGTTTCTTGAGGATATTCACCAGAGGTTCGTACGGACTTATGCCAGGGCTGTTCATACAGCACAAGCTTATGCCATGAATGACGAATTCTCTAGAGTTCTCAGTCAGCAGATTGAGTATTACTCTAATGATCCTAATGCAGATAGGATTAATCGTATTAAGGGTGAAATGAATCAGGTCTAGAATTTCTCTTTAAAAGTTAAATCTGGTTTTGGATTTGTATAAATGACTTGGTTCTGAATCTAGGCTTTACCGTTGGCATACGTTCTTTTTGGTTTTGGACAGGTGCGGGGTGTCATGATAGAGAACATTGACAAAGTTCTAGATAGAGGTGAACGCTTGGAGCTTCTTGTCGATAAAACCGCCAATATGCAGGGGAATACATTCCGTTTCAGAAAGCAAGCTCGTCGTTTCAGAAGCAACGTCTGGTGGAGAAATTGCAAGCTCACGTATGTTTCCTAATATACCTTAACATTATTTTATAGGTTATCCATGAAATTGACCAATTTGCAGTATTATGCTAAAACTAGTTATGACCTAAGAACCCATTAAGCTATGGCAAGTGAAGTGCTTTACTAACCGCCAAATTTCACATTTGTAATGGCAAGTAAAGTGCTTTAACAACCCCCAAGTTCCACATTTCTAATGTCAAGTATTGAAGAAATGGAAGAAAACTTATCCTTTGCGTAAAATTTTACTCTTAAACGAAACATAAGGATTTTGGCATTTGTTTATTGTGCCTTTTATGAACAAGATCTCAAGTGAGAATTTGTCAAGAATGGAACATTGTTCCTAACCCTGTTTGTGTCGTGCAGGGTTCTCTTAATACTACTACTACTGGTGATCATATACATCGGTGTGGCCTTTCTCTGCCATGGACCTACTCTACCATCTTGCATTTAAGTGCTTTTATCTCTTAAGGAATCCATCCCGGTTCTGTGTGTTGCTGCCACTTTTTTTCTACCTCAATCTGATTGTAAGCCTCCTGTTTCCTCGGGCTTGTTCATGGGGCTTAAAATCCTTATGTTTTCAACTCACACTTATATGAAGTATTCTTATTTATAGAGCACTGTAAAAGCTCATTGCCTTGCAAGCTGTGTGAATTTTTGTTGTCATCACGTTCTATACATAGTGGGAAGTGAACAGGCTTGTTTCGTCTGATATGTTCATACAACTTGTCATGTTCTTCTTGTTTATGTGACTTCCTCTCATATAATCTTCTGCTAAGGGATTTGTTCATTATTTTAAATCATGGATCTGAATCGGGGTCCGGATGTAAAGAATGACTACTGGTACATCGTTTTTTTTGTTTTCATCCTATTACGATCTAATGTTTGGAGGCTTTTTGAACCTCTATAAAATGACATTATCCAATTTGGGATACATCTGCCACTTTGGTTTCTCTGCCGGTAGTTAAATGATGTTTGTTGTACATGTTTGACCCTACGTATGCAAAATAGTCTCACATCCATAAGTTTGATCAGAATCGAATGTAAGTAAATTATTAGAAAAGAAAGACAGGAGGAGAAAAAGATAAAATAAAATATAGGTATGAGTTAAGGCCTGACGCACCTCTCTCACCAACTTGACATCTTGTCATGCCACCTAATAGTAGCAAAATAAATAACTTATAGAATAGATATCTTAGAATAATGTAAGTTTTAAAATTTTTATTACACAAAAAAAAAATAATTTGCATTTCTATAATTTTAAGATCAATTTTGGTCGAACAACATCTTGTCTGAATAATGTATTTACTAATTAAAACATGGAATTTATCCCCGATATATATGACATATTATTACAAATTTTTACGCTATAGCCTATATACGTACACTTTACGGTTTAAATATCGTTACAAAACAGGAAAAAAAAAAAAAAAAAAGACGGCTAGATCACGCCTCCGAAAAGTATACAGTCCAATTAAAGTCTTTACTTTTTTATTTAGGACAAAACCAATTAAACTCTTTACAAAATAATTTGGGAATTTATTTTTTTTCTTACAGAAAATAATAAAAATAAAATAAATAATAAATGTGTTATGTTTTTTTCCTTGTCTAACGCTTTCCCTCAGCGTCTCCTTCCTTCCCTCGCGGTTACTCTTCTTCTTCTTCTTCCTTGCGTTTTAATAATTTTTTTTGTCTTCAGAGATGGTCAATTTTCTCGTCGTCTCTGGATTTCCCCTTTTTGTCTTCTTCACTCCACCTCATTCTTCGATTCACGTCCTCCTCGGCCTCTTCTAATCCAATCTCCCTCCCTTTATCCCTCGTCATCAGTTTTGAAGTCAAATTATCTAAAAGAGCAGATCTCTTCGTATTGATCCACTGAAACACCTGGATCTTCTTCGTTTCTGGGTTTCAATTTAAAACCTTTTTTGATGGGTTGGAGATACAAAGCTGGTTTGTTCTTGATTGGCACTGTTGTTATCATATGGGTCACCTCTGCTGAAGTTACTCAGGTGAATTGTTTAACCTCTTTAAATTCCCCCTTTTTTCTTTTGAAAGCTTGATTCTTTCGAGGTTTTGAATGTTTGGATTTGTTTAATTATCTGGATCCAATTTCCAACTCATTGTTCTTCGAGCTTCAAATTGGTGGGGTTGAGAGTTTTGATTCTATATTAAGAATAGATGAACCATACTCAAAATGCAAATTCAGATCTCTGTTTAAAAATGTGTAAGCTTTGGATATATTTATTGAATGATTTTTTACTTCAATTTTGACCAGGATATATTTACAGCCTATAAGCAGCCATTTGCAGTCACATACCTTGGAGCTTCTCTTATGATTGTTTACCTTCCCATTGCATTCCTCAAAGACTGGTTTTGTCGGTATTTAGATCGACGTTCTTCCAAAACCAATAAAGTTCCTTCTTTGGCCGACGGGTCTTCTTCTGTTGAGCTTGGTTCTCCTTTGAGGCACAAAATCATTGAAATGGGACTTCAAGGGACTATGACTAAGAAAGATAGTGAGGGACACCTTTCCTCCCACGAAGAAGATGAGAGGCCGTTGATCGGTGTTAGAGGTAAAGATGAAGTGCAGACTCTGAAACATGGGAAAGCTATCACTACAAAGCAGATTGCAATGTACGGGCTTTACCTCGCACCTATTTGGTTTGTGACAGAGGTGTGTGTTTTTTTCCCTTTGCTGTGTCTATTGTTTTGATAGTGCCTGAAAGTGTCTTCTTGTAACCATTGGTAATGATATCTGTTTGCTGTTTTTGATGATACAGTATCTGTCCAATGCTGCTCTGGCACGTACGAGTGTGGCAAGTACTACTGTATTGTCTTCAACCTCGGGACTGTTTACTCTTTTCATTGGTGTCTTTTTGGGCCAAGATACTTTGAACCTGTCGAAAGTAGTTGCTGTATTTGTCAGCATGGCGGGTGTGGTCATGACGACGCTTGGGAAAACTTGGGCTGCTGATGATTCGCAATTAAATTCGTCACTGTAAGTTTCCCATCCTAACTCTTTCACCATGCATCTTTTTCTGACGTTTTATCTTGGAAAGTGAAAGAATGGGTATGTCTCTCAATTCATAAGTGATAGCTCAAAATTGTCTCATTTGATTACATGAGTTGTCCAACTTCATCAACCATATTTTTTTAACGTACAGTTGATATTTGTGTTTAGCAACGGGCAACGGTCCCTTATGGGAGATCTCTTTGGGCTTCTCTCTGCAGTCTCTTATGGACTATTTACAGGTTAGAAAATGTTTTTGCACTTTGATCCTTTAATGATTCAAAAGATTTTGTGTGTTGGGGAGGATAACCTCGTGGCCACCCTTCTTTTATTGACAACACAGTGCTTCTTAAGAAGTTTGCCGGTGAAGAAGGAGAAGGGGTTGATGTGCAAAAGCTGTTTGGATACATTGGATTGTTCACACTTGTTGCGCTCTGGTGGCTTGGTATACTAATATCTTCCCATATTATTCAATTTTGCAAGTGCATCATCCGAAACGTTTTGTGTCTTAATCAAAAGTTTGGTTGTTTGTTTCAGTGTGGCCATTGACAGCACTAGGGATCGAACCCAAGTTTACGATACCACACTCTGTAAAAGTTGATGAAGTTGTCTTAGCCAACGGTTTTGTTGGAAGTGTCCTCTCTGACTATTTTTGGTACGTTTCAATGATTCTATGTTGTCAGCTTGATATTTACAAGTCTCTAGTTTATTGATAGGCTAGCTCCTAGAAAGAGGTGTGTAAATGTTTAGAGAATTACTCATCTGTTTTCGTACTTTTTTTTTGTAATCAAAAGGGCACTTTCTGTGGTGTGGACGACTCCGCTGGTAGCAACACTGGGCATGTCTCTCACAATTCCGCTTGCAATGGTTGCTGACATGATGATTCATGGTCGTCATTACTCCGCAATATACATTCTTGGCTCTACTCAGGTAACTACTCATGTTCTATCAAAATATGAGAAGAGGAATAATTTCCTGATGCTCAAGAATGAAACGTTTGTGTTTTTGTTTTCAGGTGTTTGCTGGATTCGTAATAGCTAACATATCGGACTTGTTCTCAAAGAAGCTTGGTTTGTAGCAGGATGATTCTTTGTTCTTTGTTCTTTTTTCTTTTTTTGTATGTGGTATTTGTGGGTAGAGAAATGTGTCATAGATTCTTGGTTGAATTGAAAGCTAAAAGGGGATTTTCCCTGTTTAATGAATGAAAGATAAGAATATGATTAGATCATTACCCCAACGTTTTTGATTCCCAAGTGAAATAGACAGTGTTTGCACTTTCAAACAACGTTTTTGACCAGAGAGCTGTTATTGAGCAAAATATGAAAGAATGATATATATGATTCGACTCGCTCTTAGATATCAAAACTAACCAATTCCTATGATCGAAAGACCTTCAAAAAACACTACTGATGGTTTGTATTAAGGGAATTGGAGGTAAGTTATAAAACCCGGTTTGTTAGCTTAACCACAATTTACAAAGGACCAATCACATTAAACGTTTGGTTAAAGCGAAAACCTTCTTGCAGCGTCAGAAGGTTTAGTTCGCATTATTGTTCTGTTTTGTTCTCTTCTCTCCTGATATCGGACGATTTATAAACTGGTCGTTTTTTGGCTTTGGACGATCTGCGGACGACGACCATGGCGCCGATTCTTAGATCCACTTCCCTTCTCGCTTTCTTCGTCTGCCATATTTCCCTCTTCTTCTGCTTCTTTGCTTCCAATCTTCCGATCTCATCTGGGTAATCAAATCTTTCAATCATCCTACAAATCTTCTAAATTTATTTTGATTTTTTTTTTTTACCTGCGTTACAGCTGAGCTGATGATAGAGAGCTTTTGATGTGTTTTTTTCCTGCTTTAGTAGCTGCTTTTATATCCTTTTAGCATTAGCCTCTTAATTCGTGGTTTAGTGATCGTGATACCTTCTTTAAGCTTTTGGGTTGATGATTTTTGCAACTTTGATTTCAATTTGATCTACTTACTTGATGAAATTTTAATACATCTAAGGATATTAGTAAATTTACCAGCTTTTGCTGATCTTTGAATTCAGCTGTTAAATTCATTCTTTCCTTTTTCATACAGGTCTGAGGATAGCTACACGATCACGGGTAGAGTAAGGATCCCAGCAAGTAAGTTTCTTCCTTTGCCTTGTAGTTATTCTTCAATTACTCAGTTTAGATTTAATCAATTTGTTATCTTTTTGGGGTTTATCTGTCAATTATCTGATTTTCTAAGCCTCCGGTTTCATGGCATTGTTCAAAGGAAAAAATCCAACTATCTACTACAACTTATTTCTTCTAATAAATCTGTGAGTCTAAATAGCAGATCAGTGGCTGTTATTACTCCTAGCTGTTTTGCAGCTTCCACTGGTATTATGTGTGTGTTTGCTTTGTGTAATTGATCTTACGCTTCTGATGTATATCCGTGGCTTTATATAGTGTCACCTAGTGAGAAACTAGGGTAGATCTATAGTAATTCTGTATGCATATTTCCCTCTATGCCTTACAGTCCCATTGGGGAGTTTTCAATGTAGGAACTTGCTATGTAGTACGACATCTCGATAAGTAGACTGGCTTAAGAGTAGTGTTTGCTCATTGATATGAGCAGATACATTTGTTTTTTTTCAATAGTGTTTTTGGAATATCATCATTGTTTTTTAGTTTGAGTACTGTTTTTTCGACAATGTAGTTTCTGTCATTATTGTCTTTGAGTGCTTCCTATTATTCTAAAGTTCTAACTACATGAGACTTTAAACTCCATCTCGTTTCCATTATGTAATAGCCTCACTACTCTCTTTTTTTTTGCAAACTAATGTTGAAGTTATTATGGCAGGCACTGTGATTGGTCATGCAGCAAAATTCTCAAATATCAAAGTTGTACTCAATGGTGGACAGAATGTTACTTTCCTCAGGCCCGATGGATACTTCACATTGTATCCTATTTTTCTTTCTTCAAATAATATTTCCTGTAGTATGTTTAAATTTTATATGTTAGGTTATTTACTCATGGCATCTACTAATTGATTCCTTAGACATCTTTCATATACGTCATCTGTAGCTTTTGGTATTTATATTGCTAGATGTAGATTGAGAAAACTTGATACTGTATTGTGTTGTGAAAACAAGAGTTTCTTTTTTCCTTTACTTCTCTAATTTCTAAGCCACAAAGTGCCAGCTGGGACTCATTTGATTGAAGTTAATGCAATGGGCTACTTCTTTTCTCCAGTAAGAGTTTTTTAGTTGCAATATTCTATGATTTCATCTTTTTTAAAGAACTCAATTCTCATTTGTCAATCAATGATTTAAATAAGGTGCGAGTTGATGTTAGTGCTCGACATCATGGCAAGGTTCAAGCAACACTAACAGAAACCAGGAGGAGTCTTACTGAGCTGGTTCTGGAGCCACTGCGAGCAGAGCAATACTACGAGGTGAATACTTCATACTTTGTCTTCTTCTTGTTTGTAGCTGCTTAGTTTTTAGCTATATATGCTTCTTTCTCCTGTTGTCTGATCGATCATGTACTATTTGCAGATGCGAGAGCCTTTCAACGTTATGGCAATTGCGAAAAGTCCAATGGGTCTTATGGTGGGATTCATGGTCGTTGTTGTGTTCTTAATGCCCAAGTTGATGGAAAACATAGGTACACTTCTCTAACCCTTCACTTGAATCCATGTATTGATAATTTGCAATCATTAAACCGGTTTGTGGATCTTGCTCTGTTCAGTAGCAATCAATTGCGACAGTAACAAACATAAGCAGTTCACAGCGTACCTAATCTCTAAGAGCTCTTTAAACCTTTACTGAACCTAATTGTTGGTATGTGTGATAAACAGATCCAGAAGAAATGAAGAGCGCACAAGAGCAGATGAGAAGCCAAGGAGTGCCTTCACTCTCTAGCTTGTTGCCAGCTAGCCGCTAATAGTTCTTTCTTCAGCAGCGTTAACCAACAGTCCCAAGACACAAGGGTTTTTTGAACTTGGTAAAAAGAGTTAAAAACAAGTTTCCAGGATAGGCTTGGAAGAAATTAGCGACAGCAAATTCCTGAAAGCGATCTAACATTGGGTTTACAAGATTGGTTAGTTGTATAGACTGTTGGAAACTGACATTAAGTGTGTGCATTGTTTTTTTTTTTTTTTTTTTTTTTTTTTGTCTTTTTATTCATGTTGAATGAATTGCTCTCTTCTATTATTTTTTGGTTTAGAATGTTTTAAGTCCATTACACGAATCCTACTATTCAAATCAAAAATAAAATTTACATGTTTCCACAATTTTTCATTTTTATAAACCCTTCCGATGTATGTTTGTTGAGTTGTGTATCGTGATGATCGTAACACTCTGAATGCATCAGAGTGTTCAAAACAGTTTTCTTGTCACCTCAAATCGTAATGATGATCGCCGACGACCACGAAGAAACGGTTCCTTTGCCAAACAGAAAAAAACACTTACAGAAAATCCAAAAAAGAAATCGAACAAGGAAACATAAATCCAAAGCTACATTATTCTTATCTATTAACTTTCCTTGTTCACTTTCTCGATTTCGAATCTGATAAAAATTGTATCTCTCCCTCTCGTCGTGGATTTAGATGATGGAGAGCTTACCAACGACGGTCTCAGCTAAATCAGACCGGCGAGGTAGGTCGTCCAAGTCTCAGAATAACTCCAAGCCCTCTCTTATCTTAGCCTTCTTCTCTTGCCTTGCTTGGCTCTACGTCGCTGGCCGGTACGTCGCGTTTTTTTCTTTCTTTTCTCTATTTCCGATTGATTTGTTTCTCCGGAGTGAAAAAAAAAAAAAAAAAAAAATCTCAGTGATTCTAGATTTTTCCTTCGAATTGCATCCCGGAATCGAATTATTAGAGTTTTAAGAATCGTCATCGTGATAGAACACTGCTTTTGTTCGTTGTTGTTGATAGATTCATAGATCTCGCAGATGCTAGATTTCTCTAGTTTCTATAATTTCAGATATAACTGTATTGCAATGTGTTTTTCGGGTTTATCCCTGGATCGGTATCAGTTGATTCTGATCTCTATTATGGTGGTGTTTGTTTCTTACTTGTATTAGGTTATGGCAAGATGCGCAGTACAGAGCAGCACTCAATACTGTGCTTAAGAATAATTATGATCAGGTTGGTCATTCCTTGTGCCTCTTTTGAATTTAGAAAGTTAGAAACTAGTATCCCTTGAGATGATTCATTTTCACTAGGTAAATGTTTTTGTCTTCAATGTTGATCATGTTGTTTGTGGAGTATAGAGGCCTAAGGTTCTTACGGTCGAGGACAAGCTTGTGGTCCTTGGATGCAAGTAAGTTGATTTTTTTTCTTCTGATTGTATGTTATTTCTCTTCTGCATGTACTGACTAACACAAAATGTAACTGTTTAATAGAGATCTTGAGAGGAGAATTGTTGAAACTGAAATGGAGTTGGCACAGGCAAAGAGTGAAGGCTATCTTAAAAACCAGAAAAGTGTCTCTTCTTCAGAAAAGAAGATGCTTGCTGTTATTGGAGTTTACACAGGCTTTGGAAGTCACTTGAAGCGCAATAAGTTTAGAGGCTCTTGGATGCCACGAGGTAGAATTATCACCTGCTTTGTTTGATACAATACATAAGTTTTCTCTTATGAAACCTTTCTTCTCTTTAGATGATGCTCTGAAAAAACTTGAGGAAAGAGGAGTTGTCATACGCTTTGTGATTGGTCGGAGGTTTTCCTACTCACTTTAGTCTTCATTTCTTTAGAATTTTGTTTTCAATTGCAAAGTTTTTCACGGTCTAATGTTAATGCTTTATAAATTGCCAGTGCTAACCGAGGTGATAGCCTAGATAGGAAAATTGACGAAGAAAATCGTACAACTAAAGACTTTTTGATTCTTGTAAGTAACGATAACTCGCTTGCTTCTTTTTGTTGCCTGCTTATTTAAATTTCGTCTTACTGATGTGGCTTCCAATCTATATTTTCTCTCGAAATATGATGGATTTTTAGGAGAATCACGAGGAAGCCCAAGAAGAGTTACCGAGGAAAGTGAAGTTCTTCTACAGTGCTGCTGTTCAGAATTGGGATGCAGAGTTTTATGTCAAAGTTGATGACAACGTAAACCTAGATCTTGGTAATACTTTCTCTTTCATGTCTTTGTCTTGCAAAGCTATGTTTGGTCCAATCAGGATAACAACGATGTCTTTGAGTGACATGTTTTCGATATAACAGAGGGGATGATTGGGCTTCTTGAAACCCGCCGTGGTCAAGATGGTGCTTACATTGGGTGCATGAAGTCTGGAGATGTGATTACCGAAGAGTTCGTATATTCTCTACTATCTTCAGTTCACATAATTGAGACTTCTGAGCTGTGACAATTAACATTCTCATTCTCATATTGTATGGGTGGTTTCTTGGTGGTATACAGGGGAAGTCAATGGTATGAGCCTGAGTGGTGGAAATTTGGGGATGACAAATCGTAAGTGTCTTGTACCTCAGAAGTCTTCTAGTTTATGTTAAGCCCTCGTGACCTGTGTTGTGTTTACTCAATTTATTTATTCGGTCTGTATAGGTACTTCCGTCATGCAACTGGTTCGCTTGTGATACTCTCCAAAAATCTGGCTCAGTATATCAATATAAACAGGTGAGGTTTCACAATTTGGCAGAAGATTTAGTCTCACAAAGAGTATATATGTCACACACACAAACCTAAGTTCATAATCATGGTTTATATTTTGCCCCGGTGTACATATAAATGTAGTGGATTGTTGAAGACATATGCGTTTGATGATACCACAATTGGATCATGGATGATTGGCGTCCAGGCAACATATATAGACGACAATCGCCTTTGCTGCAGCAGCACAAGACAAGGTGTGAATACTAAAATCTCTCACAAAAATTATTCTCATGATTAACTGAAGAATGCTTAGGTTTTGTTTTGTGATGTTAGGCCACAAATCATTTGGTCTTAGCAGCAGCTTGTTAAATTTACAACCAATGTAAATCTGTTTATTTTGCAGAAAAAGTATGTTCCATGGCATGATCGATGCATAGCTGATCCTCTTGTCCCCGAGCAAAGACACGACGGTTTCTCATTGCATTCATGGTGCTTCGATCCTCTTTGAAGCAAGTTCTTGGACCCAATACCAAATTTATAATTCGTTTTGTTAGAATGAGAGTATGATTAGGCCATTTGTTACAGTTTGTGATTAGGACACATCCCTTGAGCTTTGGAGTAAGAAAATGGGGAAATGGTATAGTTGTGAATGAAGTATAATTTTTTCGTTGTTTAATATTTCTCCGTCCATTTTAGCTCAATCTCTGAGAAGACTCTTTTTATTAATATCAAAATAGTAATAATAGTGTAGATGTAAATGACAATATAATTCAAATTTTAACCGAATATCTCATACTTCAATTTTTGAATGTGTTAATGAATTTAAAGTTCTAAACATGACAATTAAATTTAAAGTGAAACAGATTTTAAAACTTGCTGATAAAACAAAAACGACCGGCTCTCATTTGCCTAATTTCATGCGTTATTCAACTGGTTTAACATAACCGAAGAAGTTCAACACACGACTTGGATCGGTACAGAAAATATTACATGGTGGAGGTGGACTCGAATATTACAACAAAAATATTTTAAGCACGATATAAATATACTTCCTTTTTACAACAAAGAAAAGTACTTCAAAATTTGTACTTCAAATTCAGAATCCTACCAAAATAGTTTTGACTCAAATAAACATTGCGGTCAAAGCATTAGCTTCAACCTTTTAACAAAACAAAGGCAATAACTTTAACTTAATGATTGAATAAACCTTTAAACAAAATTATTAGTTTCCATACCATAGGTTTTCTATTTTCATACCATAAGTTATGACTAAATTGCAACAAGTAAGTTAAAGTCATGACTATCCAAAAAAAAATTGTAATATATAAATTAACACCAACGCCTCCCTATAAAAAAAAACGAACTTCACATTTGAACACCCACCACAATACTCATAGTTACTACGTTTTCCAAAATTCTTTGAGAAAAAAAACTCCAAAGAAGGCAAAACAATGGCATCAAACGCTTGCAAACTCCTTTGCCTTGTTCTAGTCTTCGCATTCATCAACCAAGGTATATTTATATACACTATTCATACAAACACAATTATATTATAGTATCAAATTCGTATTATATATATATATTATTTAATTAAAAAGAAAATTTATCTTTGTTATTACATAAAGGAAATTAATATATATAACTTTGTTTATCCTTGGGAAATTTGGAAGGGTATGGGGACTGTCATCTAAATTACCTATCTGTGAAACAATCGAAGACCGGAAAAATGATTGAGAACAAACCGGAGTGGGAAGTGAGAGTGACGAACCCTTGTATTAGGTGCAAATTCCAGTACACAAAGTTGTTATGTGTCGGTTTCAAATCGGTCACACCCGTCCCTACCTCGTTGTTGTCGAAAACAGGAGACATTTGTCTCCTCAACGCCGGTAATTTCATCTTCCCGCACGTGGACTTCGTTTTCAAATACGTATGGGACACCAGCTTCGACCTCAAGGTCATCGACGGCGTCATCGTTTGCCCTTAAATTTAATTTCTACCCGTCTTTTTCGGTTTGATTCGGTTTTGTTTCATGTTTGTTTTGTTGTTCCTTCGGTATATGAAACTGATGATACTTACCTAACTGTTGTCCTAATCATTAGATTTAAGGATTAATAAAGATACTCGTTTTTATACTATTGCTTACCTTTTCTGTTAATTTTTCAATTCACTTTATGTTAATACTGGAGATATGAAGCAAGTGATTGGTAGGCGTTCTATTTTATTTTTGGAATAATTTTAGTGTTTAGAGGGTTATTCAGGTCAAACATGCGAATAAATTAAAAAAAAAAAAAAAAAAACAGTCAAACGGTGAAAAACATAGAAAATGACTTCTATAGATGTTTATAACAAACAAGTGGCACTTTCTCATAGATTCTTATCTTATTAGACCCAATGGTTCCCTACTTACTTCCCTTCCCTTCCCTATATAAATACTAGAATCACAACTGATACTCATATATTGACTAATTACTACATTTTCTAAAATCTCTACTAGATCATCGAAAGATCAGGCAATGGCAACAAAGGCTTGCAAATTCCTTTGCCTCGTTCTCTTCTTTGCCTTTGTCACCCAAGGTACGTATATCGTAAGTGAACACGATTATCTTATTCATATTATTCTCATCTAGTGTTGTTAATCAGACAATAATTTGTCTTTTCCTTGGAATATAATTAGGGTATGGGTCTGACGCCGGTGATTTTTATTCTCTCAAGAGCCTTTCGGTGAAACAATCGAAGACCGGGAAAATGGTAAAGAACAAATCGGAGTGGGAAGTGAAAGTGATGAATTCGTCTCCCTGCTTTTTCACTGGCACAACGATGTCATGTGTCGGTTTCCAGTCGGTCACTCCCATCCCCGATTCCGTGGTATCCAAGTCCGGTGATACTTGTCTCCTCTACAAAGACTCGGCGTTCCATGACTTCAGTTTCAAGTACGTATGGGACACAAGCTTCGACCTCAAGATCCTCTCCGGTAGCATCGCTTGCTCTTGAAATATTCTACCCGGTTTGATCCGGTCTTGCTTCAGTTCATGTTATTTTACTTACTTGGGCATATATGTAATTGATGATTTTTGTTGGCTTAAACAAAAAGTTGTCAAATTCATTTGCTATTTTAATTATTTGCATGAGAAGAGAGACCAAGAATTAGAACCGGGTAAATGGTAATAAATCTGGAGAGTTGAGAGAATATTAACCACGAGGAGATGAAACGATCTAGACAAAATACTGAAACCCTAGAGAAGAAACGAAGAGTCGAGAGGGTTTGAGTTTCAGTTGATCGATTCAAAGGCGATAAGATCTTCACTGGCTTCTCATGAAGTATAGTTTAAATGGTCGTCATTCGCCATGATATGAAGTTATGAACGATAGAATTCAGAAGCTGTTTAATTACAAGTCTAAATTAAAATAATGCAAACACGAACGTTACGTGACGTAAGTCGTAACTGATCATCTTCATGTCAGCAAAGAGAGGGAACATGCACCGTCCAATATTGTAAACTCGTTTAAGAAGAAACTGAATTCATAGAGAAAAGATATCTATATTAATATTAAATTAATCTTTGAAACGGTTTAAATTAATAAAACAATTAATAATTACACTATTTTGGATTCAACGTTTACATTAAGTTTTAAAATTAATGTTTTTGGAGTTGGGGTTTTAAATTATTTAAATTTAACATTTTTAGACTTAGGATTTGATTTTAGACTATATTATTAACTTATTACAGTATATATTAATTTATTAGTCTCATATTAATGATTTATATATATATATTTATATTTAACAACTTTAAACAATTACTTGATTATAGTATACTATATAATTTTCTTTCTTTACTTTTTCTTCTTTTTATTGTCCTTTTTTCGTCTAAAATATGTTACTCTAGTTTTATGAAACCAAGTATCGTATCTACATAATTTAAGGCAGCAACAGAGAATTAAAACATATGCAATGGATATAAATTGGAGTCGCTCATCTCTCGTTCTCTCTCTCTCTCCATAAACACAAGTAACAACAACAAATTGACAATGGTATTTGCCCGTAAATGTTTTGTTGTTTTTCTCGTTCTCTCTATGTTCTCTCAAGGTAAATTAATCAATCGAATCTCGACCAACCTTTTCGTGTGTAGTTTTATGCCTTATTGCCTTTAATCATCATATTGGAGTGTCGTCTAATCCAGTTTTAATTAGGACTGATCGGTTTTGATCTCTCGCTTTTTGGATCATATAGAAATATATATATATATAATCTGAACTAAGATTGAATCTCACTTGGTTAATTCGTTGTAATTAAAGCGTTTACGGTCTCCAATCTTTAGTTCGATTTCAGTTACGTTTATTTTGGTATATATATTTGGTCTTCGATCATGTCGTTTTTTTTCTTCCTTGGGGATGCTATGCTACTACATAGCTTAAACAGGATTCAACATTCTTAATATCATGCTTATGACTTGTTGTCCAAAAATACCATTATAATATACAGTCCATGACTCCATGCATCAAATATTATCCTAAGTTTTTTTTTTGTTTTTTTTTCTTTTGATAATTAAGTATTATCCTGAGTTACAAAACTAATGAAAAGAGAGCATGAAACAATAACCGGCAGGACTGTGCCGCTGCACTTTCGGTATGCTCCGGATCGGAACGGTGAGAACCGGGAGAGAAATCGCCGGACAACCGGAGTGGAAAGTGACGGTAACCAACACGTGCACTTGCCTTCAGAAGCACGTGACACTGTCTTGCGGAGGGTTTGCTCCTGCGAAGCCTGTCAAGCCATGGCTGCTTAAGCCACAAGGAAACACGTGTCTTCTGATTAAAGGAGCAGATTTGCCAGCTAGCGCAACCGCTCAGTTCGCTTACGCCGGCCAGCCTTACATCTTCAGACCCGTTGGTTCCACGGTCGACCCAAGTTGCATGAACTGATTTCTTCGCTGTTACAACTTCTTAATTTTAAAAAAAAAAAACATTTAGTAGCAAAGGTTATCATATATTTCTTGCGACTCAAGGACGAAGATGTTATGACTTCTTGTGTGAAATTTAAGTTACATACAGAAATGTTAGAAGACTAATTGGCATATGATCTACAGAAAAATAACGTTTGTTATCATTTCCTCTTCTTCATCTTTTTATTGATCTATCTCTATTGTCTTCAACTTCATCATCATATCATGCGTCCTCTTCTTCTACCTGATCACCTCTTTGATCATCTTCTTTGTTTGCGCCTTCGCCTTCGTCGTGGTCTTAATCATATTTCTCTCTCTCACTTGCAACTTTTTATTCTCATCTATTGTCACATATAGATTTTTCATGTATCTCTTCGATGATGATTCTTCAATCTTGCGATTGAACACTCATTTCTCAAAGTTTTGATACATTGCCACATAAAAAATTTAGATTTAGGAAAAGGTCCAAATTCATACTTGTGGCTGGCATGCTTTCAAAAACTAGTTGGCCGATGTACGATGAGTGAAATTATATATTAGTTATTTTAGGATCTTGTGTAAACTAACATTTTTATTGGATTGAATTACGGATTTCGTTTAGGAAGAAAATATGCTGTTCTTAGAAATGTAATTTAATATTTATAATAAATCATTGAATATGTTTTTTTCTTAAATATGTGAAATTTTGACTAATACCAACTATATTTTAATTTGATACCTTAATTTCCAAAAATTACTTTTAAATTCATGTAAATCTTTGAATTCCATTCAAAATTCCTAAAATTTAGAGTATCCAAAATAAATATAATTAATTGATAGATTCAATATGCCTTTCTTAAACTTGTGAAATCTAGAGAATCGTATCTATATATTAAGGCAAGAGAGAATTAAACATATGCAATGAATTATAAATTAGATCGGTTCATTCATCTTCCTCCACCTCTAAAGACACATACATTTTAACAATAACAATGGCGCTTGCTCTTAAATATTTTGTTGTTTTCCTTCTTCTCTCTATGGTCTCTCAAGGTAATGTAATTAATTAATCCGAATCTCTAACCACGTTTTGTATGTATCCCAGAAGAAGTGTCATGCCTTTTGTTACATATTTATAATATAAAACCTCACTGTAAACCATCATCTTGGAGTGTCTAATTCAATTTTATTAGGAGGACTCGATCGGTTTAATTTTTTGGATTGTTTATGAAACATCTTGGAGTGTCTAATGAAAAAGCAGGCATGAATTAAACTATATAACCCACAGGACTGTGCCGCTGCAGTTACAAAAAGCTCCAGATCGGAACGGTAAGGACCGGGAGAGAAATCGCCGGACAACCGGAGTGGACAGTGTCGGTCATCAACACGTGCAATTGTCTTCAGAAGCACGTGACTCTGACTTGCGCAGGGTTTGCTCCGGTGAAGCTTGTGGAGCCATGGCTACTGCTCTCACACGGATTGACATGTCTTCTGATTAAAGGGGAAGCTTTGCCAGCTGGTGCCTCCGCTCAGTTCAGTTACGCCGGCGAGCCTTACATCTTCAGACCCGTCGGTTCCGCCGTCGACCCAAGTTGCAAAGATTCGCTGTGATAGGCTTCTAATTACATTCTTTTATGAGAGGAAAAGAAAAATAAACACTTCCAAAACTCTGATTATGTTATCTAGTTTCTTTTGTCTCAAGTAAACGCCGATTTTTTTATTGTCCAAGAAACTGAGTTGTGATTCGCTTTGTGATACAGACGTAAATGTTAGAAGATCAAGCATGCATCCTCAGAGAAACAATGTTTGATATCATCTATCATAAATAATCATCACCATTAGTCCATTACTCTTGCAGTTGCACCATATCCATTGGCGTAAACAGTTTACGGCGTGAACTTCATCTTCTGAACCGTATTGGGCCTGGGGAAATTGAGGCCTTATAATAAGCCCATCATAATAATTGGTTCGAAAAATCGTGCATAAGCCGGTAAATCTTTTTAACGGTGAAGTTGAACATATGTATATGCAAATCAAAAAAAAAAAAAAAAAAGGAGTAATAATTCTTACAGCTTTGTCTTTTAAAATTTTAACCAATTGGGACACAATCAAACTTTTTGAAAAAAAGTTACGTACATTGCATTTGCATGACTAAATCATATGTCAACCAAAAGAACAATTATAAATGTTTTCAGTTTTTTTAAAAAATTTTACGAATCGTAATCACAATCACCACTATTAGGAAAAAAACAAAACTTTTAATTATTTTGTTTGTGGGGGGCAAAAACTCTAATAATTTATGTAGCAAGCTAAGCAAACTCTCTTTAATTATTAATTGATTTTTTTTTTTTTAAAGTTAGAAAATATTCCCTCTTTCCAGCAAAACAAAAACACCAAAGACTTTTCTTTCCTGTTCCGAATACAATATTTGTTTGCTAATTCGAACAAACAATCTCTGTTTTTTTTTTTTTTTTTTTTCTATATATATTTTTAATTAATTTTATTTATTAATTAGTGGATTAGGGTTCACTCCACCTCCACCTCCACCTACAGCTACAGGGAGGATAAAGTCGTGTCGTGCTTCTCTGGCATTTCCACCAAACCATTTAAGTGTACGGAAACGTTTCTTCTCCGATCGGTCAAATACACAAAAATATCGAATTCAATCCTCTGTTTCATTCCCTCTGCTTCATCATTTTACAACTTCAATTTCATTTATTGTATTTTCTCAGATAAAAATCTCACCTTTAACTTATGGGAAAGCCAACAGCCAAGAAGAAGAATCCAGAGACGCCAAAAGATGCTTCCGGCGGCGGCGGCGGCGGAGGCAAGTCAGGGAAGACTTACCATCGTTCTACTTCGAGGGCTTTTGACGAAGATATGGAGATTTTCATTAGCAGAGCACTTGAGCTCAAAGAAGAAGGTAACAAGCTCTTCCAGAAACGCGACCACGAAGGAGCCATGTTGAGTTTCGACAAAGCCTTGAAGCTCTTGCCTAAGGAACATATCGATGTTGCTTATCTGAGAACCAGCATGGCTTCTTGTTATATGCAAATGGGATTAGGTGAGTATCCGAATGCGATTAGCGAATGTAATTTGGCATTAGAGGCTTCTCCTAGGTACAGTAAGGCTTTACTTAGGCGTTCTCGGTGTTACGAGGCTTTGAATAAGTTGGATTACGCGTTTAGGGATGCTCGTATTGTTTTGAATATGGAACCGGAAAATGCGTCTGCAAACGAAATCTTTGATAGGGTGAAGAAGGTGTTGGTGGATAAAGGTGTTGATGTTGATGAAATGGAGAAGAGCTTTCTTAATGTTCAGCCTGTTGGCGCTGCTCGTTTGAAGAAGATTGTTAAGGAGGGGTTGAGGAATAAGAAGAAGAAGAAGAAGAGCGGTGGAAAGGATGAGGAACTGAAGATCAACAGAGGTGTGGTTGAGAGTCCAAAGCTTGTTGACATGGCAGACGAAGCTGAGAGCAGAAATAAGCCAAAGGAGGAAAAGAGCGACAAGTTAGAGATTGATGGAAATATTGGTGGCAAGAAAGAAGATAAGAAAATAAGTTTTAAGGGTGATAAAGGACAGAAAAAGAAAAGTGGTGGTAACAAGGCTGGAGAAGAGAGGAAGCTGGAGGATAAGGTTGTTGTCATGGACAAAGAGGTCATTGCCTCTGAGATTGTTCAAGGCGGAGGAAACACAAAAGAAGATGCAACGGTTACTAGGACTGTCAAGCTTGTACATGGAGATGATATAAGGTGGGCACAACTGCCGCTGGATTCTAGTATAAGACTTGTAAGAGACGTAATCAGGGATCGTTTTCCTGCTCTTAGGGGTTTCCTCATTAAATATAGGGATACAGAAGGTGATTTGGTAACCATTACCACAACAGATGAGCTGAGACTAGCTGCTTCTACTCATGATAAACTTGGCTCCCTTAGATTATATATAGCAGAAGTTAACCCCGACCAAGAACCAACCTATGACGTCATGAACAATAGTGAATCAACTGACAAGGTTTCCAAGAGGTTGAGCAGCCTTGCGGACAATGGAAGTGTCGGAGAATACATGGAGTCTGACAAAGCATCTACGTGCTTTGAGAACTGGATTTACCAGTTTGCGCAGTTGTTCAAGAACCATGTTGGGTTTGATTCTGATTCGTACTTGGACCTCCATGAACTTGGGATGAAGCTGCATACGGAAGCAATGGAGGATGCTGTCACTGGTGAAGATGCGCAAGGACTCTTTGAAATCGCAGCTGAAAAGTTCCAAGAAATGGGTGCACTAGCTTTGTTTAACTGGGGTAACGTTCACATGTCAAAGGCAAGGAAGCAGGTCTGTTTTCCTGAGGATGCCTCGAGAGAAGCTATAATAGAAGCAGTGGAGGCTGCATTTGTGTGGACACAGAAGGAGTACAACAAAGCTGCAGAGAAATATGAAGAAGCGATTAAGGTTAAACCTGATTTTTACGAAGCTCTTCTAGCACTTGGGCAAGAGCAGTTTGAACAGGCAAAGCTTTGCTGGTATCATGCACTCAAAAGCAAGGTAGACTTAGAAAGTGAGGCCTCCGAGGAGGTCCTGAAGCTCTATAACAAAGCTGAAGATAGTATGGAGAGGGGTATGCAGATTTGGGAAGAAATGGAAGAACGTCGTCTAAATGGAATCTCCAAGTTAGATAAACATAAAAACATGTTGCGGAAGATGGAGTTAGATGAATTGTTTAGCGAAGCTTCAGAAGAAGAAACTGTGGAGCAGGCAGCTAATATGAGTTCTCAGATTAACCTCTTGTGGGGTTCATTGCTGTATGAACGGTCTATTGTGGAGTACAAGCTCGGATTACCAACTTGGGATGAATGTTTGGAGGTTGCAGTGGAGAAATTTGAACTAGCTGGAGCTTCTGCAACTGATATAGCTGTGATGATAAAGAATCATTGTTCAAGCGAGGGTGCACTTGAAGGTAATCCATTTTTTTGGCATGAATACCAAAACTCTGGGGAAGTTATAATCCAGTAATGGTCCTCTGTTAGTTTTATTTTTGCTGCGTTGATATGAGGTGTGATATATGATAACAATCTTATGACAAACGCAGGTATGGGGTTCAAGATTGATGAAATAGTACAGGCATGGAATGAGATGTATGATGCCAAGAGATGGCAGATGGGTGTCCCATCTTTCCGGCTAGAACCAATGTTCCGGAGACGTGCCCCCAAACTGCATGATATCTTAGAGAATGTATTTTCAGGGCGTGCTTGACCAAAATATTCTTCTCATATACACATAAAAATATCAGATGCCATCAGATTTTGTGTATCACTAGGTAAGTAGTAACTCATTTCCGCTTTACAAAATCCTGAAAATATGGCAGTCTATAATCAGTCTTGGGTTGTTAGTTTTGTATCGGTTGAATGCTATCGACTAATCATTCTTGGTATGGAGCATGAATTAGGGGATTTGATCTATGATTTATTGCCTTTAAACAATGCTAAAACCATTTATGAAAATTTGCTTGCCTGTCTCAAAGATGTCCCTAGAATCGCCTATATAAAGTTATTTTATCCTTTACATTTCTGTAGTTGTCCAGTTTTTTTCTGGCTTGATTTGCTGGGAAGCTAATCATTTGTATATACTATTTGCAGGCATTTTGTTTGTTTGGGTGGGAGTGGGTGTGCATTCTTTTCTCCTCTATATTGGTATGGTTTTGTCATTTTTCCAAAGGAACATTTTTTTGGGATTTCCACGGGGATATATACTCTTGGCCTCTGCGGTTTTGATGTAGTGGCTGAGACTGATTGGGATTCAGTCCAGAGAAGAAGGTTTAGATGGGCTAATCCTCTTCTCTTCAGATTGATTCAAAATATTGGTCATTTGTTCTTTGTTTTGTTTTATACCGTAGCTTTGTATTTTTTGTTATTTATTGTTGTTAAATTGGATTAGTTTATATTTAATTTGTGATTGTTGTGTGAATATCTGCGTCGCTTGAAAAAGATTCAGACTTCATTTTTTAAAATCTTAAAGTAAGACTCAATAGACCAAC
This sequence comes from Camelina sativa, assembly GCF_030686135.1. NCBI lineage: Eukaryota > Viridiplantae > Streptophyta > Magnoliopsida > Brassicales > Brassicaceae > Camelina > Camelina sativa. The sequence continues at coordinate 3,735,694 of NC_141889.1, forward strand.
TATTTCATCAGCATTCATCTCTTCTCTCCTCTCTCCCTCTGGATTAATTTCGTGACTTAGTTTCACCAAAATATTGATTTCAAGAGGGGCTTATGATATAAGATTCAAAGATATCAATACCTTAACTTTTATCGATACAGCTGTGTGTAATCTTTGCCGGATATCTTCTGTTTGTTAATTGTTATGCAATTACCATTTATCATTAGATAACAAAAAGAGTAGTTCATAGATCCATCAAACTATACACATCAGAATTCTTCTTACAATGCAAGCGTGGAGTAATATCATCAATCTCTGGTCTCACTCGTATGAACCCAAGAGCCCAAAAAAAGTCTTCGAGTTTCATCGGTAAGCCCCAAAGAGGAAAAAGAGTCTTCACGATTAGGAACAGTTCTTAGAACCATTCCATCCATCTGAGAAGTACCGTGACAGTCCCTTGGCAATCGGCTGTGCCACGTCCCTCTCTCTTCGGTGCAGAACCCGCAAAAACTCCTCCACACTCAAACTCCCATCTCGATTTGAATCAAACACATGAAACGCAATCTCTATCACATTGTCTGACAGAGTTATTCCACATACCTGAGAAGCGGCTCGTTTGAAGTCCTTCATTGTAAGTAAACCATTGGCTTTGCCATAAGCAAAAAGAGCTAGAGAAAATGGTCCAAGTTTACTGCGTAGCTCATCAAACTGTTTGAATTCCTTTAGTGAGATACGCATGTCCCTGAGGCGCGGGTGCTCGCTCAGACCATCAACTCGATCAAGCAGCTTGCCCAAATGGTTTGCATCAGCCGCTGCCACCATAGACAATGCAAAATCCTTGGCTGATATACTTCCTCTTCGTTTATAGTCATAATGTGCAAACTCCAGCCTCAGCATCTATATACAACAACATAAGATTCTTCTCTTTCAGCCTGAACGTCTACTAGTCACACGGAGTAAGGAGATGAATTGAAGGGTTAAGAGCTACTTACCTCTTCAGTTAGATCCTTCATAAACTAAGTGAACTTATCGTGTTTGAGTTTCTGACTACCATCTTTTCCAAAGAAGTATTCAACCAAGCCTCCATCCTCAACAGAGCCGGTCATATGTAAGCCAGTTCGACGGCCATCTCTGTGACGAACTCCTTGTCTATGTTGAGATCGCATCAGACTCATCACTGTCTTAAACTCTTCCTTGTCAACCTCCCTAAAACAATACTTCGTCAGAACCATCACGAAGAAATAAAAGTTACAAAGGAAAGAAGCACTGACCAGATTTTTTAACATATGATTCAGCGTAAACTGAAAAGAGAGACTCCAGTGATTCCCACAACCCGTCCGTTTTGGAGGATCAAAATATGGGAATACCGACCAGAAAAAATCACAGTTACCAAAAGCAGGATTAAATCCTATGTAGATATTTAAACGAATACTCACCCGTTGTTGTCAGTATCAAACATTTTGAAAGCCACGGCAAAGCTTGATTCAGGAATGCTGAGTAATGTCACAAAGAATATATACCTGTTCCAAACCAAGTAAAAAATCCAATCTTCCAAAAGAATGAAAGGTGGACAATAAGTAATGATTTGGTTTAAATAACTCACTCTTTGAAGGAGATAAGACCATCATTATCAACATCAAAGAGCATGAAGAACTCGGAAGGAGAACATCTAAGTTCACCGGGATTTCTTTCGCCAGTCAGATAACCTTCTCTTACAAGATGAGACTCTGATGGAGGAAACACCGGAACTATTGCCCTCATCAAATCTGCCGGCTTCATTAGTATTTCTCCTTCTTCTGTCCGAACCGATGCAAAGTAGTCGAATACCTAAAACGAATTGAAAAAATAACCAGAAAGGTAATCTTATGAATTCAATACAACATCTCTAAAACTGAAACAAAGAACAATCAATCGAATCTCTATGATAAAAATCTTCGTTGGTTCTCTCTATTCCCAAACAGAATCAATGGAATTTGAAATGCACCTTTTCAGGAGGACTTTGTAATCTCAAACGTTTCTCGTAATTGAAGAAGATCTTCCTCCTAAACGCATCTGTTGTTTTTTTTTTTTTTTTTTTTTTTTTTTTTTTTAAAATCCAACAACAAAAATTAGCTCAAATCGAGAGAGAAAAACAAAAAAACCAATGAAATAAAAAAAAAAATAAAAAAAAAAATCAACGAACCTCCGAAGATGAATCCGGAGCTGTAACCAGGCAAAGACAATTTGGGAATAAAGGATCTCGGTTTGAGATCGCCGACTTTAACTCCACAAACAGAAGAAGGAGATGATGATGAACTATCAGCGAAGGAAAATAAACCAGAGATGGAGTCAGAAGAATCAGAGGAGGACAAATACAGAAACCCTAAGGCGGAGCCAGCTGTAATCCCGGAGATCCATTTAGCGAGAGATCCGCCAGATACGATTCGCTTCAAAGGATCGGCGACGGGTAGAGGAGCCGAGGAGGAGGGAGAAGATTCCGGCAAGGAAGAAGAGCTTCCGTGGATCTTGAGCCGTTGGATGACAAGGAAAGATCGGTCAACGGACGGTAGAGATGATACTGATCTGTAGTGAGATAAGGCGGGCATAATTTATGATGATGGTCTGGATTCTTCTTCTCTCTCTTTGTTTTTGAGCAAAGCGCAAACCAACCAAACCTTCCTTAAAGGTTTGTTGTTTATTTATAAAGGGTTTATCCATTTTACGCGTTTGTTTCTGTTTACTGTTTTGTATGCTGTTAACACTAGGACGTCGTTTTCAGGATTGTGAATCCTCTAAATTCGGATCCTTATTTTTTATTTTTAGATTTCCTCAATTTAACAAATCAAATTTTAGTCTGATCCAAAAAAATAAACTAAAGAATCCGAAATTTAAGATAAAGGAAAATGATTTAATAATCTACAAAGTATAAATACAACAACGTGAAGATCAAAAAGATACTTATGTTTCTGCCTAATACTATTCTCTCTCCCTTATAAAACAGCCTGAGCTAAGATAACATTTCATGTCATTGCTCAACGGCATTGCTTCTTAATGCTTGGGAATCGACCTGTCCATCCAGAGTATCCTGTTCCACAAATTATCAGAGAGGACAACAATTTAGAAGCCCTGAGGAAAAAAAAAAAAACAAGTGATGTTAAATGAGATAAAAGATGTTGAAACCAAAACCTGCTGTTACGATTTCAAGAAGATCGGCAGTGTCAGACGTATCCTGGCCCCATGAGGATAAGCTTCTTGCTATGAGCCTAGCCAAACTATCCAAGGAGCTACCGTTGAAATTAGGTTGCTTGAGTAAAGCCTCTTCTGATGTGAATTCAAAGATCAGAGAGCAGATGCTTGCAGCCATCATCACCACCGATGGGTCATTTGTACGATCTATCACAAAAGGAAAATAAGAAACTGGCATTATTTAACATAGTTTTTGACATTTTTCAGGATTTTAGCTGGAACAAATAGGAATCATTTTCACCTGCCCAACATGCCAAAGCTTTCAGTAGTCTGGAAAATGTAGAAATTTCTGGAGTCAAGCTTATTTCTTCCCTCTGTTCATAACGTTTAAAACTACCGTCATGATCGGGATAAAGCAATGGGCCATATGTATGCAAGTCTTATCTTAGGGAGAAGAGAGTACCTTCAAAAGAATATTCATAACTGTATCACAGGCCAAGAATATGCTACCATCTTCATCAGTACTCTCACCACAGCGTTCGATCAGTTTTATTAGGCATTCCACAACCTGTATTGAAATAATCAGACAACTCCTTTGTATGATATAAACACCCAAACGTATTTAGGTCAAGCATACAAATAAAGGAAAAGCTGTAAATGAGATTTGTTCAAGCATAATGTCATCGGTGTACAGTAACTCACAGCTATATAGCCTCTTGAGGAAGCCAAGAGTTTACATCCTTCTGCCTTCATTGTTATTTGACAAAGCAATGGGAGCAGGAAGCACGTGGACAAAAACGGGCTGTCAAAACAAAAAACGTTCAGACCAAGTTATCCTGGGAGGCATTACGTAAACAAGCTTTGTAACAGGGCCAATAAGATAAAGCAATATGCTCAAACCTGGACTCATCTTCTCCCTCCACTGAAAGCATATAATCCAAAAGATCTTGGACCTGCTCTTTGCATGCAACCGGAATTTCGGCAAGATAGCTGTTGAAAACACCAAAAAAACTCAGTGGGTGTCAGAATGGTAAGGAGGCAGAGGCCATCCATGTTCTTCCATAAGTAGTATTAGTTTACACAAATTTTAATGGAGCAGCAAACAACGATTACATAAACACAAAATTCACCAATCTCATATGTATATATATTCAATACAAAAATAAACAGAAAGAGAGAATTAAGAAGTAATATCTTAGAAGACCAAAGAGTGGTTATCTGTATTCTGTACCTTCCAGTCACTCGCACAGATGCAAGAAGATCATTTCCTTTCTTATTTCCATGTTCCTGTATGAAAGAGAACATGAAAAACAATTATTACACATAAAGACGCTCAAAAGAAGTTTGATCTTATCAAATATATAGAGTACCTTTGCATCTTTCAGATACTCGAGCACCACTCCCACTGTCTCATTAAGTATTTTAATCACCTTCTGGAAGACAGCTTCATCAGTTAAAGTCCCTGCAAAGACCACAATGTAAATAATATTTCTTTGATGAAGGAAAAGGCTGACATGCATTATGTCAAGCGTAAATATTTTCACACTATATTAATCAGCGCAGTTATTAGATATTTGAGCAATGACAATTAAAAGTACTAAGAAGGTTCAGAGAAATAACATACAATAACAGAAAGGTGAAAGAAAAAAGATTGTATAGGATAAAAATAATAGCAAATTGCAAACATTAACAAAACATGATTAAGATCTATGTTATACCTTCATTTTCACCAACAGATGATATATGTTTGATGATCTTTTCTACCAAAGAAAACACGATTGGCAGATACCGTTGCTTCAAAAGAATGTCTTCAACAGTTGAATTATCCTTAGGAGCTTCATACTTCTTGTAGGCGAGATCATTTAACAAAACGGAAATCTCAACATGTGATGACTCTAATACCAGCAGGAGACACCTACAAGAGAAATCAGCATGGTGTGAATCCTTCTGTCACTATGAAAATGTATGTTAAGTGAGATTGTGTTTTTTATACCTATCAGCTGGAAGATCAACATTGGGTAATTTTACCTGACCGATAAGCCAATTTTCACCCAATACTGACATCATATTCTCAGCCAGAATCAACGCATGAAGCTTTTCGGAAGGTGCTACACATGAACAAGACAGGTTTCTTAATGAAAGCTTCAATTGCATAAAGGATGTAAGCAAGCACTGTATCAATAACATAATGACCAAAGGATACTATTCTTTTCATAAGTGAAAACAAGAGAGGAATTTTCTCAGATAACAAGTAGATGAAATTAAGCGCAAGAAAAAAATGCCAGAAATAGGTATGCCAGTTCTAGTGTCCCATACAAATTGGTAATAGCTTTTAACTTACCCACACGGTTCTGCAGAATTGCCACAACACCACTGCGCATATAGTCTGCCCAATTGTTGTCTGGCATGGAACGAAGAGGGTCGTGAAGAAGTGCCTACGCATTTTAAAAGTTCCATGAGAAACATATAATCAGATTGGTACACCCAAAAAAAAAAAAAAAAAGAGGTACACATCAAGACAGTGAAGCTCCATTTATCAGGACAATTACACCATCCACGTAGATGATAATAGCACTCTGATTTTCCCAAATTCAATGGAAAAGAGAAAATCAAAATTTTTGGTGCTTATAAATTCACATGTATCATGATTGTGACTAAATCTAAAAGCATAACTTCGCTAAACTACAGCTACTTTTCCGAACAATGTAAGGGAAATGAAAACTCACAGAATACTCTGACGAGAAGACTGCAGACAGTAGATGGAGTGCTTCAAACTTCAGGGCATTATGCAATACCGCAAACTGCCGTGAGACAGCAGCAACCTGAATAACAGATAACACTAAGTTTCAACTCCAACTTAAGCACTGCAGCTTTAGTAATTGTTGCAAAAACAAAGAGAAAGTTAGCCAAGTAAAGTAGACTCACCACCAAAGACAGTTCTAAGAAGCGTTCAATATTCATACTCTCACCAGAAAGCTGACTAACCAATAACTGTAGAATCTTTATAGCAACCTCCATGGCATGCGAGCCTGAATAACATGTCTCATATAAGCTTTGAGGGAGCAATTATTATCAAATCCATATACCTCACTAATCTAAGATGCCTTATATACACAACAAAACAATGTAAAACAAATGAATAAGTAATTTACCATCAGGTAGATCAGACATCTGGGGAGCTATGACTCTCAATCCTCCAGAGTTTATCAAAGTCATGACACCAGCTTCACAAGCCGTGGACACCAAATACAGAAGCTCATAGCAATCTTCGAGAATGTTTGTAGTTTTTCTGAAATTTCCAAAAGCCAATTTCCTAACTTTTAAGATGTCATACACAGAAGCAAAACTTGAGAAGAGAAACATTGGAAAACAACAGATGAAAGAATCAGGTGATGTAACATACCGTTTCGACATAATTTCAAGAATTAGAGGAATTCTGGAGACCATCTCTTCTGAAGAAGCTATCTCGGGAACACGGCAGAATGCAGCAAGAACAGTAAGAGATAGCTGCAGATACACATCACGATTATCACCACTACCACTACCTGCCAAATAAAACAAATAAAAAAATCGAAACCAGTCAAAACCCCAACACTAGAGAGAGCAACAAAAACCTTAGTATCTCCACTAAAAATCCAATCTTTCCCCAAGATTAGTATAGTATCTAGTGTGCGAAACAAGAGAAAGATCAATAGTTGGAGGGTTTTGTTTACCGGTCCGGAGAAGACGGTCGAGAAAGTGAGTACCGACGGCTTCGTAAACCTTGTTGAGGGAAACGACGTCATCGCTCTTGCAAAATTTAGTGACGAGAAGTAGACCGGCGAGCCTCTGCTCGTCCCTCTCCCCTTTCAATAGCTTAAGGCAATCGTCAAGCGACGGAGATCGTTCCTCCTGTGGTGCTTCCATAATCACCCAACTCAACAACAACACAAGAGTAACAAAAGAAGACGAACAGAAATTGAAAGCGAGAGAGAATGCAAAAAAAAAAAAAAAAAGTTGAAACAAAGTTCCGTTCCTTCGAGAAGACGAAGAAAAATATATTAGTGAAATCAGAATTAGGCCCAAAAAAGTAGGCCCAATATAAATGGGCTTCTTAATTTCACTTCGTGTAATAATCTAAAATAATATAACCTCCTATATAATTAACGGAAATTATAAAACTATTAGAAGAAGAAACACTAAAGAATTTGGGAAACTAATCATTAATCTGCTAGCAACATGCAAACATCATACGCGTATTGCAACATCATACTAGAGTACATTTCAAGCTAGTGTAGTTTTAATAATGATGAATACAGCTTGATACATTACATACGAAATTACGAACCATATTGGCACTTTACATATAAAAGCTCACAAACCAAAACAATACAGATCTGTTCCCTTCCATAAACTACTTTATGTACACATATATAAAATAAAACACATACAGTATTAATAAGCCGCTACAACAAGCAATTCAGATTCTAGAATCCGGTTTTATAGGCAAACCGGTACCACCTATACTAAACACAATCTGTACGATCGTAGAACCGGAGGAGAAACTGTGTCTTTCATTTCTGGTTCACTTGAATTCACATGGCAAAGAAGACAGAACCATCCTCTCGTTAGTTGCTATTTCACCTACGACTTGTCGGTCCTGAGTTTGGTTAAGAAAGAATATATCTTGACCGGTTTTGATGAAATTACAGGATGGGAAAGTGATAAGATCTTGCTTTACCGTTTGCGTTTGTTCTTGGAAAGAGTAGATGATGTGGAAGTATTGCTGTTCCAGTTTCTTTTCCTCTGGTTGATGAACCAATTGTTGATTTGTTTCAACTGCAAACCGGTTTCTTGTACCAGTTTTGCCTTATCTTCCTCCTGCAGTTCCAAAACAAACATCAAGAATCAAAACCCGCTTTTGACAATGTCGTACCCAAACTAAACTTCCCGGCTGAGGTTCTTACAGTTGGGTATGGCCATTTTGAGTGAGTACGCCACCACTCTTTGAGTACAGAAGTTGTATCTCCAGGCAGCTTCCCCGCTCTTCTCTTCCTCATGATCTCTTCTCTTATGTCCACAATCTTCTCTTTGAAACCCTATACGAGAAAAAACAAGCAACGAGATAAAACAATGTGTCTTGTTTTGTGTAATGTTAACATTGAAACTTGCTCAAGCATATTACCTGTTTAAGCTCATGCTTCAGTTCTTTCTTCACACGTTCCATCAAGGATCTCTCTCGTTCGGTAGGAACAAGAGGACCAAACCCCATCAAGCAATCTGAACCGTCCAAACTTCCATCAAACATGTTGACCTCGCTATCTACTTGATTATCATCTTCATCATCCGACATTGTCTTGCCATTACTTTCACTTGGAGAAACTCCTACAAACCAGAAGAAAGACAAAAGCAATAAAATCAAAACACCTCTAACGCGAGAAGGCAACAAAGAAAGATTTGGGACGTTACCAGTTAGGGATTGCAGTGATTGTTCGATCTCCCAACAAGCAGTAATAGCTTCCATTGCATGGACACAAACGTGGTGCTGGAGTTGTTCTTTGAATGAACATAACAACACAACATAATGTGACTGCAACATCATAAAACAAAGGTACACAATTCCAATTCATAAGACATACAGACAGAACGTTACAAAATAAATATTATGTTTTCTTTCTAGTGGACAAAACTTAGATGACATACAAAACTCTTTTTAGTAAGAAGCAGACAAACAATTAGCCACCAAGAAAGAAGCATTGTCCAACAAATACAACTTATTTGAGTCAAACCAAAGCTCATAATTCGAATTTAGCTAACCAAAAAGGAGAAGCCAAGGATCATAAAGACGACTCAAGAACCACATGAAAAATGTGAATTTGACACTCAACTAGTAAACATAAATCAAATGCAGAATCGTTCACAGTTCAAAAATATTGGAACTTTGCATGAACCCTATCCAAATTTGAACCTGAAATTAAAGAAAAAATTAAACTTACCATGAAATGATCAAGTTCCTTGTTGTCCACAACCACACCAAGAGTGGAGTACTTGTCGGCGACGGTATGCAACTGACTGAGCTGAGCATCGATCCTCGGAATCTGGTCAACGGGAGTAGCAACCCTAAGGCAAGCCACATGAGCCGCAAGAAGCTGCTCATACATCGGATGTCTCAAAATCGCAGCCTTATAGCTAGCGCTCCGCCAATCTTCACCTCCAACAACACCGAGTATCGTTTCACCGTCGGCGTTGACCCCGTCGATGACTTCAGAACGGACTTCTTCGGCGTTTTGGATCTCCGTATGAAAAGAGAGCCACAGTGGGTTAGCATCGGAAGCGGAATTGTCTCCGTTGCGGTACGGAGGAGCGAGATCGGACTCAGTCGTGGCTAGGGTGGAAGGGTGGTTGAGGAAACTGGCGGTGACGAGCGAAGGTGTTTCAGAGAAGTGACGCTGCTGCTGCTGCGGCGGTGGAGGTTGGTTTGATTGGTCGGAGAAGTGTCGGAGAGGAAGGTCTTCTTGTGGAGGAAGGAGGTGAGAGCTGTTGTTAAACGACATTGTTTTCCTGCGTTTTGGGGATCGGAGAAGAGAGAGAGAGAGAGAGAAAGAAAGGAAGGTCTTCTCTTTCCTCTTGTTTTGTTTATTTGTGAAGACGACCAAAGTGTGTGTGTATGTGTCTTGTTTTAATTTAATCTTTAGTACACTTTTTTTTTCTTTTGTTTGGCGCAACCTCAGTTGTTTTTAATGTCAACAACATAAACATAAAGCTGTAAGCCTGTAACCAAAATTGGTAACATAAAAGAAAAATAACAAAAGCATGAAAATGTCAAACGTGTAGAGCGTTACCTGTGCTTTCTAAACTAAATAGAAGAGGTTTGAGATGGATGAGAGATGTCAAACGTGTGGGTTAGAGGGGGAATCAGTTAACCATGTCCTCTTCCAATGTAGTGCAGCAAGACTTATTTGGGCCCTTTCTGACTATCCATCTCCGGAGAATGGTTTTGACAAAGGTTCAGTGTATTCAAATATGAATCATTTGTTGGTTAATAGAGGGAACAGTCAATGGCCTACTCAGTTGAGAAAGAGATTTTTCCATGGATTATCTGGAGAATATGGAAAAATAGAAACATCAGATTTTTCGAAGGAAAGATTTTTTCGGCTCCTAAGTCTGTGGAAAAAAATTAGAGATGATGATGAGGAATGGTTTACTGCTCAAAGACTGGATTCCAATGGAGAAGAAAGCTCACTGGTTGAGAAAGATGTCACAGTTCCTGGAGTTAACAATAATCTGGCGAGGGAAAGGAGAAGTAATAGACACCATGGATGGGTTCCACCACCGGCTGGGTGGGTGAAATGTAATGTTGGTGTTTCATGGTCACGGAGGAATCAAATGGCAGGAGGTGCTTGGGTTGCGAGGAAGGATAAAGGCGAGGTTATACTTCATAGCCGTCGAGCTTTTAGCAACATAACAAGCAAAGATCAGGCTCACTTTGTGATTACAGTATGGGCTATGGAAAGTTTAATCAGTCATAGAAGGACCAAAGTCACTTTTGGTATTGAAGGTACTTTCCTGGCAAATTCGGTGCTTAGACCGAAAGCTTGGCCTTCTTTTTACTATGAATCGGGGGAAATTAGTAGGCTGTTGGAATTTTTTGTGCAGTGGGTTTTGGTCTTAGAGAACCCAATAACTAACAGAGGAGCTCATCTCATTGCCGCAAGCGTTACAAGTGATTGTCGCAATCAATCTTATGTTGCAGTTAGTTTTCCAAACTGGTTGCAAAGTATTTTTGAAGATGAGAGAGTTTTATCCTCTGTATAGTTATCACTGTTTGGGAGGGTTTTTGGATAGATTCAATTTGCAAAGTTTCAGGCCAGATTCTCGTAAATGGTAGCTCGAAACTTAGTTTAGCATTTGGGTAAAAAAAAATTTGTGGTGTGTATAAGGAGGTGCGAAGAAGGAAGTAGCAGATAAAGTTTTTAGTTTTATTAACATCGATTGTAACCGAGTGGTTTTATCAAACCAATTTCTAATATTAATATAATTCCAGTTGACCAAAAAAAAACAAAAGCATGAAAATAATAAGTTTGGTGAGCATTCATGAGAATGACTGAATGAGTTTAAAAAGTTATGTAAATCTAATTTTCACAGAACTTGTAAGGTTGTACTTGTACTATGAGTATGAGCCACACTTTGGTACTAGTAAAACCATATATAATCGGTTGTGCTGTTGTGCATACGTTTTGCTATTTTTAACTTCAAAGCTGGCCCATCACTTATGCCTTTTGTTTCGAGGATCGAATTAGCCTCGCGACAAGGTTTGTGCTTCGATCCACCTGTATATAAATGTTTGTAATCTCATCCCAAACTCTATCTGACGTTAGTTACATATTCAACAAATCTAGTTAAATATGCGTCTATGGAGATGATAGATGATTCTCAATCTAAACAATCATTGTGACTTATCAACCAGTCGGCCATATTCCCATGTCTTGCATATATAACACCACCGTTGCTGACTAAGACACTCCTCTAACTCTAAAGATATTTGTTTCTAATTTTCCATTAAGGTCACAGAATCCAATAAAAAAGATTTACACTTCATCTTAAGGATGGACAAAAGGCTAAATATATTGAAGAAAAAGAGTCTTCCATGACATGACCCTATTAGGTGAGGTGAAGTGGTTGATTTTTTCAAAATAACTAATTTGGAGTTATCTCCTTTAGATTTATTTTAAAGTTAACTTCTTACATATTTTATGAATAAATACATATATATATTAGTTAATCCGGATACATATAAAATAGCTAACTTATTGATTAAATTTGATAAAATATTATAAAGGTTATATTATATTTTTGAAAGCAAATATCATAAAACATCTACTTGGGAAAAAATTGAAAGTAAAAAACAAAAAATGAGAAGTATTATTTTTTCATTACTTCAAACTTAAAAGAATGAGAAGTATAAATAATTACCATCAAATTCATTTATAAAGATTTTTAAGGCACAATAATTTTTTTTCCTTTTTTTAACAAATGAAGGATTCTTATGTCCATCTCTCTTGCCCCCCAAAAAAATAATAAAGAATTGTTTGTATAACTTAAGACAGTTAACTTGGGATGCATGAAATGAAACAGACTGAAACAAACAAATTAGCTGATAAAACAAGTTTTTGTTCAAAAAAAAAAAAAACTGATAAAACAAGTTGGCATTGCTTATATTCCAAATAATAATAAAAAATAGAAAAGTAATCTAAAAGTTACCTAAAAAGTTGAAAACATCTTATATTATGAAACAAACAAAAACCTCTAAAACATTTTATATTAATGAAAGAAATAGAATATTTCTTTGGCGACGAATATCAATGAACACGCCGACAATCCACCAATAGCATTACATCTCCCAAGTTTAAAAATTAAAATGAAAAAAGTAGAAAAATCATAATGGCTCAAGAAGAGATTTGATGATGGATATTGGATAGATGATCTCTCTTGTCTTCGTCAAGAAAAAAAATTAAAAAAGAAAAAAAAAAGATGATCTCTCTTGTCTTGTTAGGTTAGTTGAGCAGAAACTAGGGTTTTTAATATTCCATCTGTCTCATAAAGATTGATATTTTGAGAGATTTTTTTGTCTCACAAAAATTGATATTTTGTAAACTTCTAGAAGTAATCATTAAATATATTTAAAATTTTGAATTGTTATTGGTTTAAAATTAAATAATATTTTTTTAGTCAATGAAAAAAATATATTTAAACTCAGTAATCATTGTTTTTTAAAATGTGTAAAAATTTATAAACAACCATCTTTATACAACCATCTTTATCAGACAGACAGAGGGAGTAAACTACTAATCTAATACGGTGCATAATTAAGAAGGAAAAGTTTGAAACAGTAAAGTCTATTTAGCTGTCCTACTTTTTTGCTCCCATAACAACAATTTCCAATAAAGCTTTTTTAACTACAACGAATCGGGTACAAAAGAGAGAAAGTAAACCTAATTTCCACCTTCTTCTAAAAAAAAAATCAAGAAGTAATGAACGTTTTAGCCCCCTAAAATAGAAGGAATCAGAAAACGAGAATGCTACGGGAGATGATTGTTTTAACCTCTTTTTTTATCCTAAGTATTACATTCACTTTTCTTTGTTAAAAATCTCCAGCTCCATCCTTCTTGAGACTGCAAAGCTTTGAGAATAAGTGATTCTAGCTGGTACCGTACAATATCTCCTCCTCTGATGGTACCATGTTGAGATCAGGGAGGAAGAAGACACTCCCCTGATTTTCCGAGTCACCCTCTACTCTGCAAGATTTTGGTACGGGTTGTGGTTTATGAATGAGATCAACCCGAGTCTCGTTCTTGACACGGCCTGAACTCAAGTCCAGCTGAAACAAAGACAACAAGTGTAGATTTTGATTCAGATAAGAAAGAGGCTAACAAAGAGACAGAGAATCTGGAAGATCATAAATACCGCAAAAGATTGCTAAGAAGAATCAAAATTTTATTATTAGTTTTACCTTAATCCTCTTCAATCTTTGATTCCTTACGTTTTGTTCGTTGAATGTTGCTCGGAGACTTGCAATCTCCTGTAGAAAAAATGTTGGATCCATTTAGAATAAAGAAAGATGCAAAACGAATAAGAAACCATAATGACAAAAACAAAGAAATTAGCAAGTAGAATATACCTTTTCAAGGTCTAGTCTTTCTTTCAACTTTAAGTTCTCTTCATTTTTAAGCTCAGAAGATGACTGTCAAAAAAAAAAAAAAGAAACCTCAGCTAAAATAAAAAATTGGGAATTTAGGAGTGAAGTTGGAATCCAAGAAAGAGAGTCTCTTCTTATACCCTCTTTTTCTTCAAACTCCTGGAGAAAGAACTAGTGATTTCGTTTGTGGGAAAGACCTGCAAAACAATAACGTATTTGATTAGCAACAGCACTAGACAAGATGCCAAATCTGACAATTTGAAGTTACTAGTATGATTAAACAATGCTGACGAATAACAACGACAACTGTATTATTAGATCTCTTTACTTTTTATAATAAAAACCCAAACATCTTAATTTTAACTAACACATGGGAGTAGTAAAAGTTTAATTTTTCCCACTAATAGAAATTTCAAAAGAAAGTCACTAGTAAAATACTCAATGAAGGATGATGGCACATCATGACAATTCCGTGTCATCAGAGTCGTCATCACTCTTTTAAAGATCACGTGACCCCAATCCCTCCGACAAGATTTTACTCGTTTCTTTTCTCTCAAAACGCTAACGTTTAGGGCCTCAAAAACGTAAAGCAAAACGCGCACGTTTGACCAACTAGCTGTACTATTCCTCATAATCTAATCTACAAAACCTTTTTTTTGATAATTTATTCCTCAAGACAACAACAACAACAAAAAAATTTTGACCGGTTCCTAATTAATTCCCATCTAACCGGCCAAACGCTCACAGCGCAAGATCCGGTTCGACGCGTACCGGGTATTTCGGTTACTCTTTTTTAACCGTCAACCTCCAGATTTATCAAACAGAGTAAAAAAAAAAGGACACCTCTGAAGCTTGTTTCTAAACGAATACTAGCAAACTTTTTAATTACCAAAAAAAAAGTGAGGAAAAATGGAAAAACAGATAAACAAGCTTAAAGAGGGTTTGACTTTTTTTATTACTAGAGATGGATAGATTCATTTAACCTAGAAGGTGGTTAGAACGGCGAAACACGGCGGAGGATATAATTTTCCGGCCGATTCGGTTGCAATTGAAGAAAACAGAATAAAAGAAGGTCTAGTGAGGTTTTCAAGCGTGCGTGAGATGTGACGTCATCCTAAATTTGAGAATCGTGGGTTTTGAAAGAGAGAAAAAAAAATGAAGAAAAACAATGAGACGGCGAAGGATCTTCTCAATTACGAGCACACGACGGACGGCGATATCCGGATTTCCCGGCGAGATCGGATTCGGAAGAATCAAAGCGAGGGGAAGGATTCTCATCTCACCGCAGCTACCGTGATTCGTAATCGAGAGAGAGAGAGAGACAGAGAGAGAGGAGACAAAATCGAGGATGGGGGAAAGAGAAGGTACCTTAGATCCAGATCCTGTAGACGTAGAGCAGCTAGCTTGACGACTAGTATCCTCGAATCCATCGGCGGAAGGAGACGCAGAGCCGCCGCGACATCCAGATCCACCACGGCTTCCAGATCCGCCACTCCAGGAGAGAGGAGTCTTCGGACTAGCTCTAACGGAATCCACGTCTTTCTTAATCGAAACGGTAACACTGCCGCCGCCGCCAGCGAATCTTGAGGACCGAGACCGTCGTTGACGGTTTCCCCATCGTAACGGAGGTAGATTCGCCGCCGGCTTATCAGTTCCAGCATGTTTTAACCGTAACAGAAGCTCAACAACCATCTCGTCGTCTGTCATCGCCGTCTTCACCCAGTCATCTTTCACCGGAATCTTGGCTGACGCCGACGCAGTCTTCTTCATCGTCGGTTAACAACGACAACACTAATCAAAATCTCTGTAGCTCCCGTGGGAACCAGATACAGAATAGAGAAGCTGAGAGAGAGATGAAAGGAAGAGAAGGTTACAGAAGAGAGAGAAGGAAGGAAGGAAGGAAGGAAGGAAGGAAGAGAGAGAGGAAGAAGTTGAAATATCGAAATAGAGAGAGAAAAAAGATAGTAGATGGGATTCGTGTTATATACGAACGAGGCCTCTCTCTCTCTCTCTAAATTATTCCTCTTTTTATTTTTATTTTTATTTTCCTTGTTTGTTCTTTTCGAAAAAATAAAATTGAATATTTATTTCCATTTTAATGCCGATATGAAAATGCAAGATCGGGTCTGTGGCTAGATGGATTGCCGATTTGGATTTAATTTTTTGTGTGAGAAAAATTATTATTATATCAAAAACAAAATGTGGGACCCAAAAACTGTGTTGTGTGGGGGAAAGGGTATGTGGAAAAATAAAATAAAACAATAAGTAAAGATTCCCTAATAACAACTCTTTTAAAAAAATATAATATTGTCACAAATTTAGTTTAGGATACAGTTTTCTTATTTCTCTGGTTAGGTAGAAAAATCTCTCTATGCTTCTCTCATTAGGGCAACCCATCAATTATGTTATTGGAGTGTTAATTATCTTTTTAGTAATTGGGACCCCAAAAAAAAAACTGACGTGGCAAGTTGATTCAGTAAATAACACGTCATACTTCACCAATGTTTACTTGACGACTAGGCAAGTTGTTAAATTATGAATGAGGGTAACAAGAGTTCCCGTTATTTAATGATTCTAAAATATCTCACCTTCTGTGTTTCTTTCTTTTATAGAATCTCTAAATTCAGGATTAGGACCAAGAAACAACTTCTAGATAATGGGGCTATGGGCCTTCTTCAATCAGGCCAAGGTGGGCTGTCTTATTATATGAGAGAGCAGAGATATCTTACAGCTTGGACCAACCAAATGTCACATAGTATAACAATTGAGATAATGACACCCTTTTTAAACTAAAGAAACCACAAGAGCAAGGACATCTATAGCTTAAGTTCATATGATAATCGATATCCTTCAATATTAACTCTGATAAAAGTCACATTCAACTTCTGAGATCAATTGGCTTTTTTTTGTAGACTTCTAATCATATCAATAGTATTTGTGACAAAGTCTTTGTGTAATTCACATATCAAGTCAAGTCTTTATTATATTGGGAAACATCTGCGCAAGTGCTAATTTGCAGCCTTAAACATGTACAAAGTCCCAGGGTCAATCCTTCTTCGTGGTTCAATTCATTCAATCATTTACATAATCCCAGATTTGTTGGTGGGTCAACTATCTTCTTTCAAATAAATGTTCAAAAGCTGAAGAAAAAAAGACTAAACCAAAGATGCCAGATAGAACTTATAATATATATTCGATAATATTAAAGATAGAAGTACAGAGAATTGTAGTACAGAAGATTACATAGAAGCCTTTACACTTCATCTAACCAGTAACTACATCTCCGTGATAGTTTGACTTAACCTAAACGACACGAAAACAGACGAAGAACGCTTACGGAATAACCAAGAGACCCCAACAGAAGAAGAAAACCCAAATTAAACTTCATATCTTACCAGTAAAACACATCTCTATAACTTACCTTACAAAGCTAACTCAAACGAAGAGAACCCTAACGAAATGAGAAAAGACTCAAAGATATAATTAATTTACTTTACCCAGATAACCTGACGATTAAAGCAGAAATTAAAGACCCAAAAGATACAGAAGATAGGAATAAAAAAAAAAAGAAAAAGGCTATGCACAAAATACTCCTACACAAACACTAAACCCTAAGAAGAGAAACTAAGACCTGTTAAGAAGATATTTCGATCTTGCCCCTTGAAAAAATAAGGGAAGATTCGAAACGATTCATAACGAAGATGTGTGGTTTCTTCATCTTCTAGATTCATCATCGTCTTGGAGATTATCATTTTTCTTGTAGATCTTCGGTTTTAAAGTCGGAATCTGACGATCGGTAAACAGAACTGTAACACTTTCGTAACCATTTTGGGATCATCTGAGACTTGGAACAAAGATGATCGGAGACAACCGCCGTCAAGCGATGTCAAGGCGAAGCATCCTGATCAGATCATTGGTTGCATCGGCGGCTTGGAACAAAGAAACGCTCTTCTTGGTGAAAAAAGCTGGAAGCGGTACATCGCTTGGAGGAGGCGAAGTCATGGTGACCGGACCGGCGTAAAACGGGACTGATTTCGATTTGCGGCCAGATAAACGGATCTGACTCGGAATCAAACCCGGATCGGGTCCAATACGACGAGTAGATCCCAGATCTGACTTCTCAACAACCAGATCTGTCTTTACAACAACCAGATCTGTAGCCTTGCTAGGGATTTCTTCGCCGCGCTTCAGGATTCTCACCTGACCGACGGCAACGGTGTTTTTGGGACCCTTCTTGACCGTTCCCTTAGGAACGAAAGCAGAGACAGCCGCGCGTGGAGGAGGAGGAGGCGGCGCTACAGGAGGAGAAGGAGATCTGGTCGATTGGTTACGAGGAGGACTCCGGCGCGTACGGTTGTTGGAAACGGGCTTTTTCTGCCTGTTGGGACACGCGCTAGGGTTACGGGGATGATATCTCATGTGGGAGAAGGGATCTTTCAAACAATCTTGCGGGTTGAGAACGGCGACGCCCATAACTTAAACGGAGGCAGATTAGGTTTCAGAGAGGAAGAAGACGAAGAGATTAATTAAATTATCTCGGGGAAGATGGAAATTTTAGAAAATGGAAAGAGATAGAGAAAAATTAGAAGGGGTGAATGAATAAATGAGGAGGTGGAAGAAACGTTAGTTTTATACACGAGAGATTGCTCTCTCTCTCTCTCTCGGCCAGGATTAAGACGGTTTCTTAACCAACTCTCGCCTTCTTGTTTGTGTTTTACACGCGCTGAGTTGTTTCCTCCTTTTTTTTCTTCTTTTCTTTAAATCTATTTTCCTTTATTTTTCTTCTTTAACTTTTTTATATGTTTACTTTACTTGATATGATAATAAATGGATTTTGTCCAAAAACAAAAAAGATATGTTAATAAATGGATCAATATTCAATACTTTGGTTGTGAATAGAAATATATACATAGCATAAAGATTATGTTTTCTTTTTTCTTATTTTTTTTGAATTATCATCACATATGTTATCTCAACATTTACATTTTTCTATTTATTATTCCTTAAAATATCCCAAAAAATTCTAACAGTGCAGATTTTGCTTTGATACTAGTTAATATATATATATATATATATTGACACGAATAAGAGATGGTGTATAATCTCCCCCTAACCCAAACCAAAACAAGTAGCATATATATTAAAAGGTTAATTTATACAACTGTAAGTGTTTATAGTTGTTGACAAACAAAATGATTAACAATAAATAATTTATCCAAGTTGTCAATAATAAGAGATAATTGCAATTTTCCTCTCTTTTTTTAATAAAGCTGCTTTGCCGAACAGTATCCAAGCAAAAAGATCTTCCATTACGCATTTGTCGCTTTCATTATCACACGTTAAACATAAAATAATCCTTTCATTAGAGAGGCATGTATCTTCTCAACCCTTTGAGTAAACTTCACATTATTATTCTCATACAAAATAGTATGCTATGCATCCATATGACCATTACTAATTAATATTGATACGAACGCTATTCTTAAGAATAAAATTATTTACAAAATAAAGCTAATAACAAACTGGGAAATAAAACGCGGTTAATGTATTGGATGGTAATAAAAGACTCTTAAGCAGTGACAAAACCAATAAAAACTGATAAGGAGAACAAAGAAACCCAAAGACCAGTAACCATATTACTATTTGATAAAAAAAAAACATAGTGATACGACCTTCCTAGAAATACAAAAAAAAAGAAGCTAATATAATCAATTAATCATATACTAGTATATAAGTGGAGCTTCAAATAAAAAGCCAATAAAGATATTCTGAATAGGTGGAGTAGAATATTTGTGTTGGGGGGAATAGGTAAAATGACAACAACTACTTGAAAGAAGTGGTCGACCATATTAATAATAATATTATTATTATAATAATAAATAATAACTGTGAAAGAGGGCGCGTGAGGTTTGATTGAAGTGGTTTCTTTTAGCTCTAGGGGTTAATAAGACAGAGAGAGGACAGAACAGAGGAGGAACCCACGACGAGAGAGAGGGAGTCTCACCTACGCGTTACTAGGGTCCCACTTCCCCCCACTTCTTCTCTCCGTCTCATTTTTTTTTCTTGGTCTGCTTGCCCCTCCAATAATTAATATTTCCCTTTTATAACTCAACCCTTGGTATTCCAATATATTTACTATATTGCCATGCACTCGTTTATCTTCTTTGTCTTTGAATATTTCTCTCTTTGTCTATACTTTTCGAGTGTTGCAAAAACAAAAATTTGTACTTTTCGATTTTTGTTTTTTTTTTTCGTTTTCTTTTCCCATTAAATTAAAATTATTATTTCTCGATCTTATTTGTAAAATTATGTAACTTATGAGGAGAGGCTTTTTGTGTTGTTGTTTTCTTGTAATTTTGGATCGTATTCATTAATCGAACCAAAAAAGGGAAATGAAAATGAGACAAGGAAGTAAAAAAAGATGAAACAAAAAAACGCCTAGTTTATCATGGTTTTGGCAGTGGTGGTGGGCAAATATCTAAATTACTAATAAATGAAAATCATAGTAATAAATAATCTATCGGAAATAACGGAGAATCCACGTGTTCGTTTGTTTGATGACAATTTAATCAATTGGAACATGACACGTGTAATTTGACGATAGGAATGGCGTGGTGTTGTGTTGTGTTTTTTTTTTTTGTTTGGATTCAGTCAATCGAGCCGACTCAAGTTTAATCAACTTTGGCCGGCCGTTTACATATTTTTTAGATATATATGTATGATTACTCTTCTTTATTCTTTTTTTAATTAATTGCTTCTTTTAGGGTCTATTCTTTATTCTTTTTTAAGATTGGTCAGTTCGGTTAGGTTTAGACCGGACCGACAATAAATTGTCGTAACTCAGACCCAAACAAGCCAGTTGACCTCGTATACTTCAAAACTCCTTATTACGTATTAACGTATTAGATGAACAATGAACCGTATACGGGTTGGCTTCAATTTGTTTTTCTAAAAATGCAACCAACGGTCTACGGTTGGCTTCTATATACTATACTAGTACTGTATATGCCTTCTGTCTATTTTTAGGTGTTAGTTGAGTGATAAGTGATAACGCTTATTATTACAACACTTTTTAACTTTTAGCTAATGCCGACGAATTTGCTCTGATGCAACTGATAGTCTTACATCTCCTTGGTCATAAGCTCGTAACCGAAGCAAAATATTAGGATCTCTCCAGTGACCCTTGTCTAATTTTTATGTAAACCATGAACTGCATATTCAACAACCTTGATCCAGGGAGTAACCTAACGTATGTAGAAGTTTTTTTTTTTTTTTTTGGGTCAAAACGTATGTAGTAGAAGTTAAGTCACAAGATTCAATGTGAAGCTCCGTTCTTCTCCATACTCTGTTCCGATAGGTATTGTTTCTTAAAGCTTCTTATACATACATGTATTCGATGCCAGGATATGATTATTATGTTAGTTGTCCTACGTATTTCCAAAAATCTCATCCAGATTCCCTTTTTTTCTTTTCTTTTTTGTCACTCTCTCAAGCCTCACCACACCAACCGAAACACACAGGCAAACAAAAAAATCACAATAACTTCCTCACTTCTTCGGTTTGACAATTGGCGGAATGGTCGTAACCACTCTGCCAATTTGGGACGAAACCGAAGAAGTTTAGTATAAATAATAAACACACCTATGAAGAATAAAATAACTCATGGAGGATTCCAAAAAGGGGTTTAGCTTACAGGCTCCTGAGCTCCGTTTGTGTCTTTGTCCTGTTCTTGTGCCGCTGAGGACGATCCATGCTCTGTGCTTACCATATCACTGCTTTGCTGTTCTCCTGCTGTATTGGAAACAGCCTTTTGTTTCAGATATGCCTCCAGAGGAAAAGCTGCAGCTTGGAGAAGGCTCATCATGCTTACTCGGGAAGCCCCCGGGTCTGAGTTTAAGTCAATATTTTCCCCTGCGGCTGGCTCAACCGCTGGAATGCTCTCCACTTCTGTCTCATCTCTGCTCTCGGACTGTGCCTGTTGGCTTGCCTGTCCTGCCTCTCCCCTGCTCCGCTTCCGCATCATGAGCGTCCTGAACCGCCTCTTCACTGCCTCGCACACAGTGCATGTGCATGTCGGCTTGTGTTTGCCTTTTCCGCTCGGCGGTTGGCTGCAGACAATGCACGAACACCCTGCCCGGTGTCTTGGATGCTTGGTCGTGGCTGCAACCGCGATTTCCCCTTGTTCACCGGTCGTGGTGATGCCTGCATTTGCTAAAGTTTCCGCAGCAGATGCCTCCTGCGCCTGGTTTAGCTTTTCGTTTGTTGATGCCATTCTCCTCCTTTTGAACTCTGTGGAAATGAATCTTAAGCTTCTATGTAAAGAAGTTTCTAATTAGACAGACCAATAAAAGCTTCGGATCATACCTTTACTCTGCCGGACAAGTGTATCATGTTCTCTTGGAGAGAGTTCATCAGGTGCAGAACATGAAGACCTGATGATGCAAGCAGCAACTCATATTATTCAGGTGGCCAGTTCAGTGAGTCAAAAATCTTTAATAACAATATCCCATATGTGTAGCCGAAATAGATTGTATCAGTTATGTCTAAAACAAATGTGAAATGTTCTGTGGTAACTAGTCTAGGTTAAGCACATGAACATGCAATCTTGTTTACCTGGCAGGATCCAAGAGATTATCGGAGCACAACCATTTTGGTGGAAGAAGAGTATCCACAGGCAGCCGTCGCCATTTCCCACAAGCATCACACTGCACCCATTGCTCTTGTTCCCTGAGAAATCCAGGATCACATATCAGAACCAAATAATCAGATGTTCAGTAGTTCATTTTTTTCTTTTTAATCATTCAGTGTGCTTAATTCTTTTCATCCTATCATTGCATAGTACATTAGGTCTCACCCTGTTTGACGTGACACAAAAACGGTCTTCTTCCCGAAAACTGGTGGTTCCTGCGTAGCAGCAAGCACACGATTTCAGGAAAATATAGTGAAAAGATCCAGCTGTTTTTGACAACTAAACAGGTAAACAGCAACTCACGTCATATTCTTCAAAATCTTGATCTTCCAACGTAACGATGCTGGGTTTGGCGGATTGGGGCGGCCGCAGCAGTTCCTGTGCCTCATCCCAAGTTACTTTCAGTTCCAGAACATCTACGCTATCAATGAGAAGACGCTTGCTCTTAGTCCCAATGTTCCGAACCCG
Organism: Camelina sativa; assembly: GCF_030686135.1. Lineage (NCBI taxonomy): Eukaryota > Viridiplantae > Streptophyta > Magnoliopsida > Brassicales > Brassicaceae > Camelina > Camelina sativa. The sequence continues at coordinate 3,758,670 of NC_141889.1, forward strand.
TTTCCTAGCAGAAGTTAGGGACGACTGAAGAAATAAGTTATCCTTTCCCGTGTCCTCAGTCTTCTCTAGTTTAGACCAGTTGATGTCACCACATCCCGGATTCAAGTTGTTGGAAAACATGTTTAGATTGGGTTCATTGCTTCCCTTGAACATCTGAAGACCCAAAGAAAAATATATCACTGACTGCATAATTATGAGAGTACCAGAAAGGATTCTTTTCCAATACTTGACTTTACAGTGACAGTTTCTTATGCCTAAGGGGACAACTCTCCGCTTCTTATGCATTTACCTGTGTTGCTGTAGAGTTTGTCGCTTTACGGTATCCCATTACGAGTTTTCCTTCAGGTTCTGTACGGCTGAACGTTACTGCAGAGAACATGGGAATATCCAACACATCAGATCTAATAAAAAATTTACAGTTCATCTCTTGGTAGAACGCATTTCACTATCCTCGCATGATCTAATGAACCACGTGCTATGAGTGTAGTTAACATGCTATGAGTAAAGGGTTTGAAAAGTACCAGTGTCACCAGCTTGCAACTGCATGGACTGTATGCAAGGAGTCACACCCTCCAAAACGTACATCCTGCTGTTATTATTAGGCCAAAATCTGAACTGGAACACCCACTCTTTCCCTTTTATGTCTTGTATCTTCAACGGGAGACCCTCCGGTTGAGAGATCGGGGGGAAATAGGCCTACAGACAAACGAAGAAGGTTATAGCTGATACCAGACATTTAGACAGCTATAGTTTGGGAATATCATATATACAGCGAAAGAAGTTACCTCTGCACATGCTTTCGGAAGAACCAGTCGACCAATACGACCCGCATCGCTAGCACTCAGAACTTTTTCAAAGAGTGGTATAATTTTGGAATTTGAGCTTGGAAAATAAGCAGTTAAGGACACCTTAGAACATAAACAATAGTGCATCATGGTCGAATAAAAAACAGAAACACGATAATATGAACATACAGATGAGGATACTGTCCAGATAATTGCTGCAGCTCTTGGTCAGTAATCCTAGGCCAATAACGAGGAAGCAATTGGGTCTTCCCGCGACCTTCTGGAGGAGGCCGAGCGACATGAATCTGTGACACCAGGCTCCCGTTAGGCTCCATACCAGCAGCAGTGGGAGCTGAATTTGCAGGTTTTGGAAGCAGTTGCCTAGACCGAGGGGCCAGTTGGAAAATCGAAGTAGCCTTACTTCTGTCATCAACAACAGCATCATGAAATGGACTCGACATAAGCGTAGGTCCAAGTGAAATGCTCAAGTTAGGCTGTGCAGATAATTCCTGTAACTCTTTTCTTTCAGTTTTGTGTCTAAGAGCATCTAGTCTGGAAGGAAGCAGAGATTCTTCTTGTTTCATTTGAAGAGAAGATTGAGTGGAGCCGATTCTTTGAAAGTGGAGCAAGTGCTTAAGATTTGTCCTCTCAAGAACACTGCCTACATGCTCTGGTGAAGCAAACGAAGACAAGTCCCTACCGTTGGATTCTTGACTGACATTCTGTAAGAGAGATAACATGAGTATATAGTGACAGAGAATCCACGACCAAGGAAAGCATCATCCCTTGCAAGAAGTTGATTCAAGGAGGGAAAATAGTCTTACAGAAAATAGTGCAGACTTCTTAGCGCAACTAATACAGGTAACGCTGCCATTATCTAGAAGCTCCATCATAAATCTGGAAGCAATGCATCCACAGTGAAGGCGCTGCGAAAACAGAAATACGTATTAAGAAAAACAATTGTGATATGTTGAGCACAAACACGAGTAAACAATTCTTCACCTTGTCACATGAAGTACACTCTCTCCAACCAGACTCCTCGGCGTGAAACACTTGACAGAAAATGGATTGCTCGTATGCGGACCTACCAAAAACCAACATTCACAAAAATTACTACAAAGTAAGCAATCAATGAAATCAGGATTCCCCTCAAACCTCCACTCTTGTTCCAATTCTCAACAAACCCACAGCACTAATAGTATTCAAATTAGACACAAGAGTGAATGCCCTTACCCACACTTATCGCAGAGAGAGGCCAAATCGCCAGATCGCATAGGCCAGCCTTTCTTCCACTCGCCCGACGTTGAGACTGCTCCGCACAGTGCATTCATGCAGACCTTTGTTGACTCCATAATTGACCAAGTGAGCGGCTCGATTCAATTGTCAATCGAATCAAATAAAAGATGAGTATCCTATTCTCCGCACGATGATACTTTAAGCCACAACAAACTTCCTCTTCAATAAAGGCACAAGTATTAACAATATGCAATGCTTAAGAGTTATATATATGGTATCAGAAACTTCCTCTTCAAACACTTACCGGATGAGGCAGAAGAAGATGTCAGATATATTAGTGAGAAACTCAATACGCTCCTTCTGAGACAGACTGTATACGGATATAATCATATAAGATTACGAGATACGATGAAGATATCAAGTTATCAACGGTTATAAAGTAATCAGAATCCGTAAATGAAATTACAACCACATAAATGGTTAAGAGGATATTGGAATCTAAAAGGTAAAATTGAATGCTAATGATAAAAAACAATTTAAAGTTCATTAGAGATAAAGAAAATCAAAGCACCTTTCGAAGAAACTTGTCCAAAAAAGAGAAATAACGACTCACTTCCATCTCCTCAGTTTTCAACAAAACAAATTCTAGTCTTTGTCCAACGAAACTTCTTAGTGGTGCAGTGGAGATGGAGATGCTGATGAGAGGAAACTTACGATTGGGGCTAAAGTAAGCCTCTTAAACAATTGCGTCACTGAGATTACACCTTCATATACAATATATAAGTCCACTATCAAAAACTTAACTGATGAATCCATGAAAGTCCCAGAAGTGTATACTAGTGATAATGAGAAGAATGCCTCGAGTTTAAAAAAGAATGAAATGATTCTGTAGACAAAACTAAGACAAACCTTACAGAACCTTCTCAAACCATTCAATTGAAAGGAAACAATCCACCAACTATCTGAGCTGTAGTAGGCTAACAACAATTCCAGTACAGGAAGATGTAAGTCTTATTAAACCGCTAAAGAATCTACAAACTTGCAAAAGTCATCAAGATCCAGAATCTGAGGGTAGGCATAACTTTAATTGATACTAAACAGAAGAATATAGACTTGAAGAATAAATGTAATAAGCAGCTACATTAAGTAACAAGTAAGCAAATAAATTACCTTAACAAAAAGGAGAATATAAGTTGCTAGAGGAGAATATAAGTTGCTGCAATTGGAAACAAGTTTCAAACATTAGGTATTTAAAAATTCATAAACAACCAAAGGAAGAGGATGTATTTATAAAGTGAGAAGATAACAGAACTAATAGTAAACATTGATGATACACATTCTTAATCGAAGTAGTGTCATTCTTCTTCAAATCTTCAGAAACCAAATTCGATTCAACATGAAGAAGAAGAAGAATGAGAGACCAAGTTCGTTGAGAATTTCCAGATAAAATTTACAACTTTGTAAAACCCAACAGATATAACGATGTAAAGGTTCAATCTTTAGAATCCTAAATCCGAAATCTACAGTATTTTTGCACAAAACCATGCATTCTAGTAAAACAAATAAACAAAATCACCAAAGTTGCTACACACTCTAATCAAGCAAGTAAATTTATAATGACAGGAGAGAGTTTAAGCCTTACCTTGGTCTTGGTGTGTGTGCGTATAGAGAGAGCCAATTGATTCTATCGAAATAGGACGGTACAGTTTTTGACGGAGAAGTGAAGTTAAAACCAAGTCAAAAAGTCGTCTTTACGTCGACCAAGTGAAGAAGATTTGAGCCAATCCAAATCGAGCGATCCTCAGATTGCAATATAAGGATTTGTAGAGAGGTTTAAGATATAACGAAGAAAGAAGCTCTTGAATTTGGTTTCTAAATAAAGAGGAATTGGTTTCTAAGTAAAGAGGAAGAAGAAGAAATCACAATGACTTGGAGAGGAACCTCCATTAACAACAACAACAACAACAACAACAAAGAGGGCTTTGTTAACAAGATTTACTAATAATCAACAAATCTGAACCGTTAGATTGAGATTTTTTTTTGAGTATATGTAACACAAAGATGATGAAGTTTTTTTTATTTATATAAAAAACTGCTGATGTCAGCCTGACCTAAAAAAAAAAAACACAGTTTGCTTTGTTTATGGATATGAGAATAATGTAAAGTTTACTCAAAGTGTGAGATCAATAAAATATTAATTAATGTGTACGCAAAAGGTAATCTCTGTTTCGACCTCACATACACGACACACCCAAAGTTTTGCTTCTAGATTTATATACGTCTATCACTAGCTCTCTCATCCAACAATTGTTATTTGATTTTCATAAAATAAATTTGGTTTTTTCTAGAGGGTTGAGAGTGAGGAACCCACGACGACCTTACCAACACAACATCTCATCAGCTGTGTTTAAGGTCCCACTCTCCACTTCTATAATCTCTTATCTCATCTTTTTTAGTATTATTATTTATTAAGATGGACACTCATGCCTTTGCAAGTTAAAACTTTCCCTTCATATATATTCCAACCTTAGTTTATACTCTATTGGCTATTATTGCATAGACCAGTCTCGGTGATGGATACATAAAGGTGATGTGGTTCACGGCTTCAGGACGCTCTCCGCAATGTATGCTTGTTCTTTATTTCAGCTATTGATCTTCTATTTGCCACCGATAGAACATAGAACCTAGGCTTTTTTTTTTTTTGCTAAGCAATAGAACCTAGGCTTGTTAAATGTCGCCCAAAGAATTAGGATAATGAACGGAAAGTTTATGGGCCATTTTGAAGCACAATCATCTTCTTGAAAAATATCACTTATTAGCATATACAAAATTTGTTGCAAATGAAAAAAAATAGTTGGAAAAGATCTTGGACCGTCAAAAAAGTCTTATCCGATAGGCAAAGGTTGAGTTTAATTTAAACTAGGCATAGATTGGTCCTTTCGCTTTGATAATACTCGATTCCTCCCTTCTACGTACTGACACTGTCTATCTCAAGTATGTACATATATACATTCATTGTATCAATCACAATACGTACATGTTAATGTTTATATTGTGGATAAACAATTGTTAATTATAAAATTCAGAGAGAGAAAGACTTTGTATATCCCCTTTTGCTATATATAAAGTAATGCGAGAACAAACCAATATTTCGTTTATATATGGAGAAAGAAATAATTATTATTTTTCTGTTTAACGTACGGAGTTACCTACCATATTGCTTACACTCCAAATCTATATTATTATTTTTGAAGTACATCGTTTATGCCCTTCAAGTTTCACTTATTTAATATGTTTTATTTACAACATTAACCCCTAACAATTTTTCTAAAATAACATTTCGTAGAAATTCAATTAATAAAACTATTTAAATCTACCTAATTTGATACGTTTATTGCTATAAATAGCTAAACAACATCTATACATTTCGATTTTTTCACAAACAACTCTACACATTAAATTTTTAATCCCATAAAAATATTCAAATTTATTTTTATATTAAACATATTTGAGTTGTTTGTATCTCAAATTAATAGTTAGAGAAAAAATCTGTTAGTTTCTCTAAATTATCTCGGCTTAATTAATAGTTTCCATTTAATATTTTCTACATTTATTGAAGGTGATAATATAGTTTCCCTAAATTATTTCGGCTAAATTAATTGTTATTCTCTTTTAAACACTATATATATATAGATGCACTGCATAGTAACATGATATGTTTACTTTTATAACAATGAATTTTAATTGATAAATTAAAAATGAAAATAATTAATTTTTATATACATTAAACACATAAAATAACTATTACTTCTCACATATCTCTATATGATTCTACATAAAAAAAACACAATCAAGTGGTGTACCGCGGTCAAAACTTAGATAACATAGTAACATTTATATTAAAAAACAAAAAAAAAACTTAACCATTTTATTTAAAATCATATATGAACATTAAAATCGTCCCGTAAATTCAATAAATAGTTATAGATATATAATTTAAAAATTAATAAAATAACAAACAAATATAATATACGTATTTTAAATATTTAAAATTTTTAAAATATAGTCTTATGTTACACCGCGGGTTAAATCCTAGTGCTTTGTTAATATAAAAACATGTTCTGTTGCAAAATAGATAAAAAGCATGATGGACTTGAAAAGAAACGATAATTAGGAAATTGGATTAATTAGCATGGTTGGTAGGCTAAACCCTAGCTAATCTAATCGCTATTACATTCTCACCTACTTTGCAAAGTCATTCAATTTGCATCCACGAATTCATACTGACAGTTTCGTATAACTACACATGCAATCTTTTGATTTCTGCTTGGCTTTTTTGAGAGGCAGAAAAAAAACTTTTATGCAATCATTGATTGGTATATATTAGTTATAACCGAACCAGTATTCTATATGAACACTTTGACGCAGGGGTTAATTCAGTCTCAGACACTAAGAGAGTAAGAGATGTAAATGTAACGCTTCAAAGACTAAAATGCAAAATACCAAATGTAATTAGATAGGTAACTGCATGAAAAGGATGATATCAAATGTTGGTTATATGTTCTAGGACTCCAAGCATTAACAACATGAACTAACATTTTGGACTTACACATCGATCCGATTAATTGGATCCGAAAGGTTTCAACTTCTTGTACTCTTGTTATTTTATTTTTTCCATCTCTTCGTTTACATTTATTTTCACATGCTCTATATATCTTTCTTCCAAGCCAACTTGATTAGCCAAACAAAATGGTGTCGCAATCAAACATTTCTCAAATGAAACATTCAGACATTTACACTCCCATATGTTGCATCATGTTATATGCCATATTAGTATAATTAACATCGTTGCCTTTCGGATTTCGCCTATGTGAAATACTCGCGTTATATCTAGGAACCATCAATGTGTATTTTTTATTAGTATAAAATAGTAGTTGACAAAATAAAAGATCTATCCGATGCAAGTGCAAAGAATCACTGACTCCAATATCAGTGCTAAGACTTGGAGTATAAGAATCCAAGTATAATGATTCTTTGCACTGATATAAGAATCACTTGGTAAACATATACCAAGTTAATAAATAGGCACATCTATTAAGATTTACCAAAGTCTTGATTAGTTCTTTCATCCAAGTGAAGAAACATTAAAATAAAAGAGAGGAATTCATTTCACTTTAATCATGAGTACTCATTCTACATTTGCGAAAGGATCTTTCATTCACAACCGTCATTTTGTGTTTAGTTTGCGTTTACTTTAATGATGATATAATTGACGACCCAAAAGAAAAAAAAAAAAAAAAAAAAAAAAAAAAAAAAAAAAAAACTGGAAAGTCTTCTTATGACTGTCGGTTTGACATAACTGGTCAACTTTTGTTGTCAGTAAACTCTTGGAGCTACAAAGAGGATCTTAAATCTGACCACTCTAAAATTTGAGTGGCCCAATGTAAATGATGAGTTACAAATTATTTCGTAATTAATTGTTCTAATCTACTACTTACATTGATTAATTTTGAACTGTTTTTGGTTAGTAAGAATTTAATAACTTTTGTGTTCACTATCACATTCAAAACCTCTCACATGTTGATTTGAATCATTTGATGATAAAGAAGTTCAGAGAGAATGATTTCGACTTATTTTTAAAAACACTTTCTGCTTCCCTCCTTTATGCAGACAAGAAAAAAGGAAACAAAATTTATGAAAGAGAGATCTCCATTAAAGAGAGATACAAATCTTGCAAGAGCATTCTCACATTCTTGGCAAAATCTCTCTTGCACCACTAAAAGGTTTCAAAGAGTCTCTTGGAGAGTGAATCAAATAGGAAGTCTCTTGTTAAGGAAATGAGAAAGACTCTTCATCATCATCTTCTTCTTCTTCTTCTTAAGGTCTCTGTTCTTGAGTTCCTCATTAGTGTTTCTGCTTCTTCTACTACACCTTATTCACAGCCTTCTCCCTCTCCCGTTTACACCTCCATGGCTTCCTTCTCTCCAGGTACGGTACCACTCTCTCTCTCTCTCTCTCTTTTTTTGTGTATTGATCTGTGTGTTTCGTAAACCAATGAAAATCTGATTTTTAATTATATACGTAAATGCTATTTTTGAGCTGCTTAGTGAGTGGATTGTCTATCTTCTACGTATCCTCTTTTCAGTTATTCAATTGGATTAGCAAATTCAATATTACTACTTATCTAGATCCGCTTGGGATAATCAAGAACCGGGGTTTGGTTCATACCAGAATCTAAATACAGATGAGAAGATGAGCTGAAGGGAAATCTCTAAATCTTTTCTTGTTTGCCTTCTGATTTCAGGGATCCAAATGGGTAGAGGCCAAGAACACAAGTTAGATGCACACAAGAAACTTTTAATCTCTCTCATAGTCACCTCAGCTTCTCTAGGACTAATACTTCTATGTTGTTTATGCTTTTGGGTTTGTCGGTCTAAGAAATCTCCCAAAACCACCAAGAACTCAGGTAAAAATTGCTTTTTCAAGAATGAGAAATCTGCAATATTTACATTTCTAATGGTTTTATCAGTTTCTTCATTGGTTCTCTGTGTTTTCTCTGTTTTGATATATCTTACTAAATGGTTTTTATGTGAAAGGCGGTGAGAGTGGGATTTCATTATCCAAGAAGGGTTTTGTGCAGTCCTTTGATTACAAGACACTAGAAAAAGCGACAGGCGGTTTCAAAGAAGGTAATCTTGTAGGAAGAGGCGGATTCGGATATGTTTACAAGGCCTCTTTAAGCAACAACACTCTATCAGCAGTCAAAAAGATCGAGAACGTTAGTCAAGAAGCAAAACGAGAATTTCAGGTACCAAAGTCCTAATCAGTTCTATCTTTTTTTTTTTTTTTTCCGGAATCTTGATTCGTTTCAAGAATCTGATCCTCTCATCTTGATCTCTCAGAACGAAGTAAATTTTTTGAGCAAGATTCACCACCCGAACATCATCTCATTGTTGGGATATGGAAGTGAAATCAGCTCGAGTTTTATCGTCTACGAGCTCATGCAAAACGGATCCTTGGATTCACAGTTACACGGTACAAACCTTTTAAAATATCTTCTTTTTACCTTCTCATCATCTTGTCATAGATCATGAGTTAAAATTAAATATATTGTATAACGGAGATAAAACAAATCATGTGACCACATGAAATAAATAATTTTTGTTCGATAAAATTTATTGTTTGTCATCGTTAATGGTTAAGGACCTTCTCGGGGATCGGCTTTAACATGGCACATGCGGATGAAGATTGCTCTTGATACAGCAAGGTACAATCAAGCGCCCACATTTAACAATCCTCTCTACCGGTTTAGCTAAACCGTTTTCTTTTGTTGGTATGGAAACAGAGCTGTTGAGTATCTCCACGAGCGTTGTCGTCCTCCGATTATCCACAGAGATCTTAAATCGTCAAACATTCTCCTTGATTCTTCCTTCAACGCCAAGGTAAACAACTTAAATCATTGATCAATGATGATGATTCTGTTCTGAGTATGTATTTCTAGACTAAACCAGAAACTTGGACCAAACCAAACCAGAGCTAAACGAGATTTGTAGTGTTAAATCGTGGTTATTGTTTAGTTGATTTAAGAATCTGATCCATTTGTCTTTGCTTGAACAAACAATCCAAAACTAGGGTTTTGTTTTTGTTTTCATCTCTAACGATACAACATTCAGATTTCGGATTTTGGTCTCGCGGTAATGGTTGGGGCTCAAGGCAAGAACAACATTAAACTATCAGGGACACTAGGTTATGTTGCTCCAGAATATCTCCTAGATGGTAAAATATCCACAATTCCTTCTACTTCGGTCCCGGCCTTGTCATGTCATTAGAGTTATAGCACTAGTTTGATCGTTATAATCATGTGGTTACATGTCATTGGAGTTATAGCACTAGTTTGATCGTTATAATCATGTTGTTACATGTGACCCCATAACAATAAGTTTCCTTTCATTACGTCTGAAATTGAAATTGTTGTTCTAAATCAAATCAAATCAAATCAAATCATTTGAGTTTTGATGTATTATTTCAACTAATCTCATAAAAAATCATTATTTGATTAGAGATAGTTGTTGTGGAGTCGCTTAACCGAGACTATCTAAATTACCTGTGTGATTGAGCTTGTTTCGTTGAAACGTGTTGATATCTTTTGTATGTTGGATCAGGAAAATTAACGGATAAAAGTGATGTCTACGCCTTTGGGGTGGTTCTACTTGAACTCTTGCTAGGAAGACGGCCGGTTGAGAAATTGAGTTCGGTTCAGTGCCAATCTCTTGTGACTTGGGTAAGTCCGGTTTGACTTGAAGTTATTGCCAATTACAGGTAGGTTAATAGATTGCAATGTTGAATAATTCAAAAACTTTGTAGGCAATGCCTCAACTTACGGATAGATCAAAGCTTCCCAAAATAGTGGATCCGGTTATCAAAGATACAATGGATCATAAGCACTTATACCAGGTTTGAGTCATCTTTTTTTTTTCTATTGGTTTAGGCTTAATACCCGATTGATTGTAGATTCATTCCTTAATTTTGTTGAACCGTAAATCAAACCGGAAATGAGTTGTTTAGGTAGCAGCCGTGGCAGTGCTTTGCGTACAACCAGAACCGAGTTACCGACCGTTGATAACCGATGTTCTTCACTCACTTGTTCCGCTGGTTCCGGTAGAGCTAGGAGGCACTCTCCGGTTAACACCACCATCCTCTTAAAAGAAATTAATAATTTGTTTGCTTTTTTTTTTTGGGGGGGGGGGGGGGATTTTAGAGAGTCGATTGGGGTAGAAATGTGAGCACAGAAACTTCAAATTATTGTATTTGTAAATTTCTTATATAAATAAATTGTGTTGTCAAATTTTTTACACAAATTAAATAAATATTGTATCTCTGGTTGTATCAACCCACACTAATCACCAACTTAGCTAATCACATATTCAATATTTAACAAATAGATTTTAAAACACGATCTAAATGACCATTGTACCCGTATCAAGAACAACTTCGTACATATCGTCGTGTCCTGCTCTCCGTGATCCTTCAATCTGTCGATCTGATCGTTTCGAAACCGCGCGATTCTTACCAAATCCAGGTGTGACAGATCAGCTACGGTAAAAATCCTGTGATTCTTTACCTCGTTTGATCATCTTCTGTGGATCATATCGTCACATCACTGTCTTATTTTGGAATTGCTTATCCATCCTCGTACTACTACTTCACTGATTTTGAGATCTGTGCAGCTTTATCCATGGCTTCTTCAATGTTGTCTCTCGGTTCTACTTCTCTCTTACCACGCGAGATTAGCAAGGTACTTTTCACTGTTCTCTATGTTTGTGTTCTTTTCGAGTAAATTGGATATATGGGCTGAGCAATGATTCCGCATCAGTGTCACTCACGATCCTGTTTTTTTTTTGTCTTTTTTTTCTTTTTTCGATTGAACTTGAACAGGATAAGCTAAAGCTTGGAACTTCAGGTTCGAACCCGTTCCTGAAAGCAAAGGTACTGTCTTTACTTTGTTTTTTTTTTCCTCCAACCTGAACAATCTCAGTGACGTTTTAGAGCTGAAAACTCATGTGGAGCTAAATAATCTATCTGATTTTGTTGTTTATTAGTCTAGTAAGTGTAGTTTTTGTATCTGAGAAATTGGATTTTTGGTTTCAGTCTTTTAGCCGGGTGACTATGACGGTTGCAGTCAAGCCTTCTCGTTTTGAGGGTATAACTATGGCTCCTCCAGACCCTATTCTTGGAGTCAGCGAAGCATTCAAAGCTGACACTAACGAGATGAAACTCAATCTTGGTGTTGGTGCTTATCGAACTGAGGAACTCCAGCCTTATGTGCTTAATGTTGTTAAAAAGGTTGCTACTTGTCCACTTTTGTTTGCTCATATTCGTTTCCTCATTTATAGATAGTTTCTTTATTCCTGATAGCTCCTTCCATGTAACCTCATTACTCTCGTTGACAGGCAGAGAATTTGATGTTGGAGAGAGGAGATAACAAAGAGGTAACTTTGTGTACTTGAAAATGTCTACAAGCAATCGGATCGTCATCATAATATGCTTAAAACTTACCCCACTTGGATGAAAAATGCAGTATCTCCCAATTGAGGGGTTGACAGCATTCAACAAGGCTACTGCTGAGTTGCTATTTGGAGCTGGTCATCCTGTTATTAAGGAACAAAGAGTATGTCTGGATCGTCATGTTGTTAAAATGTTTTCTCATTATGCTTCTGTTTCTGAGCTAATTCATTTGCCTTGGCTATAAATCAACAGGTAGCAACAATTCAGGGTCTTTCAGGAACAGGTTCACTGCGATTAGCAGCGGCTCTTATAGAGCGTTATTTTCCTGGAGCAAAAGTTGTGATATCATCACCAACCTGGGGTAAGTTGCTTTGACAACAAATTTTTTTGGGTATTTCGCGTTCATATTTAACCGCCTTTATCAACTGACAAAACAACTACTTCAGGTAATCACAAGAATATCTTCAATGATGCCAAAGTTCCATGGTCTGAATACCGGTACTATGATCCAAAAACAATTGGTTTGGACTTTGAAGGAATGATAGCAGATATTAAGGTGGGACAACCTACGCTTTTCTTCTATTCAACATTGCCTTATAAATGAATCAACAAACTGTATTTCATGTTTTCATTTTTGTATTGACTAATCCAAAATGAGTACTTGTTTGCATTTCTACATGTGTGATAATTCGAGAAACTCTGATGGATCATGATGGTTTTTGCTTGACTTTGTACAGGAAGCTCCAGAAGGATCTTTCATCTTGCTTCACGGATGTGCTCACAACCCAACTGGAATTGACCCTACCCCAGAACAGTGGGTGAAAATTGCTGATGTCATTCAGGAAAAGAACCATATCCCATTCTTTGATGTTGCATACCAGGTATTCCATTCTTACAGTTTCCTAGTATCGTGTTTCTCAAGACAGTTAAGCGGATCAAGGTCAACTTATTTGATGTTTACATGCACCAATTTTTCAGGGCTTTGCTAGTGGAAGCCTTGATGAAGATGCAGCATCTGTGAGATTATTTGCTGAGAGGGGAATGGAGTTTTTTGTTGCTCAGTCATATAGTAAAAATTTAGGTCTTTATGCAGAAAGAATTGGGGCAATCAATGTCGTATGCTCATCAGCCGATGCTGCTACTAGGTACACTCGCTCAAATTTCATATCATGAGCCTATTGCAACTTTGCAAGCAATCTTGGAGTCTCAGTTTTTACCTTTTACCGTCAATAGACCTTAACCAGTGACATTACTTTCTTTCAGGGTCAAGAGTCAATTGAAAAGGATTGCTCGGCCTATGTACTCGAACCCACCAGTTCATGGCGCGAGAATTGTGGCTAATGTCGTGGGGGATGCAATTATGTTCGGTGAATGGAAAGCAGAAATGGAAATGATGGCTGGAAGAATAAAGACGGTGAGACAAGAGTTGTACGATAGCCTCGTTTCAAAAGACAAGAGCGGGAAGGACTGGTCCTTCATTCTGAAGCAAATTGGCATGTTCTCTTTCACTGGCTTGAACAAAGCTCAGGTATGCCCATTACTACTACTCATTTATATATTTGGCTTTGTTTAGACATGAGATGTTGAACGTTGTATTGTCTTTTGGGTAACGAGCAGAGCGATAACATGACGAACAAGTGGCATGTGTACATGACCAAAGACGGAAGAATATCGTTGGCAGGATTGTCAATGGCGAAATGCGAGTACCTTGCTGATGCCATCATTGACTCGTACCACAACGTAAGTTGAGTGGGAGATATAGTAAAATGACAATAAGAACCAAGTTTTATATACTTTTTGAGCTTCTTTTGTGATCTTTGATTGATACAACCAGAAAGGCTAAATTAATAAAGCTAGCTCAGAGTATGATAGCTAGACATTTTGTCGAGGAACCTCTTGATTTTATTGTGTTTGACAGGCCTTGTTGTATTGGGAGACTCCAATCGAGTTATAGAAGAACTTTTTTACTTGTTCCGATTGTATTTACCCAATTTCACACAATTAAACTCTTGAGAATTTTCGACAGACGTGATCAGATTGTGTTTGGCGTAATTATCTTTATAATACCATTTATAGTTCTACTTCTACATTGTCTGCTTCAGTGCTTTGTCATCAAACAACCAAGTGGTCACTACGACAATATCATAACTTCTCAAAAACGGACTACCAAAAGATATTCTAAAACTTCTAGCCAGCACGAGGCACCATGTAACATTTCAAACACAGGCCTATTATAACTGATATGATTCAAAATCCTATTCAGATTCTAAGTTGCGAGAATGTAACATGGAAGCAAACAACGACATGCTTAAATAGTCAAAATCAATCAAATGCTACGAAATAACATCTCTTATAGAAAGAAAATTTGGTAACATCAATCATAAGAGAGATTAAGTCTTACAGAAAAGTGAAAATGTCATTAACTTAAATCCAAAAGAACTTGAGGAAATTCTAAACCCAACAGATAAAAGAAGACTCTTTCAGAAGGCTTATCACTTAGAATCCGAGCTTGGTTCTACGCCAGTGTCTGCGCTTGGCATTGTACCTGAAAATAAAAACCAGACAACAAAACCATTACAACACGAAAAAATACTGGTTTCAGAACTCACCCACTAAGACAACTACAAACTCCTTCAATTTGACAGATCGGGAATAAACAAAAGAAAAGAACAAAGTTGACGAACCTGATGGTGTTGTCGGTACGGAGACGAATCCAGTGAGGAATAGGCCTGTTCTGCCTCATCTTCTTCCCCAGCTTCTTCTTGATCATAAACGACTTGTGCGACGGCTGTTACATTTCATATTATTTTCAACAAAAAATTCAAAATCAGTAATCTCATTCATTTTCTAACTAACATTAAAACCCTAGATTCCAATCAAACAGATCAAACAAGCGACCAATTCAAACAAAAGATTGAATTTTTCAATAGAGAGAGAGAGAAGCTTACCATCTTGAAGTCGTGAAGATTTTGCAGCTGCTCAGCGAGGCAAAACTATACAGAAGAGGCGACCAACGTTTTTAACTTAAAAAGAGGAAACCCTAATCATGATCTAACTGGGCTTTTCATACGACAATATAAAATATTTTTAAGGCTTCATATTTAGGCCCAAGGCCCATTATATAGACTCAAAGAGTAAAAAAGTCAAATTTTATAGTGATTTCACTGGTTTTGATTTTTTTATATACTGTAGGCTCCAAAGAACACACTGTTGCCACGCTTATCAAGTCTTACACTGTCAAATTCTGTTAGAAAGACACTAATCTAATAGGACGGCAAAGGGGACATTAGATTAGTGTCTTTCTAACAGAATTTGACAGTGTAAGACTTGATAAGCGTGGCAACACTATTCTTAAGATGAAATCAAAGATACAACTAAGGCGTGGCCAAGTCAGCACATCTCACTGGCTCAAGCACTTGCATCAGGTGACTAATCCCAGTTTCAGACATTATTTTTGGTCTCTACAGTTGTAACTTGTCTTTTTATTTGCCTTAGCTATAACAGTAGTTAGACTGTTAAGTTATCCACCGCCTAATGCTTCTCTCTAGGGAGTGCCATCTCATGAAAAATTGAAAAACCAAACAAAACAGTGAATCATTAAAATAATATTTATTCATATGACAAAATGTTGTTTCCATGATCCAAGTGATGTTCCAAAAGACTTTACAGAGCCAAGATAGAGCATACAGCCTGTATGAAAGTGAGAATGATAAGAAGTATAGCAGCCAAAACAGAAGCAACTGACCAAGGATTGTGGAAATAGTCACGTCTCAATATCGCCTTCCACCTGTTCCATGGTGTGTTGCAGTAAGCTTGTAGTTTCTCAGAGAGTGTCGAAAAGTAAAATCTTCTACCGAAGACGACCTCTTTGCAGATGCTATTAAACAACTTTGAAACATCTTCTGCATTCCCAAGATTGTTCACGAGTATGCCACTGCGGATGAGCAATTCAGCATCTTTAGGCGATTTAACGAAGCAACCGAGCAGCGTGGTGTAGTGGAGGAAGTTCTTGTCTGAGAAATGGCATTGTTCAAACACGATAATGTTTCTGTAGAGTGATTCCGTGAGATCATCAATGAAAACGGTGGGAATTTTCAGTAGTCCATCAACAAAGGTAATGTCAAGTAAACAACTGCTTGTCTCTGCTGGCTTGAACCTAACACCAGCAGTGTGAAGCTCTGTTGCTTCAGGTGCATTGTCAACATTTAATGTGGTTTCTTCTAACCTGATCGGAACTAGTGGCAGATAACAAGACCTCAGAAGATCAACAAAATGCTCTGGCTCTAAAATAAATTTCTTGTCATCAATGTTGCTCAAGAAACAACTGAAGTGGCATTGAACCATCTCCATGATTGAAGGTGTACCTTGTTGGTAGTACAGGAGAAGGAATAAACCCTTTACGACGAAAAAGGGTAACTGATTCTCTATCAAAAGCATGTCACGGCACACGTCGGCGATCATCATTGGCTTCCCAAATATGCGATCTTTCTCATCTCTAAGCAGAGGATTACGAGACCTCAAAAGAAGTTCAACCAAGAAGCTTCCATCTACAACTAACATCTCCACAAACTCATCTGTGGTAAGTTTCACATCTTCTGCATAACAGTTGCGAGCATGTTGTTCCCATGTTCTTGCAATTCTAACAAGGTCCTCTAGACTGAAGTTTGTTCTAGGGATAAAACTCTTTAAGTACCTATATTTATGCTCTTCCATGGCTTGAAGCTCTTCTTTACCGCGATGAAACGTTCCAAAGGACACAATTCGAGGCGTATATGCATCAGGATTGAGCTTGCGGAGTTTATTGGGTACTTTGTAGATACTACACTGAGCTGAAAGAGAAGACAAGGATTCCAACTTTGCTTTGATGGACTTTACAAGGGCATCATCACCTTCATTCTGATCCATCCTCAACTATGCATCAGAGAGACTCATAAAGAAACAAACCAGAATACGTCATAGGAATAAAGAGAGAAGATGATCTCCGGAGGAAAGAAGCTTTTAGAAGTCAACGTTTCAGATATGACGCTTGCAGAGACTTTAACCAAAAAAAACAAAATTAGAAGACATGTGATGAGTCCACGCAGACTAAGTCTAATGGGATGTCTAATTTTTTGGGCCTAACATTATCCCCAAACACACCTCATAGGAGTGTATTTTGTCTTTCTGAAAAGGGGATAGGGATTAGGAGGCCCAAGAAAATCCCTATTGGTATTGTAGGGGTAGCAAAATAACTTGTTTAATATATGTATGTATGCTGATACCAGCCTTCAATACCCACAAACAACTCATAGCGGGTGTACGACACATCTGACTCTGCTTTCCATTTATAATCATATATATTCATTAGACAAATGTTTAGCTTTATGATCCAAGTGATGTTCCAAAAGACTTTTACAGAGCCTTCACCAAAAGATTTTTACAGAGCCAAGATAGAGCATGCAGCCTGTATGAAAGTGAGAAAGATAAGAAGTATAGCAGCAAAAACAGAAACAACTGACCAAGGACTGTGGAAGTAGTCACGTCTCAGAATCGCCTTCCACCTGTTCCATGGTGTGTTGCAGTAAGCTTGAAGATTCTCTGAAATTGTCTGAAAGTAGAATCTTCTACCAAATATAACCTCTTTGTAGATGCTATGGAACAACTTTGAAACATCTTCTGCGTTCCCGAGATTGTTCACGATGATCCCACTACGGATGAGTAAGTTAGCATCAGTAGGGGATTTAATGAAGCAACCGAGCAACCTGATGTAGTGGAGGAAGTTCTTATCTGAGCAATGACATTGTTCAAACGCAATGATGTTTCTGTAGAGGGATTCTGTGAGATCATCGATGAAGATGGTAGGAATCTTGAGTACTCCATCAGCAAAGCTAATGTCAAGTAAACAACTGGTCTCTGCTGGCTTGAAGTTAACACCAGCAGTGTGTAACTCTGTTGCTTCAGGTGCATTTTCAACCTTCAATGTGGTTTCTTTCAATCTGGCTGGGACCAGTGGCAAGTAACAAGACCTCAGAAGATCAACAAAATGCTTTGGCTCTGAAGTAAGCATCTCATCATCAATGTTACTTAAGAAACAGCTGAAATGGCGTTGAGCAAGCTTTAGGATTGAAGGCGTTCCTTGTTGGTAGTAAACAAACAAAAGAAGAAAAATCTCCTTTACGACAAAAAAGGGTAACTGATTTTCGATCAAAATCAAGTCACGACACACGTCGGTGATCATCATTGAATTACCAAATATGCTATCTTTCTCGCCTCTAAGCTGAGGATAATGAGACCTCAAAAGAAGTTCGACCAAGAAGCTACCATCTACAACTAACATCTCAACAAACTCATCGCTATTAAGTTTCACATCTTCTGCATAACAGCTTCGAGCTTTTTGTTCCCAAGTCCTAACAACTCTAACAAGCTCTTCTAGAGTACAGTCTGTTCTAAGAATAAAACTCTGTAAGTACCTGTATTTATGCTCTTCCATGGCTTGAAGCTCTTCTTTACCGCGATGCAAAGGGCCAAAGGACACAAGCCGAGGCGTGTATGCATCAGGATTGAGTCTGCGGAGCTTATTAGGTACCTTGTAGATACAGCAATGGATTGTAAGAGAAGACAAAGAGTCTAACTTAGCTTTGATGGAATCTATAAGAGCATCATCACCTTCATTCTGATCCATCCTTTCCTATTCTAAACAGAACACGTCTAAAGAGTAAAGAGATAGAAAAGATTCTCTAGAGGAAAACTCTTAACTAAGCACACACCACTTACACCTTTCAAAAGTCAACATTTCACACGTATTCTTTTGGACTCTGGAAGGAAGAAACGGAGAAAGACGCTTGAAGAGATTTCAACGCTGAAAATATCAAGCACACAGGTCCAAAGAAGTACTTGTTTTGTATACTTTAGTCTTGAATAAAAGGGATTATAAGATAACCATTGATTGGTTGGCATTTAATAATACATATATACATATATATTGGCATTTTGATTGGTTGTTGTTTCATTTTTTGATATTTGGTCGTTTGCCCAGAAAAAAAAAATGTGTGTGACCAAGTCAAAGATTTCATCTTATTCAACCACACCTTAAGAGAAAAAAAAAAAAAAAAAGATGATAAAGTAGAAATCAAGTAAGCTAGCTTAGAAGAGAGGTATTGTTGTGCATCCCTGAAGACAGGCCAAAAAATCACTCCAAAGAAAGAAAACAAGATTCTGCAGAAGCTATCACTCCTTGTCAAGAAAATAATCCCTCAGAGCTCAAATTATATATATTCATAAAGATAAATGTTTAGCTTTATGACCAAATGATGTCCAAAAGACTTACAGAGCCAAGATAGAGCATACAGACTGTATGAAAGCGAGAAGGAGAAGAAGTACAGCAGCAAAAACAGAAGCAACTGCCCAAGGATTGTGAAAGTAGTCACGTCTCAGAATAGCCTTCCACCTATTCCATGGTGCACTGCAGTAAGCTTGAAGATTCTCAGAGAGAGTCGAAAAGTAGAATCCTCTACCATAGATAACCTCTTTGCATATGCTATTAAAAAACTTGGAAACATCTTCTGCATTCCCGAGATTATTCATTAGGATCCCACTGCGGATGAGTAAGGCAGCATCTGTAGGGGATTTAATGAAGTAACCAAGCAACCTGGTGTAGTGGAGGAAGCTCTTATCTGAACAGTAACATTGTTCAAACACGATGATGTTTCTGCAGAGGGATTCCGACAGATCATCGATGAAAATGGCAGGAATCTTTAGTACTCCATCAGCAAAGCTAATGTCAAGTAAACAACTGCTGGTCTCTGCTGGCTTGAAGCTAACACCAGCAGTGTGAAGCTCTGTTGCTTCAGGTACATTGTACATCAGTGCGGTTTCTTCCAATCTTGATGGAACCAGTGGCAGAAAACAAGACCTCAGAAGATCAACAAAATGCTCTGGCTCTGACATAAACTTCTTGTCATCAATGTGGCTCAAACAACAACTGAAGTGGTGTTGAGCTAGCCTTAGGATTGATGGTGTTCTTTTCTGGTCATGAATAAACAAGAGAAGGAAGAAACCCTTTATCACGAAAAAGGGTAATTGGTTTTCTATCAAAACCATGTCACGACACACGTCGGTGATCATCATAGACTTCCCAAATATGCGGTCTTTCTCACCTCTAAGTGAAGGATAATGAGACCTCAAAAGAAGTTCAACCAGGAAGCAACCATCTAAAACTAACATCTCAACAAACTCATCGCTGCTAAGTTTGACATTTTCTGCGTAACAACTGCGAGCTTTTTGTTCCCAAGTCCTAGCAACTCTAATAAGGTCATCTAGACTAGAGTTTGTTCTAGGGATAAAACTCTGCAAGTACCTGTATTTATGCTCTTCCATGGCTTGAAGCTCTTCTTTACCTCGATGGAAAGGGCCAAAAGACACAAGCCGAGGCGTATATGCATCATGGTTGAGTCTGCGGAGCTTATTCGGCACCTTGTAGATTGAACACTGTGTTGAAAGAGAAGACAAAGAGTCTAACTTTGCTTTGATGGAAGCTAGAAGATCATCACCATCATTCTGATCCATCCTCTCTTATGCAAAGCAGAGCAGACTAGAGAGAAAGAGAAGAAAAAAGTTGGTCGTAGTAAACCTTTAACGTAAACACACTTACTGTGAAACCTTTAACTTAAACATACTTACCGTGGTAGACCTTTCAGAAGTCAACACCAAAAATCTTAACGTGAGTAGCACGGACGGGTTCAAGAAACACTTTATGGGATCAATAAGCCAGATTGGGAATTATGTGTTGCTTTCAATAGTTGTATTGGTACATTTACATGATAGCAGTAGTAAAATCAAGAAAATTATCTGATGAACCAGCATTTTTTTGTTGGTTTGATCGTTTAATGAGCTCATGTCGCTGTGTGTTTTACATTTAATCTAAAACTTCTATGAAATTGGGAACCAGTAGAGTCTAAGATTACATCTTATAAACTTATTCAAGCACACCAAAGACAGAGCATTGTGCTGAAACCTGAAGACAGAAGCCAAATAAAGCACTCACATTGCCTAAATCGCTAACTTTTGTAGATGAGATGCAGTGCATAGAGGTCTCTTCCGCCAGTGGAATTGTACTTCCTTCACTGAAGAGACCTCTGTACACTGCACTTCACTTCAGAAGGTTGCGTTTAGTATCTCGTAGATTATTTACATAATGACCACAAGAATGAAACAAGATTGTACAGAAGCTATCAGTCACTACTTTTAACGATCAGTCACCACAGCAAAAGAAAGATAACATAAAGGATCGAACTTATAAAAAAACCTTAGCTGAATGAATCCCTCAGAATTGATTAGTAATCAAGGTATAATCAGTCACTACTTTTAACATTTTTTCTTTTCTTCATATAATTCATCATTGGGATTCAGCTAAGCCAGTGTATACAATATGCTTCAATCAAGCAACAAACAAAGAAACTCACAAGATTGACAAACAATGGATGTCAAACAACGGATTGTAAGAAGAAAACGAAAATTAAAAGGTGAAATCCCTCAGAATCTGAAATATAATCAAGATATCAGTCACTACTTTTAACATTTTTTATCATAAAAAGTCATCATTGGGATTTTTTTCCATAACGCTTCCAGATCGAAAACAAGAACCTTTAAAACTTTTAATTCTGAGAAATAAACAAAACCAGAGCCTAAAGACTAACAAGCATCCACTTATAAATCGTATTGAATCAAAAGGGCAGAGACAATAGTTTCGATTACCAAATAGAAAAAAAAAAAAAAAACAGAATGATAAGGACAATAAAAATCAATACTTTCGGGGTTTCGAAGGCAAAAGAGACTGAAATCTACAAACAAAAAAAGAAGCGATGACTCAGAAACGGTGAATTAGGGTTCAAGTTCTTTTTTTTTTTTTTTTTGAACAAAGGGGGTTCAAGTTCTATGGGGAGTTAGTTGTGGCTGCGGAAGAATATAGTTTGATATGAATTTATAGTGAGTGATTTTAAAAAGGTCAAACTAGGGTTAATGCCTCTTCCAGAGTTCCAGCCAGGTTCTGTAATAAAATTATTTTTTTAATTGTTGACAGAAATTTTTTTTTTTTTTTTTTTATTTTTTTGTTCATCAATTTTTACTTTTTCCCTTTTGACTAAAGCAAACACGAGGAAAAGTTCGTACTTCGATTTGATGGATATTCAAACACGTAATTTGTACAATTTTGAAAAGAAATACATCAAAACAAACGAAACAAATGTTGAATACACTCTATTTCAGTATTTACAGATATTTCATGATTCTCCTAGAAGAAAAATTATATACCAAGTAAAAAACCAAATGGAGGGGATATGAAACTTGAGAACAAAGCACAAGCACCCTCGCATTCGTAAACAAGTATATAATTTAGCTGTTCAAACAATGAAAAAAAATATAATCATGTCTTGACGCTTACGCATGTATGCTTCTGATCTTGAGCTTCGGACGCAACAACAGAAGGAACTCGTTGTCCCACAGGACAAGATGGAGAAGAAGATAATAGAGGAGGATTACCCGTTGATATCGATCTGTTATGTGAAGGTATATTATTATCTGATCTTGATATAGAACAAGAAGAGGATAAAGGACCTGATCGGCTTCTCGACTTCTTCTTTTTCTTCCTTGTATTCTCTCCTTCCACGAGCTTCCCGTCTCTTCCCACCCGCTTCACTTTAGTCTCGTTCAAGCAAGCCGGCAACACACAGTTGCATAGGAAACCTTTATAAGAAACACAATGTACATTACTTTATTTGATTCCCCCCTGAAAACATTCATTATAGTGATGAGGAAGTTTGGGATACCTAATCGAGCAAGACGGTTGACCCAACTAGGGATTGATTTCTGAGTAAGTTTCAAACAGACATGGTTGCAGAAATGGTTGCAGTTCCTAGTGATGAGATGGTATTTGTTTCCCTGATACTCTTCTGCTAATTTCTCCATAAAGGTTCTAACTTCTTTGGCCCTCATCTCTGTTTCACCCACAAGTATTGATTTCCTGAATGTGAAACCAGGACACTTCTTTGGCTCCACTTCAAAAATCCCCGAGCTCGATTTCTCGTGTGCCCCGTATCCATACTCAACCCCATGAACTACACAAACAATGGATTCACAAAAACAATGAGTTGTTTGATCATTGGAACATTCAATATCAGATTTTCCTATATTCAAACCAAAGAAAACTCTACACTAATGTTCTCATCATCTAATCATATTGAGATATATCACAATTAGTCTTTCTTCACACTTTTCAAGTCAATTCCAGGAGGACCAAAGGTCCATTCTACCGTAACGTTAAAATCTGTTTCATCTTTTCTGAGCTTTTACTCTCAAAAACCATACAATTCACACCAATTGCATCAATACAGAAAAGGATATATTCCCCAAAAAAATAACCAATCCAACGAAATTGACCAAAAAGGATTACTACCAAATTATCTCTCTCTCATGTATCAAACCCAGGATAGAGAAAAAGCAAGAGACACCTTCAAGACCAGAGTGATAGATTCCGATTCCGAGCCAGTAACCGTAAACGTTCATAGGGGTAAGATCGTAGACATTGAGATAAACAGGTACGGAACCACCAGATTTCTTCTTACGCCTCACCGAGACGTTTCTGCAAAACATCATCTCTCTTTACGGCCGCCTCAATGCATTTGATTGCGAAATTGTGAAGAAGACCTCCTCGGGGATGTTCAACGCTTCGTTCGTTCGTTCGTCCCCCTCGGTTTCCTCTTTCCTGGGAAAGCGAATGCGCCAACAAAGCGTTTTTTTTCTTTTTTCTTTTTTTCTTTTCGTTTCTGTTAGTTTTATATTTCTCTGTTTATAATAATAATTAAATATGGTAAATTATGAGATTTTTTACCAAATTATGTCGTTTTTTTCTTCTTGGTCATATCAGTCATAAAAATGTAATATAAATCTTGGACTCTAAATATTATGTTTATTAAAAACAAAAAAAATCTTATATAAATAAATGTTACTGTTCATAATATAGAACGTTCTAAAGGTTTTTTTAAATTTTTCTTTTTTTAATTTTATACAGTATTGTTATGATGTTAAACTTTTTCAAAATAGACAGTTCTTATTATACATGCTTTTAGGTAAAATATTTTATATTTTGAAAGGGAACAGTATATTTTTCGGCCAAAAAACAAATCTTAATTAGTTTCACCAATAATATACGACGACGGGTGTGAAAAACTATCTTAACGGTGAGCACTGAGCATATCAACACAAGGACAATTTTATTCTTTCAAAAACTGCATGCATCCATTTATTATGAAACAACAAAATAAATAAGTTTTATTCAAACGGACAAAAAATAAATAACACATCGAAAAAGGACCTTCTAAGCTGTATTGAATTCAATAAGCTGTAATATATAATATATATATATATATATATATATATATATATCAGACAAAGAGATGTTCTTTAAGACGTGGGCTGATCAGTACTTCAAGAGGCGTGGCTTTAGGAATGGTCAAGCCAGGGCTCTCAGTCATATCAACAGGCATATCCAAGACAGTTTTCACTTCAAACGAATGAAGGAAACGAGCAAGACCTAGATGAAGCACTTGCATGGCCAATGAAGACCCTGGGCATGATCTTCTTCCCGAACCAAATGGCATCAGCTCAAAGTTTTGTCCTCTTACATCAAACTCTTTTGCTTCTCCTGTAATAAACCTCTCTGGTCTAAACTCGTTTGGTTCCTTATAAACTTTCGGATCTCTTTGGATTTTCCATACATTCACTATCAGCCTTGTGCCGGAAGAAACGTTGTAACCGGCTACCGTGCAATCTTCCATCGCCTCTCGAGGGCCTAAGAGTGGACCAGCTGGATACAATCTCAACGTTTCTTTGATAATTGCTTGAAGATACACCAGATTATTTATGTCTGAATCCTCGACGTTTCTGTCTCTGCCAACGTGGAGGTCTATCTCATCTTGTGCTTTCTTTAACATTTCTTTGTTGTTAAGAAGAAGAGCAATGGCCCATGTAAGGGTTGATGATGTAGTGTCACTTCCTCCCAGAATCAGTGACTGATTATACAATTTATTATCATTATATTACATAGATTAAAAAAAAGAAAATCTCATCTAATCATGATTCGCCGCGTAACGTATTAGATGATTTTAAGAAAATTATATATGATACAAATACTTGATTCCTCCAAACATATTTATTTATATCACCACCTTTATAAATATAAATATATATATATATATAAATATATATATATATATAAATATATATATATATATATATATATTCAAACAGTAATTTTACCAGATGCGAGAGTTTACCAGGCAGGTAGATTTGATGCTAGTATTAGCATCATACTGAAGATGCGAGAGTTTGCCTTGTTCCTCAAGTGACAACATAACGTCGATGAAGTCTGAATCATTCTCTTTCGTTCCTGAAACTTTTCTTTCTTGTCGATGGTTTTCAGTCCATCTTTCAAGGATCACATCTAATTCGCTTCCTGTTTGCTTCATCTCCTTCTCATGTCCTTGGAAATCAAACCACCTTAGTGCCGGAAAAGCATCTGACACAGTGAATATACCGATAAGGTGAAAGAACTTTGAGATTGCCCTTTTGCATTGCCTTGCCTCTGCGGCATCCTCCGAGGATTCTGAG
Organism: Camelina sativa; assembly: GCF_030686135.1. Classification (NCBI taxonomy): domain Eukaryota; kingdom Viridiplantae; phylum Streptophyta; class Magnoliopsida; order Brassicales; family Brassicaceae; genus Camelina; species Camelina sativa. The sequence goes on from NC_141889.1 coordinate 3,784,337, forward strand.
ACGGCACCTCCAAGGTATCGTTTTCCGGCCACCATTCTGACTATCACGTTCTGTGTCATGTCCTCTGACCAGCGCTTTAGATCAACGATTACTGGTTCTGAACCACCGTTCTTGACCCACAAGGAATACAAATCTTTCACACCTGCATGTGACAATATCGCATCGTATCAAAATTAACAATATGGATAATTATTGATACATATACGTTTGGTACGGTAGACGTAGTTTCATACTTACCCATTGAGATCTCAGAAACACGAACGTGCTTGAGCATCTGAAGCCGCCGGTTAGAAAGTAGCTCAATGGTTGCGATTTTACGCATCTCTCGCCAGAAAGCGCTATAAGGCGCAAACCCGAAAACAGCAAAATTGTAGCCCATGTGCTTTGCGGCTGCAGTCATAGGACGTGAAGCCAAGGCTTTGTCGTTGACAGTAAAACAATTTTTAGCCACCTCAAAACTGCTCACAACAAATGCTTCACTGCTCCCGAGTTGTAGCGACATGGCTGCACCGTAATGGTCGGCCATTTTTCCTAAGGTTCGGTAGAGAAGCTGCTCCTTGCCACCGAGAAGGTGAAGATGGCCGATGATGGGCCATGCACCGCTCGGTTTAGGAGCTTTTACATGTTTTGGTTTCTTTGATTTCATAAAGAGAGCAATGAAAACGATAAGGAGGATGTGAACAAATAAAGAAAACAGAGAAGTATTCATGGTGAAAGTGCAAAAGAGATGTGTGTTTGGTGATGTCTTGTTTTGAGTGATTGAAGAGTATCGTCTATCTCTCTATATATACACACACACATATGATCTGTTCAACACCATCTAATCATGAGACATGCACCTAATGACTAAAAGGGCACCAACTTTTTTATTTTAATGAATAGAGTTTTAAAGATTTTAAATGTTAGGTAGAATCTGTTGTTATTAGATTAAGATTTTGTTAAACTCTGTTAAAATTTATTCTTATTAGTTGTGATTTGTAAAAAATCAATTTAAATCTTAACAAATTTGGGTTATTGGATTCAGACTTTTATAAAGTCATTAAAAGTTTTGTGTTATTCAATTAAAATAAAAAAATCTAGGATTGTTAATTAATTCAATTATTATAAATAAGAATCTAATAACACCCGCTAATTTATAAAAAAAATTGAAGATTTCAACAAAATCATAAAAAGTGAATAAGTGAAAGATTGTTAAAGATTGCTAGAGAGTTTTGTTGATTAGTTTTCTAAGATTTTGTAAAGAAAGTGCTTCAAACAATTTATGTATTTTTGTGATACTTTCTATAACTTTATTTTGTAGATAAAGTGTCTAAAATTATGAACTAATAACATAACAATTGAATTCATTAATAACAATCATAGATTCTTTTGTTTTAATTGAATAATACAAAACATTTAATGACTTTATAAAAGTCTAAATCCAATAACCCAAATTTGTTAAGATTTTAAATGACGTTTTACAAATCACAAACTAATAACATTAAAGTTTAACAAAATCTTGATTACATAATATTTAAAATCTTTAAAACTCTACTCAAATCTCAAACCAATAATCTCACTTAGACATTGTATATTTCCTATTTTAGTTAATGACATGAGCAAGGATTTAGGATTAAATAAAAAGAGCATTAAGAAACCATTTTTGAGAAATTGTTGTTTATTTATTTTCACCTTACTAGACATATTGTCTGTTTTTCTCATATATGACTTTCAGTTATCTCTCCAGATGATGTGTTGACCATAGTCTTGCAAGATCTATGCATAAGCT